>NC_135958.1:20644586-21943655 GCF_053455715.1 Rhinoraja longicauda | reverse complement strand
GAGGAGACTCCTTTTCGCTTTATTGCAGTGTAAGCACTTGGAGTATTGTGTTCGGTTTTGATCACCCTGCGACAGGAAAGATGCCAGTGAGCTGAAACAAGTGCAGAGACGTTTTACGGGTTTGTTGCCAGGACTTGAGAGCCTGAGCTCTTGGGAGAGGTTGAGCTGGCTAGGACTCCATTCCTAGGAGTTCAGGAGGCTGAGGGGTGACCTAATAGACAATAGGTGCAGGAGTAGGCCACTTGGCCCTTTGATCCAGCACCACCATTCACCGTGATCTTGGCTGATCATGCACAATCAGTACCCCGCTCCTGTATTCCACCCATATCCCCTGACTCCGCTATCATTAAGCTCTATCTAACTCTCTCTTGAAAACATCCAGGGAATTGGCCTCCACTGCCTCCTGAGGCAGAGAATTCCACAGCTTCACAACTCTCTGAGTGAAAAAGTTCTTCCTCATCGCCGTTCTAAATGGCCTACCCCTTATTCTTAAACTTGTGGCCCCTGGTTTGGGACCCCCGCAACATCGGGAACATGTTTCCTGCCTCTAGCGTGTCCAATCCCTTAATGATCTTATATGTGGAAAAACATGTGGGGAATAGATAGGATGACTGCAGAGTCTTTTACCCAGGGTGGGGGAATCAAGAACCAGAAGATAGATTTAAGGTGAGGGGAAAGATTGAACACAAACCTGATGGGCACCTTTTTCAAGCAGAAGGTGGTGGGTGTTTGGAATGAGCTGCCTCGTCCGCACCGACCAGTGATTACCCCGTACACTAGTGATTACTCCTGCACACTGGAGGCAATTTAGAGTCTAATTAACCTACAAACCTGCACGTCTTTAGGATGCGGGAGGAAACTGAAGCACCCAGAGAAAACCCACATGGTCACAGGGAGAACTTGCAAACTCCATACGGACAGCACCCTTAGTCAGGATGGAACCTGGGTCTCTGGCGCTGTGAGGCAGCAGCTCTACCGTCGTACCACTGTGCCTGCCACTCCGCTTTCCCGGCATTAAGAGATCCCGGGTTGATGGGGTTGGGGTGGATAGTGCTGAGTTGCTGCGAATTCTCCGGATTCCTCTGTGCTCTCAGATATCTGCCGACATGTCAGGGGATGGGTGAGCTGGCAGCGTTCCCAGCCCTACCCTGCCTGTGCCGTTGCCAAGGGGAGTGCAGGCTTTGGATACGTGAGCTGGGCTGTGAGTGTGTGCGGATCGGGGTAGGGGCTCAGCAGAAACATCTCCGCACCCTCTGTTTAATCTGCTACGTACCCCCCCTAGCACCGTCCCCAAGCAGATAGGGGAAAGGTTCAACAGGAACCTGAGGGGCAATCATTTCACACTGAGGGTGGTGGGAGCATGGAACAAGCTGCCCGAGGAGGTAGTTGAGGCAGGTACTATAACAACATTGAAAATACACATGGACAAGTACATGGTTTAGAGTGATATGGGCCAAATGTGGGAAGGTGGGACTAGTGTAGATGGTGTACAGTAAAAACAAGGAACTGCTGATGCTGGTTGTATAAACGAAGACACCGAGTGCTGAAGTAACTCAACAGGTCAGACAGCATCTCTGGAGAACATGGATTAGTGATGTTTCGGGTCGGGACCCGTCTTCACACCTGGGTCGTCTATCCATGTTCTCCTGAGAAGATGCCTGACCCATTGAGCTACTCTGTGTCTTCCTCAGTTGGGGTATGTTGGCTGTCGTGGGTGAGTTGGGCCAAAGGCCTGTCTCTCTGTGCTGTGTGTCTGAGCCGTGTGGTCAGAGCAGGCACTGTTGCCAGAGACACAAGAAGCTGCAGCACTGGAATGCTGAGCAGCAGGAATCTTGCGTTCCCTGCAGCTCTCTCGCATGACTGAATCATAGTGACTTGGCAGGTTTGACTCTGCCTCAGGTTTGCAACATGATTAAGTTTGTGGAAGGTGCAGATTGTGCCTGTCACTGAGTTTCTTTATTGCCCAATGTGCTTCCTGTTAGAGCTGCCATCACCAGCAGCTTCCTTATTTAGACACTTATGTTCAGAGTATGCGGTTATCTTTTATTCACGTTTGAGGTCTCTGTATCGCTCACATCTGACCTTGCCCATGTGATTCACTGACTGTCTTGATGCTGTACAGCACGAAAACAGGCCCTTCGGCCCAACCTGTCCATGTTGCCTCACAGTGTTGGTCTCACTTCCCCGTGTCTGACCCATGTTCTCCAAACGCTTCCTGTACAAGTAACCGTCAAACTGCATTTTAAATGTTGTAATTCTACACTCCCTCTGGCAGCTCCTTCCCTGTACCCACTGCATGGAAAAGCTGCCTCTCAGCTCTCTTAAATCTTTTCCCTCTCACCTTAAACTAGTGCCCTCTGGTTCGTGATTCCCCTGCCCTGGGGGAATAGACTGGCTATTCGCCTTCTCGATTGCCCTTGTGGGGAAGGTGAACATCTCCACAAGGTCACACTCCAGCATTCTGCGCTCCAAGGGCAAATGATCCAGCCCATCCAACCTCTCTCAATAACCCAAGCACTCCTAACCTGGTAACATCCTCGTAAATCTTTTATGCTTGTTTTCAGTTTAATGGCATCCTTCCCAGAGCAGGGCGGCCATAACACAATACTCCAGATCTGTCCTTACTGATGTCTGGTGTGGTGGTAAACTGATATCCCGGCTCCTGTAATCAATACCCTGACTGATGACTTCGAGCCCCACCACTTATTGTTCAAGTCATGCCCTAGTTTGGTCTTGCCAAAATGCAACATTTGGCCCATATCCCTCGAAACCTTTCCTATCCATATATCTGTCCAAATGAATTTTAAAAGCCGTAATTGTATCCACTTAGACAATAGACAATAGGTGCAGGAGGAGGCCAATTGGCCCTTCGAGCCAGCACCGCCATTCAATGTGATCATGGCTGATCATTCTCAACCAGTACCACGTTCCTGCCTTCTCCCCATACCCCCTGACTCCGCTATCCTTAAGAGCTCTATCCAGCTCTCTCTTGAATGCATTCAGAGAATTGGCCTCCACTGCCTTCTGAGGCACTTCAAAAGCTTCCTCTGGCAACTTGTTCCAGATACGGACTACCCTCTGAGTGGAAAGATTCCCCCCGAGCTCCCTCTTCAATCTCTCCCCTCAGCTTCAGGGGAAGAGACGGGGCAGCACGGTGGCGCAGCAGTAGAGTTACTGCCTCACAGTGCCAGGAAACTGTTTTGATCCTGACTATGGGTGCTGTCTGTACATTTGTACCTTCTCCCTGTGACTTGGGGGGGGGGGGGGGGGGGGAAAGGAAAGACATAAATTGCTGGAGTCACTGTGTGGATCAGGCAGCATTTCTGGAGAACATGGATAGGTGACGTTTTGGGTCGAGACCCATCTTGAACAGTTTGGTGAGGCCAGGTTTGTAGTAGTGTGTGCAGTTCCGGTCGGCCCACTCCAGGGAGGGGGTGGGGGCTTTGGAGAGGGAGCAGAGGAAGTTTACCCACTGTGCTACTCTGTTGCCCTATTGAAGAGAGTCCTGATAGATGAATATCTTAGGTGGTCAGGCAGGGGTATAACTGTGCAGTGAGGGGGTTGTGACGTTTTGCAGGAGGTGTGTGTGTGTGTGGGGGGCTGTGTGTGAACGCCGTGCTGTAATGGTGCCTCCCTGCCTGCCCTCAGTCTGCCGCTGAACACCGATGGTGGGGAGCTGCTGCTGGATTACTCCAAGAATCTGGTCACTGACGACGTGATGAAGATGCTCATCGACCTGGTGAGTGAGTGGGGGGGGGGGGGGTGTGGGGCACCTGCCTGCTCCCCCCCCCCCCCCCCCCCTCTGCGGGGAGATCTCCGTGGAGACTCTGCCTGTTGCCTGCTGTGCGCCTGGCTGTGTCGGGGAGGGGGGGGGGGTGGTGGTTGGGGGAGTCAGGGTTGTGGGGGGGGGGTGAAAGTTGGGGGGGGGCGGGGATGGGGGTGTCTGGAGCTGTACCTGCATGCCCTCCTGATGCCAGGGCTGAGGGGCGATGGGGTTTAATTCTCACCGTCTCCCTCCCTCCCTGTCAGGCCAAGACCAGGAATGTGGAGAAGGCACGGGAACGGATGTTTGCCGGGGAGAAGATCAACTTCACTGAGGTGAGGGGGAGGACTGGTCTTATGGAGAGAGTGGTGTCTGTCTGTGCCTCTCTGCGTCCATCTTTCCATCTGTCACCGCCTGTCTCCCTCTCTGCCTCTCTCCGCCATTCCCTCTCTCCGCCATTCCCTCTCTCCGCCTTTCCCTCTCTCCGCCTCTGTCTCTCTCCGCCTCTCCCTCTCTGTCTCTCTCCCTCTCTGTCTCTCTCCCTCTCTGTCTCTCACTGTCACTCTACCCTGCACCCCCTGTAATGTCTCCCCGTCCCCCAGAACCGTGCGGTGCTGCACATAGCGCTGAGGAACCGTGCGGACGTGCCCATCATGGTGGAGGGCAAGGACGTGATGCCTGAGGTCACCGCCGTGCTCGACAAGATGAAGACCTTCTGCCAGGTAGCGGAGTATGGGGAGGGCAGGGTGGGCGGTGGCAGAGGGGTGGGGCGGGGTGGGCAGGGTGGGCAGGGAGGGAGGGAGGGGAGGGCAGGGTGGGCGGTGGCAGAGACGGTCATAACACTGACCGCCTGCATTTTAGTTCAGTTTAGAGATACAGGGCGGAAACAAGCCCTTCGTCCATGCCAATCATCAATCACCCTGTACTTTAGCACTATCTGACACCCTGGGGAAAACCCATGAGGTCACGGGGAGAACGTACAAACTCTGTACAGACAGCACCCGTAATCAGGAACAAACCTGGGTCTCTGGCGCTGTGAGGCAGCAACTCTACCGCTGGGCCACCGCGCACTTCACACAGTTGCCTCTGCACCTGGAAACACAAAACACTGACAGTGTTCAGTTTAGGAAGGCAGAGCTTATTCCCCCAATACCAGGGGGTGTAGCCAGCGAGGACCCTAGTTACACACCGCTGCTGGCTCTGATCAGTGCCCTGCGGCAAGATCACCCGGCGGGTGCTTCATGTCGGGGGGTGGGGGGTGGTCATGGGGGGGTCAGTGTGGGTGGTCATGGGGGGGTCAGTGTGGGTGGTCATGGGGGGGTCAGTGTGGGTGGTCATGGGGGGTCAGTGTGGGTGGTCATGGGGGGGTACAGTGTGGGTGGTCATGGAGGGGTCAGTGTGGGTGGTCATGGGGGGTCAGTGTGGGTGGTCATGGGGGGTCAGTGTGGGTGGTCATGGGGGGGTCAGTGTGGGTGGTCATGAGGGGGTCAGTGTGGGTGGTCATGGGGGGGTCAGTGTGAGTGGTCATGAGGGGGTCAGTGTGGGTGGTCATGGGGGGTCAGTGTGGGTGGTCGTGGGGGATCATGGGGGGTGGTCGTGGGGGGGTCAGTGTGGGTGTTCATGGGGGGGTCAGTGTGAGTGGTCATGGGGGGTCAGTGTGGGTGGTCATTAGGGGGTCAGTGTGGGTGGTCATGGGGGGTCAGTGTGGTCATGGGGGGTCAGTGTGAGTGGTCATGGGGGGTCAGTGTGGGTGGTCATGGGGGGTCAGTGTGAGTGGTCATGGGGGGGTCAGTGTGGTCATGGGTGGGTCAGTGTGGTCATGGGGGGGTCAGTGTGAGTGGTCATGGGGGGTCAGTGTGGGTGGTCATGGGGGGGGTCAGTGTGAGTGGTCATGGGGGGGTCAGTGTGGGTGGTCATGGGGGGGTCAGTGTGGGGTCTCGGGATTAGTGGGGTGTACTGTGCGTTGGTACTACCGGCCTGCCTCTGTTCCAGAGCGTGAGGAGTGGCGAGTGGAAGGGTTTCACGGGCAAAGCCATCACCGACATCGTCAACGTGGGCATCGGGGGGTCCGACCTGGTGAGTTGCCCCCCCCTCCCCCGTCACCGGGGCTGATGGAGGGGCAGTGAGGGGCAAGGATGGAAAACCAGAGGGGGTCAAGGGGTGGGTGGGGCAAGAGGAGTGACAGGAGGGGTGGGGGTTGGGGACGGCAAGGGGTGGGTATTTTAGCAAATCACTCAGCTGGCAGTCATGATATTGTGTGTAATCTGCTTCGAACAAAGTACGGTTATTGGTACGGTGGGGATGGGTCTGTCGCTGTGTAACACTGGGGTACAGTAGTGGTGGGGGCAGGTGAGTCGCTGTGTAACACTGGGGTACAGTACCAGTGGGGATGGGTGTGTCGCTGTGTAACACTGGGGTACAGTACCAGTGGGGATGGGTGTGTCGCTGTGTAACACTGGGGTACAGTACCAGTGGGGATGGGTGTGTCACTGTGTAACATTGGGGTACAGTACTGGTGGGGATGGGTGTGTCGCTGTGTAACACTGGGGTACAGTACCAGTGGGGATGGGTGTGTCGCTGTGTAACACTGGGGTACAGTACCAGTGGGGATGGGTGTGTCGCTGTGTAACACTGGGGTACAGTACTGGTGGGGGCGGGTGAGTCGCTGTGTAACATTGGGGTACAGTACCAGTGGGGATGGGTGTGTCACTGTGTAACACTGGGGTACAGTACTGGTGGGGATGGGTGTGTCACTGTGTAACACTGGGGTACAGTACCAGTGGGGATGGGTGTGTCACTGTGTAACACTGGGGTACAGTACTGGTGGGGACGGGTGTGTCACTGTGTAACACTGGGGTACAGTACTGGTGGGGATGGGTGTGTCACTGTGTAACACTGGGGTACAGTACTGGTGGGGGTGGGTGTGTCACTGTAACACTGGGGTACAGTACCGGTGGGGACGGGTCTGTCACTGTCTCTGGGACCGTCGCCCACCATTTACTCTCCTCCCCAGGGGCCGCTGATGGTAACGGAGGCCCTGAAGCCCTACGGCAAGTGTGGGCCCAAGGTCTGGTTTGTCTCCAACATCGATGGAACCCACATGGTCAAGACCCTGGCTGAGCTCAGCCCTGAGACCACCCTCTTCATCATCGCCTCCAAGGTGAGTGAGTGAGAGTGCGGCCACAAACCTCCTGGGGTTGCCTGTGGAGGGGGGGGGGAAGGGTGAGTGTGGTCCCAGAGGAGGGTTGCCGGGCTCCAGTGGTCTGAGATAGTTTAGGGGGGTGGGGGAGGGGTTTGGGGAGTGGTGAGGGGAGGGGTGGGTGGTTGAGAGGAGTGGGAGAGTGGGAGAGTGGTGGGAGGAGGGGAAGGGTGGGGTGGGGAAATTGTGGTGAGTGGGCAAGGGGAGTGGTGGGTGGGTGGGTGGGTGGGGGGGGTGAGGGGGGATTGTGGTGGGTGGGTAAGGGGAGTGGTGGGTGGGTGGTGGGGGGGGTGAGGGGATTGTGGTGGGGGGGTGGTTTGCTGACCGTGTGGGTGACCGTGTGGGGTGTTGCAGACGTTCACCACCCAGGAGACCATCACCAACGCGGAGTCGGCTAAAGAGTGGTTCCTGCAGACGGCCAAGGACGTGAGTGATGCCCCAGAGGGGAGGGGGGGGAGGGAGAGGTGAGGAGGGGAGGGGTGGGGGGAGAGGGGAGAGGGTTGGGGGGAGGGGGGTGGTATAGGGTGGAGGGAAGGAGAATGGAGGAGAGTGGCTTGGACAGAGGAATAAAGAGCTGAGGGTGGGGGTTTGGAGGGGTGGGGAGACGATGGGCCTTAGTAGGTGCGAGGGGAGATAGAGGGGCTGGGGGAGGGGGAGGGTGCAGGGATGGGAGTGTTGGCTGTGGTTCCACTGTATTTTGCAGTATTCGCCCCAGCGGGGGAGGGGGGGGGTTGGGTGGGGGAGGGGGGGGTTGGGTGGGGGGGGGGGGGTGAGGGTTCTCACCCCCTGGCTGGGTGAGCTTTCTCTGGCGGGGGCTGTCACAGCTGAGGCCTCGGGGAGAGGGCGGTGTCCCCTCTGGTCTCCAGTCGGCACTAACCGTTGTCCGGTCTCTCCGCAGCCCGCGGCCGTGGCCAAGCACTTTGTTGCTCTCTCCACGAATGGGGTGAGTGTCGTCGACGTGTCGGATGGGAACTGCAGATGCCGGTTTATACAGGAGACAGGCACAAAGTGCTGGAGTAACTCGGCGGGACAGGCAACATGTCTGGAGAGAAGGGATGGGTGACGTTTTGGGTTGCGACCCTATCAGACGTCCTGGCCCGCTGAGTTACTCCAGCACTTTGTGTCCATCTTGAGTGTGGTCAATGTCTATGTGGGCGGCCCGGGGCTGTGGGACTGCTCCGATGCCCAGGGTTTTAGTTTGGTTTCGTTTATACAACCCTCGTGATCTTGTACACCTCAATACGATTACCCCTCAGCCCTCTACCCTGGAAACAGGCCCTTCGGCCACCAAATCCACTCCGACCAGCGATCACGCCGTACCCTAGTTCTATCCAACACACCAGGGACAGTTTATAGTTTGCAGAAGCCAATTAGCCTACAAACCTGTATGTCTTTGGAGTGTGGGAGAAAACCCGGGGAAAACCCACACGGTCACGGGGAGAACGTTACTTACCCATGTTCTCCAGAGATGCTGCCAGAACCGCTGAGTTACTCCAGCACTTGGTTCCCAGATCTTCTCTCTGGCACTTTACCAAATGTTTTCCACAGCAACATGCAGATTCTAACTGAGACCAGCTTGGATGGGCATCTTTGTCGGCAGAGACGAGATGGGCCAAAGGGCCTATTTCCGTGCTGTATAAAAGGTGCAGCAGAGTTTGGTGTGGATGGAGTCGGTGGTGAGGAGGTGGTCTGTGTGATGGACTCAGTACTGGCCACAACTCTCTGCAGTTTGGTGCGGTCGTTGGCAGAGCCGTTCCCAAACCAGGCTGTGATGCATCCTGCCAGGATGCTTTCTATGGCGCATCTGTAGAAGTTGGTGAGAGTCATTGGAGACATGCTGAATTTCCTGTCTTCTGAGAAGGATGGGATCGCAGGGTGGCCAGTCTTTCCCAGCAGGGAACTGTAGTTATTGCATGACTACTGGCAGCGTCTGTAGAGGTTGGTCAGAGTTGGAGACTTGACCACCTTCCCCAGTCGCCGACCCCCCCCTGCCCTGGGTCTAAATCCCAGGACCCCCTCCCTCCCACCAGTGCCGTGCCGTGTGAGATCATCCGCGGGAAGGAGAATGTTCCAGAGTTATCCCCTCCTGACCCGGGCATGGGGCAGTGACGGCCCCCTCTGCCCTGCTCCCGGTCAGTGAGGGTCCGCGCCGCCCCTCCCTCCCTCCCTCCCTCCCTCCACCCCCCCCCCCCCTCTGTCTGACCCCTCCCTCTGCTCTCTCCACAGGACAAGGTCAAGGCGTTTGGCATCGACCCCAACAACATGTTTGAGTTCTGGGACGTGAGTGTGTGGGGAGAGGGGGGGTGGTGCCTGAGATCGCCCGGGTGGGGGTGTGTGCCCGGGGACGAGGTGGGGGGGGGGGGGCTGGGTGAAGGGTGTCTGTGTTTGGAGAAGGGTGGGGTGCGAGCTTGCTGGTGAGGGGGGACTGCCCAGGGAGGGTGGGGGAGGTGTGTGAGCTCCGTGGGGGGGGGGAGGGTGTGGTGATGTGGTCGATGGGGGGGGGGGGAAGAGTTCACTGGGGATGGTGGGGGTGGAGGGTGTGGTGATGTGGTCGGTGGGGGGGGGGGGGGTTGGGGATGGTGTGGTGAAGTGCCTGACGTGGGGGGGGGGGGGAGTGGGGGATCGAGTCCTTGCTCCCTCTGCCGGCTCAGGTTCCCGGGGCCGAGGGTTATTTTGGTCCGCGACCTTTCCATAAAGTTCAGAGGTGGCTGGTGTTAAACGCTGTTGGCACCTGCATCTGCTGATCGTGTTCCCTGAGTGAGTCGAGCCTCTCTCCTCCCTCGCTCCCCCCGGCCATTGGGCATTTTGAAAGCAGAGTTTGACAGGTTCTTGATCAGTACGGGGAGAAGGCAGGAGAATGGGGTTGGGAGGGAGAGATAGATCAGCCATGATTGAGTGGGGGATAGACTCTGGGTGGAAGGGCGTGACTCTGCACCCATGCCTCAGGCTGTCCACCTCTTACATGCGTCTCTCTTGTTTACAGTGGGTTGGAGGCCGTTACTCACTGTGGTCAGCCATTGGCCTCTCCATCGCGCTGCACATCGGTAGGCACAGCTTTGCTTGTCTCAGTGTCACAGGGCCCAACAGCATGAAAACAGGCCCTTCAGCCCACCTTGCCCATGTTGACCACAGCGCCACACTGGGCTAGTCCCATTTGGGCCATAACCCCCTCAACCCTTCCTATCCATTGATCTGTCCACATGTTGTAATTGTATCCACATCTAGAGCTTCCTCTGGCAGCTCATTCCAGATACGGATGGCTCTGTGAGTGAAAAGATTCCACCTGAGGTCCCTCTTAAACCTCCCTCCTCTTAAACCTCCCTCCTCTTAAACCGCCCTCCTCTTAAACCGCCCTCCTCTCACCTTAAGCCCGTGCCCATCAGATTTGGAATCCTCTCCCCTGGAAAAAGACTGATCGTCCACTTTGTCTCCCTCATGGTCTTGTACGCCTCACTAGGTCACCCCTCAGCTTCCCGCACTGGAAACAGGCCCTTCGGCCCACCGAGTCGGCATCGACCAGTGATCACACATACACTAACACTATCCAACACACGAGGAACACACCTAATTGGCCAATTAAACTACCAACCTTTACGTCCATGTGGGAGGGAACTGGAGCACCCGGAGAAAACACACACAGGTCATGGGGAGACCGTACAAACTCCGCACAGACAGCACCCGTAGTCAGGATCGAACCCGGGTCTCTGGTGCTGTAAGACAGAACTCTACCGCTGCGCCACCGTGCCGCACAAAATTGGATAGCACGCAAGACTTTGCAGATTCTCTGTACCCGTGACAATAGTAAACCTGAACACCATTGGTAGCCATGCTGCAGCTGGCAGTGGGTGATCTGTGAATGACCCCCAGCCCCGGCTCTGCCCGGGTCCCTGCTGCTCCCACACTGACTCTCGCTTCACTCCACAGGCTTCGACAACTTCTCCCAGCTGCTGAAAGGAGCCCACTGGATGGTAAATGTTCGGCCACAGCCTCCCCCTCCCCGTTCTCCCCCTCCCCGCTCTCCCCCTGCCCGCTCTCCCCCTGCCCGCTCTCCCCCTGCCCGCTCTCCCCCTGCCCGCTCTCCCCCTGCCCGCTCTCCCCCTGCCCGCTCTCCCCCTCCCCGCTCTCCCCCTCCCCGCTCTCCCCCTCCCAGCTCTCCCCCTGCCCCGCTCTCCCCCTGCCCGCTCTCCCCCTCCCAGCTCTCCCCCACCTCCAGGGGCAGTGGGACATTCACCCCCCCCCCTCTCCCACAGCTCGGTGCCCACCACTCTCGGAGGGCTCGCAGGACTGAAGGTTCTGAACGAATGCAAGCCCTTTGGCCTAACATCTCTGTGCTGGCCAAGATGCTCCCTCTACACTAATCCCACCTGCGTGCGTTTGGCCTGTACCCCTCTAAACCTTTCCTATCCATGTACCAGTCCAAATTTTGTCATAGCCCCTGCCTCAACTACCTCCTCTGGCAGCTCATTCCATGCACCCACCACTGTCTGTGTGGGAAAAGGTTGCCCCTCAGGTTCCTATTAAATCTTTCCCCTCTCACCTTAAACCTATACCCTCTGGTTCTTGATTCCCCTACTCTGGGAAAAGACCCTCCATTCACCTTCGTTTCCTTCATGATCTTATCCACCTGTATAAGATCACCCCTCAGCCCCCTGTGCTCTGAGGATTAAACTCCCAGCAATCCATCCTCTCCTATGACTCGAGTCCTGCCTACATCCCAGTACCACCCTTGTCAGTCTCTTTGACCATGTCAGATTATTGATAGCTTCTGACTGTCTCCCCTCAACCTCAGACACTCCAGAGAAAAGTCTGTCCAACGTCTCCCTTTAGCTAACACCCTCTAATCCAGGCAGCATTCTGGTAAACCTTTTGGGTGCCTCTCCAAAGCCTCCACATGCTTCCTGTATTGGGGTGACCAGAACTGCACACAATTACGGTCCACCACCGAAACTCTTGGTGGAGCTGCAATGTAAATGCAGCTTGGCCAAAGTGCTGTAAAGCTGCATCGTGACACCTGACCCTTGTACCCAATGCCCCGACCAATGGAGGCCAGTCGACCGCCCGCCCCCTTCACCGCTCCGTCCACGTGATCAGCCAGCCCCTGCAGCACGGGCCACTGGTGTGTGTCCGTGTTACACAACCCGTCACCACTCCCTGCTCACACTCCCTCTCAATCCCAAGGACCAGCACTTCTGCAATGCCCCCTTGGAGTGTAACGCCCCCGTGCTACTGGCCCTGCTGGGGGTCTGGTACATCAACTTCCACCGCATGGAGACCCACGCTCTGCTGCCCTACGATCAGTACATGCATCGCTTCGCCGCCTACTTCCAGCAGGTAAGGACCCCACAGCTCAGCACAACCTGGGGGTGAGGGGGTGGGGGGGGGGGGCGTGAGTGTGTGGGTAGGTCTGAGTGTGTGGGTAGGTGGGTCTGTGAGTGTGTGGGTCTGTGAGTGTGTGGGTCTGTGAGTGTGTGGGTCTGTGAGTGTGTGGGTCTGAGTGTGTGGGTCTGTGAGTGTGTGGGTCTGAGTGTGTGGGTCTGTGAGTGTGTGGGTCTGTGAGTGTGTGTGGGTCTGTGAGTGTGTGTGGGTCTGTGTGTGTGTGGGTCTGTGAGTGTGTGGGTGTGTGTGTGTGTGTGTGTGGGTCTGAGTGTGTGTGGGTGTGTGAGTGTGTGTGGGTCTGTGAGTGTGTGTGGGTCTGTGAGTGTGTGTGGGTCTGTGTGTGTGTGGGTCTGTGTGTGTGTGGGTCTGTGGGTGTGTGTGTGTGTGTGGGTCTGAGTGTGTGTGGGTCTGTGAGTGTGTGTGGGTCTGTGAGTGTGTGTGGGTCTGTGTGTGTGTGGGTCTGTGAGTGTGTGTGGGTGTGTGTGTGTGTGTGTGGGTCTGAGTGTGTGTGGGTGTGTGAGTGTGTGGGTCTGAGTGTGTGTGGGTCTGTGAGTGTGTGTGGGTCTGTGTGTGTGTGGGTCTGTGTGTGTGTGGGTCTGTGTGTGTGTGTGTGTGTGTGTGTGGGTCTGAGTGTGTGTGGGTCTGAGTGTGTGTGGGTCTGTGAGTGTGTGTGGGTCTGTGAGTGTGTGTGGGTCTGTGAGTGTGTGGGTCTGTGAGTGTGTGGGTCTGTGTGTGGGTCTGAGTGTGTGTGGGTCTGTGAGTGTGTGTGGGTCTGTGTGTGTGTGGGTGTGTGTGTGTGTGTGGGTCTGAGTGTGTGGGTCTGTGAGTGTGTGTGGGTCTGTGTGTGTGTGGGTCTGTGTGTGTGTGGGTCTGTGTGTGTGTGTGTGTGGGTCTGTGAGTGTGTGTGGGTCTGTGTGTGTGTGGGTGTGTGAGTGTGTGTGGGTCTGTGAGTGTGTGTGGGTCTGTGAGTGTGTGTGGGTCTGTGAGTGTGTGTGGGTCTGTGAGGGTGTGTGTGTGTGGGTCTGTGAGTGTGGGTCTGTGTTGGTGGGTGGGTCTGTGCGTGTGTGTGGGTGGGTCTGTGCGCGTGTGTGGGTGGGTCTGTGCGCGTGTGTGGGTGGGTCTGTGCGTGTGTGTGTGTGGGTCTGTGTTGGTGGGTGGGTCTGTGCGTGTGTGTGGGTGGGTCTGTGCGTGTGTGGGTGGGTCTGTGCGTGTGTGTGGGTGGGTCTGTGCGTGTGTGTGGGTCTGTGTTGGTGTGTGGGTCTGTGTTGGTGGGTGGGTCTGTGTTGGTGGGTGGGTCTGTGCGTGTGTGTGGGTGGGTCTGTGCGTGTGTGTGGGTGGGTCTGTGCGTGTGTGTGGGTGGGTCTGTGCGTGTGTGTGGGTGGGTCTGTGCGTGTGTGTGGGTGGGTCTGTGCGTGTGTGGGTGGGTCTGTGCGCGTGTGTGGGTGGGTCTGTGCGTGTGTGTGTGTGTGGGTCTGTGTTGGTGGGTGGGTCTGTGCGTGTGTGTGGGTGGGTCTGTGCGTGTGTGTGGGTGGGTCTGTGCGTGTGTGTGTGTGGGTCTGTGTTGGTGGGTGGGTCTGTGCGTGTGTGTGGGTGGGTCTGTGCGAGTGTGTGGGTGGGTCTGTGCGTGTGTGTGGGTGGGTCTGTGCGTGTGTGTGTGTGGGTCTGTGTTGGTGGGTGGGTCTGTGCGTGTGTGTGGGTGGGTCTGTGCGTGTGTGTGGGTGGGTCTGTGCGCGTGTGTGGGTGGGTCTATGTGTGGGTGGGCCTGTGTCCCACCTCGCCCAATCTAATCCTCCAACCCCCCCCCCACCCCTGCGAGGGGGGGCCGGAGGCAGTAGGGGTGAGATGGGGGTGTGGGACGGTGGGAGTGGGATGGGGGTGTGGGGCAGAGGGGGTGGGATGGGTGTGTGGGGCAGTGGGGGTGAGATGGGGGACGGTGGGAGTGGGGCAGTGGGATGGAGGTGGGGGGCGTTTTAGGGCGGTGGAGTTGGTGGACTGGGGGAGGGGTGTCACCGCACTGTGGCCAGCGTGCATGGTAGATACCTCGTGCAGCGATGGTCTAATCCAACCCCTCTGTCTCCAGGGCGACATGGAGTCGAACGGCAAGTCCGTGACCAGCAGCGGTGCACGTGTGACCTACAACACGGGGCCCATCGTGTGGGGGGAACCTGGTACCAACGGGCAGCACGCCTTCTACCAGCTCATCCACCAGGGTCAGTCTGCCCCAGACCCTGCCCACCGCCAGGGGAGGGGGTCTGTCAGTGTGGGGGTGGGTCAGGGAGAGGGAGCGTGAGGTGGGGGTGCAGGTCAGAGAGAGGGGTAAACACATCAGGTAATACTACACAAATACAATCAATTCAAACTCGAGTACAATAGGTAGAGTAAAGTGGAGGATACAGAGTGCAGGATATAGTTCTCGGGTGAAGATACAGTAGACACAAGGTGCTGGAGTAACTCAGCACGTTAGGCAGCATCTCTGAAGAAAAAGGATGGGTGACGATTTGGGTCATCACCCTTCACACGTTCTGACTTGAAATGTCACCTGTCCATGTTCTCCAGAGATGCTGCCTGATCCACTGATGTGTTTGCATAGCATGCAGCACTTTATGTCTTTGGTAAATGCAGAATCTGCAGTTCTCAATGCAGTTATTGCCGTGTGCATTGTGGTGAGGTAGTGCAATGAAAGCCTTGCCTATAGCGGCATCACAGGCACAGACAGACAACACTAAACAGAAATTACGCATACTTGCACAATTGCTAAAAGAAAGAAGACTGCAAAAACAACCAAGCTACTAGTGGAAAACACAATTGGAAACAAGTCCATGGTAGAGCAAGTGGTGGTCGTAGTGTTGTGTTGCTGAGGTGGGGTTAGGGTCGTGCGGGTCGGATCAGGAACCTGATGGTTGCAGGAAAGTAGCTGTTCCTGAACCTGGTGGTGTGGGACTTCAGGCTTCTGTACCTCCTGCCTGACGATAGCAGTGAGGAGAGGGCACAGCCCGGATGGTGGGGATCCGTGATGATAGATGCCGCCTTCTTGAGACAGCGCCCGGTGTAGATGCTTTAGATGGTGGGGAGGGCTGTAGCCGCGATAGACCGGGCTGAGTCCACTGCTCTCTGCAGACTCTCGCATTCCTGTGCGTTGGAACTGCCAAACCAGGTCATGATACAACCAGTCAGGATATTTTCTGCAGTGCATTTGTGGACGTTTATTGGAGTATTCGGTGACCTGCTGACTCTCTAACTGAAGATAGACACAATGCTGGAGTATCTCAGTGGGTCACGTAGCATCTCTGGAGAAAAACGATGGGTGATGTTTTGGGTCAGGACCCTTCAGATTGAAAGTAGAGGGGAGGGAAATGGAGGTAGGAAAAGGCCAGAACAAAGCAGGGCTGGCAACGGATGGGTGAAGCCCGTAATGGGCCATAGTTGGCTTGGAAAGAGGAGGTAATGATGGGATACATGGATGTGAACAGTGGATGTAGTGATGAGGGAGAGGAAATGTGGTGGTTACTGCCGGAGCTGCTGTCTTCTGAACTGTCATTAATCACGCCACCACATGCCTCCTTCCCGCAGGAACACGCATGATTCCCGCAGACTTCCTCATCCCTGTGCAGACCCAGAACCCCATCCGGGAAGGGCTGCACCACAAGGTACGTGTGCGGGGCACTGTCCACGGGTGCCCTGGGGGGATCTCCGGGACCCTTGGGCACTGGGTGGGGTGGAAGTCATCCTCGATATGGATTGCAATATAGTTATATAGTAGTTCATTTAGTATTTTTGTTTGACTCATATTATGGTGGTGGGTTTTGTTTCGTTTTATATTGTACTGTAAATATTATTTTAAATAATTGAATAAATTATTTTTGGTTTTAAAAAAAAAAGGTACGTGTCAGTCAGCGGCTGGTGTGGGCGTAGCTGGGGTCCAGGGAGGGGATGGGGCTGAGCATTCCTGTACCTGATCCCTCTCCAGCCCACCACTCCGCTCTCCATCAGCACGCCTGTCGGCACGGGCATGCAGGTGACTGTTCACCTGCAGACAGAGAACATGGGTTTTAATCTGGCTGCATGTCCAGCGCACACATTGTGGGCCGAAGGGCCTGCTCCTGTGCTGCACCCTGCACCAGTTTCTGTTTTTGGCTCATGGTTGCACAGATTGGAAATGCTTTTCAGCCCAACTTGCCGACCAGCATGCCCCATCTACACCAGTCCCACCTGCCCCTGTTTGGCCCAAATCCCCCTGAAACTATCCTTCCCTGTACCTGTCCAAATATCTCTTCAATATTGTGATAGTACCTCCTCAACTACCTCCTCTGGCAGCTCGTTCCATACACCCACCACCCATTGTGTAAAAATAGTTGCCCCTCAACATTCCTATAAATCTTTCTTCCTCTCACCTTAAACCTATGTCCTCTGGTTCACGATTCCCCTACCCTGGGGAGGGACTCTGTGCGTCTACCCGATCTATTCCTCGCACGATTTTGTTCACATCTATCAGATCGCCCCTCCAAGGAATCAAGTCCTAGCCTGCCCACTCTCTCTCACTAGCTCAGGCCATCGAGTCCTGGCAACATCCTGGTGAATCTCTGCACCCGTTGCAGTTTACAAGCCTGTACACCAGATCCAGTAGAGCCGTTCCAAACTGAGCTGTGATCCGTCACGACTGTGTGCTGGAGTGGGCAATGGGGGCACAGACATGACCCAAGGAGATGCCAACCTAGGCACTGTGCCCCCTGTCACTCCCTCTGTGCTCCCCCCCCCCCCCCCCCGGCTATCTGGCCTCCCCCTGCCCTCGTGTCTCAGTGGGGGGTGGGGAGGAGTCTCCAGTTGGCGTGAGGCTGGCTGCCTGTGTTTTGCTGGTGTCCCAGTGGAGGGGTCGGGGGTGGGTGTGGAGGGGGGGGGTCTGGAGTGGAGTTGGGGTGGGTGTGGAGGGGAGGGGGTGGGTGTGGAGGGGAGGGGGTGGGTGTGGAGGGGGGGGTCTGGAGTGGAGTTGGGGTGGGTGGGGAGGGGGTGGGTGTGGAGGGGAGGGGAGGGGGTGGGTCTGGAGTGGAGTTGGGGTGGGGGGAGTGCAGCTGTGTGTCTACCCCTGTGTTACTCCCACAGATCCTGCTGGCCAACTTCCTGGCCCAGACGGAGGCACTGATGAAGGGGAAGACAGAGGAGGAGGCGCGTGCAGAGCTGCAGGCTGCCGGCATGTGTGGGGAGGCTCTCGACAGGCTGGTGCCCCACAAGGTCAGGGGGGTTCACACAGTGGGGGGGGGGTCACATACCATCACACACCAGTCCCTGTCGCTCTCTCTACTGTGCTCACACACACTCTCCCTCTCTGTTCCACCGCTCTCTGCATCTCTAGACTTTAGAAACAAAGTGCTGAAACAGGCCCTTCGGCCCATCGATCACCACACACACCAGCTCTATCCTACACACTTACTGACATTACAATTTTACTGAAGCCAATTAACCTGCAAACTGCGACTGGAGCGTGGGAGGAAACCGGAGCACCCAGAGAAAGCCCACAAGGTCACAGGGAGAACATACTGACTCTGGACAGACAGCACCTGTGTAGATCGAACCCGGGTCTCTGGCACTGTGAGGCAGCAACTCTACTGCTGCGCCACTGTGCTGCCACCATTGTCTCTCCCCTTCCCCCTTCTTCCTCTCCCCCCCCACGCCCCCGCCTCACGCCCACCAGTCCCCACTGCACATTAACCCCTCTCCTCTCCACTCCAGGTGTTTACGGGCAACCGGCCCACCAACTCCATCATCTTTAAGAAGTTGACACCGTTCATGCTGGGAGCCCTGATTGGTGAGTGGGGGCTGAGGGGGGGGGGAGGAGGGGGGGAGAGGAACCTAAAGGGCGGGGAGGCAGGGACAGTTGATCACTCCTCCCATCATCACGGGGCTGAAGCACTGAAACAGGCCCAGCGAGTCGGTGCCGACCAACATGCCCCATCTACACTAGGCCCATCGGCCTGGGGGAGGGGGGGGGGTGTATTGGAGGGGGAGTGAGGGAGGGTGTCCCTGCCGTGCTGCTTCTCACGACATGTCTTCTCCCTGGCAGCCATGTACGAGCACAAGATCTTTGTGCAGGGGGTCATCTGGGACGTCAACAGCTACGACCAGTGGGGGTGAGAACCGTTCATCTGCGGGGGTGGGGGTGGGGTGGAGGGGGGGTGGGGAGTAGGAGGGGTGGGGTGTAGGGGGGGTGGGGTGTAGGGGGGGTGGGGTGGGGCAGGGTGGGGAGTAGGGGGGGTGGGGTGGGGGTTGGCGGTGGTAGGTTGGGGGGGTGGGGAGTAGTGGGGGTGGGGTGGGGTGGGGCAGGGTGGGGAGTAGCGGGGCGGGGGTGGGGAGTAGTGGGGCTGGGGTGGGGGTTAGTGGGGGTGGGGATTATTGGGGGTGGGGAGTAGCGGGGGTGGGGAGTGGTGGGGGTTAGATGGGGTGGGGTGGGGAGTAGTAGGGGTGGGGTGGGGGTTAGTAGGGGTGGGGAGTAGTGGGGGTGGGTTGGGGGTTAGTAGGGGTGGGGGTTAGTTGGGGTGGGGTGGGGGTTAATAGGGGTGGGGAGTAGGGCAGGGTGGGGGATGTGGTGGGGCAGGGATTCTGTGTCGGGTCACTGACCTCCCCCATCTGGTTGCAGGGTGGAGCTGGGCAAGCAGCTGGCCAAGGCCATCGAGCCGGAGCTCACCTCCCCCGACCCTGTCACCTCGCATGACAGCTCCACCAACGGCCTCATCAACTTCATCAAGAAGCACCGTGCCTGAACCCCGGGGACCCCGTCCCCCACCCCCAGCTCCCCGGCCCGGCTGTGACCCCCCCCCCCCCCCGGCCCAGTGCACTGAGCCCTGCCTCACCTTCGCCTCCCCTCCCCAGCGCCTGTGCCCGACTGCAGGGTCTGAGCCGTGAACCCCCAGCCTCTGTGTGTGTGTGTGTGCGTGTCTCTCTGTGTGTGTGTGCGTGTCTCTCTGTGTGTGTGTGTGTGTGCGCCCACATTGCTGTTGTGTTGCTCCCTGCCCTATCCCGACCCTGCACATTCACACTATGTAGAAACTGAATCAAGATTTAAAATAAAATTTCACCTTGAGTTGCTGCTCTTGGCTCTTCAAGCGCGTTTCGTTGTCGTCTGTACCACAAACAGAATGTGCGAGTGCTGGAAACGAGGAACTGCAGATATTGGTTAATGCACAAAAGAATACAAAGTGCTGGAGTAACTCAGCGGGTCAGGCAGTATCTCTGGGGAACTTGGATAGGTGATGTTTCAGGCTGGGACCCTTCCTCAGACTGAAAAGTAACTGAAGAGTGTGAAGATGGTTCCTAACATAAAACGTTGCTTATCCATGTTCTCCAGAGATGCTGCTGATCTGTCATATCACCAACTAGAGAGTGGTCCTGACCTATCATCTACCTCATTGGGGACCCTCAGACTATCTTTCATCAGACTTTATTGAACTTTATCTTGCACTAAACATTATTCCCTTCATGTACCATGTACAACATGTATGGCTCTATTTTAATCATGTAAAGTTTTCATTGACTGGATAGCATGCAACAAAAGGCTTTTCACTGTACCTTAGCCTACATGACAACAAACTTTGTGCAGGAAGGAACTGCAGATGCTGGTTTCCACTGCAGATAGACACAATGTGCTGGAGTAACTCAGCGGATCAGGGAGCATCTCTGGGAAAAAAAGGTGAAAATACGGGTCGAGATCCTTCTTCAGAGGGCGGTGAATCTGTGGAATTCCTTGCCACAGAAGGCTGTGGAGGCCAGGTCAGTGGATATATTTAAGGAAGAGATAAATGGATTAGACAATAGGTGCAGGAGTAGGCCATTCAGCCCTTCGAGCCAGCACCGCCATTCAATGCGATCATGGCTGATCACTCTCAATCAGTACCCCGTTCCTGCCTTCTCCCCATACCCCCTCACTCCGCTATCCTTAAGAGCTCTATCCAGCTCTCTCTTGAAAGCATCCAACGAACTGGCCTCCACTGCCTTCTGAGGCAGAGAATTCCACACCTTCACCACTCTCTGACTGAAAAAGTTCTTCCTCATCTCCGTTCTAAATGGCCTACCCCTTATTCTGAAACTGTGGCCCCTTGTTCTGGACTCCCCCAACATTGGGAACATGTTTCCTGTCTCTAATGTGTCCAATCCCCTAATTATCTTATATGTTTCAATAAGATCCCCCCTCATCCTTCTAAATTCCAGTGTATACAAGCCTAATTGCTCCAGCCTTTCAACATACGACAGTCCCGCCATTCCGGGAATTAACCTAGTGAACCTACGCTGCACGCCCTCAATAGCAAGAATATCCTTCCTCAAATTTGGAGACCGAAACTGCACACAGTACTCCAGGTGCGGTCTCACCAGGGCCCGGTACAACTGTAGAAGGACCTCTTTGCTCCTATACTCAACTCCTCTTGTTACGAAGGCCAACATTCCATTGGCTTTCTTCACTGCCTGCTGTACCTGCATGCTTCCTTTCAGTGACTGATGCACTAGGACACCCAGATCTCGTTGAACATCCCCTCTTCCTAACTTGACACCATTCAGATAATAATCTGCCTTTCTATTCTTACTTCCAAAGTGAATAACCTCACACTTATCTACATTAAACTGCATCTGCCATGTATCCGCCCACTCACACAACCAGTCCAAGTCACCCTGCAGCCTTATTGCATCTTCCACACAATTCACACTACCCCCCCAGCTTAGTATCATCTGCAAATTTGCTAATGGTACTTTTAATCCCTTCATCTAAGTCATTAATGTATATCGTAAATAGCTGGGGTCCCAGCACCGAACCTTGCGGTACTCCACTGGTCACTGCCTGTCATTCCGAAAGGGACCCATTTATCCCCACTCTTTGCTTTCTGTCTGTCAACCAATTTTCTATCCATGTCAGTACCCTACCCCCAATACCATGTGCTCTAATTTTGCCCACTAATCTCCTATGTGGGACCTTGTCGAAGGCTTTCTGAAAGTCGAGGTACACCACATCCACCGACTCTCCCCTGTCAATTTTCCTAGTTACATCCTCAAAAAATTCCAGTAGATTTGTCAAGCATGATTTCCCCTTCATAAATCCATGCTGACTCGGAACGATCCTGTTACTGCTATCCAAATGCTCAGCAATTTCGTCTTTTATAATTGACTCCAGCATCTTCCCCACCACTGATGTCAGACTAACTGGTCTATAATTACCCGTTTTCTCTCTCCCTCCTTTCTTAAAAAGTGGGATAACATTTGCTATCCTCCAATCCACAGGAACTGATCCTGAATCTATAGAACATTGAAAAATAATCTCCAATGCTTCCACTATTTCTAGAGCCACCTCCTTAAGTACCCTGGGATGCAGACCATCAGGCCCTGGGGATTTATCAGCCTTCAGTCCCATCAGTCTACCCAAAACCATTTCCTGCCTAATGTGGATTTCCTTCAGTTCCTCCATCACCCTAGGTTCTCCGGCCCCTAGAACATTTGGGAGATTGTGTGTATCTTCCTCAGTAAAGACAGATCCAAAGTAACGGTTTAACTCGCCTGCCATTTCTTTGTCCCCCATAATAAATTCCCCAGCTTCTGTCTTCAAGGGACCCACATTTGCCTTGACTATTTTTTTCCTCTTCACGTACCTAAAAAAACTTTTGCTATCCTCCTTTATATTATTGGCTAGTTTACCCTCGTACCTCATCTTTTCTCCCCGTATTGCCTTTTTAGTTAACTTTTGTTGCTCTTTAAAAGAGTCCCAATCCTCTGTCTTCCCACTTCTCTTTGCTATGTTATACTTCCTCTCCTTAATTTTTATGCTGTCCTTGACTTCCCTTGTCAGCCACAGGTGTCTCTTACTCCCCTTAGAGTCTTTCCGCCTCTTTGGGATAAATTGATCCTGCAACCTCTGCATTATTCCCAGGAATACCTGCCATTGCTGTTCTACCGTCTTTCCTGCTAGGGCTTCCTTCCAGTCAATTTTGGCCAGCTCCTGCCTCATGCCTCTGTAATCCCCTTTGCTATACTGTAATACTGACACTTCCGATTTTCCCTTCTGCCTTTCCATTTGCAGAGTAAAACTTATCATGTTGTGATCACTGCCTCCTAATGGCTCTTTTACCTCTAGTCCCCTTATCAGATCAGGATCATTACACAACACTAAATCCAGAATTGCCTTCTCCCTGGTAGGCTCCAGTACAAGCTGTTCTAAGAATCCATCTCGAAGGCACTCTACAAACTCTCTTTCCTGGGGTCCATTTCCAACCTGATTTTCCCAGTCTACCTGCATGTTGAAATCTCCCATAACCACCGTAGCATTACATTTGTGACACGCCAATTTTATCTCCTGATTCAACTTGCACCCTATGTCGAGGCTACTGTTTGGGGGCCTATAGATAACTCCCATTAGGGTCTTTTTACCCTTACAATTCCTCATTTCTATCCATACTGATTCAACATCTCCTGATTCTATGTCACCCCTTGCAAGGGAATGAATATGATTCCTTACCAGCAGAGCAACCCCACCCCCTCTGCCCACCTGTCTGTCTTTTCTATACGTTGTGCACAGTTACAGAGAGAATGGGAGTAGATAGGAAAGATAGATCAGCCATGATTGAATGGCCAAGTAGACTTGATGGGCCGAATGGCCTAATTCTGCTCGTATCACTGATGAGCTCAGCTCCCAGTCTCCAGTGTGGCTCACTGCTGCCCCCGCCTGACGAGTTTGCACCATGCAAGGCGAGCACCGTCCCCACCTCACTCCTGATCTCCTGTTTAAGTTTTTATTTGCAGGGCAGGCGATCATTGGTAGAGAGCCGGGATAACGGCACTTTCTGGCCAAGTTAACACTAACATATTGTTACAAATTTCCTACTTGAAAGGGACAGGGTTGGCACCAAAAATGTGGTGACTCTTGAATGAGTGAATGACACTTTATTTCACAAAGTGAAAAGCTTTGTTATGCATACAACCTCGGCAGTATACAGGTGTCCCCACTGTGGGCACTGACAAAGGTATAACAGTACTAAACAGTCCTACCCACTGCCTGCCGCCATGTACCTGTGCACAAACCCACCGTGGTCCACTGTCTTACACATAACATGACTGTGCCCAGCGTATAGCTGGATTGTCACTGAACTGTAGGCAAAGAAAGGGTTTCACTGTATTTGGGTACACGTGACAATAAAGTATGGTCAAACCATCGAACATTTGTTGGCATTGAATCTTTGCAGCCACTGTGTTGGGAGGGGAAGCAGATCCCCAGTGATGGTGGATTGGTTTTTTTCCTCGTGAATTCATTGATACTTCCATCACATGTAACTAGGTGCAGTGAAATGCTCTGTTTCACAACAACCCAGTAAAATCATACAGCAGACCTCACGGGTGCACAAGAATCACCATGTTTCTGGCGCCGATAAAGTTACGAAAGTTCATCAAACAGTTTTATCTTCTGCTCACAGCAGTGAGCCAGGCCCCTACCAGGTGCGCAGGGGAATTTGGGGGCCGTCAATGGGCAGAATAAAAGTTTAATGTACGATCAGCATGAATGGGTGAGTGAAGGCTGGTGTGGACATGATGGGCTGAAGGGCCAGTTTGTGGGTGTGGCTCCACTTTGCCCCACCAACTCTCCTGACTGCTGCATCGTGACCCCAGTCATACAGCGTGGAAACAGGCCCAACTTACCCAAATATCTCTTAAACGTTATGATAATACCTGCCTCAACTAAACTGGTAACCTGGCACGGCAATTACAACACGCAAAAGCGAGAGGCTGCAGTGAACGGTGGCCTCAGCCCGGTCCATCGTGGTCATCGCCCTCCTCACCATCGAAGGCATCAACGCCAGGCACTGCCTCAAGAAGGCAGCATCTATCAACAAGGACCCCCACCATCCGGGACGTGCCCTCATCTCACTGCTACCATCAGGCAGGAAGAACAGAAGCCTGAAGTCCCACACCACCAGGTTCAGGAACAGCTACTTTCCTGCAACCATCAGGTTCCAGAACCGACCCGCACGACCCTAATCCCACCTCAGCAACAGACCATGATAGACCACGACTTGCTCTACCATGGACTTGTTCTTTCCAATTGTGCTTTAAACTAATAGCTTTTTTGCAATCTTTCTTTTAAAAAAGTGTACTTTATGTTTTACGTGTTGTCTGAGTCTACGTGTGTGTGATTCAGCTGTATGAAAGTTTTGCATTGTACCTGTACGTTGGTCAGGTCACATTTGGAGTATTGTGTGTAGTTCTGGTCGCCCCCATTACAGGGTGTGGAGGCTTTGGAAAGGGTGTAGATGAGGTTTGCCAGAATGCTGCCTAGTTTAGCCGTTAACAGAGGTTGGACATTCTTGGATTGTTTTCTTTAGAGTCATACTATATGCCTCTTAACCACTCTCTTCTAATCGTGTTCCCAATTTCAAGGAGCTGTGATTTGGACAAGAAGACCCCTTTGTACATCAATGCCATTATTCTCTGTATAATTTCTCGACACACGACCTCCCAAAGTGCAACACCTGACCCTCGCCTCCTTCACACCTGGGCCTTGCAGGGTGGTGTTCCAACCTGTGGAGAGGATGCTTCCACTGGTGGGGGAATCTAGGACCCATGGCCACAGCCTCAGAATACATTTAGGACATACCTTTAGAAGGGAGATAAGGATGAATTTCTTTAGTCAGAGGGTGGCAAATCGCTGCCACAGACGGCTGTGGAGGCCGTGTCAATGGATATTTTTAAGGCGGAGATTGACAGATTCTTGATTAGTGCGGGTGTCAGGGGTTGTGGGGAGAAGGCAGGAGAATGGGGTTGAGGCGGAAAGATAGATCAGCCATGATTAAATGGCAGAGTAGACTTGATGGGTGGAATGGCCTAATTTTCCTGCTGTCCAACTCCTGGTTTTCACCAACACAGCAGAGAGCCCATCATCAAACATCCAGACCAGGGGGATTTCATCTGAAATCTGCAGCGGCGTAAAGGAACACCTTCCTCTCAGCTGGTATCACTCCGCTGAGCTTTCCTCCCAAAAGCTAGGGTGTAGTCTGATCTTCCAACCTACCTCGCCCCTTGGATTTTTTTTTCCAAAGTCTGCATCTTCTCTGTAAATACTCTGGTATTTTTCTCTTTGCGCTTCCCGTTTTACTCGAGTTTGGCTTGTTTGTTCTCGCGAATGGTATGATTTGGCTGGTTAGCACCCAACGTGTTTCATGGTATATCGATACACATGGCAATAATACACCAATTCACAAATCAGCTATGACAGAACAGACCCGAGGGGCAGAATGGCCTTGGGGAGTGGCTGCCATGCATTCTGCACTTTCATTTCCCTGTCCCTCGGGTCCATGAAGGATCAGAGAAGGTTTAAAGGGATGGAATATGGGCCAAACAGGATAAAACCCAGTCTGAAGAAGGGTCTCGACCCGAAACGTCACCCATTCCTTCTCTCCTGAGATGCTGCCTGACCTGCTGAGTTACTCAAGCATTTTGTGAATAAATACCTTCGATTTGTACAAGCATCTGCAGTTATTTTCTTATATTATTCTTCTCCACACCTTAATTTGTTTAGTGACACAGCACAGAAACAGGCCCTTCAGCCCACTGAGTCCGTGCCGACCAACGCTCACTCGTATACTAACACTATCCTACACACCAGGGACAATTTGCAATCTTCACCGAAGCCAATTAACCTACAAACCTGCAAGTATTTGTAGGAAACCGGAGCACCCAGAGAAAACTCACGTAGTCCCAGGGAGAACGTACAAACTCCGTACACACAGCACCCATAGTCAGGATCAAACCCAGGTCTCTGGCGCTGTGAGGCAGCAACTCTACCTCTCTCTGCGCCACTGAGTTACTCCAGCACCGTGTCTGGCAAATGTGAGCAGTGCAGACTTTCATGGACCGGTCAGGCCGAAGGGCCTGTTTCACACTCTAGACCTCACCTGTGCCCAAAGACAGTGCAGAAAAGTAAAGTTAACTTACAAAAAAACTTTTTATTTTGAAAAAAGGCAGATTATATCTAAGGTTAAGTGACCTTTGACATTTACAAGTTTAATAATTTAGGTTGATATTACGTGGCTTTACTTTTAGATAAATAACTCTACGTCTCCCTCTTTAGTTTCACTGTCAGCACTGCCCCAACCCAAGGAGATCGCGAGCAGGGACCTCCCCCCTCCCCTCCCCTCCCCTCCCCGTGGGGGGTTGGTTCCTCCTCTGCATCCCGTCACCCTCCCCCACCCAAGGGTGCTGACTCCCGCTCGCTCTGAGGGTGCTGTGAACAGGTGGGTGGGTGTCCAAGGAGCAGTGGTGGAGTCTAACACCCCACCCCCCCCCCCCCTCCCCACAAAGGGAGCACTCTACCTTGGGGAGAGCAGGAGCAAGAAAGAGAGTGGACTGACACCACCATCTAGAGCCAGCACAAGGAGCTTGTGTGACCTGGGGGAGGGGAGGAAGGGGGAGGAGGGCATTAGGAAAGGGTCGAGAGATCTGAAGGAGCAGGCAGGGGGAGGGGAGTCACGAGGGAACATTGCTGGCAAACTGGGCTGCAGGAGCGGGAGGTGGATTCTCCACCAACAAAGAAGGTCGTCCAGGACCAGGCAGTTGGGGAAGAACGGGCGGGGGGGGGGGGGGGGCAGTGTAGAGGGGGGGCCAGTGTAGAGGGGGGGGGCAGTGTAGAGGGGAGACAGCTCGGTGTGCTGGGGTCAGGGCTCAGTGTGGAGGGGGGGGCAGTGTCGAGGGGGGCAGTGTGGAGGGGAGATAGCTCGGTGTGGTGGGGTCAGGGCTCAGTGTGGAGGGGGCCAGCTCGGTGTGGTGGGGTCAGGGCTCAGTGTCGAGGGGGGGGGGCAGTGTCGGGGGGGGGGGCAGTGTCGAGGGGGGCAGTGTGGAGGGGAGATAGCTTGGTGTGGTGGGGTCAGGGCTCAGTGTGGTGGGGGGGGGGCAGTGTGGAGGGGAGACAGCTCGGTGTGGTGGGGTCAGGGCTCAGTGTCGAGGGGGGGGGCAGTGTGGAGGGGAGATAGCTCGGTGTGGTGGGGTCAGGGCCCAGTGTGGAGGGGGGCCAGCTTGGTATGCTGGGGTCAGGGCTCAGTGTGGAGGGGGGGCAGTGTGGAGGGGGCCAGCTCGGTGTGGTGGGGTCAGGGCTCAGTGTGGTGGGGACCAAGTGGAGGGAGTCTGTCCAATAAGCAGTACAGAAAAACGTACCGAATCATCCAATTAGAAAATAAGACATACATTAAAAAAAACTATTACAAAACATTACAAAGTTGGCCCACTGCCCGTGAGGGGAGTGAGAAGCCGCCGGTGATATCTTGCATAGTCTACATGCCTGTGTGTGGCGATGGGGGCAGAGCAAGGGTTAATGAGAAGGCATGTTAATAAGTGCAGAGGTCCCGAGGCTGGAGTCGTGGCCAGTGTGGCATTACATGATCCAGGGGCTGACAGGCAGCCTTCCTCTCGCCAGGGGGCAGGTTTTGGTCACGCAACTGATGAAGCAGGTCCTTGGTCAGACACCGCCTGACCGCAGGCTGGCGAGACGATGAGCATTGGTCCATGAGCTTGTGTGGGCATCTCACTGACCGGAGGTCAGAGGTTGGCACTGCCCGGTCACCTGGTCTCTCGCTGACCAGTAAAGTCCCAGGCCCCCCCCCGCCAGGTGGAAAGGGCAGCAGGTTTGTAGACAGTGGTCTCCACAGCACGCAGGGGAGGGAGCTCACTGCAGCCGGCCCCCCTCCCCCCCCCCCGGGGTCGACGCGAGGGTCTCTGGTCACAGCTCGGTGACATGAAGCTGGTAGCCAGGGGGGGGCTGTGGCTGGGGCCGGGGGGAAGCACATTGATCCGCCGGATGTGGGCAACTATGGCACAGTAGATGCCCCTCCAGGGGTAACAGCGACGGGCCTCTTCATCATTCAGGCTGCAGCCCGCAGTCCTGGGGAGGGGGCGGCAAACAGAGGGTTAATGAGGTGGGGGGGGGGGGGAAGCCCTGAACTCACCCCCCTCCCTCAGCAAACCCTCCCCCATCCACAGGGGCCCCCGAACTGGGGAAGGGAGGGGGGTCACCTGTCACCCTCTCACTCACACAGACCCCGGGACGAATCTCACCCCACCCCAGTCCAGGGACTGCAGAGGGTGAGGGTGAGGTCAGGGTCACCAGTTACACCCCACCCCCCCCCCCCCCCCCCCATCATCGGGCCTGCTGGCAATGGGGTGACCCGCTGCGAGAGGTCACACCCAGGGACCTGCCCGAGGGAGGGGGTGATCACAATGAACGAAGCTGGGTGGCCCCTCCCCTCGTGACAGGCCAGACAAGCCACTCCCCAGGGAACAAAATGGTTACCCACCCCACCCCCAGCCTCGTCCCACCCCACAGGCCCAGGTACTGCTCCCCCCCCCCCACATCACCACCTCCCCCCCCCACATCACCACCTCCCCCACATTCACCAACCCCCCCCCCCACATCACCACCTCCACCCCCCACATCACCACCCCCCCCACATCACCACCTACCCCCACATCACCACCCCCCCCACATCACCACCCCCCCCACCACATCACCAGCCCCCCCCCCCACATCACCCCCCCCCGCATCACCAGCCCCCCCCCCACATCACCACCTCCCCCCCACATCACCACCTCCCCCCCTCATCACACCCCCCCTCATCACCAGCCCCCCCTCATCACCACCCCCCCACATCACCACCTCCCCCCCCACATCACCACCCCCCCCCCACATCACCACCCCCCCCTCATCACCACCTCCCCCCCTCACCACCCCCCCCCCCCCCCCCCACATCACCACCCCCCCCCCCTCATCACCAGCCCCCCCCCCCCCCCCACCCAGGTGGAGGGGAGTGTGGACTGACCTCACACTGGAACACTCCACGTGGTAATCCTTGTCCATCGACACCACCCGGATCGTCTCCTCCGAGCCCTGGAACAGAGACAGGAGCGAGGGAAGACACGGACACTGACCCCCCCAAATCCTACCCCGTCCCCAGCCCCGTCCCCACCCCCTGCCCCAGCCCACCCCCTGCCCGTCCCCAGCCCCACCCCCCCTGCCCCGTCCCACCCCCTGCCCCGTCCCCACCCCCACCCCGTCCCCTCCCCCCCCCCAGCCCCACCCCCTGCCCCGTCCCCAGCCCGCCCCCTGCCCCCGCCCCAGCCCCACCCCGTCCCCAGCCCCGTCCCCACCCCCCTGCCCCGTCCCCAGCCCCGTCCCCTGCCCCGTCCCCAGCCCCACCCCCTGCCCACCCCTGCCCCGTCCCCAGCCCCACCCCCTGCCCCGTCCCCAGCCCCACCCCCTGCCCCGTCCCCCTGCCCCGTCCCCAGCCCCACCCCCGTCCCCTGCCCCACCCCCTGCCCCGTCCCACCCCCAGCCCCACCCCCTGCACCTGCCCCGTCCCCACCCCCTGCCCCGTCCCCAGCCCCACCCCCTGCCCCCGTCCCCAGCCCACCCCCTGCCCCGTCCCCAGCCCCACCCCACCCCCTGCCCCGTCCCCACCCCCAGCCCCCACCCCCTGCACCTGCCCCGTCCCCAGCCCCACCCCTGCCCAGCCCCACCCCCACCCCCTGCCCCGTCCCCAGCCCCGTCCCCTCCCCCTGCCCCACCCCCGCCCGACCCCACCCCGTCCCCACCCGTCCCCACCCCCACCCCCGTCCCCCACCCCCACCCCCGTCCCCACCCCCACCCCCACCCCACCCCCGTCCCCACCCCCACCCCCGTCCCCCGTCCCCACCCCCTGCCCCGTCCCCCGTCCCCACCCCCTGCCCCGTCCCCAGCCCCGTCCCCAGCCCCGTCCCCAGCCCCTACCCCGCAGACGTACCTGTGCTGGGAGGATGGGGCGCCCACACGATGAACACTTTGGGGCGAAGACCCTGAAACAGAGAGATCCATCCGTCAGACCCAGAACGAGACAGAGGCAGCTTCAGTCTGGAACCCCTGGCGGGGGGACGGACGCCAACGACGACAACACTAACTCCTGTGAACCCCACCACCCACTTACGTCCCATCTCACTGCTACCATCAGGAAGCCGGTACAGGAGACAGAAAACTGTGACCTCCAGGTTGAACAGCACCTTCTCTCCAGGCTCCTGTTCCCTGACATCTTCCACAGGACTGTGTGCTGGTGTACAATTATGTTCACCGAATATAACCTGATTTACGGTATTACTTATGATTGCACATTTTGTTGTTGCGTTAATGTGCCTGTAAAGTGTTTGGGGCAGCGCTGGGATTTACAGCGCCAAAGATCTGGGTTCGATCCTGACCAAGGGTGCTGTCTGTACGGAGTTTGCATGCTCTCGATGTGACCGTGTGGGTTTCTTCTTAGGTGCTCCGGTTTCCTCCCACACTCCAAAGACGTGTAGGTTTGTAGATTAACTGACTTCTTTAAAGATTGTAAATTGCCCCTCACGTGTAGGATAGTGTCAGTGTACGGGAGTGATCGCTGGTAGGCACGGCCTCGATGGGCCGAAGAGCCTGTTCCCACGCTGTATCTCTTTTGGTTTAATGATACAACATGGAAACAGGCCCTTTAGCCCATTGCGTCCACACTGACCATCGATCACCCTTTCACACCAGTTCCATGTTATTAAACTTTCCCATCCACTCCCTACACACTAGCGACAATTTACAGAGGGACAATTAACCTACACGAGGGAGGACTGGCCTCACGAGGGCGGGGAGCAGCTGTACGCATCGTGCTTGCGAGGGAGAGGGCCACGGGGGTTGGGAAGGGGGTGGCAGGGGTGGGGGCCTCACGTGTGGTAATCCTTGACGCAGTAGATGTTGTTCTCCAGGTCGACGGTGAAGGGCACTCCATCCAGGCACTCGTTACACAGCACACAGCGGAAACAGCCCGGGTGGTAGGACTTGCCCAGAGCCTGCAGGATCTGGAGACAGCACCACAGGGTCAGAGACGCTGCAGGGAGCAGCACACAACTCTCCTCACCCACCATCAGTCCCCCCATGCCCAACCATCCCCCTCTCTCCCATATCTCCTCCACCCCCCCCCCCCCACCCCACATCTCGTCCCCAGTACAAAGTCCCCTCCTCCCCTCCCCACCCCACCCACCGCCCAGTCTCCCCTCCCCACCCAATCTATTTCCCAGCCACCGTTCCCAAACTCCCCCTCCCCGAGGGCAGTCCGTGCAGGCTCGGCATTCCCGTCGCAAGGAGCAGCAGGTTCCTTACCATCTCCATGATCAGGTGTCCACACACAAAGCACTTGTCAGCTGTCTGCTGGAAGCCCGAGTACTGAAAAACAGACGATCCCTCGTTAAAGCAAAATACAGTAGATTCATTCAATCATACCTCCACTCCACCACCAGCCCAGAGCAGCAGAGCACCGCAGGTACAACCGCTAACTCACAGCGCCAGAGACCCAGGTGCCGGGTTTGCATGTTCTCCCTGTGGTTCTATCCGGGACAGGGGAGCAAGAACGGGGGAAAGGGGAGCAGGGACGGGGAACAGCGGTACTCCCCCAACAAGGTACGACACCCACCCACATCCATAGGGTCTGTGGCAGAGGATGTCATCGAGAGCAGCAGACAGTGTCGCGGGCGGCGAGAGAGGGGGAGTGTGGTGGGTGGGGGACTCACCAGGAAGTCTTCCTCACAGTACACCTTGCCATTGACGTTGTAGAAAGCCTTGCCCCGTAACCGACGCCCTGCACAGGAACATATGATTAGAGGCACAACCCACACACACACTGATACCCTCAATGGTGTGACCAGGTCTCGCACACACGGGCACGCACACACGCACACACACACAATCCCTCACCGCTGACACAAACCAGATACTTAAAGGAATAATTGTTCTGGGCACCATCTTATAGAAAAGGCATTTTCAAGTTGGAAAGAGGGCAGAGAAGATTTACGAGGATGTTGCCAGGACTGAGCTGTAGGGAGAGGTTGAGCAAGCTAGGACTTGGAGCGCAGGAGGATGAGGTGTGATCTTGCAGAGGTGTATAAAATCATGAGAGGAATAGATCGGGTAAACGCAGAGTCTCTTGCCCAGACTAGGGGAATCGAGAATCAGAGGACATTGGTTTAAGGTGATGGGGGAAGGATTTAATAGAAACCAGAGGAGCAACTTTTTTTTAAAAACACAAATGGTGGTAGGTACATGGAACGAACTGCCGGATAAGGTGTGTAGGAAAATAACTGCAGATGCTGGTACAAATCGAAGGTAGAGACCCGAACGTCACCCATTCCTTCTCTCCTGAGATGCTGCCTGACCCGCTGAGTTACTCCAGCATTTTGTGATGCCAGATAAGGTAGTTGAGGCAGGTGCTATCACAACGTTTAGTAAATATTTGGACAGGTACATGGATAGGATAGGTTTAGGGGGAAATGGGCCAAACACAGATAGGTGTGTCTAGTGTTGGTCAGCGTGGACAAGTTGGGCTGAAGGACCCATATGATTCTATATGGTTTATTCACAAAATGCTGGAGTAACTCAGCAGGTCAGGCAGCATCTCAGGAGAGAAGGAATGGGTGACGTTTCGGACTGAAAGTCTGAAGAAGGGTTTCAACCCGAAACGTCACCCATTCCTTCTCTCCCGAGATGCTGCCTGACCTGCTGAGTTACTCCAGCATTTTGTGAATAAATCGATTTGTACCAGCATCTGCAGTTATTTTCTTATATATGATTCTATATGGTTCTAATTAACAAACCACACGGACGCTAAATTATATTATGTGCATTAAATTATCGGTCCTGATTCTGGATCACGTGCAGGCTGAAGCGATTACAATAAGCTGTCATCATGCATGGACACTGTGGGTCGAAGGGCCTGTTCCTGTGCTGCACTGTTCTATGGAGAATGAATGAATTAACCGGTATTCACTCCCAGCACAGGTTTCACCCGGGAAGGGGAAGAGAATGACTTTTGGTTGGAGTTGTTGGTTGGACTCTTACAGGCTGTGCTCAGAGCCTGGGCAGCCAGTGATACCAGACATGGGGAGCTGGTTCCTGGTCGGGAGGGGTGGAGACACAGGAACTGTTCAGCCTGACCCCAGGGATGCTTGGAATTCTCCGCGGCAGGGTGATGAAGTGTTAGCGAGGCTGATAGAGACAGGCCAAAGGCTGGGAGTCCGACGGTGGGGTCGAGGGTCAGGGGATCAGATAGGGTGGAGACGAGGTCGAGATTACAGGGTGCGTGACCTCACCGGCCGGCAGTGCGTGCTTGATGGGCAGACTGCTGGTCTAGTCCTGAACACACCACGCAGATTGCTGGTCTAGTCCTGAACACACCACACAACAGTCCTCACAAGCCCAGCAGAGCTGCAGGGACGCGGTGGGCTGGGTAGCACCCATGGAGGGAATAGACAGGCATTGTTTTGGGTCGGGATCATTCTTTAGACTTTAGAGGTACAGTGCTGGAAACAGGCCCTTCGGCCCACCGAGTGTGGCAACTTTATCCCACACACCATGAACAATTTACAATTTTTATTACAGAAGCCAATCAAATTAAAAACCCATACATCTTTGTAGTGCAGGAGGAAACCAGAGCAAATGGAGAAAACTCACGTGGTCACAGGGAGAATGTACAAACTCTGTAAAGACAGCATCCGTAGTCAGGATTGAACCTGGGTTTCTGGCACTGTGAGGCAGCAACTCTACCGCTGCACATCAGTTCTCCAGACTGAATGCCCAGGCAACCCAAAACATCGTCTGGCCATTCCCTCCACAGATGCTGCCTGACCCACTGAGTTACTCCAGCTCTTTGTCTTTTGCTCAAGATTTTATCATCCGCGGGTTGTTGGAGATCTCACGCTAGGGTGTGGTTCCGTATCTTCCAATCTACCAGACACTTAGTGTTTGGATGAGGTGAGACCCACCTGAAACTTATGGAATAGTTAAAGGCCTGGATAGAGTGAATGTGGGGAGGATCTAGGACCAAAGGTCATAGCCCAAGGCCATACCTTTAGAAAGATGAGGAGGAATTTCTTTAGCCAGAGGATGGCGAATCTGTGGAATTCATTGCCACAGACGGCTGTGGAGTCCAAATCAATAGATATTTTTAAAGTGGAGATTGACAAGTTCTTGATTAGGAAGGGTGTCAAGGGTTGTGATGAGAAGGCAGGAAAATGGGGTTGAGAGGGAAAGATGGATCAGCCATGATTGAATGTCAGAGTGGACGATGGGCCTATGACATGAAGTCATGACTCACCACAGGAGCAGCAGATGAAGCAGTTGGTGTGGTAGAGATTGCCCATGGCCTGGCAGGCTTGACTGGCACCGTACACCCCCTTCCGGCACTTCACACAGATACCTGCAGACCAGGGAACAAACAGCAATAACGGCTTAGTTTAGATCCTAGATACAGCATTGAAACATTCCCTGCGGCCCACGGAGTCCGAGCTGACTATCAATCACCCGTTCACACCAGTTCTATATTATCCTGCTCTCTCATCCATCCACGTCCATCATTACTATAAACCAGGATTTTACGGGATTGTATGCAAAACGAATAATTTCACCGTACCTAGGTGCATAGTACCTGTGCCAGTAGAGCATCATCACTCCCCTGCACACGAGGGGCAATTTTACAGAGGACCAATTAACCAACAAACCGTGTACTTCTTAGGGATTTGGGAGGAAACCGGAGCACCCGGTAGAAACTCAAGGGGTCACAGGGAGAACGTACAAATGTCAAAGGTTACGGGAAGAAGGCAGGAGAATGGCATTGAGAGGGAAAGATAGATTTGCCATGGTCAAGAGTATTTTATTGTCAGATGCCCCGAAACGGAACAATTAAATTCTTACTTGCAACAGCACATCAGACATGTAAACACAGTACTCAGCAAAAGCCATAACAACAAAAACGTTCAGTATAGAGATTAAAAAAGACAAATATACAGACAACAGTAGTTGAATGGCAGAGTGGATTCAATGGGGCAAATGGCCTAAATCTGCTCCTTTGACATGATCAAATCGTTAATGAAAGTAATGAACAACATTGGACCCAGCACCGACCCCTGCAGCAGGCCACTAGTTACAGGCTGAAACACCAGCCTCTCCCACCAGCCTCTGTCTCCAACCTTTAATCCAATGTTGTATCCATTCAGCTGTCTTGCTCTGGACCCCGTGTGTTCTCATCTTCCAGAACAGCTTGCCCTGCCAAGTGCCGTCTGAAGAAGGGTCTCGACCCAAAACGTCGCCTATCCATGTTTTCCAGAGATGCTGCCTGACCCGTTGAGTTAATCCAGCACTTTTTACGCCATCTGATCACATCCTGACCGGAGGATTTTCCCGACTCTCAGCGAGGGTTATAGCGCGGGGCCGGGGCGAGGCGTCTAACAATGACTACAGGCGGCACGGTGGTGCAGCGATCGAGATGCTGCTTTACAACGCCAGAGATCCGACTTTGATCCTGACCATGGGTGATGTCTGTACAAAATTTGTACATCCTCGCTATGATCATGTGGGTTTTCAATACTCCAGGTGCGCCAGTTTCCTCCCCTACTCCAAAGATGTACAGGATTGCAGGTTAATTGGCTTTGGTAAAATTGTAAATTGTCCCTAGTATGCAAGATAGTGTTAGTATGCAGGATAGTGTTAGTGTGCGGGATAGTGTTAGTGTGCGGGATGGTGTTAGTGTGCAGGATAGTGTTAGTGTGCAGGATAGTGTTAGTATGCGGGATAGTGTTAGTGTGCGGGATAGTGTTAGTATGCGGGATAGTGTTAGTGTGCAGGATAGTGTTAGTGTGCGGGATAGTGTTAGTGTGCAGGATAGTGTTAGTATGCGGGATAGTGTTAGTATGCGGGATAGTGTTAGTGTGCGGGATAGTGTTAGTGTGCGGGATAGTGTTAGTGTGCAGGATGGTGTTAGTGTGCGGGATGGTGTTAGTGTGCGGGATAGTGTTAGTGTGCGGGATAGTGTTAGTGTGCGGGATAGTGTTAGTGTGCGGGATAGTGTTAGTGTGCGGGATGGTGTTAGTGTGCGGGATGGTGTTAGTGTGCGGGATGGTGTTAGTGTGCGGGATGGTGTTAGTGTGCGGGATGGTGTTAGTGTGCGGGATGGTGTTAGTGTGCGGGATAGTGTTAGTGTGTGGGATAGTGTTAGTGTGTGGGATAGTGTTAGCATGCAAGGTGATCACTGGTCAACATGGACTTGGTCGGCCAAAGAGCCTGTTTCCGAGCTGTATCTCCAGAGTCTAAGACTCACTCACACAAGCAACTCCCACTTGCACCCAACTGTGTTGATTCAGTCCGTTCTCAAACATACAGCTCGCTCACAGCCCAGGAGACGTAGTGGCCAAAGCCAGCCCACTTCTCAGGGTGGGGTCATGGGTGGTGGGGCGATCTCCCTCTCCACCCCCCAGGTGACACCCCCAGGATGGTGTTGAGTTCAGTTTATTGTCACATGTGCCAAGGTACAATGAAAAGCTTTTGGTGTGTGCTAACCAGTCAGCGGAAAGAGACTATACATGATTACAATCAAGACATGTGGAATAGCCCAATCTGTCCATTCCTCAAAGCTCCCACTCAGGGCCAACTAGGGGGGTTGAGTGGGAAGGGGAAGTGGGGAGGGGGGGTAGGCAAGGGTGCTGCACCAATGCAGGAGAGGTTTGGGCCCAACAGGTCCACTTGGTCTAGTATCCCTCTAAACCTTTCCTGTCCAAATGTCTTTTTAATGTTTTTATAGTATCTGCCTCAACTACCTCCTCTGGCAGCTCATTCCATATACCCACCATACCTGTGTGAAAATGTTGCCCCTCAGGTTCGTATCAAATCTTTACCCTCTCACATTAAACCCATGTCCTCTGGTTCTTGATTCCCCTTCCCTGGGGAAAAGACACTGCATGCACCCTCCTGATCTTATCCACCTCTATAAGATCACCCCTCAGCCTTCTGCACTCCAAGGAGTAGAGTCCCAGCCCGCCCAACCTCACCCTACAAGTCAGGCCCTCCTGGCAGCATCCTTGTAAATCTTCCTTGCACCGTTTCCAGCATAATGGCTTCCTTCTATAGCAGGGCGAGCAAAACTGAACACAATACTCCGAAGAATATGTCTCACAATACATCTGAAGAAATGCCCTAAACCAAAACGTCATCCATCCTTTTTATCCAGAGATACTGGCTGACCTGCCGAGTTACGCCAGCACTTTGTCTCATCTTCTACAATACCTTAAACATGGCCTCACCAACATCTTGTACATCTACAACATAACATCCCAACTTCAATACTCAATTCCCTGACGGATGAAGGACTGTGTGCCAAAAGCCTTTGTTATCCCTCTGCCTGGTGTGACTTTCAGGTAATGATGTCCCTGCATCCCCCTACCACCGAGAGAGAGAGAGAGAGAGAGAGAGAGAGAGAGAGAGAGAGAGAGAGAGAGAGAGAAAGAGAGAGTGTTGTCTGGAAACCACAACCTGAAGCCTGGATCTGAGGTGTTGTGAAAATAAATCATGACTCAGGGCTGTGGGAATTGTAAAGAGACTGAAATGTTGCTTTCACATCGAGGGCTTGTGTGGAATTTCCCACGGACAGCAACACTCTCCAGGGAGTGGGCCGCAGAGAGCTTGCAGACTGCACACGCATTCTTTCCCACAGCGCACTTTGTTTACAAAACTCTCTGAGCTTCGTACAAACTGTCGGTCCCACACCACCGCACAGACTCTCAACAACCCGGCAACTAATGCAACCCCGAGACCCTCCCCCATCCTCGGGAAGGCAGCCAACAGAATGAAGGACCACTCACACCCTGTGTTCTCCAAAGATGCTGCCTGACCCACCGAGTTACTCCAACACTATGTGTCCTTTTGTGTGTTAACCAGCATCTGCAGTTCTTGGTTTCTACCATTTACAACCTTCGTCATTCCTTCTTCCTCCCGCTAGCATCAGACAGAAGACACAGGAGCTTGAAAGTGCACTCCACCAGATTCAGGAACAGCTTCTTCCCCTCTGTTCTTTGACCACTGAACGGTCCTCTCATAAGCCAAGATGTAGTTCCGATCTTCCAGCCTACCTCACTGCAGCCCACCTCACTGCAGCCCGTGCACTATCTTTATTTGCACTTTCTCTGTATCTGCAAGGCTACAATGCTGTAACACTATATTCTTTCTCCACTCTGGTATTTTTCTCTTTGCACTACCTGTTGTACTTGTGCATAGTTTGATTGCACTCATGTACAGTATGATTTGACTGCATGGCGCAAAGTTTTTCCAATGTAACTCAGTGCACGTAACAATAATAAATCTGTACCAAAGCTCCACACAGCACCTCTCATCACTGCTGCTCTGCAATAATCTCCCCACCCAACAATGGGAAGAGAGAGGGTGGAGTTAGCTGGGTCCTGCACGGAGGGTTCTGTATTTTTGCTCCAGAAGACCAGACATTAGGTTTATGCTTATTATTGTTACATGTACTGAAGTAAAGTGAAAAGCTTGGCTTCGCATGCTATCCAAAAAAAATATTTCAGATAATACTGCACATAACTACAGTCAAATCAACTTCAAGTACAACAGGTAGAGCAAAGGGGAAGATACAGAGTGCAGAATATGGTTCTAGGCATTGTAGTGCACCAGTTCCACAGACAAAGTCAAATGTCCTCAAAGGGTAGAGATGAATCGGACAGTACTCTAGCTTATGGAAGGAACGTTCAAAAGCCTGATTACAGAGGGGAAGAAGCTGTTCCCGAGTCTGGTAGAGTGTACTTTCAAGCGTCTGTACCTTCTGCCAGACGGGAGCGGGGAAAAGAAGGAATGACTCAGGTGGGACAAGTCTTTGATTACGTTGGCTGCTTTCCTGAAACATTGGGGTCAATGGGGGGGAGTCTGGTCTGTGTGACGGACCAGGCTACATCTACAACTTTAATAGACATTCGGCCCTTCGAGCCAGCACCACCATTCAATGTGATCATGGCTGATCATTCTCAATCAGTACCCCGTTCCTGCCTTCTCCCCATACCCCCTGACTCCGCTATCCTTAAGAGCTCTATCTAGCTCTCTCTTGAATGCATTCAGAGAATTGGCCTCCACTGCCTTCTGAGGCAGAGAATTCCACAGATTCACAACTCTCTGACTGAAAAAGTTTTTCCTCATCTCAGTTGTAAATGGCCTACCCCTTATTCTTAAACTGTGGCCCCTTGTTCTGGACTCCCCCAACATTGGGAACATGCTTCCTGCCTCTAACGTGTCCAACCCCTTAATAATCTTATACGTTTCGATAAGATTTCCTCTCATCCTTCTAAATTCCAGTGTATACAAACCTAGTCGCTCCAGTCTTTCAACATATGATAGTCCCGCCATTCCTGGAATTAACCTAGTAAACCTACGCTGCACGCCCTCAATAGCAAGAATATCCTTCCTCAAATTTGGAGACCAAAACTGCACACAGTACTCCAGGTGCAGTCTCACTAGGGCCCTGTACAACTGCAGAAGGACCTCTTTGCTCCTATACTCAACTCCTCTTGTTATGAAGGCCAACATTCCATTGGCTTTCTTCACTGCCTGCTGTACCTGCATACTTCCTTTCAGTGATTGATGCACTAGGACACCCAGATCTCGTTGTACGTCCCCTGTTCCTAACTTGACACCATTCAGATAATACTCTGCCTTCCTATTCTTACCACCAAAGTGGATAACCTCACACTTATCCACATTAAACTGCATCTGCCATGCATCCGCCCACTCACACAACCTGTCCAAATCACCCTGCAATTTTTTGCGCGGTCTTGGGCAAACCAAGAAGTGATGCATCCCGATAGTAAGCTTTCTAGAGTATGTTTGTAGAGTCAGTAGAGACATGCTGAAGATCCTCGGTCTCCTTAGAGAGAGGAGGCGTTGGTGTGCCTTATTAGCCAGGTTTAATCTCGATGAGGACAAGGCAATGCATTTTAAGAGGGAAATACAGGAGGAATGTGGACACATTTACACCCCTCCAATCACCTGCTTCCTCTGAAGAAGGGTCCCGACCTATATTTGAAAACCTCTCTCTCAGTCCCCGCAAGGGGCTTGGATACATCAAGCCTTGGATACATCGTCCTAGTGATCTGTACACCTTTAAACCAGCCCTGATTCCGACACCTCCGCCTCTCCAGTGCCCACACGCTGGGTTCATCTGCAGACTGCAGATCTGCAGACTGTGTATCTCCGTTTCCATTACAGACTTTGGTTCTGTATTATTATGGTTATTGATTTATTGTATGATTGACTATTATATATATTTTTTCTCTGTTATTTCATTAATAGGCCTCTAAACTTTAGACTTGAGACACAGCAGGGTAACAGGCCGTGCCAACCTGCAATCACCTCGTACACGAGCACCATCCAACACACTAGGGACAATTTACACTTTACAGAAGCTAATTAACCTACAAACCCGCATATCTTTGGGAGGTGGGACCCAGGTCACTTGGCCCTGCAGGTAGGAGTGTCCGGTTCTGACCTGAGCAGACTGCCGGCCGGGCAACAGGACATGAACTATGCCCCACCCGCACTATGCCGCCCGCCTGTGTCCGTCCGAGTCACCCTGCCTGCAATGCTGTTGTCAGCACGATGATCACTGCACCTGTACCTGACCGCGTAGATGACAATACACCACCCTGTGCACTCCCTAGCCAAACCCATCCCCACCGGTACTGTCTGTACCCCAGTGTTACACAGCGACCGGCTCCTTACCGAAGTACTCCTTCTTAACGTGCAGTTCCAGCTCCTTCTCCAGCTCCCGGGTGAGCGCTTCAAGACGCTTCTCGGCCTGGCTCGGCCCGCTGTCCCGGCACGGCGTCACCTGGTACGGCAGCCTGATCTTGTGCGCTGCGGCCTGGCTCTTGCCCGGGCTGTAACCGTACGGGTGGACGGATGGGGCCTCGGGGAGCGGGACGGCCGCCTGTCGCTGGTAGCAGCATGTCTCGCCGACGCAGGGCGGCTGGATGTCTTGGCCTGTGTAGGTCTCCGGGAGGCCGGGAGGCGAGGGCAGCTGTAGGTCGGGGTAGGCGGCACTGATGGAGCCGCGGGAGCTGTGGCTGGAGATACTACTGCGGGCACTGGGCCCCGACCCGTCGGCGTCAGCCTGCGGGAAGCGGCCGTCTGAGTAGCTGGATCGTGGGCTGACGTGCCGCTGGTCGTAGCCCATACTGATGCCGCTGGTGCGGTTACTGCTGGGCCGACTACTGCCGCTGCCTCCACCGCCATCGTTCAGGGTGGCCCGCGGGCTGGAGTGTTTGCTGGTGTCGCTCGCAGTGCTGGCGTAGCTGGAGCGGGAGCTGAGGCTGAGGCTGAGGCCGCCGCCCTCGTAGCCGGCCAGGCTGGTCCTCGGGCTCGGGTACTTGTCGTGGGCCGCCAGCACCAGGCTGGAGCGGGGACTGGGGTGGAGGCTGGAGCGGGGGCTGGGCTCCTGTTTACTGCTGTGGATGTGCTCCTGCATGGAGTTGGATGAAGACGAGGAGGCCGAGGCCGAGGCAGAGGCGAGGCTGGAGCGGGGACTGGACACATTGTTACCGCGGCCGCCCGACATGTTGTTGCCGCCTCTGGGAGCCGACACGTTGTTGCTTCTCGGAGCCGATACACTGTTGCCTCTGGGGCTGGGGTAGAGCGTGTAGCCCGGCCCGTGTCCATGTCCGTGCCGCCCGCAGGCCGAGGCCAAGGATGGGCCCGGCTCCCAGTACAGACCCCCGCCGCTCAAGCGCCGGCTCTCCCCCGCCCCCGGGCCCGGGCCCTTCACGTAGCAGCCCAGAGGCTCGGCCTCGCCGCCCGGCTCCGTCCCCGTCCCCGTCCCCCCGCGGTTCACGTTGCCGGCCCGGGGCGCTGCCGACAGTTTGCAGTAAGTTCCCAGGCCGCGGTCGTGGGGATCTCCGCAGGCCCCGGTGCCGTTCATCCTGCCCGCCGACACCTCGGGCACTTGCAGCGGCAGGACGTGGTGCGGGGGTCCGGGCATCATCTGCAGCAGGAAGGTCCGCTTTGTCTCCTCCAGCCCCGGGCTGGGGCCGCACAGCAACTCCCGCCGCCGCCCGCTGTATGGGCCGTCACTGGCCGGCTCGTACACAGACAAGTCCTGCAGGAAGGTCGCCTGCACGGCCAGCTCGTCCTCGTATTTAGACATGGTCCGCAGCCGCCATGGAAGGTATCCGAGCGGAACTCCGTGCAGGTTAGGCTGGGGCTGGGGCTGGGGCTAGTCTAGGGCTAGCACGGCATCTTGTAGTCAGTCAGCCTGTCTGCACCGTCCCGTCCCGCTGCACAACGCCTCCCTCTGCCTCCCTCGCTTTGTTCTGCAATGTGTTGTCTATTTCATAACCCGTGCAGCGGCCGCCTCTCCCTCGCCCGCTCCCACACGCTGCATTTTATTCTTTGCATTTGCAGTGTGTAAGCGGCAACCATTCTCCCCTCTCCCTCTCTCTCTCTCTCTCTCCCCCTCCCCCGGGAAGCCAAGCGAAGCTCCGGCCGTGCGCGCCCCCGGGCCGCAGCACCCAACGACGTGCACGCGCGGCGGAGGCCCGGGCTCGGTCCGCACTGAGAGACACCGGCGCCGGCCCCGGGTTCGCTCCCTGCCGCGGCCCGCTCAGAGGAGGGGGAGAGGCGGGTTGGCGGGGCGGGGCGGGAGGGGAGGGGGTGCGGTGAAACCCCCCACTCTCCCCTCCGCTCTGCACTCTTTGGCCGGCTGTGGAATGCGCGCAGGAGCACGGCCCTGGGGGGAGCGATGAGGCCGCCAGGAATGTGCTGGTACCCGCGCCAAACAATGAGGCGCGCCGGGCGGGGGAGAGGGAGAGGGTGAAAGAGAGGGGGATGGTGATAGAGAGGGACGGGGAGAGGTAGGGAAGGAGTGAGGGTGGAGGAGGGGATGGTGAAAGACAGGGACAGGGAATGACAGGGAGAGGGGGATGGTGAAAGAGAGGGACGGGGAGAGGTAGGGAAGGGGAGAAGGTAGGGAAGGAGAGAAGGGAGGGAAGGAGTGAGGGTGGAGAGGGGATGGTGAAAGAGAGGGCAAGGAGAGGTAGGGAAGGAGTGAGGGTGGAGGAGGGGATGGAAGAATGGGGAAGAAGGGAAGAGAAGGGATGAAGTGAGAGCGAGGGGTAGTGTGCTGGAGAGAACAATGTGGGAGGGGGAGAGGCAAGGCGGTGGGGACAAATATTCTGCCTCTGTGTCTGTGGACCCTGGGCGACGGGACAGACGTAGAGGCCTTCAAACACTTCTGATAAAGTACCACAGAATAACGAGCAAGGATGTTGCCACGACTTGAGCGCATGGACTACAGGGAGAGTTTATTGCTTGGAGCGCAAGAGGATGAGGGGTGATTTTATAGATGTGTGTGTAAGATGATGAAAATAGATAGGGTGAATGCATAGAGTCTTTTACCCAGAGTAGGGGAATCAAGAACTAGAGGACATGGGTTTAAGGTCAGAGGGGAAAAAAATAATAGGAACCTGAGGGGCAACATTTTCGCACAGAGGGTGGTGGGTATATGGAATGAGTTGAGGCAGGTACCATTACACCATTTAAAAGACACCTGGACAGGTACATGGATAGGCAAAGGCTTGGATGGACAATGGGCCAAACACGGGTGCGAGTCAAGAATGTTTTATTGAAATATTGTCCCAGATAGAACAATGACATTCTTACTTACAGTTAGCCAATATTGCCGGAAATAGACGAGTTGGGCCGAAGGGCCTGTTTCCATGCCGATTGACTGGCAGAATCTGAAGGAGGGACCCAACCCGAAACGTCGCCCCTCCATTCCTTCCATAGATGCTGCCTGGCCCGCTGAGTTCCTCCAGCACTGCGTGCTTTGCTCAAGATCCCAGCCCCTGCAGTTCCCTGTGTATCTGCGTGTTGGTGAGCAGGTGGATGGGATGGGGGGGGGGGGGGGGGGGTGGTGGCGGGGAAGATCGCGTCGGGGGAGGTTTCCTCGCTGAGCCTGAGGAATGGAAGCCACAGTTTCGAATGTGTAGGAAGGAACTGCAGATGTTGATTTACACTGAATGTAGACGCAAAATGCTGGAGTAACTCAGCGGGACAGGCAGCATCTCTGGCGAAAAGGAATGGGTGACGTTTCGGGTCGAGACCATTTCTTCAGACTGAAACGTCATATATTCCTTCTCACCAGAGATGCTGCCTGTGTTGCTGAGTGACTTTTTGCGTCTAACCACAGTATCCAATGTGTCAGTGACACAAACGGGCGGGGGCGGCGTGTCTGAGACTCAGGCTGCAACAATCACAGCGAGACGTTCAGTAACCTGAAGAACGGGAAAGAGACTTCATCATAGCCATGGCCAAAGTTCCACACTGTCGAACAAATCATGGACGCTACATATTACTGGAAAATAAAGTAAGTGCGGAAATGAGAATAATCCCGGAGATCGAGGTGATACAAAGCAAACCCAACACTGGTGTCTGGAGGGGCGGAGATTATGTGGTCCCCTTGTGTCATAAGTGATAGGAACAGGAGGCCATTTGGCCCGTCGTTCATCTTCTACATGCCCAATCCCTTTATTCTCACGTTTCCTTTAATATCCAGAAGCTTCCCACCTCGGCTTCGAGTGGATTCAATCCTGAACTTGCACGTTGATGCAGACCTGGAGAACCACGAGGACAGGACATCGCCTCTCCATGCCTTCCACAGAGGCTGCCTGAACCGCTGGGTGAAGGGCCTGTTTCCCTGCTGTGTGGCTCTATGACCCGCTGAGTTCCTCCAGCACTTTGTGGTTTACGTAAGATTCCACCTACATCCTCCCTTTCCCAGAGTAAGGAAATCAAGAACTATAGAACGGAGGTTTATGGTAATCGGGAAAGATTAACGAGGAACCAGAGGGCAACGTTTTCACACAGCGTGTGGTGGGTGTATGGGACGAGCTTCCTGAGGAGGTAGCTGAGGCAGCTACTGTCGTGATGTTTAACAAACATTTAGACAGGTACATGGACAGGGGAGGGACATGTACAAATGCAAACAGGTGGGACTAATGTAGATGGGACATGTTGGGCGGAGTGTGCAAGTTGGGCCGAAGGGCCTGTTTCCACGCTGTGACTAACTCGCTGAATATGTGGCCTGTGTAGCTGAAGCGTTTGGTGATGTATGGTATCTGTCTAGTGTACAGGGAGACATGAATCGCCCGCTCCAGCCTCTGCTGTAACTTGAATAATAAACTGTTCACGTGGCTGTTTAGTTTTAGAGATACAGCGCGGAAACAGGCCCTTCGGCCCACAGAGTCCGCACCGACCAGCGATCATCCCGTACACTAGCACTATCCTACACACTGGGGACAATTTACAATTTTACCAAAGTCAATTAACTACAAACCTGCATGTCTTTAGAGTTTGGGAGAAACCCCACGGGGAGAATTTACAAATTCCGTACAGACAGCACCCGAAGTCAGGATCGAACCCAGGTCTCTGTCGCTGAGGCGGCAAATCTACCACTATGCCGAATTGATGGAGCACTTGTTATCCCTTGTATTACCTGCAAAGATGGTGCCAAATTTAAACGTTTAAAGGAACTATGTCTGTACATTTTACAAAGAAGCATTAATAGATTGCTTCCGGGAACATTTTCCGAATTGTTTATTTTATTCACGCCCTTCCAATGTATTGGATTACCGAATGCTAATTCACCCTTCCTTATTCTTGCAATCAAGGTTTTAATTCGACAAAGCCGTGGATTAGTGTCTGCCGCTTTGGGAGGAGGTGTAAGTTACGCAGTAACGAACTTGTGTGTAGCAGCGTGGTGGTCTGGCCTCTCCCGGTGGATACCTGTTCACTCCCGGAAGCTCAAGGTCAATGGTGGGACCGTTACTCAGTGTCCTGCTCATTCCAATCACTGTCATAAAACATGCCCTTCAGCCCAAACCCTCCATGCTGATCAAGTTGCCTATCTGAGCTAAATCATTATACATGGGAGCAAATTAGGCCATTCGGCCCATCGAGTCTACTCCGTCATTCAATCATTGCTGACCTGTCTTTCCCCCTCAACCCCATTCTCCTGCCTTCTCCCTGTAACCTTTGATACCCTTACTAATCAAGAATCTGTCAATCTCCGCTTTGAAAATACCCAATGACTTAGCCTCCGCAGCCATCTGTGGCAATTAATTCCAGATTCACCACTCTCTGGCTAAAAACATTCCTCCGCATCATTATTCCAAAGGTGCGTACTTTTATTCTGGTCGTCTCCTCATCCCCTCGATCCAGGCTTTTCACTATTCATTAGGTTTCAATAAGATCATCCCAGGGATCTCCTCCTCTCGACCCTCTTCAATGCCAGCACATCCTCAGATATTTGACCCAAAACTGCTCCTACTTTTTTTTAAATTATTTTTTTAAAATTTTAACAAAGCACATACATGTTACAACTCATAGTACCCAATGATACCTACATCATAAATTCGATAAACTGCTCCTACTTATAAGGTCATAAGTGATGAGAGAAGAATTAGGCCTTTCGGCCATCAAGTCTACTGTGCCATTCAATCATGGCAGATCTATTTCTCCCTCCTAACCCCATTCTCCTGCCTTCTCCCCATAACCCGACACCCATACTAATCAATAATCTAACTATCTACCATAAAAATATCAATTGACTTGGCCTCCATAGCCTTCTGTGACAAAGAATTCCAGATTCACCACCCTGTGACTAAAGAAATTGCTCTTCATATCCTTCCTACAGGAGCATCATTTAATTCTGAGGCTATTACCTCCTAGACTCTCCCACTAGTCGAACATCCTCTCCACATCCACTCTATCCAAGCCTTTCACTATTCGGTGCATTTCAATTAGATCACCCCTTGTTCTTCTAAACCCCAGCAAGTACAGGCCCAGTGCCGTCAAACGCCATCATATGTTAACCCACTCATTCGTGGGATCATTCTTGTAAACCTCCTCTGGACCCTCTCCAGGGCCAGCATATCCTTCGTAAGATATGCTGCCCAAAATTGATCGCAATACTCCAAATGCAGGTTGACCAGTGCCTTATAGAGGCTGGGTTTGGCCTATATCTCTCTAAATCTTTCCTTTTCATTAAACCCCTCCAAATGTATTTTAAATGTTATTGTACCAGCCTCAACTACTGAACCATTTGGTGAACTTTTGTAAGTTTGTCGTCACCAGATACGTGGTGACTCTCGTGTACCGCCTTGGTGAGGTCTGCGATATGATTTTACCGGGTTGTATTCAAAACAAAGCTTTTCACTGTACATGTGACAAAAAAAAGTATAATTGAATTGAATCCTCTGGTCCATATGCCCACCGCCATTTGCCTTTCAGATTCCTTTAAAATCTTTTCCCTCTCACCTTAAACTGGTGCCCACTAGTTTTATTCCCCAACCCTGGGAAAAATACTTTGGATTTTATGACCCTCTTGAATTTATAGCTCTCACGAGTTTACAAATCTCTTTTAGGAGTTCCTTTCATCAGAACCTTGTTCTCCCGGGTCTCCTGCTACCAACTCTTTGCCGATAGTGTTTTGCTTTCTTTAAATTGCCCCAACAAACCAAAGGCACAGAGAACCAATCTCACATCCAAAACCTTAGTCACAGTTGTGATCACCGTACACATCAGGCCTGACCAAGGGGTACTGCACCCGGCTTCCTGCCCTCACCCTCTGCTATTTAAAACTACCTTGTTTTCTCACTTCCCTGGTTCTGAGGAGGGGTCTTTGACTCAGAAAGTGCACTGTGCCTCTCTCCACAGATGCTGCCTGGCCTGCTGAGTGCCTTTCCGTTTTTTAAATTTAATTGGTGGTGTGGATGGCTGGGCTGCAAACTGAGCATGAGCAGTGAATTCCTCTCCCAGCTGGTTGTCAGAGAATATTTGTGGCGTGTGCACAAAGCCCCAGATTAAATTCCACAGCAAAGCTGCTCAACTAATCACAACCAATCCAGGACAATTGCTGTTTATTCTTCCTACGGCCAGGATTTTGAACTCGCAACAATGAAAGGAACAGAAGTATGTTCCCGATAAGGAATGAAGGATGACAGAGTCTCAGTGTGGATTCACCTCAGCCATCACTTAATGCCACAGGTTTGGGATGAACTGCTGCAGAGGTGGAGTTACAGCAGGCAAACAGGCCCTTTGACCCACCTTCAACATAGAAAGCATACTGTCAGGTTGCATCACAGCCTGGTTTGGGAACAACTCCACCCAACAAATTGCAGAGTTGTGGATAGTTCCTAGTCCGTCACATAGACCAGATGCCCCATCAATGACTCCATCTACACTTCATGCTCCCTCAGAAAAGCAGCAAACATAACCAAAGACTTGTTGAATCTCAGTCATTCGTTCTCCCCAGTCTCATCCTGAAAAAGGTACAGAAGTGCGTATCACAGGACTCAAGAACAGCTTCTTCGCCTCTATTATCAAACTTCTGAACAGTCCTTCCATAAACCAAGGTACTATCTGATTCACCTCTACCGCATTGCAGACATTGGACTTTGTCTCTGGAACTGATGCGCTACAATGCTGAAAACTATATTCTACACGCTATCTTCCCCTTTGCTCTACCTATTGTACCCGAGTTTGACTTGATTGTATTTATTGTACATCTTTTCACTGTACCTCAGTGCACGTACACTACATACACACTGGGGGCAATTTACAGATGCCAATTAATCCACAAATCCTCATGTCTTTGGGGGTGTGGGAGGAAGCCTGAGCACCCAGACAAACCCACATGGTCACAGGGAAAACGTGCAAACTCCACACACAGTACCCAAACTCAGAATCGAACCTGGGTGTCTGGTTCAGAGCCTGTCAGTACAGTCATTGGAACATCCATTCCCACCACCACCAGTGTGTATACGTCCACAGGTACAGCAGCAACTCACCAGGATGCCAACCCAACCTATATCCATCTATCACCTGACTGGCCATTTCCCACCCCTACCACTCATTTTGCTTCCCTATTTTGTTCCTTCCCCCCACCCCCCCTACATTCTGCACTCTGGTATTTTGCTCTTTGACTACCTGTGTACTTGTGTGTGGCTTGACTGTACTCATGCATAGTATGATTCCATTTGGCAAGCAAACAAGCTTTTCACTGTACCTTGGTACACATGACAATAAATAAACCAAAACCATTAAACCTTTGATTCAGTGAGGAGACGTGGACTTTACACAATGAATGTTTTAATCAGGAAAACTGCCATTCATAACAAAGCTTTTCTTTACGTTTATAGTCGATTCGGATACAAAAAAAACTGTAATGAAACAACAATGTCAATTTGCTACAAAAATACTTCCAGCAACACTGCAATGTATCTCTCTAAACATCGAACAGGTCGATCAGATCAGTATTGGATGCACAACAGTGCAGTTGCAAATTCCAATCTGTTTTTCCCCTCCTCTCCCTGTGGAATTTGACAACCGCTGTTCTGAAAATGCCCTGATCCTCTTGCTCCCCAACCACGCCTGGGTACGGTGTGTAGCCCGAGTCACAGCCAGCCAGGGATGTCACAGTCAGACACCTCCAGGTCACTGCACACCCACAACCCTGTCGCTCGCCATCCCACTCACAACCCACACACAATCGTTGGGGTTTGCGCAAGTTACAAACAAACAGAAGTTAAGATATCTGTGTTATACAAAAGTCACATATAAATAACTACAAACTGTAACAAGACACGAGGAACTGCCCCTGGAACTGATAAAAGAGGCTCCAATGTTCAGGAAGTACAAACAGGGCTGGGGAGAAATTAAGTGTTTACAGCAATTTACAAAACACATCGCTGTTTGATCTTAAGTTATACAAAGAGGAACGTTTAATACTTTATCAACAGCGAGATTTATAAGTAGATTCAGAATCGAGATGGGGAGGGGAGGCAGGTTGAGCTGATGCTGGGGAGCAGTTATTGAGGAGCGAACCCAAAGATGTGAGTGCTGAGTTATACCAGCGATGTTATGGACATGATTGCCTGGTCCATTGAGTGGGTGCTCCTTCCTCTGAGCTCTCCCTAGACTCTGCCCATCCCCCTCCCCACCCCGCGGCTCTGACCTGATAGTTTAAGGCTGGGACCTGTCTGTCAGCTCCCTCTGTCTGAAACATTGCCGTGTCAACCCCCACCTCCCCGACTAACCATCCCCACCCCGTCTCGGGTCTAAGCGTCGGTACCGCGTGGCACCAGCTGCCCCCTCAGTCCAGAGCGATGACGTCGTCCTCCTCCTCCTCCTCCTGCTCGGTACACCTCCGCTTCACCCCGCCTCCGCCCTCCTCCTCCAGCTTCCTCTTCAGGCCCCGGCTCTCGCCATCACCCTCGGCTCCGCTGGATGAGGGCATCTCCTCGTCTGAGTCGACTATCAGCACGTCATCCTGTTCTGCAGCTGGGGAAGGGGGCAGCATTAGACAGGGAGGGAGAGACAGCACCGTCAGAGTACAACATAGGGAGGGACTGGACCCACCAAGCACCGTGACGGTGAGGCAATGCCTGGTACCGGCAACACCGGAGACCGACCGGTACACCAGGAGGGACTGGACCCACCAAGCACCGTGCCTGGTATTGGCAGCACCGGCAGAGACCGACTGGTGGCAGCACCGGCAGAGACCGACTGGTGGCAGCACCACCAGAGTACAAAGAGGAGAGGGCTGGACCCACCCAGCTCCACAACGCCACGATCTCCTGTAAACCAGTCCAATTTCTTTCTAAATCTAATATGTGATTAAGATAGAGGTTGTGCTGATAAGATTCACAAGGATGTTGTCTGGACTGGAGGGTTTAGGTTACAAGGAGCGACTGGACAGGTTGGGACTGTTTCCCCTGCAGCAAAGAGGTGACATGAGAGGTTTATAAAATTATGAGTAGATTCAGAAACCCTAAGGTTTTCCCAGGGTAGGGGAGTCTTTAAACACTAATTTGGATTGTTTTCTCTGGAGTATCGTATCTGCCTCCACCATCACCCCTGGCAGCACTTTTCTGGCACCCACCACCCTGTGTAAAAAAACTTGCCCTGTACATTTCCTTTACTCTTTGTCCCTCTCACCGTAAAGCTATGTCCTCTAGTCTTTTGACATTGCCACCCTGGGAAAATGATTCTGTCTACGCTCTCTAAACCTCATAATTTTATACACTTCTATCAGGTCTCAACTCCGCATCCGACCCTCCAGAGAAAACAATCCAAATTGGTCCAATTCTCATAACTAAACTGGGCAGCATTCTGGTAAACCTCCTTTGCACTCCCTCCAAATGCTCCGCATCCTTCCTGCAATGGGGCAACCAGTACTGCACACAAATGCAGCCTAACCAAAGTCCTGTAAAGGGTGCAATGATTTCCTGACTCATACTCAATCCCCGACCAATGATCTTTAGTTTAGTTAGACAGCGCGGAAACAGGTGTCTGCGTTGACCAGCGATCCACATACACTGGCACTATCCTACACACTAGGGACAATATACAATTTTTACCGAAGCCAAATTAACCTACAAACCTGGAACCGGAAAGCATTGTGAGAGTCATGTTTTTTTACTTCTCCAGTGCTTTTAACACAATCCAGCCTGCGCTGCTAGGGGGCAAGCTCAAGAAGATAATTGAGGCAGCGTAAATTCACGAGATTGATCCCTGGGATGGTGGGACTGTCATACGAGGAAAGATTGAAAAGACTAGGCCTGTATTCACTGGAGTTTAAAAGATGAGGGGGGGGGGGGGGGATCTTATAGAGACGTATAAAATTATAAAGGGACTGGACAAGCTAGACGCAGGAAAAATGTTCCCAATGTTGGGGGAGTCCAGAACCAGGGGCCACAGTCTTAGAATAAAGGGGAGGCCATTTAAAACTGAAGGAACTTTTTCACCCAGAGAGTTGTGAATTTGTGGAATTCTCTGCCACAGAGGGCAGTGGAGGCCAAATCACTGGATGAATTTAAGAGTTAGGTAGAGCTCTGGGGGCTAGTGGAATCAAGGGATATGGGGAGAAGTTGGGCACAGGTTACTGATTGTGGATGATCAGCCATGATCATAATGAATGGCAGTGCTGGCTCGAAGGGCCGAATGGCCTCCTGCACCTATTTTCTATGTTTTCTAAGATGCGGGTGGATGCTCCATTGGTGTCCTGGATCACCAACTACCTGATTGGACGACCACAATATGTCAGGCTACAGAACTGTGTCTCGGACATGGTGGTGAGCAACACAGGGGCCCCACAGTGGACAGTCCTCTCTCCCTTCCTGTTTACCATCTACACCTCGGACTTCAGATATAACTCTGCCTCCTGCCACTTGCAGAAGTTTTCAGATGACTCTGCAACTGTGGGCTGCATCAGTGAGGGGAGGGAAGCAGAATACACAGGTGTAGTCAACGACTTTGTTGAGTGGTTGGGCTGAATCAGCTGCAGCTCAACACCGACAAGACTAAATTGGTGGTAGACTTTAGGAGGAGAGGAACACCCATCCCGTCTCCATCAATGGTGTGGATGTGCAGTTTACCACGGAGTACAAATACCTGGGAGTGTACCTGGACAATAAATTGGACTGGTCCAGGAACGCTGAGGAACTGTACAATAGTGGACAGAGTCACCTGTACTTTTTGAGATGGCCCTGCTCCTTCAACATCTACAGTGAGATGCTGCAGATGTTCTAGGTGGTAGCCAGTGCCATCTTCTTCGTTGTCGTGTGCTGGGACAGCAGGGCAAAGGCTGCAGACGCCAATAGGATCAACAAAGTCATCAGGAAGGTTGGTTCCATCCTGGGGGCGGAGTTGTATTCTTGGGAGGTGGTCTTGGAGAGGATGCTCCTCAAACTGCAGAGGATCCTGGACAATACAGCTCACCCCCTCCATGACACACTGGTCAAGGTGAGGAGTACCTTCAGCAACAGACTGGTTCCACCAAGATGCAGGACAGAACGCCACAGGAGATCCTTCTTCCCTGTGGATATCAAACTTCACAACTCCTCCCCCTTCTGTTGTGGGGTAGACTGAGACTGATCCCTCACCTCCTCAATCATTGCACATCCCCAAGCCTTACCACTCGTCACTTTATTTTCATGTTTCATGTATTTTGTGTTTTCAGGACTGTTGGCAAAAATTTCCCTCCTGGGATAAATAAAGTTCTATCGTATCATATCGTACATCTTTGGAATGTGGGAGCACCCCGAGAAAACCCACGTAGTCACAGGTAGAACATACAAACCCTGTAGTCAGGATCAAACCCAGGTCTCTGGTGCTGTAAGGTAGCAGCACTATCGCTGCGCCACTGTGCTGCCCAAATCTGATGACTGATTGATTATACTTTCAGGGAGCTGTGGACTTCAGGGAGAGGGACCCCAAGATCCTTCTGAACATCAACACTGTTAATTGCATTAATTGTGCACTTTCCCCTTACATTCGACCTCCCGAAGTGCTTTGAAAAGGAAATGCTGAAGAACAAGAACAGGAAGCCTTACTGTGACCCTCTAGAACTACAGCTGCTGCCTCTGTACTCAAGGCCACACTCATGCTGGAGGCCGGGGTGGAATGAGGTGATTGCCCCGCGGAGAGCATGCAAGTGCATTGGCCCTTGGAGCACGAGGGATGAGGAGAGAGTGGTGGTCACTGGGCTGGGAGAGGCTGACAGGGTAAAGACAAAACCCTGCTTGCTCTGGGAAGGGGGATGCGTTACCTCTGGACGTGGATGGTTGGGCCCCATCGTCACTGCCGTTGGTGATGGCCTTGCCATCTTCCTCGCTCAGCCTATGGGGCGCCTTGTCTGGGGCATCTCCGACCACCTCGAACTCAACGTCCTCCAGATCTTCACTTCAAGCGGCCAACACAGAAGACAAGGAACAGGTCAGCGGCCCGCGGGGTTCATTATAAACCAGACATTATCACCAGCCTTCCCCAACAAACATGTGCTCCCTGTCGCATTGAGGAACTTGCTTACGTAAGGCCACCCGTTGGGTTACCTCAGAATCTGCTGCTCATCAGAGAGCTGTGGACCTGCTGTCTCAACCCTGGCAAACTAGACACGGCCATGACCAACTGTGATATCTCTGTGTGGTCCACGACTCATTGATGTGACAGCCAAGAAGACTACTTCCTGAGAAGACTGAAGAAATTCGGCACCTCTCCAGTGACTCTACAAACTGAAAAGAGATGCACTGTAAAAAGCATACTGTCAGATTGCATCTTAGCTTGGTTTGGGAACAGCTCTGGAACCGCAAGAAATTGCAGAGTTGTGGATGTAGCCCAGTCCATCACCCAGCCCAGACTACCCACCATCACCTCGACTTCACCCTGCCTCGGAAACGCAACCAACATAATCAAAGACTTGTCCCACCCCGGTCATTCTTACTTCTCCCTGCTCCTATCCGGCAGAAGGTACGGAAGTTTGAAACTGCGCACCACCAGACTCAGGAACAGCTTCTACCCCTCTGTTATCAGGCATCTGAATGGTCCTACCATAAGCTAGGTTACTGTCCAATTCACCTCTACCCCATTGCGGACATTGTCTGTGGAACTGATGGGCTACAATGCTGAGAACTATATTCTGTACCCTGTATCTTCCCCTTTGCGAAGCGATTTGAGAACCTGAGTTTGGCTTGATTATATTTATGCGTGGTATATCTGATCTGATTGGATAGCATGCAAAACAAATCTTTTCACCGTACCTCAGTGCAGGTGACAATACACTCATTTTTGCTCTCAGCTCACATCACTGATATACCAGTTGGTGAGCAGACGTACCACAGGGTACGAGGGAAGGGAACGCCGCTGAGATGGGGTGTTTCACGTAAAGCTTCGTGCCACATGGAACATGGAAGGCAGTTTCTCACCTGTGCAGGAGCGTGACGGTAAGCGTGTAGTCCTGTAGGAAATCGTCGGCCTGTAGCCGGCTTCCATTACGGATACCAAACTCAGCGAGGTTCTTGTTGTTGTTTGCTGCAAAGGACCACGAGAGATACATCAGGTACAGTACCCAAAGCCCGGCCTTTGCTCAGCCGACATCTTAATCTCAGCACTGTGGACAGCTACACGGTCAGTCAGGATTCCCATTCTTCATCGCTAAACTCTGCAAGCGTCACGTATCGTCACTGTTGCAACAGTGGAGCCAGTGACGGATAGCAAACTCCCCAGAGAGCAGCCAAAGAATCCTATTTGGTGATGTCCATGAAGGAATAAGTACTGGTTACAACTCCCTGTTCTTCAACATATCAAAAGCAGGGCGAGATCTTTCACACCCACCCAAGAGAATTGTTTTTTGAGTGAAAGATAAAGCACGGAGACAGGCCCTTTTGCCCGACCATCCACGCCAACCATCGATCACCCGTTCACACTAGTTCTACGTTATCCCAATTTCTCATCCACTCCCTACACACTGGGGGCAATTTACAGTGTGTCAATGAACCTACAGACCTGCATGTCTGGGATATGGGAGGTAATTGGAGCACCCGGAGGAAATGCACACGGTCACAGAGAGAATTTGCACAGACATCTGAGATCAGGATTGAACCAGTGTCTCTGGCGCTGTGAGGCATCAGCTCTACCAGCTGTGTCATTCATTGTGTGTTGCGGATCTCGATTGTCCCGTCAAGGCCAGGACAGAACATCAACCCAAACGTTGTCCCTGGAGCAGAAACGTGAACCCATGACCCTCTAACTCGGTCAGGAGAGGCTGAGAACATGTACGTACCTTCAGTTTCTCCCTCCTCTGAGGAGATGAGAATTGTTCCCTTGCCGTCTTCTATCTGAACATCAGGAGCCACCATTCCAAATTTATCCTTCAAGATCTGCGCAAATCCAGAGATGCAGCCGTTACTACAGGGGAATGATCGCCATGGAGCCAACAGTTTTACACCTCAGACATCCACATGCTGGCAGAATTGAGTCACCACCCAAACTAGAGGTCAGAAAGTGGGCATGGCAAATCTAAACGGATGGCACCATTTCAAGGGGACGGTTAATTGGAAGGATGCGATTGTGCTGGAAAGGGTGCTGAGGAGATTAACCAGGCTGTTGTTTTGCTGGAGGCATTGCAGTTATAAGGACATAAGGGATAGGCTGAGTCTGTCTCCTCTGGTGCAGAGGTGGATGCCTTGACAGAGATATATAAACATAGCACAAAAAGTAAGGAAATTTGTGTTTGGTAGATTATTTCTTTGTTGTAACAATGCTTCTTGGCAATAAATCTTATACCGTTGGAATGCCTGTTTATTTCCCTTTTAAATGGTGCCACATTTGTAAGGAACATGCATTTGTGGGATGAGCAGCAGAGCTGAGTATATGGGTTGCGCCCATGAAAAATTTGCCAAATCTTCTCTGCCAATGTCAAACAGCTTATTCTGCTGTTGCTATTGACTCTTGTTTTGAGCTTCTGGTACCCCCAGGTGCTGACAATCTGGTGCCTGATTGGCACCTGATTGGCAGCATCTGTGAGCATGGGCCCTGCTACAGTGGTCAGTAGGTGTCTGCTCCAAGAATCGGCATGCCACGTTTGACTGATCTGGATAGGGCCCGTGCGATAGGGCAACTTCAAGCTGGTGTTCCGCAAAACCAAGTTGCGGCATTATTTGGAGTGAGCCCTAGTACCATCTCCAAAGTGAAGGCCAAGTTCCATATAACGGGGGATGTCAGAGACAGTCCGCGAAGTGGGCGTCCCAAGAAGACGACACCCGAAGACCATTTCCTCACCCTGTCAGCACTTAGGAACCGTAGGCTGTCTTCTACAGATTTGCAGTCAAGGTTTGCAGGACGATATGGCCGACGGCTCTCTGCCCAGACAATGTGGAACAGACTGCACGCAGCCGATCTCCGGTCTCATAGGGCTGCCAGGAGGCCTGCCATGACTGCCCTTCACCGTCAGGCCTGTTTGCGCTGGTGTCGGCAACACGTGCACTGGAACCTGAACATGTGGAGGAACGTTATGTTCAGCGATGAGTCCAGATTCTGCCTATAGATCATAGGGTCAAAGTGTGGAGAAGACGAGGAGAACGCTATGCTGATTGCTGCACCGATAGAGTAACATCTTTTGGTGGAGGCAGTGTGATGGTGTGGGGCGGCATCTCCCTCACTGGAAAAGCGAGGCTTGTCATCATTGGAGGCAATCTCAATGCAGAGAGATATCGAGATGAGATTCTGCAACCAGTGGCAATCCCATATCTCCAGTCTGGGACCGAACTCTATCCTCCAAGATGACAATGCTCACCCCCACAGAGCAGGGTTTCTCAGAGACTACCTCCAGAATTTGGGAGTGGAGAGGATGGAATGGCCTGCCAGCAGTCCTGACCTCAACCCCATTGAACACTTGTGGGATCAGCTTGGACGTGCTGTTCGTGCCAGAGTGACCAACACAACTACGTTGGCTGACTTGCGACAAATGCTGGTTGAAGAATGGGGTGCCATCCCACAACAGTGTGTGACCAGGCTGGTGACCAGCATGAGGAGGAGGTGCCAGGCTGTTGTGGCTGTGTATGGTTCTTCCACACGCTACTGAGGCTCCTGTTTATTAAATGAATAAATTGTTAAATTGCCAATATGTCTTGTTTTTTCAGACTTCAATCATCCAATCCACCAAACAACACCGAACAAGAGTCAATGGCAGAATAAGCTGTTTGGCATTGGCAGAGACGATTTGGCAGATTTTTCATGGGCGCAACCCACATACTCAGCTCTGCTGCTCATCCCACAAATGCATGTTCCTTACAAATGTGGCACCATTTAAAAGGGAAATAAACAGGCTTTCCAACGGTATAAGCTTTATTGCCAAGAAGCATTGTTACAACAAAGAAATAATCTACCAAACACAAATTTCCTTACTTTTTGTGCTATGTTTAGAATCATGAGGGGCATTTAAGAAAGAGAGTAGGAATCTTATCCCCACAATGTTGGTTTATAATGAGGAGTCAAAGATTTAGAGAAGTTCAAAAGGGAAAGGGTCTCAGCCGAAAACGTTGCCTGTCCATTTTCTCCACAGAAGCTGCTTAATCTGCTGTTCCTCCAGCACTGATTTTTACTCAGGATTCCAGCACCTGCAGTTCCCTGTGGCTCCATCTCAAGGGAAATGGGAGCTAAGTGTACAGGAGAGGGGGGGGAGGGGGAAGGAGCAGCGTGACGTGGCTTAGTGGGAAGAGTGCAGACAAGATAAAAGGAAAATTGCAGGTTTGGGCTGTGGTCTCCGAGAAGGGGCAGAGTATAACAGAGGAAGCTGTGAGGTGCTGACATAAAACTGTTTGTCGTGGAGGAAAGAAATGAAGGATCTTCTTTGTGGCACTGGATAATACCGTAAGTGTGAGCAGCTTGGATAAGCTGCAGCTTCAATTATTAGGATAGGAAGGGTTTAGAGGGCGCCGGCCAAATGCGTGCAAGTGGGACCTGCACAGTACACAAGATGGACTGAAAGTCCTGTGCCTGTGCTGTACATTTTAGAGATTTACTGATACTAACAGGCCCTTTGGCCCACCGAGTCTGTGCTGACCATCAATCACCCGTTCACACACTAGTTCTATTTTTTCCCACTTTCTCATCCACTGGCTACATGCTAGGGGCAGTTTACAGAGTCCAATTAACCTATTAGTTCAATAAGTGGGAGCCAATAGGTTAGCCAATTGACCTGCACGTCTTTGAGATGTGGGAGGAAACCCGTGCAGTCACAGGGAGAACGTGCAAACTCCACACAGACAGCACCAAAGGTCAGGATCGAACCTGGGTCTCTGGTGCTGTGACCTTCTGTGACAGCGGGTGGCACAGAGGTTTGTGTGGTGAATGGTGCGTGCACAACCATTCAAGCCTGATGCGCTGTTGAGTGAGATTGTGGGCAACCTGTGCATGGGACAGACGGGGTGCGGGTGAGGGGGCTGGCTGTGGAGGTGGGGGGGAGGGGAGGGGGAGGGGCGGAGTGTTGGCCACACTCTCGGGCACCCTCTTGTTGTGAGAGAAGTGCGCAAGATTTACCCGGTCCTGCAGCATCTGGACGGAGACGCGATGGGTGTTGAGCTTCACCGTCACCTCAGGTTTGATGGAGCACACGTAGCAGCTGGCATTCGGCGGGTCCAGGCTGCACGCCACCAGCAACTTCTTCCGCGGATTTGGCTGCTTGTTCAGAAAGATCTGCCAACATCAAAGCCGTCGGTTAAAAGTGACGAAGGGAACCAGGGCTTCCTTATGAAGCTAAGAAATGTTAACGCTCGCTCCAGAGAAGAACGGTCCAGAGCGAGTTGGAGGCAGGGTGATTTGGTTGGTCCACGGACTGCAGCACACAGGTGGTAAAGTGCTGAGGCGGCTATTCAGCCCACTTCAGCCAGTACTCATCGTGCATGCAAGCATCCTCCTTTCTTACTTCCCCAGACATGACCAGCTGTGGCCAAGAATGCACACCAACGCCTCGACTTCCTCAGCAGTGTAAGGAAGTTCAACGTCTCCAACTTCTCCAGATGCACCGTAGAACGCATCCCATCGAGATGCACCACAGCTCAATTTGGCAAGACTACAAGAAATTGCAGTGAGTTGTGGATGTAGCCCAGTCCCTCAAATAAACCAGCCTCCCTTCATCGACTCCATCTACACTTCATACTGCCTTGGGAAAGCAGCTAACACAAACAAGAACCACTCACACCCCTGTCATTCCCTCCTATCCCCCCTCCCCATTGGGCAGTAGATACAAAAGCTTGCAAGCACATACCACTGGATACAGGAATAGCTTCTTCCCCACAATTACCAGACTACAGAACAACCCGCCCGCCATAAACTAGGGCATACTCCTGATCTCCTAACCAACCTCATTGTGGACCGTACACTATTTTTCTCTGTACTTTTTCTCTGTAGGGTTTTATTCTGCACTATGGTATTTTTCTCTTTGCACTACCTGTGCTTGTATGTGTATTGTTTGATTACAGTTGTGTAGCATGATTTGAGTGGATAGCACACAAAGCAAGTTTTTCCACTATCGTGGCACACGTGACAATAAACCAATACTGATATCTATCACCTTCAAGTTCTCCCAGCGTCCCCGGGAAGCATCCACATCATTCACCGCACTTGTACCACGATCAGTCTGCCCTAGACTCTACTGAAGGAGGATGCTCCCAATGGCTGGAGACCAGACTAGAGGGCTCCACACGATTGACTTGAGTCGCCCAGTGGCTCTTTCTCCATCCTCCCCACTCCGCGACTTCTCCCAAAACTCACTGTCCTGCATTGCTCCATGTTGCCCGAGAGAATCTTCAGTCCTTCCAAAACGATTAGGCCAGCGATGACTGCGTTGGTGGTGGCGATCGCCGGGATGATATTGCCTGCCATGGCTAAGAGCAAGGAGGAAAATTAACAGAGTAGAAACAAGGAATTGCCGATGCTGGTTCACATAAAAGGACACAAAGTGCTGGAGTAAATTAATGAATTAACAAACCCGCTAATCCATAACACAGCTACAGCTTTATTCAGCACATCACCACAACATACTAGGTCTTTGTTAGTTTAATTTAGTTTCAAGATGCAACACGGAAACAACTGAGTCTACGCAGAGCAGCAATCCCGTACACTAGCACTACCTATACAATAGGGACAATTTACAATTTTTCCAAAGCCAATTAACCTACAAACTTGTGCGTCTTTGGAGTGTGGGAGGAAACTGGAGCACCTGGAGAAAACCCTCGTGGTCCTGGAGAGAACGTATAAACTCCGTACATACAGCCCCCGTATTCAGGATTGAACCCGGGCCTCTGGCGCTGTGAGGCAGCAACTCTACCTCTGCGCCACCGTGCAGCCCATGTTTGAACTTGAGAGCGTCACTCGCAATTCACTGCCAAAGGAATTGATTTGCAGGGGTTCAGTTCCAGGGACAATGAGTGCTTTAAAACTCTGACAGAGTCTTCTCTTCACTGCTGACCTTGGACAATGAGGCCAACAGCCTGGCCAACTACAGAACAAATCCCAACCAAACAAGTGCTCACTTCTCAAAGGGCCATGAGAGGAAGACACCCGACTCCTTATTCCCTGCTCCCACCTGGAACACAATGCAAGGAGGCAGAGACTCTCACAATGTGTGCAAAATATCTGGACAAGCTGTTAGATCACCAAGGCATAGAAAGTTCCAGGCCAAGGGCTGGAAAATGCGATTAGTACGATAGGTTCTTGATGGTTGACATATATATGGAGGGGTGAAATGTTTCTGTACGACGACCAAGACAAACAGAATTCACCAATTGCACCTATCTTTGGACTCTTTACCTTGGAGTATAGGAGGCTGAGGGGTGACCTTATTGGGTACAAGATCACGAGGGGCATGGATAAAGTGAACACAATATTTTTCCCCAGGGTAGAGGATTCTAAAACTCAAGGGCACATGGTTAAGGAGAAGGTAAAGATTTAAAAGGGACATCAGGAACAACTTTTCCAGTCGGAGGGTAGTCCATATCTGGAATGAGCTGCCAGAGGAAGCTATAGAAGCGGATATAATTATGATTTTCAAAATACATTTGTACAGATATATGACGGGAAGCATTTAAAGGGATGGGGGCCAAATGCAACAGATGGTACATCACCTCGTAACATCTCTCGGTTATGATGAATGGTAATTGACCTGAAATGAAAGCAGCCAACAGAATCAAGGACTGGGCCAATACGCCAAATTGGTTGGTATGGACATGGCGGGCTTAAGGGCCTGATCCTGTGCCGTACAGCTGTGTGACTTTAAGGCACCAAGGAAACAGTTGTTGTTCTCTCCCTCTCTGCATTAACTTCCCCTCTCAATGCTTCCACCAAAGGAACAGTGGAGCTGGCCACCAGCTACGAGAGCTCCTTGCACCAGTACAGAGTCCAGCAGAGGCATTTGTCCATCAGCCTACTGCTGCCATCTGCTGGCACAGCACAGCGTTTACGAGCTCTCTACTTTCTCCCGTGTATTAATTTTCTGCTAGACAACCATTTCATGATCACCAACTGGTCCAAGTAATCAGGTTGTATACATAAATGCAAGAAAGACATCTTCAGCTCTGAGAAAAATCTTTCTTTTTCTCTCTCCACAAACACTGCCTCATCGACAGAGTATTTACCTTTGCATATATATTCCTTTCAAATGCATAGCCCATTTTCAACAGCAGCATTTCTTACACTAACTATGCTATCTGTACACTGTGGACACTTGATTATAATCATGTATAGTCTTGTCGCTCACTGGAAAGCGCGGAAAAAAAAGCTTTGCACTGTACCTCGGTACATGTGACAATAATAAACTCACTGCTGGAATCTAGAGCAACAATTAATTTGCTCGAGAACTCTGAGGAGGAAGAAATAGAATGATTGCATTGTGTAGAAAATTGGGCTCAGTGTAAATCTGCCTCGCATACAGGTTTGGTGTATATGTGACTCCAGATCCACCAATGTGGTTGACTCGAACCTGCTTCTGAAACGCAGGGAAAGTTACTGATGGACAATGAATGCCAGTGTTGCCACATCCCAGACAAGAAACACCAGCAATCATTTTAAACACATTTTCAGGAGCAGTGCTGAAACACGAGGGCAGTGGGTGCCAGATCCAATTCCTAACGTGCTCTAAACGTGCTCCTCACACAGTGTCCCTGGCTATTCTGACAGAGATTGATGGCCTTAGCATTCAAGGGCAAAGAGAGAGGGACGTCAGCCAGCGTTCCTGCAGTCAATAGACAATAGGTGCAGGAGTAGGCCATTCAGCCCTTCGAGCCAGCACCGCCATTCAATGCGATCATGGCTGATCACTCTCCATCAGTACCCCGTTCCTGCCTTTTCCCCATACCCCCTCACTCCGCTATCCTTAAGAGCTCTATCCAGCTCTCTCTTGAAAGCATCCAATGAACTGGCCTCCACTGCCTTCTGAGGCAGAGAATTCCACACCTTCACCACTCTCTGACTGAAAAAGTTCTTCCTCATCTCCGTTCTAAATGGCCTACCACTTATTCTTAAACTGTGGCCCCTTGTTCTGGACTCCCCCAACATTGGGAACATGTTTCCTGCCTCTAATGTGTCCAATCCCCTAATTATCTTATAATCCCCTTATCAGTCGTAGCTATTCAACGATCAACATCAAAGGCATAACAGCAAGGTGATTCAAGACGGAGAATACTTTGGCAACTAAGCTTTAACGTGCAAACCTTACATTTCACGTCGAACTTGCTCTTCATGGTAATACTGAAGATGTGCATTCGCAGGTTGGCAGCAGCAGTCACAAAGTTCATGGCTGGTGCATCATCCTGGGGACACAACCAAGGCACATAGATTAAAGGGACGGCCATCTGTTCAGGAGCAGGCAATGCCCTGTATACACGCAGCCCTGTTCCTTAGCCCAGGCACCATCTCTGTACTCCAACATGTTCCTGTGACCTCTGTTCACCCATCGGTCAGAGGCTTACCCAAAGCACCCAGATCGTAACCCAGATCGTAGCCTGACCGTGGGAGAAGACGGCAGGGGAAGAGAAAAGACATTCTGGCCTTCCATCACAGTGAGGAGGTGACTGGAGGAGACTCACTGTGATGGATGTTTCTTTTTTTTTTGTTTTGTGTTGGTTTGTGATTATGTGCGTTATTGCTTATTTTATTGCTCTTATTGTTGGACTGTGGGTAACGGAATTTCGTCCAAAAGACGTGGGTTTTTTTGGATGACAATAAAGGTGATTCTGATCAGATCGCTCCATGCCTACAGACCTACGTTAGTCCCCGATAATTCTGAACTTCGTTACCATTTCTCTGCACACCCCACCATCCTCACGGCCTCCTCTGTCCTCACGCTCTATGTCTCGCCTGCTAGTGCGTGTATCCCTGCAGTTATCACCACCTCATGCCTAGCTGTTGCTGACTGCCTCTCTGTCTGGCAGTAGCAATGGCTTGTGAAAGGGGTTCTGATGCTGCATCCAAACCGCTGGGCTTACTCTGGTCCTGTGTTAGGGGTGGACAATGACTTCAAACTTCCCAACATCAGTTTAGGGGGATTCCATGAAAACGGAGATGACGATTGACTTGAAAAGATACAGCATGGAAGCAGGCCCTTCACCCCACACCAACAATCGATCACCCATTCAGAATTATTTCCTTCTGTGGAAATTTTAATTTGGTCTCCAAGTCAAATAACTTGAACTATTAGTTAAAAGCAATAAACACTGGTTAACGTTCAGAAAACAAACATGACTCGTTCTGACCTTGTCCCAGACCAGCTCTCCTCCGTCCCCCTTCTCTGCCAGACGGGCTTTGAGGTGATCCACACTTTGCGCAAACAAGTGTGCATAGCTCCTCACGTCCAGGACCTGTTGGTCTTTCAGGCCGGCCGGAGAGGCGCTCGCTTGCTGCAGGGACGAGCCCATCTCTAAACGACACAAACAACACCGTTACACAGTGAAGGGAGAGGACCGGACCACATCCACTCTATCCAGGCCTTTCATTATTCATGGTTTCAATCAGATCCCCTTCTAAACTCCAGTGAGTGCAGGCCCAGAGCCATCACACTCATCATATGTTAACCCAATCATCCCTGGGATCATTCTCATAAACCTGCTCTGCACCCTCTCAAACGGCAGCACAGCCTTCCTCAGATATAGCGCCCAAAACTGCTCACAATACTCCAAATGTAGTTTAAACGGTGCCTTAAAGCTTTAGCATCATATTTTATATTCTATGTCCTTGCACTGTGTGTTGTTATTTTATATATTCTATGTAAATGCATTGTGCGTTTATATTTTATTTAACATATTTTATGCCCTTGCATAGGGTGTTATTGCAGTGATCACAAGGCTTGTTTGGAAGCAAGGATTCTAGGGAGCAGATAGATGCATCTAAAGGTTGATGCAAGAGTTGCTACTTGATTCATCAACCTTTGGGTACACCAAACTTAGAGTAAACTAAGCTAAATTAACACCCACCTGCCCCATGAGTGTTTCCCTACAGAATCCTTGCTGCCTTTCGATAGCTGCAACAACACGTTGATTGGAGTTAACACATCCCGGCTCTAGGAGTGAATATGATCACAAGTTTTAAAGGGCATTTGGACGGATATGGATAGGAAGGAGTTAAGACGATGAGGCTGTTTCTGGGATGTATTGCTTTATGATAATTAAACCCCGGGAGCTCCCTGGCTCAGACACACCCTGTATCTGCCACACAAGCCAGGCTGAAGGTGATTTCTGAGACATGGGTGAGGCTGGCAAGGCTACTGTTTATTGCCTATTTCAATCTAACTGCAGACTTACCAACTCTCTCTACAGCAGTCCAGTCCAGTGGCACAGGAGCTTTCCTTTTGCGCCACAGTTGGTCCATTGTCAGTAAGTACTTTATATCATCCCTGAAAAGCTGCAAAAGAATCAGTGTGTGAAGATTGTTCACTCATTACCTGAAAAATCTGAAATTGAAGTTTAATAGCATCTAATTTTACTGATAATATAATGCTCACGTGTAGAGAATCGCGGATGTAGTCCACTCTATTAAATAAACCAGCCTCCCCACCATTGACTGCATCTGCACTTCAAGCTGCCTCGGAAAAACAGCCGACATAATGAGGACCATTTCTAACCCAGTTACTCCCTCTCCCATTGGACAGAAAATACAAAAGTTTGAAAGCACATACCACCAGTTTCAGAAACAGCTTCATCCCCGCAGTTATCAAACTACTGAACGGTCCTCCCATGAACTACAATGTAGTCCCGATCTTCCAACCTACCTCATTACAGAATGTGTACATTTTAGAAATCTCCTATTTCTCTGCAACTGTAACACTATATTCTGAACTCTGGTATTTTTCTTTTTGCACTACCTGTTATAGTGATGTAGGGTATGATTTGACTGGCTAGCACACACACACACAGAGCTTTTTACTGCATTTCAGTACACATGGTAATAATAAACCAATACCAACGTTTTGCGATGGGAAGCCAATGGGTGCAGTGTACAGTGGTGATGGGAAGCCAGTGAGTACAGTGTACAGTGGTGGTGGGAAGCCAGTGGGTGCAGTGTACAGTGGCGGTGGGAAGCCAGTGGGTGCAGTGAACAGTGGTGGTGGGAAGCCAGTGGGTGCAATGTACAGTGGTGGTGGGAAGCCAGTGGGTGCAGTGTACAGTGGTGGTGAGAAGCCAGTGAGTACAGTGTACAGTGGTGGTGGGAAGCCAGTGGGTGCAGTGTACAGTGGTGATGGGAAGCCAGTGGGTGCAGTGTACAGTGGTGGTGAGAAGCCAGACTCCCAACGTGTTCCAATCAGTGAGACCGAGCGTGGCAATCAGCGGTTGTGACCGTCACACAAGGCAGTGAGTAATCGTGGCTGTAATGGATGGATAATCTTTAGTTGAACCTCTGCCACCATTTAACCCTGAACAATTGCATCCCCTGCCTCAGCTCAACATGAAACCGGCGATACACCGAGTTGAAGGAGCCCGAGGATTAACACCAAATGTTTCATAGAATGGTTACAGCACAGAACGAGGACAGTTGTTCTCAACCAGATTTATTCACAAAATGCTGGAGTAACTCAGCAGGTCAGGCAGCATCTCGGGAGAGAAGGAATGGGTGACGTTTTGGGTCGAGACCCTTCTTCAGATCAGTCTGAAGAAGGGTCTCGACCCGAAACGTCACCCATTCCTTCTCTCCCGAGATGCTGCCTGACCTGCTGAGTTACTCCAGCATTTTGTGAATAAATCGATTTATACCAGCATCTGCAGTTATTTTCTTATACTATATGTTCTCAACCAGAGCCCTGCACTAGTTCCATCCCCTCTCGAGGATGCTCTCTACCTGCTTACGGAAGCTAAACTCCTGCAGCAGATCAGGCCATGGACCTTTAGTCCCGTCAAGAGTGACAAGCTGGGGGAACAGGGAGGTCCCGGCGAATGAATCGCTGGACATTAGGAGGAACAGCCCCATATCCACCGGGCCCAACTGGTTCAGGGGCTCAAACACCAGTCCCTCGGGCTCACCCCCAACCATGGAACCAGTTGCCACCTCTACACCTTCTCCTGACGGTTCACCGTGTAATGAGGCTGCAAGAATCTCAGTGACGATACCTTGTTGAATATTTTGACAGGATCATACCCCGTGGATCTGGCCCAGTCCTTTGTAGAAACACGTTTGATGCCACCATCTTCATTGGAAGCTCCTGCCCTCATCGCTGCATCTGATAGCTCCCCTGCCAACAAATGCAAAGACATTTAATGCGGCAGAGAACCCTGGGGTCTGCCTCAGGACTTGCAGCTGGCAAGGCTGACGTCTCTCTGTGTAGTTTACTACAGGTGACGTTAAGAGGGAGTTTGGAAGGGCCCCGTGTGTACTTACAGGCAGCCTCTGGGTCAGCCGTATCGGGCGATACCTCCTGGTCGGCATCTTCCTCTCCAAACAACTGGCTAAGGAAAGAACAGAGAACATCGCCAGGCCCGTTTGGAAGATGCACTCCGAATAGTCAAACCCACTCTGCTCTACAAAACCCCAAATCTTCTCTTACTCTTTAGTTTAGTTTAGAGATACAGCGCAGAAACAGGCCCTTTGGCCCACCGAGTCAACACCGACCAGCAATCACCCCATACATTAGTTCTATCCCACACACTAGGATAATTTTTACAGAAGCCAATTAACCTGCAAACCCGTACATCCATGGAATGTGGGAGGAAACTAAAGCATCCAAAGGAAACCCACACAGTCACAGGGAAAACATGCAAACTCCGTACAGACAGCACCGGTCGTCAGGATTGAACCCGGGTCTCTGGTGCTGTAAGGCAGTAACTCTACTGTTGCACAACCCAAACTGATGTGATCAACCCCAGTCTGATAAGACAAGGGAAGATGTTCGTGAATCTAGTGGTGTGTGATTTCAAGCATTTGTCTCTTGTGCCTGACGGGAGAGGGGAGAAGGGGGGGGGGGTGAGTGATCCTTGATCAGGTTGGATGCTTTCCAAGGCAAAGCAAAGCATAGATGGAGTTGATGGTGGGGAGTCTAGCCTCTCTGATGGACTGGGCTACATCCACAACTCTGTGCAATGTGTTTATCATGCACAATTCCTCATAGAAGCAAGAATCCATTGGCTGCATCCATTACACAACTTTTCAAGCCACATTCATGCATCCGATGCTTGTCTTTTTTTAAATGTGTTCCAGGGAGCAGGTGAGACATTGCTGCATGTAATGATTCCCGGCCCTGGCTGCCCAGTGGTAAGAAAGAATCATAGCTTAAGAATAGCGATGGAGCAGAGACAATGTGTGAAAATGAAAGGGTTGGTGAAACCATTGGATAACTGCAGCAACCCACCAGTCTTCGCAGTCCTTGTACATGACGCCCGCCACAAATTGCAAGCTTGGTTTTGCTGCTGGGATGGATGGATTGCTAATCTATCAGCTAATCTATCATTTGATGGATTACTAATTGATGGGACTGAGGGATTGCTAATCCATCATCTGCCACACTCGCGTTGGGAACACGTGTGCTGATCCAGTTGCCACATGTACATTCCCTGCCGCACCACAGCCTCCCTCAACATCATAGAGCTTTGTCTCCGAGAGAAGAACCCACCCCCCCCAGCATGGTCACCACTAGCACAGAACCATTGCAGTAACCCACACACCACTGCTGCTTACTTGAACAGGTACTTGGCCCACACGATGCAGTGGATGGGTTCTGAAGGAGTGTTTCGGATTGTGCAGCCTGGGAATGTTTTCTGTGTCGGTTTAGGCTGGCACTCGTAGCATTCCGTTACGCCCTGCGCAAAGACAATTAACAACAACGGTTTAATATCCCCAGTATCAGATCAGATCCCAAACTCTTACTCAACCTGCCTCCACTGTTGTCCGAAAATGAAAACTAGTGTACAACACTGGAGGAAAGCAACAGTACTGACAAAGAGGTGCAGGCGAGACCCTGACATACAAGGGTATTAACTGTGGGGCCAGTCAAGTTACAACAGTGTTTTTGTTCATTAAATCGCTGAGATTTTTTAGAGGCTGAGATAGCATGGTTGAGACCAATTTAGATCTTCGCCCACAGTTAGTTAGTTAGTTTAGCTTATTATCATGTGTACCAAGGAACAGTGAAAAGCTTTTTGTTGCGTGTTTTCCAGTCAGCGGAAACACTACACATGATTACAATCGAGCCGTCCACGGTGTACAGATACAGGATAATGAAAGGACTTAGTCTAAACTCAACCCACTTACTGGTAAGGGGGCATTTGATTTAGCTGAACTTAACCCGATTAAAGGAGACTCAAGGACCTGCAGATGATAGTATCATGAGCAAAACACAAAGTGTTGGAGGAACTCAGCGGGTCGGGCAACATCTCTGGAGGACATGGACAGGTGACATTTCAGGTCGGGACCCTTCTTCAGATGAAGTAGAAAGCTGAAAGAGAGGTATGGTGGGGCAAAGCCTGGCAAGTGATAGGTGGTTACAGGTGAGGAAGGGTTGATTAGCAGATGAGTCAGATGGGGAAGGATCCCAATGTAAAACATCGCATGTCCATTCCTTCCACAGATGCTGACTGACCTGCTGAATTCCTCCAGCAACTTTGCTTTTTTTCTAACCTGATGAATTGTCGACTAAGTGCTACTGTCCATTCATTGGGTTAGAGGATGACTCCACCAACTAATCACCAACCAGTGAAACTTGCTGCAAAGATGCACAGCTAACTTACCAGCTCATCAGCATCTAACTTCACTCAACCAATACTCATGTGAGTTACTATTGCTGGTACCAGATAATGAAGGGTTGTCTTTACTCACAGAGTCAGTCATACAGCACAGAAACAAGGCCCTTCAGCCCAACTCATCCATGCGGACCAAGATGCCCATTCTAGGCTAGGTCCCATATCCAGTTTGGCCCATATCCTTCTAAACCTTTCCTATCTATATACCCGTCCAAATGTCTATTAAATGTTGTTATAGTACCTGCCCCAGCTACCTTATCTGGCAGCTTGTTCCATATATCCACCACCCTCTGTGTGGAAGAAGTTGCCTATTAAATCCATCCCCTCTCACCATAAAACTATGCCTTCTAGTTCTTGATTCTCCTATCCTGGGTAAATGACTCTATGCATGCACCCTATCTATTCCCACCATGATCTGATACGCCTCTATAAAATTGCTCCTCATCATTCTGTGCTCCAAGGAATAAAGTCCTAGCCTGCCCAACTACTCCCTGTAGATCAAGCACTCTAGATCTAGCAACATCCTCATATGCCAATCAGAGGCAACATTTCGTGATGGGTTATCAGAGGAGTTTTTTGACTGATACACCGACTGTTACAAAACGCAAGCCACACATAGTACCTTTTTGATGACAGTGACTTGGCCAAGGTACCCAGCAGTACCGCTCTCTATCAGAGGAATGTCAGCAGCCAAACACATTCTATTCACGTGGTTCCGGGCAGCTGAAAAACAGAAAACAACCTCATCTCATCAGGGATCTGCAAACACAACCAGGCTGCTTCCAGAGACACAAGAGATGGCAGACACTGGAATCTTGAGCAAACCACATGGTGCTGGAGGAACTCAGCGGGGCAGGCAGCGTCTGTGGAGGGAATGGACAGGTGACACTCCCTCCAGGACCCTTCTTCATTCTCCTACAAATCTGAGTCTGAAGGGTCCCGACCCAAAACATTGTCTGTTCATTCCCTCCACAGGTGCTGCTTTATGATATTTGGCCCATCAAATTCATTCTATCTCACAGAACAATCTCATCACCCATACAATAGCCTCTGTAACATAGATTCCCTCCAATCTCATGAGCTCCCCCAGAATAACATTAGGGGCGAACTACAGCGGTCAATTAATCTACCATTGGAATGTAGGTGACAAGGCTGAATGGCCTATTTGTTTTCTATTATGTTCTCTCAGTTGGACATATACCTTCCTTGGCAAGTTTCGGAGTGGTGAATCTGTGGCATTCTTTGCCACAGATGGTAGTGGATATCAAGTCATTTGGTATTTTTAAAGTGGAGATTGATAGCTTCTGTAATAGTAAGGGCATCAAATGTTACCCGGAGAAGGCAGGAGAATGGGGTTGAGAGGGAAAAATAGATCAGCCATGATTGAATGGCAGAGTAGACTCAATGGCCCATTTCTGCGCGTATGTCTCATGGTGTTCTAAGAAATGCAGGAGAATTTTCCCTGGTGTCCTGACCAACATTCTCTTAACTTCACAAGAACAGATTATGAATTGACCAATTATGATTAATATATGGCTGTTGGCAAGGTAAGCAAATGGAAATGAAGACAATGGCAGGTGAATGGGATATGGCACAGATCAGTAATGATCTAATTAGCTGTAAAATTCCCCAGACAGGCTGACAGACCGCTCCCTGATGCTATGGTGATTGCAATGTACTTAGAATTTCAGCATTTGTGCAGTCAAATTACATTTAAGAAAGAAAATCCCACATACCTAAATTAACGACTCTGCTTAGCATCCATAACTTTATCATCGAGCTGTACAGCTCGAAAGCAGGCCCTTCGACCCACCTTGCCCATGCTGACCAAGATGGCATGGTCCCATTTGCCTGCATTGACCCACATCCCTCTAAACCTTTCCTATCTAGATATCGGTCAAATTTATTTGTCTTAAAACTAGTAGAGCACAAGGCCCGGGAATCCTTACCTCTGTTATCTAGAGCATTCATCACAAGCGTAAACTGTCTGAAGAATTCCACATTATAATCTGGGCTGCAAAGAAAAACAAATGATTTTTAAAAATCGGTTAGTAGAAATAAAAACAAAATCACACTATGAGTTTAACGTGAATGTTTTTTTCATATTAAATTCTGTGTGTCTCAATATTCACAAACATCTGTTTCTGACAATTTTTTAATGATTATTATTATTTGATTAATCACTAAGTGAGTTCTAAGAGAATTTGTTGGTTCAGTTGGAATGCATTTAGGAAAACAATCTGGTTTGGGTTCTGTTTTAACCCGTATCACTATACTACGATGGTCATTCATAGTTGAGATGGAAACAACATGGGCAGATGATTTCAGACGCCGCAAGTCTGAAATGCAAAACAGAACAGGCCTGAAATACTCAATAAGCAATGTGTGCATAAGTTCTAGGAGCAGAATTAGGCCATTCAGCCCATTCAATCGCCATTCAATCATGGCTGACCTATCTTTCCCTATTAACCCCATTCTCCTGCCTTCTCCCCAGAACCCGACACCCTTACTAATCAAGAATCTGTCAATCTCCAACTTTAAAATACCCATGGACGGCCTCTGCTGCCGTCTGTGGCAATGAATTCCACAGATTCACCACCCTCTGACTGAAGAGGGTAACGTTCAGGAGAAAACAGTTGGAAAATAAATAAAGTTCAAGTTTTAGGTTGATTAGCTTACATCAGAACTCTATTTCTTTCTCCACAGATGCTGCCTGACATGCTAAGTATTTTGAGCACTTTTGATTTGTATTTTGGAATCAGCCTTAATCGCCCACACCTAGATGCCTTTGGGAAGGGAATAGTGAGTATAGTCGAAGATAGACACAAAATGCTGGAGTAACTCAGTGGGACAGGCAGCATCTCTGGAGAGAAGGAAGGGCTGACGTTTTGAATCAAGACACTTCTTCAGACTGAGCATCAGGAGAGAGGGCAGGAGAGAGATAGAATGTAGTCGGAGACAGTAAGACTGGTGGGAGAACTGGGGAACTGGGAGGGGATGGAGAGAGAGAGAATGAAAGCAAAGCCTATTTGAAGTTAGAGAAGTCAATGTTCATACCGCTGGGGTGTAAGCTAACCAAGCGAAATATGAGGTGCCGTTCCTCCAATTTGCACTGGGCCTCACTCTGACTATGGAGGGGGCCCAGGACAGAAAGGTCAGATTGGGAATGGGAGGGGGAGTTAAAGAGCTGAGCAACCAGGAGATCAGGTAGGCTAAGGCGGACTGAGCGAAGGTATTCAGCGAAACAATCGCCGAGCCTGCGCTTGGTCTTGCTGATGTATTGGAGTTCACACCTGGAACAGCAGCACAGTTGATGAAGGTTGGAGGAGGTGCAAGTGAACCTCTGCCTCACCTGAAAAGACTGTTGGGGTCCTTGGATGGAGTCGAGGGGGGAGGTAAAGGGACAGGTGTTGCATCTCCTGCAGTTGCAGGGGAAAGTACCTAGGGAACGGGTGGTTTGGGTGGGAAGGGATGAGTTGACCAGGGAGATGCAGTCTTTGTGGAAAGCAGAAAGAGGTGGAGATGGGAAGATGTGGCCAATAGTGGGATCCCGTTGGAGGTGGCAAAAATGTTGGAGGATTATATGCTGTATGCGACGGCTGATGGGGGTGGAAGGTGAGGACAAGGGGGACAATGTCCTTGTTACGAATGGGAGGAGGGATAGCAAGAGCGGCGCTGCGGGATATTGAGACCCTAGTAAGAACCTCATCTATAATGGAAGAGGGGAACCCTCATTTCCTAAAGATTGAGGACATCTCTGATGCCCTGGTATGGAAAACCTCATCCTGGGCACAGATGCAGTGTAGACAGAGGAATTGAGAGTAGGGGATAGAGTCTTTACAGGAAGCAGGGTGGGAAGAAGTACTGTCTAGAAAGCTATGGGAGTCAGTGGGTTTGTAGTAGATGTCGGTCAATAGTCTGTCTCCTGTGATGGAGTCAGTGAGAACTAGAAACGGTAGGGAGATGTCGGAGACAGTCCAAGTGAACTTGAGTGCAGGATGGAAATTGGTCATGAAGTTGAAGTCAGTGAGTTCTGCAGTCGTCAATGTGGGGGAGGTAGAGTTCGGAGATAGGGCCAGTGTACGCCTGGAACAGTGATTGCTCCACGTACCCTACAAAGAGGCAGGCATAGCTGGGGCCCATGCGAGTGCCCATGGTTACGCCTTGGATTTGGAGGATTGGGAGGAGTCGAAGGAGTTGTTGAGGGTCAGGACCAGTTCTGCTAGGTGGAGGAGAGTTTTAATAGACGGAAATTGGCTGGTTCTGCAGTTGAGGAAGAAACGGAGGGCTTCAAGACCTTCTTGGTGGGGGATGGAGGTGTAGAGTGACTGGACATCCATAGTAAAGATGAGGATGTGAGGGCCTGGAAAACGGAAGTCATTGAAAAGACGAAGCGTGTGTGAGGTGTCTTGGACATAGGTAGGGAGGCATTGGACCAGGGGGATAGGATGGAGTCAAGATATGTGGAAATTAATTTAGTGGTCGTTTAGTTGCTAGACTGGCAGCCAGAGATCTGGACCATTCATCCAGAAACGTGGGCTTGAATTACAACACAGCAGCTGTTAACATTTAAAGTTAAGTTACATTTACTTTAAATAAACCTAGAAGGAAAAAGAAAAAAGTTAGATCCAGAAACCGTACCCACGGAACTACCAGACCGTTATCAAACCATGCAGTTCACTAATCTCTGTCAAGGACAGCAATCAGCCTCCTTCTCCACCTGACCCAGGCGTGATTCTGACCCACCGATATTTGAGAGTAATTAGGGATGGGCAATAAATAATGGCATTGTTGATGACGCCCATCCACAGAGCATGAAAAAAAAGGTGGGAGTTGCCTTTTTCGATTGCAATTAAGGTGAAGATTCACTCCAACAATACGAACGGGGAAGGATCTCCAGGAGACTGGAATTACAGTGGTGATTGCAGGGCATAGCAAATCATCAGTGTTGGCACACACAGACTCATCGAGTCATACAGCATGGAAACCAGTCCTTCAGCCCAACTTGTCCATGCCGACCAAAATGCCCCACCTCAGCTAGTCCCATTTGCCTGCATTTGGCCCATATCCCTCTAAACCTTTCCTATCCATGTACCTGTCTAAAGTGTCTGTTAATTGCTGATAATAAATAGGCTGTGCAATGCGACTACTGGACCAGGACGTTCCAGAAAGCAACTGCATTAATAAAGACACTCATCTATTTAGTGCCACTATCACCCATTGAACATAAACATCCATACGGTTAATACCCGAACACAAAACTCAGGCCAACAACCTGTGTTGCCCTATAGGAGGGTTTCAGATAAAACAAAGAATTACATAGTTCCCACACATGAAATTCTGCTCAGCGTCTATTTCCCTTAATATTAATCCTTAAACCAATACTTTGCAAGAAAACAGCTCTTTCTTTTTATATTACTGCAGTGGGAAGCAGGTTAGTAAGCAGAAACCTCACTGTAAAAACCTTCCTTGGATGCAAAGCTTTGGGGTGTTCTGAAAGTTACATATGGCACCACATACTTCTTTCTCTCAGTGGGAGAGTGAGAACGGCTACCTTGATCTAAGAGAGAAGCAGTGAGGTACTGGAGCAAAAAGCACAGTTACACCGTTCAGATTTACGAACATTCTTCTCTTTCTCGTGTAGCTCAGGAGCCTAATCATTGGTATAAGAGACAAAAAGTGCTGGAAACACAAGCAGGTCTGGCAACATCTCTGGAAAGAGAAAACATATTTTTCTCTTTTCTCCAGTTCTGATGATGGGTCTCGACCTGAAAGTTGACTGTTCCTCTCTTGACAGATTTTGTCTGACCAGCTGTTTTTATTTCAGATTTGCAGCATCTGCTGTTTGTTGCTTGATTTTCATTCCTTAACTCCAATTGTTGCTTACCCAGAAAAATGCGACTTACTTCATGATGCTGTCGTGATAAGCAGTAATCTTAGCCTCAGGACAGAACTGTTGGGCACTCTCCTTAGCCACCTGCAAACCAAATAAATACAGGTCTTAAAGAGTCTTTAAGAGTCAGAGTTATTCAACGTGGAAACAGACCCTTCAGCCTAATTTGTCCGTGCCGAAAAAACTCCCAGCCTATCGCCATAACTCAAGATCCAGTAACATTCTGGTAAATCTCCTCTGCACCCTTTCCCACTTAATGACCGCCTTCCTATAGATGGGCAGCCAGAACTATACAGTGCTCAAAATGTAGTCTCACCTGGGTCTCATAATCTTAAAGATGATGGCAAATCTTACCTGAGCTTTTGACTTTCCAACATGTTTCTTTTGGAACAGAAACTGCCGGTTGAGGTTGCTGACGTCAATCGTATCCAAATCAACCTAGAGGCGTAAAGATGGAGAGAGACAACGTTTTGTCGGTTCCAAAGATGGTGCAGGTGTTAAATAAAATCTTTGATTTAAATGGTTTCTTCACCACAAAATTGACTACATGGAGGTCATTCAGGCTATCCACATGAGTTAATAGTCAAATAGTATAAGAAAATAACTGCAGATGCTGGTATTTATTCACAAAATGCTCGAGTAACTCAGCAGGTCAGGCAGCATCTCGGGAGAGAAGGAATGGGTGACGTTTCGGGTCGAGACCCTTCCTCAGACTGATGGAAGGGTCTCGACCCGAAACGTCACCCATTCCTTCTCTCCCGAGATGCTGCCTGACCTGCTGAGTTACTCCAGCTTTTTGTGAATAAATACCTTTGAGTTAATAGTCACACAGCTTGGAAACATGCTTTTGGCCCACCAATGCCATGCCAACCACCACGTACCCATTTACGCTCATCTTGTTTACCAGTGGCTTTGAGTGCTCAATACCCTCCACCACCCCTCAGGCAGTTGTCGCAGATTCCAAACACCCTCTGTAGATCCATGTCTGGTTTTACTGTTGTGCATCCGGCCCATAATCCAGGCCGGGTTTTGTACTGCGTTATCCTGGAGTTAGCACTGCTAGTTAGGAGACTATCCTGAGAGCTGGAGGTAACGGTAGCCAGCGTCTGTTCTGCCAATGATCTGCTAATAAAGAACTTACATACTCTGAATGTACCCACTCACAAACATGGTGTCAGAAGTGGCCGTAATTTAGCTTTTTGAATCACCACCATTTGTTTCCTCAAGACTTTTGACGTCTCCAACCATGGCTGAATCTTTTCGGAAGCCTGATCCACTTGTCTTTGACGGCAACATCGGTGAACGTTGGCGCACCTTCGAGGAGGGTGCAATCATGTGCAGTATGTAACAGCTTGGCCCCACATCAGCAAAGGGAATCACTTTTGCTGCACCCGGTTCCTGATTTACCCTGGTCCTCTGTGGCCACTGACATTTTTGAGTGGCGTGGCAATCACCGCACAATTTCCTCAGCGGCGATAATTCAAAAACTGGCAAGACATTTCTCGGTCCATGGGTCTCCTCACACCCTCATGTCGGATAATGCCGGTCAATTTACCAGTCAGTGTTTCAAGGACTTTGCTACGCGCTGGTATTTTAAACACATCACCAGCAGCCCGGAGTATCCACAGTCAAACGGGCTAACCGAGAGGGCTGTCCGTAATGCCAAACAAGTCATGGAGAGATCCAGAGGAGCCGGGTCCGATGTATTCCTGGACCTCCACAATCTCCGTAACGTTTCACGTGACCCGGTGTTGGGTTCGTCGACCCAACGTCTGATATCCAGACAAACTCATACCACCCTTCCTGTTTCAAGACACCTGCTGCAGCCCCGTGTTCACGAGCCCCAATCTGTTCAGGCTCATCTGCAACATAAACGGCAGATCCAGAAGGCGTACTACGACAGGTCTAGCCATCCTCTCCAGCCTCTGTCGGAGGGTCAGACCCAGAATGGTCATGATCGTCTGGGCGTAGTTAGTGGAACCTGCCAGGAGCCGCGGTCCTATCTTGTCCAATCAGAAGGAGGAACCTACCGGCGGAACAGAAAACACCTTCTACTGGTGAATGAGCCGGTGCCATCTCAGCAGCATCCGCATGGCTACACGGAGGTCACAGATGGTAGGTTATAGACCGATGGAGGCCAGGCATTAGCAGACCGCAAGCTGGTCTTTACACCAACAAAGGTGTCGCTGGTGCCGGTGATGGAATCACCCATAAAATCGCCTCTACAGTCACCCGTGACCTCACCGGTGCAGTCTCCTGTGCAAAAGGCTGTTGCGAGACCAGTGCCGTTTTGAACCACCACCTACGGTGCTGCCACCTACAACGGGTACAGCGGAGGGCCTGTATCGTACTCGTGCAGGACGGGTCTGTAAGCCCAATCCCAAGTACCAAGACTGTGGCTAGGCACTTATTATGGACTCTGATTAATTACAGTCCTTACCGTTTCCTTACATTTATCTTACTCAATTTGTATCCTCCTCTGATTAGCGTTTGTCGTAGTTGCTGTTTTCAACCCTTATATTAGGATGTCGGTAAGCTGTAGTTTTTTTTCATATTGTGGTGGCTTTATATGCTCTTATCTAGTTTCGGGGCTTATGCTTAAGAAGGAGGATGTAGATCCATGTCTGGTTTTACTGTCCATAATCCAGGCCGGGTTTTGTACTGTGTTATCCTGGTGTTAGCACTGCTAGTTAGGAGACTATCCTGAGAGCTGGAGGTAACGGTAGCCAGCATCTGTACTGCCAATGATCTGCTAATAAAGAATTTATATACACCGGAGTGCCTCTGAATGTACCCACTCACAAACACCCTCTGGGTGAAAAAACATCTTCCTCAAATCCCATCTAAACTACTTATCCCATGGCCTCTCACATGTAAAACATGCAACCACCCACCCTACCTATGCCCATCACAATTGCGCACATCTCAAATCAGATCCTCTCTCAGCCTCTTCTGCTTCAAGGAAAACAAACACAGTCCTCCTCTGAACAGAAACGCTCCATCCCAGGTAACATCCCACTGAATCTCTTCTTCATCCTCTCCAGTGTCTTTTCTATAGTCTGGCTTAACCAACGTTTTATTAAGTCCCTGTTTTTATAATATATAGCCAGGCTAATGAAGTCAAGTAAGCATCTTGTCCAAAGAAGGGTCTTGACCCGAAATGTCACCCATCCATGCTCTCCAGAGGTGCTGCTTGACACACTGAGTTGCTCCAGCACCTTTGTCTCTTTTTGATTTAAGCATCTTATTTAATTATGTTGCCATCTTCCAAAATCCTTCACATATCCCGAGGTCCCACAAAAGATTTAAAATCTGTCAGAGACCCAGAAATCTCTTGCCCTACCTCTGGAATACATGTTGTAAGATCCTGCGGATATTTCCACCATTATGCCCACCAAGGAATCTAATATATCCTCCATTTTAATAATTACTTGATGTAGCACTTCACTGTCTGCCGCGACCCTCTTCTTCCTCTCCAGCCCCCCTAGGCTGATGTCCATCCCTTCCCTAACACACTCCCTGTTTCCCTTTGTGACTTCCTTCTGAAACCGTCCTTCCTGTTGTTTTCTGATCTCCCCTTTGACGTGAACTGTAGGATTCTTATGGCTACCCTTTGAAGAGCAGAGGAGGTCAGCCTTCTGCCCAGGAACTGTTTTCACTAAACATATTTAAACACGTAAACCGTGCTCTTCAAGGACTCTTGCGGAGCATTTGTTGATTATTGTTTTTCACAACACAACGGTGGATATGAAAGGTTCAGAGGAAGGTGGGCCAAACGGGATTATTTTGGTTGGAACATCTTGTCGACATGAACGAGTTCGGCCGAAGGGCTTGCTTCCGTGCTGTACGATTCTATGACTCTAATAGGCACTTCACTGGGAAGTGAAACGTCACCCATTCCTTCTCTCCCGAGATGCTGCCTAACCTGCTGAGTTACTCCAGCATTTTGTGAATAAATACCCCCGATTTGTACCAGCATCTGCAGTTATTTTCTTATACTATATATATATATATATATATAAGTAAAGAAATGGCCCGGCCTTCAGCTCCTCCATTCAACCCTCAGCATCGAACCCACTGCTCACCCACCCCACCCCAAAACGCACAACCCTCCAGCCTAAAGGATCCTGACCCAAATCGTGGCAAAGATGCATCCTGACCCAGAGTTCAACCGAGTCACACAGCATGAAAACAGGCCCTTCAATCCAAGTTACCGATGCCGATCAAGATGCCCCATCTAAACGACACTACCCCGGAGCCGCCCCGCATTTGGCCCATATCCTACGAAACCTCCCCATTCCCAGAAGATCTCTCCCCGACCCTTCTACATCAGCCGAGGTGCGGATCTAATCTCCCCATCTACCCAGCCCATGGTCCCATATACACACCCCAGACCCACGACCCCCCACCGCGATTAGGGCCGGGGCAGACCCAAGCCTCGCCTCCCCTCCCACTCCCTGGGCCGCTCCACTCCTGCTGCCCACGCCCCAGCCCGAAGCCAGGAGAGGCCCTGATCCCGGTGCCCGCCGGCGCCTCACGCCGAGCCTGGCCTGGCCTCCCCGCCCCCGGAGCCGCCCCGCGTCCCCCGCTTACCACCTCGATGTCCCTGAAGCCGGCGAGCACCAGATTTTTGAGGAGCTCGCAGCCGATGCCGCCGGCGCCCACCACCAGCAGCCGGCAGCGGGACAGCCGCTCGGCCAGAGCGCGGGAGACCGGCCCGACCAGCGCCATCTTCAACAGCCCAAGGCCCAGACACGGGCAGCGCTTGCCGGGGAAAGCCGAGGGTTCCGGCTGCCTCCGCGGGCATCGCCTCCTGCCGGCAGCGGCGGCGGGTCCTCCAGCCACCGCGCCTCCTGCCGGTACCGGCAGAGTCCTCCGGCCATCGCGCCACCTGCTGGCAAGCGAATTCTCCAGTCACCACACCTCCTGCCGGTATCGGCAGCGGGTACTCCAGCTACCGCGGGCACCGCCTCCCGTTGGCAGTGGTGACGGGTCCTCCAGCCACCGAGCATCCTGCCGATCCCGGCAGCTGGTTCACCCAACACCCGCGATATGGGCATTCGGACATTTCGTTGCACTTTGCGGAAAGCTGGAGCGAGAGTCCTGACGAGGAACAGAATGACCGTGCAGAGGGAGCGAGTACCCAAGACATCTGGTCTATATAATGTCACTGGGATTAAGGGGCGAGCCCGCTCTGCCCTTTGTTGCTAGTTTATTGTCCCGTGCACCGAGATACTGTGAAAAGCTTTGTGTGCTATTGAGTCAAATCATGACTGTGTATGGCTAAATTGTACCCATGTACAAGTACAATGCGTATCATAAAGAGAAAAATACCAGCGTGCAGAATAGTGTTAAAGACTTGAAGTCACAGTCGCAGAAAGAAAAGTACAAGGTCCGCAGTGAAGGTAGGTTGGGACATCGGGACTACACCCTAGATTCCGGAAGGACCTTTCAGTTGTCTGATAACAGTGGGAGAGAAGCTGCTCCTGAATCCGGTGGTACATGATTTCCAGCTTTTGTTTCTTCTGTCCATCAAGAGAGAGAAGAGGGAATGACTGGGGTGAAAATGGGACCAGCCCAGAATGCCAACCTGGTCAGCTAAGATAAACTGGACTGAAAGCCTTGTTTCCACATGGTCTGTGACTGAATTTACCTCAATGAAAGTTATTATCTCTTTGATGGTACAAATACACTGGTAACCCAGTTACCATATGCAATTCACATCATGAATTACTGATGTAAAACACTTTAAGAGACTGTGAATGTAATGCGTTGTTGAAACAAGGTCTGCCCAGTACTTTGTCAGCAATTCTAATCCAGTTTCCAATGGCCATCTCTTCACCTCCCTGTAATCCTCTTTCTACAATATGTTCTGCTTCCAACCCTCACACATCCCAGTCTGAAGAAGGGTTCCAACATGAAACATCACCTATCCATGTCCTCCAGCGATGCTGCCTGATTCACTGAGTTGCTCCAGCACTTTTTGTGTTCTCCTCAAGAATTCAGCATTTGCAATTCCTGGTCTTCTCACACCAATACCATTCTCTACATAGTTGGAGCTCTGAACCCCTCTCTTTCATCCTCCCTCCCATCGTTTAAAGCACACTCAAATGTACTGTTTAACCAAACCATTGGATCTTCCGATTGTGGGCTGGAGTCAAATTTTGATAACCAACTTTAATTTGAAGTAGACACAAAAAGCTGGAGTAACTCAGCGTCTCGGGAGAGAAGGAATGGGTGAAGTTTCCGGTCGAGACACTTCTTCGGACTAGTTAGGGAAAAGGGAAATTCAAGTAACCCCTTATCCTCCCTCCCTCCCTAGGAGATAGATTTAAGCTTTAAAATATGAATAACTTAAAAAATATAACTGATTTCAATGAAACTTCTTCCATTAGCACCCCAAAGGGACGACGGTGAGTAAGGTGGGCCTAAAATTGTTGCACTATCGTGTACCATTTTGGCTGTAGTTCAGGAACAAACAAACAAACAAACAAATGAGAGTTTTAGTATATAGACGATGATGTAGAGAGATAAAAAAACAATGAATGAAAGATATGCAAAAAAGTAATGATGATAAAGGAAACAGGTCATTGTTAGCAGTTTGTTGGTTGAAAACGAGAAGCTGGTGCAACTTGGGTGTGGGAGGGATAGAAAGAGAGGGAATGCCGGGGTTACTTGAATTTCGAGAAATCAATATCTATACCACTGGGCTGTAAGCTGCCCAAGCGAAATATGAGATGCTGTTCCTCCAATTTGGGTTTAGCCTCCGACAATGGAGGAGACCTAGAACAGAAAGGGCAGTGTGGGAATGGGAAGAATTAAAGTGTTTAGCAACCGGGAGACCAGGTAGGTTCAGGCAGACTGAGCGAAGGTGTTCAGCGAAATTATCGCCCAGTCTATGTTTGGTCTCGCCGATGTATAAGAGTCCACATCTTGAACAATGGATACAGTAGATGAGGTTGGAGGAGGTGCAAGTGTACCTCTGCCAAACCTGAAAGGACTGTCGGGGTCCCTGGACAGAGTTTGAAGAACTAGGCAGCATCTCTGGAGGATATGGATAGGTGACATTTCATGTTGGAACCCTTCTTCATTTGAAGAACCCGGGCACGTGTTTCTGACTAGCTGCAGTTATAATGTGTGCACAGATCAGTGGTAAACATTTTATTAACAACATTTTAATAATCCGCAGCAATTTAACAATTTCACTACTGACACAAACAGATTCCCAGATATATCCAACCTGGCTCTTCAATCAACTTTCCAGCCACTTTAACCTACTCAAACCATGTCACCTTAAAAGCACCAAACACCCAAATTATTTACTTCCCAAGATTAAAACAGATTAGCACTGTGGCCCAGTGAGGGTGAGCAGAGGCTGGTTTGGATGCGCAGTCGAAGTGATCGGTGCTTGCCTTCGACATCCTCCACGTTGCCTTGTTACCGACATGCTCGGAGTGTATTTACAGCTGGAAGACTCCCCCCTCACCCTGACCCCGCTAGTTCCCAGTGGATGGGCTGTAAGGGCAGGGCGAAGGCAGTATCTTTCACGCTAAAGCCAAGATCCTGACTTGGTCGTTTTCTGTCCTATGCCCTCATTCTGCTCACTGCGGACATTTCTGGAGAGCATGGGTCCCACCGATTAAAGTGGGGGGGGGTGGGAGATGATCCCTGGTGGGCAGCAGGGGTCAGATCGAAGGCAAACAGCTGAAGAGGGAGAGGGGAGGTGTCAGGAACTGCTGTTAACTTGCACCGCAGCGATCAGAGCGGTGGGAGCAGATTCAACAGCACAGCTTTCAGTTTGTTCACGAGAGCCAGCACTGGAATGGCCACTGCTGGTGCTGAACCAAGAGGCAGCATCGTGGAAACCTGCACTGATGCAACCATCAGGAGAAACGCGGCACGGGACACCCACCCTCATGGGATAGGAGAGGAGTGTCAGTGGTGGCTGAGAGGGTCGGGAGATTGGGGTGCAAGGGGGTGGGGGGTGGTATAGGGTAGAGATGGCTAAAAGGGTTGGGGCGTGGTGGGAGGAGTTAGCTGCATGACGGGTCGATGGGCCATAGCAGGTGGGGGATGGGGGGAGTGGGCCAGGGGTGGGTAGGGAGGCGGGTGGGAGGTGGACCGGTGATGGGGCAGGTGGGGGTTGGTGCAGGTGGGCCAACTAGTGATGGGGGTGGGTGTGGTAGGGCTGGTGATAGGAGGCCACATGTGGGACATGGTGACATCTCTGGGTCAGGTGCAGGGGGAGCGACCAGGGGTGGGGTTGGTTGAAGGTGGAGATGGGGCAAGGGGTGGGGAGATTGGGTGGGTGTAAACTGGAGGTGGACGCGCTAAGATCCCCTTAGGTGTGGGGGCAGGCGAGATGGCCTCAGCTCTCACCACTCTGCCTTCTACAGCGCTGCGCGGCTGAGACTGGGCTGGGAGGGATTGTCACTGCTGCATAGACGCAGTGTCGCAGCGGCCCCTCACTGGAAGCCCCCGAACGCAGCTCCCTGCAAGACAAAAGACTCGAGTCACAACGAGCACAGCCCAACTCCGATCCCCATTCTTATACTAAACTTTCTGTCCTGGGCCTTCATAGCCAGTGAGGCCACACGCTGGAGGAACAGCACAAGCTTGGGTAGCTTACAAACCCAATGATATGAATATTAAATTCTCCAATTTTCACTTACTAACCTGCCGGCAACCCTCCCTTTATACCCCCCCTTCTTCCTGTGCTCCACCTGGACGTACCCATTTATCCCCCTCCTCTTCCACCTATATTCTTTGCTCTGGCTTTAAACATCTTCTATCTTCATCCCACAACTTTGGTCCAACCTTTGCCTATCAATCCCCCTCATCTGTATCCACCTGCCACACTTTGTCCTGCCCCCCATCTCCCTTCCAGCCTTCTCCCCTCAAATACAATCAGTCTGAAGAAAGGTCACGACTCGCAACATCACCATCCATGTCCTCCACAGATGCTGTCTGATCCGCCGAGTTATTCCATGGCTTCAGGTTGGAGGGGGAGGTAGGGCTCTGGGATTTGGTAACGGATTGAAGGGAGGTGAATACATGGGGTTTCCTACCAACTCCCTAGGAACCATGTGGTCACCTACCCCAAAGCCCACAAATTAGCACTGTGGGGAGAGTGGAGACACAGGGAACTGCAGATGCTGGAATCTGGACCAATAGACAAAATGCTGGAGGAACTCAACAGTTCAGACAGCATCAGTGGATGTACTGACCTGTATCCAACCATCACTTGCCAGACTTTGTCCTACCCCCACTGACATCCAGCTTTCTCTATCTCCCCCCCCCCCGACATTCCATCAGAAGGGTTCCAACCTGAAAAGTCATCTGTCCATTCCTTTCTTTAGACAGAAGACTTCCTCCAGCACTTTGTTAGATGCTGTGGAGAGACTCCAGGAAACATCAGGATGGGTTTGTTGAGAACAGCTGGGAGGTTCAGGTGGTCCTTAACCACAAGCACAAGGTGTTCCTGAACGGAAATACACCCCAACGTAAGGGAAAGGACAGGGCTCTACTACTCCCGAGGGCCCCAGAGAACAGGCGGTGAGTGGAGAGGGTGGGGGATAGCCGGGTGCTGACCGACAACTGTCACGTGGGCAGAGTCTTTAGTGGTCAGCCCCGACACCCAGCATCAGCGGTGGTCTCAAGGACAGACGGGCAGTCAGCGGCCGTTAGAAAAAACACTGAGGGTCTCCCCGGCTATGCCTCTGCCCTTGCTGTGAGGGGTCACAGGGCAGTGTGGAAATCACTGGGAGAAGAGGAGGGAGACACCAAAAACTGCTGATACTGTAATCTTGAGCAAAATCTCCAAATCCTGTTCAGCACAAACATCGTGGGACGAAGGGCCCATTCCTGTGCTATACTGTTCTATGTTGATACACAAAGTGGCGGAGCAACTCAGAGGATCAGGCAGCATCTGTGTGGGAAAGGATAGATGGCGTTTGCTATCTTCAGATGGTGGTGGAGGGTGGTATGGGGTACATGGGGCATTTCAGTGTGACTGGGAAGGGAGGGATACGTGACACCGTAATCATGACTGGAATCCCATTGCATTCCCGCATCCTGCATATACCTGGCCGTATGGGAATGCCTGCTGCTGGCCTGGGGTAGGGGCAGGCTGCTGAGCTCTGTATGTCACGTATTGTTGCCCTGGATCTTGCTGGAAGCTTCTAAATTGTCCTTGAGAGTTCTGTGCAGAATCTGCAGCAAGCAGAAAATGTAATTAATGCATTGACACGTCAAAGAGCTACAGCACCGGATACAATTACGAATTTTGGACAGATAAATGAAGAGGAAGGGTTTAGAGGGATATGGGTCATATACAGGCAAATGGGACCAGCCCAGTTTGCCAACTTGGTCAGCATAGATATGGTAGGCCAAAAGTCCTGTTTCCGTGCTGTGCAGCTCTATGAATGACACTTGAGCTGTGGTGACGTTAAGGTTGGATGGAGCTCTGGCCCTCTGTAGACTCCACCGTCAGTAACCAGCAGTGTCCCAGCACGGGTAGTGCGGCTGTCCTGCCTCGAGTGGTTCCTGCATTCTGTGCCCCGGGAGGCTGAGCAACTCACTGAATTCCTGAGGTGTGCTGGTCACTGGCTGCTGGATGCTGTACTGCTGGTAGAAGGTCTGCTGGTGGGCACCGGGGTTCTGCTGGAACTGCCCCTGCTGCGGTCCATACCAGCCACTGCCTGCAGCAAGAGAAGGAACATCAGCCAAAGGACTGCCTCCACCCTTCACACACATGAGAGCATGAACACAGTACAGTACAGGCCCTTCGGTTCACTATGTTTGTGCTGAACATGACAACGTTAAACGAATCTCCTCTGCCTGCACGTGATCCATATCCCTCGATTCTCTGCATATCCATGCCCATCCCAAAGCCTCGAAAACACCACCCCCGACAGCATGTTTCAGGCTCACACCGCCCTCTCTCTTAAAAACTTCCCCGGCCCATCTCCTTTAAACCTTTTGACCTTAAAAACGATGCTCTCTAGCATTTGATATTTCAACCCTGGAATCGTGTCAATGCCGCACATAATTTTAGCATCTGCCCCTCTGAATTTCTTTTGTTATTATGTAATCTATGAGTACTGTGTTTATAGATCTGCTCTGCTGCTGCAAGTAAGAGCTTCATTGTCCTGTTTTGGTATACATGACAATTAAACACTCTTGCCTCTTAACCTGGAAATCCAACACACAATATATCTGCAGTTATTCCTTTATCGCATTGTCAAATGATTCCCTTTTACACAACGATGTTGAATCCATGTTTACATCTTTTCCTTGCCTAACTGTCCTGCTACCCCTATCACAACACTGGGTTCCAGCATTTGCCGAATGACAGATTCTATTTAATTGCAGACAAGAGTAGCAGATGCTGGAAGCATGAGCAAAACACAAAGTGCTGGAGGAACTCAGCGGGTCAGGCGGCATCTGTGGAGGGAATGGACAGACGACGTTTTGGATTGTACAATTGCCGGAGTTTACTTCTGTTGCCCATACACTGAACAAACTTCACACCCAGCAAGCTGTCCAGGAGCCTATATCACTTGGAACCCCCTCCCTGGCCGAAATACATCCTTTGAAAACCCAAACTCAACTGCTCTGGCCACTTGATCGAGGAGAGGACGTCAGCCATGATATTGCTAAATGGGAGCGCAGACAAGAGGGGCCAAATATCCTGTTTCTTACGCCACACCCTTGCCACAGTCGCTTGCTTACCTTCTGGATAGAGCTGCATATTCATACCCTCAGTGGGGGGCTGTGCCTGGTTGAACTGCTGGTTGAAGAATTCTCCCTGAGGTGCTGGCTGCTGTGCAGGCGCTGGCAGCAGAGAGAAACAGGGGTAAAGCACTTTCCCTGCGAGGCTCCCCAACGTGTACTGTGAAGCAGCTTCTCCCCCCACACAGACAAGATGAGGAATTCCAAACTCTTCCAACAGAGACAGCTCCGCTCGGAGATTGGACCTTTATCATTGATTGGAATGGAATACTTTATTGCCACATGTGACTAGGCACAGTGAAATTCTTTGCTGCATACCCAATGTATGCAAATAGCAGCCACCTACGGTACTGCTATTGCAACCCGTGTTAAAGACCCGCGCCACCCTGACCAGGCTCTCACCTCACCGCTACCATCGGGAAGGTAGTACAGGAGCCTGAAAACCATGACCACTGGGCTCAAGAACAGCTTCTTCCCAACAATCATCAGGCTCTTGAACACGACACAACACCAACTAAACTATCAACTATGAACTGTCTTGGTTGCACTCAGGACTTCGGGCCTTTGGCACTAATTTCGGGGTTATTAATTGATTGAATTATTTTAATATAATGTTGTCTATGAATACTGTGTTTACAGATCTGTCTGCTGCAAGCAACTATTTCATTGTTCTGTTTTAGGTACATTTGACCATTAAACATTTGAGTTTCGTCAGCTTGTGCTGTCGTAGAATGTGTTTGGTATCATGTACCAAGAGAGAGCGAAAGCTTGTGTGCACTATCCAGTCGTCAAATGATAGCCAGTCATAGTCGGACCTGCAGAGTCTCCAGTTGACAAGTGATGAACCCCCCCCCCACCTGTACTTCCTGCTGCTCTCCAACTATCACTTGCCAGGCTTTGCCCCATCCCTGTGCCTCACCTTGGTGCACACACTCCACCCACCAGACAGCTGCATTCCCTCCTTTGTACGCTCATCTCCCATCCGTCCCATTTTCCCTTTTATTCCGCCTCTTTCACCTCCTCCCTACCCCTTCACCTATATCCCTCCCACCTTTACATTTCTCCTCTTCCTATTTGACATCTTTTTGTCTCCTTTTCAGCTCCAGCCTTTGTCACTTACTCCACCCATCTGCCAATCAACCCCCCCTTTACCTGTACCCACCTATCATTTGCCTGACTTTGCCCCGCCCCTCTTTTCCAACTTTCTCCCCCCCCTTCTCCATCAGCCTGAAGAATGGTCAAGACCTGATACATTGCGTGTTCATTTGCTCCACAGATGCTGTCTGACCTGCTGAGCTTCTCCAGCAATGTATTTTGCTCAAGATTCCATCATCTGCAGTCTCTGGGGATTGTCGGTCAGGAGGCACGAGGAACTGCAGGTACTAGAATCTTGAGCAAAACACAAGTTTTAGGTCGGGACCTTCTTCAGACTGTTTCTGTTGAAGCTCTCACACACTATGGCCAATACAAAGTTGTGCTGTGGAACTAATTACCCAAAGACTGCGAGTACAAGTTGTACCACAGCTGTACAAGTGTTTCCAGTCAGTTTATCTTGAAATAATTTGTCGATAAAGTCCACAAGGTGACCTTGGAGCTGTCCTGGTGCCTTGGGCAATTCTGCGACTCTAGGCCTTGAGGCAGCAGCTCTACCAACTGCACCGCTGTGCTGCATTTCCATTATCTTCATGTATAGCATGATTTGACTGCATGGCATGCAGAATACTGAACCTCAATAAATAAAGTATACTTAAATAGGCAACATTTTAGGTCGGTCCTCTTCGTCAGACTGAAGAACGACCCCACTCCCATCTTCAAAGGGTGCAGTAGCTTCAAAACGTGCACAGCCAGGCTCAGGAACAGTTTCTTCCCCTCTGTTATCAGGCTTCTCAATGGTCCTTCCATAAGCACCTCTTGCGGACATTGGACTTTGTCCGTGGAACCGATGCGCTACAATGCTGAGAACTATATTATGCACTCTGTATCTTCCCTTTTGCTCTACCTATTGTTTTTGAATTTGTTTTGATTAAATGTATATTATCCGATCTGATTGGATAGCATGCAATCGGTAACATGTGACAATAAAAACCTAAAGGGGTATAACTCGGCAATCTGCTGCATCGCCGCTTTCTCAAAGGCAAAGAGCGGAGATGGGAAGGAGGGGGATAAAGCACATGACTTACCTGGGCCCTGCTGCACACCTGGCTGTAGATGAGTGGCCTGGGTAGAGCCCACACTCATGCCCAGCTGCTCTTGGGCAGTCATGCCCTGTGGGGGAGCCACCGGCTGGTTGAAGCTCCCCATGGTGCCTTGGCTACCGGCAAATAAAGCCACGGAGGTGCTTGGATTAATCTGTTGACAGTGAGTCTGCCCCTGGGGAAAGGGAGCTCCAGCTGGTGTGCGAGTGAGAGAGAGAAAAAAAGTGATTAGGAGTGAAGCAAGGGTATTTTGTTTTCCAGCACGCAGCATCACCATTGCCGAGGGGACGAGAGATCTCACTGCTTCCCTCCCACCACACCAACCTCTGCCCCACAAAATGGAAACATCACAGCTGAGCAGGGAATGGTCAGATGCCGTTTCATAATGGGACCATTCCTCAGAAGAATCTAGAATTTGCCAGCAAGATCCAGGACAACAATACGAAGAGACACAAGGATCTGCAGATGATGAAATCTTGGGTAAAACACTAAGTGCTGGAGGAACTCAGTGGGTCAGGCAGCATTTGTGGGGAGAATGGACAGACGACGTTTCCAGTTGGGACCTTCAATGTCCGCTAGAGATGCTGCTTAACTTGATGATTTACTGCAGCCCCTTGTGCATTACTCAACATGACATGGTGTACAGATCCAAACTTCCTGCCCACTCCAATACTGCCCGGCTCATGGAGGATGTGGGAATCATGTCACATTCATAGTGAATCTGATTCACGTCCCCCCCTCTCGGGTAAAGAGGGCCGTTCCCTGAAGGGATCAGTGAACCAGATGATCTCAAGACTATCCTGTCATTCCATGGTCACTCTCCCTGACTGGACCTCTCCATGATCAAGCTGGGATTTGAACGTTCCTGGTGTCTGCCTCAGGGTTCTGTTGTAATACCGTAACCTTTGTGATCTTGATTCATGACCCACACAACTTTAGAGAGATACAGCGCGGAAACAGGCCTTCAGCCCGAGACCACGCCAGCCAGCAATCGTTCCATATACTCGCACTATCCTACACACTAGGGACAATATCCAATTTTACTAAAGCCAATTAACCTAAAAACACGCACGTCTTTGGGATGTAGGAATAAACCAGAGCACCCAGATAAAGCCCATGCAGTCACAGGGAGAATGTTCAAACTCTGTAGACAGTACCCTTAGTCAGGATCGAACAGCGGGTCTCTGGCGCTGTAAGGCAGCAACTCTACCACTGCGCCACCTCATCTCAGTTCTCCCCGTCCCAGCCCAGAAAAATGTTTAGGAGAGGGAAGATGAGGAAGTAGCCCCGTGTTCTGTCATGTTCTGACTCTGCACCCCTCCTCCCCAAGCTCCAGGCTCTGTGGGAGATGTGGCATGTCCTGCTCCTGCCCCTTCATCCCCAAGCTCCGTCGGAGATAGTGGTCTAACCTGCCATCTGGTGAGGGTTCCCCGGTCCGGGGGGAGGAGTTCCATTTCCCATGGGGTCGACAGTTCTCGGGACAGGCTCCATCCCCATGGGGCCCATCCCCATTGGCTGGCCAAGCGGCTGGAGGAGAGAAAAGTAAGATGTTGAAGATGCGATCAGTGCTTTCCTGCTGAGGTCATTGAGTTTGATGAACGCAGGGAGTACGAAGGGAGATAGAACATCGAACTGTATAGCACAGGAACAATGCCTATGCCAAACATGATGCCAACTTAAACTGATCTCCTCTGTCTGCATGTGGCACATATCACTCCATTCCCTGCATATCCACGTGCCTATGCTAAAGCTTCTTAAATGCCCCCGTCGTATCTGCCTCCACCACCACCTCTGGTGGCACGTTCCAAGCAGCCGCTGCCATCTGTGTAAACAATCTGGCCCATACATCTCCTTTAAACTTTGCCCCTCTCACCAGGCCGGAGGGGAGGGAGCAGATGGGGGATGGACATGCTGGGGGTGGGGGGGATGATTGAGGGACGGACAGGGGACCAGGGTTGGAGCTGTCTGGCTCTTTGTATTCATCTGTCACTCGCCAGTTTGCCCTCACTTACCACAGGGTGGGCACCGGTCAGATTCTGGCTGGAGTCTGCTATTGTAGCCAGGTAGATGAGGTTTCTGTGCAGGATCTGCTGGTATCTGTGTAACAACAATAAAGGGATCAGATTTTTTCATCCAACTTCTTCTCTTCTTCCTGCTAAACCCCACAAACTAACAGAGATACATGGCACTATAAATGTTGGAACCCTGAGCAAAACACAAAGTGCTGGAAAGGGGCAAAGATTAAAGGAGAGATGCTGGGAAAGTTTTTAGATACAATGAGTGATGGGTGCCTGGGACCCGCTGTCAGTGGTGGTGGTAAAGGCAGATATTGGCGTTACTACATCACTGTTCCCTGGTGCTTCCAACTGCAGCTGCATTTTAAATGCACCACTGTGCATGAAGTGCTTTGGGACAGCCAATAGGTGTGAAAGATGAGAAGGATTGCACAACATTAGAAGCCAAGAGCTGCACGAATGTGGAGGTTTCTTTCAGGAACCTGTTGGACAGGATGAAACTTCCCACACATCCCTGCGCAAACAACAGCTGCAACTGTGGCCGCTGGTGTCATGTTACAGTCAAGTCCAGACACATCCACATTCAACAACACTGGCAGCATGAAGCAGCAGCTGCACTCCAGACACTGCCACTTGACCCCACCACAAACTGACACCCATTCTACCCAATATGCCAATTCACCACCCCCGGTCATTCCTTTATCTCCCCACTCCCGTCAGGCAGAAGGTACAGAAGCTTGAAAGTGCGCATTACCAGACCCAGGAACAGCTTCTTCCCCTCTGTTATCAGGCTTCTGAACAGTCAGTCCTTCTAGAAGTCAGGGTACTATCAGATTCAACTCTAACCCATAGCGAACATTGGACTTTGTCTATGGAACTGCTGCGCTACAATGCTGACAACTATATTCTGCACTATGTATCTTCCCCTTAGCGAACATTGGACTTTGTCTATGGAACTGCTGCGCTACAATGCTGACAACTATATTCTGCACTATGTATCTTCCCCTTTGCTCTACCTATTATTCTTGAGTTTGACGATGATATTGATGTATAGAATTATCTGATCTGATTGGATAACATGCAAAACAAAACATTTCATAGAAACATAGAAAATAGGTGCAGGAGTACGCCATTCGGCCCTTCGAGCCTGCACCGCTATTCAATATGATCATGGCTGATCATCCAGCTCAGTAGCCTGTACCTGCCTTCTCTCCATACCCCCTGATCCCTTTAGCAAAAAGGGCCACATCTAACTCCCTCTTAAATATAGCCAATGAACTGGCCTCAACTACCTTCTGTGGCAGAGAATTCCACAGACTCACCACTCTCTGTGTGAAGAAATGTTTTCTCATCTCGGTCCTAAAAGACTTCCCCCTTATCCTTAAGCTGTGACCCCTGGTTCTGGACTCCCCCAACATCGGGAACAATCTTCCCGCATCTAGCCTCTCCAACCCCTTAAGAATTTTATATGTTTCTATAAGATCCCCCCTCAGTCTTCTAAATTCCAGCGAGTACAAGCCCAGTCTATCCAGTCTTTCCTCATATGTAAGTCCCGCCATCCCAGGGATTAATCTGGTGAACCTTCTCTGTACTCCCTCTAAGGCCAGAACGTCTTTCACCGTATCTTGGTGACAATAATAAACCTGAACCACCTCTAAACCTCTCTCTGGCCTAGTATAGGCTGTACATAGACTGAAGTTTCCACTGCACTGTCCCATGCAACACTTTCATGCCAAGCACAACACAGGTTAGATTCAGACTGAAGCTCCCTGTGCACCTGCAGTTTAGGGACAGCACAGTGGTGCAGCGGTAGAGTTGCTGCCTTACAGCGCCAGAGACCCAGGTTTGATCCTGACTACCTGTGCTGTTTGTACGAGGTTTGCACATTCTCCGTCTGACCACATAGGTCAGAGAGAGAGAATGGCCTGTTTCCTCCCACACCCCAAATACATTAACGTTTGTAGGTTAATTGGCTTCTGTAAACTGTCCCTCGTATGTAGGATAGAACTATTGTATGGGTGATCGTTGGTCAACAGGGCTGAAAGGCCTGTTTCCGTGTTGTGTCTCTAAACTAAACTGCCTGACACGCAATTCACTAGGTTTTGTCAGAAAGTGTGCGGGGAAGAAGTAAAGTGACGGGGCTGGTGGGGGACAGTTTAAGAAATGTGTGCTGGTGAGATATAAGAAAAAGTGTAAGGATTTCACTGTATCTCGGTACACATGACAATCATAATCTGTACTAAACAAAATCTTGTAGATGTGCCAATCCCCACCTCCCTCCGAGGGAATGAGAAGCTGGTCGACTCACTGGGTGCACTCTGCAGCCTTGCCGAGGTTCTGATACTCCACAATGCACTGAATCAACTGGTTGTTCTCGTCCAGTAACTGAAATCACAAAACATTGTCGCTTTCAATAACGTGCGCATATCCATCATATCAATGGTCAACGCAAAGACAAGGAGCCGAGAAATATTTCAATATGAAGTTAATCGTGTTGGGCAACAAGGACAGAATTTCAGCCACTACATTGGCTGACACAACAGGTGGGGTACACATTTATTGGCCAACTGCTGTCTCTGTTGGCTGTTATGTTGGCAGGATGAATAATAACATTTGGACAGGTACACTGATGGGATGGGTTAAGAATGTCGGGGGCAAATGCAGGCAAATGGGAATAACAGATAGGGCACAGAAGATTGACACAAAATGCTGGAGTAACTCAGCGGGACAGGCAGCTTCTCTGGAGAGAAAGAATGGGTGACGTTTCGGGTCGAGACCCTTCTTCAGACCTGGTCAGGGCAGTCAGGAATCACGTATTTATGCAAGATCCCAGCTGGGCAGTTTGGTAGAATCTATGCATGCATCCTAGTTCCCATGCCTTGAGGACATGCCCACTGGTTGCAGTGTATATTGCCCATGTACCTCCAACAATTATACATCACGAGGCATGGTGTTACTGGCTGCAGTTAATTAGATTTCATATATTTTCAATAAAGGAATGTTAGGTGAGAGGCTATGTCCTCATTACTTTGTAGAGTTATACAGCACAGACAATTGCGCTTGGACCAAACTCATCCACACCGACCACAATGCCTACGCACTTGCCTGGAGTAGCCCCCTACTCCTTTCCTTTCTAATTACCTGTCTACATGCCTTTCAAACTTTGCCACTGTAATTACCTTACAATATTACATCTCATCTTTCTAAAGAGGACACAGGTTTAAGGTGTGCCGTACATGTTTTAGAGGAAATTATTCAGATCAGAGGATCAGAGGAAATTATTTTTCACCTAAAGGGTGATTTTTTTTTAGATTTAGAGATAAAGGGTGGTTGCGATCTGGAATACACTGCTTGAGAAGGTGGAATCCTCCAGTCAGTAGTTCATGGCTGAACCACTGAGACACACGTTCCCACATTTCAGACAGGCCTGGACAACAACGAGGAGACTTGACTGATCCTTGCCCCAAATCCCAGCCACGTTGACACGGGCAAAGTCGCGACACTAGATGAGAGCTGGAGCAGTTGGACTGAATAAACCTGGTGTTTGACAGCAAACAAGAGGGGAGAGATGGTGGTGGGGGCTGAAAGACTCAATACCACATTCCAGCCAATACCTAACCCCCCAAACCCCAGCTCAAACCCATCCTACTCAACCAAGCCAAATACCACCCAACACCCAATCTACAGTTACCTTCAACCCACCTAACCCAGTTTCACTCCAACCCCACTGAACCCCAAACACACCGAACCCCACGCACCCCCCCCCCCCCTAATCTGGCGCACAACTACCAGTACCTCCCAACCCCCCAAAGAACACCCACCCCACCCCAACCACCCAATGCCCGGTACCAACACCCCCCCCCCCAAAACCAGACTGCCCCCCCTCCTCAGCCCAGGGCCGGTGCCTCCACCCTCAGCCAGACTCCCTGCTCCCAACCTCCCCCTCGGCCGAGGCGGCCCCGGGGCTCTCCACACGAGGGCGGCCGCACCCGGGGCTAGGTCCAACACGCCGCGGCCCCGCGATGCCCCAGTTCGGCTCACCTTCTGGATAGTCGCCTGGTTTATTTCACATTTGCCCCGCAGCCGCTGGGGCACGAACACCATCGACATGATGGCAGCAGCGGCGGGCGGGCGGGCGGTCCCTCCCCCCAAGGCCCGGCTCCCGCTCCGTCACCCCGGCAACCCCGCCCACGTGACGCGCACACCACGTGACGCGTCGTTCTCACGTGATTCCAGCTCGCCGCGTCGCTGACAACTCTCCCCCTTCACTGTGACAACTCTCCCCCTTCACTGTGATAACTCTCCCCCCTTCACTGTGACAACTCTCCCCCCTTCACTGTGACAACTCTCCCCCCTTCACTGTGACAACTCTCCCCTCCCTGTCCCTCTCCCCCTTCACTGTGACAACTCTCCCCCCTTCACTGTTACAACTCTCCCCCCTTCACTGTTACAACTCTCCCCGCCCCGTCTCTCCCCCTTCACTGTGACAACTCTCCCCTCCCCGTCCCTCTCCCCCTTCACTGTGACAACTCTCCCCTCCCCGTCCCTCTCCCCCTTCACTGTGACAACTCTCCCCCCCGTCCCTCTCCCCCTTCACTGACAACTCTCCCTCCCCCGTCTCTTCCCCCCTTCACTGTGCCAACTCTCCCCTCCTTCACTGTGATAATTCTCCCCTCCCCCTTCACTGTGACAACTCTCCCCTCCCCGTTTCTCCCCCTTCACTGTGACAACTCTTCCCCCCCCGTCCCTCTCCCCCTTCACTGTGACAACTCTTCCCCCCCCCCGTCCCTCTCCCCCTTCACTGTGACAACTCTCCCCTCCCCGTTTCTCCCCCCTTCACTGTGACAACTCTCCCCGTCTCTCCCCCTTCACTGTGACAACTGTCCCCTTCCCTCCCTCCCCGTGTCCCTCCCTTCACTTTTACAACTCTCCCCTTCCCGTCCCTCTCCCCCCTTCACTGTGACAACTCTCCCCTTCCCGTCCCTGCCCGCCGTATTACCGACTTCCCAGCCATTCCCACTCTCTCGTCCTCTTCACTGTGACAACTCTCCTCCGTCTTTCACTTTCCCTCCCTGCCCGTAACTCTCCCTTCCCCACTCTCTTTATCACTCTCGCATTCTCCCTCCCTGTCGTTCTCACAACCCGCCACCTTGAATTCCCCCTTCACTGTGACGTCTCCTCCCTTTGCCTTCTCACTTTCCTTGTCCTTTCTCACATCCCTTCCTCACTACCCCTCATTATCAATGACGCATCCATCCTCCACTCTCTTGTCACTCACATTCTATTTCCTTTCACCCTCCAAATCCTCATAACCCACCCTCCTGAATTCCCCCGTAAATCTCTCTTACATCATCCTTTCTCATATTTTTTTTTCTTTCCCTCTCCTGTCACTCCATGGCCGTCCCACACATCCCCTCATTACTCATACTCTACCTCCTTCACACACTCAACTCAGCGATTACGCCAACATCTTTCCCGCCTTTGCAGCCCGTGGCTCAGTTTTTTGCCTCACTCCTAGTACCTGCCCAGATGCTCTCCCATATGGGAGTGAGCAGTACAAACTGGGAGGTGGGGTGTGGATGGATTAAGGGGTTAGACATTACGTGTGGAGTTATAGCAGGTGAGTAATTGCAAACCAATGTGAATGGAAATCCTGGAACATTGCTGCCCACGCAACCAAGTAGTGGAACCGATGTCTGTCTTGTTATGAACCTGCACAAGTCATCTGCTGGATTCACATCTGAAGAAGGGTCTCAGCCCAAAACCTCGTCTGTCCGTTCCCTCCACAGATGGGGCCTGACCCACTGAGTTCCAAAAACACTTTGCGTTTTGCTCAAGGCTCCAACACCTACTTGTGTCCTTTACGCTCGAGAAATATCAATGAAAATCAATATCCGCAGATGGCAGAAATCTGAGATAAAGTGAGAAAAGGCTGAAAACGCGCAGCAAGTCAGGCAGCATCTAGGGAGAATTAAAAGTCTGACGAAGGATCTTCAATCTAAAACGTTAACTTTTTCCTTCTACAGATGTTGCTTGGCCTGTTAAATCTTGCAAATTCTTCACAACATCCTCCGTCTCACATTCTTCCTAAAGGGTGGTGAATAGAATTGGATAAAATTGGCCGTAACTCTCCCTCTTCATGGTCACCTGACATGTATCTTTGAACTTTCTTACAATCTTCTCCCCCATTTCCATCATGGAGAGAGCTCTGACCCTGATCTTGGGGGTATCGGTCTGTTCTGTGCCTGAAATATATCCTCCAAGTTTGTTGTTTTTAACATACCAGCACTTAGTTCCACTTTATCCTGGCCTGGTCCTTTCTCATCCCAGTTATCAAAGGAGCTGATCGAGCTGCTGCCTCACAGCACTAGAGATCAGAGCTCAATCCCGACCTCAGATGTTGTGTGGAGTTTTGCATGTTCCACCCGTGACCACCGCGTGCGTTTCCTTTGAGAGCTCCGGCTTCCTCCTACAAAGGCGTGTGGATTAATTAGGCTCAAAATTGCTGTTAGTGTGTAGGGAGTGAATGAGAAAGTAGGTTCCTTCCGCCTGCTGTATTACCTCCATAAAAGGAGGAATTAATAATTCTTTAAATTTTTTATAAAATTCTGGTGGGAACCCATCTTCTCCTGGGGATTTATTACTCTGTAGTGATATTAAAACTTCTTTGACCTCTTTTAATGAAAAAGGTATATCTAATCCCATCTGTTCTTCTAAATTTAATTTAGGAAGGTTTATTTGTGCTAAAAATCTTTCTATCTCATTAGTATCTTTTTGTGATTCTGACTGGTATAGTTCAGAATAATTTTTTTTAAAGGTTTCATTAATTTCTAAAGGTTTATAAGTAATTTTATTTGTATTTATTCTAATGGCATTAATCGTTCTCGTAGACTGTTCGTCTTTCAACTGCCAGGCAAGGACCTTGTGTGATCTCTCTCCTAACTCATAGTACCTCTGTTTAGTTCTCATAATTGTTTTTTCTGTTCGGTATGTCTGTAATGTATTATATTGTAACTTCTTATTGATAAGTTGTCTTCGTTTCTCTTCCGTTACATACCTTTGAGATTCTTTTTCTAATTGTGTAATTTCTTTCTCCAATTGCTCTACTTCGGCCATATATTCTTTCTTAATTTTGGAAGTGTAACTTATTATCTGTCCTCTCAAATATGCTTTCATTGCATCCCATATAACAAATTTATCATCAACTGAGTTGGAATTTGTATCTAAAAAAAATTGAATATGTCTTCTCATAAACTCACAAAAATCTTCTCGATTTAATAATGTTGAATTAAATCTCCATATATGTCATTTCCTCTTTATCCATCATTACCATTGACATTGTTAAAGGGGAGTGATCTGATAATATTCTTGCTTTATATTCAACATTTTTCACTCTGTCCTGTATGTTTGTTGATAATAAAAAGAGATCAATCCTTGAATAAGTTTTATGTCTATATGAGTAAAAAGAATAATCTCTTTCTCTTGGGTTAAGTCTTCTCCATATATCGGTTAGATTTAAATCTTTCATCAATGACAAAGTTAATTTTGCTATTTTCGTTTTTGTAACTGTCCTAACTGATCTATCTAAAACTGGGTCTAAACAAAAATTAATGTCTCCACCTATTAGTATTTTATCGTGGGCATCGGCCAGATTCAAAAAAGTTTCTTGTATAAATTTTATATCATTTTCATTTGGTGCATAAATATTCATCAAGGTCCATAATTCCGAAAAGAGTTGACAATGTATAATCACATATCTTCCCGCAGGATCAATAATTGTATTTTGTATTTTAATTGGTAATGTTTTATTGATCAAAATTGCAACTCCCCTCGCTTTTGAATTAAATGAAGCTGCAGTAATCGTTCCCACCCAGTCTCTTTTTAATTTCTGATGTTCTATCTCTGTTAAATGAGTTTCCTGCAAGAAAGCTATATCTATCTACATTTTTTAAATATATGTTAAAATTATTTTTCTTTTTACCGGCCCATTTAACCCATTAACATTAAAACTCAAAAAGTTCAGTAATTTAACCATTATTCTTAACAAAATTACTCCAATCTATAACATTACTTAACACCTCGTTTCTCATGGTTTTTTGGGGAGTTTCCTTAAAATCCACCATGTTGCTGTACACCCCCCCCCCCAACATCCAGGCTAAAAGAAAAAAAAGAAAAAGAAATAATTAAAGAAACCCAAAATAACCCCCTACTAATGGTGTTTATAAAAAAGAAAACAGCATTACCTCCCTCCATTTTACGGGTCATGGCATACGCCATGAATACACACATGAATCCCGCAGTCATCAATTGGTGGTTCTCCAGCCCCCCCGAACTAACATAACTTTTTCTCCCAATCATTATTCATTAAATCTTTACATTTCATATCCTTTATCTTCTCTCCGTTCATATCCGTTTCAATCCATGTCTCATTCTCGTTCATCTTATATCTGGGGAGCCTTTGGAAGTTTTAAAGCAAATTCCTCAGCTTCCTGGTAATCAGTAAAAAATTTGTTTCCTTCTCTTTCTAAAAAAAATTTCAGTGTTGCAGGGTATCGCAGGTAAAATCGATAGCCTTTTTCCCCACAGGGCTTTTTTCGCAGGGTTGAATTCCTTCCTTCTCTTCAAAAGCTCATGACTTATGTCAGGATAGAAAAAAAGTTTATTTTCTCCACTTTTCAGTGGAGTAGAATTCTTTTTGCTTTGTGCAGCTGCCTTCAAAATTCTTTCTTTGTCTTGATATCTTAAACATTTTATGAGAATTGATCTCGGATACTGACCCTGTTTTGGACTTGGTCTTAATGCCCTATGTGCCCTTTCAATTTCGATTTCTCTTTTTTCCATTCCCAAAATATTCGGAATCCATTTTTGAAAGAATTCTATTGGATCTTCTCCCTCTGCGCCTTCTTCAAGACCAACAATCTTTATATTGTTTCGTCCACTGGTATTCTCCAACAAGTCCAGTTTTTCAAATATCTGTTTCCTTTCTGTTATCCAGGCAGTTGCGTTGTCTTCGATCTTATTCACTCTATCAGTAGTATCTTCAGTTATAACTTCCAATTTTTAAACTTTTTTATCCAATTTAACTTTTTTATCCAATTTATCAATTTTTTTAAAACTTCTGTTGATGGCAATGTTATTATTACTGACTGTCAATGCGAGTGATTTTAATTGGTCATATATTTGTTGTACTTCCATACTTCCCCGATATTTTTTACTTTCGATTTTACCTTTAGGTCTGACAAATAGGCAAGATTCGTCTTCTGATGAATCTTCTTGATCATCTGTATGTTCTTGGTCCTGGTCGATATCGCTGTCTGTAGTGGCAGAGGCATCCTGGGATTGTAGTTTCTTTAAAATCATTTGTGACGCTTCGCGCATTCGCGGTTCCCCTTGTTCGCGCATGCGCGGTTCCCCGTATTCGCGCGGGGTATGCTTCTTCCTCCCGGATGCCGCCGCTCCTGCTTGCCGATCTTCGGGACCAGTCATCTCAGACATGGTCTCAACTTGAGCACGAGGATTCTCCATCGCAACAGGGCCTCCTTCCTTCTTCTCACCCGATCTCTTTAAACCGGTAGGTTTCTTCGATTTAGATTTAGGAGACATGTTTAAATAATCCCCCGATATTTGTAGACAATTATAAACTTTTTAAAGAAACTTTTATTCAATTTTTTTTAACTTACTCGGCACTTTTCTAAATTTTGTTCGGAGGAGCTGGAAGACCATGACCTGTGCCTACGTCATAACCTCCCAGAGTCTTTTACGACAGCGATTTTAACAGTAATACCAAAAAAGGATAGGGACCCTTTAAAACCAACATCATATAGACCTATATCTTTGCTGAATACAGATTATAAAATAGTAGCAAAATTTTTATCTAATAGATTGTTTAAGTATTTACCAAAATTAGTACATATGGATCAAACTGGATTTATTAAAAATAGACATTCTGCAGATAACGTAACTAGGTTACTTAGTATAATGCATTTGGCACAAAAGAGGAATGAAATAAGTGTAGCAGTAGCTCTGGATGCAGAAAAAGCATTTGATAGGTTAGAGTGGGATTTTTAATATAAAGTATTGGAAAAATATGGGTTAGGAACAACTTTTATAAACTGGATTAAAACTATAAATGTGAATCCCAAAGCTAAAGTAGTGACAAATGGCCAAATTTCAACACCGTTTCAATTAAAAAGGTCAACTAGACAAGGATGCCCATTATCACCTGCTTTATTTGTCCTGGCGATAGAACCGCTAGCTGAACTAATTAGAACTGACCCAGATATTAAGGGTTTTAAAGTCAATCAGGAAGAATTTAAGATTAACTTATTTGCAGATGATGTTTTGATATACTTAACAAAACCATTAGATTCATTGCGCAAACTATCTTTTAGATTAGAAGAATATGGAAAAATATCAGGTTATAAAATAAATTGGGATAAAAGTGAAATTTTACCCCTTACTAAAGGAGATTATACTCAATGTCGATTACTAACCCAATTTAGATGGCCATTAATTGGTATAAAGTATTTAGGTATAAGAATTGATAATGATATGAAGAACTTATATAAATTAAATTATTTATTATTACTAAGAAAAATAAAAGAAGACCTTGATAAATGGATGACATTACCAATAACATTAATAGGAAGAGTTAATGCCGTTAAAATGAATATATTTCCGAAGTTACAATATTTATTCCAAACATTACCAATACAAGTACCACAGAAGTTTTTTCAAGAGTTAAACAAATATGTGCGGAAATTTCTCTGGAAAGGTAAGATGTCAAGAATATCGTTGGAAAAATTGACATGGAAGTTTGATTCAGGAGGATTACAACTTCCGAACTTTAAGAATTATTATAAAGCAAACTAATTTAGATTTATTGCATCTCTTTTTGAAGAAAAAAACCCGGCATGGACAAGAATAGAACTAGACAAAATAGGAGAAAATATACCAGAAGACTTTATATATAAATGGGAACCTAAATTGATACGGGGACTGAAAGAATCTCCATTATTAAAACACCTGATCGGATTATGGAATAAGGTAAATTTTGAGGATGAAACAAAAAAATCTTTATTAGCAAAGACTACTTTGATTCAAAATAGATTGATACCTTTTACAATGGATAACCAGCTTCTATATAGGTGGCATCAAAAAGGGATTCGATATATAGGTGATTGCTTTGAAAAAGGTATATTGATGTCATTTGAACAATTGAAAAATAAATATCATATATCAAATATTTCTCTTTTCTGTTACTTTCAATTAAGAGCTTATTTAAAAGATAAACTGGGTTAAACAATGTTATTGCTGAAATCTAAGGAAATTGAAAACCTAATTCAAAAAGGACAAATTAAAAAAATTACTTCTATTATATATAATCTAATTAAAAAAAAGGCCCCTAAACAAGGAATTCATATATCAAGGCGAAAATGGGAAACGGATTTGAATATTAATATTGATGGAACAAATTGGTCAAAACTATGCCTTGCAGTATGAAAAATACAATAAATGTTCGGTTTAGACTAGTACAATATAACTTTCTGCATCAATTATATATCACACCACAAAAATTAAAGAGAATAAATTCAAGTTTATCTGACCAATGTTTTCGGTGCAATCAAGAAATTGGTACTTTTTTTCATTCTACTTGGTCCTGTTCAAAAATACAACCTTTTTGGACAAACTTATGAAGTTTTCTAGAACAGATTATCGGAATACAACTTCCATACAACCCAAGATTTTTGTTATTGGGTGATGTTGAAGGAATAAGACCACAACTTAAAATGAATAAATATCAGAAAGAATTTATAAAAATTGCATTAGCAGTAGCCAAAAAAACTATCGCACTGAATTACTCTGTCACTTTGAGTCCTTTTGTGTATTAACCGGCATCTGGGAAAGTAAATGATTTGACCATGACAAGTATTTTTGAACACAGGATGGGCTAAATCACCTCCAACACCAAGTTCTTTGTTAATATATCCTTTCCTTTGATCATTACAAATCTGTAAGTCATTACTGAGTTTGGCTGTTGCTCAATTCTCAAACGTGACTGCATTGAAATGAAAGTTAAGGTAACAGGCAAGAACAAAACAAGGGAGAGATTATGCTTGTCCCCCTACAAGACTGTCCAAAAGCCAAAGGAAACTTTCCAATATCAAGTTCCAAAGAGGAAGTGGATTAAAAATTGTGGAGCCAAGATAAAAGATGAGGAAAGAGGAACACTGGCAAAACATACCCAACAATCTCCTCAATGGTAGTCACAAAATGCTGGAGTAACTCAGCGAGCGGACAGGCAGCATCTCTGGAGAGAAGGAATGAGTGACATTCCTTCTCTCCAGAGATGCTGCCTGTCCCGCTGAGTTACTCCAGCATTTTGTCTCTACTTCGATTTAAACCAGCATCTGCAATTCTTTCCTGCACAATCTCCTCAATGGTGCATGTTTTAACATGAGACATTTAAAAATATTTGAGGCATAAATATCTACTTTCCAACACAGTGTTTTGTAATCAATCAAGAATTTGTACAGAAATTTCACACATGGAAACTCTTGGTGAATTTATTTTTTTATTATTAAGGTGTTCGAAGTACATACATAGACACAGAGGTACAATTTATCAAGAAAGCTCATTAGGAAATGTTATGCTTTCAGGTCAAAGTCAGTCCATTAATGCCCAGTTTTTTTTGTTTAAAAATGTAAAACCCAACTGTCTTGTTTTAATTACGCTGCACCATGGGGTGGTGGTGGGGGGAGGGCACGTGTGATGGGGAGAAACGAGGTGCTCATGTTTTAGAAACAAGTGTTTACAAAAGAGACCCTGCAAACCAGCCACCAAATCTCAGGAGAGCGACCTCTCTGGCAGAATAGTACATGAAATCTGTTATTGCTACTTGATCATGTCTTTGATTTGAAGGTACACTATTGTTCTTAATGGTTATAGAGACTATCTTTAATCACTGCTCACAATTTTCAAACATCACTATTTATTTTCCTGATGAAAAAAAGGATTAATCTCTTGTTCTTTTTACTGGAGGCCCTCTTATTCCTAGGTGAATTTACCAGATGTGAGCCCATTACTGTGGTTTTAGGTTTACAGGCCTCCCCTCCCCCCATTATCCCAGTACAATTTTTAGTGAAGCCAGAAGGCCCATTTGATGGAATTGAAGTTGAATTGGTTAATAGTTAAATCTTCAATTTCAAATATATGTCTCATCTCCTACGACCCATTACCTAACTCAACAAGAGCACCGGCCCGTAAAAGCAACATTGAGGTGTCCTGATGGTTCTTCTTCACTCTTCTTCGATTACAGTTGGCAATTAGCAAGACACTCAACTCAGCCCAACGGGAAAGGATAGTAATTGGAGATGATCTAAAATCTAGATAATTACCAAAATAGTGAATAGTAACACAATTCCTTATCATTAAAAATACCAAGGACAGATTGAATAGACCCCAACTCAAATAAAAAGTATTAGTTTATCAATTTTAACTTGTAGCTATTAGATCTCTTAACTAAATGTCAAGGAACACAAAACTGCCCAATGTTGACCAATTCCCACCCACCCATCATAGAAAAGATATATATTTTTTTGCTTTTGAAGACCAATGCAACTTATGGGAAAACATGACACAAAAACATCATAAACCTTTAAGATTAACAGGTGTATCTATCCTCACATTTCCATTCACATATTAAATTCTATCCTGTCACTGCTACACTCCACAGTCACAATGGACTTATTTCAAAGCACAGAATTTGTACACTGATTTGGTGCTCCTCAAAGAAAAAAAATTGGAAAGAGGCAATATTTTTTATTCAACACCTGACTATAGGAATCAATGCTTCATCTTAATGTTCATTATATATAAAACTTACTTAATGAACTAGATTATTTTAAGAAAAACATCTATAATAAAAGTACGACAAGCTCTGGTCTTATCTTAAAATGGACCATTGTTCAATAGTGGCTCTTTCAACACCCCATTCCTGTCAGCCCGTTTTAAGCCCCATTAACCTCCACAGGACACGAGATTGCCTCACACCATCCCTACCAAGCAGTCTTTAATCCCGTTTGTGATTTATCCGTCTCCCTTTTTATGTGAACTGATTTAACATTCATCCGCTTTCTCCAGTGGTCAGTTAGTTGTACGTACATTATGTAAAGAAGAGGAGCAGTAATTATTTTCGTCTTGAGCCAAGTTATATCCTGGTGGAACCTACTGTTCATGACAACAAAATCCAGCACTGACTAGCAACAGGCACCCAACCTTCATCGACATATTTATATCAAACTACACAAAACCTTTAAATAAATAAATTGATGGTTTTTAGTCCAACATCCAATCCAAACCCCCCAAAAAACCAATGCAATTCTTATCAGACCACGTGCAACATTAGAATCTCTTGCACTGGCAAAACTTTCAAGGCATCCTTAAATATATTTGGACTCAAATGACCTCAAAGTGAATGCATTAAGAAGCAGTTTGTTGCAACTCCAACAAAATCCAAAGAGCACCAGAAAGGTGAAGATCAAATTACTTCTCAGCAGTTCCCACAACCCAGGTCACGTACAAAAAAAATATCACAACTTTGCATACAAATTCTTGTATCAGATCAATTTGTTGATCTGCAAGTCTGTTACAAAACCCAGCTTTTCTATTTTACAATTTTAAAATTACAAAAAGAAAAAGCAAAACAAAAGCTAAATCTTGTTCACATCAGTGGATTCAGACCTTCAGGCAAGACGATAGGACCTTGATCTACATAGCCATTTGGTTTAAAGCTTCCAGATTTGAAATCATCTCAAAAAGAAAGGTTACTTCACATTAGCACATATACAGTGCTCTCCATAATGTTTGGGACAAAGAACCATCATTTATTTATTTGCCTCTGTACTCCACAATTTGAGATTTGTAATAGAAAAAAAAAAATCACATGTGGTTAAAGTGCACATTGTCAGATTTTATTAAAGGCCATTTTTATACATTTTGGTTTCACCATGTAGAAATTACAGCTGTGTTTATACATAGTCCTCCCGTTTCAGGGCACCATAATGTTTGGGACACATGGCTTCACAGGTATTTGAAATAGCTCAGATGTGTTTAATTGCCTCCTTAATGCAGGTATAAGAGAGCTCTCAGCACCTAGTCTTTCCTCCAGTCTTTCCATCACCGTTGGAAACTTTTATTGCTGTTTATCAACATGAGGACCAAAGTTGTGCCAATGAAAGTCAAAGAAGCCATTATGAGACTGGGAAACAAGAATAAAACTGTTAGAGACATCAGCCAAATCTTAGGCTTACCAAAATCAACTGTATGGAACATCATTAAGAAAGAGAGAACTGGTGAGCTTACCAATCGCAAAGGGACTGGCAGGCCAAGGAAGACCTCCACCGCTGATGACAGAAGAATTCTCTCTATAATAAAGAAAAATCCCCGAACACCTGTCCGACAGATCAGAAACACTCTTCAGGAGTCAGGTGTGGAATTGTCAATTACCACTGTCCGCAGAAGACTTCATGAACAGAAATACAGAGGCTACACTGCAAGATGCAAGCCACTGGTTAGCCGCAAAAATAGGATGGCCAGGCTACAGTTTGCCAAGAAGTACAAAAGAGTAACTACAGTTCTGGAAAAAGATCTTGTGGACTGATGAAACGAAGATTAACTTATATCAGAGTGATGGCAAGAGCAAAGTATGGAGGAGAGAAGGAACTGCCTAAGATCTAAAGCATACCAACTCATCTGTGAACCCAGTGGTGGGGGTGTTATGGCCGGGGCATGTATGACCGCTGAAGGTACTGGTTCACTTATTTTCATTGATGATACAACTGCTGGTGGTAGTAGCATAATGAATTCTGAAATATATAGACACATCCTATCTGCTCAAGTTCAAACAAATGCCTCAATGCCTCAAAACTCATTGGCCGGCGGTTCATTCTACAGCAAGACAATGATCCCAAACATACTGCCAAAGCAACAAAGGAGTTTTGCAAAGCTAAAAAATGGTCAATTCTTGAGTGGCCAAGTCAATCACCCGATCTGAACCGAATTGAGCATACCTTCTATATGCTGAAGAGAAAACTGAAGGGGCTAGCCCCCAAAACAAGCATAAGCTAAAGATGGTTGCAATACAGGCCTGGCAGAGCATCACCAGAGAAGACACCCGGCAACTGGTGATGTCCATGAATCGCAGATTTCAAGCAGATTTGAATCGCAGATTGCATGCAAAGGATATGCAACAAAATACTAAACATGACTACTTTCATTTACATGACAAAGCTCTGTCCCAAACATTATGGTGCCCTGAAATGGGGGTAACTATGAATAAACACAGCTCTAATTCCTACATGGTGAAACCAAAATGTATAAAAATGGCCTATATTAAAATCTGACAATGTGCACTTGAAACCACATGTGATTTTTTCTATTACAAATCTCAAATTGTGGAGTGCAGGGGCAAATAAATAAATGATGGGTCTTTGTCCCAAACATTATGGAGGGCATTGTATATATAATCTAAATGAAGATGCACCTTGAGACAATATCAAAGATGAGACCTGATTAAATATACTGCAAACCTACTTGATTATAGTTGATGGGTTAAGCAATGAAATTGTCCCAGTCCTGCTAAGTAACAAAGAGAGAAACAAAATATCTCTGGTAAAATGTTACTGAACAATGTCTAATCGACACCTGGCTTCTGCTTTGAATGAGAGGGGGGGGGGGGGGGGGGGGGGCGGGGAGGGAAAGCAAACCGAGACCATCTTTTCAAACTCCTATAAAGGATCAGGTAACAGAATGATGCCACCACAGAAGGGGATTTTTATATGATTAAAACCAAACTTGTGTCACATTTTTTCAAAGTATAGCAAGGGTTCAGTACAGAATAAAAGATTTCACCCTCCAAATCCGACCCTAACATGAGCCGCCCATTAATCAATGTGCAGTTTCTTCCAGTTTCACATCAGACATCATACTAAGATCACTATGTTGGTGTCAACAGATGCAGTAGGGACACAATGCACAGATGTTGGGTCATTTCATATGGACTCATTTAAAGGGATTCCTTCCACAGAGAAGACAGTGAAAGTCACCCCAGTGATTGGGTGTCTTGTTTTACACCGTAAAACCCAGGCATGGTAAATCTCACTTCCCCACCCAGTTTGCCTCGAGGTGTTCAAATAGTTATGTTGCCAATGTCGCTCTATACATGCCTACCACTGAATCTTGTTCACACCTGCAAAGGTTCAACTCATTTGACAAGGGCTAGAAAGTTAGTTGCTTTATTTTTTCCCCCCATCAACCCTAGTTTGGAAAACAACAATAGCCTCAATGTGACCCTGAGCGACTCAACCCATCAGGTCCATAGATCACAGCTTTAACAATCGAGGTCTCTATCACTGAAAAAACTTCCATTCCAGTTCATTACCTGCAGGTCATTTGGCTTCCCACCCACATGCAACATTCATGAAGTGTCACTCTAACCTAATCAACAGCTCTCCCATATCCCACTCAAGTCTAGCTTCATCAGGGTCAATGCGGTGAGCCCGGAGAAAGAAAAAAAAAAAACACATTTTGGAGAGGACGTACGGACCTAATACTGTTCCTTTGACCCTGTTTGACTTGTCTTGTACATTATCCAACCGGACAGCAAACAGCACTGCAAATTCTTGCTGTTCCCTCTCTTATTTCCAGGCCATTGAAGGCAAATTGGAAACCCTATTTGTAATAAAACTATTTGGTCTTCAAATATTCCTTACCTGGTTTTCACCAACAAACTGATTGGACCGTCATTTTTCCACTAAAAAATGCAGACCTACAAACATGTGGCCAAGCAGCAGGTTTATTTATCATCATTGAATAATAACTGCATGTCAAGTCAGTGAGGTATAAGTACACCAAAATATTTACTGTAAATATCGAGAGCACTGACTAGTATTGAGAGCAAAGTGGGGGAGGATGGAAACGTAGGAAAAGTTTTATCTTCACAGAAATCACCCTATTTACAGTCAAATCTCAGGAGGGGGCAGTTCGATTTAAAGCAGCATCAGGTACCATCCTAACACTGGCATATTATCACCAATCTTTGGTCGGTCTGGATTTTCATGGAATCTTTCAAAGTTGTTAGCGCACAGGTCAGGATTACTCAATCAATTCAACTTTTCAAATATTTGGGATTCATTCTGTAAAAAACACTAGCTATGTAGGAATTCAGTTTTCATTTTTTTTCCTGAACACACATGTACAACTAAGTGGGACATGAATGACATCTACCAAAACTAAGTGTCCAGTCAACATGTGTGAACTCATTACAATGCCACGTAGGTGGGTCAAAGTTGGACTTCTTATTGGTGCGAGTCATCCCTGAACTGCAAAGAGTCACTTCCTCACCGTCCCTTAACCACTGTGTTCCCAATCCCTGCCCCCCAACCCCTCTTTTAATACATAAAATTCCCATGAAATTATAAACTTGTTAACACCTCCTAAGCATGATGTTCCTGCTTTATTTTTAAATTAAAGGAAGACTAATGTGGTGCAGCAGGGAGCTGGAATGACATCTTCCCCATCGAAGGCCAGAATGATGGCAGCTTCCACTACATCTGAAGCTTTTAACCTGGATTCCTAGTTACACCTCATCCCTGATCAAATAGAACTTTATTTCCCCCCGCCCAGAGCGTATGAAGAATTCAAATAAAACGAAAATCAGATTAGATCTGCTGCAAGTACCACAAATATAATTCAAATCAAGCAGCTTGGATATCATGAAGCACAAGCGCAAAGTCTCAAGTGACTGAACTTACTTCCTCAAACTCACGACTGACATTAGTTAGCCATTCAATTATACTTAGTGTACAGTTACTTTTATTGTTATATGGCAAGCGCAGGAAGGAATAGATGACAGATGAACAACGACAGTAGAGGAATTTCTTCTCTTGTACCTTCAACCTCGATCTGTGGGAATACATCATCAGGGGACTAACCATACACTATATATTACTTGCAACAATGGAGTTCAAAAATTGTTCACATAATATCTACATTATTTCAAATTATTCCTCTTTGGATCCCTTTATGTGTCTTAGCTAAATTTACTGAATTAAAAGAAAACTATGAATTTTTAAATGTTTTTTCCTCTCACGTTTTTTGTTCAAAATCAAATAAATTCTATGGGGAACACCTTCCGAAAGCAGAAATTTGCAACATACCCTCCCAAAGGAGGGGGTGGTTTACGATGAGACATCTCCAGAGGAGCGTGCCACGACACATGTCTGATCCAATCTTTTCCCTCTTTAAAATAAGCACAGCCGTGTGTTAAGTTTGAGTATTTTTGTCCTACGCACAATAAAGCTGTTTTACTGTTTCACCAAGAAAAATAAATCTTAAAAGCTTTCAATGTAATTTCCTGTGAATCTCAGCGGGTCAGAATGCAATCACAGTAGATGGCCGGCTGCATACAGTAGTTCTTGCAACTGGCAGCATTTTATCAAACATTTTCAGGAATAAGAAAGCGCTCTCGTTATCAATGCAAAAATACTGGAAAGCTCCAACGTACTACTTGTATTTTTTGTCTCATCTATACATTTACAAATCTTCCTTCTATTTCAAAGACAAATATTTAATGCTCAACATCAGAAAGACGAACCTTCTTCACAACAAGATATTGCGCGTTCCCCCTTTGAAGTCAAGCACGTAAATACCAGTGCTGGTGACAGATGAACAGCAAGTTCAATTCTTCATCCTTGCTGTCAAAAATAAGTTTGAAACTAAACAAATTCTCTGGACCGAATAGATCTTAAGTCCTTCTTTTGTGAACATCATCTTGTATACTATGCAGCGACTTTATTGTCCTTCTGTGGGGAAATAATGGAAACACGTCAATAAATGATTTACACTAGTTAACAGTGTTCAGTTTTCCCTGTAGCCTGGGACTTCCTAAGCACACTGGTGCAACTAATAGAGCTGCTGCCTCACAGCTCCAGTGAACAGGTTCAATCCTGACTTCTGGCGCTGATTGTGTGGACTTTGCACTTCATCCCTGTGACTGCATATCCAAAGATATATGGATTGGTGGATGAATTGGCCAGGTGAGTGGCAGAATACATTTTACACGGATAGGTGAGGTTTAGAAGGATATAGGCCAAACACAGGCAAATGAAAATAGGTTAGATGGGTCATCTTGGTCGACATGGGCAAGTTGGACGAGAGAGCTAGTTTCCTTGCTATATGACTCCATGACAGTAATCTGTGGGGAAGTGATAGGAATATTAGAATAGGTGACTGCATAGCTTACAACCAAAAGCTTTTCACTGTTTCTCGGTACATATGACAATAAACTAAAGTAAACTAAACTAAAGTAAAACACGATTTGTGTAACTGGGTGCTTGGGATGACGGGCCACGCCGAAGGGCTCTGCAACAATGTAATATGATATGCCACTAAACATTAAATATAGAATGCATGACATGATTCTGAAATAAGCTTGGAAATGTTGTAGTGATGCATTTCATTCTCTGGCAGTTTTATACATGATTACATTTTGGGAAGAGTTACCCTGTATTCGAAGTCTGAAAACTCTCTGTCTCCACCGCGGCCGCCTCGAAATCCTCCACGGTAACCTCCACGGGGAGGGCCATAATTCCCTCTGCCCCCGCGGCCTCGCCCACCCCTGTATGCGTAGCCACCGCGGCCTCTGTAACCTCCTCGACCACGCATCGAACGCAGGGGGATTCCAAACGTTTCCGCATTCATCCTCCTCTCCTCGGCCCAAGTGGGTCTCCGGTCCCTGGAAGAATAGTAACTGCAGAGAGAGTTAAACAGCTTACTCGCTGAACGCAAAAGTCTTCACTTGTTCCTAATATTATGTACAAGGCATTTCAGATCCTGGATTCTACTTGGCCGTCACATGAAACACAGACCACTTTGGAGAAGTTGTAGAAACAACGAACCACAGATGCTGGTTTCTACCAAGATAGACACAAAGTGCTGGAGTAACTCAGCGGGTCAGGCAGCATTTCTGGAGAAAAAGGATGGGTGACATTTTGGATCACGTATAGTTTACCTGATCTGTTTGGATAGCATGCTAAACAAAGCTTTTCACTGTACCTCAGTACACGTGACAATAATAAACCTAAACCTAACTCTGACATTGAAGGAGGCACGGGACAGAAAGGCCCTCCACCACTTTGTATTTTACTCCAAGATTTCACCACTTGCAGTTTCTTATGTCCCCAAGTCTTAAAGGATTAATTAAGCCACTAAGGTTTCCCATCCAAGCAGCCAAACTCCACCACTGCCCTAAAATGTGGGTTTGAGCAACGACGCCCGTTGCTGGGAGATATGGTCAGCTTGGTTCATGCAATTCAATCTGAGACGATGCAACTGGGCCGTCCCATTCATGTCCTTGGAAACAAGGCACCTCTCAGATACCAGTGTTGTCGCCACGTGGTAATTCAGCAGATAATTTTTCACTCCCTCCCTCTCCGTACCCTTCTGCCCAAGTTACCATGTAGTTGTTTGTGGGAGCATCCTTGTGCCAAAATGTTTCCCGGGTTCAATCCTGACCATGGGTGCTGTCTGTGTGGAATTGCACGTTCTCCCTGTGACCATGGGTATCATGGGTTTCCTCCGGGTGCTCTAGTTGCCTCCCACATCCCAAAGATGTGCTGGTTAGTAGGTTACTTGGCCTCTGCAAATTGCCCCCTGGTATGTAGGGAGTGGATGAGAGAGTGGGATAACATAGAACTAGTGTGACCAGGTGATCAATAGTCGGCATGGACTCAGTGGGCCGAAGGGCCCCTTTACATGCCTTTTAAACTAATTTACTCACAACACACACTATGGTTAGAGGAGATGGAATTACACAGACAAAACCCCAGGAATTCTGCAAAGAATAAGTACCTTGTCGCACTATCACAAGAGATGTTGTCAAAAAACGATTTGGTTTTGTCATAATAGCATTTCGGTCCTGAAGTGTCTTCTTCGTCAGCATTCCCTTCGCTGTTCTGCGTTTCAATCCCCGAGTCTCCTTTATCTTCGCCATTTATTGCCTTCTCTGTTTTATCTGGCTGCTTATCATCTATTGAGGAAAACATGAATGGTAGGACACCAGAAGGTACTGGGGAACAGTGGAACCAATGCCATCAGATGGCCACTTGACCTCAGTTGAATTAAGAGCATGGAAGCTCTTGCCTCTGAGAAAACCAAAGCCAATAAACATAAAAAAGTGAATATTACCTTTCAATTTCAGTTTATTCTGGAACTCCCTGTCAATATCCTCTTTGTGAAATTGTGCATTTGCGCTCTCAAAGTCAAAGTCTTTCTCGAACTTCACTGGGCCGTCCCGTCTGACAGCAAACCTGCCCCTTCCTCGGCTTCCACCACGGCCTCGCCGGGCATTCTGGCCCCCTGGATGCAAGCAAAAGCAATGTCAGTCTATCAGAGGTCAGCTCTAAATCACCACCCTAACCGATACAGCATCTAATACCAGACCAGAGCGCTAGCTCAGCCAGACCAGGCTTAAATGAACGGTACCCAACAGAAGTGACCCTTTTGAACCAAGTCTGGTTAGATGAACCAGGTGGGACTATGTTAGATTGGATTTCTTGGTTGGCATGGACGAGTTGAGCTTGTTTCTGAGCTGTGTGACTGTGACATTTGCAATTAAATCTCACAAAATCACAATTGACAGGCTGAGAGGTTGATTTTGTAGATGAGCTGCTCGTCACTGGAGAGAAGCAGCTATCTGAGACTGAAGTAAAAATCAAATTATCTTCAGTGACCATGCTGAGCGGAGGCCACTCTGTGACCAGGCAAATCTCAGCAGAGGATAGAACTGCAATTACTCTGCTGATGAAACAGCATTAAGAAGTTGATTCCTGAATAACAGATTTTATAGACAAGTGCAGATATTATGTCTGCACCAATAAACAAGGCTTCCAACCAAAATGAAGTAAAGCTTGAACCCCTGGGCTACCTAACCATGCCTCTCTCACCTACCCAAAGCCCATTCTCCAGTCAAACAAATCCTCTTGATATCTCCTTCCTTGCTTAAGTAAATCTTTACCATAGCTCATATCTATAATCCTTCATGTTCTTGAACCATTTTAAGTGTTAATTGAATAGAAAATGTTACAACATTCAAAATGCAATCTCTTTTTTATTATTAGACAGGCAATACTTTGGTCTGGGTAACACCACAACACCATGTTGAATCTTGAATGTTGGGTACTACAATGCCACAGGAACCATGTTATTACAGTAGACTTAGAATAGTACAGCACACAAAGGAGTGGCACAGTGGGGCAGTGGTAGAGTTACTGCCTTACAACGCCAGAGACCCAGGTTTGATCCCAATTATGGGTGCTGTCTGTACGGAGTTTATACGTTCTCCATATGTTTGCATGGGTTTTCCCCTGGTGCTCCGGTTTCCTCCCACACTCCAAATGTGTACAGGTATGCAAGTTAATCGGCTCCGGTAAGAAACAAAATTAATTGTCCCTGGTGTAGGATGGTGTGGACTCAGTGGGAAGAAGGGCTTGTTTCGTTAAATACTAAAGGAACGGGCCTATCCGACCACCAAGTGTGTGCTGAACATGATGCCAATGTAAATTAATCCTATCTGCCTGAACGTAGTGTATCCAACTAATCACTGCCTGTTTATGGTCTATCTAAATTCCTTTTAAATGCTGCTATCGTATCTGCTTCTACCACATCCCTGGCAGTGTATTGCAGGCACCTACCGCACTCTGTGTAAAAAAAAACCAAGTCACAAATCTCCATTAAACATTCCCTCTGGCCTTAAACCTCTACCCACTGGTACTTGATATTTCCAACCTGGAAAAAAAGTCTCTGACTTGTAGTCGATTACTTGCAAAAGCTCCAAAACAAATAAATCGCAGAAGTCAAATGTTGACACCATTTAGTGTCTGCATCATGGGACATATAGTACAGCACAGGAATCGGCCCTTTGGCCCACAATGTCTGTACCAAAGATGTTGCCATGTTAAACAAATCTCCTCAGCTTGTATGTGATCCATATTTCTCTATTTCATGCATATCCATCCGATTCCCTGTTTTACTGATCTCCAACTGTACCCGTGCATGAGCTGCACAGAACAGAAAACCCGTTATTACGCATGTGAGGTAAGGTACCTGATGGCCTCCTGTTTGGTTCCCGATTTTCATTCTTAAAGTGAGCATTCTCTGGCCGCAGACATTTCTGTGATTCAAAAACTAATTAAGACAAAAATGCAATATATTATGGTGCTTGGCAACGACAACATGACATTTCTAATCTTGCTTGTCACCAACACTTCAGCTCTTAATGAAGTGTTGTTATCAGAACATTCCACACATGATGGTTAAAGCATTAAAATCAGACCTTTGGTTGTGGGGGAGTGGGAAATGAGTGCAACAAAGAACAACTCTGAATACTGACAGCAGGTAGACAATAGGTGCAGGAGTAGGCCATTCGGCCCATCAAGCTAGCACCACCATTCAATGTGATCATGGCTGATCATTCTCAATCGGTACCCTGTTCCTGCCTTCTCCCCATACCCCGACTCCACTATCCTTAAGAGCTCTATCTAGCTCTCTTGAAAGCATTCAGAGAATTGGCCTCCACTGCCTTCTGAGGCAGAACATTCCACAGAATTAGACATTAGATATGTCACAGTCTACAAAGAATTCAGAGCTACTGATGCCAGAGGGAAATTATTTTGCTTCCAATAAAGAGTCACAAGTCTCTATCCTCAAGAATTGTAGTGAAAAACAATTGCAAGTTTCTTTCCAAAACAATTTGCAACAAATAGCAAACAGCTATTAAAAGTGCTCGATATTTACACTTCAAAGAACACATGCTAAGCAACAGAACATAGCTCATTCTGCACAATGGCAGTGCTGGAGCGTGGTGGCTATTTGTGCGTCATGCCCAGCAGATCCACTTACAGCTATTACAATTGTTCTACTCAGTATTTGCCGTCAGAATTACTTTAAAATTCATTTTAAAGTTCTTTTAAATCTGCTTTCAGGTCTGGTGATCTTCTGCCCACCAGGGAAAGTGACCTCCCCACCCTACTCCTGGATGTGAATGGGCCCGACCAGTGATAGCTATGTCGAGGCCTACTGCGACCAACGAGACCATGGTAATGTAATCATCTCAGCAATATATAAAACTTGCCCGAGCAGTCCGGACTCCAGCCTGCCTTAAAACAATTCCTGACACTAAGGGAGATACATCGAAAGCCAGAAAGAAAGAGCAGCTATTTTCAACAAGTCTGAGCACCATTGGTGGTGAACAAATCCTCACTGGGATATTGATAGGTTGCAAATTCTCACCAGCTACACAATAAGTAGAGTTGCAATACATCAGTGTGACATCAAAACTTTGTATATCCCCCTTTAGACAACAGGCAAACACCCAGCATCTGTTTGGTTCAGACTGTAAACATGAATCGTCTCCATTCTTACCTTTCCTTGAATCATGAGTATCCACTGGTTTATGCTGGACTGATGGAAGAGGCCGAGTTAGCACAGGGCTCCTCCTACCTACAGGTGCTTGCGAAGTATGCGTCTGCACTGCCTGCTCCATTGTTGGACTTTTCCTTAAGGACTCCAGTTTTGGACTCGATCGCCCTGAAAAATAATCCATAAATGACTAATTTTAAAATAAATTAAGATGCAGCGAGGCTGCAGAGTGCAAATATATCAATCGATTTGTACCAGCATCTGCAGTTATTTTCTTATACAAATGGAAAAGCAGAACAGCTAACTGGAGGATTAGCTTAAAGGTCACTGAAAGAAAGGTGGTTTAAAAAACTACACCAATATTGGATTTTAGCATCTTCATTGGTCCTCTGCTTGCTCATGAACTGCACGAGCAGCTCCAAACTCAACAGATCTTTCTTTAATAACTTAATGGAGATGCATGCATGCATCAGAATGAGTTGTCCAAGTTCCGTCTTGTATCCACCATCAACTGATGGTCTGTTGTTTAAAATGGCTCCTTGTTTTCAAGTAAGCATCATTAACAGAGGCAGTTGGTGAAGCGTGAAGGGAAGCCATTGCAGGGAATTCTCTGCCAATGATTGTTAGGAATAGAATTTAGTTGGGGAGCTCTAACCAGCTGAGAAGAGGTATCATTGTCAGCTGGTAGCATCCGGTATCATTCATATCCAGGGTCAAGTCCCACTCTAGAGGGCAAGCAGAAAAATCCAGACAGGCCCATCAGAGCAATACTGAGGATTTTGAATCAACTCTAAATTTTAAATTATGCTTGGGAAAGCATGGACTTAAAAGCAATGGATTTGAAAGAATGACTGAAAATGCGAAAGACTTTACCCTGAAAAGCTAACTGCAATTTCAGCGAACTTGTGTCGGGTTTGATGGTTGAACCCAGAGAGCTGGTCTGTGTAAGTGATGCAAAGCTGGTTTTGTTGCTGTTGAAAGAAGACGAGGGGCCTCCTGTTTGTTTTTTGGAACAAGGAGAGAAAGTCAAAATTTTAAAAGTTATGAATACAGCCCTGCCCGAGACATCAACATCCATCAACAACAATAACAAAACATAACCCACATGAGACAAGCTATTTAACAAATGTTAAAAAATTACTTTTCCACAGTTACATGTAAACTCAAGGACAGTTTATCCCAAATTGTCAGAAATTCAAAAATATCATGCTCAGTTTTGAATCTATGAACGTTACTACTCCCGCACATTGGGAAGGCGAGGTTACCGGCACAAAACTAACTGCATCCTGCTCCTGGTCATAATAAAATGAAACTCATCTACATTAAAATGTAGGTGCAATAAACCTATCACCTAAAGGGGATTGTTTAACCAGACTGGTATGCAGCATGTGGAGGATAGTTTTATTTTTAGAACTGAGATTCTACAAGGCCTCAATGTTTCTGAGAATAACTCTTCATTCAAGAAGGATACTTTGGAGGAACGTGAACATGAGGCAGAGACAAACCATAGCTTCATGACTGCCTCTGCTTCACAGGGAGCAAGGAGAGAGATGACGAGAGCAATGGCTATTCATTTGGGAGTGCTGGCAGGTGTTTTGATAAATGCACATGTAATTCTGGTATAGCACACTGCCATCCTAGTGATTTGGTGCAGCTTTATTCAAAGCTACAGCAAAAAACAGATCATATAATTCAAATATGAATCCCCAAGTTTCTCCTTGGAAACTATAAAGGTATTAAATACACAACAAGGGTCTTCTATGTACATAATAGATGTCATGATGCTGTAGAAATACATACTACCCGTGGCGTGTTTTAATTAGGCAAAAAAGCTGGAGGAAGTATTACTTAAATGCTGGAGGAACTCAGCGGTGAGGCAGTATCTGTGGAGGGAAAGGGCAGACAATGTTTCAGGACGGGACCTTTCATCTGACTGATGGGAGTAGAGGAAGCTGGAAAACTGAGGTGGGCTGGGGCAAAGCTTGACAAGTGATAGCTGGGTACAGGTGGGAGACAAAAATATGTCAGATAAGGAGAGGGGAGAGGAATGAAATGTAAAGCCAGAGGGAGGAATATGTGTGAAAGGGGACAGGGGGAAGAGGATAAAAGAAAATATGGGACACTGGGATGGGAGATGAGCCTATAGATTGGGTGGGAAGGAGGGAGTAGGGTGATAGAAGTGGTGAGAAATTGTGTTTTTAATTATCAAGAATTAAAAGCTACATTTCCCATTCAATCCCAAGACACGCATCAGACGTGCTTTCAAGGCAAATAAACAAGCTGGCATTCACACAGTATATTTTATGGCAGTAATTCTTTTTGAGTATGATCAAGACTATTTTGTGGCTGGCTTGACATCTATCTGCACATTATAAATCATTAAAAACACCAATAAAATCCACAATTAGTTCATCTGTTTAGTGGCTTTGACAGATAAACAAGTTCAATTGTTCTTCTCACTGTGCTGTAGGTTCTCCCGTCTCTCCTGGCATGCATATGGGCCTTCAGATTTTGTTCATCATTTGATCACACTCAATATCTCAAATGGTGGTGTTGACAATGTTAATATCAGATGAAGGAAGTAGTGACTATTGCTCATAACCACTTCTAATTTGGATTAATCTTTATTTGAAAACAGAGTAACACTTACCAACACCCACAGCATTGTATTGCTGTGTCACAAGTGGGCTTGGTCCAAACTGGCTGTATGCTGGCATTCTGCTGAATGGTGGATAGGGGCCAACTGACTGAAAAGATGAGTTTGAGGACGACCCAAGGGAAGACTGCATAAACAAAGGAAAATATGTTTGTGAGCTGAATACCAGTCCCAGACCGATCCCAAGTCAGTTACTATACAACTTCACCATCTAAACCAGTAGCCACTAGCAGGTTAAGCCAAGAGTTCAAAAGCAATACTGCTCAATACTTTTCCAAGAAAAAAGACAGAGGGAGTGACCTAATCAAGATCTAATATAAGACAATAACTGCAGATGCTGGTACAAATCGAAGGTATTTATTCACAAAATGCTGGAGTAACTCAGCAGGTCAGGCAGCATCTCAGGAGAGAAGGAATGGGTGACGTTCAGGTTGAGACTCTTCTTCAGATTCGTGGTAATCAAGTTCTAAGATCACTGACAGTTTTAACAAGATAGAATCAGATAGCAGAGAAGCTTTAATTTGATCATGTCTAATGCTATGAGTAAAAGCCATCATTAAACCAATGAAATTCAGAAGAAACAAGATTGAAACATGGCAGAGTAGATCCATGTGGTATGCAAATCAGTTGAGCTAAAAAGCCCACTTTTGTGAAGTATATTGAACAGAAATCGATGGAGGGAAATCTAAAAATAGTCCTGAAAGCAAATTGACATCCAGACCATGGCACATCAAGGTGTATTCAAATCAGGCGGGGATGAAAGGGAGGAAACTTAACAAAACTTTACTTTGGTTCCAGGATTTGTTTGGAAGATAAGAGGGCAGAGGCTGGCAAGCGCACAAAATGTCATTTGGCCACTTGTACCTGCTCTGCCATTTCTCCAGATCATGTCTAATCTTTTATCCATGCTCCATTCTCCTGCCTGCACCAAATAGCTTAATTCCTTTATCAAATAAAAATCTATCAATACCCATCCTACCTAGGAAAGCAAATATAGAAGCAGCACTCTCATGGTGCACAAATCTTTTACTTCTATCCTTACTGGACACAATACACATTTTTGAGACTGCAATCTCCTTGCCTCAGATAGAGGGAAATCATGACCTCTGCACCCACTTTTTCAGAATTAAATTTTGTATCTACCGATATCTCCCTTACTCTCCAGTTTAGAATAAGCCCAGTGCATTAATTATGACCAAACTGCTATCCTCGGAATCAATCTGCTGATCCTTTGCATCACTTCCTCCATCTATGATCACCATCAGCTATTGAGAGGTGCCTTAATGGTGATCTTGGACAACCATTCTTCAAATGCATCTCAGAAACACAAGAGATTGCTGGTCTCAATCTACAGTGCATCGGCTGCATTTACCCAAGCATCTAAACGCACCTGAACAATGGCAGGATCCTGTGGTAGAGAGCACTGTGGCTTTGGAGGCTCACAGACAGTGAGGTCTTTGATATCACTGCCCCGAAATATGATGTACTCAAACACTTCATCACGTGGTGGGATTGGTCTGTCCGTAGGCCGATCCTCAGTCCCAAACGAGCGAACTGCAAGACAAAAGCACTTACATTACAGCAAGTCACAGTGTAGCATTCAAGCACAAAATTGACATAAAATTACATCTGGATAAATTGCAATTTGGATCAATATAACACATTCTTTAATTGTCTACAGCAAGTTCTGATCATGCTGATGACTTTGGCTAAACTATATGGAGTCCAGAGAATCTGGCAGGGAAAGGCAGTGGCTACACGTTGCTGATTGTTAGCTTTATTGGAAAGCCACACACTGACACTTAGAAATGTTTAGCAATACCCCAAACTTAAATATTCTGCTAACAGGTTGCAGTATATCAAGAGAGAAGTGTAGATTCCTGTGTATGGGGAGAGAGGGGAAAACAAAAATTATGCATGAAAGGATAAAGTGATCCACAACCCTGAACGAATAAAGAACTCAAATATCTACAGGAACATTTGGTATCAGTTAAAGAACAAGGGGACAAGGATGTCAGATTGTTATAAAAACATATCCATGTTCTTTAGGGAAGAAAGACCAACAGTCTCAGACTACAAGTGCGACTCCAACAAACTAGTTTCAGACACCGGCCAAGGATCAATCAAAACATTAATTGGACTGCGACGCAGTGCAGGCTCTACTGGTACAGATGATAGAAAACTTGGAAGCATGAAGACATCAAACAGTAGGGAGGTTCCCAATAGATTTAAGTTGGCGTGGTATTCAATGCTGAGAACTGTGAAGAATTATGTTTTGGTGGGAAGAATGATGGAAGCAACATATACTAATTTATTGCACCGGGAATTGAATACAAAAGTAGAGCGGTTATGGGTCGGTTACATTGAGTACAAGTTGCAACAGCGTTGGACTCCTTACATAAAGAAAGATGTTGGGAAAAAGTCAGAGAAAACTCACTAGGTTAATTAATACCTGGAATGGGCAGGTTGTCTTATGGGTAAAGGCTGAACAGGCCAGGCTAGAGTTTTGCAAAGTGAGAGTTGACATGACTAAAAAGTACGAACATGAAAGTTGCGTGTGAAGAGAATCAAACAAACAAGAATCAGGACTTAACTGTTTAAACAAAAACAATCTGCACATTTAAGACAGGGAATGTGGTATTCTGTCTCAGAGGGTCATTTTGGAATGTCCTAACACAAAAGGGTAGTGGAAGCAAAGTCCAGGAGTATTTTTTAAGGAAAACAAGAAAAAAATCTTGAAAAGGAAGGGGTGAACGATTACTGTGGGCAGACAGGAACGTGCAGTTCAAGTTATCATTGGATAACAGAGATTTTATTCTGCAGCAGACAGGCCAAGTAGCCATGGCCAATGCTGCTTCTAATCCTGATGTTTATATGGAATGAAGTTCAACCCATGGAACTGTTGAAGCACAGGCAGCAGGTGGCACTGTTTATGCATTAAATAAAGATCCATAGCCATGCACACTGTGAATAATGAAGTACATTGAATAGTGCTGTGTTGCCAAAGATGTATCAGAATGGAATGATATGCAATAATAGTAAACTAGTGATAGATTAATGCAATTTATATCAAAGTTAGAAAAGCATTAACTTGCATAAACTTGCATTAATAAAATGCTTGTCAGGATATCAAGTTGTACAGAATACACTAACTTAACGAGTTGTCTCTTGCACCTGACTTGCACGTAAACCTCCAGACAACAATGAGATTAAAAAAATAATCAAACTTAAAATTCTGGTTTAGTTTGGATTAGGATTAATTTACTTTAATTTCTAAAAATATCATAAGATAATTTACATCATTTGATACAGTCCATGGTTCAGCTTCTAATCCAAAAAGCTGCATCTTGGTAACAGTACTGGTTCATTATTGTCACATGGATTCAGTGAAAAGCTTTTCTTTGCATGCTAAGTAGTAAAATCAAATAATGCTATGCATGAATACAACAAGAGAAAAATACAAGAGTGCTTAATATAGTGTTAAAACATTACAGTGTTACAGTTACAGAGAAAAAGTCCAAGATTGGCAATGAGGCAGGTTGGGAGATCAGAAGAACACCCTATGGGATGACCGTTCAGTCTAATAACAGAAGGAAAGAAGCTGTTCCTGAATCTGGTGGTACGATCTTTCAAACTTTTGCAATACGTGCATTGTATCTTTTGCATCTTTTATGGAACCATTCTCCCTCTGTTAAATACCAAACGCTGATTTGGAAACCTGGAGTGGGAATAGAACACAACATTCTGGCACAATCTGAAGTGTTACAACTGAACCACCACGGACACTCGGGAAGACGAGCGTCCATTATGCAGCTGGAGCTGGCTGTTAGCATTTGCTCACACAGAGCCTAGGCCCACAACATTGCTGTTGGACATTGTGACCAACCAGTTTGATCATTACCAAATGAATTTACTCATTTGTTCCACAGCTCACATATTGAGCTTAAATTCCACCTGTTATAGCCCTGGCCATATTAGCAAAATGAATCTCATATTGCAGCCAAAGACTACCCTCCTCAACACCATGGATCTTCATGTGTTTGTGTCATTATTTACCAATCATAACTCCTACATGCACATCCAGATATATAAGGATCTCAACCAATCCCTATGGTACACCACTAGTTACAGGCTTCCAATTACAAAACAATTCTACACCATCATTCTCTGCCTCCCATCATCAAACCCATTTCAGACCCAATTCGCCAAACTGCCCTGCACTCCATTGATTCTTACTCCTACATTCTTCCATGTGGGACCAAGTCATAGGCCTTTCTAAAGTTCACAGAGACTCCAACAACAGCACTATTTCAATCAAAACAATCAGACAATATCACAAGAACAAGAAAATAACAGAAGCAGGCTATCAGGCCCTTCAAGCTTGTCCCGTCATTTAATATGATCACAGCTGATCTATGCTGGCTTCGTCTCCTCTCTGTGCCATTTCTCTATACTCCTCTGTTTCCTATTTAATATTTATCCAGCTCCACCTTAACATTTCTCTAACTTACACCACCAACAAGCGGAGAATCACATTTCACCGCCTTCTGCAAGAAGACATTTTTTACATAACGGTAAAATTGGTGAAAGAACGGTCGTGTTGTCTCTTTGTTTAATATTCTTCCACTTGTGAAAACATTCCAAAATCTAGACTGTCAATCTCCCTTTGGATCTTTTACGTTTGAATAAGGTCACCTATCATTCTTCTGAACTTCAAGGAATACAGGTCCAAACTATTTGGTCTCTCTTAGTAGGACAACCCTCCCCTCCAAGTAATTATCATGGCAAATCTTCTTTGTTCTGTCTCTAATGTCATTATATCTTTTGCACGTAAGGAGACCAACTTGTATGCATTATTCCAGGCCCCAGCAACACCCTGCACAATTCCAACAAAACCTTGCTATTTTTAAACTCCAACCCTTTTGCAATTGCGGCCAAAAGTCCTTTCTTTGCCTTCTTAACTACTCGTTTGACTTGCTTGCTAGCTTTTAGTGATTCATCTACCCATGTGATTCATGCACCAAAACACCAACATCCTCCAGTAACAAAGTCATGCTGATGATGTTAAAGTTCTTGACCTTGTAACAAATAGACAAACACGCTAATCAATTTAAAACACAAAAAGCTTACCCAGGCGGGAAGTGGCAGAGCCGGCTACAAGTACGCAGCTATACTTGCCAGATCTGAGCACCCACTTCCCGTTGCGCCAATGTTAAAGTTCTTGACCTTGTAACAATGACCCTTAATGAGTCTGTCACTCCCAATCCTGTCTTCCAAAATTCTTCCCAATAATGACCCTAACATTGATAATAACTCACTGTCTGAGAATTATCTGATTTTTCCTCGCTTCTTTGAATAGTTAATACACATTATTATCTAGACACCTGGTACCTCTTCTTGTTTAATAAGATCATGCTGATCTGTGTGAAACCTCAACTCTGCCTTCCTATCAATCCACAATAACTGTTTTCTGCCTTAAAAATCATCAGACTCGGCTTTCCGTATCATTTGAGGAAGACAGTTCAAAAAACTCTTGCCTCTCAAACTGGCAAAGCCCTTATTTTTAAACAGTGACGACCTGTTCCAGATGCTCCAATAAGACCAAATATCCTCTCCACTTTCATCCTGACAAGACTCTTTGGTAACCTACGCATTTCAATCAAGTTCCTCCCTCATGTTTCTAAGCTCCAGCAGATGCAAAAGCCTACCCAAATTCTTCAGAAGGCAACCTGCCTGTGTCTAGCATCATTTATTATTGTAGGACATGGATAAATGTGTTGAAAAGCAGTAAGGCCAAGCGTTATTTAAATGTGAAACATAAGGGAAATGCTGACATATAAATTTCTCCCCAGCTGTTTTCAGACAACTGCACCATTCCATCAACAACTAGAATAGTCCTGAGCTACTATCTACCTCATTGGAGACCGTTGGACTATCTTTAATCAGACTTTACTGGACTATATCTTGCACTAAACATTATTCCCTTTATCATGTATCCGTACACTGTGGAAGGCTCGATTGTAATCATGTATTGTCATTCCACTAACTGACTAGCACGCAACAAAAGCTTTTCACTGTACACGTGACAATAAACTAAACTACAAATGCACCTAGGTATCTTTCAAAACCAATCACTGAAAGCAAACATGCAGGCCAGTGAAGCATTTAAAGTGATAAATGGCACATTGGCCTTCACTGCAAGGTGTTGAATCCAGAAGCAAACATGTCTGACCACAATTATACAGTATGTGCACAGTTTTGGCCTCCTCATCTAAGACAGGATATAAGACCATAAGAAATAGAAACAGAGCATTCATTCGGCACCTGAACTCCTCTACCATTCACTAAGATGTTTCCACTTGATATGGTACACTGCTTGACAAGTATGCAAACATCTTTTTTTTCTTGCTGGTATATTCAATCAATTTAAAGAACTAATCTTACCATTGTACTACCCACTTGTCACTCAATTCCCCCTGTGCTTAAAATTGCTAAAGAAAACACTCTTTGGGTTAGATAACTGAAAAATTAAATGAAATGTGTTTTTCTCTTTCTCAGTTCCAACCAAGGGAATCAGACCTGAAATATGAACTGCTTCTTTTTCCACGGATGCTGGCAACCTGTTAAGGTTTTTCCAGCATTTTTTGTTTTTCATTCAGATTTCCAAGGTCTGCAGAATTTGGTGGACAAAATGAGGTTGCTATGGACATGCGAGGGTAAATGTAGACAAGGTTTTTCACCAATGAAGGAAACAAAATTAAAGCCCACATATCACCTTCCTCAAAGAGTTTAACTCACAACCATAAGTTAAAAGCAAGTAGTGCTGATGTTGGATTGCACAATGGACAAAGGTGATGGTTAACAGAGTATTATCAACCAAGTTGAAACTGGCCTTTCTGGAGCACTAGACGGGCATGGACCCGTCTAGTCCAAATCTCTTCTGCGGGCATTCCTGCAGGCGCGGCAACCCCCGTTGGGTGCAAACCTCACCTGCGGGCCCGGCAACCCTCCCTTAACTGACAATCCGTGGACCCGTTGCTGGCCGTGAAGTGTCTCCCGGGGCTGTGGGCAGTCGAGGGGGGACAGGGAAGGGGAGAAGGAGCCACTCACATCGGCCCCGGGCGTCCATTGCATCAGCGAGAGCGAAACCTTTCCTGCAGTGGCAGCTCGGCAGTGATGGCCATCTTGTTTGACCCTCTGCCGCTGCGCTGCACCATGGGAGGGTCAGGTGCGGGGCACGCCGGGACGGGCGCCAGTCCTCCCAGCTGAGGGGGGGGGGGGAGAACGCATTTACTAAAGTGGGAGCGCATTTATTAAAGTTTAATAAGTTCATTGTTTTTAAAAAGTAACAAAACTTGATTTATTGATTCTGCGGGGGAATGGCGAGTAGGGTAGGACTAAAATTGTTGCGCTATCATGTACCGTTTTGGCTGTATTTCGAGAACAAATATATCCACAAACAAGATGAGAGTTTTGGTAATATTATATAGAATAGAATATAGATAAGACCAGCCATACGTCAACAGAATAGAATGGTCTGGTTCTACATCAAACATTCTATGAAAATCCCAGCACCCCTTTATGAGAAGATCTCCATTGCCAACTTCCTCAGAATCCCATGATCTGAATAAATTCCAGTCCCACCCAACCCTTAATCCTGTGATTTTAATCTTGATTAGGAAGTTTATAGATGATATGAAAGGTGTTGGGGATAGTGAGAAAGGTTGCCTAAGGATTCAGGTCAGTCGGGAAGTTGGATGGAGCATAGGCAGATATTTCATCCACACAAGTGTGAAGTGATGCATTTTGAGAAGTCAAATAGGGGTAAGACATATAAAGAAGGATCTTGGGGTTCAAGTCTTTAGTTCTCATCTCCAGTCCGGTTGCTACACTACAGGAAGGATCTGGTTGCATTGGAGAGAGTATGGAGGAGATTCACCAGGATGTGATCTGAACTGGAAGATTCCTGTTATGGGGAGAGTTTGGACAGGCTGGATGATTCCACTAGAGGATAGGATGCTAAAGGGTGACCTGATAGAGAATATTATAAGGGGCAAAAATAGGATAGACAGCTAGAACCTTTTCCCCCATGGTAAAGGTATCAGAAACAAAAAGGTATAGGTTTAAGGTGAGAGATAAAGATTCTTAAAGGGGATTTTGGACAAAGTATTTAAATACACAGTGGATGATAGCTGGAACTCTTTGCCAGAGAAGGTGATGGGATTAGATACAATCACTACGTTTGAGAGACACTCACACAGGCATTGCATTGCAACATATTAACTTAATGTGGGAAATGGGATTAGTGTAGATTGGAAAAATGGTGGGCATCCAGGTAATGGGCCGGGTGGCCTGTTGGTGTATCATACAATTTTCACTCTCTAACAATGTCTGTCTTGTGTCCTTACCATCAAAAGTAACAAACCAAATCAATAACAAGTCATGCTTTGCTCATTGTCTCATTTCCCAAGGACTCCAAATGGTGTGCCATTAGTGCAATATCACATCTGCACCAGGTGACCTGAAGGGTGGACAAGGAAGAATGGTATTTATTTAGGGAAGAAAGCTGGAAACTTCAAAGCAGAGTTGTCCAAAACCAAAAGGTGCAGGATCAGTGTAAGGCGCAAGAGGTTTAAAAGAGGACCTTAGGGGGATTTTTTTCCATCCAGTGACTAGAGGAAATCGGGAACATTTTGTCTGATTCAGTAGAGAAGACAAAGAATCTCAAAGTATCTGAACAAGCACTTGAATCATCAAGGTTATGGACCAAGTGCCGGCCAATGGGATTAGTGTGGGTATTTGATGCTCACCACAGAACAGATGGGCTGAAAAGACAGCATTATATAACTGTTATTAACAGAGAAATGCCAATCTCCTTACCATTATCATCTTCCCTCTTAAAAAATAACATGCTTTAGAACTTCAAAAAGGGGTATGCATGCAAAAAAGACCTCGTCTTTATTTTCACTTGGGAGAAACTTATTTGCAAGCACACTTACACAATTTATTCACAGACATACAGCAAACAGCAATTCAACATTTCATTACCTAATTTGTCTCTTGTAACTTTGACTGTGAAAGAAACACTGAGCAGGTGTAAATTGGAAATCTTCAAATAGAATAGCGAACAAACACAATGGCACACACATATCTTAGCAAACCAATAAACACTGCATCCCTTCTGTCAAATGTTGCTCAGTATTAGAGGTGTAGAGGTTGAAGGAGCCAGTTCTAAATTAACAGTGATAGCTACCTTTGATCAATAACTTAGCTAAGGAGAATTCCCTGGGCTACTCGAATGACATTTTACATCTGGCACTTGAGCTACCTGAAAGATTCAAAGCAGATTCAAGCTCAAGCCAACTGAAAGCTAGCCCCAGCAACAGCACAAACACTGCTCCAAATGACCAAAGATTGATTATTTTCCTTCCTCAATTGTTCCTACACAGGAATTGAAGGGACTCAATTGTTGGTCAAACTGCTCCCGATACCATTTATCAAATATAGCACGTAGGCCAATAACCCTGTCTAGCCTAACTCACCACTCCCAAAATCAGTTGATTGATCTTTTACCTCAATCCAATTTTCTTGCACATTCCCATACCCCTTTTACCCTTTATGTACAGAAATCTAGAAGCCCTCTATTTTGAATGAAAATGACTGATCTTCTACAACTCTCGAGCAGCAAAAGGCTCAATACTGTTCCCAGTGAAGAACCCTGCAAAAAATTTAAAGTTTTAACAGTTACGTTCTTTCAAAACAATCAAAGTCAGAGCACATTAATAAGAATAGGCACAAAGCAATGCACATCCATAAATGGTCATTCGTTTTTTTTAATTCAATGCCCTATGTAACTTGCCTAGTGATCAAGTTGATTCAAGGTTTTCAGCTCACTGGAAAGATCTGAGGTCGGTGGAGAATTAAGTTAGGGATGTCAGGAGAAGGGCAGGGGTGCAGACACGCTGTGATGGGAAGTTACACAACAACCGTAAAGAAACGAGTGAGCAAGCTAGCCATACAGGAATTTAAACAGCGGCTTTCAGTATAGTAACATTTCACTAAAAGCAAGATTAATGACTGGGCATGTATTAGGAACTCCCATTTTTGATGCAGTGGGATTTTTCAAATTCACCTGAATCTTGTGAACTGCTGGAGTGGGTGGGAAGGAGAAAGTGGTGGAAAGACAGTTTGGCACCTTTTCATAGTTTTTCCAAGAGTTTTTACAATCAACAATGCCAACCCATATCCTCCTCGTGCAAGATTAAATTCCACCCACTCTTTCCAATTCTCTCACTCAACCCACAACGTAGCATTATTTTTTTCCACTGTACCCTGTACTACCAGCCAAAACCTCATATGCTCTGCTCTCTCCCTCTCTCTTGCCCACACAAACACACACAGTCATCCCAACTCAAACACATTACATACTCCAATGCTGAGGCATATTTTAAACCCACATCTTCAAACTGAATGAGTGGACTTACAGCTGGCAATGGAGTAACTGCTACACTTACTGCTTGCTGGTGGTTGTTTGACACGAGGCATTCTACATTGTCAGTTTTCATCGTGTGAGATGTTAAAATAATTATTCTCATCTTACAAACTGAATCAACCCGTAGCTTTCCCTTTCAACCTCCAACAAGAGTCAAAAACCCGTTTTTGACTTATCAATCTTTTAGTGGCATAGTTAGGGTAAACAGTCAGAGCCTCTTTTCCAGGGTGGAAATGTCAAATAACAGGGTATGGATTTAAGATGAGGGGAGGGGGGGCAGTTGAAAGAGGATCTGCAAAGTTAGTTTTTTTTTTAGACAGAGCGTGGTAGAACGCATTTCTCGGTCAGGTGGTGGAAGCAGATACAACATTTAAGGGGCATTTAGACAGGCACATGAACAGGCGGAGGATAGGGGGATATAGACCTTGCCCAGGCAGATGGGATTAGTTTAAATTGGCATTGTGGTCAGCACAGACATCGAGGAACGATAGGTTGTACAGTTCTATGTATTTATGTTAATCTATGAGAACTTTGCAGAATGACAATTTGCTTAGAAATCAAGTATAGCAGACAGGAACAACACACAGTATATACTGGAACAACACAGTGTATAGCAACATGCAGAGAGCAGGTGTATATGGCGAACACTAATCTTGCTTAGAAAAACAGGGAGAGGGGAAACATCCACACAGTTGACAACTAATTATCACAGTGCACCAGCATTGTCAGAACCTTAAAAACGCTATTTTATAAAACACAACTCAAGACACTGATGGGCAAAATCCACACCTACATTATTCAGTTGGGCTGAGGTGCAATTTACATAAATTACTTATCATTCTATTTCTATTTAGATTCTGATAGTCCGTAATAACAAGGAAAATGTATGAACACTGTTTAAATCAAAATCCATTGAAAGAAGACAGCAGGTAAATGCTTTATTTGTTCACAAATCAGATAGGCAACTGGGTTGATGTAAAAATGTCTTCTCTCATCTAGACAAGTCTCATCCACATTAAGAAGAATCAATGTACTTTATAATCTGCACCACTAAACGAATAAGATACACCAGGAGAAAAACATGCAACATTCATTGTAACTCCATACAAAGTGTGCTGCTGCGCCAAGATGATCCTAGCATTCAATGGCTGGGAACAAAAATCCAAGTCATTCAAGGAAAGACTGAACAATTCTGCTGCAAGAAAAAAAATTACCTGACATTGGTGTCACAAAGTCCCTTGGCTCACAAATAGCAAGGTGCATCTAGAATATCAAATTAGTGCCGGGACAGATCAGGTCAGACCAACAAGCAAGGGTGATCCTGTACTGTTCAGCCTCCCCTACAGCTGGGACTGAGTCAGTTTTACCTCTCATGTGAGCACTGCACAGGAGAAACCAAACCCAAACACAGCACTAGAATCATATCCTATCCTCAGATGTTCAGCTTCATGGTCTTAAAAAATAAGGCTTTGGAATAAAATATCTCTGGGTGTATCACCAACCTAGGAAACAGTTTCCTCCCCCTCTGTTATCAAGCTTCTGAATGGTCCTTCCATAAGCCAGGGCACTGTGCAATTCACCATTACCCTGTTGTGGACATTTCACTGTCTGTGGAACCGAGATGCTCCATCCAGTACCCTTCCCTTTTTTTCTATTTATTGTACTTGAGGTTGACTTGATTGTATTTATATAGAGTATCTGATCATGGAAAACAAAGCTATTGACCGTACTTGGTAGGAGACAATAATAAACCTAAACCATCATGGCGAAGTCAGCAACAAAACAGTAATGAGTTACCCTACCATAACAAGCTGTATAATTTAGTTTAACCATAAATATAAACACCACATGCTGTAATGTTTATCTATAGAGACAAATCAGGCCAGGCAAGATAATTAACCAATTTATAGCTCAGCTCAGACTGAATCATTGTGGCATTTGTCAGGCAGTCACAACAATTGCCTGTCCCAGTACAAAGTGCATGAAAAGACGTGCATTTTTCATGATCAATAGACAATAGGTGCAGGAGTAGGCCATTCGGCCCTTCGAGCCAGCACCACCATTCAATGTGATCATGGCTGATCATTCCCAATCAGTACCCCGTTCCTGCCTTCTCCCCATACCCCCTGACTCCGCTTATCCTTAAGAGCTCTATCTTGAAAGCACTCAGAGAATTGGCCTCCACCGCCTTCGGAGGCAGAGAATTTCACAGATTTACAACTCTGACTGAAAAAGTTTTTCCTCATCTCCGTTCTAAATGGCCTACTCTTATTCTTAAACTGTAGCCCCTGGTTCTGGACTCCCCCAACATTGGGAACATGTTTCCTGCCTCTAACGAGTCCAACCCCTTAATAATCTTATATGTCTCAATAAGATCCCCTCTCATCCTTCTACATTCCAGCGTATACAAGCCTAGTCGCTCCAGTCTTTCAACATACGACAGTCCCGCCATTCCGGGAATTAACCTAGTAAACCTACGCTGCACGCTCTCAATAGCAAGAATATCCTTCCTCAAATTTGGAGACCAAAACAGCACACAGTACTCCAGGTGCGGTCTCACCAGGGCCCTGTACAACTGCAGAAGGACCTCTTTACTCCTATACTCAACTACTCTTGTTATGAAGGCTAACATTCCATTGGCTTTCTTCACTGCCTGCTGTACCTGCATGCTTCCTTTCAGTGACATTCAAAACTACTTTATAGCCAATCGAGTGTTTGAAGTATCATCACCATTGTAAATTTAGTAGGTCATCCAGAAGCCAAATCCGAACACAACCATACATCTGATCGTGAACCGATCATCTGATTCTGTTATGTTGGTTTACTCAATGGTGCCTTGGGAATTAGTTCACCATCAAAGTGCAGCAGCTTCAGTATAACAAGTCACCGAAACTACAGCATTGCCAACCCCTCAGCACTGCGACAGATCAGCAGATCCACTTTCTTCTGCTCACCTTGAGTGAACCCAGTAACCTGTGACAGTGAGACAAGAAAACTAATCTCCTGAAGTTAATTCACAGTTAGAATAACCAATGCGAGGAAAAACAGAAAACATTATTTATGGTTGGAAAGGTGGTGGCTAATATCATTAAACAAGATGCGTCCCAACCCGAAGCATTATCTTCAGACCATTCCTTCTTTTCCAAGGTGCTGCTTGACCCGCAGAGTTACTCCAGCATTTTGTGTCTACCTTCGATTTAAACTAGCATCTGCAGTTTTTTTCCCTACACCGAAGCATTATCTGACCGTTCCTGCACAGACGCTGCCTGACCCGTCGAGTTTCTCCAGCACTGTTTTTTATTTATTTGAAGATCAATAGAGTACCAGGTATAAACATCTGAATTAAATTGTAACTGGAATAGATTTTCAGAAACATTTTTTGGAAGATTAAAATCTTGGAATCATTCAACAAAGAGATGCAGCAGCATTGTGGAGGGAAATGGTGGGTATGGAGAAAAAGTGTGGGTGGAAAAATGAAAATTTGTTTACCTATCCTCCTGATCTAATAAATTACAAACTCCTGTTAACCGTGCACTGAAACAGCCAGAATTCTCTTCATTCTACATTTGATGCACCAAGGTTAATTACAATGCAAATGAGAAGATGCAGATTAACACCCAGCTGCATAGTCTTAGCATGAGACAATCTTCAAAACGGAATAAACAATTACAGAAAGCCACAGCAATCACCCAACTGCAGCAGCTGTGCCACATTTAGGTAATGAAGTGCACAAGACTAACAACTTTTGGCAGAAAATGCTCTTTTCACATTTTTGAACATCCTTTGTAAAAACTTTTTTTTTTTGCTCATCCCTTTGCCAAATACGTTGTCCACAGCTCGATGAAGAAATCTCTCTGCCAGGTGACTGCCTACTCACCCAAGTGAACGTAAAGATAAAATTCGCATTCAAGATCACATTAACACAAAGTCAGACCGAATTTTTAGTCTGCATTTAGGTTTTCTGCAGTGAACAAACTAGACACCACATTTCCTTGTCTGGTAACAGCAACATTATATCAAAAAGAGTACATTGGCTCCCAAACATTCTAAAGTCAAGAAAAACATTACTTAAGTGCCTGTTTCCAATATTACTGAACTGAACACAAGAACACAATGCAAACAAGTCATAACCGGCCATCCAGTTCTTCTCACATACAGTAGCTACATTAAGCACAGCTAAGTTATTTTCCTGGACCAAGAGTAAATAAATCAAACACTTAAACGGAGCCTGTACATTTTTAAAAACTAACTGAACTATGTTCTGAAAGAAGCGTAAACAGTGAAGTGCAACCTTTTCCTCCCAAAATGTGCAGTGAAAATGGGAAGATATTTCAAGTTCATCAGATACACAGAGGGTGATGAATACATGGGACAAGCTGCCAGTGGAGGCAGGCACAATTACAATATTTAAGACAACTGATCAGAAACATTTTAGGAAAATAATTGGAGGGATGGGGCCAGGTGCAAGTGGGAATAGCTTGGTCAGGCAACTTGGTCGGCATGAATGAGTTGAACCGAAAGGACTGTTTAGCTCTATGACCAAGGAGATACAAGAAATAGGAACAGATCAGACAAACTTAACCCTTAACCTGTTCTTGCTATTCAATATATTTATTGCTCTTCTACCTCAGCACCACTTCCTGTTCTAACCACATAAGCCTTCATACCAAAAATAAATATTGATCTCTGACTAGAATATACAAAAGAGTCTTCAAAGCCTCCTTGGGTGATAATTCACAATTCTTAAGACATTTATCACATTTGTCTTGAAGTAGCTGTTCCCTTTGACAGTGATCTCTGATTCTAGATTCCACCGCCAGGAGAAATATCATTCTACCGTCTGAACTTCTGCAACTATTTTATGTGATGTTTCATTCTTATGAATTCTAGATTGGCCCAGGGCACTTAACTCTCCTTCTTTCAGGAAGCTCGTCAAACCTGCATATAATATTTCAGACACAAGGAACTGCAGTTGCTGGTTTGCAAGAAAAAACACACAAAATGCTGGAGTAACTCAATGAGTCAGGCAACATCTTTGGAAAACATGCATGTGACACTTCTGATCATGGTCCTTTTTCAGTCAGAAGATTATGAAGAAGACGTTTCTGGTAGGGACTCATTTATCCAAGACTTCCAGAGATGTCCCAGCATTTTTTTGTTTCCTTTCCAATATTCCAGAGCTCAGGAGCAAGAAATCCCTGCTCTTGAACTCAAATTCTCTTGTAACCAAGGCCAATGTCCTGGTCTTGCAACTGTTTGCATGTTAATTTCCAAGAGAAATTGTTCAAGGACACACGGATCTCTCTGAACACTAACATCCTTCAAGTCTTCCCATTTGGAAGGCACAGTAGGTCACAGAGTTGCTGTAAGTCTGCTTTAATGTATCCTGCTAGAGTACTATAAATACTATTTCCCCTTTCCTTGTTAATATGTTGGGCCTGAAGAAGGGTCTCGACTCAAAACCTTACCCGTTCCTACTCCCCAGAGATGCTGCCTGCCCCGGAGTTACCCCACTTTGGTGTATAACCAGCATCTGCAGTTCCTTCCTACACAATATGTTGCGCCTCCTTTGCTTATTCTGATTTTTTTCTAATCCTGAGGCTCATTGCTCTTCTGGCAACATAAGCCTTTTCCTTTGATCTAACACTATCTTTAAATTCTCGTGACATTACTGTGATTGATACTGAAGATCAAAACAACACAATTCAAGCTTATCTACACAATTTTGTTTTCAAATTTAAAAAAAATTAAATCTCCACACAATTTTAAATTTGCCTTTCCTTCAGACTGTCACAATTAATAATTAATTTGCAGAATTAGACTAAAATAGATGCCAATTCCAAAATTTCTGCTAACTTGAGTGTTATCTTTTTATCTTAGTTGATATAAGTCTGCTATAACTTGGTAAAGATGCCAAGGCCTAACCATACCTGCTCAGCTGTAAATCTTTGGTGCAAAATGTTGTAAATAGTCCTATTAGCATCTGAAGCAAAACACCCAAACACAAAATATGTTGAAAATGCTCAATATTTTAGTAATATTATTTGTCAGTTAGTAATTGAAGAAAAATATTTCCATACCTGTTCATCAGAACTGAGTACTTCTGGCACTCTGTTTTTAGCTTAAATTTGCAATGCCTGCATAATTTTTGCCTGCTAAATTTTTCTTTATTCGGTCTTGCTGTGAGCAAACTATCACACGTGATAAGTAGAGTTGCTAGAGACTTGGGTTCGATCCTGACCTCATGTGCTATCCGTGGAGTTTGCATATTTTCATCTTGATCACATGGGTTTCCTCTGGATACTCCGTTTTCCTCCTACATCCCAAAGACGTGCGCGTAGACTTGTAGGTTACAACTCTTATGAAATTACCTTGTCCATTTACTTACATCTGCAGTTGGCAAATGTTTAAGTTGCAGGCAGAAATTGGAGCACCTGGAGGAAACCTTTGCAGTCATCAACACAATATGCAAAGTCTGCATACACAGCACCTGAGGTCAGCATCAAATCCGAGTCCCTGGAGCTCAAAGTCAGCAGCATACACTGTCAAATGTTACATTAACCTCTATTATGACAGGATGTGAATATAAGATGTAACAATTCTTACTGCAATTACACTGAGCTTGTCGAGATCATGCCTGAAGTACAATGTACAGTTTTAGTTTCTTTGTCTAAGAAAGGATGTGCTTGTCATATAGGAAAGGTAGCAAAATTTCACTAGACTGATTGCCAGGAACGGCAGGATGGTCAAGTGAGCAGAGGATGAATAGACTCCACCTATAATCTCTAGAATTAGAGTTGAAAGAGGTTAGAGAGGGCAAATGCAGGACAATCTTTCTTCTGACTGCGCAAGGGGTCTCGAACCAGAGGGCACAGCATCAGAATAAGAGGGAGGTTCCATAAGACTGTTATTGAGTTATTTCTACAATCAGACGATGGTGATCATTGTATTTCAGATAGCTGTGGAAGCTCATTTGTTCATTCAAAAGATTTATTGATGTTAAAGTAACCAAGGCATGTGAGAAAAGTGCAGGACAATGCGCTCAGGTGGAAGATCAGCTATAATCTTGAAGACTGGAGTTATCTCAAACAGTTGGATGACTGAGTGATGCATCTTTTTTTTCTTATGTTAAATCATTAAAAACAATGAAGTAAATGAAATCCAATTTGATTATTCCTCCTAACACCCATTGATAATTCCCATTGGAAAGTCTCTGATCCCATGGCAGGTCTCACAAGCGACTACCCCAGCATGACAGGTTGCAGTAGAGAGCCTGTCCCACTTAGGCGACTGCTGGCGACTGTCATAGTCGTAGCAGGACCCCGAAAAACTGGCGACTGGACCCCCCCATGACAATGTCTACGACAAGCTACCGACAACCGGCGACCCAATCGTCGCGAGTAGGACGTTCACCTATGACCACACAGACGACAACCTAAGTCAACCTATGTCCACCATGGGACAGGCCCTTAAGATTATGGGACAGGCCCTTAAGATTGGTTTCCACTGACAGATGGGAGCAGCTAAATGCCAGTATTCCCTTTGGGACTAGCTGGACAGTCAACACAATGCAGCTCAACTTGTCAGTCAATGACCTTTCAGTGGCGTTACTTCTCAGTAAGTGACCGTGAACAGAAACATTCACGCAATCGGTCCATGAATGCAGCCTAACCTACTGAGTTTCTCAAACATTTTTTCTGTTATTGAAGATTCCAAATATCTGGAGAAAAGGAATAGGTCATTTTCGGGTCGAGACCTTTCTTCAGACAGAGAGCCTGAGGAAAGGGAAACGAAGGATGTAGACAGTACTTAGGACAAATGAATAGAAGATATCAATGATATGATAATCAAGGCACTGTGGAGCCCACAATCATCCATTGTTGGCTGTGGGATAGGTAATAACGAGCTACACAGACAGTGGAACTCAACAGGTCGACGGTGAAACTAGTATGTGTAGGAAGGAACTGCAGGTCCTGGTTTATGCTGAAGATAGAGGCAGCATTTCTGGTTAGAAGGAATGGGTGACGTTTCAGGTCAAGACCCTTCTTCAGACTGAGCATCACGGGAGGCGGAGTTACAGAGGTAAGGAAGTATAAGAGATCAAAAGAGATTCAGATCAAGGAAAATGTAGAATAGACCATTGTTAGCTAGGAGAAGGTGACAACAAAGCAAACAGAGATACAATGTAATCAGAGGGACAGTCAATCTGGTCGGAGAACTTGGAAGGGGGAGGAAAGGAGAGAGAGAGAAAGCGAGGGTTATTTGAACTTAGAGGTCAATATTCATACCGCTGGGGGTAATCTGCCCAAGCAAAATATGAGGTACTGTTCCTCCAATTTGCGCTGGGCCTCACTCTGACAATGGAGGAGGCCCAGGACAGAAAGGTCAGTGTGGGAATGGAGGGGGAGTTAAAGTGTTTAGACAGCAGACCACCAATTTGCGCTGGGCCTCACTCTGACAATAGAGCTAATATGACAACTAGGGTGGGGGTGGTACGGAGAGAAAGGAGATGCAAAGGTTACTTGAAGATAGAAAAATCAACATTCATACGGCTAGGTTGTACGCTGCCCTGTATAAGGTGCATGGGGAGGGGGGGGGGTGGGTAAGAGCAGAGCTGCAGGGTAATGAGGAGACACGTGTGAGGGTCTCACCTATGACAGAAGAGGGGAAAAGCAAATTGGCTTATTTCAATTTCAGTCCCAGTTTAGTCTCCAATATAAAGGTAGCTGGAGCCATTGTTAGTAACTGAACTCTGCCTGCAAGAAGCATGGGCTCCCATGGTTTTGGACTGTGAATCAACAGACCACAAATTCATCTTCCGCAGCAGTCAGAGCTTGTATTTAGTTTGAAAACAATTTGAGAATAAAAAGTCTCAGAAAAGGTGACAGTGAAATTGCAAGATTGCCATGATAAGCCACCAGTTCACTTGTATGCTTCAAGGAAGGAGAGCAGTCATCCTATTCCTGTCTAGCCAAACCCTGATTCTTACACTAGACGATAGTAAATTTCCCTGTGTCGAGGACTACTTGGATTAAACAGTTATGAAGAACATGAAATTGCTACAGTAAAAAAAAGTGCCCATATCAAACTTTTCAACGGTTGGACAATAACTGCTAGTCTGGACAGCATGGTGTACATGCTAAGACTAATTAAATAGAAATAAAACAACTTCCTCAAGCAATCACAGCATTGTATGCATGCAGCAAGAGGAGCAACCTCAAGTGACAATGGGACCCTTCACTCTATTGATGCCCACTCTCTGGGCTCTAAAATAATAGTTCCTTCATCATCACTGGGAAGGAAAGGAGACATTTTCTGAACAGGATGGAATCACCCCAAGCATGAGGGCAGATACTCTCTAGCATACCATGCACACAGCAATGGTAAAGTCAGGTGTTAAATAAGGGAATTTGCACTAAGATTGTAGCCTACGTAAAAGCAGTGATTTTGAAAAACAGCAGACGACAGACTGTGTTTACTTCTAGAACTTAATTGAAGTCATAGCTAAGAATACAAAGACACTGAAGGAACAAATCAGCACAAGCAGGCCTGGTCAGTGGCACAGGATATGGGTATTAAGGTAGGCAACTTGGTTGGGTTAGAGGTGCCATAAACTAAGGTGCAGTTCCAATCTACCAAACCACCTCATCATGGGCCTTGCACTTTTTCTCTGTAAATGTAATGCTATAATGCTGAAAACATTATATTCTGTACTCTGATATTTTTCTCTTTGAACTGTTGTACTTGTGTATTGATTGATTTCACTCATGTATAGTATAATTTGACTGGATAGCACGTAAACAAAGCTTTCCACTGTATCTTGGTACACGTGACAATAATAATGCAATACCAATACTAGGTTGGGCCGAAGTGGGCCGAAGGGGCTGTTTCCATGCTGCATAACTATTTTTAAATAATTGCAGATGGTGGAATAACCGCATTCCTACAAATTGGCAGGTCAGTTAAGGTTTCAGAAAGTTGCTTTGCAAACTTGGACAATGCAAACAAAACAAACTTGCATTCAGTCTCAGCTAGAATGAAGATCTAACTTTAGCAAGAACATCAAGACTTTCTGGGGTATACACATGTTCAACATGATGACAGGATAATTGGAAAATATATATTTTTTCTTCTTGGAGAAGTGACTAATAGAAGATTTTAAAACGGTCATCAAAATCATGATGGAAGAGCAACCAGAAGCCATGCATTGGAGAGAACGTGCTGGAGTAACTCAGTGGGTCTGGAGAACATGGATAGAAGACGTTTTGGGTCAGTACCCTTCTTCAGACTCCAGCAAACCAACACCTGCAGTTCCTTATGTTCAGAGCATTAAGGAGAGTTGATTAGTGTTGGGAACATTCATTGGCTGTAACTTGTATAGCTCAAGTGTTAACTGCAATCTAGCAGCCCAATCCAGAATACTGATATGGCCTGGGTTAAAGGGGCAGCCTTTCCATTGCATGCTTTAATAACATCCTGAATTCAGAATAAGAACTATCAACTTTGTGTGTAGGATAATTAGGGAGGGGCTGGTTAGACTGGGACTTTATTTTGGAGTGTAGGAGTCTGAGGGTGACCTTATTGAAATATACAAAATCATGAGGGGCATGGATAAAAGTGAAAGCTCACAGGCTTTTACAAATGGTAGAGGGTTCCAAAACTGGAAGGCATAAGTTTAAGGTGAGAGGAAAAAGATTTAGAAGAACCTCAGGGCAACTTTATCTCAAAGGGAAGTTTGTATCTGGTACGAGTTGACAGAAGGAGCTATAGAAGATATCGTAACGATTTTCAAATTCTCAAATTTCACCTCATATTTGGACAGATATATGGATAGGAAGGCTTTAAGAGAAATATGGGCCAAATGCGGGCAAAATGGAACTAGCCCAGTATGCCAACCATTTCAGTATAGACAACTTGGGCCGAAGGAACTGCAGATGCTGATTCACAAAAAAAGTGCTGGAGTAACTCAGCAGTTCAGGCAAATTTGATGCATGGCTGGACTATGCCATGGTCTGGCAACACATCATGCAAAAACAAGACAAATTTAAGCAAAGCTTCAGAGTTTGTAACCCTTACTTTTTTGGAAAATAGAACAGTATCAGATGCAAGTACACAATAAATAAAGCTTGACCAAGCTGCAAAAGGATCATAGATGACTCACAACCACAATCTTTGGACCGAATCCCACTCCACACCTTGATTCCCTTCATGTCCAATATCTATCGATCCACAAATATTTTCAAAAGCTGAGCATCCACAGCCCTTGAAGCAGACAATTCCAAACAGCCATAATCACCAAGTTAAGAAATCTGTCATGGAGACACAAAAAAACTGCAGATGCTGGAATCTTGATCAAAATACAAGAGAGGTGGAGGAACTCAGGCACCATCTGGCGTGGGAATAGACAGGCAACATATCGGGTCATGGGCCTTCTTCAATCATCCATTGTGTTCAGAATAGAAAAGCTCTTACCCAAGGCAACACTAGGGCTAGAATTGTTCCTATAATCCCTAAAGAAAGGCACATTCTCCTCAACCTTCCATCTTTAGAGCTATCCAAGGGACTTCAGCTCCACCTGTCCCAAGAAAAGTACACCCTAAACTGCAGTGAACACTGGTCTTGGTATTGATTTATTGGTATTAGTTTATTATTGTCATAGGTACCGAGATAGTGAGAAACTTTGTTTTGCGCGCCATCCAGGCAAATTATACCACGCATGAGCACATCCGGTAATGCAAAAGAGAAAATAAACAAGAGCGCAGAAAAAAGTATTACAACTGCAGAGAAAGTGCTGATAAAGTAGTGCACCAGCCCTAACAAAATAGATTGGAAGATCAGGAATATATCCTCCAAGTGGGGGACCATCTCCGACATCTCCCTACCGTTTCTGGATCTCATTATCTCCATCACAGAAGACAGACTAGTGTCCGACATCTACTACAAACCCACTGACTCCCACAGCTATCTTGACTACACTTCTTCCCACCCCGCCTCCTGCAAAAAGTCTATCCCCTACTCCCAATTCCTCTGTCTACGCCGCATCTGCGCCCAGGATGAGGTGTTTCACCTCATCAGAGGTGATGAGGGCATCAGAGCTGTCCTCATTCTTTAGGAAACGGGGCTTCCCCTTTTCCATTATAGATGAGGCTCTCACCAGGGCCGCCTCTATATCCCGCAGCTCCGCTCTTGCTCCCCCTCCCCCCCATTCGTAACAAGGATAGAGTCCACCTTGTCCTCACCTTCCACCCCATCAACCAGCGTATACAACAAATTATCCTCCAACATTTCCGTCGCCTCCAACAGGATCCCACCACTGGCCACATCTTCCCATCTCTTCCCCTTTCTGCTAACGCAGAGACCGTTCCCTCCATAACTCCCTGGTCCACTCTTCCCTTCCTACCCAAACCATCCCCTCCCCAGGCACTTTCCCCAGCAACCGCAGGAGATGCAACACCTGTCCCTTTACCTCCCCCTTTGACTCCATCCAAGGACCCAAACAGTCTTTCCAGATGAGGCAGAGGTTCACCTGCACCTCCTCTAACCTCATCTATTGTATCCGCTGTTCCAGATGTCAACTTCTCTACATCGGCGAGACCAAACGCAGGCTCGGCAATCGTTTCGCTCAACACCTTCGCTCAGTCCGCCTTAACCAACCTGATCTCCCGGTGGCTCAGCACTTCAACTCCCCCTCCCACTCCCAGTCTGACCTTTCTGTCATGGGCCTCCTCCAGTGTCATAGTGAGTCCCACCGCAAATTGGAGGAACAGCACCTCATATTTCGCTTGGGCAGCTTACACCTCAGCGGTATGAACATTGATTTCTCTAAATTTAGATAGCTCCTCTGTCCCTCTCTTCCCCTCCCTGTTCTCCCACTGTCTTTCCAACTACATCCTTTCTTTGTCCCGCCCCCCTGACATCATCTGAAGAAGGGTCTCGACCCGAAACGTCACCTTCCTTCTCTCCTGAGATGCTGCCTGACCCACTGAGTTACTCCAGCTTTTTGTGATACCTCCTCCAAGTGCAATGTCATCAAAGCCCTATTCATGCACATAAGTAGTGGGAATTGGTTTTACTGAAAGTACGAATACAAAAAAAATGCTCAAAGTACTGAAAAATAAACTGATTTATGTTTCCAGTCTATCATCACTCATTAGAAGATGTTTGTACTGTTTCTCTCTCCACAGATGCTGCTTGACTTGCTGTGTATATGCAGCATTCTGCTTTTATTTCAGCTTTCCAACATTAAGGTTTTTGCTTTTCATCTGTTGTCATCAGTAGTGTATTTGTATCACTTGTAAATAAACCAAACATGACAGACCGGCATTTACTTTAAAATTTCAGCCCACATAACCAATTAGTGCCAACTGCTAGCTCAAGATTCAAATGCAAGAGGCAGAACCTGCTGAGTTCCTCCAGCAGTTTTTTTTGTTGTTGCAGCAAACAGGCTGCAAGATTTCAGATCTCAACCATTTGTTAGAAAGTTTTCATACAACTTCCAGACCCTCCATAACGCAAACACTAAAATTCTCCCTCAAACCAACACTCTTGAACTCCAGCAATGCAGTGAATCTCAAAGTATGTACAAAAAAAATGCTTGGGAAGTGGACAAACTGTTCACTGCACACTGATGCCATATCTACAACATTTCAAAATGGACTGTAGTTTAAGCTCTTTGAGGACAACAGGTTCAGATCGCTCTCACTGTGGCCACCAGTGCAAGAATGTAGCATTTGTTGACTGAACATTTTAAGAAATGGTGCTAGTGAGGCTTGATGAGGTGATGGTTAAACTTGTAGTCCAAGACTGTTTGACAGAAAAGAATAAGAACCTCAGGACTTTTCCCCATGAAATAGTTCAATTACACAGCCATGGGATATATCAGTGAACTTTAAAATCAGGAACAAGACTAAATACAGGGTATTCAGAAAAAAATATCCAAAGAATGACTTATTGGAACTCTATGCCACAGGGAGTACTTGAGGTCTACAGAGCAAAAAATGATAGGGAAAGTAGGTTTTGACAGGGTGTGGGGAGGAGAGGCAAAGTGCAAACATTGGACTAAATGGTCTGTTTTTGTCCTACTGCTCATTTAAAAGTTACATTTAAAATGAATTCCTTTACAATATTGAGATATTATAAACAAAATGTCAGGCAAAATTTGATGGGATTTACAAACCCAAAAGAAAATCAATAATGGAGAGTACAAAGGATGCGCTTAGCAATCAACCCAAAAGTCTTCTCTGCGGACCAAAATAAAATCAACCCCTTCGATGTAAAATCAGACAGGGGTATAAACAAGATAATCAGATATCATAATTATAATAGTATTGGTCTATTATCTATTAGACTCAAATGACAAACCCTCTTCCTCCAAAACAAAACACTCACAGACAAAACTGCTTTCAGAAACCAACCTAACAATTCATTCGCAGATTACACTGAAGTTCAACTCTTTTTCTGGTACTGCTCCTTTTAAGAATGTAGAAATCAGAAACAAGCTTATTGCAAACAATTTGGTCAAAAAAACTTGAAACATTTTTGAAAGCAAGTTTAAAACAACACCTTATGGTCTTTTCTTTTGAAAAAAACAAATTAATGTTGCTGCAAATTCCTGGCATTTCAGTGGAGTTGTGCACAAATGTCCAAGTAATTCACTTCTCAAGAACAAAATCAAGAGAATCCGTGGGTATAATTTGGAATAAGAATCGGAGTGGTGGAGTACATTTGATTTAAAAAGTAGTCAGAAAGATTCAGAAGCCACAAAGCAATGAGTTTGACAAGGGTATAAACAAAAGTAAAGCAAGTTGTTTTGTTCGTGTGGATGGCGATTACGTTTAAACCAACTCACCCAAACCTCAAAACACTCACAACAAATCATAAATTTGTAAAACACGTAATCATGCAAACGACAAGAAATCAGAACATAATAAAACTCGCAGCGAGACAACATGAAATGAAAGTGAAGGGAGTCAGGATCCTGTTGACAAAACCCGCCATTTTAAATCATGTTTTTTTTAATTCGCTAAATTCGAGGGTAAAATAAACGATAATCGGCATTTCTGCTGGTCTCTGGAGTAAATGGCATGCCTGCAGTGCGAAGGAATTGTAAGGCGGGCTCGGTGAACTGGGCCTGGCGCAGGCCGTGACTAGGCCCGGGCCTCACGCTCTGCGCCATTTACCTTTGGCCAAAGCGACGGTGGAGTTCTCGGTGTCGATGGTGTACAGAATCCCTTCATATCGGATCTCCGCCTTGGAGATGAGGCTGATTTTGCTGCCGATGTACGGAGTGCCGCCGCTCATGGTGTTCGCCGTGCGCTGGCTGGCCCTCTGCGAGCTGGTGGAACAGCAGATGGACGCCGATTATCGGCGTCCCTTCCTCTTCCTCTCACTCTCACTCTCACTGCTCTGTGACGTTGCTCAGGCAGCGGCCAACATGGCGGCCTTTAAATCCCAGGGAGCAGGCCGGGCCTCCCTCACAGCCTGCCGCCACACCAACACTGCAACCTTGACTAGCAGCTCCTGATCTGATCCCAGGTAGTCCAGCTATTCGAAAGATAGCCGTGGATTAATAAACATGTCCTTTTGCAGGTCTAAGTTGGAAGAAAGTCTGGTGAAGCTCAATGCAAAGCGACGTTGCTCTTTAATTTCGTTAATTGGTGTTTTAACTTATTTTGCGAGATATAGACAGTTTAAAAAAAAAATCCAGGCACAATATTACAAGTTTATGAAGTAAATGTATTTGGGAGGCTATTCAGTCCACCGTGTGCAACTGTCCCATTATCCTATACAGTTTGTGTTTCTGCTTTCATGCTGATACATGGACTTTTTAATTCTTTTCCCACTAGCCTTAATTCTAGGATAACTTACAGGAGCTAATTCACCTGCAGGAATTTGGGATCAACTAGCAGAAACACACATACATGGGGAGAATGTGCAAACTGCACACTGACACAAGGCATGGAAATAACCAGGGTAGACGTCTGGGCAGACACAAGCAACTGCAGATGCCGATTTCCAGCAAAAAGACTCAAACTGTTGTAATAACTCAGCGGGTCAGCTGGGAATATGGTTATGTTTACATTTCAGATTGCAACCCTTCAGGCTCAACATCGATAGGTGACATTTTGAGTCGGGACCCTCCTTCAAACTTTGACAAGCCTGAAGAAGGGTCCTATCACGAAAAGTCACCTATCCATGTTTCACCAAATGTGCTACCTGACTCTGAGTTACTCCAACACTTTGTGTCTAGCACCCAAGCTCAATCTTGATTTTCAGAGCTGCCTGTGTGGAGTTTGCACATTCTCCTTGTGGCCCATGAGGGTTTCCTCCAGGTGTTTTGGTTCCACTCACTCCCAAAGACATGCTAGTAATTGGCTACTTAAATTATCCCTTAATGGAGGTGGGTGACAGAAGAATCAGAAAGGGAGCTGATGTGTGAGAGAAAATGGGTTGCAGGTAAATGAAATGGGTGGGGATGTGTATACAGGATTGATGGGATTACTCTGAGTTAGTGTAGACTTGATGGGCCAAAGGCATGTGTACTGTGTGAAAATATGAACATTAGAAGTGGATAGAATGCTATAATACTGGAGATTTTTGAGGCTGTAACAGGTTGAATAGATAAGGGAATGCCAGCTGTGAAGAGGATGCAAATTTAGACAATTTAAAATTGGAGATGATCCAAAGGATATTAACAAGGCTAAGTCCGGGTATGAGAGAGTTGATCAGCGAGGCTAATCCGTTTGGGACTGTGTTCCTGCGTTTTGGAATTCAGAAGAATATGGAATGACCTTATTCAAACATATAATATCATAAATGGACTTTTCAGTGTAGTTGGGATGTCTGTCTTCACTAGTGGGAGAGTCATGAACTAGAGAATTTTGCCATAAAATAAGGGGCCAGTCAATTAAAACTAAGTTGTGTAGAAATTTCTTCTCTCATTGGGTGGTGAATCTCTGGAATTCTCTGCCTCTGAGAGTGGTGGAGATTAGATATATTTAAGGTGGAGATAGCTAAATATTCAAAAGATCGAGGAATTGAGGGTTATGGGGAACTGGCAAATTAAAAGTTAGTCATGGTCATATTGAGTGGTAGGGCAGGCTTGAGGGGGCTGGTGGCCGATTCCTGCTCGTATTTTCTTGTGTACTTTGATTCCTCTCAGGTTTTAAATCGCTGTACAGGAAGAAACTCGGGTGTTGGCTGTGTGGAGTTTGCACACGCCCTGTGGCCATGTGAGCTTCCTCCAGGTGTTCTGGTTTCCTCCCACATCTCAAAAAAGTCTGGGTTTGTAGGTGAATTGGTCCCTATAAACCAAAAAAGCCCCGAGTGTGTAGGGAGCGGATGAGAAAGTGGGTTAACATAGAACTAGTGTGAACGGGTGATCAATGGTGGACTGAAGGGCCTGTTTCCTGTATCTCTAATCTAAACTAAACAAAGAAGGGATATACGATACAATACAATAGAATGTTATTTATCCCAGGAGGGAAATTGGTCTGCCAACAGTTGAGTAACCCTGGAGTATTATTTTAACTTTCTGAGGGTGGATGTGGATCGATAGAAAGTATTTGTACAATTGTTATTCATCAGAAGATAGACACAAAAAGTTGGAGTAACTCAGCGGAACAGGCAACATCTCTAGATTGAAGGAATGGGTGACGTTTCTGGTCGAGATCCTTCAGACTGAAAGTTACAGGAAAGGTAAATGAGAGATATAGACGATGATGTGGAGAGATATAGAACAATGAACGAAAGATATGCAAAAGAGTAACGATGATAAAGGAAACAGGAATGAGCAATTAGTCCCCTGCATTTTGTTGCTGGCAGCATGGGAAATCCACGCCTTGTGTGAACATCATTTGAATGGCACAACGCCTTGGCTGTTGTAGTTTGCAGGTTAGCTGTTTGTTGGGTGAGAAAGAGAAGCTGGTGCGACTTGGGTGGGGGAGGAATGGAGAGAGAGGGAATGCAGGGGTTACTTGAAGTTCGAGAAATCAATATTCATGCCGCTGGGTTGTAAACTGCCCAAGCGAAATATGCGATGCTGTTCCTCCAATTTGCGTTTTGCCTCACTCTGTCAAAGGAGGATGCCTAGGACAGAAAGGTCAGTTTAGGAATGGGAAGGAGAATTAAAGTGTTTACCAACTGGGAGATTGGGTAGGTCCAGGCGGACTGAGCAAAGGTGTTCAGCAAAATGATCATTCAGTCTATGTTTGGTCTCGCTGATGTATAAGAGTCCACATCTTGAACAACGGATACAATAGATGAGGTAGGAAGAGGTGCAAGTGAACCTCTGCCTAACCTGAAAGGACTGTCGGGGTCACTGGACAGAGTTGAGGGAGGAGGTATAGGGACAAGCGTTGCATCTCCTGCGGTTGCAGGGGAAGGTATCTGGGGCAGTATAGAGTTCAGCAGAGTTGCTGACTCTTCCGAGTTTCCCAGGAATCCCCAGAAATGAGCAATCAGTGGCCCCATAGCACAAGCGCAAACTGACGAAGATGCGGGTGAACACACCATTGGTGTCCTGGATCATCAACTATCTGACTGGACGACCACAATATGTCAGGCTACAGAACTGTGTCTCGGACATGGTGGTGAGCAACACAGAGGCTCATAGGGGACAGTCCTCTCTCCCTTCCTGTTCACCATCTACACCTCGGACCTCAGATGTAATTCGGACTCCTGCCACCTGCAGAAGTTTTCAGATGACTGCAATTGTGGGCTGCATAAGTGAGGGGAGGGCAGCTGAATACTTTGTTGAGTGGTGTGGGCTGCAGCCCAATACCGACAAGACTAAGGAGTTATTGGTGGACTTTAGGAGTAAAGGAATACCCTTGTCCCCTGTCTCCATCAATGGTGTAGATGTGCAGTTTACCAGGGAGTACAAATACCTGGGAGTGTACCTGGACAGTAAACTGGACTGGTCCAGGAACGCTGAGGCCCTGCACAAGAAGAGACAGAGCCCGTTGTACCTTTTGAGAAGGCTTCGTCCCTTCAACGTCTGCAGTAAGATGCTGCAGTTGTTCTACCAATCAGTGGTAGCCAGTGCCATCTTGTTTGTTGTCGTGTGCTGGGGCAACAGGGCGAAGTCCGCAGATGCCAATAGGATTAACAAACTCATCAAGAAGGCTGGCTCCATCCTGGGGCTGAGTTGGATTCATAGGAGGTGGTCTTGGAGGGGAGGATGCTCCTCAGACTGCGGAGCACCTTGGACAATACAGCTCATCCCCTCCATAACACACTGGTCCACCTGAGGAGTATCTTCAGCAACAGACTGGTTCCACCAAGATGCAGGACAGAACGCCACTGGAGATCCTTCTTCCCTGTGGTTATCAAACTGTATGACTTCCCCCTTCTGTCGTGGGGTAGACTGCTGACACCCCCCGCCCCCCAATCTTTGCACGCCCCCAATCCTTTCCACTCATCACTTTAATTTCATGTTTCATGTATTTTGTGTTTTATGACTGTTGACAGATCAATTTCCTTCAATTATAGACCAGTTAGTCTGACATCAGTGGTGGGGAAGATGCTGGAGTCAATTATAAAAGACGAAATTGCGGAGCATTTGGATAGCAGTAACAGAATCGTTCCGAGTCAGCATGGATTTACGAATGGGGAAATCGTGCTTGACTAATCTACTGGAATTTTTTGAGGGTGTAACTAGGAAAATTGACAGGGGAGAGCCGGTGGATGTGGTGTACCTCGACTTTCAGAAAGCCTTCGACAAGGTCCCACATAGGAGATTGGTGGGCAAAATTAGAGCACATGGTATTGGAGGTAGGGTACTGACATGGATGGAAAGTTGGTTGACAGACAGAAAGCAAAGAGTGGGGATAAATGGGTCTCTTTCAGAATGGCAGGCAGTGACTAGTGGGGTACCGCAAGGCTCGGTGTTGGGACCGCAGCTATTTACAATATACATCATTGACTTGGATGAAGGGATTAAAAGTACCATTAGCAAATTTGTAGATGATACAAAGCTGGGTGGCAGTGTGAACTGTGAGGAAGATGCTATGAGGTTGCAGGGTGACTTGGACAGGTTGCGTGAGTGGGCGGATGCTTGGCAGATGCAGTTTAATGTGGATAAGTGTGAGGTTATCCACTTTGGTGGTAAGAATGGGAAGGCAGATTATTAACTGAATGGTGTCAAGTTAGGAAAAGGGTACGTACAACGTGATCTGGGTGTCCTAGTGCATCAGTCACTGAAAGGAAGCATGCAGGTACAGCAGGCAGTGAAGAAAGCCAATGGAATGTTGGCCTTCATAACAAGAGAAGGGATCGGTGAGGGAGGAGTTGGCTGCGCCTAACGGCTGCGGCTCTCTGGCAGTCTGTTTGTCTTTTTTTCTTTTTGTTTGTTTGTGTCGGTGTTGGGATGGTTTTTGTTTCTGTTTTTGGCTGTGTATGTGTGGGGGTGTTGGGGAGGTGGGGTGGGGCGGGGGAAACCTTTCTTTTATTAGGTCTCTTCCCCGGGGCGCAGCTCGCCCGCGGGGCCTTCCATCGCCCAGCGCTGCTCGGCCGCTGGACTTAACAGTGCCCGGCGCGGCTCGGCTGTGGGACGTTTCAGTGCCCGGTGCGGCTCGGCTGCGGGACTTAACATCGCCGGCGCGGCTCGGCAGCGGGACGTTTCAGTGCCCGGTGCGGCTCGGCTGCGGGACGTTTCAGTGCCCGGCGCGGCTCGGCTGGGGGACGTTTCAGTGCCCGGCGCGGCTCGGCTGCGGGACTTAACATCGCCGGCGCGGATCGGCTGCGGGACGTTTCAGTGCCCGGCGCGGCTCGGCCGCGGGACGTTTCAGTGCCCGGTGCGGCTCGGCCGCTGGACTTAACATCGCCCGGTGCGGCCGCGGGACGTTTCAGTGCCCGGGGCGGCTCGGCCGGGGGGCCTTCCATCCCCTTGCGGGGACTGTGCGTGTCGGTTGCCTCGGTAGGGGTCGAGCTGTCTGTCCGTGGTTGCGGGGGGAGGAGAGGGGAAGTTTTGTTGCCTCCATCACAGTGAGGGGGTGTTTGGAGTCACTGTGATGGATGTTTGTGTTGGGGTCGTGTGTCTTGTGTTCTTTTCTTTTTTTGCTGTGACTGCTGAAATTTCGCTCGGTGTTGTGCCGAGTGACAATAAAGTTTTGTTATGTTATGTTATGTTATGTTAAGAGGAGTTGAGTATAGGAGCAAAGAGGTCCTTCTGCAGTTGTACGGGGCCCTAGTGAGACCGCACCTGGAGTACTGTGTGCAGTTTTGGTCTCCAAATTTGAGGAAGGATATTCTTGCTATTGAGGGCGTGCAGCGTAGGTTTACTAGGTTAATTCCCGGAATGGCGGGACTGTCATATGTTGAAAGACTGGAGCGACTAGGCTTGTATACACTGGAATTTAGAAGGATGAGAGGGGATCTTATCGAAACGTATTAGATTATTAAGGGGTTGGACACGTTAGAGGCAGGAAACATGTTCCCAATGTTGGGGGAGTCCAGAACCAGGGGCCACAGTTTAAGAATAAGGGGTAGGCCATTTAGAACAGAGATGAGGAAAAACTTTTGTGAATCTGTGGAATTCTCTGCCTCAGAGGGCAGTGGAGGCCAATTCTCTGAATACATTCAAGAGAGAGCTAGATAGAGCTCTTAAGGATAGCGGAGTCAGGGGGTATGGGGAGAAAGCAGGAACGGAGTACTGATTGAGAATGATCAGCCATGATCACATTGAATGGCGGTGCTGGCTCGAAGGGCCGAATAGCCTACTCCTGCACCTATTGTCTATTGTCTATTGTCTTCCCGGGATAAATAATTCTATCATATTGAATATTGTGTCTTTCTTTGGTATAATCTAGCATCTGCACTTCCTTGTTATTCCATGCATGAGTAGAACAGGTAGAGCAAAAGGGAAAATAATCAGAGTGCAGAACGTGATCCAGCAACAGAGAAAATGGAGATTAAAGAAAGTGCAAGGGACGCAGCGGGGCAGATTGGAGGATCGGGACAATGATGCTTATTGCTTTTCCCCCCCCCCCCCCCCCCCCCTCATGTGCCCGAGATTGCCAGGGCGAGACATCACCGGGGGGGCGGGGCTCGGCTCCAATTCCGCATCACGTGACAGGGGCGGCGCTCAGCCCAGAGGTCACGTCGGCGCCAGTCGGCAGGGCTGAGCATGCGCAGTAACCGCCAGAGGAAGATGGCGGTTGGTCGGGACGGTTCTCCGCCCTGTCATTGAGGGGATGAAAAGGCGGGCAGTGAGCTGCGGCCATCGCTCGACTAGCAGCTGGCCGGTCGTAGGGTCAGGGTAACCCCTCGTGGGGAACGTGAGGTCGGGGCCGGTAGCGGGTTGGCGCCATCGTCCTCGTCCTCGTCCACTGCTCATGCCCGGAGCCCAGTCTTTGGCGCGGAGACGCTCAGAACCGGCCGCCAACGAGCTCACCCACCAAGGGCAACCCCATGGTCTCTGGCCGGCACCGACCCCGACCCCCGGGACAGACCTGCAGCCATTTGGCCTAGGAACAGCCCCGGCCCCTGTCCAGACTCCCCACACCCTGCCACGCACTGTCAACGGGCTTGTAGGAAACAGCAGCTTTCACAACCTCTTTGGTATTAGTAAACATCTTCCAACCTGTCCCATTGCGACTCATCGACATTTACTGTTGGTATTGAATGAAGCAGCTTGTTATTTAAATAATTTACTATCTTACTCTGGGACTGCCATTGCTGCTGCTGTGTCCCCACTATCCTCATAACCACCAACATCAGCTCCTCTTGCTGCTCTCCTCAACTGACTCCCTTACCTCTTAGCAAAACACAAGGTGCTGGAGGAACTCAGTGGGCCAGGCAGCATCTGTGGAGGGAAGGGACAAGTAACGTTTAGGGATGGCATAATTTTTCAGACAGTTCACTTCTGAGTTTGTTCCCTAGTCTCAAACTACTGAAGATATCGACACCCCTACCATTGCCTTACAAATTAAGTAACAGTACCATTTTCGGGACTGTGCTGTCGCAGAATGGGATCATCCCCGTAACAATGTAATGCATCTGGACTGCTGCAAGTTGGTCACGGACCACCATCTGTCAGGGTACAGCAGTGACACAATTATTTAACCATGTCCTGTAACCATCAGAGACAGCAAAAAAACACAAAGTGCTGGAGTAACTCAGCGTGTCAGGTAGCATCTCTGGAGAACATGAATAGATGATGTTTCGGGTCGGGACCCTTCATGCTGATTACAGACTGAGTTTGTTCCATATTCACAATCTCAGCGTATTGCCCTGACCCAATTAATCAGCACGACGGTTAACATTCCTGTGACAAACTTTTCCAACAATCACACAATCTACAGTTACCAACAGTCTTCAACCTGATCGCACATCCTCATGTTGGAATCACTACAGTGTCGCGGCTACTCAAAGCGTTGGCCAGTCAGTTGTAGCCTCTTTGCCCTGTAGTGGATCCATCTCTGTATTGTTACCCCACAGCTTATTATCTGCCCATCGCTTCTGGATTCACCTACCTGTGTGTGTGGTTGAAACCAAATTTGTCTTTTTTTCAAAATCAAAGAATTGAGTTAGGATGGTAGTGAAGCCCGAATGAATCAGCCTGTTATTCAGATAATTTACCTTGTTACTGAATGGAGTGGGAACAGGATGTCAGATGTGCCTGTGTTCATCCTGGACTGTCCAATAAGTCTCCTATTCCTTCTCTCCAGAGATGCTGCCTGTCCCGCTGAGTTACTCCAGCTTTTTGTGTCTATGTCATAAGTCTAAAATCTTCTTGGGTGCATGCTACTAGCCGCAGTTGGCATATTCAGCCCATCAACACTTTTAACATTTTGATGTAATATATTTTTTGTTAGTAAACATTTTCTTTGAAGCATACTACTTGTATGGCTGCTCATCAATATTAAACTTCTACAGATGCACCATAGAAATCATACTGTTTGGTTGCATAACAGCTTAGTTTAGGAACAGCGCTGCCCAAAGTTGCAAGAAATTGCAGAGAGTTGTGAATAGTCCTCATAAGATCATGTGATAGGAGCAGAATTAGGCCATTCAGTCCACCAAGTGTACTCTGCCATTCAATCATGGCTGATCTATCTCTCCCTCCTAACCCCATTCTCCTGCCTTTTCCCCATAGTCTCTGATACCCGTACTAATCAAGAATCTATCTCTACCTTAAATATATCCACTGACTTTGCCTCCACAGCCTTCTGTGGCAAAGAATTCCACAGATTCACCACCCTCTGACTAAATAAATTCCTCCTCATCTCCTTCCTTAAAGAACATCCTTTAATTCTGAGGCTATGACCTCTAGTTCTAAACTCTCCCACCAGTGGAACCATCCTCTCCACATCCACTCTATCCAAGCCTTTCACTATTCTGTACATTTCAATGAAGTCCCCCCCTCATTCTTCTAAACTCCAGCGAGTACGGGCCCAATGCCGTCAAATGCTAATCATATGTTAACCTACTCATTCCTGGGATCATTCTTGTAAACCTCCTCTGGACCCTCTCCAGAGCCAGCACATCCTTCCTCAGATATGGTGCCCAAAATTGCTCACAATATCCCAAATGCGGTCTGACCAGCACCTTATAGAGCCTCAGCATTACATCCCTGTTTCTGTATACAAGCCCTCTTGAAATAAATGCTAGCATTGCATTTGCTTTCTCTCATTGCGGTCCACGGGCGGCACGGTGGCGCAGCGGTAGAGTTGCTGCCTTACAGTGAATGCAGCGCCGGAGACTCGGGTTCGATCTTGACTATGGGCGCCGTCTGTACGGAGTTTGTACGTTCTCCCCATGACCTGCGTGGGTTTTCTCCGAGATCTTCGGTTTCCTCCCACACTTCAAAGACGTACAGGTATGTAGGTTAATTGGCTGGGCAAATGTAAAAATTGTCCCTAGTGTGTGTAGGATAGTGTTAATGTGCGGGGATCGCTGGGCGGCGCGGACCCGGTGGACCGAAGGGCCTGTTTCCGCACTGTATCTCTAAATCTAAAAAATCCTCCCATAAGATAGGATGTAGTCCCGATCTTCCAAACTACCTCATTGCAATGCTTGACCTTTTCCTCTGGAACCAATGCTACAATAATATATTTTGCACTCTGGTATTTTTCTCCATGTAATACTTGAGTATTGTTTGATAGTACAGTATGATTTGACTAGTTAGCACACAAACAAAGCTGTTCACTGAATAACAAATAAATGACAATAAAAAAGCAAGACCAATATGTGAAGGAGTACAGTGGGATAAAGAGAAAAAACAGCATATAACAGGTATAGAAAACTAATGACATGGGATGCCTGAAAAGAGTTATAAAAAATGTGTAGGGAGGCATTTAAAAAGGAAGTTAGGTCAGCCAGGAAGGGTCATGAAAAACCAATGGCGGTCAGGATTTGGGTAAATCCAAGGGTGCTCTCTAAGTACATTAAGGGTAAAAGAAGAAACAGAGAAAAGGTGGAAACCATTAGGGACAACTTGGGCAGTCTAAACCAGCATCTGCTGTTCCATGTTTCTAAAGAATGATCTTATTTGGATTGCTGCCATGTGGTTAATCATTAACAGAGAATGAGTGGTACTTGCAGATGCAAAGATTGTTTTTGAGCCATTCCACAATTCCTTGTTTCTCTGTCCTATCCTTTTTTTTTTATATCAAAAAATACTTTATTCGAGTAATAAATATCATTTACAAAACATCTTTTTTTAACAAGCCCATCCGACATTTCCGGATGTTACACATTCAATACAGGCATTTACTTCCAAATTTACATACATTTATTTACATTTACAGACATTAACCCAGTATCCCTTATTTGGAGGGGCGTCTCTCTCCCTGCCCCCCATGTCCAGCAGCGGAAGGACCCTAGACTGTGGTCCTCCCCCACAGGGCCTTGGCGTTGGCTGCACCAAGCTTTAGTGCGTCCCTCAGCACGTACTCCTGCAGTCTGCAGCGGGCCAGTCGGCAACATTCCTATACGGACATCTCGCTCTGCCGGGAGGCCAACAAAGCTCGTGCAGACCAAAGAGCGTCTTTCACCGAGTTGATGACCTTCCAGCAGCACTCGATGTCAGTCTCCGAATGCGTCCCTGGGAACAGTCCGTAGATCACAGAGTCCTCTGTGACGGAGCTGCTCGGAATGAATCGTGACAGGGACCCCTGCAGACCTCTCCAGACTCTCTTTGCAAATCCACATTCTGTGAAGAGGTGGGCCACCGTCTCCTCTCCGTAGCAGCCGTCCCGAAGGCAGCATGCGCCGGTAGTGAGGTTCCGGCGGTGCAGGAAGGATCTGACTGAGAGGGCTCCCCTCACCGCCAGCCAAGCCAGGTCTTGGTGCTTGTTGGTGAGTTCTGGCGATGAGGCATTTTGCCAGACAAGCTGGGCAGTCTGCTCTGGGAACCACGCCACAGGATCCATGGAGTCATTCCCCTGCAGTGCCTGTAGGACGTTCCGTGCTGACCACTGCCTGATGGACTTGTGGTCAAAGGTGTTGGTCTGGAAGAACCTTTCCACGAACGACAGATGGTTCGGCAATGTCCAGCTGACTGGCACATTGCGTGGCATCCGCGCCAGGCCCATCCTTCGCAACACCGGGGACAGGTAGAACCTCAGCAGGTAGTGGCACTTGGTGCCCACGTGCCTTGGCTCTATGCTCCGCCTGATGCAGCCACACACGAAGGTGGCCATCAGGATGAGGGCGACGTTGGGCAAGCTTTTACCCCCGTTTTCTGCCGACTTGTGCATTGTGGCTCGTAGCACCCGGTCCATCGCCGACCCCCAGATGAAGTGGAAGACGGCCCGGGTGATCCCCCTGGCGTAGTACGGAGGGACGGGCCACACTTGCGCCAAGTACAGCAGCCCCGAGAGCACCTCACACCTGATGACCAGATTTTTCACCGTGATGGAGAGGGAGAGCTGCTTCCACAGCTCCAGCTTCTTCCCCACCCTTGCTATCCGCTCCAGCCAATTCTTGTTACACGCCTCAGCGTTCCCGAACCAGATCCCCAGCACCTTCAAGAAGTCGGGCTTGATGGTGAAGGGGATGGAAGATCGGTCGGGCCAGTTGCCAAAGAGCATGGCCTCACTCTTCCTGCGGTTTACCCTGGCCCCCGTGGCCAACTCAAACTGGTCGCAGATGCTGATCAGTCTGCGGACTGAACCTGGATCCGAGCAGAAGACGGCAACATCGTACATGTACAGGGAGGCCTTGACCTGAGTGCCCCCCCTGCCTGGCAATGTCACTCCTCTTATGCTCGCATCCTTCCTGAGGGCTCAATGCAACAGACGAACAAGACAGGGGAGAGAGGCCAACCCTGCCTGACTCCAGACCTGACGGGGAAGCTGTCTGATTCCCACCCATTAATTTGGACTGCACTACAGATATCGGTGTAGAGCAGGTGTATCCACTTTCTGATTCCCTCCCCAAAGCCCATTTTGGAGAGCACGTCCCTCATGTACGTGTGCGATATCCTATCGAAGGCCTTCTCCTGGTCCAAGCTGAACAGGCAGGCATCCACCCGTCTGTCCTGCACGTAGGCAATGGTGTCTCTCAGCAGCACCAGGCTGTCTGAAATTTTCCTGCCAGGTACAGCACAGGTTTGGTCCGGGTGGATCACCTGCCCCAGAGCAGACTTGACCCGGTTGGCGATGGCCTTAGACAGGATCTTGTAGTCTACATTTAACAATGTGATGGGTCTCCAATTCCTTATGTCATTCATCTCCCCCTTCTGCTTGTAGATCAGGGTGATGCTGCCCTTCCTCATAGAGTCTGACATGCTGCCGGCTAGAAGATTGTCATTGTACACTTCCAGCAGGTCCGGGCCCACCCAGTCCCACAGAGCCGAATACAACTCTGCCGGTAAGCCATCGCCTCCGGGAGTTTTACTCGAGTCAAAGGAACGGATGGAGCCAGTCAGCTCCTCCAGGGTCAGTGGTTGGTCCAAACTCTCCCGCTTCTCTGTCCTATCCGACTGATGTGCTACAATGGTCAGAACTATATTCTGCACTCTGTATCTTCAACTTTGCTTCACCTTTTGTACTTGAGTTTGACCTATGTGTAGCATTATCTGATCTGATTGGATAGCATGCAAAACAGAGCCTTTCAATGTGCCTCGGTACTCATGACAATAATAATAAACCTAAAACCTAAACCATTGTTCTCAAGCAAAGATGCGTGAGAGACTGTTGCGGCTGGTCAGTTAAAAGTAAAGGAGCTGCTTGATGCAAAACAAGGAAGATGTTGCAGGGAAATGGAATACACGGTTGCAGTTCTATTTCACTTGAATGAATTTCTGATCATGGGTTGTCAGTGTGGTGGGAGGGATGCTTGGGCTGGTTCCTAATTCTCGTGCTGACTGCTTACTCGCCCCGCTGCACCGAGTGAACAAGAGAAGTGAACAATTAGCTGAGGAGATACGGCTGAAAAATAAAACACCAAAAACAATGCAAAAGGAGGAAAATATCAGCTGGTTATGCTTGGGCAGTGTTTCATTACATGCACGGTTACCTGGTGTTAGGGGGATGGCTCTCTGAATACATTGTGTATAACATAGCTGCCCTAATCTCACAGCAGATTAGTGCACAAATTTAAAAAAACAGCCTGGCGTCTGGATGTAGGATTAGCTGTGTAAATATAGTGCCAGTACTAGGGAACTGGTCACAATACACATTTCTTGCATACCATGAAAAGAGTGCTTCAGTAACAGTGTTTTTAGAAAATCGTGAAGTAATTGTAAGGAATGTTAAGTATTGATGTTGTGTGCGTAGACATTGAGCCCTGTTGTCTGATGTTTATGAAATGAAACTATATACTGGAGGCAAAGAATGCATTCTAATCTTTAAACCAAGAGGACACAAGAAACTGCAGATGCTGGAATCTTGAACAAAACAGAGTGCTGGAGGAACTCAGTGGATCAGGCAGCATCACTGATGGGAATGGACAATGCCGTTTTGACTTGGGAGTGGGATGAAAAATCATCATGTTCATACGTGACAAGAATGAAGGAGGGTCCCGACCCAAAATGAAACCTATCCATTCCCTCCATAGTTGCCTGACTGCTGAGTTACTCCAGCACTTTCTGTTTTTTCTCACGACTTAAATAGCTCTTGGCTGTTTGTAAAGCTGTGTCCACCCCTTTCTGCCGTCTCTTGTGTCCCAGTGCATTGGAATTTGTGATGGGACCAGTCAGGATACATTCGATACAGCATCTGTCAACATTTGTTCCAGTATTTGGTGACATGGCCCGGCCTGACAGGCAAAAGACCTGGCGGGCCCTGCCGTCCGGAGGCAGAGGACCTCGCCCTTCTCCTGCGGCTCCACATTGATCCTTAAGGTGCCCTATTCTCCTGGTTACCCTTTTGCTCTTAATATGCATATGTCGTCTCTTCAAATTCTCCTTTACTGTGCCTATCAGAAAACGTTTTGCTCTTGTTATTTCCCATTTCAGTGTACTCCTACCCTTCAAGGGATGGATCGATCCAAGCTGCATACACTTGACATATACAGCTTTCTTTTTCTTGACCAGCGCATGATATCCTTCATCAACTAGGGTTCACTAAACCTGCCAGCTTTGCCCTTCACTCTCAACAGGAACATGTTGGCCCTGAACTCTATCTCACTTTTAAAAGCCTCCCACTTGCCAGACATCTCTTTATCCGCTGCCGACCTCTCCCAATCAGCATTTACGAATTCTTATCAAAGGCCATAGGAATCAGTGAAGGTGATCAACAGGAGCATACAGTGTGTGGGAAGGAACTGCAGATGCTGGTTTACACCAAATGTTGTAGTAACTCAGCAGGACAGGCAGTATCTCTGGATAGAAAGAATGGGTGACGTTTTGGGTCGAGACCCTTCTTCAGACACAGGTCTGAAATAGAGATTTTGTGTCTTATCAACAGGAGCAGAGTTCCAGGTGTTTGGCTCCACGTTGCCAGTTACTGAAAAGTAGAGCAGTGAGAGGGTGAAATGGTTGGACGCTGCCCTCTGGTGGCGATTCACTTCACTGCTGACTGTGTTAGTTCAATGATACTTTATTGTCACATGCACCGATCGACGTAGAGTGAAATTCTTTTGTGCATCCTGTTCGGTAAAAATATCTCTATACATAAGCTCTTCTTATATTCAATAGGTATATAGGAATAGTACATTGAGACAGTGTACAAGGGTACCAAGTTTTTGACACCATTTTCAAGTCGCAAAACGGAGTTAGAGTAATTTCAGTCCTGACCTGCAGTCTGCCATATCTTTAACTCTCTGTCTTCTATTAGCAAGCCAGTTCTGAATCCAAGTCAATACTAAGTCACCATGGATCCCTTCATCTTAGTGTTCTGGATCAGCATACCATAAGGGACATTGTCAGTCCACATCGACAATATCCACTGCCCTCATCAATTACATTTGACTCCTCAAAAAACTCAATCAGTTTTATAAAACATGAGTCATGTTGACTGTCCCCAATTAGCCCATTCTCTTCCTATTGCTATCCCTAGGAATCCTCCCCAATAGCTTCCCGACCACTGATGTGTGTCTCACTGGCCTATAACGCGTGTGATTTGGGTGGCATGGTGCTACACTGGTTAGTGCTGCTGCCTTGTAACATCAGGAGCACAGGTTCCATTCTGACCTTGTGTGATGAAGTTGTGGAGTTTGTTCTTGCCATGACCAAGTGGATTTCTGTTGGATACTCCAGTTTCCTCCTGCATCCCAAAGGTGTGTCAGTGGGTGAATTGATTATGGCAAAGGAGTCCTTAGTGAAGGCAAGTAACAAAGCAACCAATAGACTCATCAATAGGTGAGCTGATGGGCACATAAGAAATAATAATTTGCGGGGCTATGGAGAAATAAGATGGGAGCGATGGGATTGAGCAATGCCAACATGCCATGACAACATGGACCCAACTAGCCTAACGGTTGCTGCAAGGTCCTTCATAGTCTCGGCTTTATTTCCACCACTCTGCTTGCACTTGTTTTTCTTCCATTCAGAACAAGGAATCGGAACCCTTGTCCCCACCTTCCACACCATCAGACTCCACACTCTACAGAGCATCCTCCAGGATTTCTGTCTGTGGGATTCTACCACCAGACAACGACCCTCCTCTATGCCTTCATTCTCAAGGAAAAATTCTCTCCGTGACAGCCTGTTTCACCTTTATGCCCCATCAGTCCCCTTCTCACAGCACCACCCCAACAACCACAGCGAGCCAATGCCAACATTTTATCTCTCTCCTTCCTGACATCCAGGGAGCAAACAGTCCTTCCAGCTGAAATAGTGATTCATTTTCATGTCATCCCGTTCAATGTGTTCACAATGTGGTTACCTGTACATGGCAGATTGGTTGCTCGCTCCATAGGTTGCCCACATTAACTCTGCAAGGCTGACCCTGAGCTTGCTGTCTTGGTCCCACAGCCACTCATGTGCCTCGTACATCGTGAGGAACCTCACCCTTCGGTCTGGGAGTGTTACAGCTGTTGGGACGATATTGAATTAAAAATATCAGATGATCCCTTTTGGCAACTTTCTCCATTATAAACCTTCCTTTCCGTTAGTTCTTTGTTCCCTTAATGTCTCCAACAGCTGAGTTTGGAACCAAATGTTACCTTGACAACATTGGTCTGCAGCTGATCACAGGTGCCCTTTGTTCATCCCATTCTCTGTCTCTGATGTCTGAAACGTGCTTGCGTTCTCACTCCTCCCTACCTCTCCCTCAACTGTCTGCCAAACCCCTCATTTCTCACTCAGTCACTGTGGAGCTTTGTATGGTTTGACACGGGTGTGTTTCTGGATGTAATGGTTAGAGGTGGAATTATTTAGATTAATGCAGCATTGCTCAGTTCCTGCAGGTGGCGGTGTGGAGATGTATGTGGCAAGTGTTATAAACATCAGAGACACAAGAGACAGCAGATGCTGGAACTTTGATCAAAACGCAAAGTACTGGTAGAACTCAATCCATCAGGCCCATCTCTGGAGGGAAATGGATAGATGATGTTTTGGGTCGGGTCCCTGTCAGGCTGATGGAGTAGAGGGAAAAAAAGCTGATTAAAAAGTAAGCAGAAAGAATGGGAAAAGAGCTGGCAGGTGACAGGTGGGGAGAGAAGAGTGCAGATAGTGTCCAAGGTTGGAGGTGAGAAGTGGAGAAGACAAAAGGGTGCAGGTGGTGGAATCTGATAAGGAAGGAAGGTTGTGAGAGAAATGTAGAACCAGAGGGCGGGACAGTGGATGAAAATGAATGGGGGGGCTGGGGGGTGGAGGAAAATGGGGGGGCTGGGGGGGTGGAGGAAAATGGGGGCCTGAGTAGGGATAGGGGGGTGGGAATTGAGCAGGTGGTGGAGGGGAAAGGAACTAGATGGAAGAGGCAGGGAGAGTGGGGGAAAAAGGTGTGCCTGTGGAGGGGGAGTTGGGTAGATAAAGGGTGAGGGGGGTGGAAATGTACCTGAGATTACCTGAAATTAGATAATTCAACGTTCATATCACTAGGTTGTAAGCTGCCCAAGCGGAATGTGAGCTGCTGTTCCTCCAGCTTGCGTGTGGCCTCACTCTGGCCATGGATATGGCCCAGGACAGAAAGCTTGGTGTGGGAATGGGAATGCGCTGAGCAATCGAGAGATCCAGCAGGCCTTGGAGGACCGAGTGCATGTTCACTAAAGTGATCGTCAGTGCCTGCTGGATGTTGCTGCAGTTAACACTGTCTCAGATCACGCCACTAGTGGAGGCGGCCATTCAATGTATTGTAGGTGGAAGATGGAGGCATTGAGGGTGTGGGGAAGTGGCACGGCACAGGAGGGGAGGCCGGCATAGATCAGCAATGGTCATATTGACTGGCAGGACAGGCTTGAGGGGCCGAGTGGCCCACTCCTGCTCCTATTTTCCGGTGTTGCTCCAAGGAGATTGTAGTGTAATTATTACTCTAAGGGCAATGCAGGCAGCTGGCTCAGCAAATTAACGGTGCATTGAGGCCTGCTGCTGCTCTGAAGTGTGTGCTTTATTTAGAGTTTGTGTTGTTAATTGAAGTTTTGGGTTTTCATTCCTGGGGACGATCTACCATTAACCTTTCCTACTGGAGTTGGGCATAGAATTCCATCTTCTAACCTTCCCGCCGCCCTCCAACTTCCAAACAGCCTTGCAATTTGAACTAAGCTGACAAAAGGCTTTGATGCCGAATTTTGAGAAGCCTTCAGAAGGGTTCAGCTTTGTTTGGTTGTCAGTTGTTGTTTCTGCAAAGCTGATTGACATCTGGTTAAGGAAGTCTCTCTCCTTTCTCACTGTCTCTCGTTCTCTCTCTCTCTCTCCCCCCCCCCCCCCTCTCTCTCTCTCTCTCTCTCTCATTGCCTTTTCTATTTGTAACCAGTGCCTTAGGTGAAAAACCTGCCTCCAGACTGGCGGATTGTTCTGGAAATGGTTACCAGAGCAACCTTCCCCAGACCTGCTTTCTTTGCTTCTGGTGATTGCACAATTTCATTACCCAGTCAGGATCAACCCACTCGCACCACCTTAATAACATTTCTCTGCCCATGAAAAAGGACAATTAAATTTTGAGGTTAAGCTTTGGCAGGGAACAGTGGCATGTCTTCTTGTACTTCACATTGTAAGTGCCGGGCTGCATTAGTATTAAAAAAAAAAGACACAAAGTGCTGGAATAACTCAGCAGGTCATCCCTGAAGAACATGGATAGACCACGTTTTGGGTTAGGACCCTTCTTCAGATTGACTGTAGTAAGGCTGCATTTGCGATGTGGCATTGTCCTGGGAGATTGCAGTTGTTAATCTATGGCGGGTGAATACATCCCAAAGCAGCTACGTGCAGAAGATGTGAGCATTGTGCTTTAATTTATCATGGTTAACAATATGCGGGGATTAGGGAGAGCTTGTTGTGTTCTGGCATGGGGGGAAATGAGTGGGCATTCTGTGCGACATAGGGTTTGACGTAGGAACAGGGAAGTGAAGAGTAACTGAGGGGGTAATTTGAATCCCATGTTGGGGGAGTCAGGAGTGTTTAATTGCCATCTGTACCAGCAATGGAACATTGAAATTCTTATCTTCTGCCCCTTAACAATAACACACAGGTAGATGTACAATAATCAACAACACAATTGACTAGTAATCAGCAATACCTGGGAACCTTACCAAGTAGTGCAAAACTGAGGTACATAGTGCAACCAAAACCAAGTCCAAGGAGGATAATGGTTGCAAAAGCAGGATTATGGTCAGTGTTGTGCTGATGGTTATTGGGAAGGAGCTGTTCTTGAACCTGGAGGTCACGGTTTCCAGGCTGCTGTACCTTTTTCCCGAAGGTAGCTGCGAGATGAGAGCATAGACAGGGTGGTGTGGCTCTCTGACGATACTGGCTGCCTTTTTGAAGCAACGCCTTCAGTAGACCCCTTGATGGTGGGGAGGTCAGTACCTGTAATGGACCAGGCAGTGCTTACCACTTTCTGCAGTCTATTTTGTTTCTTGGCTGCAAGGAACAAAGTCCTGGCCTACCCAATCTCTCCCTAATCTTCTCTGCACTCTTTCCAGCGTGATGGCAGCTTTCATATAGCAGGCTGACCAAAACTGAATGCGATAGTCCAAGTGCAGCATCACTCATGCCTTGGGGGAAGGGAGTAAGTTATGTAAAGAATACGAGGAAACAGTTTTAATTTATGTACAAACTCTGTTTCTTCAATTCCAGGAAATGCAAGAAAACATGAAGAAGTACGAGAACTCTCTAGCAACCTTGATCAAACATACAGCTTGCGGTGGGCAGTCAGCATGCACCTCTCAGGATGTGAAAAGCCTCGTGCAGATTTGTTGGCACCAGACAGAGATTTTAGCAGTTTCTTTTTTGTTCTTTGTTTTGATGTAATATCAGTCTTTTTTAGCATCGTGAGTGTGAATCGGTCGTGTGTGAATTAGGTTCTGTGAGGAGCAACAGTGGGGAGTGTGGGTGAGGTGGAGGTGTGGTGTGTGTTGTGAGGGGGACTGCCTACCCAGAGGGACAAAGTGCGCAGTATAATCACAGAGTCGTGGATTGTAGAAACAAGCCCTTTGACCCACCTTGTCCATGCCAACTAAGTCCCTTTTGCCTGCATTTCACCATATCCCTTTAAACCCATTCTATCCATATATCTGTCCAATTGTCTTTTGAAAGTTACAATTGTAGCTTCCTCTGGTATATTGCTAAAATATTGCAATGCATATTTTGACTACTGTTGGCACCGTTGATGCAATTATTTGGGGCTGGAATAAACTAACTTGTGCCTTCGAATTAACGTGGAATATAATAAATGTAAGAGTACACTTTAGTGGGAAAGCAGGAGGGCAAAAAGAGACAAGAGATAGCTCTGGAAGTCGTAAAGGTAAATCCTGAAAGACCCTACAGTTATATTCAGAGCATCCTTAAGGATCAACGTGGTCATCTTTGTGTTGATCCAGGGGAAATGAGCCAGGCGTTAAATAAATATCTCTCACTTGTCATGTTCTTGTGAATAAATACAGAAGCAAAGGAATTGAGGGCAATGAATTGTAATGTGTTGGACCAAACTCAAATTACAAAAGAGGAGGTGCTACCACTCTTCAAGAATATTAAAGTGGATAAATCCCCAGGTCTTGACCAAGTTTATCTTTGGACATTGTGGGAAGTGAGGGAAGAAATTGCTGGGGCTCTGGCAGAGATACTTCCATTATCTTTAGCCATGAGGGACGTACCAGAAGACAGATGGGTGGCTAATGTTGTACCCTTATATGTAAGGGCTGCAAGGACAAACCAAGGATCTACAGGCCAGCAAGCATGACATCAGTGGTGGGCATGTTACTGGAGGGGATTCTGAGGGACAGGATCTACCAGAATTTGGAAAGACGAGAACTGATTTGGGATAGTCGACACTGTTTTGTGTGTGAAAAATCATGTCTCACTAATTTGATAACACTTCTTTTGAATAGGCCACTAAAAGAAGTACAGGTGAGTACAATGGCGACATATAAAAAGACATTTTGACAGACACATGGATATAAAAGGTTTAGGGATATGTGCCAAATGCAGGCAAGTGGGACTGAATTACAAAACCTTGTTGGCACAGGCACATTGGGCTGAAAGACCTGTTTCAGTGCTGTATGTTTGTATGACTAAGATTTGCAGGAGGACAGGAGATTGAAGAGGTGTGTTGCAACCAGAGGGTTAATGTTAGGGTGAACTAATCCATTTGTGAGGGTTGAAGCTGGAAAATGTCAATGTCACCCTGCGTAAAGGGGCATTCTGGAGTGCTTGGTATTAGTCAGGTGAGAGTCTCAGAGGCATGTGCAGTTTTTGGTACTTTTTTTATAAAAGATCCGCACTGATTTGTTGCATGAATCTGAGGGAGGACATTGTCATGAGAAAGTCACAGTGAAAGGTGAGCAGATGTGTAAAATGTTCAAAAGAGATTAAAGTGAGGTTGAAGAACAAAAGATTTCTTCTGCAGGTGGTTCGTCTGTAACTCTGTGGAGGAGCCTGTTTCCCTGAAGCTGTTTACTTCAGGGTCACTTTAACTTTTTAGACAGAGACAATGACAATTTTGTTTGTGGATACCAGAGCTTTGCACCAAAGGGAAGGAACAAGGGCTTCTTAGGATTAAAGGATTGAATCTGGACTTCAAGTGTGGAATTATGAGAGAACACCTGAGGCCTATGTTTATCAGGAATTTAAAATGATGGCCAACTTGGACGGTCTTTCAAGATATTAAAGGGAATTGATGGGATGCATGGAGACTATTTCTGGCAATTGTGGAGACTTTGAATCATAGAACCTGTTTACTCAAGTTTACTATACACAAATATGGTGAGCTACAGGTACAAGGAAAACATCTTGCTTGTAGCAACATCACATCCATATAGATTCAGACAAAAACAAGTTGTACACAAATTACACAAAGTTCTAAAAGAAAGACTGCAGAAAAAGACATTGTTTGTAGGAGCAAAATGGAAAGGCCACGTGGAGTTGATGTTCAAAGTAACAGGCGATTTATTAAAACCGGTGTGCACCAGGAGACCAGTCAAAGCTGATCTCCCAAGTATGGGTTTGGTATAGTTTTTATATTCTCTGATGACAAGATGATTCAGAAAGCTGACAGTAAAATGAGGTCTTAATTACAGAAACGCTAATAACAAAATGAGGTCTTGCACAGAATCTTGACTAACAATAAAGTGAGGTCTTGCACAGAATCTTGACTAACAATAAAGTGAGGTCTTGCACAGAATCTTGACTAACAGTAAAACAAGATCTTACACAGAAACTAGATAAATAGTAAAATGGGGTCTTGTACAGAATGGAACTCAGAAAGACTTAATTAGGTGACAAACAGAATGAGATGATTATGCACAAATCTAACTTCGTTAAGAGTTAATCCAATTTTCTGTTACATTGATGGGTGTACACTATAACATAATTAATAAGGTTCCTGGATCTTTGGTGTTGTCACTGCTGCATTCCATGTCTCTACTTTTAGGCTTTTTCTACGGTTCCCTGTACCACATTAGCACAATCCACATCCTTATTTATTAATTATTGGCCCTTACTATTCTCTACCCTACAACATTAGTGCAAAAATAAAACCTGAAAGAAAACAAATCCACAGTGGTGTAAGAGGTGGACTGTACTGTTCTGTTGAGATTGCATTAGGTTATGCAGGCAGTTCATGAACCTGGTTGTAGGAAGTTAGCTGTTCCTAAACCCTATGGTGTGGGACCTCAAGCTTGTGTATCTCATACCCGATAATAGCAGTGTGAAAAGAACAGAACCGGAGAAGGCTATTTGGCCCATTAGAGTGTAGGACATTGAGGGGGTGACCTTGGACGTGTACAAGATTATGAGGGGCATGGATAAAGTGTATGCTCACAATCTTTCCCAGGGTAGTGGATTCTAAAACTAGATGGCAGAGACTTAAAATGAGAGGGGAGAGATTTCAGAGAGATCTCGGGCGCAACTTTTCCACTTAAAGGATGGTCTGTATCTGGAATAAGCTGCCAGAGAAAACTAAAGAAGTGAATACAATTATAAAATTTAAAAGACAGATACGTGGATAGGAAGGGTTTAGAGGGCTATGGGCCAAATGCAGGCAAATGGGACGATGTCAATTTGGTCGGCATGGATAAGGTAGGCCGAAGGGCCTGTTTCTGTGCTGCACAGCTCTATGACGATGCTGGAAAAGAAACAATTCAACTGCTAAAGATTAATAACAGGCAGCAGGTCTGAGGTGCCTCCTTTGCCAAAGGCGGATGGAGGAGTTCATTTTCCAGAGGGGCATAGAATGAAAGATACCCCTTCCCACAGGGGCAGGGAAGTTTGGACTTCCCCCCTTTTTTATTGAGTTTGGTGTAAAATCTGAGCTCAATCAATAATGAACTGCATTGAGAAGAATCTGCTGTTTAATTTTGCTGCTTCACTAAAATGCAAACTCTGCTCTTGGGCTGAGATTTACCCTGCAGGCTTCACAGAAAATTTAATTTGGAGGCATAGTAGAATCGTGGCTTTGGTGAAAAGCTATGCATTTAAACTGCAGTATCCATGCTGCTTTATATGCTGAAGAAGCTGACTGCTTTTCTGATAGGTGGGCACCATTTTCATAACTGCTGTATTTGACTGATATGAAAGAGAAACATTGAGTCGTGCAGTAAAATGCTCCCTTGTGCCCAATAATCTGTATTCCTTTCAAAGGCCAACGTATGCATGTAAGAAACTGTAAGGTATGCACAGCAGGTTGTGCAAAAATACTGTCACAAGTGGACCAGGAAGCCCTCAGTCGCAAGGGGTAGAGAATGTTGTGCACAATTACACTCTCTTGCAAAGTCTCACTGTACCTGGTCTTTAACAGATCGTCCAGTCTCCAGCACAGGCACTGAAGACGCAATTTGTTGGTTTGATAACTCGAGTGGAATTACCAGTGGTGATCACCACATCTATCAGACCAGGTATGATCAGCACTAACCTGCTGTTAACTAGTCATAATGCCATATCAAACCTTTCTGATCAGTTTCAGCCTTGCTCAGCTACCAATCCAATCTCTTAATAAAAGTCGGATCATAACAACAATTGTTATTTAACCCCTTGAGCTTGTTCCCCACTATTGAGATTGTGGCAGTTTTAAGACCTAAATCAAAGTACTATACTACCTCATGACCTCTTTTTTCATTAACAAAAATATTAATCGAGGATACTGCCCTTAAAAATTAACCCACTTCTCTCCACAAGTACCCTTCGAATTGATTAATATTTCCAGTTTTCTGTATTTTGTTCTGATTTTTCAACATCACCAGTATCTGGAATGAGCTGCCATAAGAGGCTACAGAAGCAGGTACAACTCTGACTTTGAAAAGACATTTGGACAGATATGTGATAGGAAGATCTAAGAGGGGTGTGGGCGTATGAAGGAAGGTAGAGGAAGAGGATTAATGGGAGCTTCATTTTTTCTCCACACACAATACTCTATTTGCAGAATAGATTGATTTCAACAGTTGGATTGGAATGGAGAAGCTGACTTTTACACTAATGAGGAAATAAACAAAGGGAAGAAGTGAGCTTTTACACACATAGAGTGGCATGATGTAGACTTTGCTGCCCGTAAGGCTGATGAAGTTGGTCACAACTTCCAAAAGGGAACTAAATAGACACTGCATTTGCGAGATAATAATTTGCAGGAGAAAGGTCAGGAGAGCAGAACTGAGTAGATTGTTTTCCCAAGAGCTGACATAGACCTGACCAGCTTTAATAATATGCTTCTTGATCGTCATGGCACCGTGGCGACTGTAACTATGTTTGTATTATGCAGTGGGTGTGGTTGGTGGCGAAACAGAAAGGAAGTTGCTCACCTTTCATCTGATCCAGTGATTTCCTTCACACTTTAGTATGGCAACTGTTGTGCCCAAGACCACAAGAAATTGCAGAGTTGTGAATGTCTCTCCTCCATCAGTTGGCACTATGGCACAATGCTTTTGGAAGCAACCAACATATTGAAGGGCCACTCACACCCTGGTCATTCTTTCTCCTGTTGCGCAGAAGATACAAAGGATTGAAAACACATACCACCTGATTCAGGAACAAGCTCTTCACTGCTGTGTTACCAGGCTCCTGAACAGACCTCTCATATACTAAGAATGAACTCCCGATCTCCCAATCTACCTTTTTACAACCCTTGCACTTTCACTTCAACTGCAAAACTATATTCTGCACCATTTATTTATTCTTTTGCACTACCTGTTGTAATCATGTTTGCTATGAATTGCCTGAATTGCATGCAAAACAACAACTAATAATAATAATAATACATTTTATTTATATAGCGCTTTTCATATACTCAAAGACGCTTTACAGAGATTTTGAGAACATAGGGAAATGAATAAATAGATAAATAAGTAAATAAATAAATGAACAGAGAAAGGAGACAGAAGGTGAGGTGACCTTCAGTGGTTGAAGGCAGTACTGAACAGATGAGACTTCAGCGATGTTTTGAATGTGGTGAGTGTGGGGGAGTCTCTAACGGTTTGGGGTAGTGAGTTCCATAGGGTGGGAGCAGCGATGGAGAAAGCCCTGTCCCCCCAGGATCTGAGTTTAGTCCGGATGTGGGGGGATAGGAGATTGGCAGCGGCAGAGCGGAGGGTGCAGGTGGGAGTGTGCCTGTGGAGGAGGTCGGTCAGGTAGGATGGGGCCAGGTTATGGAGGGCTTTGTAGGTTATGAGGAGGATTTTGTACTGGATTCTCTGGGGGATGGGGAGCCAGTGGAGTTTATAAAGGACGGGGGTGATATGGTCACGGATCGAGGTGTGGGTGAGTAGACGGGCAGCGGAGTTTTGAATGTATTGAAGTTTATTGATGATTTTTGAGGGTGCGCCATAGAGGAAGCTGTTGCAGTAGTCCAGACGGGAGGTGATGAAGGCGTGGATGAGGGTTTCTGCAGCTGTGGAGGAGAGGGATGGACGGAGACGGGCAATGTTTTTGAGGTGGAAGTAGGCTGTCTTTGTGATGTGTTTGATGTGTTTGTCGAAGGAGAGGGTTTGATCAAGGATGATTCCAAGATTCCGGATGTGAGGTGAGGTGGATACTGGGAGACCATCAATGTTGAGGATGAAGTTTTGGGTGGATTTGGTGAGCGTTTTTGGACCAATGATGATGATTTCAGATTTGTTGCAATTGAGTTTGAGGAAGTTTGATTGAAGCCAAGATTTTATTTCAGTAATGCAGTTTGTCAGTGCAGAGTGTGTGGTGGGGGAGATTGACTTGGTGGAGATGAGGAGCTGGATATCATCGGCGAAGCAGTGGAAGTTGAGACCATGACGACGGATTAATTGACCAAGGGGGAACAGGTAGAGGATGAAGAGGAGGGGGCCAAGGACTGAGCCTTGGGGGACACCTTGGGGGAGGGGAGCGGTGGGGGATTTACAGTTGTTAATGGAGATGAACTGGTGTCTGTCAGAGAGGTAAGATTTGAACCAGGATAGGGCTGTGCCGGTGATGTTAAGGGAGGTTTCAAGTCGGGTGAGGAGAATGGAGTGATTTATGGTGTCAAAGGCGGCGCTGAGGTCAAGTAGGATGAGGATGTTGAGGTTGCCAGCGTCGGAGGAGAGGAGAATGTCGTTTGTGATTTTGAGGAGCGCAGTTTATATATCTATATAAAAAATATATAAAAATGGCAATAATAAACCAATATTAATATCATCCATTTGATTGTGAAGGGTCTTGACCTATCCATGTTCTCTAGAAATGTTGCCTGTCCTGCTGAGTTACTCCAGCTCTTTGCGCCTTTTTTGTAAACCAGCATCTGCAGTTCCTTATTTCTACCATCCATTTATTTACTTGTATTCTGATTTTGTTCTCTGTTGAATCCAAAGTTTGTGGTGGCACTGTTTTCTCAACTGAGTGCCACAATTGTTTGACTGTGCCTAGTTGAAAGGACATGGTTAACAGTTGATGGAGTGTGCCTTCACTGAGCTCAAATCATGCATTTACCCCACAGTTGCATGAACTTCAACACACCGGGCCTTAACAGCATAAAACATTTTTTATGCACCCAAGATGCTTTGCTCGGCCATAATATCTCATCCCTGCTTGTGCAGGTTAGTTGCTGAACCTGGAAGTGGATTCCATTCATTGTAAGTTGAATGCATGTACAAAGCTTGGGCTAAGTGGAAGACATGTTTCCACATGGAATGATCCTTCGGAATGGTCATCGAAATAGGAGAAACCCATTGAAACTCGAGTAAACAGCAATCAAACCACTCTGGATGATGGAAACTCTACCAAGAGTCTTCAATCTCAGACTTTTGACTATGTCTTATGTTTCATGGATGCTGCCTAACCTGATGTGTCTTTCCATTAAAACAAAATTTGCCTCTGAGTTGGCATTGAATGAAATAACGGCTCATTTATTGTACCTTCAATGAACAATAATTTATCGTTCTCAGATTTTAACATTACCAAATGATTCGGCATCCTTTGCTGTTTTGGGAAGAACCTGTTACTTTTTAGCAGCATCTACATTCACCATCCTGAATCTAATCTAATCTGAAGAAGGGCCTCGACCCGAAACGTTACCCATTCCTTCTCTCCTGAGATGCTGCCTGACCTGCTGAGTTACTCCAGCATTTTGTGAAATAAATAATCTTTATACAATGTTACCCCATTATAGGCTCCCCAGAGCAGAAATATTTCTGGTCTCTTTCCTGCTTTGCCTCCCCTGATCACCAACCTCTCTTGCATTTACTTATCCGAAGGAATAATAAAGGTAAATAGCTGAGATGCAGATTTAAAAAAATCCCATACCCATAAAAGAGAGGAAAGGTTAACTGAAGTAGATTGGGAATCAGCTCACGTAATGCACTGGTATCAGCCAGGAGGCCTGAATGGCCTGATTCCCTGCTAGAAATACTTTGTGTCATATAACCACATTAAAAAAAAAGCATTGGCAGATGGTGGGGACTGAACAGAGCGAGCAGTGAAGTGGCTTTGGGGCTTGCAATCGCTGCACTGGTACACTTGCAGTGGTCTGTAAATACTATGTGTGGAGCCCTTTTATAAGGGACATGGTGAGCATATACGTTGGGGTTTGGCGGGAGTTTCTGGTTGGTGGGGAAGTTTGTGCCAGAGCCATTGAATCCAGCTGCATGTCCAATTGTGCGGTGAATATCCATCGTTGAAATCAGATTCCGATAGGAATCCAAGTGGTACCAATTAGATGGACATCACTCAAAATAAAAGCCTGTGGGCTTTTTGTGCTGTGCTTGCAATATATTCACAAACCCACTCAGGAAAAGTCCAGGCAGGCTGTACTCACTGCAGCAGATTGCTCTTGCCTTCTGGAATCCTTGAGCCCAGTATTGAATTGTTGAGGTAACCTGGGAGCTGAGCCTGGGGAAGAAGGCAATGCTGTCACTTTCAGGAAAATTATTTTAATCCATTTTAAGCCATGAGATGAAACTAAGAATTCATTGTCACGTAATCAGTATCACATTAGACCGGAGTGATGGTTCCTGTCTACAGAGCAGTTCCATGTAATTTCTTAACAAGGACGGTGTTTCAGCTGGGATTGCAACGCACGTGAAGACTGAGACGGAGGCTTTATATCCGTGTGATATAAACTGTGATTCATTGCATCTTGAGTCTTCTGTTTTTGCTGCAGGGAGTAAATGCTAGACAGTGAGAAAGAGATGCTCATGGCCAAGTCTGTAAGCGCAGCGTTGCCAAAGACGTGCAGGGTGAAATGGGGCGCATGAAATGGGGAGAATAAAAGCGTGATTGACTGAAGAGAACTGTTGGTAAGGGAGGTTGTCCAGGTGCAGCTTTCATGACCATTTCCCAGGTGTAGGGTTGGTAATGCTTTTGCCTCTGGTCAAAGGGTCACAGTTTAAAACTCAGATCAGCAGTAATCTTGGTGGATATTCCAGGTGTAAGCACCGCACATGCAGTATTGTCCGTGTTCTTCCCCAAATGTTTGGGGTACTTTTTCCGATAAGTTTAGAGGTATCACAAGTACAATAACGTTGTCTTTTGGCCAAGGTTCCACCTCCCACCTTGTTCCCTTGTAAGCAACAGCAGATAACCTGGCTACAAAACACCCGCAGTTATCTTCTTTTTGATGAAATTAGAAACGAGGTGGGCTGCAGGAGAGTTTGAGCGGTGAATAAAATGTATTGACCCTTGCACAAAGACCGGGAGAACTTTCAGAATATTACACCGGTCTCAAAGAACTTGGAGGCTTGCAATAAGATGCCATGCCAACTTCTCTCCTCTGTGGTTAAGTTGCAGTTGGTGCAAGGAATCAAAGGATCCCTCCAGATCTCCACCAGTCAGAAAAACAAAAGGACACAAGATGCTGGAGTAATTCAGCAGGTCAGGTAGCATCTATGGAGAACATAGATAGGGAGCGTTTCAGTCAGGACCTGAAACGTTGCCTGTCCATGTTACTGCCTGACCAGCTGAGTTACTCCAGCACTTTGTGCCCTTTTGTCTAAAGCAATTTCTACAGTTCCTTGTTTCTATAGTCTGAAAAACGAGCTTAGCGATCTGAGAAGGGCTCATTCCGGTGGAGAATCGCCTCTTTACCTTTCATCTCGAAGAGTGCACAGGTCTGAGGGTGTAAAACTGCCAGTTACACACAGGAGGGCAGCATTTGACGAGTTTGGTAAAAGCTGTTTGATCACATCAAGTTCCTGCATGGAATATATTAATTTGAAGAGGCTTACTTGGTATTACAAATGTCCTCGATTGCAGAAAGGCGCTTAAGGCTTTGACTAATAAATCGATAAATCTTTATTAAATTTGTTAATTAATCTGTCACAGGCATAACTCCTTTTAAACGGGACTTTATTTTGTCTTTTGCTGTTTTTTAACAGCTCTGCTTAAGTTTTTGCTTTTTTTCAAACATTGAGGAGAAATGATAGCGAGTATTTTAAAATAATTGAAAACTTGAACCTCGAGACCTGGGTGGTGGGAAACAAAAACACGTCTGTTGCAAGTGGAATGCTATGACAAAGAAACACAGATTGGACGTCATTTGCATTTGAACCTTTAACCTTTCCTACGGCCAAAGCAGTGTCTGAGAGTTGGGCCTGAAGGCATGCAGCTAGTAGCCTCCATTAATCCTGTGAATGTTGACTGGGTCTGGCCATTCACGGCATGTGTGCAGAATTTGTTAGTCGCTCGAGGCACGAGGGCTGTACAGCATTGGCTAAATTCACTAAAAAAAAACCAAAGCCTGCAATGTTTGCGTGATTAAGTTGTCTTTAATGTTATATTGCTATCGATGTGTTTGTACTTTTGTTTCCTCACCTGGTTTAATTTAGTTTTTGTTTAGTTTAGAGATACAGCGCGGAAACAGGCCCTTTGGCCCACCGAGTCTGCAACGACCAGCGATCCCCGCACATAAACACTATCTTACACACACTAGGGACAATTTACTCATACACCCAGCCAATTAACCTACATATCTGTACGTTCTCTGTACCTACATATCTGTACATATCTCTGGCAATTCATTCCAGATACAGACTAACCTCTGAATGAAAATGTTACCTCTGAGGTCCCTGTTAAATCTCACCCTTCTCACCTTAGGCTTATGCCCTCTAGCTTCATAATCCTCTACCCTGGGAATAAGACAGTGAACATTCACTTTTTCCATGCCCCTCTGGTCCAAAGAAAAATAGTTCCAACCTATCCAATCTCCACTTATAACTCAGGCCCGGAAGCCCGGTAACATCCTCGTCCTTCTGCACCCTTTCTGACCCTTAATGATATCCTTCCTAGAGCTGGGCGTGCTGAAGTACACACAGCACTCCAAGTGTAGACCCCAACTTCCAGCATCTGCTGTCTCTTGACTCTACTACTGTGGGGACTCAAGCCTTGGAAGTCTCCTTCCCCCTTTTCTCCTTTCATTTCTGTACATCTTCATAGTTTTCATTGTTAACATTTTATTGTCAGTTTGGAAGTTACATTTGCACCAAGATGCTCTGATATCTTAGTGCAAATCACTGTTAAGCTTTTAAGGTGATCTGACCCATTTCTCTAAGTTTAAGTTCAGAAAGTTGGTAATTGCGTGATGGAACTTTGTTTGAGCTGTGTGAACGTGGAACAGATTGGATCACAGAGGCCCAATCTTCTTGCAAGTAAGGCTTGATTGACAATCCAGAACATTCCAAGGGCCATTAAATTGTCCCTGGGATTGTGGGACATCTTGAGATGTCATTGCTGCCGCTGTGCTGTGGTCTTCTACTGGAGCCAGGTGGCAGAGTGCCAACTTCAGCTGAGTCCCTGCACTTACACTGGGCAGTGTGCCTGCTGAACATGTTCCAGGTTTGACCTGGCTTGCATTCAGCAGTTCCGTACAACAATTCGAGAGAGGAATAACTGGGAAAGGAGAAGTGGATTTCAGCTCGTTTACAGTTTTTAATTAATTGGAATGTGTTTAATTAAGTTGCACATGCTTTGCTTCATCAGAGCATTTAAAGGGTTTAATTATTGCTTTTTTAAAATCTCACATTTAAAGTCACTCTTAAAACAGTTACAAAGTATTTGGACGAACATTTGAATTGCCAAGACATTCGAGTCTACGGACCAAATCTTGCTAAATGAGATTGGATGGGTTTTGCCAACGTAGGCATGGTGGGCTGAAGGGTCTGCTTCTGTGCTGTACGGCTCTGTAAGTTGTGCAATCAAACCAGAACAATGGAGGAAGCTCTGCATAGGTCAAGTAGCATCCTTTGGGGGAAGAATCAGAATCCATGTTTGAGGTTTAGGACCTAGGATCAGAATTGCAAAAGTCAGAAAAGAATCCCCACCATCTGGGCCTTTCTCACTACTCAGTTTGGGCAGGAGGTACAGAAGCCTGAAATCCCACACCACCAGGTTCAGGAACAGCGACTTTTCTACAACCGTCACAACCCTAAACCTCCCTCAAACCTTCAGGTTCAGGAACAACTTCTTCCTAAAAAACGTCAGGCTATTGAACACTACAAATACTAACTAAATTTCGAACTAAGACCTGTCTCGGTTGCACTCGGGACTTTATGCTTTTGAATTGCACTAATATTGTTTTTATTTATTGAACTTATTTTGGTTTGTTTTATTAGGCTATCTATTGAGTACTGTATTTACAGTCCTGTTGTGCTGTTGTGCAAGAATTTCAATGTACTGTTTCCGTATTTATGACAATTGAACACTCTTGACCCTTAATCACTGCAAGCTAATTCTTGTTTTGTATCTAATTATGTTTTGGCCTGTTCTCTTGTTTTTTGCACTGTCTTCTTTCTTTTCACGCTCTTTCAGAATTTGTGCAATTTATGTATAATTTATGTTTTTGTGCATTTGTTAATGTGCCTGTGAAACTGCTGCAAGCAAGATCTTCATTGTACCTGCACCTCACTGCACTTATACATTTGACAATAAACTCGACTTCACTTGAGAGGTCCGCTGATTCTTTCATCTATTTGAGTCTCCTTTGCCAATTCCATCCGAAGAAATTGCCTTTATTTAACTTGAGGACACTAGTTTCAGCCCCAGGATTTTCACCCTCAAACTGAATTTGAAATTGTACCACATTATGATCATTCCTTCCTAGAGATCCTTTACTACGAGATTATTAATTAATGCTGCCTCTTTGTATAATACCAGTCCTAAAATAGCCTGCTCCCTGGCTGGTTCATCAATGCATTGCTCTTAAGTCGTCATTTGGAGCCCATTCTCAAACACATCCTCAAGGCTCCCCTTGCCAATTTGATTTGTCCAATCTATATGATAATTAAAATTGTCCATGATTAGTGCAGCATCTTTCTCACAAGCACACATTATTTCTTGATTAATACCTGTCCTGGCTGACAGTTACCATTACAAGGCCTTTATACGACTCCCACCAGTAACTTTTCACTATTACTATTTTCTTTGGAGGCCAAGGGGAGATGTCCAAACAATCATGCAGAGACTCCTGCCATCCTTCCTCTTCCCTCGTGTGCTTCTCACCTCATGTAAGTCCTTGAACATTGAATTCTACAACTTTAGGTAACCTCGGGTCTTTTTCCAACCATCTGCTTATCAAATCCTTTCCTCACCTGTGTTTACCTGTGACCTGCCCTGCTTCATGCGCCCCTCCACTCTTCCGGGTTCCCAAGGAGGGTCCCAACACAAAATGTCACCTGTCCATGTTCTCCAGGAGAGCTGCCTGACCAACTGAGTTACTCTAGCATTTTGTGTCTTTCCTGTAAGTAGAGTGCCATTGCTGGTGTTCAGCAAACAGTGAATATGTTGCTTCTGAGAAATCTTGGCTAATAGCTTGTACCTTTTGGTTAAGAGATACTGCGTGGAAACAGGCCCTTCGGCCCACCAAGTTTGCACTGATCAATAATCACCTCGTATATTAGTTCTATCCTACACTCGAAGGACAATTTATAGAAGCCAATAACCTACAAATTCGTACCTCTTTGGAATGTGGAGGAAACCGGAGCACCTGGAGAAAACCCATTCAGTCACAGGGAGAACGTACAAACTCGTATAGATGGCACCCGTAGTCAGGATCGAGCCTGGGTCTCTGATGCTGTAAGGCAGCAACTCTACAGCTGCACCACTGTGCCACCATCACCTGTACGTTTTTCTGCCTACGCCAATAGATAAAAGCTTTACAATCGATTAAGAATGGAATACAGTGTGCAGAGTTATGTGATCGGCCACCATACAATTTTGGATATTTAAATATATTCTAAAGTTGAATCTTTCTCCATCCTTCCTCTCAGCCCCAGTGCTCAGCCCCACTGCAAACTCTTCCCACAGTAAATGCACTACAACATCTCCCTGAGCTCGGCTTGCCTCTGAGTGACATGAAGAACATTGGCATTGTTTTTTGTACTATTTTAATTCAGTTGAGTTGTCATCATTGATTTTTTCTTTAAAAATAATTGAGAGTCTATTTTAAACAAAATGTTTTGCAGCTATACGGTTTGGAGTCACGCATGTTCCCATTGACATGGTAAACACAGTTTCACACGCAGCACAAGAACAGCTAAAAATGGTCATCGGAAAATTGACAACAACAGCACAACACGGAATGGAAACACACATGGTACATGTGGCAGGTGTCCCTGTGCTCAGCAGCAGTGTTGAGATCTGCTTGTCTTATTTTAAACTGCTCCGTGTGACGTCTCATTGCTGCTGTTGCCATTTTGAAGAACCTACTGATTGTTCAAAGGTGTCAGCTGTGGCCTCGTGTAGTAGTTTTACTTGTCGGTCAGATGTACCACTGTGGGGGCAGGGTCTGGTGGAGACGCCCCTCCAAATATTGGATACTGTGTAAAGTACAATGTAAATTTGGAAATGAATACCTGTATTGAATGTGTAACCTCCGGAAATGTTGGATGGGGTTTGTTAAAAAGAAGATGTTTTGTAAATATTTATTACTTGAATAAAGTATTTTTTGATATAAAAAAAATAACATAAATAAAAATAAAATAAAAGATGTACCTCTGTGGAGACTTGTGCAGGTAATCCAGGCTGGCCCTTCACTGAGTGAGCAGTACTGTCAGCGATGCTATCATTTCAATGAGAGGTTAAACCAAGAGCTGTTTTTTCTTTTGGTATAAGATCCCAAGGAACTATTTTGAAATCAAGCAATGGAATTTCCCCTCACATTTTGAACAAGTCTATATCTATCAACCGTTTGTTCGGTGCAAGTAGGCTGCTGTCTTTCCTTCAACAGTGACTGCTTTTCAAATGTTTTTAATTAGCTTTCCTTGAAGTGCTATGTAAATACAAGCCTTCCTTTTAATTTGCTTCCTTCTCTGAAGGCATGGAGGTTTAGGTCTAGTTCTTAGTTTAGTTTAGAGATACAGCCCTTCGGCCTACCGAGTCTGTACCGACCCGTGATCCCAGCACATTAAAATTATTCTACACACACCAGAGACAATTTATACTTATACCATGCCAATGAACCTACAAACCTGTACGTCTTTGGAGTGTAAGAAGATCTCGGCAAAAACTCATACGGTCATGGGGAGAACGTACAAACTCCTTACAGACAGCACCTGTAGTCGAGTCTTTGGCGCTGCAAGCACTGCAAGGCAGCAACTCTACCCCTGCGCCACCGTGCCACACTTATCTATAGAAGGTACCTTTGCTGGCTCCTCTGTCTTTACATCTGGACTTCTGCTTGATGCTAATAATTAGAAATTTGATCATGCCTCTCATAAATATTAGAAATATCAATTTTTGAGTTCCAATCAGAGGCATGCAAATGTATTGTGTGGTTAATTTTATTTTGTTGAGAAACTTGCGAATCTCCTCTTTATCTGAAGCCACTATGCAATGGAATCACGAGGAGCAGAACATGAGATCATAGAGTCACTGTCATGGAGTCATACAGCGTGGAAACAGGCCCTTCAGCCCAACTTGCCCACATCGACCAACATGTCCCATCTACACCAGTCCAATCGGCCCATAATCCCTCTAAACCTGTCTTATCCATGTACCTGCTAAACGTTACAATAGTACCTACATAAAGTTGTGATGGTACCTGCAAAGATGTTGATTCTGTGGATCTCAAAGTGGTCTGTTTGAGGTTCACGTGTTTTACCTATGGGTACGTGCTCATGGCTGCTAGCTGCTGATTGTTGCAGGAAAGTGTCAGTCGGGCTATTGTATCCTACCAGGAACTGCAGATGCAGGAATCTTGTGCAAAGTGCAAAGTACTGAAGTAACTCAGTGAGTCAGGCAGCATCTGTGGGGGGACTGGAAAGGGGACGCTTTGGGTCTGAAGAAGGGTCCCGATCCGAAACGTGGGTTGTCCTTTGCCTCCACGAATGCTGTCTGTCCAGCTGAGGTACTCCAGCACTTTGAGTTTTGCTCAGGATATTGGGAGATGTAAATGGAATGGTGGTGCAGGATTAGTCACGACAATGTTGCCTCAGGAGCCCAAATCATCTGATGTGCTTTACCTAACGTCATGCATATTCCTGGTCATGAGCAGCCTGTAGCATGGAACATCACCCCAGCAGCAGCTGGTGAAGAGAAAGAAAGTGGGCCAGCAGTCTCTTATAAATGGCGCAATTATGCTTGAAGGGCATGGAGATAACTTGCACTCTCATTTTCCCAGCAATGTCCTCATATCACTTACACTCAGTAGTGCGATTAATACACTCCTCTCTGGAAGCATAAAATTACGGTCAGTTTTGATGTGGCCTTGTGTTCTGCGTAGTTACGAATAGAGTAAACACAAGTATTTGTATTTGCGTTGCTCACTCTGCAGCTAGCTGATGGTAACAGCAAATAACTTAAAAATACATTTTACTTGTTCAGTACAGTGACTCACCCAGTGCAATCAAACAGTGCTTGTGTGCTGCCTGCCTTACTCATTATGGCACGAAGACGTTTAAGGAATTTATTGGAGACAGAACTCTTTATATTTTGCTTTTACTATAACAGTTAAAATAAAGGATTTGTCGCCTATTTCTCTGCTCCTTTCCAGTTAGCGTTCCATGAGAGGCGTTCTTTGCATATGTGTCCAAAACATGTGCCTCAGATCTCAGTTAACTTGTGCGGAGTTGTTGTTCTAGACTTCACTTGTATACATTTCCGTGAGAGTAGGAGTGTTGCTTATTTACCTTTTTTCTTCATTCATTTAGGTTGTGGATGGAGTGCATCTTGATGTCAGGGGAAGTCGGGAGACTAGGCTCCAGTTTTTATTGGTGGGTTGGTGATGGAGAGGGTTTGCAGCTGCAAAGTCCTGGGTGTTAACATCTCAGATGACCTGTCCCGGGCCCACCACATAAACGCAACCATGAAGAAGGTTTGCCGCTGTCTGTACTTTCTTAAGAGTTTAAAGAGATTCGGTATGTCTCCAAAAACTCTACAAACATTTACAGATATATTGCAGAAGGTATACTGACTGATTGCATCAGGGCTTGGTTTGGCAATTCCAACAGAGGACCACAAGAGGCTGCAAGAGTAGTGGACTCAGCCTGGTCCATCACGAGTACAGTCCTCCCCATCATCATAAGCATCCACATGAAGTGTTGGCTCAAGAAGGCGGCATCTATCATCAAGGATCCCCACCATCCAGGCCGTGCCCTCTCCTCACTGCCACTGTCCGGCAGGAGGTACAGAAGCCTGAAGTCCCACGCCACCAGGTTCAGGAACAGCGAGTTTCCTACAACCATCAGGTTCTTGAACCAACCTGCACAACCCTAATCCCACCTCAACAAGTGAACACAATGGACGACCTCTTGCACGACCATGAACTTGTTTTTCTAATTGTTTTTTGCATCAATGCACAGTCTTTCTTTTAGAATGTTACGTATAATTTATGTATAATTTGTTTGGTGTCTATCTTTAGTTTAGTTTAGTTTAGAGATACGGCACAGAAACAGGCCCTTTTGGCCCACCGAGTTCACACCGACCAGCAATCACCGCACATTAACACTGTCCTACACACACTAAGGACAATTTACACAGTGGCTATGTGTTTGTGATGCTACTGCAAGCAAGGTTTTTCATTCTATTTAGAGGCGGCACAGTGGCGCAGCGGTAGAGTTGCTGCCTTACAGCGAATGCAGCGCCGGAGACCTGGGTTCGATCCCGACCATGGGTGCTGTCTGTACGGAGTTTGTACATTCTCCCCGTGACCTGCGTGGGTTTTCTCCGAGATCTTCAGTTTCCTCCCACACTCCAAAGACATGCGGGTTTGTAGGTTAATTGGCTTGGTAAATGTAAAAATTGTCCTTAGTGTGTGTAGGATAGTGTTAATGTCCGGGGATCGCTGGTAATCGTGGACCCGGTGGGCCAAAGAGCCTGTTTCCGTGCTGTATCTCTAAACTATACCTCACCGTACTTGTACGCTTCACAATAAGCTTGAACTTGATCTGTTCACTTCGGTTTCATGTCCTTCAAACTCTTGACTAAAATTATTCTTTTTAGATTTTCAGAACAGCAAAGAAAAACTCAGGGCCGTGACTTGCCGAGAATTGTGTAAAAACATATATTGTGGTTTTTCAATGTCCAAGTAATCAGGTGATTATAAGAAAATAACTGCAGATGCTGGTACAAATCGATTTATTCACAAAATGCTGGAGTAACTCAGCAGATCAGGCAGCATCTCGGGAGAGAAGGATTAATCATTTGCCCCAGATTGTTTGCAGTGGAGTTCATGCTCAATGTGAGCCAAATCTTCATTGCAACTACTGTACTCTTTACTGCAATCCTCAAATCACTTTGCCTTACCCACTTTCTTCCAGTTATTTGTGTTGATATAGTGTCTGCCTCAAACCAATTTTTCTTTGAATGCTTTGATCAAAATCTTTGTGAACAAGCATCTTCCTCTAATCCGAGTCTTTTAAATTTAGCCATTTATCTGTTGTCTGTCATCTTCAATCCTCAGCCAAGAGAAACCATCTTCTTGTTTCATACTGTCCTATTCTTTCATCATTTTTTTGCGCCATAGCTGTATTGACCTTAACAAAAAGTTTGAATCGTATAGATGGAACCCCTCTGAGTATCATTCCTCTCCATTCTTCGGATTAGCCATGTTGCAATGATTTCTACAGTAGCTGTGAGCTTTCCTTTCAACTAAATCCTCAGTTATCCCAGCGAGGTGATCTTGTGGATGTGGAACCAGGATGATTGTCATTGCAATTCTTTTGAAGAGTCAGTGTAGACCCAAGGACTGACTTTGGTAGGAGTGTGCAAAGGTGAGTTTCAGGGATGAGTACTAAAGAGAGCTCGTGGAAGAAGGATCATATCTTTAAATATGATTGCAGTTTACTTTCTTCACCTCCTTTGTTTACTGAGTCAAAAGGGCTAATGATTTTCTGGAAGGAACTTCAAGGGAAACTGAGCATAGGTTGGGACTGATGTCATTTTGCTGGACCTTTGTTTCAGGACAACCTGAGGGAAGTTCTATGACATATTTGGCTTCGACGGTACATTTAATGGGGTGAAGTAAATGCTCACCAACTCCAGCAGTTTATTAGATTGTGGCATGTATCTACATAGCTGCTACTACCACTGTGGGCCTGGTGCAGATGTGCTGAGAACTGAGCCACAGACACATTTTGGTTCCCACTCCTGGGTAAGAAATAGAATTTAATTCTGACAAGTGTGAGGTGTTGCATTTGTTGTACCATTTGTTCATTGTTCTGTCATTACTCGGTTGCTCAGTCCAGACATGGCAGCTCTGAGCACAGTGTAAGGTCACACAGAGGAAATGGAGCAGGTCTGTGGAGACAAAGTTTTAACGTCGACTGCATACAACCCTCAATCGCTGCGAGGTTACGCTTTTGCGATGTGAAAGTCTAAGCCCAGCCAGCCCTGCTGTACTCAGCTTTATTCACCATATGCTTTGACTCTGAGACTTGCTGTCTTTACAATCCGATCCTATAGTTCCATTTAAAAAAAATCTCTACTCCAATTGTAAATTTGTCAGATTTTTAAAACAATATCTGGTACTTTTCTCTTAGAAAGTAAGAACCTTTTACCAAGGGTGGAAATGTAAAAGACTAGAGGGCATAGGTTTAAGGTGAGAGGGGAAAAGCTTAAAGGAAATGTGTGGGAAGATTGTTTTTAACACAGAGGATGGTGGGTGCCTGGAACATGCTGCCAGGGGTGGTGGTAGAGGCAAATACGATAGTGGTGTTTAAGAGGCTTTTGGATAGGCACATGGATATGCAGGGAATGAAGGGATATAGATCATGTGTGGGCAAATGAGATTAGTTTATCTTACCATCATGTTCAGCATGGACATTGTGGGCTGAAGAGCCTGTTCACCCTTCCATTATAGATGAGGCACTCACTAGGGTCTCCTCAATATCCCGTAGCTCCGCTCTTGCTCCCCTTCTCCCTATTCGTAACAAGGACAGAGTCCCCTTGTCCTCACCTTCCACCCCATCAGCTGTCGCATACAACATATTATCCTCTAACATTTTTGCCACCTCCAACGGGATCCCACTACTGGCCACATCTTCTCATCTCCATCCCTTTCTGCTTTCCGCAGAGACGGTTTCTTCCGAAACTCCCTGGTTCACTCATCCCTTCCTACCCAAACCCACCCCCTCCCTAGGTACTTTCCCCTGCAACCGCAGGAGATGCAACACCTGTCCCTTTACATCCCCCCTCGTCTCCATCCAAGGACCCAAACAGTCTTTCCAGGTGAGGCAGAGGTTCACCTGCACCCCCTCCAATCTCATAGAAACATAGAAATATAGAAAATAGGTGCAGGAGTAGGCCATTCGGCCCTTCGAGCCTGCACCGCCATTCAATATGATCATGGCTGATCATCCAGCTCAGTAGCCTGTACCTGCCTTCTCTCCATACCCCCTGATCCCTTTAGCAAAAAGGGCCACATCTAACTCCCTCTTAAATATAGCTAATGAACTGGCCTCAACTACCTTCTGTGGCAGAGAATTCCACACACTCACCACTCTCTGTGTGAAGAAATGTTTTCTCATCTCGGTCCTAAAAGACTTCTCCCTTATCCTTAAGCTGTGACCCCCGGTTCTGGACTCCCCCAACATCGGGAACAATCTTCCCGCATCTAGCCTCTCCAACCCCTTAAGAATTTTATATGTTTCTATAAGATCCCCCCTCAGTCTTCTAAATTCCAGCGAGTACAAGCCCAGTCTATCCAGTCTTTCCTCATATGCAAGTCCCGCCATCCCAGGGATTAATCTGGTGAACCTTCTCTGTACTCCCTCTAAGGCAAGAACGTCTTTCCTCAGGTTAGGAGACCAAAACTGCACACAATACTCCAGGTGCGGTCTCACCAAGGCCCTGTACAACTGCAGCAGAACCTCCCTGCTCCTAAACTCAAATCCTCTTGCTATGAATGCCAACATACCATTCGCTTTCTTCACTGCCTGCTGCACCTGCATGCTTGCTTTCAATGACTGGTGCACCATGACACCCAGGTCACATTGCATCTCCCCTTCTCCCAATCGGTCACCATTCAGGTAATACTCTGCTTTCCTGTTCTTGCCGCCAAAGTGGATAACCTCACATTTATCCACATTATATTGCATCTGCCATGCATTTGCCCACTCGCCTAATCTATCCAAGTCACTCTGCAGCATCCTCCTCGCAGCTAACACTGCCACCCAGCTTCGTGTCATCCGCAAACTTAGAGATGTTGCATTCAATTCCCTCGTCCAAATCATTAATATACACTGTAAATAACTGGGGTCCCAGCACTGAGCCTTGCGGTACCCCACTAGTCACTGCCTGCCATTCCGAAAAGGACCCGTTTATTCCTACTCTTTGCTTCCTGTCCGCCAACCAATTTTCTATCCACCTCAAAACTGACCCCTCAATACCGTGTGCTTTAAGTTTGTACACCAATCTCCTATGTGGGACCTTGTCGAAGGCCTTCTGAAAGTCCAGATATAACACATCGACTGGTTCTCCCTTATCCACTCTACTAGTTACATCCTCGAAAAATTCTATAAGATTCGTCAGACATGATTTGCCTTTGGTAAATCCATGCTGACTTTGTCCGATGATTTCACCACTTTCCAAATGTGATGCTATCACATCTTTAATAACTAACTCTAGCATTTTCCCCACTACCGATGTTAGGCTAACTGGTCTATAATTCCCCGTTTTCTCTCTCCCTCCCTTTTTAAAAAGTGGGGTTACATTAGCTACCCTCCAGTCCTCAGGAACTACTCCAGAATCTAAAGAGTTTTGAAAAATTATCACTAATGCATCCACTATTTCTGAGGCTACTTCCTTAAGCACTCTGGGATGCAGCCTATCTGCCCCTGGGGATTTATCTGCCTTTAATCCATTTAATTTACCTAACACCACTTCCCGACTAACCTGGATTTCCCTCAGTTCCTCCATCTCATTAGACCACCGGTCCACCGCTATTTCCGGCAGACGGTTTATGTCTTCCTTAGTGAAGACAGAACCAAAGTATTTGTTCAATTGGTCTGCCATCTCCTTGTTCCCTATGATCAATTCACCTGTTTCCGACTGCAAGGGACCTACATTTGCCTTAACTAATCTTTTTCTCTTGACATATCTATAAAAGCTTTTGCAGTCTGTTTTTATGTTCCTTGCCAGTTTTCCCTCATAATCTATTTTCCCTTTCCTAATTAAGCCCTTTGTCCTCTGCTGGACTCTGAATTTCTCCCAGTCCTCTGGTATGCTACTTTTTCTGGCTAATCTGTATGCTTCATCTTTTGTTTTAATTTAGCCGCTGCTGTATCCGCTGTTACATCTACTGTATCCGCTGTTACATCGGCGAGACCAAGCGCAGGCTCGGCGATCATTTCGCTGAACACCTCCGCTCAGTCCGTCCTAACCTACCTGATCTCCCGGTGGCTCAGCACTTCAACTCCCCCTCCCATTCCCAATCTGACCTTTCTGTCCTGGGCCTCTTCCATTGTCAGAGTGAGGCCCAGGGCAAATTGGAGAAACAGCACCTCATATTTCACTTGGGTAGTTTACACCCCAGCGGTTTGAACATTAACTTCTCTAACTTCAGATAGCCCCTGCTCTCCCTCTCTATCCCATCACCCTTCCCAGTTCTCCCACTAGTCCTCCTATCTCCGACTACATTCTATCTTTGTCCCGCCCCCTCCCCTGACATCAGTCTGAAGAAGGGTCTCGACCCGAAACGTCACCAATTCCTTCTCTCCAGAGATGCTGCCTGACCCGTTGAGTTACTCCAGCATTTTGTGTCTCCCTTGTACTGTTATATGTTCTTTACCTGTTATATTTGTGTATGGCTTGATTGTATGGTCTGATTTTGATTGGATAGCACGCAAACAAAGCTTTGCATTTGTTATAAAACAAAGCATGGGACAATAATAAACCAAATGAAATAAAAATATTTTTTGTAATGGAATCTGCTCTGATTTAGTATTCAAATTTATTCCATGTTCAATTAACACATTCTGTGTTCACTTTCAAACCCCTATTCTTGCTAATTTAAAATTGCACACTTTATCATTACTTAATTGGTTTGAAAGCACAGGGATGCTCTCAGGATTTTGTAATCTATGTTAATCTGGTGTGACCCGGTTAGTAGCTTGTGAAACTATCACTCAACCATTTATTCCAGTGCAGGCTTCATTTTGTTTTAATGATATGATAGTAGTCCATTCTAACTATTTTTGATTATGTTATTTGGTGGGTTCTCAATGTTAAAGGTATTATGTTGATGTATTACCAAACAGTGCAGATGCCAGGGCAACTGACTGAATTGCATTCCCATGGTAGGGACATAGACAACAATTTATAAGGAGAGGCTGGATAGACTAGGACTTTTTTCCTTGGAGTGTAGGAGGCTGAGGGATGACATGATAGAGGTTTATAAAATCATGAAGTGCTGGACACAAAAGTAACCCAACAGGAATTTGATCGAGGTTGGGCAAATATTTCATGGGATTAAAATAAAATTAAGGTAAATATCCACAGTCCTTTCCCATGCCAGGGGAGTCTAACAAAAAGAGCATAGGTTTAAGGTGAGAAGGAAACAATTTAACAGGAACCAAAGGGCAACTTATTCCATGGTGAGTGTTTGGAATAAGTTGCCAGATGAAGATGTGGAGGTGGTCCATCATCATCAGGGTACTGAGCACAGGAGCTGGGACATCATGTTACAGATGCACAACATGTTGGTAAGGTCACAGTTGGAGTTCTGTTCTGGTTACCCTGCTATAGGAAGGATGACATTGCAGACATCTACAGGGGTATTACCAGGTTCAGAAGCTTATAAGGAGAGGGTGGATAGTTTAGTTTAGTTAATAGATATAGGGTGGAAACAGGCCCTTCCGCAACTGAGTCCATGTCAACCTATGATCACCCGTAGACTAACCCTACACACTAGGGACAATCGACAGAAGCCAATTAACCCGACAAAGTTGCACGACTTTGGAATGTGGGAGGAAACCGGAGCATCCGGAGAAAACCCGTGCAGTCACAGGGGAATGTACAAATTTCATACAGGCAGCACCCGTAGTCAGAAATGAATCCGGTCTCTGATGCAGTGAGGCAACAACTCTACCGTTATGTCACTGTGCCGTAGATAGGTTGTGGCATTTTGCCGTGGAGCCTCAGAGACTGTGGGGTGAACTCGCAGAGATATATAAAATAAGAAGGGGCTTAGATAAGGTGAATAGCCACAGGAAGGGGTGTCAAAAACTAGAGGCTACAGGTTTAAGATTAGAGAAAGGAATTTTAAAGGGGATCTGAGAGGTAAATTTATTTACGCAAAGAATGGTTGGTATCTGGAACTCACTGCCAGAGGAGGTGATAGAGTCAAAATAAGTCACTACATTCAAGAGGCATTTAGACAGACACTTAAGTAGATAGGACATAGAAGCATATAGTCCTAGTGCAGGCAAATGGGGTTAGTGCAGATGGGCCAAACAATTAGCATGGACAAACCAGTAGTGTAAGAAAATAACTGCAGATGCTGGTACAAATCGATTTATTCACAAAATGCTGAGTAACTCAGCAGGTCAGGCAGCATCTCGGGAGAGAAGGAATGGAAGGCTAAAGAATGCAACAATCAAGGAACCTCCAGGGGAAGGCAGTGCAAAAATCACAAAGGGTTCTTTATCCTATAATTATGTAGTGACTTTTATGTCATTGTTGTGGCTTCAGAAGTAACCCAACAGAAGTAACCCAACAGGTAACCCAACAGAAGTAACCCAGAGGTTGGACAAATATTTGAAGGGATTAAAAATAAAATTAAAATCTGTGCTGTGAATTGAGTTGATTAGAAAAGAATCAAGCATCTAAGTAACATGTGAAATTGAGTAGTTTTTTAATATGGTGAAGTGGAAGATTGCCAGCAGAGGTTTGATGCAATCAGGATACTAATAAGTGAAAGTCAAGTGTTGGATTGGTATTTGAGAGGAATATAATCACATTGGCTGAAAAGACTTTAGATTAGAGGTTTGGAAGTTGGGTGCAGATGGAATAAGGCTTTTCCAAAGACATTTGGATAGATTATGGATAGGAAACGTTTTGAGGGCTATGGTCATTTTCGACTGCGCTGTCCTCCCCGGTGGAGGGGTAGACCTCATGGCCCTCGACAACAGCACATTGCACTGGCTACAGTGCCTGGAGGGTCTTACATAACTTCTGCTGCCTCAAACGCAAGAAGAAGAAGCAGAAGGAAGGCTATGGGCCAAATGCAGGCAAATGCGATTGCACGCAGGGACAGGACAGTGAAGCAGCGATAGAGTTGCTGCCTTACAGTGCCAGAGAACCGGGTTTGACCCTGACCATGGGTGATGTCTGTACAACGTTTGTATGTTCTCCCTGTGACCGCATGGGTTTTCTCCCGGTGCTCTGGATTCCTCCCACATCCCAAAGACGTGAGGTTTGTAGATTGATTAGCTTCGGTAAAATTGTAAAATTGTCCCCAGTGTGTGGGATGGTGCTAGTGTACATGATGATTGCTGGCCGGCACGGGCCGAACGGCCCGTTTCTGTGCTGTATCTCTAAACTCTAAATGGTACCAGCCCTGTATGGTCAGCATATACTTAGTGGGCCAAATGGGTTGTTTCCATGCTGTATAGCTCTGTGACTCGAGGTCTGTTCAAGATTGAAGTGAGGAGAAGAAGAATCTGTTGCCACATGTTTTCAAACTTTTGTATCTTCTACCCAACGGGAGAGGGTAAAAGAATTACAGTGAAAAACATTTTGTGCTACCCAGCTAAACCATACTGTACATGAGTGCAATCAAGCCATACACAAGTACAACAGGTAGTGCAAAGGGAAGAAGGGCGGCATGGTAGCGCAGCGGTAGAGTTGCTGCTTTACAGCGAATGCAGCGCCGGAGACACAGGTTCGATCCTGACTACGGGTGCTGCACTGTAAGGAGTTTGTACGTTCTCCCCGTGACCTGCGTGGGTTTTCGGTTTCCTCCCACACTCCAAAGACGTACAGGTATGTAGGTTAATTGGCTGGGTAAATGTAAAAAAAAAAAAAATTGTCCCTAGTGGGTGTAGGATAGTGTTAATGTACGGGGATCGCTGGGCGGCACGGACTTGGAGGGCCGAAAAGGCCTGTTTCCGGCTGTAGATATATGATATGATATGATAAGTCTGGAGTGCTTCAAGGTCATGCAAACCATTATATAAATACATGGTGTTTTGCTTGTAACATATTGTAGTGTCTACAATTTTACCCGCATCTTGGTTTAAACAAGATTTACTCAGCTCCTGCTGACCAACAATGACTTGCCAACCAATAACTATATCAATTTGAATGAATGAATGAATGAATGAATAAGTTTATTGGCCAAGTATGTGCATATACAAGGAATTCCTTATCAAATCCCCCCATAGCCTTCCCGCACCTTGACCCTGCTGCCTCCAGAAATGTGAAGGAAGGAACTTCAGATGCTATTTTAACCGAAGATAGACACAAAAAGCTGGAGTAACTCAACGGGACAGGCAGCATCAATGGAGAGAAGGAATGGGTGACGTTTCGGGTCAAGACCCTTCTTTAGTCTGAAGAAGGGTCTTCACCCGAAACGTCACCCATTCCATCTCTCCAGAGATGTTGCCTGTCCCGCTGAGTTACTCCAGCATTTTGTGTCCGCCTCTAGGAATCCTCAACACTTCCCTCGACTCCAGGGAAGTTCAAGGTTCAAGGTTCAAGGTTCAAGGTCTTTTATTGTCACGTGTACCAATTAAGGTGCAGTGATATTCGATTTACCATACAGCCATACTAAAAAAAGCAACAAGACACCCAACTACATAAAAGTTAACATAAACATCCACCATAGCGGATTCCCCACATTCCTCACTGTGATGGAAGGCAATAAAGTCGGATCTTCTTTCCTCTTTATTCTCCTGCAGTTGGGGCAGTCGAACCATCCATAGTCGGGCCGATCGAAGCCCCGGCAGCCGGCGATTGAAGATCCCGTGTCGGGGTGGTCAAAGCTCCAGGGATCGCCAGCTCCACGATGTTAAGTCCTGCAGGTTCCTGCGGCTGGAGCTCCCGAAGTCGGTGCCGCCAGCTCCTCGATGTTAGGCCACAGTGTGGACAGAGATACTATAGTATATGGAAAAAAATCACATCTCCGTCGTGGTAAGAGATTTAAAAAAGTTTGCCCCACATAAGACAAGCTAAAGAACATTAAAAACATACATTTAACACATACTAAAAAACAACAAAGAAGTGAATGGACGAGACAGACTATTGGCGAGGCAGCCATTGCTGGCGCCACCCGGTGGTTTTTGTGAATCATCCTATCATTTCATCTCATGTGGTCTCTGCTCTCTGAGATTTGCTTTCCGATCCTTTCCGACTCCCCACTCTTTTCAAATATATAGTCTTGTCAAAACCAGCCTTTGGGTCAATCCTTCAAATTCCTCCCCGTCCGCTCTTCCTGGCTAAGCAACCATTTTCCTGAAACCTATCTGTGAAACACCTGAGGGCAAGTTTTATGTAAACCTAAACTTTGCTGCTTCCAAATGCTCTCTGCTTTCAATATCAACTAATGGTCTGTGAAATTTGGTTAGCTCTGTTAAACATGGAATGATCGCGTTTGCAGACTGATAATTGCTGGGTGTAATCAAGGGAACGTTACTCAGGGCTGGTGGGGAGAGGACCTGGGGGATGGGCTGCTGTTGGCAACGCATGAGACATTTTCTGAGGTATTTTTCTCCTTTCCAAATGATCCGCAGAACCCTGAATAGTATGAACAAGCAACAGATGTAGAGACACAATTGAAATTCTTGGAACATCTGGAGCAGCTCGAGAAACAAACGAAGGACAATCAGGAGAGAGAAATTCTATTAAAAGCAGCGAAGGTACGGATGGTCTGCTTGATGTCAGATGGCAGCAGTTTTATAGACGCAAAGAAATCGGGTTCCACAAACTTCTATGTTTGGAAGAGACACGGGGTGTAACTCAATCCCCACACACAAAATGAATTACGTGAAAGCTGCTGTAGATGGGTTATGGTTTTGGAATTTGATGAAGAGATTTGTATGTTCAGCTCATAGAAACACACCGTACAAGACGTTAGTGAAGCTGCACTTGGAGCATTAGGTTCCGTTTTGTTCATCCTGCTATAGGAAAAATGCCATTAAGCTGGAAATTAAGAAAAGATTTACGAGGATGTTGCCAGAACTCTTAGGCTATAGGGAGAGTTTGAGTAGGCCAGGCCTTTATTCCGTGGAGCACAGAAGCTGAGGAGAAATACTTAGGACGAGGCTCAATCAGTCCACTTGGGTGAGAGGAACAGAAGACTGTGCTGATAGGCTGGGGTGAAGTATAAAGAAGAATTGTGGGCAACAAAAGCCAGCTAGTCCATTTGGCCCAATGAGCCTGCTGGAGTTACTGTTCAACGAGTTGAAGGACAAGCTCTTTGAGCTGAAGAATCATCACATTTAGCAAGACAAAACCCCAGAAAATGGTGGAATTACTCAGTAGGTCAGGTCGCAACTGTGGCAAGTGACATGGAGTCAATGGTTCAGAGAGGAGACCTTTGTCAGAACAGAAAAGTAGGAAAAAGTAGATAGTAAAGTGGCAGGGAGATGTCTTTGACAGGGTCAAACTGGGGTGTCCAGGAGTGAATAGGAACAATTTGCGAGTGAGAACATGGATGGAATAACCTCGACATGAGAAAGTGGGTGATGTGCTGGCCAGGTCAGGCTGGGCATGGCTCGTCTGTCCGTGCCCTCCACAGATGCTGCCTGACCTGCTGAGTCCCTCCACCACTTTGTGTTGTGGTTTCTCAGTGATCTCACTCGTTCACTGCTTCCAGCATCTACATTTTTTTGATTTGCACAGAGCTGAAGAGTAGCGGGTTTCAGATTTAACTCTGATCACTGTGGGAGAATTAATCAAACTGTGTCTCCAGCTACAATGTGTTATCTTTCAGTCATGTTCCTTTAGTTCTTTCACCAGCTGAACTTGTACACAGCTGTGAATTACATGAAAAGCAGTCAGTTCGCATGCTGTGGGTTCCCTAAACTTCAGACAGCCACTAAGGTTGGTTGGATGGGAATACCTGGTGCCATTGAACTGCAGTTTGACAGAGAAAATGACAAAGAAATGCCTTGTTGTGTGACACTGGTGTGCTTTGAGCTTGCCCATGAAAAGTACGCTCAGTGTCCCTAAACCGGTGGCAATCTCATATTGAATCTGTGACTGAAGAGAACAAGGTGGACATATGTGTTTTATACGAGTGTTCAACATATACACACCCCTGCCCAGAGTTTGCGTGAATCTAGGAGGTGATTTAAGTCATAACAAAAGATTTATTCCCCACAAATATTTTTAAATAATATTACCCACAGAGCTTAGAGCATTAACTTGTTTATTATGCTGCACCAGGGGCTCCTACTTTTTTTTGTTACTGCCAGTTTAGACATTTGTTTTTAAACCAGCTATTATCCATTTATTTTTCTCTTTCTGTCTGTCTGTCTCCTCGACGTTCTGCCACTGTATGTTTCTTTTTTTTCCTGGTCAGATGTACAGCACTTTGGTCAACGTGGGTTGTTTTTAAATGTGCTATACAAATAAATTGACTTGACTTGACTTGGTATGAACGTCGACTTCTCCAACTTTAGATAGCTCCTCTGTCCCTCCCTTCCCCTCCTCCTTCACAGATCTCCCTCTATCTTCCTGTCTCCACCTATATCCTTCCTTTGTCCCGCCCCCCTGACATCAGTCTGTAGAAGGGTCTCGACCCGAAACGTCACCCATTCCTTCTCTCCCGAGATGCTGCCTGACCTGCTGAGTTACTCCAGCATTTTGTGAATAAATCGATTTGTACCAGCATCTGCAGTTATTTTCTTATATCCCTCTATCTCTATCTCTATCTCTATCTGTTCCAAAAGAGTGAAAGGGTGTCAGATAGTGAAACAAGAGGTGGAGTGAAATGTAAAACTGGAGGGAGGAATATGGGTAGTAGGGGATGAGGGGGAGGGGAACATGGGACCCAGGGATGAAAGATGAGTGCATGAAGGAGGGGAAAGGAGCAGGGTGACTTGGATGGTGGGAGAAATGTGCATGCATGGTGGGCAGGGAAGGAGGGATGGAATTTACTTGAAATTGGAGAGTTCAGTGTTGATATTATCGGGTTGTAGCGGGCTTCCGTCTGTGGGTTGCAGGCTCGATGGTGGGGCTGTCAGCACTTCTTAATGAATTATTTCTGAAAATCTTCCATGTTTGTGATTCTCTTTGTAAGTTCCCATGGACAAAATGATTCATTCAGATTCAGTCTCCACTTGTGTTAAATGTCTTCCAACTTTTAATAATGCCTGCCTAAATATACACTTCCTCAGCTTTTAAAAATGAATTCATCTCAGATGGTTGTGGCTGAAGAGATTTGTGTGCCACGTTTAAAATTGCAAAGGGTTTAAAGTGATTCTCAAGCCTTTCAACAATCTGATGGTAAAGGCATTTCTGTGATGAAGGAGGGAAGGAGTTGAAGGCAGTGAGATGTGGCAGAGCAGTCTGCTGCAGTGGCAGCTGCCGCTGTGCCAGTGCTGGAGGACAGTCTGGAATCCAGCTTCATACTTGCTCCAGTTGGTCCGAGGAGCGGCGACAGAGCGCTTGGCAGGCTTGCCTTCATTGGGAAGTGTGTTGAGTATAAGAGTTGGGACATCGTGATGCAGCTGTAGGAGTCACTGGATCACACTTGGAGTACTGTGTGCAGTTCTTTAAGTTCAGATTTATTATTGTCATGTCCACTGAGGTACAGTGAAAAGCTTTGATGGGCATGCTATCCAATCAGATAGTATGTATATATTACTAAAACTCTCATCTTGTCTGTTTGTGGATATATTTGTTTGGGGGTTTGTGGATATATTTGTTCCTGAAACACAGCCAAAACAGTACACGATAGCACAACAATAGCGGAACCCTACTCTCCATTCCCCTGCCATCTCAATTGATCAAGTTTAAAAACAATTAACTTAATAAACTTCAATAAATGCGCTTCCACCCCCCCCCCCGCCGGGAGGACCAGCGTCCATCCTGGTATGCCCCGCGCCTGACCTTCCTCCCCTGGTGCAGCACGGTGGCAGAGGGTCAAAGAAGATGGCCGTCGCCGTTGATTTGCCGCTGCAGGAAAGGTTTCCACCCAACGGGTCCACGGCTCGCTCTGGCCGTCACGATGGCCGCCCAGGTGCTGGGGTGAGTGGCTCCCTTTCCCCTTTCCTCTCCCCCCTCGCCCACCCATGACCCTGGGGGAGACTCCCCGGCCAGCAACGGGTCCACGGGCCATCAGTTGGGGGAGGGTTGCCGGGCCCGCGAGAGAGGTTTGTCTAGTTACGCCCGTCTAGTTATAAATACAATCAAGTCAAACTCAATTAATAGGTAGAGAAAAAGGGGAAATACAGAGTGCAGAATATAGTTCTCAGTATTTCTCCCATTCTTTTTCCAAATAAAAATGTCACCATTTATATTTTTGGATGCAGCAAACGTTAATTCCACCTCTACTTGTTGGAGAGAAGCATGTGTCAACAGTAGCATCATATTTATACCTTATCGCAGCACTTTAGGTTTTAAGATAATTCGCAAATAAACAACAACAACATTCCAAAGTCAATTTCAATCTCAGAATGAGTGAACCTTCATCTGGAGTGATCCTGATCTCAGAGTAGAAACAAAAGAGATGTTTTTACAAGAGGGAACATCCACCTGTCAAACCCTCAGAATCATTTTGCTTCAATCAAGTTCCCTTCCATTTTTCTGATCTCTAGCGATGCAATCCCAGCCTGTCCTTTTCTCCTAAGACAATGTATGCACTGAATGTATTACTCCAGTAAAGTTTCTCTGAATTACTTTCAATGCATTTACTTTCTCCCTAAGATAGAAGGATGTGATCAACATGGGATTAGTGTAAATAGCCATAAAGGTTGGCATGGACGCTTCGGGCCAGGATGATTCATAGTTTGCCATATTTGCTGATCAATGATCTGCTCAGAGCACAAGGCAGTATCAAAGGTAAACGTGGATTTACAAGGGTTCCCATTCTTCATGGTTTGGCATTTCCTATTTGGATGATAAAGATTTTAAAAGCTGAACAGACTTTTTCTGACCTTAATTACACATGAAGTACTTGCTAATGAATATAGTAGAGGATCTTTGAAGAATCAAAATTGGGTTGTATCTGTGGAACTGCAACCAGGTCAGAATCAACTCAACCAGGCAAGGGGTGCTCACTTTGGGTTGTTGAATTCAGCTCTGAATCACAAAGGTGTAAAGCATGGACAGGCCATTTGTCCCATCAGGCCCATGCCAACTATGTGGCATATTGGGCTAGTCTCACCTGCATTTGGCCCAGATCCCTCTAAACCCTTCCTAACCATATATTTGTCCAAATGTCTTTTTAAAGTTGTGATAGTATCCGCTTCTCTTGTTTCCTCTGGCAGCTCATTTCCAATACGGACGACCCTCTGTGGAAAAAGTTGCTTGTGATGTCCCCTCTTAAATCTCTTCCTCCTCACCTTAAGCCTATGCTTTAGAATATTGGGAACCTTGTGAGCTTATCCATCCCCCTCCTCATCTTCTGCACCTTAATAAACTCACAACCAGAATTAATAGTGCAATTGGTTTTTTTTCTTGGACTATTTCTTTATTAAAACATTTATCACTCACCCTCAATTTCCCTTGAGAAAGGTGGTGGTGAGCTTCTGCCTTGAACCCCTGCATCTTTCTTTGAAAGGTCTTCTACTATGTAGTTGGGGAGGGAGTTCTAGGTTCAAGTGTGAAAACCACAAAAGAAATGGCAAATCTTGAAAATATTAAATAAAAGCAGAAATATGAACTCTTTCTCATTGCACAGGCCTTGCTCAAATTGCAGAGTGTTTTATTTTACAATTTAAGTGTAGTAACTGTTGTAATATCAGAAATCCAGCCGCCAGTTTCACAGATATGAAATGCTTATTTGGGTATTAATTTATTTTACTAAATAGAGACTCATAGTACTGGGGTAACTCAGCGGGTCAGGCAGCATTTCTAGAGAAAAAGGATGGGTGACTTTGGGTTGGGATCCTTCTTCGGACTGAAAGTACAGGGGAGGGAACTGGAGGTAAGAAAAGGCCAGAACAAAGCAGGGCAAATAACAGATGACCAAGGAAGGGTGGAGCCATTCTTGGGTGGGAAAGAGGTGATAACGAAGGGCTACAAGGGTTCATTCTGTGATTGGAATTGACTAAATAAGGGTGCCGACCGAAACGTCACCCATCCTTTTTCTCCAGACTTGCTGCCTGACCCGTTGAGTTACTCCAGCACTTTGTGTCTTTCTTCGAAATAAGAAGGGTGGCATGGTGGTGCAGTGGTAGAGTTGCTGCCTTACAGCGCTTGCAGCGGCGGAGACCCGGGTTTGATCCCGACTACGAGTGCAGTCTGTACGGAGTTTGTACATTCACCCCATGAACACGTGAGTTTTCTCCAAGATCTTTGGTTTCCTCCCACGCTCCAATTCATATGGGTTTTGTAGGTTAATTGGCTTGGTAAATGTAAAAATTGTCCCTAGTGCATGTAGAATAGTGTGAATATGTGGGGATCGCTGGTCGGCACGGACTTGGTGGGCAGAAGGGCCTGTTTCCATGCTGTATCCCTAAACTAAACTAAACTAAACTAGCCTAGTATGCCAACTTGGTCGGCATTGGTCAGGTTGGGCTGAAGGGCTTGCTTGAACCTGCACAGATCTATGCCTCTACGGAAGCTTGCCATGCCTCTGAGTGGAGTGTGCCTTTTAAAAATATTGGATTTTTTTTTTAAGGAGTAAGTTCACGTTCATTGTCAATCGAAGAGTGGAGAATTGCCAATGGACTTGAATGAAAAATTATTTAATAGAACTGGCTTAGGATTTGATGGCGTTAGCTGCAGGGTGGGACCTGTGGTCGATCGCAGTGACAGGCCCTTTCTCAAATGATCGGTCGCATTGTGGTGCAGCTTTGCAACATGTTTCCAAGAATCCTCTCGCTGTCATTGGACACTTGGCCCCTCATTCAAAATCCCAGCAGAGCTTTGAACCTCTGTCCGACTGCACCCAGTGATTGTTTGATGAGCTCCATTCATACATGTGATAGATGGCATTCAGTCCACTCAACAGCCACTAATCCTCATTGGGAAAGACCCAGACAGCGATCATTCACACAGCCTGGCCCATTCCCCCTCTGCAGGAAGCATTGTGTTCCTGAGCTGAAATGAAAAGAACTGGGAGAAACTAACTTCCAAAATGAAAATTAAATGCAAAGAAAGCACTTGCCTGCCGACCCCATGTGAATACCATGTGTCAAACTTGGAAATTGGAACGTCATCCTCACCTCTCCTGAAATAAAGTAAGAAAAATTTCCTTTCTTTTTACACTGAAGTGAAGGAACTATTAATGCCCAATGTGACAGAATGATATTGCCTTCAGTGCAATAAGACGTTTTAAAATGTAGTCTATAGATCATAATGGAGAATGTCCTGCTGGAATGAAACCCCCTGTAGTTCAGCCATATTGTGTACATTGATGATTTATTTAAATCATATTTGATCTGAGCGTCAACGATTTGTCACATCTTAAAAGAATAATCTCTCTGCCATGGCCCAGCAGCAACTTTTTTTTAAACTTCTTTCTTCATCTGACTCTTTGGAGAAAGAAGGTTTGCTTCACAAGATTAAATAACATCAGTACTAATTGGAGAACAATGTTGGATGTCACATCATGTCACATGCTGGATACAAATGACTCATTGGAAGTCTGCACATGCTTAGTTGTGTTTCCAATAAACCGAAAAATGATCAACATGTGACTTGAGACATTTTTGTACAAGGTATGCATGTAAACTTTAATCGTTTTGTGCATTCCTTCATCAAATGTTAAGGTGTACGTTGATGTTGTATTTATCGTTATGAGCCATCAGTTTTCTTGTCATAGGTTTTGGTAAATGTTCTGTAAGTCTATGCACTTAAAGAACTTTTAAGAATATCATGTGTGAGTTAGTGACATGTTCTAGTTAGTACCCGTGGCTAAAACATGGAATCAAGTCCCCCATCAGAAATTTTAGTGCAATAATTGAACACAGTACTGAGGGCATGCTGCATTTTCAGGGCTACAGACGTTCTCATGAAAGTGAACCAAGACAGTGTTTGCTCTCCAAGGGATACGGTAGATCCCTTGGCACTGCTCTGAGTATGATCTGGGGAGATTTGCCTGCTAGTATTGAACAGCTTCTCAACCGTTTTGGTGTAAGGGAGCATCATAAACCTGCATGGATCTCTTTAAGGCATGTGGACAGGTGGATGGATAGGAAAGTTTAGAGGGATATGGGTCAAATGTGGGCAAATTGGACTAGCATAGCTGGGGCATCTTTCCGTGCTCAATGACTCCAATCTCCAGCCATTTTTATTTATCTTGAAACTGCTAGATTGGTGTATATGTGTTTGAACCTATGTCAAAATGCACACTATGGAGGCAATTATGTTGAATAATCTGCAGCTTGCCCTTTTTGATACAGTCAACAATAAGATTTTTGATCAGAGATGGCATGGCCAGTACCTACCTCTCTCTCTCTCTCTCTCTCTCTCTCTCTCTCTCTCTCTCTCTCTCTCTCTCTCTCTCTCTCTCTCTCTCTCTCTCTCTCTCTCTCTCTCTCTCTCTCTCTCTCTCTCTCTCTCTCTCTCTCTCTCTCTCTCTCACTCTCTCTCTCTCACTCTCTCTCTCTCTCTCTCTCTCTCTCTCTCTCTCTCTCTCTCTCTCTCTCTCTCTCTCTCTCTCTCTCTCTCTCTCTCTCTCTCTCTCTCTCTCTCTCTCTCTCTCTCTCTCTCTCTCTCTCCCTCTCCCCCTCTCCCCCTCTCCCCCTCTCCCCCTCTCCTCTCTCCCTTTCTCTCCCTTTCTCTCTCTTTCTCTCTCTTTCTCTCTCTTTCTCTCTCTTTCTATATGCACATAGAGCAGGAGGCTATTTCAGCCTTACAGGTTGATGGTGACTCACAGAGCGATCTTGTTCCAACTAATTTTCCTTGCAACCAATTATTTCCACATACCCATCAATTCCCTTAGATTCTACTGCCCACCTACACACTAAGGGCAATTTACAGAAGCCAATTAACTGACCAACCCTTCACGACTTTGGGATGTTGGAATCCCTGATGGAACCCAATCAGTCATGTAGAACATACAAACTCCACACAGACAGTAGTGGAGGTGGGGATTGAACCTGGTTCCTGGAGCAGTGAGGTGGCAGCTCTAATCGTTATGCTACTAAACGGTTCAACCTTGGGAGTTGGTCATCTTTTGCTCTGCTCATTTATCCAAGGATGTAATTTTTTGTTGTTGTCAAATTTACGATTTTATTCATAGTTTAATTTGTTTTAATTTCTTGCGGGCTATTAACGAGGTTGTGGACTAGTTTTGGCCCGCATGGTGCACTGACTGGGTTTGGGAAACATTGACTAACGTGACACAAGATCACTGAGACAATACCTGACTGTATCTTTGTGAGGATTGGCTGTGGATACATTGGATATGTTGTGCTTCTGATAATGGAGGAGCATTGATCCAAACACAATGTACGGGACATTACAACGTGATGAATACGTCTTTTTCAGCAATAAAGCTGCTTCATTAGACTGGTCTGTAGCTTATCTCCCCTCCCCTCTCTCATCAGGCAAGGGGTACAGAAGTTTGAAAAGGCACACCTCCAGATTCAGGGACAGTTTCATCCCAGCTGTTATCAGGCAACTGAACCACCCTATCACCAACTAGAGACCGGCCCTGACCTCCCATCTACCTCATTGGAGATCTTCAGACTATCTTTAATCAGACTTTACTGGGCCATCTTGCACTAAACTTTATCCTCTATCTGTACACTGTGGACAGCTTGATTGTAATCATGTATAATCTTTTTGCTGACAGGATAGTAAGCAACAAAAAAATATTTTCACTGCACCTTGGTACACATGCCAATAAACTAAACTAATAAAATCCATAGCAGTGAACAGTGTGTGTGGGGACAGGTTGTGCTGAGTACCTTCCCCTGGGTCACGTGCCAAACCTCTGTGTGCGTGCCAGGGAACTTGCTTCATGGGATGTTCCCCATAATGTTTCTTTCCTGTTCGTCTCACATTCACGACACACAGTTCTTCAGGATCTGCACGTGACAAATTTACAGCTGCTTGAAAATCCAACCTTGCCTCTTCTTTCATCCTTGCCACCTGTCTACTTGACAGCCTGCCTTCCAGATCTTCAGCCCAATATAGTCAGTATGACACCAATCTGCGACTCCTGCAATTTCCTCCTTTTTTTTTGCTGATTATAGCACTAGTTTTAGTTTAAGATTACTTTGACTGCAGTTTGCTTTGAGGCCTTCGATTCCCAAAGTTCCTGACTCATCTAGCACAGAGAGAGGCCCTTAGGCCTAACTCATCCATGCCGACCAAGATGGAGAACTAGGGGCCACAGTCTTAGAATCCAGAACCAGGAGCCACAGTCTTAGAATCCAGAACCAGGGGCCACAGTCGTAGAATAAAGGGGAGGCCATTTAAAACTGAGGTGAGAAGGAACTTTTTCACCCAGAGAGTTGTGAATTTGTGGAATTCTCTGCCACAGAGGGCAGTGGAGGCCAAATCACTGGATGGATTTAAGAGAGAGTTAGATAGAGCTCTAGGGGCTAGTGGAATCAAGGAATATGGGGAGAAGGCAGGCACGAGTTATTGATTATGGATGATCAGCCATGATCACAATGAATGGCGGTGCTGGATCGAAGGGCCGAATGGCCTCCTCCTGCACCTATTTTCTATGTTTCTATGTTTCTAAGATGTCCCATCTAAATTAGCCCCGATGCCAGTGTTTGGCCCACATTCCTCTAAACCATGTACCTGTCCAAATATCTTTTAAATGTTGTTATTGTACCTGCCTCAACTACTTCCTCCAACAGCTTGTTCCTTATACCCACTGCTCTGTGTTTTATGCTATTGCCTTCTGGCCCCATGATTATTATTGCTCAGCAGTCCCAATCATTTTCACTCCCTTTTATATAATTTTACCTCCAGTCCCTTTTCAAAATACTACCTTTTTCTAGACATTCCGATGAGGCGTGGGGGGAACTGGTTGAATGCAATTGGTGTTGTGGTCTTTGTTGCGAGTGTGTGAGATGCTGAGTCTTGAAGGGGAGGAGGCGATGTTGTCTAGTATTGAATGATGCTTCATCTGGGAATGTCAACTCTGTGCTAGTGCGGTCATCAGCATATTTGACCTAAGCACAAAGTGCTGGAGAGACTCAGCGAGTCAGGCAACATCTGCGGGGGAGAGCAGTCTGAAGAAGGGTCTTGACCCAAAACATTGCCTGTCCATTCCCTCCGCAGATGCTGCCTGACCCGCTGAATTCCTCCAGCACTTTTCGTTTTGCTCAAGATTTCAACATCTGCAGCATTTTTGACTGCATGGCCCATTTCATTAAAAATACCCAGCCACCGTTTTTGAGAATGTGTTCTGGATTTCCGGATTTTTCTTTGAGCAGCTTCCTCTGCTAAAGAAGCAGAACTCAGTGAAATGGAACCCCTGTTGTGTAGAAGGATATATTTCTCCCTGTTGATCTTTTACCTTGTTACTGAAAAAAGTGACCACTAATTTCAAGAAAGCATCTTCTCAGCTACCATCGAGCCCTGCGCAATACTAACCTCAGCAACTATGATCTTTTGTGGACTATGTTTTTGGTCCAGTCTTCGTTCTATTATGGTAACCTAGTATTACAGTTGTTAATTTATCGTATACCGGTCATATTTGTGTGTTATTGCGTTAACAGGCCTGTCCATTGTCTGTACATGTGACAATTAAACCTGTGAACCTTGATTCCTAGTCCCACATCTTCTCATGTTCTTCAGGTTAACTTTGTCATGAAATAGAGATGCTGGAAGGGAGTTGAACAGCTTTGAGTGGATGAAAAACTCACCAGGGTTATAAACAAAAAGTGAGGCAGAGAGATGAACCACGACTGCTCTTTCAAAGGCCCAACTGGTCTCAGTTGGTTGGTTGGTCCTCTTTGGTGCTGTCCATCTGGAACAAATCTGAAATACTTTAAAATAAAAAGTGCGGCATATCTGCGCGGAGAGAAGCTGTTAATATTACAGGTTGTTAATCTTTCATCAGGAAAAAAACGCACCTTCACACAATTGTTAGATTTAAATATATTTGCGACAAAATGATCTTGCAGTAGTGATCTGGGAGTGTGATCCTGTTTGTCCTATTATCCAAGCCTAATAAGTTCCCATATTGTTGAGTTTGTAAGAGAAAGGTAACTAGAGATGTCGGAAATCTCATCTACTTTTGCACTCGGCAAGATTTCTCTCAGTTTAATGGGCAATTCATTTGTTTTCCATTGATGGTGGTTGAGGGGACAACATTGGCATGCTAGAACCCTGCTTTTCAAACGGAGCTATGGGACTCGAAGTTTACTGAATAAATGACCACTCTGACTTGCCTGAAGATAGGCACTCAAAGATGCAGCCCAGGAATGCCAAGTTCTGTGCGATTTCCTAAAGTTGAGCTTGAACAAAACACAATTCAGAAGACATCAAGTAGGTCAAGCTGCTACAAAATAATTATAGTGTACAGTAAACTTGCACTTATAAAGAACTGCATTAAGACATTACCTAAAGAGCTTTGTAGCCATTGTTCGATGTGAACTAATCAATCACTGCCTGGCGATGAGGGTGCTGGAGACATTGATGGGGATACACACTGAAGTGACCATTGCACTGAGAGAGAGAGAGAGGGAGAATGGCAAGATCCTAAGCTACTGAGATATCTCTTCTGTGGCAGACCTCGAGCATGGTGAAAACCTGCTTCCACTCCAGCTGCTGGTTCCACTGTTTATATCCCTACGTCATCACATCTTCTTAGTCTGAAGAGGGGTCTTGACTCAAAACCCTAGTCACCTATTCCTCTCCTCCAGAGATGCTGCCTGACCCGCTGAGTTACTCCAGCATTTTTTGTCTGTCTTCCACTCCAGTTCTGCAGGTTCAGGTTTCTCAAGCCCAACCACCTTCAACGGTTTCATCTATAATCATGAGGTCAGATATGAAGACATTTATTAACTACACAGAATTTAAGATTCAATGGGTAATGAAGCAATCTGTGCCAACATGGAACAAGCAATAAACAAATCCAGGTTTGGGCTCATTACCATAAAGTAAAATTCATGTCATTTGGACTGAGAGCCAGAGGTTCCCTCCCTGTGAAATTCATCGGCGTTAACCTCTGCCACTGTTGATTTTTTTGACAACCATTGACTAGAAACTTGGCTGCATCAGTCACTGGCATACTGAGGCTGCGAAACAGTTATAAACTGGGTATTCTGTAGCGATCGACTTGCCCGGAGCCATTCCACCTGCAAGTATGAGTGAAATGGACTATTGGGCTCCTTGCTGGTTGAGGTTCAACCCCAGCCGTGCTAGGACCACACTTGTTTGGCATGTCATCCATCAGCTGGAAGGTTTAAGTGTGCCCGAGTGCATCATTGTGATCTTGAGATGATCTATTCTTGGAACATTTAGTATTGACTAAACAACGTTTAACAGTTTGATTACAGATGATTTTAATATTGTGTCTTTATCCACCAGAAATTTGGGTGCTTTATGGGGGAGTGTGATCAGTGGAACGAATCAAGTGAAAATGTCCTTTTCCCCTTATTAGGTCTCTGCGATGAAGCACAGTCAATCCCACTAAAGTATATTATTGATCAAATGACAATGCAATCTTTTTAGTCTCCTAATGGCACTGTGCAATATTGGCTGTCGTTATCATACCGAATGAAAGAGCCTATGTGAGAAACAGTTGGATGATTCAGTAGTAGTGTTTCAGAAGGATTTAGATTAGTTTGACAATTCTTGTGATATATGATAACAATATGAAATATGGCATGTTGGTTAAAGAGCGTAGAATGAAAATACAAAATCTCTTTGACTTGGGCTCAGAAACTTTTGAAAATAACTTCATGGAAGCAGCCTCAGAGTTCACTGTCCTGTGTCAGGAAAACAAATCTAACCTGCTGGAACATAAGAAGTGAAGATGGTAATTTTACCATTAAAAACAATTAGAAAATCTGAAAATTCTCAGCAGATCAGGCAGCATTGTTGAGAAGTTAACTGTTAAACAATGGATCTGTCTTTGGAGATATTAGTTGAATCATAATGACTCTCGTGATTCTTGACTCCTGAGTTAATTTGGAAAGCAATTCACACAGAGGGTAATAGAAGTTTAACCTGATTCTAAGCTTGTGGAACTGATTTTAAATGTGCGGTCAATTTTAAATCTGCATGACAGGTTGTTGCTGATGAATGCACTGGAGGTACATACTGCAAAGAGGGATATTTATTTGGGTCATAGATCCGCCATGACCTCATGGGAAAGTAGCAGGCTTGAGGGCTGAATGGTCTCCCGCTTCTGCCATAGCAACTACTTTAAAGGAAAGCATGTGAAAAAAATCTAATCTAAACCCAGTAGCTCCAGGCAGAGGAATCTTTCGGATTGCCTAAGTTCCACCTTCTCTTGATTCTGACAATTATTCCAACTCTGCCTGATTTTCTATCTTGTAGCTTACATTGAGGACAATGTTACCCTTGCCTATTGCCACCTGGTGTGTAGTGTTATGGTGGAGAGGAAGACAAAAGCATGAAGGCTCATTGTGGAGAAGGGTGAATCTGTATTGTGTTTGCTCAAGAGATTTCTCTGTGAATATATTTGCATGCAACATCACATGTTGACACGTCTAACATGGTAGCAGCTGGGACAGGTGAAGTGAGAGTTGGTGTTTCACAGTACAGAGCTGTCTATTTTTAAGTTCGTTTTCTAAATTTGATTGGCTGGTAATCTCTATCCACTGTTCATTTTTTTGCTGGTTTTGCAATTAAACCGTGACATTCAGTTCTAATGATTTGAGCTGCTGCCGTAATATCTCCCTCCACGTTTAGAGGAACTTGGTGCAAAGGGCTTTGGGAGAACGAGTATAATGGCAACTGAAATAAGCCGTGCCTTCTCTGAACATCAAGATAAAAGTCAGTCTGAAGAAGGGTCTTGCCTGTCCTTTCCCTCCACAGATGCTGCCTGACCCACCAGCTATTGATCAGAATGAAAAACTTGCACTAATGTGATGAATTGCATCTTTTTTAAGGATGTCCTAAAGTGCTCCACAGCCATTCAAGTCCTTCGGAGGTGAGATTATTGCTGTCAAATAGAGAAATACAGCAGCAACTTTTCACAATTCTAGCTGTCTAACAACAAAGTGTGAATGTTCAGATCATTGGTGGCACTGCAGCTGCATTCGTTTAATTTAGTTGCTTATTGTCACGTGTACAGAGGAACAGTGAAAAGCTTTTAGCGTGCTATCCAGTCAAGAAAAAGATTATACATGAGCACAATCAAGCTGTCCACAGTGCAAAGATAAAGGGTACAACATTTAGTGCAAAGATATAACACTGAAGTCCGATAAAGTCATAGAATAAGGAAACAGGCCCTTCAGCCCAGCTTGCCCATGCCGACCAAGGTACCCCATCGAAACGAATCCCATCTGCCCGCATTTGGTCCATATCCCTCTGAACCTTTCCTATCCAAGTCTGATTAAAGAAAGTTCAAAGGTCTCCAATGAAGTAGATGGGAGTTCAGGACCACACTCTAGCTGATGAGATGACCACTTCACTCGCATGATAACAGCTAAGAAGAAACTGTTCCTGCCACCTACTCTCTATATTGGCCACTCAGCTGCATCTGATTTACAACTTTATTTCGTGAAAAGCTATTCCATGCTCAGGCAACGTGTGATGAGCAAAAACAGATCAACACCAAGAGAGTAAATTTCTTGGCAGCACCACGAATTGTGTGAATGTGCTTTTTATAGTTCCAGAAGAATTAAAACTGAATGAAAATGCTTGCACGAGCCCTGGTCCAGATTGTCACCTGGACATGGTTTGATGGTGCAGTGAATGCTGTAATGGGTGGCTGGGAATATCACTGTTCACCCAGTGGAAGTGGCACAACCTGCACCCCGATAAATGATCAGATCAATTGTTTTATTATTTAGTGATAACAGATGGAGGTCAAACATTGCTCAGGCAAAGCGTGGAACTTGCTGCTCTTAGCTTTCTTGTGTTGGACCTTCTGTATTTTGGAACCAGGATCAAGTTCCTCAGTTGAATTTCCCAAGACTTAAACTTCCAAGAACTTTAGTTTAGTTTAGAGATACAACATGGAAACTGGCCCTTCGGCCCACCAAGTCCGCACTTATCAGCGATCACCCGTACACTAGTTCTATCCTACACACGAGGGACAATTTACATAGGTCAATTAACCTACAAACCTGCACGTCTTTGGAATGTGGGAGGAAACCGGAGCACCCGGAGAAAACCCACACAGTCACAGGGAGAACGTACAAACTCTGCACAGATGGCACCCATAGTCAGGATCAAACTCGGGTCTCTGGCACTGTAAGGCAGCAACTCTACCGCTGCGCCAACGTGCCGCCCAGTTCTGTGGTGTCTACTGATAAACAGTTCCCTAGTTGAATTTCTCAGCTTGGAGAAGTAATTGATATCCTAGGTGGGAAGGGTTCTCCTGGTTTGTGGAATTCCTTGAGATAGACACAAAAGGCTGGAGTAACTCAGCGGGATAGGCAGCATCTCTGGAGAGAAGGAGTGGGTGATGTTTCGGGTCGAGACCTTTTCTTTCTGTGTACGACTGATGCTGGGGTTCACCCCAATACCTCCCTGACAATGTTCCTGCTGCTGCTGTTCCATGGGAAGGGGATTGACATGAACTACTTTGTTTAGTTGATTATTGGCGACACATGGAATGCAGATGCTGGAATATTGAGCAAAGCGCCAAGTGCTGGAGGAACTCGGCGGGTTGGGCAGCATCTGTGAAGGGAATGGACAGATGACGTTTTGGGTTGGGTCCCTTTTTCAGGCTGATTCAGACTGATCAATCTGAAGAAGGGGACTGACTCGAAATATTCCCTGTCCACTCCCTCCACAGCAAATTGGGCAGCATCAATGGAGAGAGAAAAACCATGTTTATGTTTTATGAACTTCCATCAAAGTACGAAGTTGCAGAGAAGGTGGGAGGCTGGATAGGAGGCTGTCTGTCACAGGCTGAAGAGGAAGTGGTCGTGAAGCGTGAGGATTGGAAGCATGCTCCAACGAGAGAGGTTACAGCCCTAGGACTCGGCATCGAATGCATCAATGTCGTATCACCATGGATTTGTTCTGGAAATTAATCCTGCACTAAATAGATATTGGGAGGTCCTCGTTATCTGCACTCACATTGCATCAAACCAAAGATGCAGATCACAGTCTATGGGCATTCTGACAGTCTGCCGACACCTGGAATAAGCACCCTAATGGTCCTGACCTGAAATATTACCTATCCATATCCTCCAAAGATGCTGCCCAGTCTGTTGAGTTACACCAGCACTTTGTGTCCTTTTCTGGGAATAAGCACGCTACTTTTCTGAGATCTGGCCATACGGCATATCCAACATTTATTGCCCTTGAGATGTGACGTGCCTGCATGAACCTTCTTGCTGCCTGGATTAGCGGGTAATAGCTATCAGGAGAGGTTGGACAAACTTGGATTATTTCCAATGGAATGTTGGTGGCTGTGGGAAGACCTGGTGGAAATATCTCAAATTTTGAGGGGCCGAGATAAAGTAGACAGTCAGAACCCGATTCCAAGGTGAACGTATCCTCTGGTCTTTGAGGGTATCTCCTTAAGGTGAGAGGGGCAAGTGTTTTGCACAGAAAGTGATGGGTGTTGGAACGCAATGGTGGTGGAGGCAGATACGATAGCGACACTTAAGAGGCTTTTGAGAGGCACATAAATATGCTGGAAAAGGAGAGATTTGCATTATGTGCAGGCAGAGGAGATTAGTTTAATTTGACATCATGTTAAGCACAAACATTTTGGGCTGAAGGGCCTGTTCCTGTGCTGTACTGTTCTAAGTTCTATGAAGATGCCCCCTTGGTGCAGTTGGGGAGGGAGATTCAGGGTTTAGAGCCAGTGACAATGAAGGACTGGTTACACATTTCCAACTCGATGGTGCGTGAGAGGACCTGCAGAGTCTGGAGGTTCCCTGTGCTTCCTGTTCCTGTTGGGCTGGCTTCCTGTTCCTGTTTTGTTGCCTCCATCACAGTGAAGGGGTGTTTGGAGTCACTGTGATGGACGTTTGTGTTGGGGTCATGTGTCTTGTGTTCTTTTTTTTTGTGTGACTGCTATGTAATTTCGTTCGGTACCTTGGTACCGAATGACAAATAAAGCACTGTATCTGTATCTGTATCTGGGAGGGGAGATGTGGGTGCATCCAGTTCCCTCTCATTGTTCCTCCCGCTCAGGATTGCAACCTCCCTCTTGCTACCCTTCGCTCCCCCCCCTGTCTCTCGCCCCCTCCTGGCAAATCCCCACACTTCCTCACAGCTGCTCCACTCCTGGCCCTCGCCCCGTGATATTTCTACCACCACTTAGTCCTCTCACCCTCTGTCCACCGTGCTCTGTTCCCAAGCAGTTGCCCCTTCCCTTGTCCCCAATGTCTCCCCTTCCCTCATCCCCCATCTCCCCTCTAATCTCCCCTGCCTCCCTTCCCCTCGTCCTGCATGTATTCCCTCCCTTGTTCCCCTTGTTCCCAATGTCTCCCCTTTCCTCATCCCCTTATCTCCCCTCCCCTCACCCCGCATGTATCCCCTCCTCTCATCCCCACATCTCCCCTTCCCTCCCCTGCCTCCCTTCCTTCCCAGACTTACCCTTTGCATCCATGGATGGTGAACTCCCTTGCCCTTTCCCAGCTCATTTCCCCTCACTTCTCAGCTCTACTCCACATTCCCTGTCTTCCCTTTTCCTATATCACTTTTACTTTTAATTTGTAGTGATCTCTTCCCTATCCCTTTCCCACCCTTTGCCCTGCGCTGCCTATGCTCCACTCTTGTTTACCCTTGTCCCTTTTATCCCAACCCCTTCCTTCCTCACCCACAGCAGAGTTTAGGATTGTCCCACTTTCTCTCTCTTACCTTTCTTTATCTTTCTTTAATTTTCTCTTTTTCTCTCTTTTCTGCCTCCTTCGCTGTTGGATAGTTGTGCCAGGTCTGCCTTCATGTTTCCATTTAGTTGTCATGTTCGCTAATTAGGGATCTGCTGCATGCTTCACCTTGTTAATTAAAAGGAATGGCATACAGTGAGCCTCAGGGCAATGCAAAAATAAGAGCCTTGTGTTAATGCCACAAGAAACGCTCAGCCTGTGAAGTCATTTCTTCTCATCTAACTTACAATTTTTTTTCCAATTTGAAATGAATAAATCATTGAGATTTTCCTTTTCGAGTGTGAATAATATAGCTTCGCATCCTGATATATGTAAATTGTATGCGATCGATTTGAAGGTGAGGTTTACCGTATTTTGTGTAGTCAAAGGGCAGTTGTCTGAATTGAGGTTCCAGTCCCACTCTCACCCCACACTCCCTCTATTACATGTTGCAGGCATCACACCTGTGGTCACAGCCTGCTGAGTGCTCTTGTTCTTGAGTTATGGACTTTGCTGGCAAGGCACCCATTTGTTGCTCATGTCCGATACCCCTGATAAGTCAAGAGTGTCATATGTACCGGGGGTGAACCGATCTTACCTGCTGCAGTCTAACAGGCCTGTAAACACAATAACATGCAGGTAATCAGTAATACAATAAATTAATAACTGTAATACCAGGTAACCATTATCGTGCAAAACCAAAGTGTGTAGTGCACCCAAAGACGCGGTCCATACATGATCATAGATGCTGTGGTTAGTGTTGTGCAGTGTTCAAGAGCAGGATGGGTGCTGGGAAGAAGGTGTTCTGTATCTGGATGTCATGGTTCTCAGGCCCCTGTACCACCTCCCCAATGGGAGTAGTGAGATGAGAGTGGCTGCGGTTTTGTGGATCTTTGATGATATTGACTGCCCTTCTGAGACTGTAGATCCCCTCGGTGGCGGGGAGTCAGTACATGTGATGGACCGGGCAATGTCTACTACTCTCTGTAATCTCCTTTGTTCCTGGGCATTCAAGTTGCCAAACCAGGTCATGATGCAACCAGTCAGTATGATCTCTACTGTACATCTATGAAGGTCCGATAGAATATTTGTCAAACATGACACAAAATGCTGAAGTAACAGCGGGACAGGCAGCATCTATGGGGAGAAGGCACGGATGATGTTTCAGGTTGAGACCCTTCTTCAGACTTTACTCCTGACCCAAGATGTCACCCTTTCCTTCTCTCCAGAGATGCTGCCTGTCCCACTGAGTTACTCCACCATTTTGTGTCTATCTTCGATGTAAACCAGCATCTGCAGTTCCTTCCTACACAGAGTGTATTTGTCAACATGTGCAAGTGCATTCTTAAACCTGTGGTGGAATTCCCCGCACCCTGTGGGAAATGTAGACCTCTAGGATTTGTTTTTAGGTTGTTTGTAAATATGGTTACATTATTCAACCATTCAGTCTACAAGGATGTTCCTATATTGTGATGTTGTCGAGTCCAGAAGATAAAATAATGGAGTCTGGAGTTGGTCACGTTGCTGTGACTCTGCTCTTTCATTATGTCTTTTCACTGCATGATTCTAATATCAGCCGAACACAATGCTCCATAAGGATATGTTCTCAGCCCCTCACTATACTCTCCATGCACCCACCAGTGTACTGCCAAATTCCACACTAATTCCAGGTGAATATCTGGAAGACTGAAGGGTCGCTAATGTTGTACTGTTATTTACGAAGGGGAGCAGGGAGAAATTAGGGAACTACAGGCTGGTGACATTGTCGGTAGTGGTGAGTAATTTGTTGGTACGTTGTGGTTGCCCAGCTACAGGGAGAAGTCATTAGGTTGGAAAGGGCGCAGAAGAGATTCTCCAGATTGTTCAGAAGAAGAATCTCGACCCGAAACGTCACCCATTCCTTATCTCCAGAGATGCTGCCTGGCCCACTGAGTTACTCCAACATTTTGTGTCTTCTTTCAGATTGTTACCTGGTCTTGCAGGTTTGGGTAATAGGGGATGATTGGATATGCTGGGACTGTTTTCTTTGGAGCATATGAGGCTGAGGGGCGACCTTATTGAGGTGTACAAGATCATGTGACATGGATATAGTAAACTCTCACAGTCTTTTTCCCAGGGTAGAGGATTCTAAAACTAGAGGGCACAGGCTTTAGATGAAAGGGGAGAGATTTAAAAGGGACCTCAGGGGCAACTTTTTAACTGAGAGTATCTGGAATAATCTGCCAGAGAACGCTACAAACGCGAATACGATTGTAAGTTTTAAAAGACATTTTGACACTCAGGAAGGGGTTAGAGGAATATGGGCTAAATGCAGGCAAATGGGACTAGCCCAATATGCTAACTTGGTTGTTATAGACAAGGTGGGTCGAATGACTGTAATTAAACACCTTGACTTTCATTGAGTTATATTGGTGCTTTCCTAAATAGGTTGCAGAGCCCATAGTGTCCAAGCCCTGTACAATAACTGCGGCCCACTGATTACACCTGTTAGAAGTGGAGACTTTGTACAGCTTCTGCAGACTTCCCAAACTATTTTCCAAGTCTACACTCTGATCATACGGAATTAATGAAATATTCTGTGTTCACATGAAATCTCGGCACATTAATCAAGATGTCGTGCAACACCTCAGAATGGGTTGTGTATACTTGATTGAGAGCAGAGGGTTGTGCTTGCATGCCTTTCCCTGCTAAGACCCTAAATGCTGTAATTGCCTCCCTAAACTTTGTCATCTATCAACATCTCCATTCCGCCTTGATCTTCTCAAACTAGATATTCAACCAAGCTTTTGTTCATCCCGCCTCGTATATCATGTGGTACAGGGCTACATTTTATTCATGTCACCACTGTGAAGTGTTTTTGAATGTTTTGCTATGTTTGGGGCACCATTGCTACAGAAACCAGAATACAAAGAAACATCAGGTCACTGAACGATAGCGTTTGATGGAGTCACAAGAGACTGCAGATGTTGTAATCTTGAGCAAAGAAACAAAGTGCTGTACGAACTCAGCGGGTCAGGTAGCATCGGTGGAGGGAACAGGCAGACGATGTTTCAGGTCGGGACACTTCTTCAGTCTGATGGAGCGGGGATGAGTGACCTGGAAAGGAAAGTTGGGGTGGGCCAAAGCCTGCCAAGTGAGAGATGGTTACATCAAAGGGGGGGTTGAATGGCATATGGGTGCAGTAAGTGACAGATGCCATCTCCATAGCCCTACACTCATCCCTGAACATCTGGGTAACAAGGGCATTTACGTTAGGCTCCTAGTTATTGACTCTCGCTCCACTTTCAACACGACAAATCCAAGTAAACTCATCTCTAAAATCCTGGGCATAGGACTAACCCTGGGCATCTGCATCCTTTACTTCCGAGAAATTAGGCACAGTGAGGAGAGGTGACAAATCCTCCTCCTCGATAATTCTCAACACCTGTGCTCCACAAGGATGCATTTTCAGCCCTACTATACACTCACGACTGTGCATCCAAATGTTTCTGTAACTCCAAAGAGTCCTACACCAAGGAAGCAGGCCCTCCAGACCGAAGAAAGATCCTAAACTGAAATGTCACCTATTCATGTTCTCCAGAGATGCTGCCTGACCCGCTGAGTTACTCCAACACTTTGTCTTTTTCTGTTGTTATTACAACTCAGCTGAGATCAAAATGCTCGAACCAAGCAGTAAATATTTTGTTTAATTAATCTTCATGAGATTGGTGTTCATGAGATTTTGCAACTCCTCTGGGCCTTCAGTACCTGTTCTCACTTGGTGCCTCGTGCTCAGGTGAACAGTGTGCTGTACACACACTTTGTAAGCTGGTTTGCGTCTGTACCCTGGACATGTCTTACACTTCACAATCAACATCATTAAATCCCTGTTCCTTCAATGCCTGACCAGTCCTCTGTGATGTTGGCAAGACTCATCACTGTGGCTTGAAGCAAAGGATGTTCCTATTTCTTTGGAGGACAGGCTTTGAATTATGGCTCATGAATCAATCGCGTTTAATTGTCATATGTACCGGAATGGAACAATCAAATTCTTCCTTGCTGCCGTTTTACAGGCCTGTTAATGCAACAACACCCAGATAAATATACAATAATCAATACTACAATAAATTAATAACCATAATATTAGGTAAACATAATAGCACAAAACCAAAGTACATAGAAGATGTTAGTGTTGTGCAATGTTCAAGAGCCTGATGGTTGCTGGGAAGAAGCTGTTCTTCATCCTGGAGGTCACAGTTTTCAGGCTCCTGAACCTTCTTCTCGGTGGTAGCAGCGAAATGAGAGAGTGGCCAGGGTGGTGTGGATCCTTGCTGATATTTGGCTGCCTTTTTGAGTCAGCACCTCCTGTAGATCTTTTCAATGATGGGGTGGTCAGATACTGTGACAGATCGGGCCAGGTACACCACTCTCTGTAATCTCCTTCATTCTGAAGTGTTTGAGTTAACGAACCAGACCTTGATGTCACCAGTCAGCAGGCTCTCTGGTGTATAGCTGTGGAGGTTCTTGTCTCTGTCCTTGTTAGCTTCTCCCTTGGTTACTCCCAGTTTCTGTCCTCACCTACACTGGTCTCTGCTTCCTCACTTCAGTCCAGCATTCTCCAGCTCATACTTTGTCCATATATATGGGTTTCCTGTCGTTCTTTCAACATGCCGCTAGCACTATGGTTTAAGAAAGGAAATAATTTATTTTCATCTTGTCGACAAGAGGCAAGAAATGTCAACAGAATTGCCCGCCAGCAATGCAGGGCGCTGGATTGCTATATGCCTGGGTTGCTGAGGCACCCACACTGGTCCTTTCAATTCAGTGTGACCGACAGCATTGCTGAGCATGAGACTGATTTCATTTGGTATCGAGTCCTGAAGCCTGAGACTGAGTCCTCTGAACCGACTGACAATTCCCAGGGAACTGATCCCGGATAATGCCCTTGGCTCCTTCAGGCTGGGCACCAAGCTGAGACGAGCTTGCCCTTGTATGTGTCTGTGAGTCAGGAAATTGTTTGAAGGAACCTTGCCCTCGGTGGTGAATGCAGCTGGTTCTGCTCGCCTCGGGCAATGCACCGTTGCCACATCACTTGAAGCAGCAATTGTGTTGTTTCCTCAAAGTCTTCATTAAATGGATGCTTCATTTGTAGCGCCATGTTTAAACGTTGATCTGCATCTGACAGCAGAAATGCGTTCAATGAGGCTACCTGCAGTGCGCCGTTAATACTCCAAAATTGTAGGGCAAGACAGATAAAAGCAGTGGAGTAAGCATTTACACTCGACAGTTTCTGAGACGGGATTGTAGCATTAAGTAGGGAAAATGGCACGAGTACAACCAGCACGTCCCTGCTGACCTTTATGCTCTACTTGAGCCCTCTGCTCTTCTCCCCTGAATCGGTCAGCATAAGCTTCTACCTTTTCTGGTTAGGGTTAAATACAAATGGCAAATGTGCAGCACACAAGCAGAGTCGGTGGAGGGAGAAATAGTTAGTGCTTCAGGGTTGACAATCTTTGATGGATATGCAGACAATGGTGGGATATGCATCATGTGCAGGCAGAGGAGATTAGTTTAACTTGGTATCGTGTTCGGCACGGACATTGTGGGCCGAAGGGCCTGTTCCTGTGCTGTACTGTTGTAGGTTCTAGAATGAGGAGACTTCAGAAACGGCACAAGTTGGAGTTGTGGGTAGAGGGAGAGAGACGATGTGCCTGGTCGTGACATTATTTAGAAGTGGGTGGACATTGTGGGTAAGGTGAGGACGGCCAACCTGACCCTTGTGAGAGGAGAGGTGGTGAGAGCAAGAGTCAAGTGTGTATAATTGTTATATGTACCGACAACAGAACAATGAAATTATTATTTGCAGCAGCATAACAGGCCTGTAATACAATGCTCATAGATAGCATGATAAACGAAAAAGAATCAATAAATTAATTATCCCAATACTAGTGCAAAAACGCCCAAAGTGCAAAGTTGAACTAAATGCAGTCCATTGTTCATAGTTCGGTTGGTGTTGTGTGGTGTTCAAAACTCTGATGGTTGTTGAGATGTAGCATTCATGAACTTGGTGGTCACGGTTTTCAGACTCCTGTACCTTCCTACCGATGGTAGCAGCGAGATGAGAGCAGGAGATAGATGGGTCCCGAACCATGCTTGCCCCATCCGTGGAAGAGGCTGTGATTTCCACATTGGCTCCAGAACCCACAGAGCTGGAATAAAGATATCATCCTTGATCCTAAAGGATTGACCAAGAGTCATGGAGTCATATCGCATAGAAACGTGCCCTTTGACCCAACCTGCCCATGCCGACCACGATGCACCCATAGTGAATTAACAATTTAATATTTTTGATACCCACCTGAGTCACGAATCTTCACCCAACCTCATTTTCAAAATTCAATTTTGTGGTTTCTTTGTGCCTTCCTTATTTTCATAAATGTCATTGTATTTCTTATTATGTGCTTAATGTACTTGTTCCATTATCTTCAATTGTTCCCTTGTGTCTTTATTAATGAGTGTTTTGTTTGTTCTTTGAAATCTATATATTTTTCCTGCTCGCTCTTGAGTACAGTATTAGTGTGCCTTTACTATTCTATATCTATTCATATTATCTTACATTTTACGTTGTTCCATTCTTGAATCTTCATTATCAGCTTTTCTCCAATAATTTTTTTCTCTTTTCATCATTAGATGTTAGATGATCACTCTTGCCTAGATGTTCCCCTGTTTTTCATTCCCTTATCTGTTCTAATACATGTCCCATCACTAGACCCAATAGCAAACCTTTCCTTGTTTGTTTTGGTCGACACTGGGTTATCTGTACACTTCCCCGTATCTATCCCTTAACTATTGGGGTTGAGGGGACAAGGTAGGACGGCTTACCTTATTCGCAGTGGTGAGCAATGTCCACAGTGACCCTAAGTGATGCAACTACATGGCAGAAATTGGAAGAGCAGCTCTGTGGAGGAAGGGCTGCAATACAGTTGGAGGACATTTTGAGAAGGAACTAGTGGATTCCTTCCACTAGAAGGAATCTGAGGTAAGGAGATGAAGTCAGCGAGGTTGTGTGTTTATGAAGGTAAGTGAAGTTGAGATTATTTTACATCCACCTGTAACCTGAAACAGGGAAGACAGAGTAGCAGAGTCATAGAGTCATACAGAACGGAAACAGGCCCAACTCATCCATGCCGACAAAGATGCCCCATGTAAACTAGGCCCATTTTCCCGCGCTTGACCCATATCCCTGTAAACCTTTCCTGTCCATGTACCTGTCCAAGTGTCTTTTAAATACTGTCCTGTTTTCAATTTTATTTGGAACTGAGCCTCTTTGTATTTGAAAGCAACATGAGTATTTATTCATGCTAACTGTGGCAGAAGGGTAGAAGGGCTAATCATCTGCTTCCTCGGTTGCTAAGGGTCAGAAAGATATAAGGAGGTTACTCATTATGTTTCCACCATGTTTGCACCAGGCACTAATCCACCCAGCGTACTGAGGACGAATGGCCACACGAGCAACTGTGGCATGTATCCAAGCAATGTAACATTATCATCCAGAAGGAAATGTGCCAATGCTGGAAGCAGTAATAAGCATCTGGTAACTGGCAGGCTCAGTATCAAAATGGTACCCCTCCTCCCACATGCATCCCAGGTGGATAAATATTCTCTGGAGACCTGATAGAATAATGTAAAATTATGAAAGACATAGATTGGGTAGACAGTCAGAACCTTTTTCCCAGAGTGAAATTGTCAAAGATTAGAGGGCATCGTTTTAAAGTGAGAGGGGTAAAGTTTAAAGGAAATGTGCGGGGCAATATGTTTACATAGAGAGTGGTGGCTGCCAGGGATGGTGGTGGAGGGAGGTATGATAGGGGCATACAAGAGGCTTTTAGATAGGCACACGGATCTACAGGGAATAGAGGGATATCAATGACGTGCAGGTTGAGGGGATTAGTTTAATTTTGCATCATTTTTGGCACCAACATTGTGGGCCGAAGGGCCTGTTGTATGCAGTACTCCTGCATCTATGTCCTCCTGTTGCAGTGCTGTTGCCAGCACAGACTGACCCTGGTGTTGGGGTGTCTCCCACAGACTGACTCTGGTGTTGGGGTATCTCCCACAGACTGACTCTGGTGTTGGGGTATCCCGCACAGACTGACCCTGGTGTTGGGGTTTATAGCACAGACTGACCCTGGTGTTGGGGTGTCCCCCACAGACTGACCCTGGTGATGGGGTTTATAGCACAGACTGACTCTGGTGTTGGGGTGTCTCCCACAGACTGACCCTGGTGTTGGGGTGTCCAGCACAGACTGACCCTGGTGTTGGGGTGTCCAGCACAGACTGACTCTGGTGATGGGGTTTATAGCACAGACTGACCCTGGTGTTGGGGTGTCCAGCACAGACTGACTCTGGTGATGGGGTTTATAGCACAGACTGACTCTGGTGTTGAGGTGTCCCCCACAGACTGACTCTGGTGTTGAGGTGTCCCCCACAGACTGACTCTGGTGTTGGGGTGTTCAGCTCTTTGCTGGTGGAACCCGTGCCCTTCATGATAACACCAGATTTCTCATTTTGAGTGAGCAGGAGGCATTGAGTTTATCAATTTGTACAGTATCCTTCCCCCTTCCCCTCCCCAGCTGCTGCTTCTTAGCCAGTTTCGTAGTTCAAAACAATACAGATGCTCTGATTCGCAATCGAACTTGAGTTCAGAGTGAAGAATTCTTTCTATTGTCAGCATGCATCTGTTATCCATCCCACCCCCATCTGCATGCGTGGTGCCTTGCTGATTGTTGCCTGTCTTCACCAACAGAAAAATGATGGCACTAAAGATGCCTGCAATGTGAGTGCAAACATCTACACATCTTGGATGTGTGCTCTTATATTTACTGTTGCCTTCGAGCCTTTGTAATTACAATATAGCTGAAATGTCTCTTATGCTATTTGGCCTGACTACAAATAGGGATCAATCGAATTTTAAATGATTGCTCACAGGCTAGCCGCTGCTCCCTGACCTTTGTAAATGAAGAAAGTCTCGGTCACCATTGGTGTCTACTTCTTAAAGGGCACCCGAGGAGACAGATTCCAAACTCTGCCAATTAAAGTTGTTAAAAAGGAGAGGGGAGGCGGGTGGGGGTGGTGGAGAAGGAAATCCCCCCGAGCTGCTTTTGTCTCTTGTCATCAACCGAGCGCCACTTGAAATATTTCATCTTCTCCTGTTATTGGGTTTGCACTCTGGCTACAGCCACCCTTTCTTCCCCTTTTGTTTTAAACGAATGTTATTTTCACACGACCCGTGTCCTGTCCGTTCTCGGCACCGTCGAGGCTCAGTCCCTGCCTTCACCTGACGCAAGGACGGAGGTTTTCTTGCGTTTCGGGGAATCGTTCAGCGAGGGAAGCTGGCAGGTACATTGCCCTTCTGCCAGCTCTTTAAAGATTATTTTATTCCCTACTCCTGCCTCGCACCCCTTTAATGTATTTATCCATTACTTTTTGAAGCCTCTTCATCAAGACTCCTTCCGCCATCTCTTCAAACCGTGCTTCCCTCATCGCGTTCACTTCAACATTACACTCACATGCCAACAGCAACTCAAAAAGACAGCCAGCATCATCTAAGGCCCACACCACCTTGTCCATGTTCCCATCTCACTCCTACCATTGGGAAAAAGGTACAGAAGTCTGAGAACCCTAACGTCCAGGTTCAAGAGCTGCTTCTTCCCAACAGCCATCAGGCTCTCAAACACCACACAACACTAACCTCAACAACTATCATCTTCTATGGACTGGGTCTTTGGTTGCACCACAGACTTCAGTTTTGCACTATTGTGGTTTCCCAGCATTATGGTTATTAATTTATTACATTCTTTATTATTATCAGTATTATTGCGTTTGCAGACCTGCAACAGGTAAGACTTTCATTGTTCCATTGACTCTTGGCTCTCTTGACTTTTGACTCTTGACTCATTTATATTTTATTTTCACTTAAGTGTTCAGTCTTGAATGGTGTTGTTCAATGTTGTCTGGGCTAATTAATTAGCACGTTTATTAGACTCAAGAGGCTTTGGCGAGGAGGCTGAGCAGACGGTTAAGGTCAGATAAGGCACGGTCTTTTTAATTCTTCTTTAGTCTACGTGCAGTTGGGATGGCTGGTAGGGCAGTGGGATGCTCCTTCTGCATGATGTGGGAAACCAGGCCATCCTCCAGTGTCACTGGTGGCTATATCTGTGGCAGGTGTCCAGCTGCAGCCCAAGGCTGGCCGCGTGAGGGAACTGGAGCTGGAAATGGAACTTATCGCATTCAGGATCATTCGGCATGGATAAGAATTGTAGTGAGATCGAAGCACCAAAGGTGCAGGCAGAAAGTAGCTGGGTAACCAGCAAGCAAAGGAGTTAGGTGGAGAGTGCAGGAATCCCCTGTGGCCATTCCATGCAAAAACAAGAATACCCTTTTAGAGACATAAGAGACTGCAGATGCTGGAATCTTGAGCAAAACAAACCATTCTCAAGGGGGAGAGTGAGTAGCCAGAGGTTGTTGTGCATGTTGGCACAAATGAGGTCCAGCGGAGTGAATACAGGGGGTTAAGCAAAAGGTTAAAAAGAATTTCAAGGGTAGTAATCTCCTGATTACTGCTAGTGCCAAGTGCTAGCGAGAATAGAAATAGAATAGGATGGATGAATGTGTGGCTGTGGAGTTAGGGTAGAGGGCAAGGTTCAGATTCCTGGAACACTGGAATCTCTTCTGGAGCAGAGGTGAGGTGTGCGAGAGGGCCAGGTTGGCCCTGGACTGGAGGGGAACCAATATCCTGGCAGGCAGGCTTGCTAGAGCGATTTGTGAGGTTTAAACTAAATTAGCCAGGGTGCGGGATCACAGCAGTAGCAAGGCAGATGTGAGGCTGGAAGTCATTGCAGAAGACACTGTGGGACAGTGCAGTGGTACAGTTGCTGCCTTACAGTGCCAGAGACCCAGGTTTGATCCTGACTACAGGCGCTGTCTGTACGGAGTTTGTACGTTCTCTCCGTGACTGTGTGGGTTTTCTCCGGGTGCTCTGGTTTCCTCCCACACTTCAAAGAAATGCAGGGTCGTAGGTTAAATGGCTTTAGTAAAATTATAAATTGTCCATAGTGTGTAGGATAGTGCTAGTGTATGGGGTGATTGCTGGGCGGTGTGGACATGGTCGACCAAAGGGCCTGTTTCTGCACTGTTTCTCTAAAGTCTAATGACAGCAAGTTCAGTGGACAGGAAAGGCAGGAGCAAGGCAGGAAGCAAGAAAAGACGAAGGGTCTCGACCCGAAACATCACCCATCCCTTCTCTCCCGAGATGCTGCCTGTCCCGCTGAGTTACTCCAGCTTTTTGTGCCTATCTTCAGCAAGAAAAGACTGTTGGATTAAATTGCATTTTATTTTAATACAAGAGGCTAGACGGGTAAGGCAGAAGAACTCAGAATATGCATAGGTAATATAAGAAAATAACTGCAGATGCTGGTACAAATCGAAGGTATTTGTTCACAAAATGCTGGAGTAACTCAGCAGGTCAGGCAGCATCTCAGGAGAGAAGGAATGGGTGACGTTTCGGGTCGATACCCTTCTTCAGTCTGAAGAAGGGTCTCGACCCAAAACGTCACCCATTCCTTCTCTCCTGAGATGCTGCCTGACCTGCTGAGTTACTCCAGCAGAGTATGCATAGGTATCTGCGACAGGGATATTGTAGCCATTGCAGATTATGGCTGGGGGGGACGGGGGGGGGGGGGGACGGGGGGGGGGGACAGGACTGGGAACTTGCTCCATGGTACAGGTGCTGCTGGCAAGGTAGAGGTGGAGGAAATGCAGGGGGGGGGGAGTGTTGCATCTTTGATTTAGGCGAACATTGCGACAGTTAGTCCACCAGGATAACATTACTGAGGGAACGTCCAGTCAGGCTTTATGGGTGGAGGTGAGAATTAAGAAAGGAGTGATCACCTTAGTGGGGATTATATTAAGGGCTCCCATAATATGATTTCAGTGTGTTGCAAGCTTAATAGGGTTGTCGCAGTGGAAGATGTTAACTTTCCTAATATAGACTGGGACTACCATAGTGCAAATTGCTTGGATGGGGTGAAATTTGTTGTGTGTTCAGGGAAGTTTTCTCAATCAACAGATAGACCACCACCAGAAAGATATAGCACAGGAACAGGCCCTTCGACCCACAATGTCTGTGCCGAACAAGATGCCAAGACCATCTCTGATGTGCCTGCATATAATGCATATCCCTCCTTATCCATATGTCTATATAAAAGTTTATTTAATCCCACTGTCATATGTGGGCAGGGAAAATGAGGAGGCATGCCTGCATGAAGCAATATCGAGGCAATATTCAGGCAAGGGGAGGTATGTGGCTAGTAATATTTGTGCCACCAATCTGCTGGGCAAGACCATCTGCAACATGAAAGAATCTAATAAGCTCTCCTTGGCTTTACAGTGCCATTTCCATTGTCATGTGTTCCCTGTCAACTTCTGGAGATCATTACTGGCCAGAACCTTAATCGAGTCCATAGAAATGTAACCAACCAGGACCCGGGCTCCACCTGACACCCCAAAGCCCTTCTGCTGACAAGGAGTGGTGATCCTCTGTTCTGGCCCTCAGAGGATTGCAGTGGCTGGATCGTTGGAGGGAGATAATCTTTTGGAATATTGAGTAATTCAGGGCGAGTAGAAACTGATACAGAAGAGGAGTTGCAATCTCCTGCAGATCCGCCATGATCATATTCAGGGGGGCACAACGGTGCAGCTGGTAGAGCTGCCACCTCACAGCACCAGAGACCCGGGTTCGATCCTGACCTCAGGTGCTTGGGTGGAGTTTGCACATTCTTCGTGTGACCACGTTGGTTTCCTCCGGGTCCTCCGGTTTCCTCCCATATCCTAACGATATGTGGGTTTGTTGGTTAATTGACCATCTGTAAATTGACCCCAGTCTGTAGGGAGTAGATGGGAAAGTGGGATAACATCAAACTCGTGTTAATGGACGATTGGTGGTCAGTATGGACTTGGTGGGCCAAAGGGCCTCTTTCCATGCTGTATCTCTAAACTAAAACTAAACAGGCAGAGCCTAAACCTGCTTTTCTACTCTTGTGTTCACTGTCAGCATGCGACCCTACTATAGGTGAATGCCGTTAAACTGGGAAAGGTGCAGATAGAATTCACAAGGATGTTGCCTGGGCTTGAGGGTCTGAGTTATAGGGAGAGGTGGGCAGGCTAGGACCTTATTCCTTGGAGGGCAGGAGGATGAAGGGTGATTTTACAGAGATGTATAAAACCATGAGGGCAATAGATAGGGTGAATGCGCAGTTTTTTTCCCAGACTAGGGGAATCAAGGATTAGAGGGCAAAAGTTTAAAGTGAGGGAGAAAAAAAGGCAACGGAGGGGCAACCATTTACAGCAATAGTAGCCAAGAGGCAGGTACAATGACAACATTTAAGAGGCGTTTGGACAGGTACATGGAAGGATATGGGCCAAACGCCGGCAAATGGGACAAACATAGATGAGATGAGTTGGGCCGAAAGGCCTGTTTCCGTGCTGTGTGGTTCTATATTAAAACACTAATTACACTTTAGATAGATATGTACTTCATTTAGACCCTCCTGAGATTGCAAAAAGTGCAATGGGATACACAAGTGAACAAAGTTGGGAGAAGGATGTCTCGTGCTAATGCTGAGGGATGGTGGGTGGGTGGGGTATAGAATTTGGTTGGCCATGATTTTTCTATCAGATCAGGTTGGAACCTGATATAGTCGAACAGAATTACTTTCTTCAATTCTTGGTTTGCAAAGGTTTGAAGCTCTGAGCCTCAGGATCTTGCAGTTGTTGTTCCTGCAGCATTAAACATTGATGGCAGCTAAGCCTGCTGAGAATATGAGAAAATGCTGAGAGGCAAAAACTTCTGTCAACAAGCTATCTGACATGGATTGAAGAATAGAAGTAGGCCACGCTAATGCAGAATTATTAGTTACAATGATCCAAGAAAGTTAATAAAAAAGCAACAGCCATTTTTAACTAACTTCTTTTAAACAGAAAATCGATGGGCAGGTTACTGGTTAGGGACTTCATAATTTTGGCTATTATTGATGAATGAGGCAGTTAAATACTTTGCACATGTTGTTTGTGGGGTTGGCTAACTGACCTGGAGCTGTGCTGTTTACAGCATTGGATGAATCCGAGCTGAGGAATATTCTGGGATTTTCTTAGAGAGAACTGCAGATGATGGTTTACCAAAAAAAAAAAGACACAAAGTACTGGAGTAACTCAGCAGCTCAGGCACTATCTCTGGAGAAAGTGGATAAGTGATGTTTCGAGTCGGGACCCAAAACGTCATTTATCCTTGTTCTCCAAACCCCCAATGTGTGTCTGGAATTTTTCTTGCATGACTTTGGAAATACGGGTGGATTTTCTGACATTCCCCTTACTGAAGCCTTTAATCACCTTGTGTGCGTGCAGATGGATAGGGTGCTGATCCACCACTGATCCTGGCTGAGGTGGCGGTGAAGAATTGTCAATGGTTTTCTTTTTAGTTTAGTTTAGTTTATTATTGTCAAGTGTAACCGAGGTACAGTGAAAAGCTATTATGGTCAGCAAAAAGACTATACATGATTACAATCGAACTGCCTGCAGTGTACAGATACAGGATAAACTGCAAAACATTTGGTGCAAGATAAATTCCAGTTAAAGATAAAGGCCTCCAATGAGGAACTTGGTAGATCAGGACAACTCGCTGGTGCGTTGTGGAGTGAATTCCAGTTGATTAGAAACATAGAAAAATAGGTGCAGGAGTAGGCCATTCGGTCCTTCGAGCCAGCACCGCCGATCAATATGATCATGGCTGATCATCTAAAATCAATACCCCGTTCCTGCTTTTTCCCATATCCCTTGATTCCTTTAGCCCAAAGAGCTAAATCTAACTCTCTCTTGAAAACATCCAGTGAATTGACCTCCACTGCCTTCTGTGGCAGAGAATTCCACAGATTTACAAATCTCTGGGTGAAGACGTTTTTCCTCATCTCAGTCCTAAATGGCCTACCACTTATTCTTAAACTGTGACCCCTGGTTCTGGACTCACCCATCGGGAACATTTTTCCTGCATCTAGCCTGTCCAATCCTTTAAGAATTTTATATGTTTCTATAAGATCCCCTCTCATCCTTCTAAATTCCAGTGAATACAAGCCCAGTCGACCCATTCTTTCATCATATGTCAGTCCCGCCATCCCGGGAATTAACCTGGAGAACCTACGCTGCACTCCCTCAATAGCAATAATGTCCTTCCTCAAATTAGGAAACCAAAATTGCACACAATTCTCCAGGTGCGGTCTCACCAGGGCCTTGTACAACTGCAGTAGGACCTCCTTGCTCCTGAACTCAAATCCTCACGCAATGAAGGCCAACATGCCATTAGCTTTCTTCACTGTCTGCTGTACCTGCATGCATATTTTCAGTGACATACATTGTCATACATACAAGTACATGGTTGGGGAATCAAGAGCTAGAGGGCATAGGTGTATAAAATAATGAGGAGCATTGATAGGGTGGATGCATAGTCTTTTCCCAAGACTACGGGAATCAAGAACTAGAGGGCATAGGTTTAAGGTTAGATGGGAAAGATTTAATAGGAACCTGAGAGGCAACATTTTCACGCATAGGTATATGGAATGAGCTCTCAGAAGAAATGGTTGAGACAGGTACAAGAACAATATTTAAAATAAATTTTGGACAGGTGGATTTGGAAAGGTTACAAAGGATGTGGGCCGAACACGGGCGAATGGGACTAGCTTGGATGGGGCATCTTGGTCGGCATGGGCTTGTACGAGTTGGGCTGAAGGGCGTGTTTCCATGCTCTATTACATTATGACTATGAATTGCTTGAAATAAAGTGAGAGAAAGAAAGGTACAATAATGACCGACACTCTCAGATCACTGAGTTCTAATGGTAGAGGAACTTGACATGGGCTGAGGTTGCAACTCACAGGAGTGCCTCACATGACTATTGAGGTGTGAACTGTTAGTTTTTATGTCCATATCATGTACTTTACTTTGCTGCTGTTCTATATGTCTGGTTAAAGTGTTTATTACAAACATTGACAATTGATCTTAGCTTGGCCTTTCTTTATTTCTCATAGAATCATAGAGCAATGAAAGCAGTCCCTTCACCCCAAGCTGTCTGTGCAGACCAAGTAGGCACACTGGGCTCATCCCATTTGCCACCATCTGTCTTGTTGCCCCTTTCTCCTGCTGCGCTGTGATCTGATCAAAATTTCAGCAGGAGGCTTTTGGACACAAGCACGGATAAGTAAGTCGCCAGCTCGCACTGCAGTAAACGTTGGTGAAAGGGTGTGTTGGTCTCTTCTCTCTGTCCAAACCTCTGCTGCTTTGGTCCCTTTATGCAGAAGAACAATGCTGAGCGGATTGACTTCACACCGCTCTCACTCTCTAATTGCGGGGCCATTTTCATTCAGTGAGACCTGGTTGGTACAAGGTTAATGAGGCCCCATGTGAAACCAGTTTAGAATTCTTTTTTCCACTTGCCCAAAGCAAGCAGACCGTTGACCACAATCCGTTCTCATGTTGGGGTTCTTGACCAACTGTCTGAGGTTGAGCTAGATTGTAAATCACCTGATCTTCCAAGTACAGATGTTGCCATTACTAAGAATTGCTGATTTCCACCATCACTTGATCTGTCTCTGGTCTCAGCTCACCTGCTGCCCTTCAATAGACAATAGACAATAGGTGCCGGAGTAGGCCATTCAGCCCTTCGAGCCAGCACCGCCATTCAATGCGATCATGGCTGATCACTCTCAATCAGTACCCCGTTCCTGCCTTCTCCCCATACCCCCTCACTCCGCTATCCTTAAGAGCTCTATCCAGCTCTCTCTTGAAAGCATCCAACGAACTGGCCTCCACTGCCTTCTGAGGCAGAGAATTCCACACCTTCACCACTCTCTGACTGAAAAAGTTCTTCCTCATCTCCGTTCTAAATGGCCTACCCCTTATCCTTAAACTGTGGCCCCTTGTTCTGGACTCCCCCAACATTGGGAACATGTTTCCTGCCTCTAATGTGTCCAATCCCCTAATTATCTTATATGTTTCAATAAGATCCCCCCTCATCCTTCTAAATTCCAGTGTATACAAGCCCAATCGCTCCAGCCTTTCAACAGACGACAGTCCCGCCATTCCGGGAATTAACCTAGTGAACCTACGCTGCACGCCCTCCATAGCAAGAATATCCTTCCTCAAATTTGGAGACCAAATTTGGAGACCAAAACTGCACACAGTACTCCAGGTGCGGTCTCACCAGGGCCCGGTACAACTGTAGAAGAACCACTCCCGTGTACTCCCAGCCAACGGTCTTGTTAATCTCTGTTAACGTCAGGGCTTTCAAGCAGCTGCAGTGTGCGTTTTAACTTGCATCAAGCCCCACTCAGTTAGCAGCTCTGACCTTGGAGATGCACATCGGCTCCTGGTTCAACAATGCCTTGGTTTTCATATTTCCATCCTTATTTTCAAACCGCTTGCCCTTCCCCATTTCTTGAGTTTCAACCTAGTCTACTGCACTCATCCAGTGAAAATCGAGGAACTGCAGATGCTGGAAATCTGAAATAAAAACAGAAAATGCTGGAAATACGGCCTGTGTGGAGAGAGGAACAGTTGACGTTTCAGGTCCAGTTCCTTACGTCAGAATTGGAAAAGGTGAAAACAGGTTGGTTTTCAGCAAAGATAGACACAAAGTGCAGGAGTAACTCAGCGGGTCAGGCAGCATCTCTGGAGAAGAAGGATGGGTGACATTTCGAGTCGGGACCCTTCTTCAGACTTTTCAGCACTTTGTCAGGTTCTGATTCTGACCTGTTTCAATTGGCCGCCTTGCCTTGGGCTGGAAGGTCTCACACTCTTGAAGGCCGTCCCTGAACTTTGTTCTCTCTCTGCCTCCCTTAAGATGCCCAATAAAACCCAAAATGCAACCCTTTGACAATGTGAAGTCAAAGGGTTTGCTGAATCAGTTTTAGTTGTGTCTCTCTCCCGATACGCTCCGTCAAATGTTTTACGATCATGAGCGTATTAAACTGCTATTTAAATGTAAGTTGTTGTTGTCACTTCAGAGGCCAAATATTCTATCTCTTGGCTTGGTAACCATATGGAATCATTCCCTTCAGTTGAACACTTTAATCTAGTTTGGGACTTGTTTTTCGTAATTTATTATTTTAAATGGTGCCCTCGGGAGGCAAGAAAATGTATTAAAATTGCATTTGAAACTGTGGAAGGAAATAAATTGTTGAATATAATTTTAACCGTATGTGTGCCATTCTCTCCACCCTTGGAAGGTGCACAGTGTCCTCCCATTCTCAGCAACTTCACAGTCATCTGGCTTCTGATTCACTCTCAGTCCACGCTCAGAATGACAGCACAAAGCTCTTTTGGAACAATGGAATTAGAGACCCATCACACTGCTAAATGTGGACTAGAAGATTCTGTCCAAGGCCCTCGTTAATGACTTGAGCCTTTTCTGAGACGGGTGATAAACCTGTCCTATATCTGAATATCCCGGGCAGCCTTGCACTGCTCAGAGGTACCATCGCCACATGTGCAGGACAGAGGGGTGGATGCTTGCCTGGTCATCTTGGACTAGGCAACCATCCACAAAGACTCTTCACACCCCTGCAACAGTCTGTTCGAACTTCTACCATCAGGCAGACGTTACAAGGCTTTCTACGCCGGCACCTCCAGACTCAGGAACAGCTTCATCCCCAGGGCCATAGCTGCTATGAACCGGTTCTGCTGAGCCGGATGGTCACATCGCACAGTGAACCGGCACAGATCTACTTGCACTTTATTCTGTTTTAAAACTGTTGTAATTTGTTTCATTGGGTTGTTTAAATTAATACTGACTAGATAATTAATTTATTGCATCGTATGGGAGGTGCATTCCCAATCTCGTTGTACCCCTGTACAATGACAATAAAGATATATTGTATTGTATTGTAGGAGAAGGCCTTTGACAGATATCACACACGTACATGATGGACGTGCTCTCCAAAATGGGCTTTGGGGAGGGAATGAAGAACTGGATCCGACTGTGGTACACTGATATCTGTAATGCAGTCCAAACCAACAGGTGGGAAACAGATAGCTTCCTCATCGGGTCTGGGTCAGGCAGGGTTACCCATTCTCCCTTGTCTTGTTCATATGCTGTGTAGAACACTTTGCTGAATCCATCAGGAAGGATATGAACATCGGAGGGGTGACATTGCCAGGCAGTGGGGGCATGGATCAAAACCCCCCATGGACATGTTGCCATCTTCTGCTTGGGTCCACAGTCGGTCCTCAGATTGATCAGCATCTTCGACCAGGTTGAGTTGCCATTGGGAGCCCGAGTCAGCCTCAGGAAGAGAGAGGCCATGTTCTTCGGCAACCGGCCCGACCGATTTTCCATCCTCTTCATCATCAGGCCTGACTACTTGAAGGTGCTGGGGATATGGCTTGGGGGGGACAAGGCGTGTGACAAGAATCGGCTGGAGCGAATAGCCAAGCCAAGCTAAAGGTGGGTCTGTTGAAGCAGCGCTCCCTCTCGATAACAGGGATAAATGTGGTCAGCCATGTGAGGCGCCATCGGGGCTGCTGTACTTGACACATGTGTGGTCCGTCCCCTGCCTCCGATCAGCCAGGCCATCATCCAGTTCATCTGGAGATCAAAGATGTAATGGCTTTGACGGGTCACGATGCACATGCCTGCAGACAACGGGGGCAAAAGCATGCCCAATGTCATCCTCTCCCTGATGGCCACCTTCATGTGTGGCTGCATCAGACTGTGCGCAGAGCCAAAGCGTGTGGGCGCTAAGTGTCACTACCTTAGGGGCAGCACGGTCGAGCAGTGGTAAAGTTGCTGCCTTACAGCGCTTACAGCACCAGAGACCCAGGTTCAATCCTGGTTATGGGTGCTTGTCTGTATGGAGTTTGTACGTTCTCCCCGTGACCGCGTGGGTTTTCTCTGATTTTCTTCAGTTTCCTTCCACATTCCAAAGGTGTAAAGTACAGGTTTGTAGGTTAATTGGTTTGGTATAAATGTAAAAATTGTCCCTAGTGTCGGATAGTGTTAATGTGCGGGGATTGCTGGTCGGTACGGACTTGGTGGGCCAAAGGGCCTGTTTCTGGGCTACATCTCTAAACTAAACTAAAACTAAACTAAACTAAACCACGGTGCAGATGCCACGGTGCAGATGCCTCGCAATGTGCCAGTTAGCTGGATATTGCCGCACCCTCTGCCCTTTATGGAAAGGTTCTTTCAGACCAACACCTTTGACCACAAGTCCTTTGGGCAGTAGTCAGCACGGAACATACTGCAGGTAAGGACTGAATGAATCCTGTGGTGTGGCTCCCTGAGCAGACTGCCCAGCTCGTCTGGTGAAATGCCTCAGAACTCATCAACAAGCACTAAGAACTCACTTGGCTGGTGGTGAGGGGGCCTCTCCCAGTCAGATCCTTCCTGCACCATCGGAACCTTACCACCAGTGCACTCTGCCCTTGGGACAGCTGCTATGGAGAGAAGATGGTTGCCCCATTCTTCCCAGAGTGTGGATTTTCCAGCAGTGTCTGGGAAATGATTGGGTTCTTGTTACGATTCATCCCAAGTAATTGAGGACTCTCTGATTTATGGGCTGTTCCCAGGGACACATTCAGAGACAGACATCAAATGCTTCTGGAAGATTATCAACTCAGTGAAAGATGCTCTTTGGTCTGCCCGAAACTTCTTGGTCTCCCAGACAGCGAAATGTCCGTCAACGATAGTTGCTGACGGGGCCTCTCCAGACTGTAGGAGCTCATACTGAGAAACTCACTGAAGCTCGGTGCAGCCAACAACATGGCTCTGTGGGGGAGGACCACAGTCTAGGGTCCTTCCGCTGCTGGACAGGTGCGAACACTACTGAATATGAAACTAATGAATATATAGTCACTGAGAACCTCTGGAGAGTTTTTGCTCAGTTTTTATTCTGAATAATTTTTTTATTCTGAATAAAGTTTATTTTTAGAAAAACAATTGGAACAGTGGCATCTCTGGGAGGTGCAGGAGGCTAGTATGAAGAAACTGTATTAAATGATGTAACACATAGAAACATAGAAAATAGGTGCAGGAGGAGGCCATTTGGCCCTTCGAGCCAGCACTGCCATTCATTGTGATCGTGGCTGATCATCCACAATCAGTAACCTGTGCCTGCCTTCTCCCCATATCCCTTGATTCCGCATGTGACTACACATCTGGGTCAGAGAGCTGTGCAGCACAAAAGCAGGCCCTTCGGCGTACTTTGTTCATGCCAACCAAGTTGCCATTCTGGGCTTGGCCCTGCATTGCCTACATTTGGCCCATAGCCCTCTCAACCCTTCCTATTGATATATCAGTCCAAATGACGTTTAAAAGTTGTAATTGTATCTGCTTCCATAGTTTCCTCTGGCAGCTCATTCCACCCTTTGGGCACACTTGTTGCCCCTGAGCTCTCTTTTAAATCTCTCCCCTCTCACCCTAAGCCTATGCCGTCTAGGTTTAGAATCCTCTGCCCTGGGACAAAAAAAATGAACGTTCACCGTGTACTTCCTTAGAGAAGTGTCGAGTTGAAAGACTGGGAGAATGATTGGCGAGGGGGGACACGTTGAACAGGTCAGTAAGATAATAAGGAATAGGGATTAGTAACATATTTTAAGAAATGTTAGTGTAGCAGCAGAGGGTCAAGGCAAAGTGGTGAAGGCGTTTAAAATATTTTGATGCTGCTGCTCAGATGTAAATATATTGAAACAAAAACATTTTTACAGTTTTAAAGCTTTTATACTCCATACACATTTGACACAGGATTATCTAATGGTATTGCCTATGTTAACTCTTCAGCTCTGATTACATCTTACTAATGGTGGCACAGCAAGTCCCCAGTATAAATGAGGAAGTGGGAATCACTCAGTGTTTATTTACGATGGGACGTCATACCCCACCACTAAAAGTTAATAACTAGATTGATGTACAGCAGCCAACAGGGTCACGTGAACTGTTTAAACATGTACCTCTATGTCGACAAATAGAGCTTTGGAATTAATAATGGAAAAAGTGATCAGGACTTGCACAATGCTGGAAGACTTGTAAAGTATTCTCTGCTTTCGGTAATATCTCTTTGTCCCTCCCTCCCCTTCCCTATTTAGATTTTCTCTGCCCCCCCTCGTGCCTCACCCTCCCTCACCCTCCATCAGTCTCCTTCTCCGCCTGCCCTTCGGAAACTGCATTAACAGAAAATAATTTAAAATGTGCCCTCTGGTCAGTGTGTGCGATATATAGATGCAGCCAGTATCAGCGAGTCGCTGATTTTCCCGAAGATTGTGCGTTGTGACATCTCGTCGTGTGTGACACTGCATGCATCAATTGCAAATGTTAGTCTGTGGTCCCCACCGCTGCCCTGCCTCCCCTCCCCTCCCCTCCCCCCCCCCTCCCCCCTGCCAGACACCCAATCCCCCACCCAGCTCACAACACCCACTCTCCCTTGTGGCATTAAGAAATCACTTGCACGGTAATGTAAATCTCAGCAAAAAAAAAGTCGTCTTCATTTGCATTGGAACCACCCAGAGGCCAAAAGGCTTGGACTTGTAAGAGTTGAGATTCCATTAAATACATAAGCAGAGCCCCTTTCAGCTATGTAATTGCAAGACCCAGCCGGGAAGATGATTGTGATTTTAGAGACATTGGCTGAAGGGCTTATTCTGATATTATGGAAGCATTAATGCAAGTGTGGAGTGCTGCAAGGGACCTTCCTAGAGCAGGCATTGCTGTTGAAGTACACATGAAAGACCCAGGCTCTGAAACCAGGGGAGGGGACCAGAGGATGGTGTGGTCTGTCAGCTGAACACATCGTTAATACGTGCACCCTGAATAAATGTACAAGGCGCAGTATTCTTTTGTCTTTCGAACTTTAAAATTCTCTCCATCTTCTCCCATCACGGGATGTGTGAGTTCATCCACTCCATCATGCCCGCACTTGCTCACGGATAAAACTCTCTTCCTTCCCTCCGCCTCCTCCTTCCACACAACCCTGCAGATTTCTCCTTCTCCAGTATTTATTTAATTCCCTTTTGAAAATTAATTGACTACCTCCTTCCAGACTGCAACTCTGCTGTGTAAAATCCTTGCCCACCAATACCGCTCTCCAACCCCCACCCTCCCCTTCCCACCACCTCCCACATCAGATTTATTTGGTAATTATCTATGAGCTTCTGATCCCACTGCCAGTGGGAACAATTTTCCCCTCTTTGCTCCATCAAAATCCTTCATAAATGTGAACATTATCCTCGACCTGGAACACCTCTTTCCACCTTTTTGACGTTCCCGCCTCTTTCTTTTTCTCGTCCTTGCTGCTGTTGAAACACTCATCCATGCCTCACGGCCCCCCTGGGGTTAACTTCTCCAGTGCTTTCTTGGCTGGTTTCCCGAGATCCATCCGACACAAACTCCAACTCATTAAAACCCTGCCGGCAGCATTCTCGCCCTTCCCCAATTGCTCTTGTCTCCGTCGACCTCCACTGGGTTCCTGACAGCCACATCAAGTACAGAGTAACAGCACTCGTTTACACATCATCCTGCCACAGCCTACCAGCTCTCGCTGTCCAATCTGGACCTCTGCCTTTCTCATCACGGCTGCCTTCCTACCCATCTCCTTCCCGCTTTGGTGACGGTGCCTCCAGCCAACTTCAATCGGTGGATCCATCTCTGAAATCCCCTTAATCCTGCCTGCTTCCTTCCATCTCTCTGCCTTCAAAAGCCTCTTCAAACCCACCATTTCCCCTTCTCAATTTAATTTTCTGCTGTGTGGCATGCCTTCAGTGGTAGAAACGTGCATTTGTGTAGCACCTTTGATAAAGCATCCTCCGGTGATTCACAGAGACATTATCAGGCTAGCTTTGCAGCTAAGTCACATACTGTAAGAAAGTAACAGGGTAGGTAGTCAAAAGTTTTGTCAAGGGGCGCATTTTAAAGGAAACATGGGGAAAGAGATACTGAAGTAAAGACATTTCAAGCTCCTGACTAAGACAGCAGAAAGCATGGTCACTAATGTGAAGCAGGGGTAATAAGTGATGGTCAAAGGCCCAGAGTCAGACAGTTATCGAGGTCAAGAGTATGTAATTGTCATATGTACCAGCAATGAAACAATCAATTTATTTCCTGCTGCAGTTTAACAGGCCCATAAACACAATAACACACACAAATACATACATATGTACATATATATATTGTAATCAATAATACAATAAATTAATAATCAGTAGTACCAGGTAACAAGATCATAATAGTGCAAGACCGAAGCCCGTAGTGTGACCAAAACAAAGTCCATGGAAGATCATAGTTGCTGAGGTTGGCGTTGTGCAAGAGCCGGGTGGTGGTTGGAGAGAAGCTGTTGGAGGGGTCGCAGAGATAGAGAGGAGCCAAGTCCTTACAGGCATTTGAAAACTATGAGTTTAAAAATAGGACATAGTTAACAACGGGAAGCAGCATAGCTAAACAAGGACTGGGATGCTTGGTGACTGTCATTTGGTGAGCAGGCAGTATTTGCAGTACACTGGGGAAATATAGTCTGCGCCTTTGTAAACATTGTTTCTTGGCTAATCTGGTTCATTAGACAAAGACCGTCTGTGTTCAGTTCTGGCCACCCAGCGAGAGGAAGGATGTCACTAAGTTGGAAAGGCTGCAGCAGGGATTCACCAGGCTATTACCTGGGCTTGTGGGCTTGAGTTACATGGAAACGTTGGAGAGGCTTGGAAGTTTCTTTGGAGAGCAAGAGGCTGGAGGGTGACCTTATTGAGTTGTACAAGATCATGAGAGGCATGGATAAAGTGAATGCTCACAATCTTTTTCCTAGGGTAGAGGATTCTAAAACTAGAGAACATAAACTTCAGGTGAGAGCAGAGATTTAAGAGGGACCTCAGGTGGAACCTTTTCACCCAGAGGATAGTCCATACCTGGAACGAGCTGCCAGAGGAAGCAATGGAAGCGGGATAAAATTTCAACGTTCAAATATCATTTGAACAGATACATGGATAGGAAGGGTTTGGAGGGAAATGGGTCAAATGCAGGTGAATGGTGTGCCAACTGCACGGGCAAGGTGGGCCGAGTGGCCTGTTTCTGTGCTGTACAGCTCTGAGTCTAAGCAGTTCATGAAGGTTAGTGTTGTAATCGACCCACGCAACACGCACATGTTGCATTCCCCGGGAATGCTGGCGATTGAGGTGGGAATGTCCATTGGAGGTAACTCGATAATTACCAAAAGAAACAGTACTTTTCACATTTATACGCTACTGTCGTGGTTGAAGCATTCTCTTCTGACTTTCTTGTTAAAATCAGACATATCACTGTCTTTAAAGGTTACTTGCAGCTACTTGACTGAATATCAGTAATACTGATGCAAAGGACAAATCTTTTATAAGGGTTCTGTTTCAGCGAAGGTCCTTGGAGTATTAAAATGGAGCAACAAGAGACTGCTTAAATCTTGAGCAAAACACAAAGGGCTGGAGTAACACAACAGGTTAGGCAGCATCTGTGGTGGCAATGGACAGACGACGTTTCAGGTCCAAATCGTTCTTCAGACTCTTCAGTGTCTGCACAGGGAAATAGACAGATGGGGAAATGGAGAGATGATATCTCGGGTCAAGTTCAGTCTGAAGAAGGGTCCCAACCCAAAACATCTTCTGCCCATTCTCTCCACAGATGCTACCTAGTGCTGGAGGAATGAGTTCCTCCAGCACTTTGTCTTCAGAGTGTTAGTCATAGAGTCATGCTGTACGGAAACAGGTCCTCCAGCCCAGCTTGTCCATGCCGACATAGATGCCCCATGTACCCTAGTCCCATCTGCCCACATTTGGCCCATATCCCTCTAAACCTTTCCTATCCATGTACCAGTCCAAATATATTTTAAATGTTCTTATAATACTTGCCTCAACTACCTCCTCTGGCAACTTATTCCATTTTCGCACCAGCCTTTGTGTGAAAAAGTTGCCCATTCCTATTAAATCTTTCCCCTCTCACCTTAAACCGATGTCCAATAGTTCTTGATTCCCCTACTCTGGGTAAAAGATTGTACATTCACCCTATCTATTGCCCTCATTATCTTATACATCTCCATAAGATCATATGTTTGAAGAAGGGACTTGACCCGAAACGTCACCCATTCCTTCTCTCCAGAGATGCTGCCTGACCTGCTGAGTTACTCCAGCATTTTGTGTCTACCTTCCATAAGATCATCACTCAGCCTCTTGCGCTCCAAGGAATTAACTCCTAGCTTGCCCAACCTCTCCCTATAGCTCAGGCCCTCGAGTCCTGGCAACATCCTCACAAATCTTTCCTGCACTCTTTCCAGCTTAACAACATTTTTCCTATAGCAGGATGAAAAAAAAACTGAACATAATACTCCAAATGTTGCCTCACCAACTTGTTGTCTAACTGCTACATAACGCCCCAACTTCTACATTCAGTACCCTGACTGATGAAGGCCAATGTGCTGAAAGCCTTCTTAACTGCCCTCTCTACCTGTGAGGCCACTTTCATGGAAATGTGTACCTATTCTCCTCGATCCCTCTGCTCTACAACACTCCCCAGGGCAATAGGGAGAGATTGGGCAAGCAAGGACTAAATTTCTTGGAGCGCAAGAGGCTGAGGGATGATCTTATGGCGATGTATAAGATCACAAGGGCAATAGATACTGTGAATGCATAGTCTTTTACCCAGAGATGGGGAATCAAGAACCGTGGACATAGGTTTAAGGTGAGAGGGGAAAGATTCACTGTTATCTTGAGAATTGCTAAGAATTGATTGGTTGGGTCTCACCCTTAAGTTTAACCTCATTTGCCATCACTTTTAGTTTTCTTGAATACGTTCGTGAAAGATGGGAAAATTTGTGATTCTGAGTATTCCTCTTGGTTCTTGGTTCTTGATCCTCCAAAATATTCCAAATGGAATTTAAACTGGAGGTGGCAGAGTACGGACTTAAGCAAGAAGGGCTTCTTGGAGAAGAAGAGCTACCTTAAATTTAGCTGCGTCTGGTTGAGTAACTATAGTTGGGTGAAGACTATTCCATGCTTTAATTGTGCGAGGGAATAATGATTTACTATACACATCTGTCTTGGTAGCTGGTATCTCAAATTGAATCGAATGCCCTCATCTACTCCTGATAGGTTTGGGTTTGGTGTAGATGTGGTCATCTATGTCGAGCTCACTGACCATTTAACATTTTGTAAATACAGGTCAAACCGTGGGCTTTACGTCTGTCTTGGAGCGGGTTCCACCCCAAGGAATTTAGAAGTTTGGTAACAACTCGAGCTGCCTGTCTTTGGACACGTTTGATGGAAGAAATGTTTTTATTTGTGTATGGATCCCATGCTGCAACTGCGTAGTCCAAATGAGGTCTAACAAGGGTGAAGTATAACTTCTCCTTGATAGAAGTTGAACAATGATAAAAGTTGCTTCTCAGAAAATTCAGGACACCTGTTGCTTTCACCGTTGCTTGATGAGTCTGACCATTCCAACGTAGATCGTTCTGTAATTTGATGCCAAGATACTTGGTCCATTTGGATTCTTCAAGGGTGGCACCAAGGATATTATATGATGTTTCACCTGGTTTCCTCCTCCTGGTGACACGCATGGTTTCACATTTGGAAGGATTGAACTGCATCCCCCATTGTTGTGACCACGCAACCATTGTATCGAGATCTTTATCATCAGCTGACTTAATTGGACGGTACAGCAAACAATCATCAGCGAATAGTCTGGTCGTGCTTGTGACTTTTTCATGGATGTCATTAATGTAAAGCAAAAACAGATTCATCACTCTTCCCAAAGCCTGGTGTCTCTTCAGCTTTTCAGGCTATCTGCAGCCCCCCATGGCTTTCGCCAATCCATTCTGAAGATGACTAGAGGGAGAGAGAAGGAGAAAGTCTGCACTCCTGACTGGAGGAATGTAGAAACAAGGAACTGCAGATGCTAGTTTACAAAAGACACAGTGAAACAGCGTCTGCAGAGGGGAACGAATGAACAGATGATGTTACAGGGCAAAGTAGTGGCAGGAGAACAGCACAGTGGCACAGAGGTGGAGTTACTGCCTTACAAGGTCAGATACCCAGTTGAATACTGACTATGGATGCTGTCTGTATGGAGTTTGTACATTCAACCTGTGACCGTGTGGACTTTCTCCGGGGTGCTCCAGTTTGCTCCCACACTCCAAAGATGCACAGGTCTGTAGGTTAATTGATTTCAGGAAATTGTAAATTGTTCTTTGTGTGTAGGATAATGTTAGTGTATGGGGTAATCGCTGGACTCAGTGGGCCGAAGGGCCTGTTTCTACGCTGTCTCTAAAGTAAAGTAAAGGGTCAGGACCCTTCTTCAGGCCCAAAATGTCATCTGTCCATTCCATCCGGAGATACTGCCTGACCCCATGAATTCTGTTTTTGTTAAAGATTCCAGAATCTGCAGGCTCTTGTGTCCTCTTGATATTGACTTCTTTGCTAAAGAAAATAGGTCCTTCCATTAGCTCTGACCTTCCATCACTCTTTAAACAGCTCAATTAAATCCCAACACCTAGCCTTCACAGGCCCAGCCCGTTCCGTACATTCAGGGAGTTGAATGGAACGGAAACGGGCCCTTCAGCCCAAGTCATCCATGCTGACCTGAGCTAGTTTACAAATTTCCAGTCTATGCCCTTGCCAAGGACCTGTCAGCCTCGGTGTAAATGGAGCCTGCGTTCTCCTTGCACCATCACTTTGTTGCTGTGATGTGGTGACCACAGTGCGGTCAGAACCTTATCTGTGGCTTCACCAGGTGCAATGGAAGAGATCACGATGGAGGAAGAGGCCATTCAGCCCGTAACGTACATGGCAGTGGGGAACATCTACCCAACCAAGAGCCAACCTCTCTGTCTCTCTCTCTCTCTCTCTCTCTCTCTCTCCCCTCTCACTGGCCGATTCCATGTTTGTTGTGTTGTGATCATTGATCAGTTTTTCTGCTGTGGAGTTTGTGCACCTTATTTTTCGTGTTTGCGTGTTACATGATGTTTGCGTGTTACATGATGAGAGGCGACAGCCCGATGACAAGGTCGAGAGAGTTCGACGATGAACAAACAAAGATATCTCCTTTACCCATCTCATGCCCCACACCAAGCGGATTGTGCCAGATAACGAGTTACTATGCTCTTCTCCACGTTGAAACGAAGCACTTTTACTTGTAGGCCACTGGGAGAAAAAAAATGTAATTTTAACCTATTTTCCCCTTCATTTTCACCTCGCATCTCTTCATTTCACATCCTCGGTGTGCCTCCGGCTGTCAGCTCCGTTTCTGAAGAGTGAAGTGAATGTGACTGTTTTTTCCCTGGCTGGGAGTCACAGGATACCTCTGAGGCCCGTGGCTGTTACTGCACTCCTCCTGCCTCCCTCCCACTCTCCCGCTCCAGCTCGCAGCCAAACTGAAGAGCTTGTCATAATTTTCATCTCCTCTGCAATGAGCCGCAGGCAGCAGCCAGGAGCAGCAGACGATGGCAGCTTGATTAGGTCCCAGCACTGATTCATTCCCACTGACAGCAAATCCCTGGCTTTCCAAATTAGTTTGAAACAAAGACCGCTCTGAGATCAGTGCCAAGCTTAATTTAAACGGGTAATGACCTTTTCATGGCATCTAGCTGCTGGGGTGACCTCTGCTGAAATTTAAAGTCACTGATTGCTACCTTTTTGTTGATGAGAAATATCCTCCATTCAGGAGGCAAACTGCAAAGGTGATTGAATGTCACAGGCAGTCCTGTGACCTGAACCGCTGCGGGGGTGAAACCGATAGCTGTGTGGGGCCAGCATGCCTCTCGTCAGCTTGATCTTAAATCCAGAGGCTCACAAAGGCCCATAGAGATCCCGCAGGAGGATTAGTTACATGGCAGCAATGGGAGGCATTCAGAAAGAGAGCTGGAGGGGGTCAGCAAGGCAGGAGCAGAGAGTCTAATTTGCTCTCAGTACAAACACAGCATTCACATTATTCTGGGTGTGTATAGACCTGGTTCTAATAAACATTACCTTCCCTCCCCTACTTACTTAAATGACATCAGAGAGTTCTGATTTTTCTTTTTAATAAATTTTCCGGCTCCCTTGTTTACAAAGGCATGTGGAGGCAAGCCACCGGTTGCCCCGGTGACCAACGGGAAAGGTATTCAGTGCATAACGTTCAGTGAAGGGTGGGTAGTTTTTGTCACAACAGGAATCTGCTTCATTCTCCTGCGGCACAGTAATCTTTCCCCAGCGGCAGCCACTGCCTGCTCCACACCCTCGTCTCATGTGGCATTCTTTGGTTCAAGAATGGAATGAAGGGAGTGGGTGGCTAGGGTGAGACTCTCAGGTTTGCCGGGGCAAGGAACAGCGAGATACTTTGATAAGTTCGTAAGTCATAGGGGAGCAGAATTAGGCCATTCGGCCCATTGAGTCTACTCTGCCATTCAATCATGGCTGATCTATCTTTCCCTCGCAACCCCATTCTACTGCCTTCTCCCCAGAGCCCCTGACACCCATATTGATCAAGCATGATTTTTAGGATACATAATGGATGACTGTTTGGGAAAGAGTGACGGTCGAAGGGTTATTTGGACAGTGCTAGTCACTTCCCAGGTGGCTGATCGCCCCAACTATGTTGAATCATGGCCACTTGTACACTTCTGGTTTGCAGGAAGGTCTGGTCACCCAGCTATAGGAAGAATGCCATTAAGTTGGAAAGGACGCAGAAGGGGTTCACCAGGATGTTACCTTGAGTTTTAAGGAGAAGTGGGATAGGCTGGGAGTTTTTTCTTTGGAGCGTAGGAGGCTGAGGGGGTGACCTTATTGAGGTGTACAAGATCATGAGGGGCATGGATAAAGTGAACACTCACAGTCTTTTTCCCAGGGTAAAGGGTTCTAAAACTAGAGGGATACAGGCTTAAGGTGAGGGAGGAGAGATTTAAGGGGAATCCAGATGCAACTTTTTCACTCAGATGGCAGTCCATATCCAGGATGAACTGCCAGAGGTAGCTATAGAAATGGATACAATTATGATTTTCAAGACATTTGGACAGATATTTGGATGGGAAGGGTTTAGAGAGATATGGGGCCCTTATGATCTTGTCCACCTCAATAAGGTCACCCCCTCAGCCTCCTACGCTCCAAAGAAAAAACTCCCAGCCTATCCCACTTCTCCTTAAAACTCAAGGTAACAAACGGGTAGAAGCCCAATATGGCGATTTGGTCAGCGTGGACAAGTTGGGTCGACGGGCCTGTTTCCGTGCTGAATAGCTCTATGACCATGAGGGTGGTGGTAATTTCAATATTATGGGGTGTTTTGATGAATTGTTCAGAACAACGCTAGAGTGAGAGACATCCTTGACCATTGTGAGTGCTTCATTTCCTCCGTTTGTTCAATTTGGTATTAGGTTTTTAATCAGTCTTGCTCCTGTGGCTACTGTACTATTCATTGGGCTGAATGGTAGTGTGCCTTTGATAGTGTGCATGCAAGAATGTCAGGGCATTCTTCCCCCGCGTGGCCCACCAAGCTCACACTTTTAGTTGGAAATCTCAAGTACTGGCCAAGAGAACCAAACTGTGTAGACGTCCATGCTTCCTGTCACCTCCCCTCAGTGCCTTTCAGCTGACTCAGCATGGAACCAATAGATTCAGGGACTTTCATGCTGCACTTGACTTGGGTCCAATCCTCAGGTCAAATAAACATCTCAGCCCTTCCCTCGTCTGACCTGATGTATCCAGTTCTGCTCTATTTCAGCTAAATGCCCAAACTTCCAGTCAAGTGTGGCAGCTGACAATCTAAACACCGTTTGTTCCTGTAACTGCAACATTTTCTGGTCCTATTCTGCACTGATTTTCATTTGTGCTTTAACCTCATAACTGTGCAGGTACAATAACAATATATTGAAGACATTTGGACAGGTGCATGGATAGGAAAGGTTTGGAGTGTTAGGGGCCAAATGCAGGCAAATGGGACGAGCTTAGATGGGAATCTTGGTTGGCATGGATGAGTTGGGTCTGTTTTGGTGCTGTGTGAATGAACGAACTTTACAGTTTTAACTTATCAGTTTTTGATCCTGCCATCTTCTGCTCTGTGACCGAGACTCCATTCAATGTCACTGTTCCATTCATAAGTTCCTAAGCTGTAGGAGCAGAATTAGGCCATTCGGCCCATCGTCGACTCCGCTATTCAATCACAGTTAATCTATCTTTCCCTCTCAACTCCGTTCTCCTGCTTTTCTCCCCATAACCCCTGACACTCTTACCAATCAAGAATCTATCGAACTCCACCTTTAAAATATCCATTGATGGTCTCCACAGCCTTCTGTGGTAATGATTTCCACAGATTCACCACCTTCCCACTGAAGAATTTCCTCCTCATCTCCTTTCTAAAGATACGTCCTTTTATTCTGAGGTTATGGCCTTTGGTCCTAGACTCTCCCATCAGTGGAAACATCCTCTCCGCATCCACTCTATCCAGGCCTGGATTCCTTCCTGAGGTGCCCGATTTGCACATTGCTGTCCTGCCAATTCCCAATGCTCCCACATCAATAGTCCCATCCTCCCACTCATCTGCCCAGTGGAGTGACCACTCCCACAACCTCCTCTCTGACTCAAGCACCCTCCTTGTTACACTCCTTTTTCCTTTATCCCATATTCCATCAGCCTTGTTGCTGCCTGTAGATCCCAGACCACTCTCACATGGCCAATGTGAACACCTGCCCACTTGCTGAGGGCTCTTGAAGAACCCTCCTTAAAGCACAGATTGGCATAGATCTACTTTCAATCCATGCCCCCTTTTTACTGAGCAATAAAAAAGAAAGATCTGGAGGAACTCAGTGGGTCAGGCAATATCTGTGGAGGAAAATAGACAGATGACGTTTCAGGTCAGGGCCTTCTTAAACCAGCATTCCCTTCACAGATGCTGCCTGACCTGCTGAGTTCGTCTAGCAGTGTGTTTTTTGCTTAAGGTTACAGCATCTGCAGTTTCTTGTGTCTCCAAAACTTGAAAAGAGGTGTGAGGGGTATGTTTCTTACACAGAGAGTATTGGGTGCCTGGAACACGCAGAGATAATGTTGGAAGCAGATATGATGGAGACATTGAAGAGACTTTTGGACACTTGGATATGCAGGAAATGGAGGAATCAGGTGCAGGCAGAAAAGCTTGATGTAGTTTCATGTTGGGCATGAATATTGTGGGCTGAAGGGCCTGTTCCTGTGCTGGACTGTTCTGTGTTCTATGGCCTTGGGATGTGGAGCAATATGAGACCTGAGGTGGAGAGCTGTGTTTGATCACCATAGTGATGATGTGGTGGTGTGGGGGGGTTACTGTCTTGTCACCAGGGCTGGGGAGGTGGAGCTTTGAGGAGAGACTGTCTTTGCCGGGGTTATTTTCTCCGGAAAAATGAAGCCTGGGGCTGGGGGTTAAACTTAATATAGTTGTATAAAATCGAGAGGCTCAGACAGGGTGAAAATAAAGTATCAGTTTCCCTCTGATTGATTACCAGGAGATGTGGATTTGTGTTAATTGTTTAACTGATTAGAGGGAGATGGAGCTCACTACCTGACGGAGGTTCAGGCAGAAACCTGTGGCCCATTTATAGTGAACCTCGCTATAACCGAGGGGCCCCTGACTGGGAACCATGGTGGGGGAATATCACATCGTCGTTTAGTTTGGCTGTGCCTTGCATTTAAATTCTGAACGGTGTGCCAGGACGGTCAGGTGGGTTGTGAGCTACTTTTGCTGAGAATAGTGTCGACCGAGCAGGGGGTGGAAGGATGATAGGAAAGGTTTGGAGAGATATGGGGCAGATGTGGGCAAATTGGACTAACTTAGATGGTGCATACTGGCTGGCATGGACGAGTTGGGCTGAAGGGCCTGTTTCTTCGGGACTTTAGGCACCTCTGGATTCAAGAGTCATAGAGTCCCACAGCATGCAAACAGGCCCTTCGGCCCAACTTGTCCATACCAACCAAGATGCCCCATCTATACTAGTCCCACCACTCCACGTCTGGCCTATATCCCTCTAAATCTTGATAGACACAAAATGCTGGAGTAACTCAGCAGGACAGGCAACATCTCTGGAGAAAAGGAATGGGTTACGTTTCGGGTCAAGAACCTTCTTCAGATTGATCAGTCTGAAGAAGGGTCTCGACCCGAAACATCACCCATCCCTTCTCTCCAGAGACCCTTCCTGTCCCGCTGAGTTACTCCAGCATTTTGTGTCTATCTTCGATTTAAACTGGCATCTGCTGTTCTTTCCTACACATCCCTCTAAATCTTTCCTATTCATTACCTGTCCAAATGTCTTTAATATGTTGTTATTGTACCTGGCTCAACTACCTCCTCTGGCAGCTTGTTCCGTATACCCACCACCTTCTGAGTGAAAATGTTGTTCCTCTTGTCCCTATTAAATCTATCCTCTCTCACCTTAAGCCTATGGCCTTTGTTTCTTGATTCCCCTACTCTGGGTAAACGATTCTGTGCATCCACCCTATCTATTCTCCTGTGCGGGGCACGTTTTTACGCAGAGTGTTGGGGGCCTGGAATGTGCTGCTGGGGGCAGATATGAGAGAGACGTTTAAGAGGCTTTTAGATAGGCACATGGAAGCACAGGGAATAGAGGGATATGGATCATGTACAGGCAGATGAGATTAGTTTAGCTTAGTATCATGTTCAGCACAAACACTGTGGGCTGACGCTCCCTTCCTGTGCTATATCGTTCTATGTTTAGAGATACGATGCGGAAACAGGCCTTTCGGCCCACCCAGTCAGCGCCGACTAGCGATCACCCCGTACACTAGCACTTTCCTACCCATTAGAGAGAATTTACAATTTTACGGAAAGCAACTGACCTACAAACCTGTACGTCTTTGGAGTGTGGGAGAAAACCAGAGCACCAGGAGAAAACCCACGTGGTTGCAGCAGTAACGTACAAACTCTGTACAGACAGCACCTGTAGTTAGGATCAAACCCGGTTCCCTGGCGCTGTGAGGCAGCAACTCTACCATTGTGCCATCTATGTTCTACGTCTATATTCATTTTTGAGACTGCGTGCTATTACACAACAGAAACTAGGCTGAAATCTGGAGTGACCTTCACCCAGTGGACCACAGAGTCGCACCTCATTTGAATGATTAATTATCATTGAAATAAACTCTGTGATATCAAGGAAAATATTAACGACTGTTTAGTTTTGTCAGTTCCTGCCCTGAGGATTAAAAAAAAAAGACTTTCTAGATATAGCTGCCTCACTAATGTATCTTGTTTTTAGGTAGAGAAAAGTCCAACCATCCACTCAGAAAAGTTGCAGGGAGATTCGGGGCCAGTTGTCTCTTCATATTGGCCCATAATCTGCATCATTTAAATCAAACAATAAATAGTATTTCCATTTACCTTCCCCTCATACTAGGCAGCATCCTAATGAGTCTGCATTGTAGTTTCTCTAAATCCATGCTCCCCTTCCTGTGGCGTGGAGCTCAGTATTGTGCTCTTAACCGAAGGCTCATTAACGTTTTATAAAGTCTCATCATTTCTGTTTCCGCTTTGTATTCTGATCCCCAGTGATAAAACCTTAAATTCGATTAACTTTTTATGTCTTCAACTGCCTGAGAAGCTGCCTTTAATGTTCTGCGAATCTGTTCCCCAAATCCCCTGGTTGTGGAATCGCGGAAATTTATAGTGCAGAAGGAATTCATTTGACCAGCACATTGATGCAATCACAAAGAAAACTCATCAACGCCCCTACTTCCTTGGAAGATTGAGGAGATTCGGTATGACGATGAATACTCTTTTGAAATTCCACAGGTTTATGTTAGAGACCATATTGACTGATTCCATCACGACCTGGTTCGGCATCCTGATTGCCCAAGAACGAAGGAGATTACAGAGAGTGGTGGACATTGCCTGGTCCATCACAGGTACTGACCTCCCAACCATCGAAGGGATCTACACGAGACGCTATCTCAAGAAGGCATCCAGCATGATCAAAGACCCATGGCACCCTGGCCATGCTCTCATCTCGCTCCTGCCATCAGGAAGGAGGTACAGGAGCCAGGTAAGCGAGCGCAGGTTTCAGCAGCTGCACGGAACAACAGGAACCCACAGCATCACACTGGGCCAGACCCTCCTTTACATCACCAACACCCCCTGGACCAGACCCTCCACTACATCACCAACACCCCCTGGACCAGACCCTCCACTACATCACCAACACCCCCTGGACCAGACCCTCCACTACATCACCAACACCCCCTGGACCAGACCCTCCACTACATCACCAACACCCCCTGGACCAGACCCTCCACTACATCACCAACACCCCCTGGACCAGACCCTCCTCTACATCACCAACACCCCCTGGACCAGACCCTCCTTTACATCACCAACACCCCCTGGACCAGACCCTCCACTACATCACCAACACCCCCTGGACCAGACCCTCCTTTACATCACCAACACCCCCTGGACCAGCCCCACCACTACATCACCATCACCCCCTGGACCAGACCCTCCATTACATTACCAACACCCCCTGGACCAGACCCTCCACTACATCACCAACACCCCCTGGACCAGACCCTCCTTTACATCACCAACACCCCCTGGACCAGACCCTCCTTTACATCACCAACACCCCCTGGACCAGCCCCACCACTACATCACCAACACCCCCTGGACCAGACCCTCCTTTACATCACCAACACCCCCTGGACCAGACCCTCCACTACATCACCAACACCCCCTGGACCAGACCCAGCGCTAAATCACTAACACCCCCTGGACCAGACCCTCCACTACATCACCAACACCCCTGGGCCAACATCACTAATACCCCCACACTAATCAACATCACAAATACCCCCACACTAATCAACATCACTAATACCCCCACATTAATCAACATCACTAATACCCCCACACTCACCACTGCCACAGGAGCCTTAAAGTCAGGAAATAAGAAATGTATATCTCCTTTGGCCGAGATCAGACCTGATAATTTCAGAGATAGGTCCCGGTCTACACAAGATGGTGCTGGAGTGTGGCGACTCTGTGTTTCCCGCCTAACTTCACGGTTTGTTATTGTCACGTACTGAGACACAGTGAAAAGCTTTGTTAGTGTGCTGTCCAGTCAAATCATACTGTACACGAGTGCAATCAAGCCACACACAAGTACAACAGGTAGTACAAAGAGAAAAATACCAGCGAACAGAATATAGTGTTGCAGCATTATATTGTTACAATTACAGAGAAAAAGTCGTGCATCCGCAATGAGGTAGGTTGGAAGATTGGGAATACACCGTAAGTTATGGGAGGACTGTTCAGTGGTCTGATTATGGTGGGGAAGAATCTTTTCGTGAAATTGTTGGTGCGTGCTTTCAAGCTTTTGTATCTGTCTGGCGGGAGTGGGAAGAAGAGGGAATGACTGTGGTGAAAAGGGTCCTTTATTATGTTGGCTGCTTTCCCGAGGCAGTGTGAAGTGCAGGTGGAGTCAGTGGTGGGGAAGCTGGTCTGAGTGATGGACTGGGAACCATCCACAACTTGCTGCAGTCTCTTGCGGTCTTAGGCAGAACTGTCCTCCAAGCAAGCTGTAATGCATCCCGATAGGATGCTTTCTACGGTGCATCTGCATAAGTCGGTAAGATTCATTACAGACATGCAGAATTTCCTTAGTCTCCCGAAGATGTAGTGGCATTGGTGTGCTTTGGTCTGGGAGCATCAAAGGAATGAATGACAGATTGGACTGCTAGCATTGAGAGAAATTGGAGCATTTCTTTGTGGGATCGTAAATGTACATCAGAACTCCCTCTCACGTTTCTCCAGGTGCCCTGTCATTTCCTCAATAAAACCCCAAGCTGCACAACATCCCAAAAATCTCCTCTCCCTCCCCCTGCTCCAGTGCCCCACTTTCCTCGCTCACCAGCCAGAGATTCCCAAACAGTAGTTTTCACTGGACTTGCTTCAAAGAGTGATTTATTTTCTCTGCTCCAGCTTCCTTTATCCATCCATACTGGAAACAACGTGTGAAATGTAGAAGCAAAGAACTGCAGAGTGCTGGAGTGGATCAGGCAGCATCTCAGGAGGACATGGATAGGCAACGTTTCAGGTCAGGACCCTTCTTCAGACTGATTGTTGAGGTGGGGAGAGAGAAGGAAGCTGACAGAGAAGAGGGGCAGGACTAACCCTGGCAGGTTATAGGTGAACACAGGTGAGGAGGGATACTTGATAAGCAAATGTTTGGATAAAGACCAGAAATGAAAAGACCTCTGTGAGATTGAAGAGTTACGAATTGTGAAGCTGGAGGAAGGAATAGAGTTGGCAGGGGAGGGGTAGTGAAAACTGTGTTTATAATTTACCCCATCCCCAGCCCAACGTCAATAAGCTGTGTGGGGGTTCTTGCCCCAGTTAGAAAGACTAGACCTGTTGAAATCTAGGCTCCCTCCTCCCCTTTGCCTCTTTAATGATGTCTTCATATTCACTCTCCTTACTAAGCTGTTCATCACTATTCTTCTCTGGAGCCCAGCAGGTGATTTTGCCTGGAGGTGCCTCAGACGGTATTGGAAGGTGTATTTGTGTTAAAGGCTTTGTATAGATTGTCAAAGATCTTGCATAGTCACACAGCATGGAAACAGGCCCTGTGACCTAACATCTAAGATACCCCATCACAGCTAGTTCTACTTGCCTGTGTTTGGTCCATATCCTTCTAAACCTTTCCTATCTTTGTACCTGTCCAAATGTCTTTCAAATGTTGTTATTGTACCTGCCTCAACTACCTCCTCTGGCAGCTCGTTCCATATACCCACCACCTCCATGTAAAATAGTTGCCCCTCCTATTAAAAAACCTTTCCCTTAACACCTTAAACATATGCCCGGTAGTTCTTCATTCCCCTATTATGGGTAAAAGATTATGTGCATTCACCCTATCTATACCCCTCATGATTTTATACGCTACTATAAGATCACTTCTCAGCCTCCTGCGATCCAAGGAATAAAACCCAAGTTGCCATCTGAGATGGCATCATAAACAACATTATAAATGTAGCTCTAAGCATATTTTAAATGCTTTCAGGAAATAATGGTGAGTATTCTGAATTATAAGTGATTTCAGGAACAGCCACAATGCTCATCCTTCACAACTTACCTTGTTCCTGAGTCTGGCTCTGGAGCTCAGAGGGAAATGAATGCCCTTTCCTGCAGCTAAACTGAACAGGAGTCACGTGGCAGACAGTCTGTGGCTCGAATGGAAAGGGGAGCCATTAAAACGTGCCCGGGGCAAAGGACTGCACCCGATATCACTGGAGCCTCTCGCACTGCAGATGTGGAGGCTGGCTTCTAGCCAGAAGTCTAGTGCGGCATGTAGCTACAATTAAAATCAACTCTTTGCCAAAAGAAAAGGAAGGGGGTGGGGGGGGGGGGGGGGGGGGGGGGGGTGCTGGAGGGTGGGGGTTTACATCAAAGAGAGATTTTGAATATATAGTTCGCTGTAGGACTTGGTCTCTTGATCCAACCCCTGCAGCAATGTATGGCCTCTTTGTTAATGAGAATTCTTGACCCTTCATTTTGTAAGTTAAACTTGTAATCTCAGCTAATGAACTGAACAAACCCATACCCGATTTGTTTTAACCCCCCTGCACTGTTACTGCTTACCCTTTTTCTAATCACGTCTGAGATCCCAGTCTGCTTTGCAGCCACCCATATTGGAAGCACCTCGATCGTTGAAAGTTAAAAAAAAGGTTTCTCCTTTGCGCAGAGTTTTGTTCAGCAGCATCTAACCCGAGCACCCGTTTGTGAGACAACAGATGGACTGAGTTTCGAATAAACCTGCGTCTGGTGTTTCTGTTGGCTGTGGAATTGTCCAGAGTTAACGGGGGAGTTCTGCTGTCTTCTTATTAACGTAGGAGCAAGTGCATTTGATTATGGAGTCATACAGGGAGGAAACAGGCCCTATGGCCCAACACGTCAATGCCGACCAAGATGCCCCATCTAAGATGGTCCTACCTGCCCGCGTTTGACCCATGTCCCACTAAATCTTTCCTATCCATGTATCTGTCCAAGTGTCTTTTTAATTGTTGTTATTGTACTTGCCCCCACTACCTCCTCTGGCAGCTCGTTCCAAATACTCACCACCCTCTGAGTGGAAAAAGTGTTTCTGAGGTTCATATTAAATCACACCCACCTCACCTTGTGTAGGAAAATAACTGCAGATGCCGGTACAAATCGAAGGTATCACAAAAAGCTGAAGTAACTCAGCAGGTCAGGCAGCATCTCTGGAGAGAAGGAATGGGTGACGTTTCGGGTCGAGACCCGAAACATCACCCATTCCTTCTCTCCAGAGATGCTGCCTGACCTGCTGAGTTACTCTAGCATTTTGTAATATATTCCTTTATTCGTCCTACACCGGGGAAATTTACAAATTCGTGATACCCATCTCACCTTGATCGGCCCGAGACGCCCAAGTATTTTATGGGGAGGGGAGGAAGTCGAGAGTTGGCAGGTTGTCCAAAGTAAAAGTCAAATATTTTAAATCTCTTGTAGATTACAGCTTTTAAATTTCACTTAAAAAATTTAAATGTTACTGGATAGGAGGGTTTAGAGGGCTATGGCCAAATGTAGGCAAATGGAGCCAGCTTGGTTGGCAAGGACAAGGTGGGCCGAATGGCCTTGTAAAGCTCTGACATAAAAACCACAGATTAGCTTAGTTCATATTGAGTTATTCATCACTGTACGTTCCTGCACATTGTGATAACTCCCATGAGGATGTGCTGTGCATTTGTAAAGCTTCCTGCGTTTATCCATAAGGACTTTGCACCCACTTTTGGTTTATTATTGATTTGTTACTGTTGTAGGCTTTGGACTTTACTTTAGACTTTAGAGATACAGTGCGGAAACAGGCCCTTCGGCCCACCAGGTCCATACTGACCAGCGATCACCCCGTAAACTAGCACAACCCTACACACTCGGGACAATTTACAATTTTTTTACCCAAGGCCAGATAAACCTCTTTGGAGTGTGGGAGAAAACCCGTAGAAAACCCACGCGGTCGATTTAATCTCTCTTTCCAAAAGACTTTCAATGTTCTTTCAGAGCATGAATTCCTAGCTCACACTTCCAGAGGGGTCTGGAGAAGCATCCCAATACAAAGCGTCACCTCCATATGTTCTCCAGAGACGCTGCCTGACCCGCTGAGTTACTCCAGCACTTTCTGATCATCCAGAGTGTGACTTGAGCTTAGAATCTCCCCTGCCCCAAAGAGTTTAGTTTAGTTTAGGTTAGGTTATTATTGTCACATGTTTTGAGGTACAGTGAAAGGCTTTTTTGTTGCGTTCTATCCAGTCAGCGAAAAGACTATACATGATTGCAATCAAGCCGTTCACAGTGTACAGATATAGGATAAAGGGTGTAACATATAGTGAAAGATAAAGTCCATTAAAGTTTGATTACAGTTTGAATGTCTCCAATGGGGTAGATGGGAGGTCAGGACAGCTCTCTAGGGAAAAGGGATTTGCACTTATTTAGGTTTTTTGGTCCTGTTGGTAATGGTAATGGTTTATTATTGTCACGCGTACCGAGGTACAGTGAAAAGCTTTGCATGCTATCCAATTTAATCAGATCATACTATACATGCGTATAATCCTGCCATACACATGTACACCAGGTAGTGTAGAGAGGCATTGTCTTTTCACATCAGTCCCCTGTTGGAGGTTTCTCTGGTGTTTGCTTTGAGTGTGGCCTGTGTCTGGGGCAGCAGTGGACGTGGCAGGTTGCAGCTTTATGTGTAGACCTACAGGCTTTGTCTTGATAGATGCTTCTGAACCAGGTTTAAAGGTGGCACTCGAGGGGCTGAAGGGCCTGGGTCCGTGCTGTGTCTCATGCTGGCTAAGATAATACTTAATAATCACTTTAATCTACTTCTGAATCAGCAGAAATAGTATGGAAGATGAATTCACGGAGTGTATGAGAGATGCTCTCCTCGATCAGTGCTGAGGGAAGAGGCCATTGATGTTCAAATGTTGCGTAATGAGAAAGGATTAATTGATGAACTGGTGATTACGAGGTTTTTAAGGAACAGGTAGAATTTTATACATAAATTATGGCAGAGACTAAACAAAGCAAACTATGAAGGCATGAGGCATGAGTTGACTACGGTAGATTAGGAAATTAGATAAAGGATATGATGGAATAAGCAGTGGCTTGTACTTAAAGAGTGAATACACTTTCCAAGTGCCCTGCGACCAGATTCCAGATTCCAGCATTTTTACGATGTCAATTTAGCAGGTCTACAGTCCCTGTCTTCTCTCTTTTTACTTAAATAGAGTGGTTATATTTTCTACCTTCCAGTTAGTGGGAACTATTCGACTCCCTATGGAATTTTGGGAGGTGACAAGTGGCACATTCACAAACTAAATGCCTGTTCCTACTACACCTTGGGATCATGTCATTTGAGTCCTGACAATTTATTGACCTTTTGTCCCATTCATTTCTTCTTTTTTTTTTACACAGAGGGTGGTGGGTGCCTGGAACGCACTGCTGGGGGTGGTGGGCGAGGCAGATACGATAGTGGCATTTAGGAGACTTTTGGATAGGCACATGGATTTGTGTAGGCAGATAGGTGTTGGTCTTGGCGTGATGTTCGGCACAGACATTGTGGGCAGAAGGGCCAGTTTTTGTCCTGCACTGTTCTATGTTCTATATTCTAATATTATTTTTGCAGGAATTATATTTTCTTACCGTTCTCCATTTACTGTTCACCTGCTATCCAAGCTGTTCTATCAGACAGTGGAATTATATCAGTACAATATTCCGATTGTTCTTGTAACATGAAGTGTACCACAAATGGCACTCTCCATAGGCTCAGCGATCTACTTGTTGTATTGTAGGAGGACCACACACACAATACATGCCTTCGCCTAAATACTCACCACGTAACAAATGCATCGAAATAGTCCCGCTTTGTGACAAGGCAATGGTTTGGGCCTCAAAGGCTTTAGGGCGGCATTGCGGTTTCTGAAGAAGTTGTAACAAAATTGGTAAAAAGATTATCAGGAATATAGCATTCCCCAAGGGTAACTTTGGGTATCTTCCTCCTCCTGGCAAGTCTTTTACAATAGTAAAGGATAATGCGCACAATATAGTTTAATTGTGATATGTGCCTGCAAAGGAACAATGACTTTCTTACGTGCTGCTGCATATAGAAACATAGAAACATAGAAAATAGGTGCAGGCGGAGGCCATTAGGCCCTTTGAGCCAGCACCGCCATTCATTGTGATCATGGCTGATCATCCACAATCAGTAACCCGTGCCTGCCTTCTCCCCATATCCCTTGATTCCAATAGCCTCTAGAGCTCAATCTAACTCTCTTTTAAATTCGTCCAGTGAATTGGCTTCCACTGCCTTCTGTTGCAGAGAATTCCACAAATTCACAACACTCTGGGTGAAAAAGTTTCTTCTCAGCTCAGTTTTAAATGACCTCCCCTTTATTCTTAGACAGTGGCCCCTAGTTCTCGACTCCCCAACATTGGGAATATTTTTCCTGCATCTAATTTGTCCAGTCCTTTTATAATTTTATACGTCTCTATAAGATCCCCTCTCATCCTTCTAAACTCCAGTGAATACAAGATCAGTCTTTCCAATCTTTCCTCATATGACAGTCCCGTCATCCCAGGGATTAACCTCGTGAACCTACGCTGCACTGCCTCAATAGCAAGGACATCCTTCCTCAAATTAGGAGACCAAAACTGCAAACAATACTCCAGATGTAGTCTCACCAGGGCCCTACACAACTGCAGAAGGACTTCTTTGCTCCTATACTCAAATCCTCTCGTTATGAAGGCCAACATGCCATTAGCTTTCTTTACTGCCTGCTGTAACTGCACACTTGCTTTCAGTGACTGGTGTACAAGGATACCCAGGTCTCGTTGCACTTCCCCTTTACCTAATCTGACACCATTGAGGAGTCAGAACCAGCCAATATCTACCAACACTCTCCTCCGCCGAGCAGAGCTGGTTCTTACCCTCAACAACTTCTCCTTTGACTCCTCCCACTTCCTCCAAACCCGAGGCGTAGCTATGGACACTCGCATGGGGCCGAGCTATGCCTGCCTCTTTGTCGGGTACGTCGAACAATCCCTGTTCCAGACGTACACTGGCCCTATCCCCGAACTCTACCTCCGCTACATTGACGACTGCATTGGTGCTACCCCTTGTACCCATGCAGAACTCACTGACTTCATAAATTTCACCACTAATTTCCATCCTGCTCTTAAATATACTTGGACCATCTCCGACATCTCCCTACCGTTTCTGGATCTCACCATCTCCATCACAGGAGACAGATTAGTGACCGACATCTACTACAAACCCACTGACTCCCATAGCAATCTTGACTACACTTCTTCCCACCCTGTTTCCTGTAAAAACTCTATCCCCAACTCCAATCCCTCCGTCTACGCCGCACCTGCGCCCAGGATGAGGTGTTCCATACCAGGGCATCAGAGATGCCTTCATTCTTTAAGAAACAGGGGTTCCCCTCTTTCATTATAGATGAGGCTCTCACTTGGGTCTCCTCAATATCCTGTAACTCCACTCTTGCTAACCCTCCCCCTATTCGTAACAAGGATAGAGTCCCCCTTGTCCTCACCTTCCACCCCATCAGCTGTCACATCCAACAAATTATCCTCCAACATTTCCGCCACCTCCAACGGGATCCCACCACTGGCCACATCTTCCCATCTCCACCCCTTTCTGCTTTCCGCAGAGACCGTTCCCTCCGTAACTCCTTGGTCCACTCGTCCCTTCCCACCCAAACCACCCCCTCCCCAGTACCTTCCTCTGCAACTGCAGGAGATGCAACACCTGTCCCTTTACCTCCCCCCTCAACTCCATCCAAGGACCCAAACAGTCTTTCCAGGTGAGGCAGAGGTTCACCTGCATGTCCTCCAACCTCATCTATTGTATCGGCTGTTCCAGATGACAACTTCTCTACATCGGCGAGACCAAGTGCAGGCTCGGCGATTGTTTCGCTGAACACCTCTGCTCAGTCCATCTCAACCAACCTGATCTCCCGGTAGTTCAACACTTCAACTCCCCTTCCCATTCCCAATATGACTTTCTGTCCTGGGCCTCCTCCGTTGTCAGAGTGAGGCCCAGCGCAAATTGGAGGAACAGCACCTCATATTTCGCTTGGGCAGTTTACACCCCAGCGGTTTGAACATTGCCTTCTCCCACTTCAGGTGGTCCCTGCTTCCCCTCTCTATCCCCTCCCCCTTCCCAGTTCTCCTACTAGTCTTCCTGTCTCCGTCTACATCCTATCTTTGTCCCGCCCCCTCCCCTGACATCAGTCTGAAGAAGGGTCTCGACCCGAAACGTCACCCATTCCTTCTCTCCTGAGATGCTGCCTGACCCGCTGAGTTGCTCCAGCATTTTTTGTCTACCTTCGATTTAAACCAGCATCTGCAGTTTTTTTCCAACACACCATTGAGGTAATAATTTGCCTCTTTGTTTTTGCCACCAAAGTGGATAACTTCACATTTATCTACATTATACTGCATCTGCCACGCATCTGCCCACTCACCCAACCTGTCCCAGGCACCCTGCAACCTCCTAACATCCTTTTCGCAGTTCACACTGCCACCCAGCTTTATGTCATCTGCAAACTTGCTAGTGTTACTTCTAATTCCATTATCCAAATTATTAATATATATTGTAAATAGTTGTGGTCCCAGCACCGAGCCTTGCGGCACTCCACTCGCCACTGCCTGCCATTCTGAAAAGGACTGGTTTATTCCTACTCTTTGCCAACCAATTCTCTATCCATGTCAATACCCTATCCCCAATACCACGTGCTCTAATTTTGCTCACCAACCTCCTGTGTGGGACCTTATCAAAGGCTTTCTGAAAGTCTAGATACACTACATCCACTGGCTCTCCTTCATCCATTTTACTTGTCACATCCTCAAAAAATTCCAGAAGATTACTCGAGCAGGATTTCCCTTTCATAAATCAATGCTGACTTGGAGCAATCCTTTTACTGCTATCCAAATGTGCCGTTATAACCTCTTTAATAATTGACTCCAACATCTTCGCCACCACCGATGTCAGGCTAACTGGTCTATAATTCCCAGTTTTCTCTCTCGCTCTTTTCTTGAAAAGTGGGATAACATTAGCTACCCTCCAATCCATAGGAACTGATCCTGAATCTATTGAACATTGGAAAATGATCACCAATGCAACCACGATTTCTAGAGCCCCCTCCTTGAGTACCCTGGGATGCAGACCACCAGGCCCTAGGGATTTATCAGCCTTCAGTCCCATCAGTCAACCCAATACTATTTCTTGCCTAATGCAAATTTCTTTCAGTTCCTCTGTCTCTCTAGTTCCTCTGTCCTCTAGTACACCTGGGAGATTGTTTGTGTCTTCCTTAGTAAAGACAGATCCGAAATACCTGTTCTACTCTTCTGCCATTTCCTTGTTACCCATAATAATTTCACCCGTTTCTGCCTTCAAGGGACCCACATCTGTCTTTACTAGTCTTTTTCTCTTAACATACCTAAAGAAGCTTTTACTGTCCTCCTTTATATTCTTGGACAGCTTCCCCTCGTACTTCATCTTTTCAGCCCGTATTGCCCTTTTTGTTACCTTCTGTTGTCCTTTGAAAGTTGCCCAATCCTCTGGCTTCCCGCTACTCTTTGCTATGCTACACAACTTTTCTTTTAGTTTTATTCCATCCCTAACTTCCCTTGTCAGCCACGGTTGCCTCTTACTCCCCTTAGAATCTTTCTTCCTCTTTGGAATGAAATGATCTTGCATCTTCTGGATTATGTCCACAAATTCCTGCTATTGCTGTTCCACCGTCATTCCTGCTAGGATCCTTTTCCAGTCAACCTTGGCCAGCTGCTCTCTCATGCCTTCATAGTCCCCTTTATTCAACTGCAACACTGACACTTCTGATTTAACCTTCTCCCTCTCAAATTGCAGATGAAAACTAATCATATTATGTTTACTACCTCCAAGCGGTTCCTTTACCTTGAGATCCCTTATTAAATCTGGTTCATTGGACAACACTAAATCTAGAATTGCCTTCTCTCTGGTAGGCTCCAGTATAAGCTGCTCTAAGAATACATCTCGGAGGCACTCTGCAAACTCCCTTTCTTGGGGTCCAGAACCAACCTGATTTTCCCAGTCTACCTGCATATTGAAATCCCCCATAACCACAGTGGCATTACCTTTGTTACATGACAATTTTAACTCCTGCTGCAACTTACGCCTGTGATATCTTGAGCTCAGACACAGAATAACAAGTTAACTCACTGCTGACCGGAACATGACTGCACAGCTGTACTGTGGTTTATTCTATCATTTACAATCCTCCAACCAAAGGTGGCGCTATTACAACTCCTTCCACCCTAATAAAAAATATATTTCCTGGTGGACATTTTGTTTTGAATATAACCAATGGTATGAAATTATTCCAATCTTGTCTGATAGTTTACTTTTATATAACCTGAATAAAATGAGGGCATCATGCATATATGTTGCATATACAATGATATGTGCATTTCAGGAAAAAACTTCACAAATTTAACCTAACCACTGGGTTTCTCCGTCTTTCTGGATATCCTCCCTGACCAAATGTTTCTGACTGTTTAGAACCACTTGGAATCATTTTTAATCGAGTCAAGCCTTCCTTTTGGCCTACATTCATAGATTCCAGTCCATCAGTTAATTTTGTTTGACTGTCAACCCCACTTGAACCTCCATTTTCAGGCTGATTCAAACTCTCACTAACTTGTTTACCTTCTTGTACCATTTCTGGTTCATCTGGTACCTGTACTTGAGTGGCAAGCCAATTATCTGACTCATCTAATTGGTCTGATTTCAACCCTGTCTGTGCTTGCATCGGCATGACATGGTCAATGTGTACTTTTCTCACCTTTCCACTTCCAAACATCTTGACCAAGTATGTCCGTGGTCCGCACTTTCTCACTACTCTTCCAGGTAACCACTTCACCCACTTGTGATGATGGTTTTTCACCTTTACCTTCTGATTCAACTCAACACTCCTTTCCTTTACTCTACTTCCATCATGATATGCTTTTTGTTTCTCCTGTTTCTCTTCTACAGTTTGAGCCAAGTTTTGGTTTCAACAGTGAAAACCTTGTTCTGGGATTTCTTTTCAAGAACAGTTCAGCTGGTGTTTAACCAGTAGTGGTGTGAGGTGTGTTTCGATATGTAATCAGAAAGTTAGCCAGTTTGTGAAACAAAGCCAACTGTATTTTCTTTGGATTTGGATCCAGCAGTTGTTTGACTAATGTACGCTTCACAATTTGCACTGTGCGTTCTGCTGCTCCATTGGAAGCGGGATGGTATGGAGCTACTCTAATGTGTTTTACAGCATTCCCTTTCATGAATTGTGCAAACTCTTGTGAATAGAATTGTGGTCCGTTATCAGACACAATTTCCTCTGGAAATCCACCGGACGCAAACAACCCTCGCAAAATGTCTATCGTTTTGCTGGATGTCATTTTTTTCATCGAAAACACCTCAACCCACTTGGAGTGACTATCAATCACAATGAACAATTGTTGTGCATCTAACTCTGCAAAGTCAATGTGTAATCATTGCCACACTCTAACCGGCCATTTCCATGGCTGTAGCGGTACTGTGGGTGGATTTTTTCCAACTGCTTGACATGTGCTACACTCTTTCACCCTTTATTCTATGTCCTTATCTAGACCCGGCCACCATAGATAGCTTCTAGCTAGACTCTTTGTTAGACACATTCCCAAATGCTGATCATGAAGATCTTCTAGCAATTTTACTCCATATTTTTCAGGTATTACAACTCTCGCTCCCCACATGACACAACCTTGGTCTACTGAGAGTTCGTTCCTATGTACAAATCTGTCCACCTGTTTACATCCCTTGAATGAGCTTATGAGAAAAGATGTACTTCCATGGAAGTGGACACGTAAATGTGATCAAGCTTTCAAGTCATGTAAAGCTCAGTTGGCAGAGAGTTTAATGCTTGTTCATTACGATGTCAATAAGCCAATGAAGTTAGCATGTGATGCTTCACCATATGGTATTGGTGCTGTGATCTCTCATGTGTTAGAAAATGGAGAGGAAAGGCCAATAGCATTTGCGTCTAGAACACTCAATGCCAGTGAGAGAAATTATGCGCAAATAGAGCGAGAGGCTCTTGCATTGATTTTTGCCGTTAGGAGGTTTCACAAATACTTGTATGGTAGAAGGTTTGTAATCGAGACAGATCACCAGCCATTGACAGTGATCCTAAATCCCAAAGCACACATACCAACTCTGGCAGTAGCCAGAATGCAAAGATGGGCATTGATATTGTCTGCATACCAGTATGATATTCAGTATCGTAAGGCAGCAGAGCACAGCAATGCTGATGCCATGAATAGATTACCTTTGGAATTGGAGGTTACCCCAAACAGAGAGGACTTGTTTTACTTCTCTCATGTAGAAGAGTTAACTATCACATCAGGGGACATTCCTGCACCTTGACCTTTTGTCAAGAGTGCAGGAATATATTACAAATGGATGGCCAAACAAATTGCCGAATTCAGAGGCAGAACTGAAACCATTCTTTTCTGTGCCTTCACTTTTACTCTGTGTGTTTCAAGTCGTTTGAGTACCACTTCCAACCTTTCATCATGTGTCTGCCTGTTAGGAGCTGAGATGAGGATGTCATCCAAGTAACACACCACATCTTCAATTCCCTCTAGAATTTGTGTCATTACCCCTTGAAAAATCCCTGGGGCTGATGATATACCAATTGGAAGCCTATTGAACTGAAACAATCCCAAATGCATGTTAATAGTTAGCTTGGATTTAGATTCGTCATCTACACCTAACTGCAGGTAGGCTTTTGTCAAGTCCATTTTTGTGAAGACTTGGCCGCCTGTGAGGGTGCTAAACAATTCCTCTGCCGTTGGTAGGGTATCTGGTATGCTATCTTCAAGTACCTGGTTTATGGTTACCTTATAATCCCCACAAAGTCTAGCACTACCATCAGGTTTAGGTACAACTACAATGGGTGTTGCCCATTCACTACTTTCTACCTTACTGATCATGTTCTCAGCTTCAAGCCTTTTCAGTTCTTTCTCAACCTTGTCCTTAAGAGCATACGGCACAACAAGTGGTTTGCAATGCACTGGTGTCGCATCCTGCTTCACGCGTACTTTCGCCTTGTACCCCTTGATTGGCTCTCCCTGGTCGCTAAACACCTTCGGATGTTGCTTGATTACGTCCTCCGGACACTTGAATTCTTCACGAACGAGGAATATCTCGTTCCAGTTGAGCTTCAAGATCTGCAGCCAATTCCGACCTAGCAACGCAGGTTTATCTCCCTTTACAACTACGAGGGGTAACTCCGCCTGTTGCTCCTTATACCTAACTGGTACATGTACGCATCCTAACACTGGAATCTTCTCTCCAGAGTAACCACGGAGCTCGATTCGCTTCGCTTCCAAAGGAATTTGACTCAGCTTTTCCCGATACACAAATTCTGGAATCACGCTCACAGATGCTCCTGTGACGACTTCCATGCTAACATGAGCTCCATTCAACTGGACTTGCACGGATACATTCTTTGTCCTCTGGTTTACTAGCTCATTGCTGCAGATGGTGTATATATCGACAAGCTCTTCCTCTGCCTGCAGTTGATCCACAGAATGCAGCTTACTCGTTGTTAAACCTTTTTTCTGCTTAACCTTTCGACAAGCCTTTGCTAGGTGTCCCATCTTGCGACACTCTGCCTTGAAGAACGGACAAGTCTATGCTAGATGTGAGCCCAAACACCGATAGCATGACTTTGCTGTCGTCTTGCTACCCTTCCATGGATAACGATTCTCTGACTTCTTTGTCGACTTATCCGTCTTTGTTTGCTGGACTGCAGCTTGTTCAACTCTTCCACTGGTTGTCTAGAAATTGTCCTGACTTCTCTAGATCCCCTTTCTGCCATATCCATTGACAAAGCAGTTTCACAAGCTGTTTCAAAAGTCAGGTCATACACCGTCATCAGCTTACTTTGGATCCGCTCACTTCTCAGTCCACACACCGTCTCTTAACGCCCAGTCTTGGAAATTTCCAAAATTACAATGAATTGATAACCTCTTGAGTGTCACGATAAAATTACTAATATCCTCCTCTGGGAGTTGGCATCTCGTCCAAAACAATAGCTTTCAGCTATTTCTAAGGGCTTAGGGTTATAATGTTCTGTTAACTTCTTCAGAATATCCTTCAAAGGTGTGTCCTTTGGTTTGGCTGGAGCTAATAAATTCTTTACTGTATCATAAACATCGGGACCCATTTCAGTGAGAAAAATTGCTCTTTTCCTAGTTTGAGTTGCTTCATTCAACCGTCTTGATTCTGCATCAGAAACCTCCACTTCAGTGATGTTATTTGCAGCAAAAAATATCTCTAAACGTTCGATGTACGCACTGAACGTTTCCCGGCTTTGCTGAAACTCACCCAATCTTCCGATATATCCACTGGGCACTGCCATTTTAGATTTTTTTTTTTTTTAACAGTCTCACAGAATTCAACTTTGTGACCCGATTTCCAGCTTTCCTTGACACCAAAAGTTATCCAACCTTCTCCGTGTCTCTGTAGAATTCCTTATCTACACAAACAAGTAAAGCTGGGGAATCGACGATCCCACTCTCGTCGCCAATTTATGATATCTTGAGCTCAGACACAGAATAACAAGTTAACTCACTGCTGACCGGACACATGACTGCACAGCTGTACTGTGGTTTATTCAATCATTTACAATCCTCCAACCAAAGGTGGCGCTATTACAACGCCCAATATCCAGGCTACAGTTTAGGGGCCTGTAGATAACTCCCATTAGTGTCTTCTTACCTTTACAATTCCTCAACTCTATCCACAGTGACTCTACATCGTCAATCCCTATGTCACCCCTCGCAAGGGACTGAATTCCATCCCTCACCAACAGAGCTACCCCACCTCCTCTGCCCACCCCCCTGTCCTTTCTATAGGACGTATAATCCTGAATATTCAGTTCCCAGTCCCGATCCTCCTGCAGCCACGTCTCTGTAATCCCCACAATGTCATATCTACCAATCTCTAACTGAGCCTCGAGCTCATCCACTTTACTTCTTATACTTCGCGCATTCATGTATAGTACTTTTAACCCATTACTCATCTCACCTTTCACATCAATTCCTATTACACTTGGCCATACTCTCGTATCCCTTCGTGAGCTTTCTGTCCCATTAATTCTGGGGTCTTTCTTAACTTTTCCTGTACTCTCTTTCCCTTTAACTCCATCCTTGTCTATCCCATTTGACCTGTATCAGATCTGTAAACACAATACTCATAGATAATATATAATAACCAGAAATTCAATAAATTAATAGCCCCAATACTAATGCAAAAAAAAACACTCAAAGTCCTTAGTGCAACCATAGTTCATAGTTGGAGGTTAGTGTTTAGTGCTCAAGAGCCTGATGGTTGTTGAAAAGCTGTTCTCCACAATATTTAGTTTTTCTACATCTTCCTCGAATATATAGGACATAAAATAGTTGTTTCAATTTGGTGCCATCTCCATGGTCGTAGAGATTCAGAACTGCACACAATAACTTTGTTTGGGGCTTGACGGAGTGGACACAGGGATGAAGGTTCCTCTGGCTGAGTGCACTGAACCGGGGGTCACAGCCTCAATACTGAGGACAGAGATGGGACAAAATTGCTTTATCTCGAGTGTGTGGATCACATTGGCACCTCCGTCACTGGGAATATTCGAACCATGATGAATAGACTTTTAACTATTCAGAGAATCCAAGCATTTGAAGCCAGTGACAAAGTAGAGTTGTGGTGAAAGGTGGGGGGAGCAGGCATGAGAGCTGAATGTCCTGTCCCTGCTTCTCTCTAATGTCCAATGAATTGAAGGGATGTTCAGTGTTGTACAGTATGTTGTTCACCATACAGTATCTTCCTCTGTTTTTTTCGGGTGTCAAGAGTCAAGTCAAGAGTGTTTATAATCTGCAACTCTTCAAACTTGTCTCACACCTTCCTTTCTTATCTCCGGCCTTTATTCCAACCATTTGCTTACCATAAAATCCCCTCGCCATTGTGGACCTATTTCCTGCCACGCTCTGTCCTGCCTCTCCCCTTTTTTCAGCTTTCTTCTCCCCCACTACAACTAACCTGAAGAAGGGTATCCACCCGAAACGTCACCTATCCATGTTGCCCAGAGATGCTGCCTGACCCGCTGAGTTACTCTGGCACTTTGTATCCTTTGAGTCTAATTGTCGTATGTATCGAAAAGGAACAATGCAATTCTTACTTGCAGCAGCACAACAGGTCTGTAAATACAGTACTCAATAGATAACGTAATAAAAGCAAACAAAAAAGTTCAATAAATTAAAAAAATACAATATTAGTGTAAAACAATCAAAAGCCAGATGTCTATGGTGGAACCAAGACAGTTTGTATTTCGAAGTTTAGTTGGTGGTTGTTGTGTGTGGGAAAGAACTGCCGATGCTGGTTGACTGCAGACAGTCTGAAGAAGAGTCTCGACCCGAAATGGCACCCATTCCTTCTCTCCAGAGATGCTGCCTATCCCCCTGAGTTACTCCAGCATTGTTTGTCTATCTTGGTGTTTGAGGTGTTCAATAGCCTGATGGTTGTTGGGAAGATGCTATTTCAACCGGGAGATCGTGGTTTTTCGGCTCCTGTACCTTCTTCCCGATGGCAGGAGTGAAATGAGAGCGTGGCCAGGGTGGTGTGGGACCTTGATCATGCTGGCTGCCTTTTTGCGGCAGCACCTCCTACAATTCACTTCGATGGTGGGGAGGTCAGTACTTGTGATGGGTTGGGCAGTGTTTTTGGCCACTTTTTGTAATCTCCTTCGTTCCTGGGCGTTGGAGTTGCCGAATCAGTAACCAGTGGTGTTCAAGTCAAGTGAAGTTTATTACCACAGGCACAAGTACAGTGGGATACAGGGACAATGAAAACCTTGCTCTCAGCAGCATCACAGGCACATAGATTCAAACAAACAGACAACAAACAAATTCTACATAAATTACACACAACATTTCTAAAAGAGAGAATACCGTGCAGAAAACAAGACATTCAAAAAACAAGTCTATGGTAGTGCAGGTGGTGGTCGTAGTGTCCCGTTGCTGAGGTGGGGTTAGGGTCGTGCGGGTCGGTTCAAGAACCTAATGGTTGCAGGAAAGTAGCTGTTCCTGAACTTGGTGGTGTGGGACTTCAGGCTTCTGTACCTCCTGCCTGACGGTAGCAGTGAGAAGAGGGCACGGCCTGGATGGTGGGGATCCGTGATCATAGATGCCACCTTCTAGAGGCAGCGCCCGGTGTTGATGCTTTTGATGGTGGGGAGGGTGAAGCCCACGATGGACCGGGCTGAGTTCACCACTCACTGCAGACTCCTGTGGTCCTGTGTGTTGGAATTGCCAAACCAGGTCATGATGCAATCAGTCAAGATACTTTCTACAATACAAATGTAGAAATTTGTTAGACTATTTGGATTCTTACAAAATCTCTTTAAATTCCCAAGAAAGTTGAGGCCCTGGCATGCCTTCTTTGTAATTCCATCTATGTTCTGGGCCCACGTCATCGAGTTAACCCCCAGGAATTTGAAGCAGCTAACCCTCTCCACAGCTAATCTATCGATGAAATCTGGTGCCTGGTCTCCTGACTTCCCCTTTCTGAAGTCAATCTGCAATTCCTTGTTTCAACAATTAGTTCCTTCGCCATAAGCCTGGGCAGGTGGGACTAGTGAAGATGTGGCCTGTTGGTCGGCATGGGCAAGTTGAGCTGAAGGGCCTGTTTCCATGCTGTATGACTCAGTGACTCTCCATGACTTTGTTGATGGTGAGGGCGAGGTTGATGTTGTGGTACCAATCAACCAGGTGTTCTATCCATCTCAGGTACACTGACTCAACCACCGGTGATTTAGCCAACCACAGTGGTGTCATCAGTGAGTTTGTAGATAGCGTTGGTGCTCTGCCTAGTCATGCAGCCAGAGGGCAGAGCAGGATGCTGAGTGCACAGCTCTGAGGAGCACCTGTGTTGATGGTCAATGCGGAGGCGATGTTATTACCAATCCACACTGATGGTTCTCCATTCATTTCTGAGCAGTGGGGGTCAGTATCAGTGCACGATTCACCTTCTCTTACCATCACTTACAGTCCATTCTGAGGGCAGAGAGACAAGAAACCTCTGAGATAGTAGCTTAAGATCTGCCCCCAACTTTTTTTAACATTGCATGTTGCAAGGACTCCGGTAAACCATTTACCATTTGATCTTTCTTTGTCTTTAAACTTCATTATGCAATTATTCTGACCCTGAAACAGCAAACTTTGGCTCCTCGCCAATTTCATTAGATATTTTTAAAGTCAAAAACAGGGACAGAAATTTGAAACCAAAATCCCAAAAGCTATGGACAGATTCATCATTCATCCAGTCATGTTGTTTACACATGCCCTGTCTGCGCTGTTGATGGCAAAGGAAGGAGTTACAGTAGATGCTTCACGTTTGTGCGATGTTGCATGGAAATAGCTGCACCTACCATTGATGTGATCTCTTCCTCATACTTGCTGTGTGCTGGGACCAGCATTTAGTGCCTGAGGAAGTCTGTGTCTTAATAAGTCACAAAGAGTGACAGTTAAGTGTCGCGAGGTTGTGGGGAGAACTGACGGAAGTATATAAAATTATGAGAAGTGTAGATAGGGTAAAAAACTAGAACCTTTTTCTCAGGATGGATAAATAAAATACTAGAAAGCAAAACTTTAAAGTGAGAGGGGCAAAATTTAAAGGAGGTGTGCAGGGCAACTATTTTTGCACAGATGCGTGGAATGCACTGCCAGGGGTGGTGGCTGAGGCATGTACAATTGTGGGATTTATGATGCTTTTGGATAGCATATGGTTATGCAAGAATGGAAGGATATAGATCATGCATAGCTAGATAAGAGATGGTCTTGGCATTATGTTTGGCTCAGACATTGTGAACCGAAGGGCTTGTTCTTGCGCTGCACTGTTCTATGTTAACTACATTGGTGAGTGGCTGGAACCACTTAAGAACCAGATGGCATAAGAATGGCAGGTTTCCTTTGCTAAATGACATTAACATATAACATATAACATATAACAACTACAGCATGGAAACAGGCCTGTCCGGCCCTACCAGTCCACGCCGACCATTCTCCCTGACCTAGTCTCATCTACCTGCACTCAGACCATAACCCTCCAATCCCCTCCTATCCATATACCTATCCAATTTACTCTTAAATAATAAAATCGAGCCAGCCTCCACCACTTCCACCGGAAGCCCATTCCATACAGCCACAACCCTCTGAGTAAAGAAGTTCCCCCTCATGTTACCCCTAAACCTTTGTCCCTCAATTCTGAAGCTATGTCCCCTTGTTGGAATCTTCCCCACTCTCAAAGGGAAAAGCCTACCCACGTCAACTCTGTCCGTCCCTCTCAAAATTTTAAAAACCTCTATCAAGTCCCCCCTCAACCTTCTACGCTCCAAAGAATAAAGACCCAACCTGTTCAACCTCTCTCTGTAGCCTAAGTGCTGAAACCCAGGCAACATTCTAGTAAATCTCCTCTGTACCCTCTCCATTTTGTCGACATCCTTCCTATAATTTGGCGACCAGAACTGCACACCATACTCCAGATTCGGCCTCACCAATGCCCTGTACAATTTCAACATTACATCCCAACTTCTATACTCGATGCTCTGATTTATAAAGGCAAGCATACCAAACGCCTTCTTCACCACCCTATCCACATGAGATTCCACCTTCAGGGAACAATGCACAGTTATTCCCAGATCCCTCTGTTCCACTGCATTCCTCAATTCCCTACCATTTACCCTGTACGTCCTATTTTGATTTGTCCTACCAAAATGCAGCACCTCACACTTATCAGCATTAAACTCCATCTGCCATCTTTCAGCCCACCCTTCCAAAAGGCCCAAGTCTCTCTGTAGACTTTGAAAATCTACCTCACTATCAACTACTCCACCTATCTTAGTATCATCTGCATATTTACTAATCCAATTTGCCACACCATCATCCAGATCATTAATGTAAATGACAAACAACAGTGGACCCAACACAGATCCTTGGGGCACTCCACTAGACACTGGCCTCCAACCTGACATACAATTGTCAACCGTTACCCTCTGGTATCTCCCATTCAACCATTGTTGAATCCATCTTGCAACCTCACTATTAATACCCAACGATTTAACCTTCTTAATCAACCTTCCATGTGGAACCTTGTCAAATGCCTTACTGAAGTCCATATAGACAACATCCACAGCCTTGCCCTTATCAATTTCCCTGGTAACCTCTTCAAAAAATTCAAGAAGATTAGTCAAACATGACCTTCCAGGCACAAATCCATGTTGACTGTTTCTAATCAGGCCTTGATTATCCAAATAATGATATATATTGTCCCTAAGTATCTTTTCCATTAATTTTCCCACCACAGACGTCAAACTAATAGGTCTATAATTGCTAGGTTTACTTTTAGAACCTTTTTTAAACAAAGGCACAACATGCGCAATGCGCCAATCTTCCGGCACCATCCCTGTTTCTAATGACGTTTGAAATATTTCCGTCATAGCCCCTACTATTTCTGCACTAACTTCCCTCAATGTCCTAGGGAATATCCTATCAGGACCTGGAGACTTATCCACTTTTATATTCTTCAAAAGTGTCCGTACCTCCTCTTCTTTAATCCTCCTCATTTCCATCACTACTCTACTTGTTTCGCTTACCTCACATAATTCAATATCCTTCTCCTCGGTAAATACCGAAGAAAAGAAATTGTTTAATATCTCCCCCATTTCTTCCGGCTCAGCACATAGCTGTCCACTCTGACTCTCTAATGGACCAATTTTATCCCTCACTATCCTTTTGCTATTGACATATCTGTAGAACCCCTTGGGGTTTACTTTTACATTACTTGCCAAAGCAGCCTCATATCTTTTTTTCGCTTTTCTAATTTCCTTTTTAAGATTCCTTTTACATTCTTTATATTCCTCAAGAACCTCATTTACTCCCTGCCGCTTATATTTATTGTATATCTCCCTCTTTTTCCGAACCAAGTGTCCAATTTCCCTGGAAAACCACGGCTCTTTCAAATTATTATTCTTTCCTTTCCACCGAACAGGGACATAAAGACTCTGTACTCTCAAAATTTCACCTTTAAATATCCTCCATTTCTCTATTATATCCTTTTCATAAAACAACAATTTCCATTTCACTCCTTTTAAATCCTTTCTCATCTCCTCAAAATTAGCCTTTCTCCAATCCAAAATCTCAACCCTTGGTCCAGATTTGACCTTCTCCATAATGATATTGAAACATTAATGAACACGAGGGGTTTTTAGGAAAATCTGACTGCTTTGCGTTAAGGCCCAGTGGGGAGTATTGTAAAACAAAGAGACCGAGGGGTGCAGGTACATGGCTCCATGAAGGTGGTGACACAGGTGGACAGGGGGGTAAAGAAGCACGTGGGGATTCATCGGTTCAGTTATTGAGTATGGGAGTTGGGACGTCCTGTTACAGCTGTACAAGACGTTGGTAAGACCACTCTCGGAGTACTGTGCACAGTTCCAGTTGCCTTGCTATAGGAAAAATATCATCAAACTGGAAAGAGTGCAAAAATAGATTCATGTGGATGTTGCCAGGAATGGGAGGTTTGAGTTATTAGGAGAGGATGATCAGCTGGCTGTTTTTTTCCCTGGAACTTAGGAGACTGGGGGGTGACCTTATATAATTTTTATAAAATCATGAAGGGACATTGATCAGGTGAATAGCCACGGTCTTTTCCCCAGGGTAGGGGAGTCTAAAACTGGAGGGAAAAGGTTTATGCTAAGAGGGGAAAGATTTATGGGGGCCTGAGGGACCACATTTTTAATTCAGGCAGTTGGTATATGGAACGTGCTGCCAGAGGATGTGGTAGAGGTGGGTATAATTATGACGTGTAAAGGTTTTTAGACAGGTACGTAAATAGGAACGTTTTGGAGGGACATGGGCCAGGTACAGGCAGGCACAGGCGAGTTGGGCTGAAGGACCGGTTTCTGTGCTGAATGACTCTCTGACTTGGTCCCTCCATGCTGACCCTGGATTTTTATCCACATATGTTAAACCAGATTCAATTCTCACCTGTCGTGGTGTGACTAGAAGCTTTATTTTCCCAAACACTGGCTCAGTAACAGAACGAATACAACCCCACATTCGTAAATCATGCAGCCTCCTGCGAGAAGCCAAGAAAACAAAACCGAAGCTGATTCAGGATAAACTGCTGGAAATTCCACTCAGATTCCCTCAGGCAGCTAAACAAAGCTCCATGAGACAACAGCAGCCCATAAATCCTCGGGGTAACCTCTGCGAACTGGAGACTGCCTAGGCTGAGGAGGTGGTTGAAGCAGATACTATAGGAACGTTTAAAAGATATTTAGAAAGGGACATAGATAGGAAAAGTTTGGAGGGATATGGGCCAAATGTGGGCAGGTGGGACTAATGTAGATGGGGCATCAAATATGTTTTAATCAGTGTGGTCACCATCGTTTTCATCCAAATCATTAATATATGTCACAAAAATAAGGGGTAGGCCAGTTAGGACTGAGATGAGGCAAAACATTTTCACCCAGACAGTTGTGAATCTGTGGAATTCTCTGCCACAGAAGGCAGTGGAGGCCAATTCACTGGATGTTTTCAAGAGAGAGTTAGATTTAGCTCTTGGGGCTAAAGAATCAAGGGATATGGGCTCAAAGCAGGAATGGGGTACTGATTTTAGATGATCAGTCATGGTCATATTGAATGGCGGTGTGGGCTCAAAGGGCCGAATGGCCTACTCCTGCACCTATTTTTCTTTGTTTCTATGCTTCTATGTTTTTATGTTTCTGAAGTGTTAATATCTATTATGTTATCCTATATATTCTGCATTAATCCATTTTAGAAAATTCTCCTCACATTCCTATTGACTCACCCCAGGTTCTGCCACTTACCTACCTACCGGGAGAACATTACAGCGGTCAATTAACTCAGTGACTCACGCAACACCCCTCCAACATAGGACAACGTGACAGCAGCTTACTAGCCCCTCTTTGAATATTTGTTCTAAAGATAACAAGTGCACAGAAAAAACAAGAAATTTGGAAATCTGAGATAAAAATCAAAGACAGCTTCTGTTATCAGACTTCTGAACGGTCTGTCCACAATCAAGGGCACTGTCCGATCCACCTCTACCCCATTGCGGCTGTTGGACTCGGTCAATGGAACTGGTGCGCGACAATGCTGACAACTATATTCTGCATTCTGTATCTTCCCCTTTGCTCTGTTCATTGTACTTACGTTTGCCTTGATTGTATTTATGTACAGTGTTTTTTGATCTGATTGTATAGCATTCAAAACAAAGCTGTTCATTGTACCTGAATGATCAATGTCAGAAATATACAGCAGGTGAGTCAGGGCCCGAGAAGGGCCAAGAGTGGTAATGGGATGTAAAATATTAACAACCATTAATATAATAATATCTTTGAAAAAGTCTGACAAGAATGATGCCACACAGGTGAAAAACTGGTGGAAAACAAGACGCATTAGGAAAATAATTCAAGACTTCTGACAGTGAGGAAGAAAGTGGTTTAAAGCTGCAGGAAATCTGACCTTTTGTGCACCACTGGTGTTTGTGACCTTCAGTCAAGGTTTAGGCAGCCAGCACCTTATTTTGTTGCTGCTTCCATTGTACACATCTCCTCCTCCCCAGTGCCCTTCCCAAGTGCTCATCACTGCGTCAATGTCATTGTGTAATTGGGGGTGGGGTCTAATTGGAGATATGAGGAACTGCAGAAGGGTCTCGACCCGAAACGTCACCCATTCCTTCTCTCCCGAGATGCTGCCTGACCTGCTGAGTTACTCCAGCATTTTGTGAATAAATCGAGGAACTGCAGATGCTGGTTTATCCAGTACAAAGTGCTGGAGCAACTCAGCGTGTCAGGTAGAATCTCTGGAGGACATGGATATGTGACCTTTCAGTCTGGACCCTTCTTCAGACTCGCTACCACAGCCACGGGCACCTATCCACTTTCTCCAGAGATGCTGCCTGACCCGCTGAGTTCCTCCAGCACTCTGTGTCTTTGTTTTGGGCTGGGGATGGTAACACGCTGTCTCTGGAGAGGACACAGAGCCACGATCTGTGACTCAGGGCAAGGCTGAGCCATGGGCGACATTACACCAGTGAGGAGGGGAGGTGACCCAGTGATAACCGTGTGGGAGCTGACATTGAGAGTGGTCATCTGCCGTTCATTCCCCCCTCTCTCCCCACCCGCCTGCCCTCATATCCATCCCTCCAGCTTTACATTTCACTCTGCCTCCCCTCTCCCTATCTGCCTCCTATTCACCTCTAGCCTTTGTCAGTTACTCCACCCATCTACCAATCTCTTCCCTTTCCCTGATGCTGCCTGACCCGCTGAGATCCTCCAGTACTTTCCTTTTTGCTCAAGATTCCAGAACCTGCATTTCTTGTGTCTCTGGAGTCAGTCTGTGACCTCCAAGATCAGGTTTTTATATTGCCAAAGTCGTGACACTACATGATCAAGGCCATCAACAGAACAGGGTAATTCTGTGCTTTTCTCTCGTTTAGGGAGGGCGGGTGAGGGTGTAGGGGGACAGGGGCAGGGATGTTTCTGCGGCTGTGGAAGACAGTGATAATTCAGAAGCAGACATACAAGTCATTAAAGAAATTTCACAAAAGGCGAGAGACAGGAGTAAAAGTGATCGAGAGTGCAGAGACAGATCCATCAGAGTTGATGCTTTATTGGTGAGCTGGCCATTCCTCAAACAGTGACCAATTATAAGTGGCAGCATGTGCCCAAAACCAAGCTCCCAGGAAAGACAGAGGGGCAGGTTAGGCATATTTCACATTCATCAGACACAACAATTAAATGGACCAGCGTTCCCTGAAAGACTAAGACACAGCTTGCTATTTTTTGACGCATGTCTCAAGTAAAAATCTATTGATCTCAAAGAATGTCCCTTGGCAATTATGAAATATTAAATCCAAGCCATGCTCTCTCTTTAAAAAATGCAGTTTAATTTTTTTTTATATATTCATCGCATTTTTCATTTGATCAATTTTAATAAGTTGCAATATGCTCTGAATATTGTTTTTTTATAAAACTCCAACCATCATTTAGTACTGTCCTTAATAATATTCTCATTTTTACTTTTGAAAGGAGCACACATTTTAATCAGAAACTCCTGATTAGATCTTTGCTGGGAAAATGTTCAGGTGCCATTTGAAACAAGGACTTTGATTCACAATGTGACCCCTCACATTTCAGAACATAGAACAGTACAGCCCAGGATCAGGCCCTTCGGCCCACAATGTCAGCACAAAACATGATGTCAGGTTAAATTAGTCTCCTCTGTCTGCATGTGATTCACACCCCTCCATTCCCTGCATATCCACGTGCCTATTTAAAAGCCTTTTAAATGCCACTATTGCATCTGCTGCCTCCACCACTACCCCTAGCAGGGCATTCCAGGCACCCACCACCCTCACACATCTCCTTTAAACTTTGCCCATCTCACCAAAAACCCAGTGGCTTCGAGCCTTTGACATTTCCACACTGGGAGAAAGATTCTGACTGTCCACCCTGTCTATGCCTCTCGTAATTTTTAATATATTTATATCAGTTCCATCCCTCAGCCTCCGACGTTTCAGAGAAAACAATCCAATTATGTCCAACCTCTTATACTATAGCTAGCACTCTCTAATCTAGGCAGCGTTAGACAATTTAGAAGTTATTCATACACAGTGAATTGCTTCCAGGTGGAATTACTGATGTATGGTGTAGCCAGGCAGTACACAGCAGGATCCCATGATCAGCCAATGAGTTTCTTGTGACACAGGTTGAAGGAAGAACTGCAATCAAACACCAGGAGTAAATGTTCAACCTTTGAACTGAATGGCCCATTGGAGTGAGCACCCAACTTCTCATGTAATTGGACAGCAGCTCAGTCCTCAGCATAGGAGGCTGAGGGGTGACCTTATTGAAGTGTACAAGATCATGAGGGGCACGGCGGATAAAGTGGACGCTCACAGTCTTTTTCCCAGAGGAGAGGATTCTAACAACAGAGGGCACCAGCTTAAAATGAGAGGGGGGAGATTTAAGAGAGGCCTCAGGAGCAACATTTTCACTCGGAGGGTAGTCCGGATTTGGAATGAGCTGCCGAAAGAAGCTATGAAATTAATTACGACTTTCAAAATGCATTTGGACATATATATATATGTCCAAATGTATATATATGTATGTATATATATATATATATATATATATATATATATCCAAATGCATATATATATATATATATATATATATATATATATATATATATGCATTTGGACATTTATATATGGCATTTCTTTCTTTAGTCAGAGGTTGGTGAATCTGTGGAATTCTGTGACACAGAAGACTGTGGAGGCCAAGTCAATGGATATTTTTAAGGTAGAGAATAGATAGATTCTTGATTAGTACAGATGTCAAGGGTTATGGGGAGAAGGCGGGAGAATGGCATTAGGATGGTGAGATAAATCAGCCATGATTGAATGGGCCGCTTGGCCTAATTATTCTGCTCCTATCACTTATGACCTTATGACCTTATCTCTCTCAGTCTTCACTTTCTGTCAGCTAGAGGAACTCAACGGGTCAAGCAGCATCTGTGGAGGCAGAGAGACGGTCAATGTTTTAGGTCAGGACCCTGCATCAAGGCTCCACATTCCTACACTGAGCTCTCTCAGCCATTTCCACCACCGCAGTGAGGCAGGACACCAACGCACAGAACAGCACCTCATTCCACCAGGTAACCTACCACCAACAGGTGGAATATTCTATTCTGCGCATTCAGGTAACCCCCTCCTCTCCACTGCCCCTTCTGTACTCTGGTTGAGCAACGGCAGTGTATTTTGTTTATGTGAGACGCACTGCTACCACTGCACCTGGAGATGGAAGGACTGAACGTTTTGGGTAGTCAGTCCGATCTGGAACAAGCTTTGTCCTGGTGTGTTGCCGTTTTTTGAATGTTAACATAGAACATTATAGCACAGGAAAAGGCCCTTCAGCCCACAATGCTCGTGCCGAACATGGTGCCACATTAAACTAATCACCACTGCCCGCATGTGATCCACATCCCTCCATTCCCTGCACATCGATGCGCCTATCCAAAAGCCTTCTAAACCCTACTATAGTTTCTGCCTCCACCATTACCCCTGGAACGGCGTTCCAGGCACCCACAACTATCTGTATAAAAAACTTACCCCACACATCTCTTTTCAACTTTGTCCCCCTCACCTTAAACCAATGCCCTCTAGCCTGACATTCCCACCCTGGGAATAAGGTTGTGTGTGTCTACCCTATCTATGTTGTTGTTAGAACTGCATTGGTGCAGGCAAGTGGAGAGCATCGTGCCACACTCTGATGATAGGACAGCGTTGGGGTGTCAGGAGGAGCATCATTGGTAGAGACATCGGCAGTAATCTGTGGAAACATTCCCAGTCATAAATCACTATGGATTAGTGCCGGAAATTGGCTGCTCTCTCTCTGTGTTAGAAACGGTGAAACATGTAGACATGTTTCTCCGTCACAATCACCCGTTTTCCATCTGCTCTCTGCTCTTCTCTGCACTTGGCCCCCTCCACCACCTTGTTACAGCCATCATTGGTCAGGCCTGAGCTTGGCCTCATGGACTCTGGCTGTTAAACCTGAGCCCAGTACTTCATCCAACAGGTGGCCGATATCCAGCAGAGAACAGTGGCCTCTCCGCTCCCATCGCACATGGGCGTCCTCAGTTCACAGAACATGTCAAGAGAATTCATGCAAGCTATCAGATTTCTAGACTAATTAATTTTTTTTCATTTGAAATGTCCAAACTCCTTGGCGGGTCTTGCCAGCACAGGCTGATATACTGGAGCCGGGATTTTGATCCTTTCCTTTGCCTCGCGTTGTGATGTCCGGGAGCTAAACTTTCCTGCTGCACTCCTGGAGACGTAACATGTCCTTTCATCCCGTCCCGCCGCTCCTGCAGCTTATTGCAAGTGGGCTACGATGCCGTGTGGAGGTCACTGGGACTTGCTCGTGGGGAGAGGAGGGCTGTGTCACAGCCTGTTTTGTAAGTGTACACCACTGGCTACTCTGCTCCAGAACATTCTTTACCGAGCAAGTGGTGACATGACGTGACTCACAAATATGGTTTAGTTTAGAGATACAGCACGGAAACAGGCCATTCGGCCCCCCCGTCCACGCCGACCATCGATCACCTATTCACACTTGTTCTATGTTATTCCACTTTCCCATCCACTCCCTACACACTGGGGACAATTTACAGAGGCCAATTAACTTACAGACCAGCACGTCTTTGGGCTTTGGGAAGAAACCGGAGCACCCGGAGGATACCACGAGGATGTGCAAACTCCACACAGACAGCACCCAAAGGTCAGGATTGAACCCGGGTCTCTGTTGCTGGCAGGTGGCAGCTCTACCCGCTGTGCCACTGTGCCACCCTTGCCTTCATCCTTCTCAGATGCCTCCTTCCCTCGCCATCAATGGACCTACCAGGTACCACCCTGCCTGAGGTCATTTGTGGCCAACACTGATCGGCTTTGGTATTTTCTCGCCCTCAGCTCTTCACCCTCCCCCCTAAACTTTCATAGAGTCTTGGAGTCGTACAGCGTGAAACAGGCCCGATGGCCCAAATAGCCCACGCCGACCAACATGCATGCCCCTTCTACACTAGTCCCACCTGGCCCATATCCTTCTAAACCGACCCTATCCATGTACCTGTCCAAATGTTTCTTAAACATTGCACTGTGAATCTTTCAGTCTGAGGAAGGGTCCCAACTCAAAATGTCCCCACCCATCCTTTTTCTGTCATCTATCCTTTGACCCGCTGAGTTACTCCAGCACTTTGTGTCTATCAGAATTTCACTGGTCGTGTTTGCTTAGATCGGAAATGCGTGGCATATCCCGTGTTATTTGTACAGCCCATCGCATATCACTCCACACCCTGCAATATTAGAGCATCAAGAATGCTACCACATCCGTCTAAATACCCAAGAAATCAAATCCCTTTCCATGTAAATTGTGTGCCGTGAAGCAGTCAGATTGCTGTGAGGCTGCTTTATACTGCAGGGGAAGGGGGCTAGCCTGCAAGGTATTAATCAGCAACTCTACACCTCTCTGTTGCTCTCGACCCAGACACCCCTCCTAGGTGCCTATTATTCTGTGAGTTTGGTGAGGAGTAGATGAAAATGTCCTATTTTGGCAGCTCTCCTCATTAAATGGAGAGGGTTAATCTCGCGAAACAATTTAATTTCCACTAAAACTGATACCAGAACAATGATTTTGACGATGACAGAATGTTACTTAATAAACACACAAAGCTTCACAAAGAGGCCATGTTCACCAGCAACTCAACATAAACCTCGCCATGGTAATATTTGGGGTTTTATACTGCAGAGCTCCGCCAAGCAAACCCCTTTTTTCCCCCAGACTAGGATAAAAAGGAAGAGTGGGAGGGAAAAAAAACCACCTTATTACTTCGAAGTCCTGCAAGCCATTTTAGTCTCGAAAGGTTTTGGATGGCCCCGGGCAGTATGTCTGCAGTGTTTCGGGAAATGAGTTGCCTTCGCACGAACACTGCTGTGTTCTGCAGCATTGCGGCCCCTAGCATCCCCGCTCGATTTCTTCTTAACCCTTTGTTACCCGGGATTCTCTTCTCCAACAGAAACATGGGAGGGGGCACAGCCAAGCAGATGGGGGTCGGGGGTCGGGGGTGAGGGGACACGTATGTGACGAGGCAAATTATCTGCTTAACAAGTCAACAAACTACTGGAACGATGTTGACACCTTTCCTGTTTCTTTTCTAGAAAGGAGAGAGATAAAATGAGAATTGAGTTCAACCCTCATCAACTAAATCCCTTCACCTCTATCTGAATCAAAGTACAAACGCAACTTTAATTTAAAGAGTCGATGATTTAATGTTAACTCTTTAAATTGGAGCCCTTGTTTCAGGCAGAATCGTGGATTCATTTGACTATTATCAAAATTAAAGTTTCCCTTACAAAGCTGAACTGGCCTCCTTCCTTCACCCTCCCACTTGTTCACAACTCTGACATGTCTGAATATAAACTGGGGTTTGAGTTCTCAGAACTGTCCTGTTGCAGACCTGTGTCACCCACATCAACATGTGTGGCCCTGTCAACCCACCCTCACTGCCATCGATCCCTTCAATCTGAAAGGTAGGAAAGTGTATTAGTGACACAGAAGTGCAGCTGGTAGAGCCGCTGCCTCACAGCGCCAGAGACCAGTGTTCAATCCTGACCTCAGGTGCTGTCTGTGTAGAGTTTGCATGTCCTCCCTGTGACCGCATGGATTTCCTACGGGTTCTATGGTTCCCTCTACGTCCCAAAGACGTGCAGGTTTGTAGGTTAATTGCCGCTCTGTAAATTGCCCCTGATGCCCAGGGAGTGGATGAGAAAGCGGAATAACATAGAACTAGTGGTCAATGGGCAATCGATGGTCGGCATGGATTTGGCGGGCCGAAGGGACTGTATCCGTGCTGTATCTTCGAATCAATTAAAAGTGCTGGCTGCTAAAATGCATTCTCTTTGACACCATGCGTGTAATGTATGCTCCCCACTGCGCTCTGTTGTAAAACTCATTTTGTTACATACTCTCTGCTTTAGAATGGTGCTGTTTATGCAAATCTCTCCAACTATAGCATTTAAGAGGCTTTTGGAAAGGCACATGGAAGTGCAAGGAATAGAAGGATAGGGATCATGTACAGGCAGATGAGATCAGTTTAACTGGACATAATATTCTGCGCCAACATTGTGGGATGAAGGGCCCGTTTATGTGCTGTACTGTCCTGCTTTCTATTAGGCTTGGTACCTATTTTTGCCTTGCATCTTCCCCAGTTTCAGATTCCACCATTCCCACCACAACATATCCAGAATCATTGTTCCAACCCTGTATGTTGTGGCTGCCTCTGCTCCACGTATGTGTGTGTGTGTGTTGTGTGTTGTGTGTGTGTGTGTGTGCGTGTGTGTGTGTGTGTATGCATACATGTGTTTGTGCGTGCGTGTATGCGTGTGCGCACGTGTGTGTATTCATGTGTGTGTGTGTGTGCATGTCCGCGTGTGTGTATGCATGTGTGTGCGTGTGCGTGCGTGTAAGCATGTGCGCGTGTGTGTGTATGCATGTGTGTGTGCGTGCGCGTGTGTGTATGCGTGTGCGCACGTGTGTGTATGCATGTGTGTGTGTGTGTTCGTGTGCTCCTGGTTCCACCCTAGTGCCTGATGCTACTCTCAGATGCCAACCCTGGTGATGCCTCGGTGTAACTTGTTCCTGGGACTGCCATGATTGGGGTGGAGTGAGCTGAAAGTTGTCTCCGTGCACGGGAGCTGCAGCTGGGAGGGACGATGTTGTCACCGTCAGAATAACAACTCGGATCTTTTACTTCAAGAGTCAAGAGTGTTTAATTGTGATGTGTACCGGGTATTGTGATGTGATGTGTGCAATTGTGATGTGTGCAAGGCAACAATAACATTCTCACTTGCAGCAGCTTCACTGGCCCGTAAACTTAATATCACTCAAAGAAATATGCAATAAACAACAATACAATTCATTAATAATGAGTAATATTCAGTAACCTGATCATGATAGTAACCAAATACATAGTGCAACCAAAACAAAGTCCACATAGATACTTGCAGAGGTAAGGTTCTGGTTAGTGTTGTGCAGTGTTCAAGAACCTGATGGTTGGTGGGAAGAAGCTGGTCATGAACCTGGCGGTCACGGTTTTCAAACTCTTGTACCTTCCTCCCGATGGTAGCAGCGAGATGAGAGCGTGGTCAGACTGGTGATGCCGGCTGCCTTTTTGATGTAGGGGCTTCTGCTGCTTCCTTCGATGATGGGGAGAACAGTACCCATGATGTTAATGTAAATATTCAATCAATAAAGAAATCTTGCCGTGCAAATTGTGCCATGCTGCTACCAGCCTCCTGTAGTGGATTACAAGGTGTGTTACTAGCATGGCTGACGTTTACTAAACATCCACAAATTCCCATTGCAAACATTCCCAGTCAAGATGGGACTGTCAGTGCCGGCATTCCTCTCTAGGTGAGAGAGGCCATGAGTTGGGGCTGCTATGGAAAGGTCCCAGTGTGGTGAACTACTGCTGGAATCCAGGCCGGTTGTTTGGAGACTCCAGCTTGAACCCATGGCAGCTGGAACATTTCACTGTAACTTTACTGAAGGAAACCTGCTTTCCTTCGCTCAGGATGTGACTCCGGCCCCAAGAGAAGCAGAAATGGTTGGAAGTTCTCAACAGGTCAAACAACATCTGTGGAGAGCAAAACAGAGTCAACATTTCAGGCCGGAGTCCGATCATCAAACTGAGACATTAACTCTTGCTTCTTTCTCCATAGATGTTGCCTGAACTGCTGTGCTTCCAGCCATTTCACTTTTTCTTTCACATTTCCATCATCTCTACTTCATTTGTCTTCCAGAACCACCAACAAGGTTGACTCTGAACTGCTCCTTGGTTCAGAGGCATTAGGGAATCCTGTGTGTTGATGGGTAGGTGTTGGGTGCTGGTCTGTCACCAAGTATCATGGCCGGGCGGACAGACTGCATCTTATGGAAGGTGATCATCGCTTGCTCTCGGTGCTGCAAATGTTATGTATCATCCCATGGCTGGTTATTGTCCTGGGCTTGCTCTCAAGCTCTGAGCTGCTGCATTTAGTGAGAACCTGTGAATGGAATCAGAGCCTTGATCATACTGTCGCTGTTCTTGCCTTCCCGATGGACGTGTATCAGTAACATTGGTACTGGTTTATTGGTACTGGTACTGTGCCAAGATACAGTGAAAAACTTTGTGTACTATCCAGTCAAAACATACTATATATGAGTACAATGAGGAAAACCAGTCGTGCAAAAAAACCCCCCGAGTGCAGAATATATAGTGTCACAGTTACATAGAAAGTGCAGATAAAAAAAGTGCAAGGGTGGCACTGAGGTAGGTTGGGAGATTGGGACTAGACCCTAGCTTACGGGATCACCCTTCAGTAATCTGAGGGAAAGTAACTCAGTGGGACAGGCAGCATCTGGAGAGTAGGAATGGGTGACGTTTCGGGTCGAGACAGGAGTCTGGTGTGTGTGACGGACTGGGCTACATCCACAACTCTCTGCAACCACAGTGTTGGTCAGAGCTGTTCCCAAACCAGGCTAATAGGATGCAGGATGGCTTTGTGAGTTTCCCATGCACAGGCTTCTCACCACAGGTAACACCACACTCCCCAAAGACCATCTGCAAAACTATCTGCAGTTTTCCTAAATCATGACAGAAGTGGAGAGTAGTCAGGTTTTCTAACGCCTTTTCCAAAGGAAGCTTGCCTTTCCTGTCTTCATTACCTCCTGCTGTAAAATCCTCGCAGGTATCTGCCCTGTCTAACTCCTGTCTGGTGTTCACCGTTGGCAGTCCTGCCTCCAGCTGCTGGAACCCTAAGGACCAAATCTCCTCCCCCCAACCTCTCCTCCTTTAAACCTACCTCTTTGGCCAAACCTTTGATCAGCTGTATCCAATGTTTGATGCTGCTTCTGTGAAACGCCGGGAGAGATTTTACTCCATTAAAGGCATTACATATAGTAAGTGCATGTTATTGTAATCGCAGCCAACAGCAGGATAACAAAAGCCCAAGCCAGAGGTTTTAGACAAACTGGTGCAGCAGCAGTTGTTCTGAGGAGCCAGGGAGCATACCTGGTCAGGGCCGTCTTAACGCATGGGCCTGATGGGCACTTGCCCAGGGGCCCACGAGCATAGGGGCCCCATGCTGATCTGTGTATGTTGCAATAAATAAATACTACATTAAAAATGTAGGTTCAATAAGTGCTTTTTTCGCAACATTTTCGGTCCCTAAGTGTTTCTCACAGCGATCTGTAAGTACTTTTTGCAACAATGTAGCACCCTAAGTCTATCGCTGTGCTTTTCGGTAAGTGCTTTTCGCCGGCATGACAGGGGGGGGGGGGGGGGCTGGTAGGGAAAGGGGGGTGGGGGAGAGTAACGGTAGGGGCCCCAGTACACTGCTTTGCCCGGGGGCCCATAATGCTGTAAAAACGGCCCTGTACCTGGTGAGGCGTTTAGTCCAGAGCTTTGGTTACAGCCAGTCTTCCTGAAACTCCCGAGACTGTAGGGTCCAGGTCCACAGCTCAGTGAAAGTGGCAAGACGAGTAGATTGAGCTGTGAGGAAGGTGTACGGTATTCTTGCCTTCATCGGTCGGGGCATTGAGTATAAGAGTCAGGAAGTCATGGTTAGGCTGCATTTGGAATATTGTGGAGAAACAAGAAACTGCAGATGCTGGTTTACAAAAAAAGACACCACGTGCTGCAGTAACGCAGCGGGACATACAGCATCTTTGGAGAACATGGATACGTGACCGTGGATGGAGAAGCAAGTCTGAAGAAGGTTCTAGACCCAAAACGTCACCTATCCACGTTCTCCAGAGATGCTGTATGGCCCACTGAGTTACTTTATCACTTTGTGTCTTTTTTTGGAGTTATGTGTACAGTTCTGTTCTCCCCATTACAAGAAGGATGTGGAGGCTTTGGAGAGGTTATAGGTTTACCAGAATGTTGCCTGGATTGGCAAGTTTTAGCTATAAGGAGCAGTTGGACATACTGGGATTGCTTTCCCTGTACAGAACTGTATGACAGGATGAGAGGCATAGACAGGGTAGCCTGAATCTTTTATCAAAGGGTGAAAATGTCAAATACCAGAGGACATATGTTTGAGTTGAGAAGTGAAAAGTTTAAAGGAGATGTGTGGGGCAAGTGTTTTACTCAGAGAGTAGTGGGTGCCTGGAACGTGCTGCCAGGGGTGTGTGGTAGAAACAGACACAATAGCAAAGTTTAAGAGGCCTTTAGTTGGGCACATGCACAAGCAGGGATTGGAGAGATAGAGCATCTCTGGGAGATGCAATCAGTTAAAATAGGCATGGTGGTCAGCACAGACGTTGTGGGCCGATGGGCCTGTCCCTGTGCTGTGCTGTTCTCTGTGGTGTGAGTTGGGTCGGGGTGTTTGATCCGAGAGAAAGCTCCCAGTGAAGGCAGTGGAACCTCTACTTTTCTCCCAAGGTCAGCATTAGAGATGATGGAGCCCTTCTCTAAAGCTACAACGCTGTTATATTTTCAGATCGCCTTTCCTCTCAATGGTCTCTGGATGCGGTGAGTTTCTTCAAAGCAAATGTGGCAGTCATTTTTGACAATAGTCCATAGGTGCAGGAGGAGGCCATTCGGCCCTTCGAGCCAGCATCGCCATTTAATGTGATCATGGCTGATCATTCACAATCAGTACTCCGTTCCTGTCTTCTCTCCATATCCCTTGACTCCGCTATCTTTAAGAGCTCTATCTAGCTCTCTCTTGAAAGCATCCAGAGAAATGGCCTCCACTGCCTTCTGAGGCAGAGAATTCCACAGATTTACAACTCTCTGACTAAAAAAGTTTGTTCACCATTCCCAGGCTGTGGTGTCTTGGGCTGGCATTTGGCACCCTCCTTGACACTGGATGATCAGCCATGATCACAATGAATGGCGGTGCTGGCTTAAAGGGCCTCCTCTTGCACCTATTTTCTATGTTACATGCGTGGCCTTTCCATTGGGTGGTTTGGTGTCGACCTCTTTGGCTTGACACTGGAGTTGTAGGTGAAGACGAGGGTTGCTCCTACTCCAGGGCAGGAGTAGACCACATGGATTTTCACAAGCCCAGGTTTGCAATTGCAAATTCTTTAGTAAAAGAGAGTTGAAATTTTGTAAATTAATTGTTTGGATTTGAAGTCAACTTCTCAGTATCGCTCACGCCAGCTCTGATGACTTGCCCAGTTACATAAACACAACATTACCATGCACACATCCAGATGCTACAAACATCAACAACTTTTCTTTCCGTCTCTGGAGCTTTGCACAAACCATGTTAAGGGATGGGGCAGAGGGAAAAATGACTCACCGATTGTACCTGGACTGACTCTGGAGATGCCAGCCTCAAACCCTTGGAGAATTTACAATCAGTTGCAGAGTCATAGAACTGTAATATCAGGTTGCACCACAGCTTGGTTTGGGAACAGTTATGCCCAAGACCACAAGACGTTGCAGTTATAGATATAACCCAGTCCACAGACCAGCCTTCCCACTATTGACTCCATCTGCACCACCCTGCCTCGGGAAAGCAGCTAACATAATCAAGGACCACTCACACCCGGTCATTCCCTCTTCTGACCTTCAGATGCAAGGTACCAAGTTTAAAAGCACCACATTCAGGAACAGCTTCTTATCTGACCTTTGAGCTAGGATGTGGTCCCAATCCTTGGTTTTTCTCTGGAAAAGGAACATTACAATGTCAGCATTACATTCTGCTATCTGGTATTTTTCCCTGTGCTCTACCTGTTCTACTTATGTTTGGTTTGATTGTACTCATGTATGGCATTGTCTAATTTATTGAATAACACACAAACAAAACCTTTTCACTCGGTACATGTGACTACACCAATATAGTGTTATAGTGTTGTGGTTACAGATGAAAAAGTGCAAGGGCCACAATGAGGTAGGTTGGAAGATCAGGACTACAACCTAGATTATGGGAGGACCATTTAGTAGCCTGACAACAGCAGGAATAAGCTGCTCCTGAATCTGGTGGTACATGCTTTTAAACTTTTGTTTCTGTTTCCTATTCAGATAAAGGATGGAAGCAGAGGGAAAGACCGGGGTGTGAGTGGTTCTTGATCATGTTGGCTGTTTTCCCGAGACATAAGTGTACATGGAGTCAATGTGGCTGGTTAAATTTCATGTGGATGGAGACCCACCCCCCACCCCCCTGAATCTTGCTGATGGGGTCTTTGTTGTGGTTAATGTCACTGAGTGTCAATGGTTAGATACTCCCTTGTTGGCTATGGGCATTGCCTGGCACTTTTATGGCACAATGCTATTTGTGCTTTTCAGCCCCAGCGTGAATATTATTCAGGTCTCCCTGTATGTACACCGAGGACTTGCAAATGGAATTAAACATTGTGCAACCTTCAACGAACAGTCCCATTTGTGACCTTCCAATGGAAGGACGATCTGTGAAGTTGCTGGGTCCAGACACTGCCCTGAGGACCTCCTGCAGTGATGTCTGACCTGGGACACTGCCCTGAGGACCTCCTGCAGTGATGTCTGATCTGGGACATGGCCCTGAGGACCTCCTGAAGTGATACCCTGGGGCTGGGGTGATGACCCTCCAGCAGCTACAATCCTTGTGCAGGGTGTAACTCCAGCTGTTTGGGTGTGTTTCCCTCTGATGCCTGTTGACCAGTTTGACCAGACCACATTGATGTGACGTTTGATCGAATGCTGAGAGTTCCTTGGCCCCACTCTACGATCGCAGAGACAGACATCACATTCCCCTCTATCCTCACTAATGGAAACGAGGAAGTCGGGTCATAAATCCCCACCCTTTCTATCCTTCCCCTTCCCGCTCTTTTCCATTCTCCTTGTTATCTTCTCCCTTCATTTGGATCATTTACAATTATACATAAAGTATTTTCATTTGCCTTATTCAAAAATATTATCCCTCCCTCTGGTTCTACATTTCTCTCCCAACTTGCTTCCTCATCAGATCCCCCGCCTGCACCCTTTTGTTTTCTCCACTCATCGCCTCCAGCCTCGGTCGCTATCTCCACCCTTCTCCCCCCCACCCCCCCCACCTCACTCATCTGTCAATAAATCCTCTTCACTCAAGTCTTGCCCCACCCCCCGTTCCCATCACCGCTCGGTCCCCTCGAGTCCAGTCTTGGAGAAGTGTCCCGACTCGAAACGTCGCTCATTCATTTCCCTCCACAGATGCTGCCTGGGCCGCTGAGTTGCTCCGGCACTTTGTGTTCTATTAGACTTTCGACCTTAGGGATACAGCACAGAAACAGATCCTTCAGCCCACTGTGTTCGCACTGATCAACAATCATCTTGTACACTAACACACTAGGGACAATTTTCTTCTTTTTTTTTTTACCTAAGCTAATTAACCTACAAACCTATACTTTGGAGCATGGGAGGAAACTGGAGCACCCAGAGAAAACCCAGGTGGTCACAGGGAGAAGGTACAAACTCCATCCAGACAGCACCGGTAGTCAGGATCGAACCTAGGTCTCTGGCACTGTAAGGCAGCAACTCTACCGCTGCGCCACTGTGCCGCCTGTTTTGCTGGACCGTGTTAGAGACTTCATTAACCCTCAGCTTTCCTCTCTTCTGCCATGCCCACCTGGGAGAAACCCACCTCTAGCTTCCTCAGATCCCTGCCCCTCAGTGTGGGACCCCCTCATGACAACCAGGTGTGGTGCCCAGATGTGGGCAGCTGTGTGAGCTAATCGTCCACATCCCCTGGACAAGAAGCGACACTCCCTGGTCAAATGGGAATGGGTGGCGGGATTTGTAAAAGGGGCGATGAAAGGAAGATAAATTGAACCGAGTTGTAAAGCAGATGGAAGGACCAGCATTCAATGTTGAGTAAAATATTTTTACACAAACTAAATGGAAACAGTTTTTTTTTTAATATTCTAATGACAACAACTGTAATACAATATGTTAGTGTAACTGCAGGGCACAAAACGAAGCAAAGATTGCAGTTAACCGTTGCTGAGAGCGGGCATTTGTTCCGCTGTGGATCCCAGTGAGTCTGTCAACTTACTTGAGGGCTGACAGAAAGAGGGTGTGAGAACAGGCACATTTCTCAACTCAGAAACACAGCACTGTCTATTATTAGAATAAGCTGCAGCAATTCCTCTTGCATCCCATAGTTACAGTCACGGAGCTGTACAGCATGGACAAAATAGCCCCTTGCCTTCGTCCATCTTGTCCATGCCGACCAAGTTGGCATCCTGGGCTAGTCCCATTTGCCTGCCATTTGGCTCATATCCCTCTGAACCCTTCCGATCCATATATCTCTCCAAATGTCTTTTAAAGATCGTGTATGGCGAGTCCGAAAACTTGTTGGTTGTAGAAGAAGTTTATTGCAGCCGCAATATTCGAATACAGAGTTAAACAACAAGGTAAAGGACAACCATCAAAAACTTACTGTCTTCTTCGAAGACTTCGCCGAACTGAACATTTTGGGCGCCAAAAGCGCACATGACCACGCTGGCCAATCAGCGATGTCGCTCCCTGGACCAATCCCCATGGTCGCGTTCACACGTGACCTCGCTGGCCAATCTGAGGGTTCGACGACCTGGACCATTCTCTATGGTCGCTACACGTGACTGTTTCGACTTCTGTAGCTTCCTCTGGCCGCTCGTTCCAGATGTGGACCAACCCTCTGAGTCTTCCCACTTCACGTGGTCCCACACCCCTCCACAGCACCTCACTGCACCTCACCCCACTCCCCCCACCCCACCCCACACCGGGTTGAGACTGATCCTTGATTATGCTGGTGGCCTTGCCGAGGCAGTGTGAAGTGTAGATGGAGTCAATGGAAGGGAGTTTGGTTTACGTGATGGTCTGGGCTACGTCCACAATTCTCTGCAATGTCTTGTGGTCTTGGCTGCGGGCTGTTCCCAAACCATGCTGTGATGTATCCTGATCAAATGCTTCCTACGGCGCATCTGTAGAAGATGCTGGTCCTTGTTGCAGGTCCTCGGTTCCTCACTGGTCTGCCTGCTAGTCATCTCCTCCCCTCACTCCCAACCCTGAAGCCGACACCACTGAACCAATCCAACCCCCACCCAGAAATTCACTTCAGCACCTCACTTCCCTCACAAGACCACCCTGAAATGTCACAGTCATCCAGCACTGAAACAGGCCCTTCACCCATTTCGTCCATACCGACCAAGATGTCCCAACTATGCTAGTCACGTTTGGCCCAGATCCATCTAAACCATTAAACCATGCCCCCCCCCCCCCCCCCTCAGCTCTGAATTAATCCCCAGCCCCATCTCCCTCCTGGAACCAGTCCCCAACACTCCCCTCCCCCCAATTTTGTCATTGCTCTCACACACACATGCACACGCACACGCACACACACATACGCACACACACATACGCACACACACACATGCACACGCATACACACCAAATTTGCGCAGATGCACACATTCTACAAACATGCAAGCTAAACACAAAAACAATGTCTGCCTGCGTGCAATTGTAATGTGCCCACTGTTGTACGCAGAAATCCCGAGAGAGTTTATCCTTCCTTGTGCTCAGCACCTTTGCTGATATCCCTCCCTAGACTAACTGGTTTGGGGCATCTGTGAGACAAGTGATCCAACGGTAGTGTGTGAAATCACGAGGGGAATCATAGGAAGAATGCAGTCATTTACCCAGGGTGGAGGAATGAAGAACTAGTGGACATAAGTTTAAGGTGAGATGGGAAAGATTTAATAGGAACCTGAGGATGGTGGGGGGGGGGGGGGGGGGGGGGGGCACGGTGAATGAATGAAGGTGGTGAGGGTGGGCAGGAAAGGTTTGTACATCAGGGGAGGGTCCCGTCACTGGGGTGAAGATGCCCCAGTCTGAGCAGTGCCGTCATGTGGAAACGTTCCCACTGCCCTCCGTGTGGTGAGGCAGTCCTGCCTCTCACCGCACTGGCACAGCGTATTCTCAATTACACAGATCAGAAAGCACACAGACTCCTGCACTATCTCATTCTGCCTCCCAAAGTCTGAGAGCACTTAACGTGTAATGAATCACTTTGAAGTGCAGCGCTGTGGAGGCAAACGCTGAAACCGTTTCAGCAGCAGCGGCACCACTCCAGTCCCCAGATCCACTCCAACGTCCACCTTCCAAAGCTCAATATGTTGCACTGCACACATCCCCTCAGTACCCCTCTCCCTCTCACTTTCTCTCTCTGCTTCCTCCTCTTCCCTCTCTCCCTGACTCTCCTCCATCCCTCCCTTCTCTGTCCATCTCTCCCTCTCTCTCTCTCCCATTACTTTCCTCTCCCCCCTCTAACCTCCTCTCTCCCCCTACTTTCCTCTCTCCCCCCTCCCTACCCTCTCACACCCCCCCCTCACTCTACCCTCCTCTCTACCCTCCTCTCCCCTCTCTATCCTCCTCTCTCCCCCCTCCCTACCCTCTCACCCCCTCACTCTACCCTCCTCTCTCCCCCCTCTACTCTCCTCTTCCCCTCTACCTTCCCCTCTCCCCTACTTTCCTCTCTCCCCCCTCTCCCCCTCCCTTCCCTCTCCCCCCCCTCCCCCCCGACTCTACTCCTCTCCCCCCTCTACCCTGCTCTCTCCCTGCCCTCTTCCTTTCTCTCTCCTTTTCCCTAGTTTCCAGCTCTTCCCCTCTCTTCCTCCCCATCACCCTCCCTTTCCTCACGTACTCCCTCTCCCACCCCTTGTGTAAGTCGTCACCACACTACGGGAAGGATATGGCAGCAACAGAGGAGATTCACCAGGATCCAGGTGCCTGGAACAGTGATTCGAAAGAAGCGTGGGTTGATTGTTTGCTGTAAATCGCCCCAGGTGTGGGTGGATGGTGCGTGCTTGGGGCGAGAGTCGACAGGAATGTGAGGGACGATGAGTTACAAGGAAGCAAGTGGGGACTGGGTTCATCAGCAATGTTGTGTGAGCTAGCACAGAGTCAACGGGCCAAGTGGCCCTGGTGACCCATTAGAAAATTGTGAGAACTTATCTAAAGACACTTGGACAGGTACATGGATAGAAAATGTTTAGAGGGATAAGGACTAGGTGCAGGCAGATGGGACTAGTTTAGATGGGGCATCTTGGTGGGTGTGGATGATTTGGGCTGAAGGGTCTGTCTCTATGCTGTATGACTGACCTGGTAAAAGCAGTACAAGCAGGATCCTTTGCATGGATCAGATACACCACCACAGCTGGTTTACGGAGGAGAGGCAGCTGCCAGTGCTTATGGCTGTCTGAGCAATGGTGATCAATGGCATTTGTTGAAGACCTGCAATCCCACAAACATCCACAGTCCATGGAAGACCAGTGATCCTGGTTGTCCATACACTCGGGAGAACAAGCTGCCTTAACCACTGTGGCCTGGAGTTACAGGGAGAGCTTGGATAGGACGGGACCTTTCACTTTGGAGCAGAGGAAGGTGAGGGGTGACCTTATTGAGGTGCACAAGACCGTGAGGGGCACGGATAAAATGGACGCTCACAGTCCTTTCCCCAGGGTAGAGGGTTCTAAAACTAGAGGGCACGGGCTTAAGGAGAAAGGGGAGAGATTTAAGAGGGACCTCAGAGGCAACCTTTTCACTCAGAGGGTAGCCCGTATCTGGAATGAGCTGCCAGAGAAGCTACAGAAACGGATACAATTACGTCTATTAAAGGACAGTTGGACAGATGTCTGGAGAGGAAGTAGGAAGTGGGTCAAATGCAGGGCAAATGGGACTAGCCCATGTGCCAACTTGTTCAGCATGGACAAAGTGGGTCAAAGAGCCTGTTTCCATGCTGTACATGGTGGGCTGAAGCACCTTTCCATGCTGTACAAGGTGGGCCAAGGGCCCTGTTTCCATGCTGTATGACTCTATCACCGTCCCAGGTAGGTAGGGCAGATTCACTGGCCAGGAGATGAGCAGTGGACCAGGTGGGCTTCAACAGCACACCGTACCTGGTGCTGCCTAACCGAACTGAACGATGAAAGATGGCGGATCAGTCTGCACCGTCTCCCCCCACCCCCCCCACCCCCCCGTCCGTCCCCCCCCCCCCCCCCGCCCCACTCTGCTCCTCCGTCAGCGACCTACATCACCTTAGCCGCAGAGTGGGAGCGAGTGCATTACTGAGTGAGGTGGTTCCACCCTGGGCAAAACAGAATTGTTTTTCCCAAAGCACCATCACCTGACCCGCCCATGCCTGATCACTTCCTGGCATCGGATCAGAGGAGCAGTGAGCTGCAGCTGTGACCAGCGCCAGGCTGATCCACCCTCTTGGCTGCGGGAGGATGCCTGGGGGCCACGCAGCCCATAAAACAACGCACTGCTTTGTTCCGTGTCAGGTCCCTGACGGCAAAATGGGCCAGCAGAATGGGCCACTGCGGAGCTGAACAATATGTGCACGCACATGTACACGTACACAAACACCGCTGTGGACAAGAAGGAGCCAGGCAGAGGGAAGGATGGGAGAGGAGAGAGCCTGGAGACTGGGTAACTGTGCTGCTCCTGCCCTCCGGCCTCTTCTGTTGTGTTTCTTCTTGCAGTGAGCTGCTCACTAATTAGTTACTATGGCTACAGACAATGTTGGCCTCTGTTTGAGTTCCTTAAGGTGCAGTTACTTTATTAAAGGTGGGTTTTTTTCCCTGTGTGATTCAGATTGTAGTAAAAACAAGTGCTCACAGATAACCTGGGAGTTATTTAGCAGTAAACAAAAACAGCCCTGCCTTCTCCCCACGGCCCTGGGCCTTCAGTTGGTTTACGGTTGTAACAAGGAACGGCTCTACCAACGCTGGCAGGATTGGCTTGGACCTCCGTTCCCCCCCCCCCCCCCCCACCTCCCCGGCCGCTGGCACCCCACACCTCCCCCCCTCCCCTCACCCTTCCACAGGGGCACCGCTAACCTGGCTGGGGTGCCACTTGCCGAGGTACACCTCTCTGAGAAGGGTCCCAACCCAAAAACATCACCCATCCTTTTTCTCCAAAGCTGCTGCCTGACCTGCTGAGTTACTCCAGTACTTTGTGTCTACCTTTAATATAAACCAGCATCTGCAGATTTTTGTTTCGACACCTGTCTAAGCTTCGTTTGACCTTGGCCGTCCTTTTGTACAGAGGTCACGATCCTCAACAGGGTGCTCAGTGACCACAGGGTTCGATGCTGACCTCTGCTGCTGTCTGTGTGGAGTTTGCACGATCCCCTTGTGGCCGCGTGGGCTTCCTCTGGGTCTTGCGGTTTCCTCCTACATCCCAAAGAAGTGCAGGTTTGTAGGTTAATTGGCCCTCGGTAAATTCCCCCTAGTCTGTAGGGAGTGGATGTGAAAGTGGGATAACATAGAACTAGTGTGAACGGGTGATTGCTGGTAGGTGTGGACTCGGTGGGCAGAAGGGCCTGATTCCATGCTGCATCTCTGAACCAAACCTAGCTAAACATCAGAGCCCAGGGTACAGGTGGGCGGGGAACATGGAGCAGGAACACAGGGAGGGGTGTTGGCCTGTCACTGGATCCACCGCTCTCGACCTGGTGACTGCATACATCATTCAGTACAGCGCAGGAACAGGCCCTGCGGCTCACAATGTTCGTGCTGATCATGATACCAAGTTCATCTCCTCTGCTCGCACGTGATCTATAGTCCTCCTTTCCCGCATATCCACGGGCCTTTGTAAAATCCACTTTCCTATCTGCCACCGCTGGCAGTACGTTCCTGGTACTCACTACTCTCCATGTAAAACAAAACCTGCCCTGCACATCTCCTTTAAACTTTGCCCCTCTCACCTTCAACCCATGCCTCTCTGATATTTCCTCCATGGGAACAAGACGAAGGCTGCCTACCCTATCTTTGCCTCATAATTTGATATACATCTATTACGCCTCCCTTCACCCTCCAACGTTTCAGTCTCTTGTGTCCGGATTCATTTGCTGTTTTGGGCACAAGGCAAGAGGTGGTAGACCTTCTTCATTTGATCAAAGTTGTCACATTTCCCAATATTTGGGAGTTCTCACACTGCATAAAAGCAAACACTGTCCCTGCTTGTTTCTGAGATTAACACTCACAGTCTTTCCCTGTGACAGGCCAGATGCCACTAAGCTGGAAAGTGCAGAGACAATTAACGAAGAAGTTTCACGTTGATGATTCAGGATAAGATCTCGCTTCAGGACCCCAGGCATCAACTTACTCCTTTTGCCTCCACAGATGCTGCTCGACACACTGAGTTCTTCCAGCAATGTTCTTTTTGTTCCAGGTTGGAGCATCTGCACTTCATCATCAAAAGCAATTGGTGGTCCACTTAGTGGATGAATGTGAATGCAGTGGAGCTGGTTGTGGCAGTGCCAGGTACAATCAAAGTCAGTAGCATTTGTACTCTCATAAACCGTGGCCGTTGGGTCGGGGGAGTTGTGCTACAGACAATAGGTGCAGGAGTAGGCTATTCGGCCCTTTGAGCCAGCACCACCATTCAATGTGATCATGGCTGATCATTCTCAATCAGTACCCCGTTCCTGCCTTCTCCCCATACCCCCTGACTCCGCTATCCTTAAGAGCTCTATCTAACTCTCTCTTAAATGCTGGCCTGATGTTGTACTTTATCCGAGGCTGGATAATGGGCTTGGTATTACTGCCTGTGCACAATGTGTGTGAGGATGCTTAGCTCTCATCAGGTACCGGTGAATCTGGTTTCCATTTGGCTGTGGTTACAACAGGTTTTAATTTCCTACCTGGGCACATCTCCAAACCCATGATGAAGGGGCTCTCTAGCCCAATAACACAGACTGCTTGTGAACAAGGGGGGATTAAACAACAGAGATGCACGGTTACCTGTTGCTTTTTGTTTTAGAAAATCAAGCTGTGAATCTCATAGTCACAGAGTAAAGCATGGAACAAGGCTCTTTGGCCCACCTTATCCATGCCGACCATGTTGCATACTGGGCTTGTACCATTTGCATTTGGCCCATATCCCCCTCAATCTTTCCTATCCATAGATCTACCCAAATGTCTTTTAAAAGTCGGAATTGTATCTGCTTCTGGCAGCTCTTCCTCTGGCAGCTTGTTCCAGATACAGACTACCCTCTGAATGAAAAAGTTGCCCCTGAGGTCCCTTAAATCTCTCTCCTCTCACCTTAAGCCTATGGTTTTAGAATCCTCTACCCTGTGAAAGAGACTGTTAACATTCACTTTACCCATGTCCCTCATGACCTTGTACACCTCAATAAGGCCACCCCTCAGCCTCCTATGTTCCAAAGAAGATAGCCCCAGCCTATCCAACCTCTCCCTATAACTCAAACCCACAAGCCCAGGTAACATCCTGGTGAATCGCTCTGTTTCCAATGTGTTGGGAGCAGAGGATAGACACAAAATGCCGGAGTAACTCAGCGGGACAGGCAGCATCTCTGGAGGGAAGGAATGGGTGACGTTTTGGGTTAAGACCCTTCTACAGAGGGTTCCATGCGCTGCTTCCATCGGCAGGTGAACACTGCTCAGTGACTGCCTCCTTCAGCTCTTCCTCAAACAGATCACTTGATATTCAAATATGTTACGCTTTACTTCTAACCTTTAGCTACCTCTATCTGGCCTGCGTCTGTTGTTTAAATTCCCCACCACTGACTACTGCATTTTTGTTGAAAAGAAAGAAAGAACTCTTCCCCTGGTACCAGGTCAGGCCGGGGCAGGTCTGGAAGCCCTTGAACCCCAGGCCAGGGACACAGCTGAGTGCAGGTGCTGGGGGACACAAAGGGTCTCTACCTCCCTTGACCTAGACCTCCCCCTCCGTGTATAACCCGGGGTTTGGGGCAGTTTTAGATTCCCGTCCTGCCTGTTCTCTCCATGCTAACAATGTCTGGTGGGAACCAACGCTGTAGACATTCGGATCTTGTTTTGATTTTCATTTTGTAGTTTTATGGGGTAACCCATTCCAGGAGTAAATTTCAGGTCATCGGCTCCCACATTCAGATGCCTTTAGCACCACCAGGAATCATGCGTTGAAGGGAATTTATAGGATTTTTTCAGTTTACAACTTTTTAAGAAACCTCGGTGGAATGAAGCAGATAGAGAGAGACAGCTGGCAGTGTTGCCGCGGTGGTGAGCTGATTTCAGGATGTGCTCTGCTTGTGTAAGCATGGTGTTCCCTGTCCACTGGGATCTGCTCCCTGCATTGGGAAGCCGGGTGCAGGAGGGAGGAAGGACTGTAAGTCTAGAGGCTAATCAGACAGTTTCTCACTTTAAGAATACTTAAACTGAGAATATATTGTTATCTGATGATTATTAAAGAATGAGCAAGTATACTTGCTTTCACCGGAGGTCCAGTCCATACTTTAGTTCTGGTTCCAACGATTAACACCACTCCCATTATATCTAGAAAGATGATAATATGTCAATAACATTTAAAGGGACCTGCATTTATTAGAATGTTGTTAGTTTTGTTATTGTATATACAATTACCTTCCATATGCACAGACAGAATCTCATTCTTGTACTGATTCTCCAAAGGAATAATAACATATTATCGTTTAATATTTCACGTGGCTTCCATTGTCCTCTGTAAAAATCCGATCCCTGATCTGAGAGCTGCATGAGAGTGGGTTAGCAGCAGAGTTGGAGTGGATGGAGACGATGGGACAAATGCCTCGTTTCGAACATCCCCATCTCCGATCACGCTCCCTCTCCCACCATCTCCACCCTCACTGCCAGCTCTTTCACTGCAGGGTTGCAGTGGGGTTTCCACAGCCACTGTCTGGTATCTTGGACCAGGGCAGATCACTCCTCATCCTCCTGCGCTCCAGGGAATAGAATCCCAGCCTACTCAACCTCTCCCTAAGGCTCAGATCCTCTAGTCTTGGCAACAACTGAGAGGTTGGTGAATGGGATTCCACAGAAGTTGGAATGCGGGTGGCTCTGGATGAGTTCAGGTCTGCGGAGAGTGCACGATAGGGAACATTTCACTGCAGTGAAGCATTGGTCAATCCCCTGGGCTGCTCTTGGATAGAACAACTCAGTCATAGTGTCTTTATCTCCCCCCACATAACCAGACCCAGGTTCCAACAGCAGTGGTTCCACAGATGTGGGATCTTTTTCATATTGTTGTTTTTATTTCCATTTACCCAAGGTAGGGAGCTGCCATGAGGTGCACACTTGCACGTTGTCTCTAAAATGGAGACAAACTCACACCCCACACGGAGAATAATCAACGAGGCAAAACACAGCTTTGACATTCCTGTCTTTCCTTTGTGGCAGGTTGCTTAGTTTCGCAGTTGAATGAAAGGCCCATGATTTAACCTAAAACTTGAGCTGATTCTGTCAATTCAGATACTGACTAACTTGTTGAGTATTACTGGAATCTTTTTTTTTGTTATTTTGAATTATAAATGCTTTAAATTTGAAGTTTTGAAGTTGTGTAAGTCAGGAGCTAAAGTTAGTGGGAGGTAGAGGTCCAATAAAAAGCATCAAAATAAGTGTACAATGAGGGTAATGGAGGGAATGTCCGTGGACAGGTGGGTCTAAAGATGACATTGACTAATAAAGTCCAGATGAGCAGAAGATTCAGTAAATGGACTAAATTCATTCCACTCATCAGATTTCACAATGGACAATACACAATTGTAGTGCTACCAGAAGGATTAAGTAATACATAGCACATGAAACCATTAGAAAAGAACCTGTTGTGCCGAAACTAAAGAATGCGAGGCCCACAAGTGAATACAGCGGCTGAACCTGAAGGAATTGAAATGTTGCAAGCTGCAGTGATGGAAGGAAACGATCGTAGTCAGCTCTCAATATGTTCTGCTGGAGGCTGGACCCCGTGTTAGAACAGTGCAGGATAGCGGCTCAGCAGGTGGAGCCACTGCCTCACAGCACCAGAGACCTGGGTTCGACCACGACCGCAGGTGCTGTCTGTCTGGAGTTTGCATGTTCTCCCTGTGACCACGTGGGTTTCCTCTGGGTGCTCTGGTTTCCTCCCACATCCCAAAGGCGTGCGGGATCATGATTTAATTGGCCCTCTGTAAATTACCACTAGTGTGTACGGAGTGGATGAGAAGTAGTGTGAACAGGTGGTCAGCGTGGATTCAGTGGGCCGAAGAGCCTGTTTCCATGTTGTATCTCTAAACTAAAACTAAAAGAGAGAGAGAGAGCAGGCGGCATTTCAACCGCTCCATTCATGCTGTCCCATTGATGTCTCCACTGATGTGTGGTCACTGCTGTAATGTGGAAAACAGCGATCAAATTGTGCAGCAATCTCCCACGGATACCAATGTAATAACCAGTGAGTATTATTAGAGTCATCACTGCTGCAGGATGCGTGGTGTTGCAGACATTGGGGAACTCCCTGGTCTTCATGTCCCCCATATCCTTCTGACAGGGGAATTGGTTTAGAGAGGTGCCTTGGCAACATAGCACAACCACAGCACTATGCTGCTGGGTAAGGGATGATCTGGCTGAATGTCCGTTTCAGACACAAGACTACTGTCCATCCAGCTTTGCTGGACAATGGAATTAGAACAACCCATGAGTAGTCCTAGAGCTGTAGGCATGGATACAGGCCCTTCGGCCCACCATGTCCATGCTAACCGTTGCATATTGGGCTGGTCCCATTTGCATGCATTTAGCCCATATCCCTTGAAACGTTTCCTATCCATACATCTGTCCAATGTATTTTAAAAATTGCAATTGCAAGCTTCTACAGGTTACTCTGGCAACTCATTCCAGATAAGGACCACCCTCAGAGTGAAAAGGTTGCCCCAAGGTCCCTCTTAAATCTCTCACCTCAAGCCTGTACCCTCTATTTATAGAATCCTCTACTCTGGGGAAAAGACTGTGTGCGTTCACTTTATCTATGCCCCTCATGATCTTGTACACATCAATAAGGTCACCCCTCAGCCTCCCAAGTTCCAGAGAAAAAAAGTCCCAGCCCATCCAACCACTCCCTATAACTCAAGTCCTCGAGGCCTGGTGAATCTCTTCTGCACCTTCCCAACTTAATGGCATCTTCCTATAGCTTTATTGTAGAAAAAACAGAGACAAGTTTCAGTTAAACATCTTCGTTTATTTATAATTAAAAAAATCAACTGCTTTCTTTTCAGCATTTAATGAATTGTATTTTAACTTTAGCTGCTTTAGTCTCATAGGTCTGGGGCCTGCCTCCGACTGAGTGAGATGATGGTGGAGTGAGGGGCAGGAGACTCTGTATGAAGACTGTGAGGGGCAGAATGAGACACTGGGTGGGTTATGTTGCTCCCGGGTACTCTATAATCAAACCTCTGGCCAGTGCTGGCTGACCAGTGGGGTGCTCACTAAAATCACATCGTCAAGCATCAAGGTGAAGCCCAAGAAATCGTCTTTAAAGTAGGAACAGGGACGGTGTCCCAGCATTGACTGTGTGTGTGTGTGTGTGTGTGTGTGTGTGTGTGTGTGTGTGTGTGTGTGTGTGTGTGTGTGTGTGTGTGTGTAATAGAGATGGTGTATGTAACAGGATATGTTTGTATGTAACAGGGACGGTGTATGTAACAGGGACGGTGTATGTAACAGGGACGGTGTATGTAACAGGGACGGTGTATGTAACAGGGACGGTGTGCTTAACAGGAATGGCGCCCCAGCACTGACTCTGTGTGTGCGTGTAATAGAGATGGTGTATGTAACAGGATATGTTAGTGTGTAACAGGGACAGTGTGTGTAACAGGGACGGTGTGTGTAACAGGGACGGTGTGTGTAACAGGGACAGTGTGTGTAACAGGGACGGTGTGCGTAACAGGGACGGTGTGCGTAACAGGGACGGTGTGCGTAACAGGGACGGTGTGCGTAACAGGGACGGTGTGCGTAACAGGGACGGTGTGTGTAACAAGGAAGGTGTGCATAACAGGGACGGTGTGCGTAACAGGGACGGTGTGTGTAACAGGGACAGTGTGTGTAACAGGGACAGTGTGTGTAACAGGGACGGTGTGTGTAACAGGGACGGTGTGTGTAACAGGGACGGTGTGCGTAACAGGGATGGTGTCCCAGCACTGTGTATCTGTAACTGGAGTGGATTGTGTCAACTCTGTTTACATAGACATTGCCCAGTGATGGTGAGCTGGTTGGCTCCCAGGGTCATTGAGGCGGACTGTGTTCCTTGGGATGGGAGCAACAATGCTTGGCTGGGGAATAGGTGGGGACAGAAGAATACTTTACAAGTTGCAGCAGTTGTGGATTATCGCAGTGTGAACCTCAGCCGTTGGTGGTAACCAGCGCCCCTCCTCCTCCTGCCTTTTGCCATCCTGGAATGATGACCGGCGGCATCGACTGTCCACACGCGTACGGTGACAGGAACGCAGCGGATCCAATCCAGCGATAAGTATCATCGTCAAGAGATCTTACTCTTGGACAGATGCCTGCTCTCGAGTCCAGCAACTAAAACGGAACAGGTAGAATGTTGGGGTGGATGAGGGTTGGTAGAAACAGAACATAAAAAAGCCTAATAGGCTGGGCTGGGTGGTGCTCACACTAATCCAGGGGCTCCTGTTTTATTCTGAACGTTGTTGGTGTGAGCTGTAACAGCTTGTCCCGACGATACAGCACGTATTCACTGAACTGTGAGGAATCCACTCCGCCACCGCAGGATGCCACCACCTTGAATCCCTTGTGCAACAACCGCTCCAGAACCTGCAGGGAGGACAATGTCACAGTCACACAGCACGGGAACAGACCCTTCAGCCCAGCCCGTCCATACCGACCAAGCCCCATCTAAGCTTGGTCCATGTCGACCAAGATGCCCCATCCAACCTCAATCCCATATCTCTCTAAACCTTTCCTACCCATGTACGTCTCCAAGTGTCGTTTAAATGTTGTTATTAGTACCTGCCTCCTCTGGCAGCTCAGTCCATCTTCTGCCGGGAGGGAACGGGGTACTCCCGTGCCTTCTCTCCCCACCCCATTCCACCCTCTCCCCGAACCACAATGATCGGGGGCTGGGTGGAGCCGAGCGGAGCTGGGAGCGCTGAGCACACCTACACCCTCGCTCACTGAGTCAGTGCTGCTGCTGGAGCTCTCTCCCCCCATGCCCTCTCACCTTCCCCTCACCACTGTCTCTCCCGCACGACATTTGTGGCTGTTTCTGACAACCACAGTTTGGGTTAGAAAACAGTTCTCAAGAGCCCTGTCTTAACCCAAGACTGCCCATATATGGAGCAAATCCCCTCTCAGTCTCCACAGCCTCAGCCTATTCAGTATTTTCTTATAATTGAAATGTTCGACTCAGGCAACATCCTGGAGAATCCCCTCTGCACCTCAGAACGTGGAACAGTACAGCACAGGAACAGGCCCTTTGGCCCACTATGTCTGTGCCAAACATGATGCCAAGACCAACTCTTATCGGCCTGCAAATAATCCATATCTCACCACCCTCTGTGTAACAAGTATCAATGTAATAACATCCTACCCACAGTGTGGTGATCAGAATTGCACTGTACGGCAGCGATGGCCTATTCAAAGTTACATAATGTTGTACTGGGCAGTCCCTGCTCCGATTGTCTGTACCCCAGCTAATAAAGGCAAACATCCCACAGGCGTCCTTCACCACCTTATCTACCTGCCCTGCCATCAGGGACTAGGGCACAATGGCTCTTCTGTTCCTAAATACTCCCTGGGGCTCCACCATTCATGAGTGAATGAGGAGATATTGATTCCAGTGGCAGAAAGGTCAGTGATCAGAAGACACAGATTGAATGAGATTGGCCAGAGGGAGAGAGGAGAATTCCTTTCAATGGAGCAGCCTAAATTCTGATAGGGAAAGGGCGAACAGGAATGGCAGTGGAAGTGAGTTCAACTGGAAAGGGGATGCGGATAAATACTTGAAGAGTAACAGTGTGGGGACCAGAGGGAGTGGAACGTATTGGACAGGTCTCTCACTGCCCGGCATCAGCACGGCGCCTGATGCCTGTGTCGGTAAGCAGGTCAGAGGGACACCCATGTAAATAAAATGGACACCGAGCAGGCTGCTCTGGCTGCCCTGGTTCCGCATCTGGGGCTAGAGCCCAGAAATGTAACGGAATTATACAGGGAGCAAATAGCATATTAAAAACATATCATCGCATATTACGACCAATTAATGTGTGAAATGGCGACAAAAATCATAAGGGATAGAAGTAGAATTAGGCTATTCAGCGCATCAAGTCTACTCCGCCATTCAATCATGGCTGATCTATCTCTCCCTCCTAACCCCATTCTCCTGCCTTCTCCCACAACCTCTGACACCTGTACTAATCAAGAATCTATCTATCTCTGCCTTAAAAATATCCACTGACTTGGCCTCCACAGCCTTCTGTGGCAAAGAATTCCACAGATTCACCACTCTCCGACTAAAGAAATTTCTCCTCATCTCCTTCCTAAAAGAACGTCTTTTAATTCTGAGGTTATGACCTCTCGTCCTCGACTCTCACACTAGTGGAAACAGACACTCTATCCAAGCCTTTCACTATTCTGTATGTTTCAATGAGGTCCCCCCTTATTCTTCTAAACTCCACAGTACAAATCAGCCTGAGTCTTGGTGCTGGGCTGAGGCTGCACCAGGGATCCTGCAGGCAGAGGATTGTGTATTCCCTTCTGTGGAACCCAGGCTCCTCAACAGACATTACAAGCGTAAAGAGATGCAAGCAGGAGGAGGCCATTTGGCCCCTCCCACCTGTTCTACCCTTCAACAAGAACCACGGCTGACCTTTTACCTGTGTCACCTCCCTGCAGGGACCCCCAGCCCCATTACCCTCCACCTTGAGGAAGGGTTCCGACCTGAAACATTGTTCATTGCTCCTACAGATGCTGCCTGACCCGCTGATTTCTTACAGCACTATGCTTTTTTGTTCTTTAGTTACCCTATCATTTCCTAAATAGCAGCATTACATTTCCTGCCTTCCATCTGTAGGATCCCAGGACCTGTGGCAATTTAGAAAATGGCAGTGTCTAGGGTGCCACCATGTCCGGGACCTTGGCATGGAAGTGTCAGGTGCCGGCATTTAACTAACTCCGTGCTGTTCATTTCCTACAGCTCCTCATTCACTCCAGAATTGTAATCTGGGATTACTTCCGATGGTTCTGAAGCTTCGCTTCAATAACGCTCAGCACCCAGATTATAATATGAACATAGATTTCATCGGGGATGAGACATAATAGGAAAAGAGGCCGAGCAAAGTCATCAAATCAGTGCTTTGTGCATAAACAGACAGACCAGCATTTATTCAGCGTGGAAACAGACCCTTCAGCCTGACTCACCCATGCCATCCAAGATGTCCCATCAAAGCTGGTCCCATTTGCCTGCCTTTTGCCCATATTCCTCTAACTTCTCCTATCCATGTACCTGTCCAAATATCATTGAAATGTTGTTATAGTACCTGCCTTAAATACCTCATCTAGCAGCTCGTTCCATACACCACCACCCTCTGTGTGAAAAAGGTGCCCCTCAGCTTCCTAGTAAATCTTTCCCCTCTCATCTTAAACCTCTGCCCTTTAGTTCTTGATTCTCCTACCCTGGTTCAAATACAGCATTAATTTACCCTATCTAATGCCCTCGTGATTTTATATACATCTATAAGATTTCCCCTCAGCCTCCTGCACTCCAAGGAATAAAGTCCTATCCTGCCCTGTCGCTCAGGATGTCGAGACTGACTAATCTCTCCCAGTAACTCACTCTCATAAATCTTCTCTCCACTCTTTCACCTGACGTTCTTTTGGATTGAGAACAACTTTATGACTGCTGATTTAAAGTTACGAATTCAAGGGAGCTGCGGCTTACTCTGGCAAAGTGTGGACTTGGTAGTGGGATTGAGTTGTTGAAAGGGTAATAAAGCACTTTGAAATTATAGATGCACTGTGGTTTATTTGAGCAAGGTAGGCGGATTGTTTAGGTATGGTTAGGGAAGACCTGGGATACGGGCAAAAGGTGCACGCAACTTGGACTGGTACAGGGCTTGGAATGGACTGATTTTTGCAGAGCTTATGATTAGTTACCTGCTGAGGGCAGGTTTGCTGTAAACACTCAGCAGAAAGTTCGACAAGTTCCTGCTGTTGCCCAGTGTACAGCCGGTGCTGAGGAGGCATGTCCCACTACCAGGGACAGCCAGGACAGAGTTTAATCACTTTCAAGAATCAGAGATCAATTTCCCAGATGATTTAAGGTTTTTCTTGTGTAAAATGTGGGCGATAGAAAGTGCAGCGGGTAGAGCTGCTGCCTCACACCACCAGAGACCCAGGATGCTGTCTGTGTGAAGTTTGAACGTTCTCCCTGTGACCGCGTGGGTTTCCTCTGGGTGCTCCAGCTTCCTCCCACACTCCAAAGACATGTGGGTTTGTAGGTTAATCGGCCTCTGTAAATTGCTCCTAATGTGTAGGGAAAGTGGGATAACATTGAACTAGTGTGAAGGGGTGATCGATGGTCAGCTTTGACCTGGTGAACCGAAGGACCTGTTTTCATGCGTATCTCAGAACTAAAAATCGACACAGAAGAGGGCCACTCGGCCCCTCAAGTCTAACCCACCCATTCAATGTGATCACTAGACCTCCTCTTCTGCACTGGGCAGCTCTCCATCTCCCTCAGTTCCCTGACCTTTAAATATTGCAGCTATTTTCTCTTTAATGTGATCTGTTATCCACAACAATCTGGAGTGCAGAATTGTGCAGACTCACATCATCTACAAGAATTCCCAGTGTTTGGTTTTAAATGACTGTCCCCTGATCTTGTAACTCTCAGGGAATTGTACCTCAAGGTGCCTCTGTTCCACAAACACTCTCCAGGGCCCGGCCATGCACTGTGTATGTCCTGGCCTGGTTTAATTCTCAAAATGTATAATCTCACCCGTGTTAAATTCTGTCTGCCACCCCCTTTCTCACATCCCCAGTTGACCCAGATCCTGTTGTAAGCTTAGGCAAACGTCTTCACTCTCCACTATGCCACCAATTTTGGTGTCATGAACAAACTCACTAATCAAGCACCTTCACATCCAAATCACGCAAAAGGGGACCCATCACCAATCCCTGCAGCACATCAGTGATCACAGGTTTCAAACCTAAAAAACAAGCCTCCACTTCCACCATCTGACTCCTACCAGTAAGCCAGGACTGGCTAGCCATCCCTGCATCCCATGCATTCTAACCTCTGGACCAGCCTACCATATACATATATTCCTTTATTTGTCCCACACCGGGGAAATTTACAGTGTTACAGCAGCAAAGTGGATAGCAAGAGATCATTCATTATAAATAAAAGTAAAGGCAAGGATAAATTGTCATCAGTTTACTGTGTATTCCTTAACTGTTACTGTTGACTCGTCTGCTGGGAGCAGTGCTGGTTGTGCAGTCTCACAGCAGCGGGAAGGAAGGACCTCCTATATCTCTCCTTCACGCACTTGGGGTGAAGGAGTCTGTCACTGAAGGAGCTACTCAGTGCAGTGACCATGTCCTGCATGGGGTGGGAGTCGTTGTCCAGCAGCGATGTTAACTTTGCCATCATCCCCCACTCTCCCACCGCCTGTACTGAGTCGAGGGGGCAACCCAGGACAGAGCTGGCTTTCCTGACCAGCTTGTCAAGTCTCTTTCCCTCCGCCGCTGAGATGTTGCTGCTCCAGCAGACCACTCCATAGAAAATAGCTGATGCAACCACCGTGATGTAGAAGGCAACACAGGGTTTTGCCAGTGGCCTTTGCTAAAGCCCATGTTTACAACATCTACCACTCTGCCCTCATCAGTCCTCTTTGACACCTCCTCCAAAATCTCAATCAAATGCACGAGCCGTGATTTCCATGCATAAAGCAGTGCTGACTACCCTACTCAGGCCTTGCCTTTCCAAATGCAAATAAATTCCTTCCAACAATTGACGTCAAGGTCACCAGCCTGTCGTGCCCTGGCTTGTTCCTGCGGTCCGTCTTAAACAAAGGCACAATAAGATTGTAATAATACTTCTTTCAAGTTTCCAGCCCTCTTGCAACAATGGCAAACATACAATTTGCCTTCCTAACCATTTGCTGCACCTGCTAACTCTCTGCAATTTGTACACAAGCATCACAGAAAGGTGCAGCACACAAATGGGCCCCTCAGCCCACTTCATCCATGCCGACTGTGATGCTTACCTATGCCAATCCAATGTTAGGCCCACATTCCTTTACCTTCCTGTCCAAGTACTTGTTAAATGTCCAAAGAACTTCTCTCTTCCTCTGTACTTCATTCATCTGCAATCTTTCTCCATTCCTTCTCTGTTTCAGACCCAATATATTTTTAACTCTCTGTAGTCCCGATCTTCCAACCTACTTCATCGCCGATGTACCTTTTCTCTGTAATTGTAATGCTACAATACTGTAACATTACATTCTGCACTCTGGTATTTCTCTCTTTGCACTACCTGTTGTACCCAGGTATGGCTTGATTGTACTCATGTAAACAATGATTTGACTGGGCACACGTGAGAATAATAAACCAATACCAATACCATTTGTTTTAGTTCCTCACACCTTATATGGAACAAAGCTCCCTGGCTTCACTGCACACAGCTGATGATAATTCTCACACCATCCGCGCCTTTGAATGTGGTTGCCAGTTTAATTCTAGTTGATGTCAGATCAAGTGCAGTTGTGGTTGGAATTCCACACCCAGTATGATATATAGTTGCTGTCCAATGTAACTGGATCTATGCAGGGTCCAAGCAAGAAGTCTATCACCTCATCAACCTGACCAGGGCTCGCACAATGAAAGGCCGATGGCTTTCCTAGTCCCAAGGCCATGAACATATGTTATAACCATACACTGCAATTTTTTCTTAGTTTGCTCTCTTTTTTAAAGAAAAAAAGGCGAGTGTTTTATAGAAAAAAGTGCAAAAACGTACTTCTGGATTCTATAAGCAAAGGAAATGATCAGTAAATCAAGGCCTTTCTTCATAACGTTGATCACACGAGATACTCAATTATTGTACAAAGGACATTGGAACAATGAGAAAGTACAGTTAAAATTCACAGAATTTCAGAGATGGGGAGGTGGAATTTTTACAGATTACTGTCTGGGGTAGAACAGGTTCAGAGGGAAATTAAGTCAAGTCAAGTCAAGTCAATTTTATTTGTATAGCACATTTAAAAACAACCCACGTTGACCAAAGTGCTGCACATCTGATGGAAGGTTTGAGAGGGTAGAGATTACAGTGATCATTTCCATTGACCAGTAAATTGGCAATGAAGAGCCTCGTGGTTTATACTGTTTTGGATTTACACAACAGTAGGTGTACATTACACACGTTCACATCAAGGGATCAGTGTGTACTAAAGAGCTGGAGGGAGCTATTAAGTGGTATTTAGTTTGGCAAACTCTCGTTTCCTCTCAGAGCAGCCCAACATCTGCTTAACATTTGGTGCATGGTTCAAAGATGGAACAGATGGAATCAATACACATCCACCAATGGAATGACATCGAGCTCAGCATGAAAACAAAGCACCCATTTCCGAGCAAAGCATGAAATCATGGCTGGAGCTAGCACCCTCCGAGTGATGGGGCAGAGGTCTCAGTGCAGGTACATGGCCAGAGACAAGCTCCGAAATACAGGGCATGTATTTCCCAAGGTAAGTGCCACTGACCACAGAGGAAAGCCTGAGGGTGGTGGGGGAATGGGCTCAGGAGATACTAAAACAGTAACCACAGTGCATTCAATAGACGGCATAGCTTTGGTGCACTGGTGGTGGAGGGAGTGAATGTTTGGGGTGACTGAGGAGCTATCATTCTACCAATGCGCCTCCTGGGTTATTCTCCAAGGTTTTCTTACAAACACTGAATATTGGCAGACTGCTGGAGCAGCCAGACAGTGACCATAAAACCCCTGTGCTAATACAGTTTGTAAACATTACCAGGGGATTTAGTCGGGACTCGGTCTCAGGACCACTGCTCACCTGGACGGAGTTAAGCCGGCAGTATCCGTTGATTGGGAATCGGATGACATGCGTGGGGTCCTGGTTCCACCCCGCGTTTACGGAGTTGCACATGACGTCCCCAGTCTCAGGGAAAATATCCTCTATTAGTGACTTCTCTCCACTCAGACTGATGCGCTCGCCCAGGTCAGGCATCACCCTCAGCACCAGGCACTCACAGGGCTGCGAGCACAGTCGATGCTCCTGCTCCTGCTTCCACCTCTCCAGTTCCCTCACCATGGGCTGTAGCTGGTAATACTTGGCTTCTTCGTATAGCAGGCAGAAATCCTGAAACAAGATTAAACTTCACATCGGTCTTTTGTCCGGTCTGAATTTCCTGCTCATACAGGAACAGGATTTTCCCAATTTTCCAACCCTTGAGCTGGCTCCAACTTTTAATCAAAGAGCATAGTATGGAGAGTGTGGCTATGTTACAGCTACTCACTCCAACCGGTTTGTGCTGGCATGTATGTTTAATGCAAGCCTCCTAGCTTTGTCATCTATACCCAGTAGTGTTATCCATGGATTTTTTGGTTTTTTAGGCATTAGAGATATAGTGTGGAAACAGGCTCTTTGGCCCACCGAGCCCACACTGACCAGCGATCCTCTGCACATTAGTTCTATCCTACACACTAGCGATGATCTACGGAAGACAGCACCCGTAGTCAGGATCAAACCCGCGTCTCTGGCACGATAAGGCAGCAACGCTACCGCTGTGCCACTGTGCATTAGGAGACATGAGAGGCTGCGGATGCTGGAATCTTGAGCAAAAATACAATGTGCAGGAGAAATTCAGTGGGTCAGGCAGTCTGACACCCTTTTGTCTTCTCTGCTCCAGCCTTAGTTACTTATTCCACCCATCTACAAATCATGCCCCCCTTCACCTGTACCCACCTATCACCAGTTAGACTTTGTCCCAACCCCCCCACCTCACTCTTCCAGCTTTCTCCCTCCTACTCCATCAGTCTGAAGAAGGGTCCTAATACAAAACTTTGCCCATTCACTCCACAGATGTTGCCTGTCTCACTGAGTCCTTCCAGCTCTTTGTGTTTTGATTTAGAATTTGTATTTTGATTCCTGAATGATTAACTAGACTGTGAAGGACAGAGGATCCACAATGATTCTTGAGGGGCCGCACTTTTTAATCTTTCTCCCTCTGAATAGCTTATTCCATTAAATGTTCGCACAGTGCCACTGGATTAGTAAGACTGAGGCCTAGACTAATGACCGAGTTCCTCCAGCCAGTTTTTTAGCAACATTTGCTTTGCTTTCTGTCAAATAGTTTGTTTCAACAAACATCATAAAGTAGATTCTCTGCTCATCATCACACTGCGAGATCATGCTGGCTTCTGTGGTGGGGAGGTTCTTCGTCTGGGCAAGGGGCTACAGAAATACGAGGATGGGTGTCATGGAAACCTTTTCCAAGCAGTTTTGGATAGATTGCTGATTACCAAATAGATAAAAGAATGAGGAGAAGATGCATCCAAAATATTGTTGTATTCTCACCTTGAAGTCCTCTGGAAGCAGGAGCTTCGATGTCCTGAGGAAACTTAAGACGTATCGGAAAATCTCTCCATCTCGGTCAATGAAATAGTGCTGCTTTAAACTGTCCAGGACAATGGGCTCGGTGCCATTGAAGAGGCGTCCTATCCTGTACCAAAATATATGGACCACAGTTTGCTATTCATTTTGAAACAACGATATCAAAGTCTGAATGCAGACCACTTATTAACACTTGTGGCAAATGGCCAGCTATTAAAAAACAATCTGAGCTGCAAAATAAATGGTACCAGTTATATTGTTACATTAGAAAGTAGAACCTAACATATAATAGTATCTACAATTGTCATCTGCAGTCAAGTTGAGTTTAATGTCATGTGCACAAGTATGGTGAGGTACAATACAGTTGCAGCTGTACCACAGGCACATAGACTCAGCCACAAACATAAATTATACCTCAATCACACTTACAATTATTAAAAGATAGAAGACTTTGCAAAGAAACAAATCATTAATGCAAAAATATATCTAGAACAACATAGTCCATTGGAGTGCAAGAGATGGTCCATGGCATTCTGTCGTCAGGGTGGGGTCAGGGTTGTGCGGGTCGGTTCAAATACCTGATGGTTGCAGGAAAGTAGCAGTTCCTGAAGCTGGTGATGTGGAAAAAAAAATGTTCCCAATGTTGGTGGAGTCCAGAACCGGGGGACACAGTCTAAGAATAAAGGGGAGGCCATATAAAACTAAGGTGAGAAGAAACTTTTTCACCCAGAGAGTTGTGAATTTGGGGAATTCTCTGCCACTGAAGGCAGTGGAGATTAATTCACTGGATGTATTTAAAAGAGAGTTAGATAGAGCTCTAGGGGCTAGTGGAATCAAGGGATATGGGGAGAAGGCAGGCACGGGTTACTGATTGTAGATGATCAGCCATGATCACAATGAATGGCGGTGCTGGCTCGAAGGGCTAAATAGCCTCCTCCTGCACCTATGTTCTATGTTTCTATGTTAACATGAGGCTTCTGTAACTGCTGCAATGTAGTAAATATACAGCAACCGGGGCTCCTGGGGAACTTTAGTCCAAGACTAAAGTTGTAAGGGCACACATGCTACTTCTTGTAAGGACACACGTGCAATGTCTTTAAGGAGTCTATGGTATGTGGACCACAAACAAAGCTGATCTGAGGGATTGTATTTTGCTCTCATTTATTTCGGTGTTCTCCAGTCTGACAATTTAGATCAGGCATAATTAAGGTTTAATAATTTCGCATTAACATGTGGAGAGATGTATAAATCAGGGCAAATGTCAAAGGTTTTGCACAAAGTCACGCATTTGATGCAACAGTCCATAACCTTCGAGGACTCGTCCCTGACCTACTGTGGGGCCAGGTATGATTGAAGTGACATCAGGTAGAATCTGCTGCCTACCTCCTGCCCCCCCCCCCCCACCCACCCACCCACAGCTGCTACTCAGAGCCCCTCCATGGTCACGTCAACCAGACAGCAGTGTGCTGGATGGGAACTAGTCCATGACCAGGAGTGGTCTGGCAGCACCCACTCTGACCACAAAGCCCAAGTCCAGAAGAACAGAGATGGTGACTGGTCCCGTACCAAGCAGCGGGGATCAGCTGAATTAGGTTTGTTAAGACACGAGGAACTGCAGGTGCACAAACTTAAGAAAAACTCAAAGTGCTGGAGGAACTCAGCAGGTCAGGCAGCATCTATGGAGAGAATGGACAGACAACATTCCGGGTCCGAACCCTTCTTCAGACTGATGGAGTGGGGGGAGGGGGGAGGAAGGTGGAAAAGAGAGGTGGGGTGGGACAAAACCTGGCTCGTAATGGGTGAACACAGATTTGTCCTTCAGCAACATGTAGGGTTGTGGTTCACGTTATCTCTGTTCTATACTATTTATTGGTTTCTTTATCCTCAGCAAAGTATTACCGCTCAAACGGCTGCACCAACAATATTCTGTCCACAGTCATACAGCACGGAAACAGGCCCTTCGGCCCAATGTCCATGCTGACCAAGAAGCTAACCCTAACCTAGTCCCATTTGCCCCATATCCCTCTAAACCTTTCCTATCCGTGTACCTGTCTAACTGTCTATTAAATGTTGTTATTGTATCAGTCTCAACTACCTCACCTAGCAATTGGTTCCATATACCCACCACCCTCTGTGTGAAAAAGTTGCCCCTCAAGTTCCTGTTAAATCTTTCGCCTCTCACCTTAAACCTATGTCCTCTGGTTCTTGATTCTCTGGGTAAAAGATTCCGTGCATTCACCCTATCTATTCACCTCATGATTTTACACCTCTGTAAGATCACCCCTCAGCAGCCTGCTCTCCGAGGAACAAAGTCCTAGCTTGCACAACTTCTCCCTATAGCTCAGGCCCTCGAGTCCTGGCAACATCCTCGTAAATCCTCTCTGCACTTGCAGCTTAATAAGCACCAAACGTGGGCAAGCGGGATTAGTGTAGATGGGACAAGTTGGTCGGTGTGGGCAGGTTGGGCCGAAGGGCCTGTTTCCACACTGTATGACTCTATGACTGTTCAAATTTTGTTCATTACGACATATAACAAAAAAGCAAGTGCGCTCTGCGAAAGCCCTTTAGAAAGGGCCCTCCAGTCACAAGTCCATGATCACTATCAATGCTTGCTTCCTGCCACTGAGACTACTTTGGATCCCAAGGGCTTTAATTTTCTGTCATGTAGGACATTGTCAAAATCCATGGAGACAACATCAAATGTGTTATCCTCAATGATCCTTCTTGTTAAATGCACTAACCTCAATCTAGTTAGACAAATACAACCGTCACAATGTAAATCCATGCTGACAACCCATGAATAATCCACTTTTTACTGACTGTTGATCAATATTGCTCCTCAGAATTAATTCCAAGAGTTTGCCCACCAATGGGGATTGGGTACACCGGTCTGTCATTACATTCCTTTCACTCCTTGTGAGCAAATATCACTCATTAAGTTTTCTGGCACTAAATCTGTGGGCAAGGAAGATTGGAGAACGGTGGGGCAAGAGTTTACTCACTTGTTTCTCCTAACAACCTGGATGGACTGCGTGTGCCCATGGTAATTTATCTACATTTAAAGATCCTAAACCACTTCCTACCTCTTCCCTCACCGTGCTTATTCCATCCAGTGTTTCGCATAGACTTAGTCTTACTGCATGGAAACAGGCCCTTTGGCCCAACTCGCCCATGCCAACCAAGATGCCTCATCTAAGCTAGTCCCATTTCCCCACGTTTGGCCCATGTACTTCTAAGTTCTTTGTGACTTCTTTATCCACGATATATACATCATTCCACTTTTTTTGTATAATCAGGACAATCTTTCTCATCAATCCACCTGCTATGGACGATCTACTCACAACAGTGTAGGCAGGAGTAAACACCTCAGCGAAACACAGTCTTTGTGCTGACGATCATCTTTGTTGTGTTGTGTGGAGCCAGCACCTTGCAAATGGGATGAACTTTGAACAGATCCAGCATGCAAGGCTGGATATTCTTCGGAGATGCAGGACAAGACAGCAATGGAATTAGATTCAACCAAGATCTTCATCATCTTCCAGCATAGAATGTAGAACAGTACAGCACAGCAACAGGCCCTTTGGCCCACAATGTCTGTGCTGAACATGATGCCAAGTTACACTGATCTGCTCTGCTGTACATGATCCATAACCCTCCATTCCCTCCATTTCTATATATCTATCTAAACGCCTCTTAAATGCCACTATTGTATCTGCCTCCACCACCACCATCCCTGACAATGCGTTCCAGGCACTCACGACTCTCTGTATAACAAACCTGTCCCGCACATCTCCTTTAAACTTTGCCGCTCTCACCTTAAAGAAATGCACTCTCGTCTTTGACATTTCTCCCTGGGAAAAGGGTTTTGACTGTCCACCCTGTCTAAGCCTCTCATAATTGTATATACCTCTATCAGATCTCCCCTCAACCTCCAGATTTGTTCAGCCTCTTCTTATAGCTAATACTGTCAAAGTATTCAGGCAACATTCTGGTGAACCTTCTCTGCACCCTCTCCACATTCTTCCTGTAATAGGCTGATCAGAACTACACACAATATTCTAAATGTAGTCTAATCAAAGTTCTATAAAGCTGTGTTCAAAAGGTCTGCTTCAGGCTGAAAGAGTAGCTGGGGAATGGGATGGGGCCAGTGGTCTCAGCGCGCAGTTAATGATGGGACTGAAGATGATGGGACTGAAGATGATGGCTTTCCAGCGTTTAACTGGGCAGGAGATTTCTGTTTATGCAATTTAAGATGATAAAAGCACCAAGATGTGGTGGTGAAACAGATCTGCCCATCACCCGTGTACATGTGGAAATGGATATATGAAAATATCCACCTGGACTACTGGACTCGACCCATGATAACTGCTCCCTGCGGCAGCGCAGACTAAAACCCATGCTTTATTTTGAAAGAGGTCACAAATCCAATGGAAATATAAGGCAATGCTACCTCTCTGTACCAGAGGCTGGTATTTTATAGGCAAGAGCGTCTGAGCAGATGATCATTTCTCCAGAGACACAAGGACTCTGAAAAATCGATGCTAACATTTTACACAATCAATAAGCAGTCCCTTACATGCCTGGGGTTTTATTTTCCTGGTTTTTCTCTCTCTCTCTGTCATTCCCAATACGACCAGTTTCTGAATAAATATACACAGGCACGGTGATAAAGATCAGAGCGGACATTTTGTGCCCATTCTCTGTGCAGAACATCAGAAAGTGAGCAGAAGGAGGTGACATGGGCCCTTGCACCTCTTCTGTCCCTCACTGAGATCATGGCTGATTCACATCTCACGATCATTTTCCCACCTGACCCAGATATCCTCTGATTCCCTTTTGTTTGAAAATTCTAGCGACTTCAGATTTGAATCTACTCGATAACGAGAAGGGTCTGAAGAAGGGTCCCAACCAAAACATTGCATATTCGTGTTCTCATGTTACAGAGCACTATATTTACATTTTTAATTCGCTGCTGCAAGTAAGAATTTCACTGTTCCTTTTCGGGACAATAAAACACTCTTGCCTCTTCCCCATTGCTGCTGCCTAACCTGCTGAGTTACACCAGCACTTTGTGTTTTTTGCTCAAGATTCCAGCATCTGCAGGTTGTTGTGCATACTCAACAAATAAGTATCCAACTCTCTGAGGAAAAAAAAATCTCTATTTGAAGAAATGTTTTCTCATCTCTCTCCCAAATGGCCAACTCCTGATCCTGAGACAGTGCCTTTGAATACAAGACCCTCCAGTGAGAGTGGTTGCCCCTCAACATCCCACCTATTAATCATTCTGACTCTGGTGTGTTTCAATATAATCACCACTAGTTTTTCTAAACTTCAATGTGCACAGGTCAATCTTCACCACTCAAACAATCAACTTCAGCCCCAGAATCATTCGAGGGAATCCATGTCTCCTTGACAAGTGAATATCTATAAAACATTATTAATGATAAGACATCCCAATAATAAGTTGGTGATACAAGAGAAAGCAAGTGCTGGAATCTTGAGCAAAAAACAAACTGAAGGGACTCAGCGGGTCGGGCAGCATCTGTGGAGGGAAATGGACACTCGATGTTTCTGGTTGGGACCCTTCAGACGAACGACTGCTCGAAGCCAGTGATACGGAACTAAGTAAGAGGCACGTGGAAGGCTATATAGCAAATCTCACAAAGTAAACGTTATAGCTCTAGACCATCCCATCAAAGAATCCTAGAGCAGGGACAGCATAGGTTGGATACCAAGCAAATCTAAACTGAAAGAATGATATGGCGAGAGAGAATGTGTAGGAAGGAACTGCAGATGAGAGTAGATGGATTGAATGAGAAATCCAGGAAGAAATATACAGCTACTCCCCAGGTTATAGCAAGGTTCCGTTTCTATGAACAATTCCTAACCAGATCGTTCTCGAGTCGGAAATGTGGCTGTAAACTGATTTTTAGCAGGGAGACAGAAATCAGGAGAGTGAAGGCCATCTGGCCTAACAACTGTTACTGAGAAAATGCTGGGGTTTAATATGAAGGAGACAAGAGCAGAACATTTAGAAAATCATAAGAAAATCAAGCAAAGTCAACATAGTTTTATTGAAGATAGATCATATTTCCTGGATCTCTTTAACAAAAATATAACAACCAGGGTGGATAAAGGGAACCAAAAAGGCTGTTTACTTCAGTTTCCAAAAGGCATTCAGTAAGGTGCCACATAAAAGGTTACTGTGGAAGATAGGAGCGTCTGAGTTTGGGGTCAAATACAGGCACGGATAGGACTTTGGCCAACTAACAGAAAATAAAGAGTGGGGGTAAATCGGCCATCTTTGGATTAGCAATTAGTAGCTACTGGGGTTCCACAGGGATCAGTGCTGGTGTCTCAACTCCGCAATAAAGTTTGGATGAAGGGACAGAATGTGCCGTGGCCACATTTGCAGATGATACAAAGATAAGGCGGAGGCACAAAGAATCTGTAGACAGATCTGGATTGGCCAAGTGGGTGGGCAGGAAGTTGTCAGACCAAGTATGATGTGGGGAATTGCGAGGGTGTCCACACTGGAAGGGAAGATGAAAAAGAAAATTATGTAAAGGGAGTGAGACTGCAAATTGTATTGAAGGATCTGACAGTCCCAGTGAATGAGACACAAAGGGTTATAATGCAAGCACAGGAGACTGCAAATGCTGGAATCTGGAGAAAAAAACCCAAACTGCTGGAAGAACTCAACAGGTCAGGCAGCATCCGTGGAGGTGAGGAGACGCTGGAAGTTTTGGGTTGCAATACTGCATCAGGTGATAATGCAGGTCCAGCAAGTGATGAAGCTGCTGTACAGCAGGCTTTACTACAGGGATTTGAGATTCTCTCCTCAGGGAGATGTTGGAGGTGGAGTTATTGCATGTACTGAAGGTGGAGATTGGCACAAAATGCAAAGGAGTCAAGTGTGTAGGAAGAGTGTGAAGAGGAGTTGCTGAGGCCAAGACTGAGTCAGCCATGATCCAGTCTAATGGCAGAGTAGGTCCGAGTCATTTGTCCATGAATCTATTTCCTATCTTCGGAACAGCAGAAGTGGTGCATTTGGACTTTCAGAAGGCATTTGATAAAGTACCGCGCAGAGATTATTGAACAACATTAGAACATACATGATTGGGAACAATATCTTGGTGTGGCTGAAGGTCGGTGGACAGGAAAACAAATTATTATTGTGAGCACAAAGAGACACGAGGTACTGCAGATGCTGGAATCTTCAGCAAAACATAAAGTCCTAGAGGAACTGATCAACCTGATGAAGGGTCCCGAACCAAGACCTCATCTCCACCAAGTCAATCTCCCCCACCATACACTCTACACTGACAAACTGCATCACTGAAATAAAATCTTGGCTTCAATCAAATTTCCTCAAACTCAATTGCAACAAATCTGAAATCATCATCATTGGTCCAAAAACGCTCACCAAATCCACCCAAAACTTCATCCTCAACATTGATGGTCTCCCAGTATCCACCTCACCTCACATCCGGAATCATGGAATCATCTTTGATCAAGCCCTCTCCTTCGACAAACACATCAAACACATCACAAAGACAGCCTTCTTCCACCTCAAAAACATTGCCCGTCTCCGTCCATCCCTCTCCTCCACAGCTGCAGAAACCCTCATCCACGCCTTCATCACCTCCCATCTGGACTACTGCAACAGCCTCCTCTATGGCGCACCCTCAAAAATCATCAGTAAACTTCAATACATTCAAAACTCCGCTGCCCGTCTACTCACCCACACCCCGATCCGTGACCATATCACCCCCGTCCTTTATAAACTCCACTGGCTCCCCATCCCCCAGAGAATCCAGTACAAAATCCTCCTCATAACCTACAAAGCCCTCCATAACCTGGCCCCATCCTACCTGACCGACCTCCTCCACAGGCACACTCCCACCTGCACCCTCCGCTCTGCTGCTGCCAATCTCCTATCCCCCCACATCCGGACCAAACTCAGATCCTGGGGGGACAGGGTTTTCTCCATCGCTGCTCCCACCCTATGGAACTCACTACCCCAAAACGTTAGAGACTCCTCCACACTCACCACATTCAAAACATCGCTGAAGTCTCACCTGTTCAGTACTGCCTTCAACCACTGAAGGTCACCTCACCTTCTGTCTCCTTTCTCTGTTCGTTTATTTATTTACTTATTTATCTATTTATTAATTTCCCTATGTTCTCTAAATCTCTGTAAAGCGTCTTTGAGTATATGAAAAGCGCTATATAAATAAAATACATTATTATTATTATTATTATCCATTTCCTGACCCGCTGAGTTCTTGCAACACTTTGTGTTTCATTATTGAATTCAGCAGGGGTGCCTGGTGAGATACCACAATCTACATAAATGATGGGATCAGGACTAGGATATGCAAGTTTGTTGATGATTCTAAGCTAGGTGGTAGTGTGGGATGGATGGAGAATGAGAGATGCATCAGGGGTATAGGGACAGATTAAATGAAAAGGCAAGGACATGGCAGATGAAATATGATTTGTAAAATTGTAAAGTTATTCCATTAGGGTGATTTTTAAATGGTGAGAGATTGAAAGGTTTTGGTGCTCAGTGGATAGTTAACGTGTAGAATCGGCAAGCATTTAGAAAGGCAAATGATACATTAGTCTTTATTACAAGGGAATTTGAATACACGAGTGGATATGTATCACAGGTCCACCACCGATTTTCCAGCCCTCTTGGTTCCAGAGCCTTGCCGGATTATCCACTTTGCCAGACCAAGAGAGGTCACGTAATAATAATTCAACAATACACCTCTTACCCAATAATTATACCCCTCTCAAATCTCTAAAGCTCCAAGGACTGCTAGAAACTTAAATAATGAATTACCAATTAACAAAGAAGTAAACATTTAACTCTTGCAGAATGGAGGCACATGTTCCAAAAGAGCACGTGCAATGCTGTCGTAAATTTGTCCGGATTAAAGGAGGTGCCGGACTATCAGTTGCCAGAAAATCGGTGGTGTACCTGTACTGCGATTACACTGAACTCTGGTGAGGCAGCATCTGGAATGTTTTGTAAAAGTCAGGTCTTCCTATCCAAGATGGATGCACTTGTGATAGTGGGATTGCAGTAAAGGTTCATGAGAAGAAATGTCTTCAGCTGGAGGGTAGGGGAGGCGAGGCTCTGGGAACTCAGTCACTGAGCATATTCAATGTAGTGTTTGATGGAATTTTTAATCAATGGGAAGGAGATTGCAACAGGACAGTGGCACTGAGGTAAAAGGTCAGCCATGTTCTTATAAAAGTAGTAGCAAGGGCCATATGACCTCCTATATTTTTTAAAGAGGCTTTTAGCTAGGCGCATGGATTTGCTGGGAATGGAGGAATATGGATCATATTCAAGGAGAGGAGATTAGTTTAACTTTGCATCATGTTCAGCATGGACATTGTGGGCTGGAGGGCCTATTCCTGTGCTGTACTTTTCTATATCTTTTATGTTCTTATTCAGTCTCTGAATCAGTCTCTCCAGAACATCCTGGTTTTCGAAGAGAACACAGAGGGCTGAGGAGGCTCATTTGCATTCAGCACAGAAATGAAAGAATATGGGACATGAGGTAGCAATGGCCAAGACCTTACTGAACAACAGATCAGATGCAAGGCAATGAATGCTTCTGTTTCTATTCTGTTCTTCCAACAGTCAAACTCCTTCTAGATTGGACCTTCTGCCCATTTTGCATCTCCATTTCCCAATGTCTCTGACTGAGTTTATAATCAAACTGCAAAATGAAATTTCAGAGACACAAGGAACTGCAGATGCTGGAACCTTGAGCAAAACAGTGGTGGAGACAACATCTGTGGTTGAAAATTGTCAATTGGACAAGTCTGAAGGGTCATGACCTGAAACGTCGTCTGGCCATTCCCACCACAGGTGCTGGCTGACCTGCTAAGTTCGTCTGACAGTTTGTGTTTTGCTCAAGATGAAAGTTCACCTCAGCAGGGTAAGATGGGAATGATCCCCTACTGATCAAAATGAGAATCCAGTAGCAAGTGTCCATGTTTTAACCATTAACCGTCTGCTGATAAGTGCCTGCGTGTTGCTGACACATTGAAACTCTTACCTGGAGTCTGTGTATTTGGTTAAGGTGGCGAGGCTGCTGGTATACATGTGTCCGCCAACATCAATATGAACAGGAGCATTGGACTTGGTGAGCTGTGCTGGCAGTGGAATGCCCTGAGATATCACAGGTGACACAGGGGAGCGAGTCAGAGACAGGCGTGACATTGTTCTTCCCTCCTGGAAACACAACAAGGAAAGAATCACAGTAACAAAGGCAACATTTTTTATGTTTGTGTTATACCGCCTGCTGTCTGGCCAGAGAAACAATGGGGCACTGGTCCAAATACTCAAATATGTAATAGCTGGAACATCAGACACTTGCAGGCTACGAGGGTACATCATCAACATGTGCAAATCCAAGGAGTGGGAAGTTTATTGATCCCATTCAATGTCATATCTGTGAAGGAAGATAGGCACAAAATGCTGGAGTAACTCAGCGGGTCAGGCAGCATCTCGGGGGAGAGATGGAATGGGGATGTACGGGAGATACATATCTGGTTTCTGGGTTGCATATCTGGGTTGGGAGCCCACTTTAAATGTAATGGCTGGTGGCCATAAACATCGCAAAATTCCCACGCTTACCTGACCGTCAAACTGTCGCCTCCAATCTACCTGTCAAATGTCCTGACGGTAAATAAATTGGTTAAACACAAGCATTTTATGGTATTTTGAAATGACTTTACTTATTTTAATATAATGTGCTTCTAAATGCATCTAAGAGAACCTAGCAAACCTGGGGACAGCAGGCGACAGCGCCCGCAATAAGCAACGATACCTGGCGACAAACCAACTGTCGCCGAGAAATTTCACTCCGGATGATTTCTCAGTGACGCGCTGAGATCCACTACGATTCTTGGAAGACTCTCCACGATCATGCCCGCGACACCCGGCAAACTGTCGGCGACAGCCTAGTCGCCGGCAGTCGCCTTAAAATCGCCTAAAGTGGGACAGGCCCTTAAGTTGGTCTCTTATTCCTTCTGAGCTTTCAGAATCTGTGAGCTGACTCAATCTCTCTCTCCCTCTGAGCGTTTAGAGTCTTTGAGCACTCTCCCTCCTCCCTCCCTCTCTCTCCTTCTCAGCATTTAGAATCTGTGAGCCGTTTTTAAATCAATCATCTCACTGATCTGTGGAGATTGATCTAAAGCCATTGAGGACAGCCAATCCTCACGTGCAGCCCTGGACTATCCAGCAGGTACACAGTGATCTCCCTGACATGGAGCAAAATTCAAAAGGACACTAAAAGAGACAGCTCATTCTGCATTTCTTTGAATATTCCATTGTATTTAAAACTACTGCAAATGAGGAAAAACCTAATTGAAAAAGGCACCTCATCTAATTAGGCGATGGAGATTCTGCTGCTGCAGTTGCTGGAATTGTTAATGACTTTGGTACAGTGCTGATTACTGCTGTTGGAAATAAAAAAAGATTGGTATTGGTTTATTATTGGCACATGTACTGAGATACAAAGAAAATATTTCTTTGCGTGCTATCCAGTCAAATCATACAATTCATGGGTATAATCAAGACATACACAAGTACAACTGGTAGTTTATGGAGTCATAGAATTATACAGCATGCAAACATAGCCTTCAGTCCATCTTACACGTGCCAACCAAGTTGCCTAACCAAGCTAGTTTAACATGCCTGTACTGGGTCCATATCCCTCTAACCACGTACATGTCATGTTTCCTATCCACGTACCTGTCCAAATGCCTTTTAAATGGTGTTATTGTCCCTGCCTCAACTATTTCCGCTGGCAGCTCATTCCATATACCCGCCAACTTCTGTGTGAAAAAGGTGCTCCTCAGATCCCCGTTCAATCTTCCCCTTTCGCCCTAAACCTTAGTGCAAAGAGGAAAATACCAGAGTGCAGAATATAGTTTTATAGGTACAGAGAAGGTGCAGGAAAAGAATTGCAAGGTCCACAAAGCAATACGTTGGGAGACCGGGTCTACTCCCTGGTTTATGAGAAGACTGTCTGTAGTCTGATCACAGCAGAGAAGAAGCTGTTCCTGAACCTGGTGATGCATGCGTTCAAGCTTTTGTATCTTCTGCCTGAGAGAAGAGTGAATGCAAAGGTGGCTAAAGACCAGAGGTCCATCACGGGCGGCCATTTCCCCCTCACGCAGGAAGATGGTTAATTGGCCGCTGGAAAGTGTCTCTAGTGTGCAGGTTGATGTTATAATCTGGGAGGAGTTGATGGAAATGGGTAAATAGTGAACGACAGTCGGCATGCACTCAGGGGGCCGAAGGGGCTGTTTCCACGCCACCTCGTACTCTGCCGCTCTCACCTCAGATCCCCCATCTTACATCGTGCACCTCACACATCACATCTGCACCTCACATCTGGCAAACCCCCCTTTTACACGCAGCACCCCACACTTCACCCACTCCCTAACCAAGGGCAAAGGCTGCCCTCAAGGGCCTGACCTTGGACCCCACAACGCACACCTCACATTCTGAACCTCACCATCAAGCCTCAGCTCTCACATCTGGATCTGAGCAGATGTGACGCACCGATTCACTAAAAGCCAGCGCTCTATATGCTGGGAGAAATTTAAAGGAAAATAGGACCGACAACGGGAAAGTATGAGAGAGAGCAGCAGTTAACAGAAAAGGATTCAGAAGTCTTTTCAAGTAACAGGCAGCAAGAGGAAGGGTGAACTGATTCTCAGGAATGTCATTTATGTAGTGTATTCAGGCAGATGACAGAAATGGATTGCTTGAATGTCCCTAGCACGGTGCACTGAAATAGGCCCTTGAGCCCATCACCTAGAACTGATCTTTATCAATCCCATTTACTGGCACTTGGTCGACAGCCTGCCACCCCTTGGGCATTTAAGCATCCATCTACACGTTGACTGTCTTGGGAGGAACTGCCCCCACCATGAAGGCAATCCGTTCAAGAGTCCGATCACTGGGTACGTTCTTCCTCTGATCGCCTCTAAACCTATTACCCTTTACTCTCAACCCAGTGACCAGTTTAATACACCTCACAATAGGAAAAAGTAGCTATATTTCAGTGCTCCATGCTAGGAACATTCAAGCAATCCATTTCTGTCATCTGCCTGAATACAGTACATAACAGTTTACCTATATAATACCTCTGTAAGGTTCCCCCCATCAGACTCCTCCAAGGAATACAACCCCAATCTATCCATATCACTGAAACGCTCCTCCCTGGGCAACATCCTGGTGAATCTCCCCTGTATTTCAAGTGTGATAATATCCATCTTACAATGTGTTATAGTATTTCAAGTGTGACAATATCCATCTTACAATGTGTTATAGCTGTGCTATAGTTTGGTCTGACCAAGGCATTATAAAATTGTACCTATTCTCTTTGCTGTGATATTCTATGCCCAGCTAATGAAGGCCAGCTTTTGATTTACCTTCTCCACCACCTAATCTAGTTGTGCTGTCACCTTCAGGGATCCTTAGTAAGGATGCCCCTGTTCCTCATTGCTCCTGGGGTCCTGCCATTCATGGTGTATGTTCTACCCTTATTGGTCCTCACAAAGGGTATCACCTCGAACTGATCTGCCCGTCTAACCAATTTATATCATATCATTTTATAGCCGAGAATAACCTCCCCACTATCAGCAACACTGGGTTATTATATTTTGAGATGTGTGTTATTGCATTAACGGGCCTGTAAAATTACAGAAGGTAAGCATTTCAATGTTCTATTGCCGGTTAAACACGCAAAACTCTTAAATAGGGTTATAGAGGGATGAAGATTTGATAGAGTATAACATTATCCTGAGTTTATAAGTTTATAAGGGGTAAAAAGAAGGGAGTTGTGCCCATTTGCAGTGATTTGAGGGTTGGAGGTCACCGATTTACTGGACAAAAGAGGTAAAGATGATGCGAGGAAAAATGTTTACAAAGGGTGGTAGAATCCATTTATGATTCCGATGGCAATACTGATGACAGATCAGAGGGCCACAGAAAGTGGAAGGAGCATGGAAGCTGCAAGGCGAAATTAAAGAGGAAAAATAGAAAGACAAAGAAGGTGGGATCAAAGTAGCGGGGTTGGAAGGTGCTGATGACGTGCTGTTTTATAAATGGAATGGATTACTGTGGCAAATTGCAGGCCAGTCAGCATAGCGGAGGAACGGAGTGATCTTGGTGTGTACCTCTACAAATCCCCAAAGGCAGCTGGGCAGATTGACAGGGTGGTTAAGGTGCAGGTTTACTGGATATAAGGCGTAGTGAACAAAAGCAGGGAGATCACTCGTGCACAGGGATGGCCACTAGTTGGACAGGTGTGAAGATAGTATGCAGTTAGTCACTGTATGAGAGGAGGCAAGGTTGCCTGGCTGTGAAGGAGGTTTATAAGGATGTCGCCCACCTATCAGGAGAGTGATGTGGCATTGGAAAAAAGGAGACAGAGCGAAGCTTAGTTAAGTTGTGTACAACTATGAGAGGTCTGGCCACAGTGATTAGGAAGCACCAGTTTTCTTAGCCTCCAGGACAATAACTGGAGACTAACGATTTCAATTAATTGGTAGAAAGATCAAAGGAACATTAGGAAAATATTTTCCATTCAGTGAAGTCTGGAACTCACAGCCTGGAAAGATGGAGGAGAGAGAAGATGTAACATGTTTATGAAGTACCCAGATGTTATGTTGAAGAGCCATGATCTAACCTAATGTCTATTTTGGCTGTCGTGGACATGATTGGCCTTCTTCTATCTGCAAATTTCAGTAAAACCTCAGAGTTTCTTCAGCTCAAACGATGCAGGATTGACGGGAACTATAAGGATGGATATCTGAGCATCAGCATATTTGCTTTCTTTGGCAGATTCAGTATGTCCACGAGGATTCTCTCAAACTTCTACAGAAGTGCTTTAGAAAGTGATGCATCTCAGCCTGGTACACCAACTGCTTTGTTCTTGACTGCCTGAACATGCAAAGAGTGGTGAACACAGCCCAGACCATCACGGGCTCGTCACTTCCTTCCATCCAGTCCATCTTCTTGGTGCGTTGCATCAGGAAGGTTGGAAGTGTCGTCAAGAATGCCTGTCACCCTGGACATTCCCTTTCCTCTCTTCTATCTTCTGGGAGAAGATACAGGAACCTGAAAGCTTGGATGTCTAGACTTAAAAACAGTGCCTGGACCACATTCACACCTCATTTCACAAGTCTACCTCATTTGGTTATTCCTTTAGTATACTTGGAAATTCATTTACACTACTTAGATTTAACAAACTTTGACCTTTCTGATGTTTTGCATTCATCATTGTATTTTTAAAGTTTAGTTTGGTGTAGAGATACAATATAGAAACAATATGGATACAATTTGGGGGTCTTCAGCCCCCCAAATCCATGGGACCATCGATCACCTGTTCACACTAGTTCTAAGTTATTCCACTTTCTTATCCACTCCCTAAACACTGGAGGTGATTTACAGAGGCCAATTACCCTGCAAACCCATATGTCTTAGAGATGTGGGAGGAAACTGGAGCATCCAGAGAAAATCCATACAGTCACAGAGTGAACACTCCATACAGACAGCACCCATGGTTAGGATCAAACCCAGGTCTCTGGCACTGTGAGGCAGCAGCACTATCAAATATACCACTATTTATTGATGTATTTCCCATTACTATATGTACACTGTTTACTCGTTAGGTTCTTATGAACAAGGAGTTTCATTGCACCATGGTGCATATGACAATAAACTAATCAAATCTAAGGATAGACACAAGGAACTACAGATGATGCTTTACAAAGAAAAACACAAATTTCTGGAGGAACTCAGCGGGTCAGGCAGTATCTCTGGAGAACATGAATAAGCGATGTTTCAGGTCAAGACCCTTCTTCATATTCATTGTAGTAGAGAGAAGAAAACTGGAAGATGGTGGGGGGGGGGGCAAGACAAAGCCTAGCAAGTGATAGGTGGATACAGATGAGGGTGAGGTTGATTGGCAGATGGTTGGACAAAGGACAGAGATGAAAAGACAAAAACGTGTGAGAGGTAAGGATAGAAGAGGTGTGAAATGTGAAGCCAAAGGAAGGAAGATAGGTGGAAAGGGACAGGGGGAAATAGGTGTGCGTCCTGCTGGGGCTCAGGAAAGAGAGGGGGAAAACTGGATGGGTGAAAAAGGTTGAGGGAGCTGTCTGTAGGTTCGTTACTGGAGAATTCAATGTTCATACCTTTGGGTTGGTGCAGTATCAACAAGACAAGACAAGACAAGAGATTGTAAGCTGTCCAAGAGGAATATGAGGTGGTGTTCCTCCAGTTTGTGTGTGCCCTCTCTCTGGCAATGGAGCCAGGACAGAAAGGTCAGTATGGGAATGGGAAGGGGAGTTAAAATGGTTGGCAACCAGGAGATCCAGTAGGCCTTGGTGGAACACGTGCAAGTGTTTGGTGAAATGAATGCTGAGTCTACGCTTGGTTTCGCCAATGTCCCCCTACCTTTATCCTTCTACCACTTACGAGGCTTTGTTCCACCCCTCCTCTCTGCCAGCTTTCTCCCCCCCCCCCCCCCCCCCCCCCACCATAATCAGTCTGAATAAGGGTCCAAACCAAAATCATCACCTATCCATGTTCTTCAGAGATGCTGCCTGACCCGCTGAGTTACTCCAGCCCATTGTGTTTTTTTCCTAATCTAATGATGATGGCCAATATTTCCAGGGTTTAAGGTAATGTGAATAACAATGAAGGTACTTTGAAAACCCAGGAAGTTAATCCTGATTTTGTTGGGAGCAGCCTCGATGGATTCAGAGCTGTTTGACTTTCACTAACAGCTGCAGTCGTCAGCTGCTGAAGTAGCCTCTGAGACGCAAGTGTCCACCTGAATGTTCAGCATCACACTGAGGCTGACAGCTGCAACTGTGCGCTGGAATCCAGCTGTTTCATTCCCAAACACCGCAGTCAGAGAAAGGAACTCCTTATTACAATCGTAAAGTTTAAAAGGACACAGTGAGTGCTAAAAAAATAATGTAAGGATTTTAGTGAATGCAGACTGCCACGAAATTTCTTTAGGTGTGGCTAATGTATTATGCACAAACATATTAATATAAATTTACCAATTCAAGTTCTGTTTGCAAGTGGTCCAAAATATTCAGCATTGGACTTAGAACGAACTGCCACAGTCAGTCTTTTTCCCCAGGGTGGAAATGTCAAAGACTAGAGGTCATAGATTTAAGGTGAGGGGAGCAAAGTTAAAAGGAGAGATGCGGGGCATGTTGTTGTACACAGAGTGGAGAGTGCCTGGTACGCACAGCTGGGGGTGGTGGTGGAGGCAGATATGATAGTGGCATTTAAATGGCTTTTAGATATGCACATGGATATGCAGGGAATGGAGAGATAGGGATCAAGTGCAGGCAGAGATCAGTTTAAATTGACATCATGTTCGACACAGACATTGTGAGCCAAAGATTCTGGACTTGTGCTGCATTGTTCTATGTACTGTTTGTCTGAGAATGGGTGTATCTTTAAAATCACTTAATGCACTATCTGGGGGAAGCAACAAAAGCATGGGACCAGTGTTACTTGCAATTCACACACCTATCCCCTTTAAAATATCTCACCCCACTCCTTCGTCATCAATGGATCAAAATCTTGGTCTGTCCAACCAGACAGCACTATGGCAGTGCACTGCAGTGGGGATGCAGGTGGTGGCAATGGGAGGGGGTGAGCTGAAGTTCGGTGTATCTTCAAATTTCTTTCAGGTCTTCAACCAGCTAGCATTTTCTTGCTGCCAGCGTCAGTCTCACTGGGACACTGCGCTAATGAACCGAGGGAAAGCAGTCTCTTCTGCTTGTTGTTTTAAACATAAGTAGATGAACAAGTTACTGCAACAATTGGGGTCATGAGAAACTGCAGCACCTGATGCTTTTCACCCCTTGTCTTTGTCACTTATTCCATCCATCCATCTCCTAACCAAACGTCCTCACCTGTATTCACCGATTACTTGTCAAGCTTTATCCTGCTCCATCTCTCTCTTCCAGCTTTCTCCCCTCTATTCCATCAGTCTGAAGAAGGGTCCCAGCCTGAAACATTATCTGCCCATTCACTTCACAGATGCTGCCCAACCTGTCATGTTTTGCTGTGGTAGATGCTGCCTGGGGCTCCATGCATCGATGTTGAAATGCTGCACTAGCTGTGATGCAACTTTTTGTAATTCAGGCTGTTGTCTGGTTTCCTGTGCCAGCAAATGGCCTTCAAGAGGAAGTGGCATTTCCAGGGGTGGCTGCCTCTTGAATTTGCATACCAGAGGAAACACCATAAAAGCTAAGCTCCAACTGTACACAGATCGAAAAGAAACAGGTCACCAAAAGGGAAGTGAAGGGCCTGAAACATATATATACCTGTTGTCCCAACTCACAATATAGTATAATGGGCACTGCGTAACCCTCAGATCATCTCCAGAAGATGTTAATCCTCCCTCGGGTACCATTCCTTAAGGCTTCAACACTTCAAAGCTCCAGAAAGTGCTGTCTCTCTGTTCGGTACAGATCCTCGGGGTAATGATTCCTGTTGTGATAGTCCCTGAAGGTATTAATTCTGACAATGGGACAATCTTGAGGGGACCTCCTAAGCATGCTGACACTCACTGGGGGAAGAGTCCCTGAGAGTCACTGAGATCCAGCTCCTCAGGTTGCCAGTTGTCATTGGGATACAATCCCTCAAGCACAGATTTTCATTAATGTACGAGTGCCTCAGGTACTGATTCTGACTACGATCCAGTTTTTTAAACAGTGACCCCATTGTAGCTGCAGTTATTTATGCCATTGACTCTTAAAGAGGTGCTTTTTATAGACACAAATTCTCACAGGAATACAACTTCACAGGCTACGGTCATAGACCCACCACATCCATGATCCATGACAACCACATTCATGACAACTATTGCACTTACCTGTACAAATCTCACTTATAGACACAAAATTCTGGAGAAACTCAGCGGGTCAGGCAGCATCACAGGAGAAAGTGGATAGGTGACATTTCAGGTCAAGACTCTTCTTCAGTCCCAACCCAAAATGTAACCGATCCATGTTGGCATGATCCCCAGAATGTGCAGAGAATTTTTTTAAATGGGATTAAAGTAGAATTACTATAAACGGACAGTTTATGGTTGGCACCGAGCCGGTGGGCTGAGGGGGCTGTTGAAATGCTGTATGACCCTGTGATTCTAAAAGCAGATGCTGATTCAAGGCAACGCGACCATAGCATAACGAGAGGTACACAGAGAGTGATGTAACATCTCTACCAAAGGAAGCACAGCCCATTGGGAGCCTGTGACCACGGAGCAGTTTGATTGATTTCTGGTGTAAATTGGTTCCAAATACACAATACAAATTGCTTCACACCAATATCCATGCCACACCTTTGTGGCTCGTACATGCCACAAAAGTCACCTTTTCTCAAAATTGTGCAGAATTTACGAGAGAGAAAGGCCCTTTGCCGAAAAGGCTCCTAATTCATAGTCTACATAAGCCTCGAACTGCATCTCTTCCCATCAGCACAGTTTCTTCCTCCCTCAGTTTCGCTCATTGTGATTCACCTTGACAACTTCCTTTGAGAACGAGTTCCACATTCTCACTGCTGTCCGGGGAAAGAGGGTTGTACTAAATTTCTAATTTGTTACTATCTCATAATCATGGTTCCTAGTCCAGGACAACACCTAGCCCATTGAACCCTGCAAAAAAACGTTAAAGAAACCTACTCAGTACATAGGCCTGGGGCCTGGCTGGCACTGCTAATCTGAGCTGGATTAGTGCTTCACCTGCTGTTATAGGTTTCAATAGTGTTGAGCTGCGAAGGAGTTAAACTGGCTGGTTACTGCCTCAAAGAGCATGTGGACAGATGTTACTTGAAGACAGAGTCAAGAGTTCAGAAAGTAGAGAACAATAGCATGGTACAAGGCTGCTATGGCACCCTTACCAATGTTTCTATACACAACGTGAACAAGGGATTATCATTTACACCACGTTTACAAAAAACATCTACACATCAACAAAGCAGTCACTGGCACAGAGCACTGGAGCAGAGAGGTCACTGTTCGACATTGTGAGGGGACCGAATAAAATTATTAGAGAAAAAGGGAGCTGGTCAAGATGTGCTTCTATTTTAGTATAGTGGGTTCTGAAGTTGCCAATGAGACCAGTGCAGGAGACATCAGACAATACAGACGCTGGAATCTGGAGCAGCGGGGAAACACAGCGGGTTGAGCAGCATCTGTGGAGGGAAATGGAGAGTCGATGCTTCGGGTCGGGATCCTTCATCGGGTATGGAATGTGCAACCAATGTGGGAACTTAGACTATTCTATAGAAGGGGCAGGTGGAGTGGGGTATTCCTTCCACTCTTGACACTGGGTTGCAAGGGCATCCGATGCATGGACGAGTTTCTCAATAACATTCCCAAAACTCCTTCTCCACCTTGAGTAGACATGGGCCAGAGATCACCGGGAATCAGTGGGGATATCACACATTTTTCCAGGAGGCATTGTGAACATTCTTGAATCTTGCCCTCTGTTTGTTTGGTAATCTCTTTCCAGAACAGAGCTCAGAACAGAATGTCAGTTTAGGAATCTAAAGTAAGGGATTTGAATGATACGGTCTACCCAACACACCAGGCCAAGGAAGATCTCCACAACTGATGACAGAAGAATTCTCTCTATATTAAAGAAAAATCCCCAAACACCTGTCCGACAGATCAGAAACACTCTTCAGGAGTCAGGTGTGGATTTGTCAATGATCACTGTCCGCAGAAGACTTAATGAACAGAAATAGAGGTTACACTGTAAGATGCAAACCACTGGTTAGCCGCAAAAATAGGATGGCCAGGTTAGTTGGCCAAAAAGAATTTAAAAGAGCAACCACAGTTCCGGAAAAAGATCTTGTGCACAGATGAGACGAAGATTAACTTATATCAGAGTGATGGCAAAAGCAAAGTATGGAGGAAAGAAGGAACTGCCCAAGATCCAAAGCATACCACCTCATCTGTGAAACACAGTGGTGGGGGTGTTGTGGCCTGGGCATGTATGGCTGCCCAAGGAACTGGCTCACTTATGTTCATTGATGATACAACTGCTGATGGTAGTAGCATAATTAATTCTGAAGTGTATAGATACATCCTATCTGCTCAAGTTCAAACAAATGCCTCATAGCTCATTGGCCGGCAGTTCATTCTACAACCAGACAATGATCCCCAATCATACTTCTAAAGCATCAAAGGAGTTTTTCAAAGCTAAAAGCTTGAATGGCCAAGTCAATCACCCGATCGGAACCCAATTGAGCATGGTTTTTATATGCTGAAGAGCAAACTGAAGGGGACTAGCCCCATAAACAAGCATAAGCTAAAGATGGCTGCAATACAGGCCTGGCAGAGCATCACCAGATATGTCCATGAATCGCAGACTTCAAGCAGTCATTTGCATGCAAAGGATATGCAACAAAATACTAAACATGACTACTTTCATTTACATGACATTGCTGTGCCCCGAACATTATGGTGCCCTGAAATGGGGGTACTATGTATAAACACTGCTGTAATTTCTATATGGTGAAACCAAATGTATAAAAATTGCCTTTATTAAAATCTGACAATGTGTACTTTAACCACGTGTGAATTTTTCTATTACAAATCTCAAATTGTGGGGTACAGAGGCAAATAAATAAATGATGGGTCTTTGTCCCAAACATTATGGAGGGCACTGAAAAATCCAGTTCACAATCTACTCAGTCATACGGCAATGACTCCATGGATCATTGTAGAGTTGTAGTCATGAAATAGACCATTCAGTCCCATTGGGTTAATGCATGAGTTATGTTCCATCTAAGGCTCCTCAAACTTTTCACTATCTAAACCTTTCTGTTTCTTCCTCCCACACATGTTCACCCAACTTTCCCACATGTGCATCACATCTCCACTCGTTACTTCGACCACTCACCATAGGGACAAGTTCCACATTCTCACTCTTCCTGCAGTGAATAACTATTGTCTGAATTGCCCATTGAATTTAATCATGTTTTTTTTATATTTGTGATCTCTAGTTTTGGTCGCCTGCTTGTGCAAATAACCTTAGATAGACACAAAATGCTGGAGTAACTCAGGAGAGAAGGAATAGGTGACGTTTCGGGTCAAGACCCAAATAACCTTATCGGGTGCACAGATGAATGGTCCCGAAAAGAGGGGAGTTAGATGAAAAGTATGGTGAAAATATTTGGCATGCCTGTCTTCATTAGGAAGGGTTTTGAGTACAAAAGCTGGCACATTATATTGTGTGACTAGTACACATGTGTACTGTGTGCAGTTCTGGTCACCCAGCTATAGGAAGGATGTCATTAATTTGAAATTAGTTCAGAAGAGATTGACCAGGATGTTACCTGGGCTTGCGAGCTTGAGTTATAAGGAGAGGCTGGATAGGCTGGGACCTTCCCCTTTGGGGAGCATAGCAGGCTGAGGGATGAGCATATGAGGTGTGCAAGATCATGGATAAAGTGAATGCTCACAGTCTTTTTTCCCAGGATAGAAGATTCTAAAACAAGAGGGCATAGGCTAATGGAGAGAGGGGAGAGATTTAAGCGGGACCTCAGGTCCCTCAGAGGGTAATCCATTTATGGAGCAAGCTGCCAGAGGAAGCTATAGAAGTGGATACAATTACGACTTTTAAAAGACATTTGGATATATAGTTCAACCCGAAACGTCACCCATTCCTTCTCTCCAGAGATGCTGCGTGTCCCGCTGAGTTACTCCAGCATTTTGTGTCTACCTTTGGACAGATAGTCAAGGTTTGGCAGGATATGGGCCAAATGCAGGAAAATGGAACCAGCCCAGTATGCCAACTTAGTTGGCATGGACAAAATGGGCCAAAGGGCCCGTTTCCCTAATGTAGCTCTATGACTCTATAACTTCATTTATGAATAATCACATATTTGCTTAATCTTCAAGACCCACTTTAAGGAAAAGAACAATCTTTTCTACTGGATATAACCTTTTTATTTTGGAATCTCTCCAGCAAATATATTTGCACCTTTTCCAGTATGTCTACATTATTTTATTTTATTTTTGTAACATGGATACTAGACTCTAAGACATAATTCAGGTTACCTACAAGTAAAACAAAAGTCTTAGTTATTTTACAATCCTCGCCTGATAGGAATGAAACCAGACAACGTCTCTTGGTGATAACCTGCTGAACAAATAATTTAACGGAAGATCTGATATCGGCAGATGAAAGAAAGGTTTCCGTGATGTTGTAAATCTGTGGAGATGGGATATTGGTGGGGTCCGCTCTGAACGCTGCTTGCCGCAAGGAGTGGCGGGCGGCAGTGGAGCGGAGCCTCTCCGATAACCTGCGGGGAACTGCACTCTGTTCGCAGGCCGTCCTCAGCTCTCACTCCCCCAGTTGTTTCAGCCTGCCGGTGGCAGCTGTACAAGCTGCTGGAACTTAGGTTTAACTTCTCCGGGTCCCCCCTTCATTCATTCAAACTTTGAACAAATCGACATTCCTTCAATCCCCACACTGAATTTGCCTTTTAAACGCTAAACCCTTCATTAGTCAGTAAAACTCAAAACAAAGCTGGTCCATAAAAACCTGCAACAACATTAATACATGAAGCTTTGCAGGAGGAGACTGTTGTAAAGTGCCGGGAATAAAAGCCAAGTCTCTTCCGCGGGCTCTCTGAGCCGTGACCTCGCTAACCGGGACCTCTGTTAATAACATATTCCACCCCAGGAACACAGGAGGGGGGGGACCCGGAGAAAGAAGGGAAGGGTACAGCGAGGAGGGAGCTTGGGTCCGGGAGAGGCAGTAGGCAAGGAGAGAGCCCGGCAGTAGACGGTGCGGGCACCGACACCACCAACCAGAGGACCGAAGGCGACGACCGGAGCTCGGTACCACGACAATAAAAAAAAAACCGGCAACACTGTCAAAGTGCCAGCAGCTAAGACATAACAAGTTGCAAAAGACCGCTGTAAAAACAGGGGCTCCTACCGTGAACATTAAATCTCTTCTCTGTTGCCTTCGCCCCGAACACCATTCGATGGGGATTTCTCTCTCGCCCTCCCTTCGCTCTCTCCGGCTGGCTTGTTTCTGTGTTAAAAGCAGATTGGGATCTGTTGCAGAATAAGAGAGAGAGAGAGAGAGAGACAGAAAACCAATAATCAGTCTCTAAATAACACAGGGAGGCGAAGGAGGAAAAAAGCTGTGGTGTGCCCCGGGCTATTACACGGCCCCGGGGCAGGGCTCCGATTAAATCGCTCTCTGGCTCATTTCGAAATATTTTTTTTTCTCCTACCGAACTGATGCGAAACAGTCTCTCCACAGCCTTCGGTGGTGGGATTATTCTCTCCTTTTTTTTTTGTTGCTCCTTTCTGTTGCTAACGGTTCAATTTCTCACTCCCCGGTTCCGTCCCCTCTCCTCTGGATAACGGTTTTAATCAGATGTACTGTCACATCTCTTAATACATTTGGCAACCCCCCTCCCACCCCCCGTCCCCAAAAAAATAGAGCTGATTTTAATCATTGTCATTCCTTCTGATGTAATCTTCCCCCAGGCATTTTTAACCAGGCATAAATTTTCAGTTCTGTGAAAAATAAGTAACACAGAACACGTTTGCTGCGATCTTTACCCAGGCTGATTAACATAAATAGTGGGGGACTTGTTGATGTGAAGGTGCCGGCTAGGATTCCATCTGCATTTTTAAATAGATGTGCTGAGCATGTATGTGTATTTTTCTGCATTTTCCTAATGTCTCCAATGCCAAATTTCCTGCTGGCCATTAAATCCCAATGACGTGAATCCCCATGCATTCTTCTATTGTAAAAAGCGCCCTCGCAACTTGCCTCTGGCGTAAAGCGCCATTTCAATTATAGCTATGTGTCTGCCACTAAAATTTCTCCGGGAGCTCCGCCGGCGATTGGCCTCAATTGCTTTTGTTTCTTTAAAAACATCTTTAAATATTTTCTTGTCGCATCTCCCTTTATTTTTATAGTTTGTTATAAATATTGTTTCATGTTTTGCTCGTCTTAAATTTTTAATTTGCCAAAAAACTTTCCCTTCCACTCTGCAGTTCATTGCAATGTCATTACTTCGAATGCAAAGTTGTTACAATTTGGGTTTTTTTACACATACACACATAATGATCCTTCCAGTTTCTCGACTAAGCTGTTTTTTGTTGTTTTTTTGCAAAGGTGACCACGCTGTTTGATAGGTTGATTTCACTCCTACCTCTTTGTCGGCGCGGATTGTGTAGAAGTGAAAGGAGTTGTTCAGGAGTTCTGCTCCACATTTACCTGCAACTCAAATTCCTGCACTTTCTTTTACCCTCTTTATGTTTTGAAAATTGATCTTTGGCGCCAACTAGCTACACTATCATGTAAGAGTGACTTTTGACTGGGATGTTTAGGTACAATAATATTAAGCTCCATAAAACATATTTTCAGGAGTATAGACAAAGGACATAGAAAGGTATAGCAAAGGAACAGGCCCTTCAGCCCATTATGTCTGTACCGAACATGATGCCAAGATGCACATGATCCATATCCCTCCATTGTACATTTTAAGAAATGTCTTAAAATTGACATAATATCAGAAATTTCAGAGATTCCTCCAATATCACCATTAAAGGGGAGAATTGGGATAAAACAAGAAAGTCTGGATGTGACTTTTTTTATTTCATGTCATATTCCCAACATAGATTCATGCAGCACAGAAACGGGACTTTCAGCCCATCTCGTCCATCACAACCAAGATGGTGAAGGGAAAAAGATTTAAAAGGGATTTGAGGGGTATCTTTTTCACACAAAGGGTGGTGGGTGTATGGGACAAGCTGCCAGAGGAGGTAGTTGAGGCTGGGACTATCCCAACATTTAAGAAACAGTTAGACAGGTACATGGATAGGACAGGTTTGGAGGGATATGGACCAAATGCAGGCAGGTGGGACTAGTGCAGCTGGGGCTTGTTGGCCAGTGTGGGCAAGTTGGGCTAAAGGGTCTGTTTGCACACTGTACCACTCTATGATTCTATGCCCCATCTAAGCTAGTCCAATGTAACTGTGCCTGGCCCACGTCTCTCTAAACCTTTCTTATCCATGTATCTGTCCAAATGTCTTTTAAACATTGTTATTAAATATCCATCCTATCCCTATATATTCATGTACCTATCTATCATCCACTTATTTATTCACAAAGTGCTGGAGTAACTCAGCAGGTCGGGCAGCATCTCGGGAGAGAAGGAATGGGTGACGTTTCGGGTCGAGACCCTTCTTCAGACTTCTTCAGACATCCAAGTCATTTATTTCTGTCACTCACATCAGAGGACACAGCACAGATCTCTGTAGATCTCCACAGATGACAGACCTCCAGCCTGAATATTATCCTTCCACCACAAGCTTCCGTCTTCTATCAGTAAGCCAGCTCTGAATCCATGCAAGCAAGTTACTGTTAATCTAGTGCATCTTAATGTTCTGGATTATCCGACCATTGGGAATTTTATCAAATGCCTTACCAAACTGCATATAGATGACATCTACCTCCCTAGTCTCATCGATCACCTTCGTCACCTCCTCAAAAAAACTCGATCAAGTTCGTAAGATGTGATCTGCCCTCTGCAGAGCCACGCTGACTATCGCTAATTAACCCATTCGTCTTCACATGGGTGTAAATCCTATCCCGTACAATTGTCTCCAGTAGCTTCCCTAACACTGATGTGATACTCACCGCCCGATAATTCCCTGTACTTCCTTCTTAACTAAAGAACCTCATTAGCTACTCTCCAGTCCTTTGGGACCTTGTCTATTCTCCACACTGATCTCACAGTCCACCAGGCCCTACTCTTTGGTGAAAACAGGTACCATTTTGTCTGTAGCTCAGGAACAAACAAACAAACAAACGTGAGTTTTAGTATATAGATATCGTAGTTATATCCCCTTGTTTGTGACTCTCCACTAGTGAGAGATAGAATATAGACTCAACCTGTCGAGCCTCTCTTGACAGGGCAACCCTCTCATCCCAGGAATTTGCCTGGTGAATCTTCTTTGGACTACCTCCAATGCCTTTTTAGGGTTGGTGACCATAACTGTTCCCTGTATTCCAGCTGAGGTTTCACCAATACTCAGTAAAACTGAAACCAAACCTCCCTTTTCTTAAACTCCAACCCCTTCACAATAAAATCCAACATGACATTTGCCATCTTAACTACTTGTTGGTCCTGCCTGCTAGGTTTATGTGATTCATACTCGAGTTCCTAGATCCATCTAAACCTCCATCTACCTGGGGTGGGTTTTGCCGTGAAATAAAATGATCTGGTCTGGTGCCTTGGCAATTCCTCCTGTGTGCATCTCATGACTTAGGCTTGCTCGAACATGGATTATACACACTGCGGTCATCAGTACACACACGCCAATCCTCAATGCTATCGTGAGGCCTTACTCTGATCTTGAAGACACTCCTGTTGGGAAACAACTTGATCCTCAATGGCATCAATGCTGAGGTCCGAATATACACTACGCTCTGGAAATGGTGTGATTGGCAAGGAGAAAGTAAATTAAGCTAACTCTACCAGAATCTTCCACTGACTTAGTCTTTTGAGAGGAGACCTGTCACAACCAACATCCTATTTCATCAGAGGGACAACCACAAAACCTTACAGCAACGTAAATGGCACCTGTTTGATAATATTATTGTCTGGATGAAAGACTGCAGGAGAGCCTGCATCTGCACCATGACAGATGCTAGTCACCCCTGGACTGACCACTACCTAATCCTTTAATGTTTTCATCAGCTTGGCTCAAAAACAAAGGCAGCAATGGGAACATTGCCAGAAGAAAATCAATGAAAGTCACAAGGATCTTGCAGACAGCTTTTCTCAGAAAGCATCTCACAGACAAAAGGATACAAGATTGCAGACAAACCATTTATAAATCAACTGTGAAATAAAAGGGGCAATTGTAACACAGACAGAAATTTGGCCAAGTGACAAGAATCAGAAAGTAGTATTGATCAGATTGTACATTTTACCGTATGTATTTTCATAAAATGAGAAGAGAATTGTGTGATAAAAGATGTGCCTAGTCAGAGAAGTTGCTGATCAGTGCTTTATATTCTGTTTATGGGAGATACAATTTATTCTTATTAAGAAGGTGAGAGTACAATCTAAATAACTCTCCCTGAGGATCAGTTTCAGGCCATGATCAAACAAACGTGCCAACCAGCAGTTAGCTAAAACTGCAACTATTTGCATTTAGTAATAGATACTCTTCATCAGAAAGAATCTTCATTAGTTTAGTACACTTCACATCCTAGGATGTCCCTAAGCAAGCCATTTTGAAGTGCTTTCTAACGAGTAGTCACTATTGGCGACACAAAGAATTGTAGATGCTGGAATTTTAAGTAAAACACAAAGCACTGGAGGAACTCAGCGGGCCAGGAAGCATCTATGGAGGAAATTGACGTGCTACGTATTGCGTTGAGACCCTTCAGATTTCAAGACTTGATGACCGAACAACTTGGGTACTTTCTCCACTGTGATTTCTACTTTCCATGAATGAGTACTTAGTTATCGGGGTAAGGTGAAGATGACATGGTCTCCACTGCACATTTTGATGTTTAGGATCGGCTGCAATACTCTGTGAAGTTGAAGAAAGCAGGCTCATAATAAAGCAGTTGACTCTTAATGCCTTCAGGGCAACCAGGGAAGGGCTGAAAATCCTACCTTAAAATCCTTCCTAAACTATCCACATGCCAAACACAAACCTTGTAAAAATTTGAGGGCCCATTTGGATTGGACAAGGCAGACTAATTATTACCTTTTAAAGTACAATTCCTGGCTTTCCTTGTAATAAAATAAAGTTGATTAAATACTAAAAAGCATCCTGGTATCATAGAACCAGACAACAGTGAGGTGTCACTGTATTGAAGGGCAGAAGGGAGGAGATAAATTGGGATATAAACTATATAACTACATCTTCTTGCTTGAAGAAGTCAGGGCGTAGGCTGATTGCTGGAGGCATATTTAAGATCTCCAATTCCAACAAAGGCCCCACATTTTGCCTTGGAGGCTTTGGCTCACCTGGCAGGCTGAGACCGCACCCTTCCGACAAGCTGTTGTTTCCCTTCAGGCCTTGATCTGTTCCAGCTTTCCAACCTGTGGGCGTCATAACTAAATAGCTGGGAGTGCCTTGCAAAACCAGAGACAAATACCATGTTATAGCTAAATGTGCAGCGGATGTTGTATATAATGGTACTTTGTACAATTCGTATTTCAGAACCCAAACTTAATGATCTGATGAATCTCACCAGAACAAATTGTAAATTTTAAATCATTTTTTAAAACTCCCAAATATAATGCTAGAATTGGTAAAAATAACTTTGAAGCTCTCAGATACACTCAGTCATACAGTACGGAAACAGGCCCTTCAGCTCAACTTGTCCATGCAGACCAAGATGCCCCATCTAAGTAGTTCCCTTTGCTCGTCTTTGCCCATATACCTCTAAACATCTCTTGTTTTTGATTCCCTTACTCTGGATAAAAAACTGTGCCTCTCTAAAAAAAAACCCTCTCTAATCCCCTAGTGATTTTATACACCTCTATAATATCACCTCTCAGCCTCCTGCATTTCAGGGAATAAAGTCCCAGCCTTCCCAAATGTCTCCATATAACTCAGCCCCTCAAATCCTGGCAACATCCTCGTTAATCTTCTCTGCAATCTTTCCAGCATAATGATAAGCTTCCTCTAGCCTCACCAACATCTTGTACAACTGTAACAAAATGTCCCAATTCCCAGACTGATCAAGGGACAAGGCCAATGTACAAAATGCCTTATTGATCATCCTATCTACCTATGATGCCACTTTCAGGCAATGATATACCTGCATTCCTAGATCCCTCTGCTCTACACCACTCCCCAGAGCCACACCACTTACTATGAAGGTCCTGCCCTGCTTTGACTTCCCAAAACGCAACACCTCACATAAAAAGCTAAATGCGTGACTAATGTACTTTTGGGGGGCGGGTGGGTGGGGGGTGGGAGACAGCAGCATAACCTCTTTTGTTGGACCTATAACTGACTCCACTCCCAATATGATTAATCTTTAACTGTCCTTTACTTTCATATCAAACTTTTTCTGAACAAATATGGACCACTGTCATATTCTCGTTTCATGGTTCAATAGCCTCTTGATTACTTGCACTGATGTGAGCTTTTTAGTTTTAAGAATTTTTAAACCAAGTTCAAATTCTGAAAACCCTGTGTTGTGACTAGAACATCTTATTCTTTATACAACCCCCTGTAATGCCTCCATTTAATTCCATTAACAGCCCTTGTACTCACAAACGAATCCTTCTACAGCAAAATCAAGAGTGTGGAGTGATTATCCTGAAGCGGGGTAGGATATCTACCTTGTATTATATTACGCCAATCAAATTAGGATATTTCCAGTTTTGATCACAATTACTGTCAACGAAGTTGAGTTCAATCTAATAATATGCAGTTGTTTGGTTACACCTAGTTTAGGGAGGGGAAGTTAGCAGGAATTCCCATTCTGTTCAATATCAAAGTAATCCTTGCTGGCACATCTGTGCATGAAAAATGTAGAAAGAAAGTAAAAACAAAACAAAATTCTCAAAACACTCATCAAGCCAGATAGCTTTCCCTTAGACACAAGGAACTGCAGTTGCTGGTTTACAAAAAAAAAGACACAAAGTGCTGGAGTAACTCAGTGGATCAGGCAGCATCTCTGCAGAACATGGGATTTGTGACGTTTTGGGTCGGGATCCTTCTGCAGACACTCCCTTTTTCATTCTCTTTAACTCTGTTTTGCTTTCCACAGATGCTGCTTAACATGGCATGTTGCTCTGGAAGATTAGATCGCACAAGATCAAGGGAGAGCTAGCTGACTGAATACAGAATTGGATTCATTGAAGGAAGTAGAAGGTGGTGATGGGATGCTATTTTTTGGGCTGGAGGCCTGTGACTAGTAGTGTGCCTCAGGGATCGGTGTATGTGGTATACATCAACGATTTGGATGAGAATGTACAACGCATGATTAGTAAGTTTGCACATGTCACTAAAGTGGGTGTACCGTTGCTCACGAAGATGGTTATCAAAAATTACAACAGGATCTTGATCAACTGTGCAAGTGGGCCGAAGATTGGTTAATGAATTTAATGCAGATTAGTGCAAGGTATGGCATTTTGGTGCGTCAAACAAGGGCAGGACCTTCACAGGTCCTGAAGGGAAAGGCTCTGGGGAGTGTTGTGGAGCAAAGGGATCTGGGAGTTCAGGTACATATTTCCCTGAAGGTGATGTCACAGGCAGATTGGATAGTAAAGAAGGCTTTTGGTAGATTGGCCATCATCAGTCATTATTATTAAAGTCATTCAGTATTAAAGTTGGAATTTTACGGATCAGTTGTACAGGACAGTGGTGGGGCCACATTTGCAGTACTGTGTTCAGTTTTGATTACCTTGCTTTTGGAAGGATATCATTAAGCTTTAAAGAGTGCAGAGAAGATTTACAGGGATGTTGCCAGGACTCAAGGTCTAAGCTACAGGGAGGGGATGGCAGGCTAAGACTTTATTCATTGGAGGGCAGGAGTCTGAGATGTGATTGTGTAGAGGTGTATAAAATTGTGAGGGGATGAGAGAGGGTGAATGTACAGTGTCTTTTTCCCAGGGTAGAGGAATCAAGAATCAGAGGACATAGTTTTAAGGTGAGAGAGTAAAGATATAATAGGAAACTGAGGGGCAACTTTTTCACTCAGAAGGTGCTGGGTATATGGGACAAGCTGCTAGAGGAAGTGGTTGGGGCAGCATTTAAAAGACACAGGAAGGTACATGGATAGGAAAGGTTTAGAGGGATATGGGCCAAACATGGGCAAATGGTACTAGCTTAGATCTTGGTTTGCATGGACTTACTGGTCCAAATGGCCCGTTTCCAGGCTGTATGACTATTCTGTTTATAGTGTTATTTCAAATATATGCATATTTTAAATTTTCACTGTGAGGATCAAATTGGTCAGTTTTTGATTTTTATGATGAAGACTAAATTAGTTTCAGCTGTGACACGTTTCCTGGCCAAAGCATGTGCCTGCAGTTACCGTCTATGCTCGATACAATTTCTTCATTAAGGCATTGGATTGTAACACATGTGAAGAGGTGGGAGAGTCATAGAGACATAGAACACCAGAAATTTGGAGTACTTCTCACACTGCAGACTACCACATGTGCTGAAAAAAATTACAACTTCAACATATTTCAGACTTCAGTGGCAACAAGTATTACAGGAGTACCTTCACTTAAATAACATGTTTCAACATAGGCTCCCGCACCCCGACAACTTAAGTACACACAGAAGTAATAGAAATGGATGACCGCTCAGCAAACTAAGACGACACACCAGGTGATATTGTAGTTTCCTGAGTGCATCACCTTCTCCAGTCAGTATTCACCTCTGCATACTGAAGATAGCTCAGACAGTACAATCATAGCTGTCCATGGTGCAGGTTGAGAAAGAGAGAAGTACAACAATATAATTCTTGCTTGCATTCAGGGAAATGAAATTTGTCATCACAGTCTTAATTGTCTTACCCTTTATCCTAAGACTTTGACACCTGATCTGGGATTTCCTAGCCATTCGGAATGATTGTGGAATTTCAAATGTGGAATTGGGGCATTCTCTACCACAGCCAAATTATATATATATGTTCAAAAAAGATCTATTATATATCCACTGACTCACATAGCTGTCTAGACTATCCTTCTTCCCACTTTGTTTCCTATATTCTATCCCCTACTCACAATTCCTCCGTCTATGCCGCATCTGCGCCCAAGATGAGGTGTTCCATTCCAGGTCATCAGAAATGTCCTCATTCCTTAGGGAACCTCATTCCTTAGGGTTCCCCTCTTCCATTATAGATGAGGCCCTATCCCGACACTCCGCTCTTGCTTCCCCACCCCCCATTTGCAAGAGGGACAGAGTCCCCCTTGTCCTCACCTTCCACCCCATCAGCCGTCACATTCAGCACATAATCCTCCAACATTTTTGCTACCTCCAACGGGATCCCACTACTAGCCACATCTACCCATCTCCACCCCTTTCCGCTTTCCACAGAGACCGTTCCCTCCATACCTCCCAGGTCAACTTCCCACTCAAACCACCCCCTCCCCATGTACTTTCCCCAACAACAGCAGGAGATGCAACACCTGTCCCTATACCTCCCCCCTCGACTCCATCCAAGGACCCCGACCGTCTTTTCAGGTGAGGCAGATATTCACTTGTACCTCCTCCAACCTTATCTACTGTATCTGCTGTTCCAGGTGTGGACTCCTATAACACCTCCGCTCAGTCCACCTCAACCTACCTGATCTCCCGGTTGTTCAGCACTTTAACTTCCCCTCCCATTCCCACACTGACCTTTCTGTCCTGGGCCTCCTCCATTGTCAGAGTGAGACCCAGTGCAAATTGGAGGAACAGCACCTCATATTTCACTTCGGCAGCTTACACCCCAGCGGTATGAACATTGACTTCTCTCACTTCAAGTAGCCCTTGCTTTCCCTCTATCTCCATCTCCTCCTCCTTCCCAGTTCTCCAACCAGTCTTACAGTTTCCGACTACATTTTGTTTGCTTTGTTGTTACCTGCTCCCAACATTGATCGATTCTACATTTTCCTTGATCTCTATTCCGTCGTGTTTTCACACCTTATACTTCTTTATCTATACACTTCCTTATCTATGTAATGTACTGCCCGCACACCTGACATCATTCAGAAGGCTCTCGACCCGAAATGTCCTTTTCTCTAGAGATGCTGCCTGTCCCGCTGAGTTACTCCAGCATTTGTGTCTAACTTCAATTTAAATCAGCATCTGCAGTTCCTTCCTACACCCTTCATGTTCAAAAAGGAATTGAATATAGTTCTTCAGGATTTGGAGGGAAAGTTTGAACATAGTACAGCTTTTGGATGATCTTGAATGGCAGAATAAGATGGGAGGGTGAAACAGTCCACTTCAGTCTGAAGAAGGATCTCGACCCGAAACGTCACCCATTCCTTCTCTCCTGAGATGCTGCCTGACCCGCTGAGTTACTCTAGCATTTTGTGATAACTCTGGTCTGTGTTAGTAGGTAGTTTAATTCCATCTTCCAGATCCAAGTCCAAGGCTCTTCAAGTACACATCTGATACTCTCTAAATATAATCAAAACTTCAGCCTCTGGAGGTAGTTGTAGACACCTACCATCCTCTGGGTGAAAAATCTTTTCATATCTCCTTTAAATTAATCTTTCTACCAATTACTTTGCATCAATTCCCCTTGGCTTTTGACCTCCGTTGAGGAAAATATGTCCTTCTGTTTTTACCTAGGAGTAAGTTTATTTAACATATTAATTTTGTTTCAGCCTCCTCTATTTTAGGAAAAAATAGCTTATTCAATCTTTTCGCATTGCTGGTGACATCATTAATATTTATTGTTCCACAAAGAGAATTAAAATTGGCTTATTATTGCCACATGCACAGTGATACAAAAATTAGTTTTGTATGCCCAATCATACCATGCATGATGACAGCACGTAGTGCATAAGAGAAAATAACTTGAGTTCAGAATATAGTGTTAAGCTACAAAGTAAAAAAAATAAGTGCAAGGGTCGCAATTAGGTAGATTGGAAGATTGTTATCACATCCTTAGTGTAAAAGAGGTCAGTTCAAGGCTCTGATAACAGCAGGGAAGGTGGTTTTCTTCAATTTGCTGATACTGTACATGCTTTCAAGCTTTTGTATCTACTGCCTGATGGGAGCAGGAAGAGAGAATGGCTGGTTCTTGATAACAATGGCTGCTTTCTTGAGATAGCGTGAAGTGTAAATGGAATTGGGGGCAGGGGGGGGATGAAGGAGGCTGGTCCATGAGATGGACTGGGCTGCTTTCATAACTCTGTAGTTTCATGCAATCCTGGGCAGAGTGGTTGCCATACAAGCTGTGATGCAAATGGTAAGATGTTTTCTATCGTGCATCTGTTAGGCACCTGTAATCTTTATCCTATTTAAATTTCCAACAATGTGTCCCAGGTTCTACAACACACTAGGGTTAATTTTTGCAGCAGCCAATTACCCCATCAACTTGCACAACATTGAGTGTGGGAGGAAACAGAAGAAACCAAAACGGTCATAGAGAAAATTTACCAACTCCACAGGTTTAGTACCCAAGGTCAGGGTTGAACCAGATCCCTGGAATGATGAGGAATCGGCTCCAGCAGCTGCACCATTGACAGTTGCTAGGACTGGAAGTTAAAGTTATGACAAGAGATGATGAGTCTGTGTTTAATTTCATTTTGGGGCAAAGAAAACGGAAGAGAATTTAATTGAGGTGTATAATAGCAAGTTGAGTAGGAAGGATATTTCCTTTTGCACAGAGATAGATTTATTTAATTAGTAGATGGCTTAAAGGAAAATTTAAGGTTATTTTCATCCTTAAGAAATGCCAACCTGGAACTTACTGTCTAAAACACAGAAAATGGCAGGTCTTTATCATATTTAATACATACCCGGAAAGTCACAACCAATAAGCTTAAGGAGTGAGATTTAGGTAGTAGAATACTGAAAATAGCTCCATTAGTGGATGATATCAACAGAATACGTAGAAAGAACTCCTTCTTTGCAGTACATTTGTGTGATGCTGGGATTCCATGGAATGCTGGGATTCTAAAACAGGGATTCATGCTGGGATTTACACGCTAGGGCAGTGTTTCAGTACAATGTTCTTCACTGGTAAGTTGCCACTTTTGGCATGAAACCATCAGCGTGAGACCCACATTCATGACTAAATTAACACATTGTTTTTTCCTCCTTAATTTTATTGAACAGCTTGTAGAATGAAAACAGAGTCTTCTGATACTATAAATTAATTACTTTTATAAAAAGAGGTAATTGCAGTATTATAGGGAAACGTCAATGACTGAATTATAGTCATATGATTTGTAAACAGGCCCTTCGGCCTCATGTCCATGCCACTGAGATGCTCATATCAGCTAATCCCATTTTCCTGCATTTGCGCCAGATCCTTCTCTACCTTTCCTATCCATATATGTCCATATGCTTTTTAAATGCTGCAATAATACCAGCCTCTACCACCCCCTCTGGCAGTTTGCTCCATATACCACTATCCTCTATGTGAAATAATTGCCACCCAGATCTCTTTAAAACCTTAAAGTCGTGCCCTCTAGTTTTAGACTCCCATCCTGGGAAAAAGTCTATCTACCCTATGTCTTCCCTGCAAAATTTTATGTCGTGTGATAGGAGTAGAATTAGGCCATTCAGCCCATCAAGTCTACTCCTCCAATCAATCATGGCTGATCTATCTCTCCTTCCTAACCCCATTCTCTTGCCTTCTCCCCATAACCTCTGACACATGTACTAATCAAGAATCTATCTATCTCTGCCTTAAAAATATCCACTAACTTGGCCTCCACAACCTTCTGTGGCAAAGAATTCCACAGATTCACCACCCTCAGACTAAAGAAATTTCCTGTCATCTCCTTCCTAAAAGAACATCCTTTAATTCTGAGGCTATGACCTCTGGTCCTAGACTCTCACTAATGGAAACATCCTCTCCACATCAACTCTATCCAAGCCTTTCACTATTCTGTCTGTTTCAATGAGGTCCCCCCTCATTCTTCTAAACTCCAGCGAGTACAGGCCCAGTGCCAACAAATGCTCATCATTGGTTAACCTACTCATTCCTGGGATCATTCTTGTAAACTTCCTCCACAGCCACCACATCCTACCTCAGATATGGTGCCCAAAATTGCTCACAATATTCCAAATGCGGCCTTACCAGCACCTTATAGAGCCTCAGCATTACATCCCAGCTTTTGTATACAAGCCATCTTGAAATAAGTGCTCGCATTGAGTTTGCTTTCTTTATTATTGATTCGACTTGCAGATTAATTTTTGGGGAATCCTGCACCAGCACTCCCAAGTCCAATTGCACCTCCGATTTCTGGATTCTCTCCCCATTTAGAAAATAGTCTACGCCTTTATTCCTACTACCAAAATGCATGACTCCACACTTTGCTACACTATATTCCATCTGCCACTTCTCTGCCCACTTTCCCAACCTGTCCAAGCCCTTCTGCAAAGTCCTTTCCCTACACTACCTGCTCGTCCACCTATTTTCGTATCATCTGAAAACTTGGCCACAAAGCCTTCAATCCCCTCGTCCAAATCATTAATATACATGAAGAGTAGTGGCCCCAGCACCGACCCCTGCAGAACTCCGTTAGTCACTGGCAGCCAACCAGAAAAAGCCCCCTTTATTGCCACTTTGTCTTCTGCCATCCAGCCAACCTGCTATCCAGGCTAGTATTCTGCCATTTGATACCATGGGCTCTCATCTACCTTAGCAGCCTCACGTGTGGCACCTTATTAAAGGTTTTCTGAAAATCTAAGTAAACATCTACTGACTCTCCTTTGTCTGTCCTGCTATTTAGAAACATAGAAACAGAAAATAGGTGCAGGAGGAGGTCATTAGGCCCTTCGGCCCTTCACTGTGATCATGACTGATCATCCACAATCAGTAACCTGTGCCTGCTTTCTCCCTATATCCCTTGATTCCATTAGTCCCCAGAGCTCTATATAACTCTCTTTTAAATTCATCCAGTGAATTGGCCTCCACTGCCTTCTTTTTTATATCAAAAAATACTTTATTCAAGTAATAAATATTTACAAAACATCTTCTTTTCAAAAACCCCATCCGACATTTCCGGAGGTTATACATTCAATGCAGATATTCATTTCCAAATTTACACAGAAATTTACACAATCCCTTATTTGGAGGGGCATCTCCATCACACCCTGCCCCCCTTGTCCAGCAGCTCTGTGGCAGAGAATTCCACAAATTCACAACTCTCTGGGTGAAAAAGTTTCTTCTCACCTCAGTTTTAAATGGCCTCCCCTTTATTCTAGACTGTGGCCCCTACTTCTTCAAAGAATTCCAGCAAATTTGTCAAGTAAGACCTCCCCTTCACAAAGCCATGCTGACTTTGGCCTATTTTATAGTGACAAACCCCTATAAGGTCACCCTCTCGTCTCCTGCATTCCAGTGAGAACAATTCCAGCTATCTAATCTCTTTATAATTAAAGCCTTTCATTCCAGGCAATGTTTTACAAAGTATCATGATTCCCATTGTTGTTTAGCACTTTGATGATAACACTTCATGCTTGTTCATTTGCTCCCATTGTTCCCCAGACATCTTCCAGCTCTGAATTATAAATATACTGTAGAAAGTAAGAAAACTAAACACCCTATGTCTTACAAAAAGCCACCACTTCTTCTTGAATCCACCAGATGGGGACACTTACTATTTAAATGAAAATGTGTCCTGCGTGAAGTACAGCCACTGTTCAAGATTTAATCTTTTCATGCTGAGCAGTGCATGAAAGTAAAAACATTCCCTTACCAAACACTGGACAGAGAGCAGGGTGGAATGATGTCACTTTAGAGTCATGGAATTATAGACAAGGAAACAGGGTCACCTCCCTGCGTGGAAAAACCTATCCCGCAGGTCCCCTTTACATCTTCCATGTTCACCTTAAACCTATGCTCTCTTGTTTTAGACATCGTAACGAGAAAAAAACCTGTTACTATCTGCCTTATCTATATCCCTCTTAATTTTACAAACCTCTACACGTTCAACCACTTAATCTCCTTTAATCCATGGAAAACAGTCCCAGCCTATCCAGTCTCTCATGATAACTCAAGCCTTCCAGTGAACATGTAGATATTTTCTACACCATTTCTGGCTTAATTACATCCTAGCAACTCTCTTAATTCCCATATTCAAAGGCGGTCTGGTCGGTGACATTACATGGGATACAACTAGCCAGTTGGATAGAAAATCGACTTTGGATGAAAAGATAGGTGGCATGATTAGTAAGTTGCTATTAACACTAGAATTGGTTGTATAATGGACAGTGAACAAGGTTGTTTGAGATTACAAATTACAACAGGACCTAGATCAACCGGGAAAGTAAAAAAAGGAACGGCAGATGGAATTCAATTCAGACAATTTAAATTATGCAATTTTGGAAATTAAACGGGGGGGATAGTGGGAATGAATGACAGGGCCTTGGAGAGTATTGAGGAACAGAGAGATTCAGGGGAACAAGTCCAAAGTTCCCTGGAAACTTCCCTGAGTTGTGAGGTGGCATATACTTTCCTTTATTAATTGCCACCTACCTCGACTCCATCCTAGCCCCCCTGGTCAAATCCCTCCCCACCTATGTCCAAGACACCTCACATGCTCTCCATCTCTTCAATAACTTACGGTTTCCAGGCCCCCACTCCCTCATTTTTACCATGGATGTCCAGTCACTCTACACCTCCATCCACCATAGGGATGGTCTTGAAGCCCTCCGTTTCTTCCTCGACCATAAAACCAGCCAATCTCCATCTACTAACACTCTCCTCCACCTAGCAGAGCTGGTTCTTACCCTCAACAACGTCTCCTTTGACTCCTCCCACTTCCTCCAAACCCGAGGCGTAGCTATGGACACTCGCATGGGCCCGAGCTATGCCTGTCTTTTTGTCGGGTACGTCGAACAATCCCTGTTCCAGACGTACACTGGCCGCATCCCAGAACTCTACCTCCGCTACATTGACGACTGCATTGGTGCTACCTCTCGTACCCATGCAGAACTCACTGACTTCATACATTTCACCACTAATTTCCATCCTGCTCTTAAATATACTTAGACCATCTCCGACATCTTCCCACCGTTTCTCGATCACACCATCTCCATCACAGGAGACAGACCAGTGACCGACATCTACTACAAACCCAAACTCCCACTGCTATCTTAACTACACTTCTTCCCACCCTGTCTCCTGCAAAAAGTCTATCCCCTACTCTCAATTCCTCCGTCTACATCGCATCTGCACCCAGGATGAGGTGTTTCACACTAGGGCATCAGAGATGTCCTCATTCTTTAAGAAATGGGGCTTCCCCTCTTCCATTATAGATGAGGTCCTCACTAGGGTCTCTTCTAAATCCCGCAGCTCCGCTCTTGCTCCCCCTCTCCCCATTCATAACAAGGATAGAGTCCCCCTTGACCTCATCTTCCACCCCATCAGCCAGCGTATATAACAAATCATCCTCCAACATTTCCGTCACCTCCAACGAGATCCCACTACTGGCCACATCTTCCCATCTCCTCCCCTTTCTGCTGAGACTGTTCCCTCCGTAACTCCCTGGTCCACTCGTCCCTTCCTACCCAAACCACCCCTTCCCCAGGCACTTTCCTCTGCAACCGCAGGAGATGCAACACCTGTCCCTTTACCTCCCCCCCTTGACTCCATCCAAGGACCCAAACAGTCTTTCCAGGTGACGCAGAGGTTCACCTGCATCTCCTCCAACCTCATCTATTGTATCCGCTGTTCCAGATGTCAACTTCTCTACATTGGCGAGACCAAACACAGGATCGGCGATCGTTTCGTTCAACACCTTCGCTCAGTCCACCTTAACCAACCTGATCTCCCGGTGGCTAAGCACTTCAACTCCCCTTCCCACTCCCAGTCTGACCTTTGTCATGGGCCTCCTCCAGTGTCATAGTGAGGCCCACCGCAAAATAGGAGGAACAGCACCTCATATTTCGCTTGGGCAGCTTACAGCCCAGCGGTATGAACAATGACTTCTCTAACTTTAGATAGCTCTTCTGTCCCTCTCTTCTCCTCCCCCTTCCCAGTTCTCCCACTGTCTTCCTGTCTCCACCTATATCCTTTCTTTGTCCCGCCCCCCTGACATCAGTCTGAAGAAGGGTCTCGACTCGAAACGTCACCCATTCCTTCTCTCCAGAGATGCTGCCTGACCCAGTGAGTTACTTCAGCATTTTGTGATCCCTTCGATTTGTACCAGCATCTGCAGTTATTTTCCTGCATATACCTTCCTTCATCGGTAGGGCATTGAGTAAATGGAGGGAGGTCATTTTACAGCTATATAGCACGTTGGTGAGATCTGGAGTATTGTATAAAGTTCCAATTGTCATACTATAAGAAAGTTGTGATAGAGCTAAAGAGGGTGGCAAAAAGATTTACAAGAATGTTGCTGGGTCTAGCAGGCTTGAAGTATAAAGAGAGACTGGACTAGCTGGCACTGTTTTCCCGAGTGAAGGAGGTTAAAGGATGATCTTTAACGGTTTTTCACATTACGAGGGCCCCCAACACTTCGCCCTCACACCATCCCCCGGGCATTCTCTGCCTCACAGTTGCAGTAATCCGTTTTCTCTGCTGACCTTCAATGCTGTCTGTATAGAATTTGCATGTTCTCCCTGTGACAATATCGGTCTCAAGTTTTCTACCACATCCCAGACATGTGGGTTAGCAGTTGAATTGGCCACTTAAACTGAGTGGCCACCTCCAGAGTGCAGGTGAGCGGTTGCATCAGGAGTGTTCACGGTTACGTGGGAATAATAAAATGGATGAATATAAATGGCTTATTGGTTGTTATGGACATTGTGGGTTGAAGGGCCTGTTTCCATGCTGTACGACTGGGATGTCTAGCTCTGAAATCAGTCATGCTTCATTGACCCACATGCCCCTGTTTCCAGTCACACTGCATTTGGACCCAGCACAATTTCTTCTCTCCATACACCTCGTCGCATTCTAGGCCACAGGTCTTGGATACAAATTAGCACATGAACATTTAGTCATGGAGCTGACTGCCTGGAGATGCTCAAAGCCACCATTGCTTCACATGTCTTTAATGATGGAGACTATTTTAAAACATATCCGTAACATATAACATTCAATCTAATGGCTCCCTCTACTGCAACAATGTACAAGTTTTAATGGTTAGTCACATTAAATATAATAATTGTCATAATCTGCACACATTGTCACTTACTCCACTCAATCACACAATGCAAAGATGCCTTTGATATTTACACTGGTAGTTGTTTTTCATTTGCTATATTTTGGATAACAGAAAATTTCAGAAATCAATACCTTGACCAATGAAGGCAATTGTGCCAAATATTTTCAGCACATTATCTACTATGAAGTAATTGCTTCCCCGACTTTGAATGGACACCATCGTGGCCAAAGTGAATAACTGAGAAAAGGAGTAAGTAGGAATGGACTCCCCCACAACAACTAAAAAGACAAAAGAATCATCCAATAAAGGTTGCGAATTTTGGTCAATCTGTGCAGAAAACCAGCATGATAGAGATTGTTGCAAAGTAAAAGTGTGCATTGGTCAGGGAAATGTGGTGATATTAACTCAGAGATTGTTTCTTATGCTCCATTTACTCAGCAAGACACTCTCTCCTTTGTCCTTTTACTCAGTAAGTAAAAGTAAAAGCTTTTACTGTGCTCTTTTACTTCCTACTCTTCCATCCTCTTGTCCATAGTCCGACCTAAATTCCATCCCTGCCCGAAAGCTCAACCATTCCTGTAACAGCCTTGACCTCCAATCCCTCATATTCTCACCCTAACTCAAAGCTCAACCTCAAGAAAAAAGATTTAAAAAAAATTGAAATACAAAAGCAATGGGCTGTGCAAGAATTACAAATGGAAGACCATTAGAATTACATTTTAACCAAGATTTCAGCATCTGCAATTCATTGTCTCTCCTAAACTCAATACCCTAGCTGATGAAGGCCATGTCACTGCTTTCAGGGCACTGAGAGGTGATCTCACAGACACTAGTTGGCTGCTTGCTCCACACCTCGGCTAGAGCAGCATCTCTTGTGGCTGAAGAGACCAATGTGGAAGTGACAGTCTCTGTCGCAAAGGTCACATTTGTGTGTGGACTCTGGTCTGTTGAAGTTGCTGCGCTCCTTTCTGCATGCCCGCTTTTCTGCCGCTGCGTTCATCAGTTTCTCTTCCCCCGTTTTGAGATGTTGGTTCAGGGTACCTCTCCACCTTGTAAGGTCAGCTGCAAGGCTCTCCCAGGACTCCACATCGATGTCGAGCACCTTCAAATCTCTCTTGCAGACATCCTTGTAACGTAGATGGGGGCAGCCGATGGTTCTCCTCCCAGATGTTAGCTCTTCATAGAGGATGTCTTTTGGAATACGGCCATCCTCCATGCGGTGGACATGGCCCAGCCACCGCAGCCTGCACTGCCCGAGTAGAGTACATACTCGGAAGGCCAGCGCGAGACAGAATCTCGGCGTTGGACACTCTGTCTTGCCAGGATATACCCAGGATACGGCGGATGCTTCTAATGTGGAAGGTGTTGAGTCTTCTCTCCAGTCTGGCATATGTAGTCCATGTCTCACTGCCGTACAGCAGCGTGCTGTTGACACAGGCGTTGTAGACTGCTATCTTTGTCTTCATTATCAGCTTTGGATTGGTCCACACTCGAGTTGTGAGACGAGCAAGAGTTGTAGCTGCCTTCCTGATCCTCTTGTCAATCTCTGTGTCCAAGGAGAGGTTGTCGGTGATGGTGGAGCCAAGGTATGTGAACTGATGGACGGCATCGAGTTCGTTCGTAGTTGTCGATGGTGATGACAGGGGGTGCCTCGGTATCCTGTCCCAGGATGTTCATCTTCTTCAGGCTGATGGTCAGCCCAAAGTCCTTGCAAGCCCGATAGAAGCAGTCCATCAATGACTGTTGTTCCTGCTGGGTGTGATCATAGTCTGAAAATAGGACTGATACAAGGATATTTTTTTTTCAGCCAAAGGACATTCGGTGCACTGAAGGGTTGTAGGCTCAGTGATTGAGGTAATTGACATCAGACATTAACAAGCAACACAGGGCTAAGGTTAGGCTGCTTCACAGCACCAGTGGCCTGGCTCCAATCTTATCTCAGGCACTGCCACTGTTGCCATGTCTACCTATAGACCAACCCTTTCCCCATCTGTGAGCATATGTGCCGTATAAGTGACAAAAGGGTGTCAGATAACGATAGAAAATGAGGAATGAAATGTAAACCTGGAGCAAGTGAAAGGGGGGGTGGAGCAGAAAGCGTGGGTGGGCAGAAAGAGGGGGGGGGAGCGACATGGGGGACTCATGGGTGGGAAATATACATAGGGAGGAGGGGAAACGAGCCAGGTGAATGGGGTGGGAGAAAGTGTGTGCAACAGCATGGGTGCAGAGAAAATAAATGGGGGGCTATTACTTGAACTTTGATCATTCAATGTTCATACCATTGGGATGTAAAATACTAAAGGAATAAAAGGTGCTGTTCCTCCAGTTTGCGTGTGGTCTCACTCAGTTCTTCCCACCCCCTACTCCAGCAGTCTGAGGGGTCCAGACCCAAAGCGTCGCCTGTCCACTCCCTCACAGATGCTGTCTGACCCACTGAGCTCCTGCAAGCCCTGTGTGTTTTGCTGAAGCTTCCAGCATCTGCAGCCTCTTGTTGTGCCTCCCTTCCCCATCCTCATTCCAGTGAACTGATTGACCGCACCCACAAACTCACTCTGACCCTGACGTGGCCTTATCCACGTCCCTCCTTCCTCTCACAACGTCGGTTCGGTTCGGTTCGGCTCGAATTAAAGCGCGCCTTAATTCCGAACCCGACCAGTCTCCGGCTCCGCTGGGGAAGGAGGCTGGGAACAAGTCCCCACACTGGCGGGTACAATCTCCACAGCGCGGGAGGGCCAGCGGCCATTACGGCTCGGCAGTGAGGAGTTGGCGGCGCGGCGCGGCGCGGCTGGGTCAGACAAATTCAACATCTTTTCTTTTGCCGGGGAGCTGTCTTTGGACTTGAACTTTCGAACGTCAACAAACTTCCCCATTCCTAACCGTGGTGGGTGAAACAGATAAGTGTGGTTGGGCTTAAGATGCTATACTAATAAGGCTCTTCACAGGTCATGCAGCACAGAAACAGGTCCTTCAGTCCAGCTTGTCAATTGCGATCTAGATGCCCCATCTAAAGTCGTCCCATCTGTCCACGTTTGGCCCATATCCCACTAAACCCTTTCCTATCCATGTACCTGGCCAAGTATCTCTTAAATATTGTCGTTGTATCTGAGTTAGCTACCTCCTCAGGCAGCTGGTACTAAATACCCACTTCCCTCTGGGTGGAAAAGTTGTCTCTCAGGTTTCTAATAAATTTGCCTCTCTCATCTTAAACCTGTGTACACTGGTTTCTTGATTTCCCCTCCGCTGGCATATCTCTGACGATGTGCCTCGGGTGCGTTGACAGTCATTAAGAAAGCTCATCCATGCTTCAACTTCCTCAGGTTTTTGGAGATTTGGCAGGGTGCCAAATTTTCTATTAAAACTTCTTCAGATGCCTATGGTGCAGCGCATATTTGCATCACTGTCTAGTTCAGCAAGTGGCACACACAAAACAAAGGAGGTGTAGAAAGTGGTTGACACTGCATGGCCCCTCTTGGGTAGACTTCACTACCATTGAAGGGATTTACAGCAGGTGCTGCCTCACAAAGGCGGCTAATATCATCAAAGATCCACACGACCATGGTCATTCTCATATCTCACCACTACTATCAGGAAGGTACAGGAGCCTGAGAACTATGACCTCCAGGTTCAAGAGCAGCGTGTTCCCAGCAACCATAAGGCTCTTGAACTGCAGTGCACAATTCTAACTCAGCAATAAACTACCGTGGACTTGTTATTGGATGTACTTTCCTTTGCACTAGTTACCTAAACTAACTGGTAATTTATTCCATTAGGTATATATTTATTTATTCTGTTGTTGTGTTAATGTGCCTGAAAGGCTACAGCAAGTATGATCTGTGCTGTTCTTGGTCCATTTGGCAATTAATCACTCTTGACACGATCTACTAGTGGAACTTAGTGGAACTTAGCGGCTCAGGCAGCATCTGTGGAGGGGACTGGATGGCTGATATTTCTGAGTGAAATCCTTCATTTGTTTCATGTCCTTTCAGCAGAGGACTAATTGCCTGAAATCAGCATTGGTCGCATGGTTATCAAATCTACAGAGATATACGCTGACGTGGATATTGTTCCAATATGAACAAACTTTCAAAAACATTAGAAGTCAATAGTGTAGCCAGTTAGCCTGGTAGTTATTGGTTTGTACCTTGCTGGTGAACAACACATTTACATCTTCTAAACTAATAGCTTCTTGGGTCCTGGGCAGTGTCGGCAGTTCTACTATAATGCAATAGTTACTTTCTGAGGAAATCTCTCCTTGTAGAAAAACATATTATAAAAACAGGTGTGACAATGGAGAAAAGGTAGGTAGGGCCTGAAGAGTTTCAAACTTAATATATACAAAGTATGTATACTTTTGTAATTACAAGAAAAAATTGTTGAGGTTGTATGTTGTGTTGTTTAATAGACTATCATTGCGCAGGTGGCAATAGAAGTGATCACGTCAATTGTAATGGCCTCCCGCAATGAAACACATGAACACAAGAACTCTGTTCTTAAGGGACTAGTGTCTGATTACTGCGGGGAGGTTACAGGGAAACAGGTTTTTCTTCCAACTCTGATTTTCTTTTTCCCAGAATTATTTTTTTCTGCTGGTCAATTTCCAAACTAACAGAACTATCTGTTAGTTTGGAAATAGTTGATATCTAGGTGATAAGTATGTGAATCAGTTTGGGATTGTGTGGAGATTTCTGGGCAGGTTGTTATGATCCTGGGAGCACTAGGAGTAAAGTTTACTGATTCACTGGGAACAGGTTCGAGAAGGATTTCATGGCAGTTGAAAGAGTGCAGAAAAGATTTGTTGGATTAGTGCCAGGTCTTCAACTGTATGGAGAAGGATTAAGTCATTTGACATAGGTGTTTAAAAGGGACTAACAAAGTCGGCACTGGCATTGTGGGTTGAAGAGCCTGTTCCTGTGCTGTACTCATGTCAAAAGGATAGTAGAATTAGGCCATTTGGCCCATCATGTCTAGCCTATGTTTTGATGTAAAACATTGTTCCCACTGCTGCAAGGATCATTAACTAGATTTAAGGTGAATAGAAAACTATAAAGGATACAAATGTTGTCATGCAGTGAGTGGTTAGGCTCTGGTAAGCCTGAAATGGTAAAAGGAGCAGGCATAATTGTAACTTCTAAGTTAAAATTCTCAGAGTACATGAAGGAGAGACTGTAAATCACAGGGGACAGATCTAACTGGATTGCTCGTACATAAAGCTGGCCCAGCTGCGATGAACTGAATGGCATCCTGCTATAGTATGACGTTTATAGAATGTTCTTTGTCAATGACATTTGACTGATCATCGCCATTTAATGTCAATCTGGGAGCTAATGTGATAGGAAATTTGAGCAGAGGAAATTGCGAGAACTATAGACAATAGACAATAGACAATAGGTGCAGGAGTAGGCCATTCAGCCCTTCGAGCCAGCACCGCCATTCAATGCGATCATGGCTGATCACTTTCAATCAGTACCCCGTTCCTGCCTTCTCCCCATACCCCCTCACTCCGCTATCCTTAAGAGCTCTATCCAGCTCTCTCTTGAAAGCATCCACGAACTGGCCTCCACTGCCTTCTGAGGCAGAGAATTCCACACCTTCACCACCCTCTGACTGAAAAAGTTCTTCCTCATCTCCGTTCTAAATGGCCTACCCCTTATTCTCAAACTGTGGCCCCTTGTTCTGGACTCCCCCAACATTGGGAACATGTTATCTGCCTCTAATGTGTCCAATCCCCTAATTATCTTATATGTTTCAATAAGATCCCCCCTCATCCTTCTAAATTCCAGTGTATACAAGCCCAATCGCTCCAGCCTTTCAACATACGACAGTCCCGCCATTCCGGGAATTAACCTAGTGAACCTACGCTGCACGCCCTCCATAGCAAGAATATCCTTCCTCAAATTTGGAGACCAAAACTGCACACAGTACTCCAGGTGCGGTCTCACCAGGGCCCGGTACAACTGTAGAAGGACCTCTTTGCTCCTATACTCAACTCCTCTTGTTACGAAGGCCAACATTCCATTGGCTTTCTTCACTGCCTGCTGAACCTGCATGCTTCCTTTCATTGACTGATGCACTAGGACACCCAGATCTCGTTGAACTCCCCCTCCTCCTAACTTGACACCATTCAGATAATAATCTGCCTTTCTATTCTTACTTCCAAAGTGAATAACCTCACACTTACCTACATTAAACTGCATCTGCCATGTATCCGCCCACTCACACAACCTGTCCAAGTCACCCTGCAGCCTTATTGCATCTTCCTCACAATTCACACTACCCCCCAACTTAGTATCATCTGCAAATTTGCTAATGGTACTTTTAATCCCTTCGTCTAAGTCATTAATGTATATCGTAAATAGCTGGGGTCCCAGCACCGAACCTTGCGGTACCCCACTGGTCACTGCCTGCCATTCCGAAAGGGACCCATTTATCCCCACTCTTTGCTTTCTGTCTGTCAACCAATTTTCTATCCATGTCAGTACCCTACCCCCAATACCATGTGCCCTAATTTTGCCCACTAATCTCCTATGTGGGACCTTGTCGAAGGCTTTCTGAAAGTCGAGGTACACCACATCCACTGACTCTCCCTTGTCAATTTTCCTAGTTACATCCTCAAAAAATTCCAGTAGATTTGTCAAGCATGATTTCCCCTTCGTAAATCCATGCTGACTCGGAATGATCCCGTTACTGCTATCCAAATGCTCAGCAATTTCGTCTTTTATAATTGACTCCAGCATCTTCCCCACCACTGATGTCAGACTAACTGGTCTATAATTACCCGTTTTCTCTCTCCCTCCTTTCTTAAAAAGTGGGATAACATTTGCTATCCTCCAATCCACAGGAACTGATCCTGAATCTATAGAACATTGAAAAATGATCTCCAATGCTTCCACTATTTCTAGAGCCACCTCCTTAAGTACTCTGGGATGCAGACCATCAGGCCCTGGGGATTTATCAGCCTTCAGTCCCATCAGTCTACCCAAAACCATTTCCTGCCTAATGTGGATTTCCTTCAGTTCCTCCATCACCCTAGGTTCTCCGGCCCCTAGAACATTTGGGAGATTGTGTGTATCTTCCTCAGTGAAGACAGATCCAAAGTAACGGTTTAACTCGTCTGCCATTTCTTTGTTCCCCATAATAAATTCCCCTGCTTCTGTCTTCAAGGGACCCACATTTGCCTTGACTATTTTTTTCCTCTTCACGTACCTAAAAAAACTTTTGCTATCCTCCTTTATATTATTGGCCAGTTTACCCTCGTACCTCATCTTTTCTCCCCGTATTGCCTTTTTAGTTAACTTTTGTTGCTCTTTAAAAGAGTCCCAATCCTCTGTCTTCCCACTCTTCTTTGCTATGTTATACTTCCTCTCCTTAATTTTTATGCTGTCCCTGACTTCCCTCGTCAGCCACAGGTGTCTCGGAGAAATATATTAGAATTATTAGTTTATAAGCTGTCTGCATCACAGGCAAGGCCAGCATTTGTTGTCCAATATCTCTAAAACCTATAAAAGAAACTGTTGCAGTCCTTCAGGTGTTGGGTAAAGTGTGTGACTATGAGAAGAACCTCCAGGTGGTGTTTGCATACACTTGCTGCACTTGACTTTCTGATTAAATTGCCAATTTAAATTGATCCCTTGACTTTTATATTTCCAAACAGGATTTGTACATCTATTTGATTCAAAATGGAATTTCCTCAATGGAACACCAGCTTAATAGTCACGTGCACTCTTGGTATCATCATTACTCTTTCTTGTTCAGTTACTTACGGGGCTAACATACTGGTTGTTCCATTTGATGGGAGCCACTGGGTCAACATGAGGGTTCTAGTGAAAGAACTGAGACGCCATGAACACAACATTACTGTACTTCATTCATCAACATCCTGGTATATTAAGAAGGAACCAGATTTGTATCAGTCCCTGGTGGTCCAGCTTCACGGAAGCAAAGGAGTGATTGAAGATGCCGATGGCATACAAACTTTGATAGAAAACTCATTGGCCATCTCCAATACCAACATCCCACTGTGGACTTATCTCCAGCTTCAGTTTCAGCTAACAATGTTCTTGCATGAGGGCCATCTTTGGTTGAGGCGTTTCACCATCTCAATTTTTGAGAACAAGGCATTGTTGAAACAAATTGCAGATGAAAACTTTGATTTGATACTTGCAGATCCAGTTGCTTATGCAGGCCCAATGCTTGCTTATTATTTCAACATTCCATTGGTGTATAATATTCGATGGATGACTGCAGAAGATGCTCATTTATTTGTAGCCCCATCTCCACCCTCCTATGTCCCAGCCTTAAGATCACAATTAACAGACAAAATGAGTTTTCATCAACGAATTCTTAATGTCCTACAACATTTCCTTCAGTTTGGTATTTCTAAGTTTGTGATTAATCCTTTGCACGACGATTTGTGCCAGCAATACCTTGGCAGAGACACTGACATCAAGATGGTTCTCCAAAGGGCAGATGTGTGGTTAATGAGAATAGACTTTGTATTTGAATTTCCGAGACCTACGATGCCAAACTTTGTGTACATCGGAGGTTTCCAATGTCAACCACCTAAACCGCTAGATGAAGAGCTACAAACGTTTGTTGACAGCTCTGGGGAGCATGGTATTGTTGTGATGTCACTGGGTACTCTTATAGACACTTTATCATTGGATCGTACTATGAAAATCGCTGAAGCGCTTGCTCAAATACCCCAAAAGGTAATTTGGAGACACAATGGAGACATCCCTCCCAATACTGGAAATAACACCCTCATAGCAAAATGGATTCCTCAGAATGACCTACTGGGCCATGCCAAGACACGAGCTTTCATTTCTCATGGTGGCACCAATGGACTGTATGAGGCGATCTATCATGGGGTGCCAGTGGTTGGCCTACCATTGTTTTATGACCAGTTTGATAATATGGTTAGACTGGAAACTAGAGGAGCAGCAAAGGTAGTTAATGTTGCATCTCTCCATTCATCAGATCTAGTGTCAGCAGTTAATGAAGTCATAAATAACTCCACTTATCAAAAAAACATGCAGAAACTCTCTATTCTCCACAGGGATCAGCCAGAGACCCCAATGGAAAGAGCCATTTTCTGGATTGAGTACACTGCCCGACACAAAGGAGCAGCACAATTACGCTCAGAATCTTACAAACTTCCATGGTACATTTATTACTCTGTGGATGTAATAATTTTCCTTGGATCAATAACACTAATTATGGTATTACTTATAGTTTTCTCAATGAAGAAACTATTTGTTCTACTGAAGAGAAAAGAAAAACTTCAGTGAGACGAGTTAAACTGTGGGAATAGTTGCTGAGGAAGTGGAACAGTAAGCTTCTTGTATTAATAAAAGATCTGAACACATTAAAGATTAAACATTTGGATCCCAGTTGACTTGTCTTACAGCTGCAACACCTGGCTTTATCCGAAGTCACCTTCTTTATCTTCAAATAAGCATTGAATTATTTCACAGTCAAGTAGCATCCACTGTCTTTCGCTCTGACTCTACTGCTCTATCGATCACAAGAGCACCACCTGATGGATCCATTCCACGCAAAAGTTGTAGATACTGGCATGAACATCACATTTACCCAATGTGGCACCATTTTAAAAGCCCATCAACATTTCCTGTCCACACAGAAATAACACAATGAAAGGGGAATGAGGAAGAGAATGACATGTCACACAGATATCACAATTCTAAAGTGACCACTTTGGATTGACAAAAACCTAACCAGACCAGCTGCATAAACAGTGGGACTGCACAGGCAGTTGGAGCCTATGTATCATGAACGGACTTGTCTTCAGCTTCAAAATATTTCCCATCATCTGAGAAGAACAAGTCAGGAGCTGGATTCCACTTGATCCAATGCAAAACCAGTCTGCTTGACCATCAACTCAACCACCATCTTCACCACTCGTGAATTGAGATTTTGGTATATAACCATCTGCATGAAACACTGAATTACATTGCCAAGGCTCGTCAACAACATCTTCCACACTGCTGTCAATTAGAAGGCCATGTACAGAGGCAGATGCAAATACCATCAACTTAGAACTTTAGAATTCTGGTCACCCGTCGCAAAGTGCTTTCCCACTGATATTGAAAACACTCTCTCAACCACATTTCCCAATGGGAGTAACATCGCCAGCATCCTCTCTAACAGTAAATGTATATTTTAACCAATGATTCCATCCTATTTGTTGTAAAGTCCCATAAGGATGTGTTCTCAGCCATGCTATTTTCCCTATACACTCATGATTGTGCGGTTAAATTTGCACTAACTCCAAATACACGTTTACAGATGCCACCACAGTGGTGGGCCAGATCTGGAACAATGATGGCACAGGAAGGAGATAGAGAGCTTAGTGACATGGTGTCTGACTGCAACCTCTTCACTTAATGTCAGCAAGAGGAAGCAGCTAGTATTAGATTTTAGGAAGCATGGTGGGATGCATGGCCCAATCAACAACAATGGTGCCAAAGTGGAAATGGGTAGAGTTTCCAGATCCTAGGACAAATAATACCAACGAACTATCCTGAGCCAAGCACATTGAAGCTACTTACAAAAAAGCACACCAACATCTCTTCTTCCTCAGGAGACTAAGGAAATACATGTCTCCAAAGACTTAGACATCTACAGATGCACCATAGAGGGCATACCGTCAAGTTGCTTCATGTTGGCTTGGGAACAGCTCTGCCCAAGACCGCAAGAAATTACAGACGTGTGGAGGTTGCGCAGTCCAACAATGACCAGACTCCCCACCATTGACTACATCTACACTTCACACTGATTCAGGAATGCAGCTAACCAAATCAAAGATGTGTCCAAGCCCAGTGATTCCCCCTTCTCCCTGTTCCTGTCTAGCAGAACGGACAGAAGCATGAAAACACACACAACCAGACTCAGGAAAAGCTTCTTCCCTAATGTTATCAGATTTCTAAAAGGGTTCTTCCATAATTTAGGTTGTAGTTCCGATATTTCAAACTACCACGTTGCGGACATTGGACCTTTTTCTCTGAAACTATTACACTATAATGCTGAGAAACTATATTCAGCACTTAACGAAGTCATACATATTGAGAAAGCATGCAGAAACCCTTTCTTCTCCACAAGGATCAGCCAGTCCCCAAAGGACAGAGCCATTTTCTGGATTGAGTACACTGTCTGATACAGCTTCACGTTTTGTATTTACATTTGGCTTTATTATACTCATGCATAGTATTACCTGATTTGATACGATAGCATGCAAACCAAAGCTTGTTACTGTACTTTGTACGTCACACTAATAAACATAAATCTAATGAGAAGGTATATCATCAAAACCAGTTTGTTCATTAATCAACGGTCACTGAGGTCTAGCAAGAAATAATCGCAATTAGATGTAATCATTTATAATTGAAGCTTCTGAAGTTAAAGGCAGTGCAGTTACGAAGTGGCATCTGACTAGCGACTCAACCAAAAACACTGGGACTGTTATTTGATGCAATGGCTCCCTCTCCTGGACCCAGCACACAACCCACCAGAGGATTTTCTCTTGTAAATTATTGCATGATTCACACACTTCAGAGGTCCTTGGCTATTAAAGATGTGTGATTGTTCATTCTAATCAGCAAATACAAAATCCCTGACTTAATATTTTTAAAATTATCACCCCCATACCCTGTGAATAGGCTGATGGACAGCATAGAGTGCGCTTTGATCTGTGCGAAGCATGTGCCCTTGGAATAACTGATGGGAAAGTGCAGAGTGAGCTTCATTCTGTCTCATCTAATACAAAAAGAGATGGATTAGCAAGTTGTGGGAAATACATAACATCCGCAGAAGGATAAAAATAGCTTGAGAGGTGAGAGATTGCCAGTTGGAAAATGATGTGTGAAAAATGTGCCCACATATCCCCATTAAACCTCTTTCCTCTCATCTTAAACATGTGCCCTCTCATTTTAGACACTCATACCGTGGGAAGTACACTCTGGCTGTCTACCCTATCAGTGCTTTGCATACATTCATATATCAGGTCGCTCCTCAACCTCTTACATTAGGGGAAACAAGCTCACCCGATTGGTTCCTGCCCCATTACTCAAGCCCTTCACCAAACAACATCCTGGTGAGATCCATATGAATGCCTATTGGTTGGCAAGGACATGGTGGGCTGAAGGGCCTGTTTCCATGCTGTATGACTGGAATGTCTAGCTCTGAAATCATTCTGTCTAGCAGAATGTCTAGCTCTGTGATCATGTTTCATTATCACACGGCCGTTTCCCGTCAGACTGCATCCGGACCCAGCGCAATACCCTCTCTCCATACACCTCATCGCATTCTAGACCACAAGTCATCTGTACAAATTAGCACATGAACATTTAGTCATGGAGCTGACTGCCTAGAGATGCTCAGAGCCACCAGTGTTTCACAGGTCTTTAATGAACACTGTTTTAGAACATATCTATAACATATAACAATCCACTAGCTCCCTTTGCAGCAACAATGTATGAGCGTTAATGATTAGTCACGTTAAATATAAAAATCGTCATCATCTGCACACATTGTCACTTTACTCAATCGTACAATGCAAAGATGCTGTTGATATTTATGCTGGTGTTTTATTGTAGTTTGGATGACTGAAAATTCTGAAATTAAAATACCCTGACCAATGAGAGCAATTGCGCTAATTACTTTCACCACCTTATCTACCTGTATCACCACCTTCAGGGTACCGAGAAGTGATCTCACTCATGATGTTAATTGGTCGAGGAGTCTAACCAGAGGTCAAAGTCTGAAAATAAGTGAATACAAGGAGATATTTCTTCAGCCAAAGGAAATTTTGTATTCTGGAGGGCTATGGAGGCTCAGTGGTTGAGTTCATTCATATTAGACATCAAAAGTAGCAGAACAGAGCAGACGTTGGGCTGCCTCACAGCTCCAGTTTCCTGGCTCCAATATGATCTCTGCTCTCATTGGCATTGCCAATGTTCTATGTCTACCTTTAGACCAGCCTTTTCCCCATCCTTGAGCATAACAAAAGCTGGGTGAAACCCAGCAGGTCAGGTAGCATCTGCGGTGGAAATGAGCACGCAATGTTTCAAATGAGGACCCATCTTCAGACTTATGGAGTAGGGAGGAATCTGGAAAGGAGTTGGGGGCAGGACAGTCTGGTAGATACTGCTGAGGGGGGAGCGATCGGCATATGGGCTGAGTAAGGCTAGAGGTGAAAGTTTTGTGTCAAAAGGGTGTCACATAAAGACACAAAGTGAGGAGTGAAATGCAAAGCTGGAGGAAGGGGTATAATAATAATAATAATATTCATTTATTGTCATTGCAACGAGTACAACGAAATTAAAAAATAGCCAATCCTGACGGTGCGTACAAACATATATGCAATAAATGCAAAAACAAATAAATACAATTATATTAAGTACAAGATTTTTTAACGGTGTTGCCTAGTGCAAAGGTAGTGTTCAGTTCTCGTATGGCCCTGGGGTAAAAACTGTTCTTAAGTCTGTTTGTTCGGGATTTGATCGACCTGAAACGTCGACCAGAGGGCAGATGAACAAACAGACGGTGGCCGGGGTGGGATGGATCTTTTATTATTTTGCCTGCTCTACTGAGGCAGCGTAGGCTGAACAGGTGCTCCAGGGAGGGCAGTGAGCAGCCGATGATCTTCTGGGCTGTCGTGATGACCCTCTGAAGGGCCTTCCTGTCCTTTTCTGAGCAGCTGGCATACCATGTGGTTATACAGTATGCCAGCACACTCTCGATGGAGCAGCGATAGAAGGACAACATGAGCTTCTCCTGCAGGTTGGTTTTCCTGAGGATCCTCAGGAAGTGGAGTCTCTGCTGTGCCTTCTTTACTGTGGTGATGGTGTTGGTAGACCAGGTAAGATCCTCTGCGATGTGCGTACCCAGGAACCTGAAAGCGGGTACCCTTTCCACACAGACCCCATTGATGTAGAGTGGGTCGTATTCTACACTGGTTTTTCTGAAGTCAATTATAAGTTCCTTTGTTTTGGAGTAGTTCAGGACAAGATTGTTCACTGAACACCATGCTGCCAGCCTTTGGATTTCATCCCTATAGGCTGTCTCATCTCCTCCTGAGATGAGTCCAACCACAGTCGTGTCATCCGCGAACTTGATGATGGTGTTGGTGGGATGGGTGGGGGCGCAGTCGTGAGTGTAGAGGGAGTAAAGGATGGGGCTCAACACACAGCCCTGTGGTGAGCCGGTGCTCAGTGTAATGGTGGAGGAGAGGTGAGGGCCTATTTTGACGGTCTGGGGGCGGTTGGTCAGGAAGTCCTTGATCCATTGGCAGATGGTTTGGGAAAATCCAAGGTCAGAAAGTTTGGTGACCAGTCTGCTCGGGATGACCGTGTTAAAGGCAGAGCTGAAGTTGAGGAAGAGCATCCTCACATAGCTCCCCTGGTGTTCAAGGTGGGTCAGTGCAGTGTGAAGAGCAGTGTCGATGGCATCCCCTGTAGACCTATTTGCTCTGTAGGCAAACTGGTGTGGGTCGAAGGTGGGTGGGAGGCTGGCTTTGATGTGCTGCAGGACCAGTCTCTCGAAGCACTTTGTGATGACCGGTGTGAGTGCTACCGGACGGTAGTCGTTAAGGCCGCTGATGAGACTTTTTCGGCAGTGGGATGATTGTGGCGGACTTCAGGCAGGGAGGGATGGTGGATTTTAAAAGGGACAGGTTGAAGATTTTTGTGAAGATAATTGGTCTGCACATTCCCTCAGCACTCTGCCCGTCACACCATCGGGGCCTGCAGCTTTCCTGGGATTCACTGCTCTGAGCACGCGCTTAACATCATACTCCTGCACAGTGAAGGTGTTGCTGTCAGGTGCTGGAGAGGGTGTTATGTCTGCCACTGTAGCTTTCACCTCGAAACGAGCAAAGAAACAGTTAAGTTCCTCTGCCAGCGAGGCGTCGCCGTCGGCAGTCGTGCGGTTGCTGGTCTTGTAGTTGGTGATGTGCTGGATGCCTTGCCATACCCGCCGTGGGTCATTGTTGGTAAAGTGGTCCTCAATCTTCCTCTTGTAGGACGCTTTGGCATCCTTGATGCCTCTCTTCAGGTTGGTTCTAGCAGCACTGTATAGAGCTCTATCACTAGACCTGAAGGCGGTGTTACGGTCCTTGAGGAGAGACCTGACATCCTTTGTCATCCAGGGTTTCTGATTGGGATACAACCGGATGCGTTTGTCGACGGTGACATTGTCAACACAGTTTTGGATGTAGCAAAGTACAGTTGATGTGTACTCCTCCAAGTCCTAATCCTCAAAAATATCCCAGTTGGTCCTTTCGAAGCAATCCTGCAGCTGCGAGGAAGCTCCTTCAGGCCATGTCTTAACAGTCTTTATGGTGACTGGAGCTTTCCTTTAGGTCTGCATGATTGAAGTCCCCGGCTATGATGTGGCCTGCTTCTGGATATGTGCTCTGTTGTGAGTTTATTGCACCGAGCAGGTAGCCTAAAGCTGTGCTAGCGTTAGCATTCGGTGGGATGTAGACTGCTGTTACTATAACCCCTGTAAATTCACGAGGAAGGTAAAAAGGCCTGCATTTAACTGTTAGGAACTCCAGATCAGGAGAACAGTGGCTATCCATGATTTGGATGTTAGTGCACCAGTTGTTGTGCACGTAAATGCATAACCCCCCCCCCCCCCCCCTTGCTCTTACCGGAGTGGAAGGAGAAAGAGGGGGAATGGCAGGGATAGGAGACTCAGCTGGGGGATGTACGTACGGAGGAGGGGAAAGGAACAGGTAAAAAGGTGTGTGCAGCAGCAAGAGGAACTGAATTGGGAGTGGTGAGGTTTTGAAATTGGAGAATTCAATGTTCAGAGCGTTGGGTTCTAGGCTTCCATAAAAGAATATGAGGTGCTGTTTCTCCAGTTTGTGTGTGGCTTCACTCTGTCCTTCCCACCCCATTCTCCATTGGTCTGAAGAAGGGTCCCGAGTCCGACCAGAAACGTCTGTCCATTCCCTCCACAGATTCGCCCCGACCCGCTGAGCTCCACCAGCACTGAGTGTTGTGCTGAAGCCTTCAGTGTCTGCAGCCTAGTTGTGTCTCCGTTCTCCATCGTAGTTCCAGCGTACTGACTGGCCGCCCAACAAACTCTCTCTGACCCTGACGCGGCCCCCCTCGTCCTTCGCCTCTCAACTTCGGCTCACCAGCGCGTTTTATCTCCGAACCCGACCTCAGGCTCAGTGTCCGGCTCCGCTGGGGAGGAGGGTGTGAACGTCCCCACGAGCGGGTACAATCTCCACAGCGCGGGAGCGCCGGCGGCCATAACGCTTCGCGGAGAGGCGGGAAGCACCAAGGACGGTGTCTCACGTGACCGCGGGGCGGTGTCGAGCGGTGTCTCCGCGGCGCGGCAGTGAGGAGCGGGCGGCGCTCACAGCTACACCTGCTGTTCGCTGGCTCAGAGCAATTCGCCGTCTTCTCTTCAGTTGCCGAGGAGCTGTCCTTCGACGAACTTCAAGCGATCGTCAACAAGCTGCCCCTTTTCTGACCCTGTGGAGCACGGAAGGTAACTGGTGAAGCAGATGAGGGCAGTTGGGCTTAAGTGGATGCAATAAGGGTTTTCACAGGGCATGCAGCACAGAAACAGATCCTTCAGCCCACCTAGATGCCCCATCTACACTCGTCCTATCCGCTCGCGTTTGGCCCATATCCCTCTACCTTTTCTATTCATGCGTCCATCATAGGTACTGACTTCGCCACCACAAAGGTAGCTAATATCATCAATGATCCACACCGCCTTGGCCATTCTCCTATCTCACAGCTACTATCGGAAAGCTTGAGAACTGTGACCTCCAGGTTCAAGAGCTGCGTCTTCAGGCACTTGAACCGCACTGCACAATCCCACCTCAGCAATAAACTGACGTGGTATTTGATGCACTATGTACTGTCCTTTGCACTAGTTACCTCATATAACTGATACTTGAATGCGTTATTGTTTATGTTAATTTGTTTGTTTATTGTTGTATTACTGTGCCTGAAAAGCTACAGCAAGTAAGATCTGTTCTGATCTTGGTGTTGATGACAATTAATCATTCTTGACACTCAATCTACTTGATGAACTTAGCGGGACAGGCAGCATCTGTGGAGGGAAATGGACGGTTGATATTTCTGATTGAAATCCATCAACTGTTTCATGTCCGAGGAGCAGAGGACTAATCGCATGAAATCAGCATTAGTCGCATGGTTATCAAATCTATCAATATGCACTGATGTGGACATTGTTCCTTCACGAACAAACTTTCAAAAACATAAAAAATCAATTGTGTTGGTATTAATCCCAGTAGCTGTTGGTTTGTGCCTTGCTAGTGAGTAAAACAATTAGTTTATATTCTAATAACTTCTAGGGTTCTGGGCAGTATAGGTAGTTCTACTATAATGCAATTGTTGCTCTCCTAAGAAATCTCTCGTTATAGAAAATCATATTGTGCCCTTGCACGACGGCAGGTGAGGTCACGAGCCCTGACCCGTACTGTTGCCACGCAACGCCTTCTGGAGTACAAGCGGTGTACTACAGGCAAGCACTTACTATGGCTGCCAGTACAGCGGGGCCGTCTTCGGTCCCAGCAGCCGTTGAATTGTCGCAGGTTTTTGCGAGAATTCTGCCAGACTCTGAAGCCAAAATCGCCACTAAACTTGCAACACCTCAGTCCCAACCAAAAATCTTTATGAATGGTACCACATAATTACAGTGCTGAATCACATCAGGCTGCTTAACTTCATCCCAATAAACTTAGTGCAGCTATGGTGAAGATGATATTTAAGTTTAAGATGCTCTTTTGATGACAGATGATAAGCCAGATACCAGCTGCAGAACTCACAAATCACTGTTCCTTTGGGCTCGGAATAACAAGGAATTGCAGATGCTGGTTTATACCAGAGAAAGACACGTATGCCAGAATAATTCAGCAGGTCATGTAGCATCCCTGAAGAACATAGATGGGAGATGTTTCAGGTCACTGAAACTGATCTGAAGAAGGGTCCGGGCTCAAAACATCACCTGTCCATGTTCTCCCGGGTTGCTGCCTGACCTGCTGAGTTACTCCAGCACTTTGTGTCTTTCCTTAGGGCTTAATGAAACAGAGCTTACTTATCTTTTACAGTTCATTTTTCTTGCTTTGGTACATAGGAGACCAATTTCAGTGACTCTGGTTACATTTCAAAAGATATTCCTGCAAAGCCTTTAAGGTTATGGATACCAGTGGTGGAGGGATTTAAATCAGCTCACTTAAATGCTGGAATTGGAAGACAATGGAGACAGGGAGTGTAACCAGGCTGGATGAAGTTAAGGAGAAAAGGATGGCCAAGGGTTTGGCCTGACAAAATAATATAGCGGAATCACAGGGGGAGCAGTGAGAGAGGATGTTGCTGAACTTTCGTCGGAGAGTGGAGGACTTCAAAGTAGACATACCTTAAGGAGATTTTGCAGTGGAACGGACAAAATGTGTAGGAAAGAAGTGTAGATGCTGGTTTAAATCGAAGGTAGACAGAATGCTGGAGTAACTGAGCGTGTTGTGTGTGTTACGAGTGTTTGCCGGAAGCTGCCTTGTACTCCAGAAGGCTTGAGCGACTCCGTGCGTCACGCCCTTTGACCTACCGTGCAATCCCCCTATTGTTGTGTTAATGGGGAAAAGGAAGATAAGAGCTGGAGAATTATGTTTCCTATTGTTACTACAAGGTAAAAAATACTTTAGATTGTACATTGTGTTTAATAGACAATCATTACAGGTGTCAATAGAAGTGATCACGTCAATTTTAATGGCCTGCTGCAGTGAAACTGATGCACTAATTTCTTAAGAGTATGAGGTCTGATTACAGCAGAGAGGTTACATGAAAACAGGTTTTCCAGTACTAACCTTTTTTCCCCATAACATTTTTTTTCCTGCTGGTCAAACGAACAGAACTAGCTGTATGTGGAAATAATTGATATCCAAGTGATAAGTACGTGAATTCATTTGGGATTGTGTGGAGATTTCTGAGCGTATTATTATGATCCTGGAAGCACTAGAAGTAAAGTTTGGTGATTCACCAGGCACAGGCTTGAGAAGGATTTGAAGACCAGTGAAAGAGTGCAGAAAAGATTTGTTGGATTTGTGCCAGGTCTTCAACTGTGTGGACAGATCAGATTTTTGAGGATTGTTTCTCTTAGAATGGAGTAGGATTAAGTCATTTGATACAGGTGTTTAAAAGGGACTAAACAAAGTTGGCACAGGCAAAGTCGGGTCAAAGAACCTGTTCCTGTGCTGTACTATTCTATGTTCTGAAGTAAGACATTGTTCCTACTGCTGCAACGATCAGGAACCAGAGGACTCTGATTTGAGGTGAATGGCAAACAAACTCTGGGATACGAAGAAATGTTTTCAGGCAGCGAGTAGTGCCTGAGAAGCCTGGAAGGGTAAAAGGAGCGGATTTAATTCTAACTTTTAAGTAAAAATTCTCAGAGTACATGAAGGAGACAATAAAACTGCAGGGGACAGGTCTAACTGGATTGTTCTTGCACAAAGCTGGTCCAGACACGATTAACCTGAACGGCGCCCTATGATTCAAATAAGTTTCTAGAATGTTCTTTGTTAATGGCATTTGACTGATCATCAGCATTTAATGATACTCTGGGAGCTAATGTGGTGATAGGAAATTTGAGCAGAGGAAATCGCAAGTTGAACTCGACAAAATATATTAGAATTGCTAGTTTATTTGTTTAATAGAAGTTTGCAAAGGGAGTCAAGGCCAACATTTGTTGTCCAACCCCATTGTTCTTGAAGCTGGTGAACCACTTCCATGAACTGCTGCAGTCCTTCAGGCGTTGTGACTTGGAAGGGAACCTCCGGGTGATGTTTGCATACACTTGACCTTCTGATTAAATTGCCAATTTATATTGTTTCCTAAACATTTTATGTAATTTCCAAACAGGATTTATACATCTATCTGATTCAAAATGGAATTTTCTCCATGGAACACCAGCTTATTAGTCACATGTGCTCTTGGTGTCATCGTAACTCTTTCGTGTTCAGTTACTTATGGAGCTAACATACTGGTCGTCCCATTTGAAGGAAGTCACTGGGTCAACATGAGGGTTCTAGTGGAAGAACTGAGACGCCACGGAAACGACATTACTGTACTTCATTCATCAACATCCTGGTATATCAAGAAGGAACCACATTTGTATCAGTCCCTGATAGTCCAGCTACGTGGAAGAAAAGGGTTGATAGAAGAGGCAGATGGCATACAAACTTTGGTACAAAACTCATTGGCCATCTCCAACACTAACATCCCACTGTGGACCTTTCTCCGGCTTCATTTTCAGCTAACAGTATTCATGCATGAGGCCCATCTTTGGTTGAGGCATTTAACTATCTCAATTTTTGAGAACAAGGCATTGTTGAAACAAATCGCAGATGCAAACTTTGACTTGATACTTGCAGATCCAGTACTTTATGCAGGTCCAATGCTTGCTTATTATTTCAACATCCCATTGGTGTACAATGTCCGATGGATGACTGCTGAAGATGCTCATTTCTTTGCTGCCCCATCTCCACCTTCCTATGTCCCAGTTCTAAAATCACAATTAACAGATAAGATGAGTTTTTATCAACGAGTTCAAAATGTGCTGCAACATTTCCTTCAGCTTGGTACTTTTGAGTTTGTAATTAATCCTTTGTATGACGATTTGTGCCAGCAATACCTTGGCAGAGATATTAACATCAATATGGTTCTCCGAAAGGCAGATGTGTGGTTGATGAGAATAGATTTTGTACTTGAATTTCCGAGACCTACGATGCCAAACTTTGTATACATCGGAGGTTTCCAATGTCAACCACCTAAGTCGCTGGTTAAAGAGTTCCAAACGTTTGTTGACAGTTCAGGGGAGCATGGTATTGTTGTGATGTCACTGGGTACTCTTATAGACACTTTATCATTGGATCTTACTATGAAAATCGCTGAAGCCCTTGCCCAAATACCTCAAAGGGTAATTTGGAGACACAATGGAGACATCCCTCCCAATGCTGGAAATAACACCCTAATAGCAAAGTGGATTCCTCAGAATGACCTATTGGGCCATGCCAAGACACGAGCTTTCATTTCCCATGGTGGCACCAATGGACTGTATGAAGCGATCTATCATGGGGTGCCGGTGGTTGGCCTACCATTGTTTTATGACCAGTTTGATAATATGGTCAGACTTGAAACTAGAGGAGCAGCTAAGGTGGTCAATGTTGCATCTCTCCAGTCATCAGATCTAGTGTGGGCACTTAAAGAAGTCATAAATAACTCCACTTATCGAGAAAACATGCAGAAGCTCTCTGTTCTCCATAGGGATCAGCCAGAGTCCCCAATGGACAGAGCCATTTTCTGGATTGAGTACACTGCCCGACACAAAGGTGCACCACAATTACGCTCGGAATCTTACAAACTTCCATGGTACGTTTATTACTCTGTAGATGTAATGATTTTCCTGGGATCAATAACACTAATTATTGTATTACTCATAGTTTTCACAATGAAGAAACTATTTGTTCTATTGAAGAGAAAATAAAACATTCAGTAAGATTAGTCAACCTGTGCGAATGGGTGCAGGGGAAGTGCAACAGTATGGTGCTTGTATTAATTAAAGATCTGATCACATTAAAGAGTTGGACTTCTGAACATTTGGATCACAGTTGATTTGTCCCTGGAGCTGCTCCTACAGCTGGAACACCTAGCTTTCTCTTAATTCACCTTATTTCTTCTTCTTCAAAGAAGCATTGAATTCTATCACAGCCAAGTAACACCCATGACCTTTTGCTCTGACTCTACAGATCACATGCACCACTTAATGGATCCATTCCATGTATAAGTAGAAGATATTGTCATTGACATCAGAATAAACCAATGTGGCACCATTTAAAAGCCCATCAGCGCTTCTTGTCAACACAAAAAGAACACAATGGAAGGGCAAATGAGTAAGAGGATAACATATTACACTGATATTACAATTCTAAGGTGACCACTTTGGTTTGTCAGAAAACTATCCCGAACATAAACCAGCCACATAAACAGTGGGACTACACAGGCAGGTTGGAGACTGTGTACACTGCAGGAGCGGACGCACCATGATAAACACATGTTTCCTTCACCTTCCGTGAACTGGGATTTTGGTATATACCATCTATCTGCATGATCCACTGAATTACATCACCGAAGATCATCATTAACATCTTCCACACTGCTGCCAATTAGAAAGCCATGCACGGAGGCAGATGCAAATACCATCAACGTAGAACTTTAGAACTTTGGTCACCTGCCCCAAAATGTTTCCCCACTAATATTTAAAACACCCTCTCAGCCTCATTTCCCAACAGGAGTAACGTTGCCAGCACCCTCTACAACAGTAATGAAGTATTACAACCAACGATTCCATGTTATTCGTTGTAATGTCCCACAAGGATGTGTTTTCAGACATGCTTTGAATTGAATTGTTTATTGTCACATGTGACGTCGCAGTGAAATTCTTTGCTTGCAATAGTCGTCACATAAAGGGTGCTGACAATGTTACAAAATATCACGCACATGTCCACTCCCTCACGGCTGTCTCCCCACGCCAGGCCCTTCTTTGTTTCCCCCTCTCATCTGTTCCCCCTCGCCGGGTCTTCCTTTTGTTCTCTTCCCCACCCCCATCCCGGCGGTTCCCCCATGTCGGGTCCACCTTTGTACCCAGCGACATGTCCTCAAACTCCCACGTGGCCCGCCGGCACCCTCAACAACTGCCACACTGACCACCACGATTGCCGCCGTCCTGACGCCTGGGCAGCGCCGGGCCAGGCCCCAGCCGCGGGCTCCATCGATCCAGGCTCCGCTGACGACAACCCGCGAGGCTTGGGCCCCGGCCCGCGAGATTTGTGCTCCGGCCTGCGAGGCTTCAGCCCTGGCCTGTGTGGCTCCAGCTCCAGCCCGCAAGGCTAGCCCGCTCTGACCCGTGGGGGCTTGGCGGCCTCCTGGAAGGCGCCTGCCGTGGCAGCCACCTGGGATGCTGTATTCCCTACACACTCACAATTGTGCACTCATGACTGTTTAGCTAAATTCTGCACCAACTCCATCCATAAGTTTGCAGATTCCACCACTGTGGTGATACAGATCTCGAATAATGATGATACAAGAAGGGGATAGAGAGCTTAGTGACATGGTGTCGGACTACAACCTCTTCTCTCAATGTCAACAAGAGGAAGAACCTAGTATTAGTTTTCTGGAAACACGGTGGGATACTTGGCCCAATTAACAACAATGGTGTCAAAGTGGAAATAGGTAGAATTTCCAGTGCCTAGAACTAAATAATACCACAATATATCCTGAGCAAAGCACAATGAAGCCACGTACCAAAAAGCACGCCAACACCTATTTTTCCTCAGCAGTTGTATGAAATTCAGCATGTCTCCAAAAATTCTTACAAACTTCTGCAGATGCACCATTAAAAAATATACTGTCAGGTTGCCTCAGTTTGGCTTGTGAACAGCTCTGGACAAGGCAACGAGAAATTGCAGAGTTCTGGAGATAGCCCAATCTATCACACTGACCAAAGACTACATTTACACTTCTTGCTGATTTAGGAAAGCAGCCAAGATAATCAAAGACCTGTCCAAGCCCAGTCATTCCTCCTTCTCCCTGCTCCTATCCGGCATAAGGTACAGAAGCTTGAATACGTGCACCACCAGACTCAGGAACAGCTTCTTCCACAGCTTTGATTCACCTTTTGTATTTGCATTTGGCTTGATTGTCCTCATGTATAGCATTATCCAATTTGATTCGATAGCAAGCAAACAAAAGCTTGTTACTGTACTTTGGTACACATCACACTAATAAACCTAAATCTAATGAGAAATAATGTAATCACAACTTGTCTATTCATCAATCAAACTAGAGTCTTTGTCTAGCAAGAAATAATCGCAATTAGATTTAATAATTTCTAATTGACGTCTCTGAGGTTAAAGGGGCAGTGGCAGTGCAGATACGAAGTGGCACCTGACCAGGCCAGGATTGTTATTTGATGCATTGGCACCTCCTCCTGGATCAAGCATTCAACCTGCTAGTGGAAAGGTTTTTCTCTCGTAAACTATTGCATGATTTACACACTTCACAGGTGCCTGGCTATTAAAAATGTGTACTTGTTCAGTCTAATCATCAAATACAAAATCCAACCTGACTTTCTAAAAATTATTACCCCAAACCATGTGAAAATATTGATGGACAGTACTGAGGAAGCTGTAATCTGTTTCTAACCCATGTCCTTGGAATAACTGGGAAAGTGCAGTGGGAGCTTCATTCAGTCTCATCTGATACAAAAAGATGTGGATTAGCAAATTGTGGGAAGGACATAAAGTCCGTAGAAGGATAAAAATAGTTTAAATGGTGAGAGGTTGGCAGTTGCAATATAAACTGAGAAAAATGTATCCCACATATCCCCTTTAAATCTCTTCCCTCTCACCTTAAATGTATGCCCTTTTGTTTTAGACACTCCAACTGTGGGAAGTACACTCTGGCTGTCTACCTTATCTGTGCTTATGTTCAGAAATCAGGTCACCACTCACTCCCTTGCTTTAGGGGAGACAAGCAGAGCCAATTAATTCCTGCCCCATAACTCAAGCCCACTGAAGGCAACATTTTGGCGAGATCCATATGAACTCTTATTGGTTGACATGGACATGGTGGACTGAAGGGCCTGTTTCCATGCTGTACGACTGGAATGTCTAGCTCTGAAATCAGTCATGTTTCATTGTTATACATGCCCCCGTTTCCAATCACACTGCATCTGGATCCAGCGCAATTTCATCTCTCCATACACCATTGTCGCATTCTAGGCAATGTCATGCACACAAATTAGCACATGAACATTTAATCATGGATAAATACATTTATTCATACTTAGAGATGCTCAGAGCCATTACTGATTTGCAGGTCTTTAATGATGATGACTAGACCAAGTGGACTAGGGAGTAGGTGATTGAGTCTTTGCAGGAAGCAGGGTGGGAAGAAGTGTAGTCGAGATAGTTGTGGGTGCCAGTGGGTTTGTAATAGACTATTTCATGTGATGGAGACAGATCAAGAAAGGGGAGGGAGGTTTCGGAGATGGTCCAAGTAAATGAGTGCAGGATGGGAATTGGTGGTGAAGTTGATGAAGTCTATAAGTTCTGCATGGGTGCAGGAGGTAGCACCGATGCAGTCATCATTGTAATGGAGATAGAGTTCAGGGATGAGGCCAGTGTACGCCTGGTACAGGGTTTGTTCAACGTACCCTACATAGCCGGGGCCCTTGCGGATGCCTATAGCTACGCCTTGGACTTGGAGGAAGTGGAAGGGGAAGTTGTTAAGGGTGAGGAACAGTTCTGCTAGGCGGAGTAGTGTTAGTAGAGGGAAATTGGATGGTTCTGGGGTTGAGGAAGAAACTGAGGGCTTTAAGGCCTTCCTGGTGGGGGATGGAGGTGTCAGGAGCTGGATTCCATTTGGTCCAGTGCAAGACAATCTACTTGACCATCAACTAAACCACCAACTTAAACACACATTCCCTTCACCTTCCATGAACAGAGATTTCAGTATGATCCACTGAATTACATCATCAGGGCTCATCAACAATATCTTCCAAACTGCTGTCAATTAGAAAGCCATGCACCGAGGCAGAGGCAAATACCACCAATTTAGAATTTAGGTCACCCGTCCCAAAATGCTTCCCCACTGATATTTAAAGCACTCTCTCAACCTCATTTCCCAATGGGAGTAATGTGGCCAGCACCCTCTACAACAGTAATGAAATATTACAAGCACTGATTCCATCCTATTTGTTGTAATGTCCTACAAGGAAGTGTTCTCAGCCATGCTATTCTCCCTGTACGCTCACGGGTGTGCTGCTAAATTCTGCTCTAATTTCATCTAAACGTTTGCAGGTGCCACCATTGTGGTGTGCCAGGTCTGGAGCAATGTTGGTACTGGAAAGAAATCGAGAGCCTAGTGACATGGTGTCGGACTAAAACCTCTTCTCTCACTGCCAGCAAGAGGAAAGAGCTAGTATTAAATTTCAGGAAGTATACCGGGATAAATGGCCCAATCAACAATAATGGTGCCAAAGTGGAAATGGGTGAGAGTTTCCAGCTCCGAGGACTAAATAATACCAACAATCCATCCTGAACTAATCACATTGAATCTACAAACAAAAAGAATACACCAACACCTCTTCTTTCTCAGCAGACTAAGGATATACAGGTTTCCAGTAACTCTTACAAACATCTATAGATGCACCATAGAAAACATATTGTCAAGTTGCACCAGCTAAGCTTTGGAACAGCTCTCCCAAGACCGCAAGAAATTGCAGAGTGGTGGAGGTTGCTCAGTCTATCACACAGACCAGACTCCCCACTATTGACTACATCTACACCACTCGATTCAAGAAAGCAACCATCATAATGAAGGGGCGTGGCTGTGTTCTGCAGCTGCGGCTCACCGGCAGTCTCTCTGTCTTTTTTTGTTTTTTTGTCTATTGTCATTGTTTAATGTACGTTTTGTTCTATTTTTAACTCTGTATATGTGGGGGGGGGGTTGGGGGAAACCTTTTTTTCTAATCTCTTCCTCAACGGAGATGCGACCTTTACCGTGTCGTATCTCCGTTCGCGCTACGGCCTAACATCGTGGAGTCGGCGGCCTCCAGCTGGGATCGACCTTGAAGACTCCGGTCGCAGGGCCTGGACTTACCATCTCGGAGGCTTCGGCCGTGGGCCCTGCAGACCGCAACATCGGGAGCTCGCAGGTCCCTGGCTAGCGACCGGTTTTTGGGAGCTCCAGCCGTAGCAGCTTCGACCGCCCGGAGCGCGAGGTACGATCGACCCGCTCACAGGCCCTTCATCGCCCTGCGTGGTCCGGCCGCAGCACTTTCCATCGCCCGGTGGGGGCTCAGGACTTTCATCGGCCTGCTTGGCTCGGCCCTGGGACTTTCCATCGCCCGGTGGGGGCTCAGGACTTTCATCGGCCTGCTCGGCTCGGCCCTGGGACTTTCCATCGCCCAGTGGGGGCTTCAAAAAGTTGGGAGCCTCGATCACCTCGTGGCACCACGGGAGAAGAATGAGGAGGAGATAAGACTTTTCTTTGCCTTCCATCACAGTGAGGGTGTGCCTAGAGCAATCACTGTGATGGCTGTTCGTGTAAAAATTGTATCTGTGTGTCCTGTGCTTTTTGTTGTCTACTGCCGGACCCTGACGTGAGAGGACGCTGGCGTTGTTTATTCGCCGCTTTTCCGTTAGGATAGTTTGTCTGTTTGTTTTTATGTTATGATTGTCTTTGTAAAGCGCTTTGAGCACACGATAAGGCGCTATATAAAATAAATGATTATTATTATTATTATTATAATCAAAGACTTGTCCCACCCGGGTCATTCCTCCTTCTCCCTGCCCCCATCCGGAAGAAGGTGCAAAAGCTTGAACACGTGCACCACCAGACTCAGGAACGGTTTATTTCCCTGTTATCAAACTTTTGAAAGGGTCCTTCAGTAAGTTAGGGTGTAGTTCCGATTTTCCAAACTACCGCATTGTGGACATTGTACTTCTTCTCTGAAACTGTTACACTACAAGGCTGAGAAACTATTCTGCACTCTGGTATTTATCTCTTTGCTTCATGTTTTGTATTTGCGTTTGGCTTGACTGCACTCGTGTAAATATAGTATCTGATTTGAATCGATAGCATGCAAACAAAACTGTACTTTGGTACACATGACACTAATTGACCTAAATCTAATGAGAAGGTATGCAATTAAAACCAGTTGTTCATCAATCAAACTAGAGTAATTGACGACTGGCAATAAATAATCCCAATTAAATGTAATCATTTCTAATTGAAACCTTGAGGTGAAAGGGGCAGTGGCAATGCGGATACAAAGTGGCATCTGACCGGCGGCTCAATCAAACACACCGAGACTGTTATTTGATGTAATGGTTCCCTCTCCTGGATCAAGCACTCAACCCGCCAGTGCAAAAGGTTTTTCTCTCATAAATTATTGCATGATTCACATAATTCAGAGGTACCTGGCTATTAAAGATGTGTGTTTGTTCATTCTAATCAGCAAATACAAAATGCCTGACTCCATACCCTGTGAATATGTTGATAGACAGTGTAGAGGGAGCTTTAATCTGTGTCTAACCCATGTCAATAGACAATAGGTGCAGGAGTAGGCCATTCAGCCCATTGGCCAAGGATGTCCTTGGAATAACTGTAAGAAGGAACTGCAGATGCTGGTTTAAACCGAAGATAGACATGAAAAGCTGGAGTAACTCAGCGGGACAGGCAGTATCTCTGGAGAGAAGGAATGGGAGACGTTTCGGGTCAAGACCCTTCTTCAGACTGGTTAGGGTTAAGGGAAACGAGAGATATAGACGATGTGGCGAGATAAAGAACAATGAATGAAAGATATGCAAAAAAAAGTAACGATGATAAAGGAAACAGGCCTTGTAAGCTGTAGGGTGAAAATGAGAAGTGAGTGCGACTTTGGTGGGGGAGGGACAGAGAGAGAGAGAGAGAGGGAATGCCGGGGCTACCTGAAGTGAGAGAAATCAATATTCATACCACTGGGCTGTCAGCTGCCCAAGCAAAATATGAGATGCTGTTCCTCCAATTTGTGTATAGCCTCACTCTGACAATGGAGGAGAACGAGGACAGAAAGGTCTGTGTGTGAATGTGAAGGCCAATTAAAGTGTCCAGCAACCGGGAGATCAGGTTGGTTCACGCGGGCTGAGTGAAGGTGTTCTGCGAAATGATCGCCCAGTCTGTGTTTAGTTTCGCCGATGTATAAGAGTCCACTTCTTGAACAATGGATACAGTAGATGAGCTTTGGAGGAGGTGCAAGTGAACCTCTGTCTAACCTGAAAGGACTGTCGGAGTCCCTGGTCAGAGTCGAGGGAGGAGATACAGTGACAGGTGTTGCATCTTCTGTGGTTGCAGGTGAAGGTACCTAGGGAGGGGGTGGTTTGGGTGAGCAGGGATGAGTTAACCAGGGAGTTGCAGAGGGAACGGTCTCTGTGAAGGCAGAAAGGGGTGGTGATGGGAAAATGTGGCTAGTGGTGGGATCCCGTTGGAGGTTGCGGAAATTTCGGAAGATTATGTGTTGTATGCGACGGCTGATGGGGTGGAAGGTAAGAATTAGGAGGACTCTGTCTCTGTTGTGACTCGGGGGAAGGTGGAGCAAGGGCGGAGCTGCAGGGTGCTGAGGAGACACAAGTGAGGGCCTCATTTATGATGGGAAAGGGGAACCCTCATTCCCTAAAGAATGAGGACATCTCAGATGTTCTAGTATGGAACACCTCATCCTAGGCGCCGATGCGGCGTAGACAGAGGAATTGGGAGTAGGGGATAGAGCCCTTGCATGAAGCAGGGTTGGAAGAAGTGTAGTCAAGATAATTATGGGAGTCAGTGAGTTTGTAATAGACATCAGTCAATAGTTATTTCCTGTGATGGAGACAGATCAAGAAAGGGGAGGGAGGTGTCGGAGATGGTCCAAGTAAATCTGAGTGCAGGATGGAAATTGGTGGTGAAGTTGATGAAGTCTACGAGTTCTGCATGGGTGCAGGAGGTAGCACCAATGCAGTCATCAATGTAATGGAGATAGAGTTCAGGGATCGGTCCAGTGTACGCCTGGAACAGTGATTGTTCAACGTACCCTACAAAGAGGCAGGCATAGGTGGGGGTGCCTAGAGCTACGCCTTGGACTTGGAGGAAGTGGAAGGAGAAGTTGTTGAGGGTGAGGACCAGCTCCGCTAGGCGGAGTAGAGCTTTAGTAGAGGGAAATTGGATAGTTCTGCGGTCGAGGAAGAAACTGAGGGCTTCCTGGTGGGGGATGGAGGTGTAGAGTGACTGAACGTGCATAGTAAAGATGAGGGAGTCGGCACTTGGTAAACGGATGTCATTAAATAGACGAAGGGCATGAGAGGTATCGTGGACAGAGGTCGGGAGAGATTGGACCAGGGGGGATAGGATGGAGTCGTATGTGGAAATCATTTCCGTGGGGCAGGGGCAGGCAGAAACAATGGGTCTGCCAGAGCAGTTGTGTTTGTGGATTTTGGGGAGAAGGTAAAAACGGGCTGTGCGGGGCTGGGAAACGGTAAGGTTGGAGGCTGTGGAAGGCAGACAGCCAGAAGTGATGAAATCAGTAATGGTGTTTGAGATTATGGTCCAAGGATAAATAGGAGGAGGCATCTGAGAGTTGTCGCCTGGCCTCAACCTGGGAGGTCAGCGCGCCAGACTGCCAGACTGGCGCGTTTGATTATAATGTCAGCGTTGTTGCAGAGTGAGCGGAGGGCTGTACGTTCAGAGGGGGTGAGGTTAGAGTACGTAAGGGGAGTTGAAAAGTTGAGACGGTTGATGTCACACCGGCAGTTAGAAATAAAGAGGTATAGAGAGGGTAGAAGGCCATCCTGGGGAGTCCAAGAGGAGGGGGACCGGTGGAGATGGGAGAAGGGGATTATCACTGGGTGGTGAGGACACCTTCCCATAGAAAAAGGCACGGAGGCGATGGAAGAAAAGCTCTACGTCGTGGCGGACCTGGAACTCGTTGAGGCGAGGGTGACGGGGAACGAAGGAGAGGCCTCTATTGAGGACAGACCGTTCCGTATCTAAAAGGGGAAGGTCAGGGGGATGGTAAAGACATGACAAGGGTGAGGGTTGGGGTCAGAGGGGGGCTGGGGAGTGGACGAAGGCCCAGGCGAGATCTGGTGGGGTGATGTTGGGTGTTCAGAGAGGAGGGGAGCGCGCGGACTATTGTATAGCTTTTTGTGTCTATCTTTGGAATAACTAATGGAATGTACAGTGGGAGCTTCATTCTGTCCCATGTGATACAAAAAAAGCTGGATCAGCAAGGTGGAAGCACATAAAGTCTGCAGATGGATAAAAATATCGAGTGGTGAGTGGGTGGTAGTTGGAATATAATCTGTGACCCCTCAAATTCCCTTTAAACATCTCTCACCTTAAACATGCCCTCTCGTTTTAGACACTTCTCATGTTCATATTTCAAGGCACCCCTCAGCTTCTTGCTTTAGGAGAGACAAGCCCAGCCGATCCATTCTGACACTATAGCTCAAACCCTTCACTCCGGGCAACATCAAGGTGAATCTCCTCGGTACTCTCTCAAGTGCTTACTCATTTCCTGTAGTCAGATTATCAGAATTGCCATAATACTTCAGGTGTAGCCTTACCAGTGTTTTGTGCAACTGCAACTTGATGTTCCAACTCTCGTGATCTTATTGAAACACAGAGAACTAAGTGGGATTGACTGGGTGTGTTCGGTGAGGATATTGAACCATGGAGGGTTGTAGAACTAAAGTACATAGTTTCAAAATCAAGCAGAGGGAGGTACTGCAGGAGGGGGAAAGCCTTTTGGCCCAATTCATCCATGATGTTCAAGACAGATGATCTTTTTGTCCATGCCTCATTGCCCTTGAGAAGTGGATGGTGAAAGAGCACATTTGGCCTATTGGGTCTACACACCTCACAATCCCATCAAACCTCCTGTCCTTTCCCTATAGCCTGCAACTCATTCTCATTCACACTGGCACATCAATTTCCTTATCAATCCAGACATCTCAGAAGTGAAAGGAAACCAGAGAACTTGGAGGAAATATACACGGTCACAGGGAGAACTTGAAAACTCCACAGACAGCATCCAAAGTTGGCATTGAAGCCAGGTTACAGGCACGTTGAGGCAGCAGGAATAACTACATTGCCACCGACTCGGCAAACTGCTTCTTCCCCTCCTTTATCAGGCTTCTAAACTATCCCGTAAACTGTCTGATTCACCTCTACCCCATTGTGGACATAGGACTTTGTGTCTGGAATTGATGCGCTACAATGCTGAGAAATATATTCTGCAGTCTATCGTTCCCTTTGCTCTACCTATTGTACTTGAGTTTAACTTGATTGCATTCATGTTCACCTGATTTGGTTGGATAGCATGCAAAACATAACTTTTCATTGTACCTCGGTACGAGTGACAATAAACCTGAACATACACTGTTGGGGAGGGGGAGGGATTTAGACACAGTGATGATATTGGAACAACTTGGTACATGTCTTGAAGCGGAACCTGTAGATGGTGGTGTTCATTTGCACTGTTGCCCTCACACCTCCTGGTGGTCATCAGATTTGGAAGGTGTCAGATAGCTTGCATGACCGCAGAATATTTTTTCGGGGGGACACACCAGCAACAATGTGCCAGTGGTGGAAGGGAAGATTTTGGGTGCCAGAACAATTCAAACAGGCTGTTTTGGCCAGACGGTGTCATTGAGTGTTGTTGGCACTGCACTCATCTGCAGACTGTTCATGTGCCTGTCTTTATATCCTGTCCCAATACAACACAAGTAGATAAGATGGTAATGCTTGGTTGGTTAGGGTATTGAGTATAATAGTAGGGAAGTCATAGGTAGACTCAAAATATTGAGTAACTCAGCGGGACAGGCAACATCTCTGGGGGGAAGGAATGGGTAACGTTTTGGGTCGAGACCCTTCTTCAGACCTTTCAGTAGGGAAGTCATGTTGCAGCTTTACAAAAATTTGGTTTGGCTAAATTTAGTGTTGTGTGCAGTTCCATTTGCTGCATTACATGAAGGATGTGGTGGCTTTGGAGCAGATGCAGAAGTATGCCAGGATGCTGCCTGGATTAGAGCATAATAGCTGTAAGGAGATATTGGATTGTTTTCTCTGGACTGTCAGAGGTTGAGGGAAGATCTGATGGAAATTTATAAAATTACAAGACGCATAGATGGTAGTCAGGGGTGGAAATGTCAAATAGCAGAAGGGAAAAGTTTAAAGATGTGTGAGGCAAGTTTTTTAACAGTGTGGTGAGTGCCTGGAACACACTGCCAGGGAAGGTAGTGGAGGCAGATACGATAGCAACATTTAAGAAAGATTTAGACAAGCGCATGAAGAGACACTGATATGGATCATAAGCAGGCAGATGGGATTACTTAAAGTTAGCATCACGTTCAGCACAGACATGGTGGGCTGAAGGGCCCGTTCCTGTGCTGTACAGTTCTATGTACAAGAAGGAACTGCAAATGCTGGTTTAAACCGAAGATAGACACAAAAAGCTGGAGTAACTCAGCGGGATAGGCAGCATCTCTGGAGAGAAGGAATGGGTGACATTTCGGGCCGAGACCTTATGCCATTACAGCTTTTATTCCCTTCAGTCTGAAGAAGGGTCTCGACCCGAAACGTCACCCATTCGTTCTCTCCAGAGATACTGCCTGTCCCGCTGAGTTACTCCAGCTTTTTGTGTCAGTACGGTTCTATGTTCAATTTCCACATTCCCTCTGGGATTTTTCCATGCGCAGTTCTGTCACTGTGTTTTTCATAGCGCATTCAGAGGATGTAAAAGGTGCTTTGGGAATACAAATTCTTTCCCTTTTGTGACTTCATGGATAGAAAGTCTAAGGTTGAAGGCAGTATGTGCAATTATTGGAAAAAGGTTTTAATATAATTTATTGCACAAGAAACTTCAGTTAAATTTACAATTCACATTTGATTGGGTTATAAAAGGTCCAGCCTCCTAATGTACACCAGTCACAAAACCACACAACTCACATTTAATGTGCTACGATACAATTATTTTCCATAAATTCTCTACCTTATTAAATAAAATGTCACCAAGCTTCCCACAATACCCGTCCTGAAAAACAAAACTATTTATACCATTTTCATCATAGTCTTTCAATTGTTACAATCAACGAGGCAAGAGATATCAATACAGCCAGGGCTAGCCATCACGGGTTAGAATACAGCTCCCTCTCCACAGCACACAAAATATTTATTTCTATGAAGTACCAAGGGAGCACAGAGTGGTCAGAGGGTTACTACTGAGAAAGGACAAAAGAACACTTTGTTAGGTACAGAGTGAAGATCCCGCCCGATGGTCCTGTCACACACGTTTGGAGCAGGAAGAGCAGGGTTCGGATACAAGGTGAAGCTTCCGCTATGCTGTTGTATCACACGCTCAGACCAGGAAGAATATGGAAATGTGGAAAAAAGGAATAAATGGAATGTAGACTCCCTGCAGAGTTCCAGCGACAGCTCCCAATGTTTCACCGGAAAACTGGCTTGAGACCACTTTGAGGTTAAATTCACACAAGGATATTTAGTCAACAAAATCTTTCATCCATTTAGCCCGAGTTGAATTTGAAACCATCCCACTCTCTCAATCGGAGACCACGAGCCACGTAATGAGCTCCCCGGAAAGTCAGGTAAGATTAGGTCTACGGTTTTGTAAAAAGCACCAAAGACTTACGGACTAAGGATGACCTCTCCACCAGGTGGCGCCTTCAGCGATGGCAGCCTCGTCAACAGTCTCTGTTTTTTGTCTTTTTTGTTATTTTTAGTGTGTTTTAAAAGTTTGTGTTAATGTTCTCTGGTTTGTTTATGGGGGGGGCTTCAATCACTTACCTTGCCGGAGATGCGATTGTTTTCCAGGTTGTATCTCCGGTTGCTCTGCGGCCTAACATCATGGAGCTGGCAGCCTTGCGCGGCAGTGGCTTTGAGCCCCACCGCGGGGCCGTGGACTTACCATCAGAGCGTGAGATTCCTTGCCTGGGATCGACGCTCCAACTGCGGCCTGCAGACTTCACCATCTCGGGTAGAGACCGATGTCGGGAGCTCCAAATCGCAGGTTTTCGACCAGCCTCAACCCGGGTCAGATTGCCCGGCGCAGGGGAGCTGAGATTCCCCCCGATGCAGGAGCTTGATCGCCCCAATACGGAGGGCCCAAACGCCGCCGGCTACGGGAGTCAAGATCATCCCATCAACGGAAGGCTCGAGGCCCCCGACCGCAGGGGAACAAAGAAGGGAAGGGATTGAACTTTCTTTCGCCTTCCATCACAGTGAAGAATGTGGAGGAGTTACTGCGGTGGATGTTTATGTTAAAATGTATGTTGTATGTTCTGTTGCTTTAAATTGGTATGACTAAATAGCAAAACAAATTCCTCATATGTTGCAAAACATACTTGGCTAATAAAGTATGATTATGATACGCTGGGAAGCTCATTGGCTTGGGCTAAAATAAATAGGATGGGGGAAATCAGGCAGACAAAGAGGAGGGGAGGACAACAAAAGATTGTTGAACAGGTGAGGGGACAGAGATGCAGACTGTGAGAGAGAGTGGAATCTGGAATAAACATGGGATTATACTTTGGGCTGGGATGGATATTCTGTCCTGCTGGGTCACTGGAGAGCTGTGGAATGATTCCGTAGGCAATCTAACAGAATCTCCACTCCATCTACATTTCCTTCTCTCCATACCTATACCATGTATCCTAAACTCCTTAAACCTACTATTTTAAAGCATCAGAGTTAGACAACATGGGAACACGCCCTTTGGTCCAACTTGTCCAAAAGTTGCCTACCTGAGCTGGTCTTATTTGCGTTTGGCCCATATACCTCCAAATTCTTCCTCTCCGTGTATCTGTCCAAATGTATTTTAACTGCTGCAATTGTAATTGCCTTAACCCACATAGCCCCTTCCATATATCCACCACCCTCTGCAAGAAAATGTTGCCCCTCAGGCTCCTTTTGAATCTTTCCCCTCTCACCTTCCATCTGTGCCCTCTAGGTTTAGACTCCCTTACCCTGAAAAAAACCTGACTATTTTAGAAACGTCTGTAAGGACATCCTTCAGTCTCCTATGCTCAAAGGAATAAAAATTCCCAGACTATCCAGTCCTACTTTACTGGGCATGCCAAGGGATCTCTAGAACAACAAAGGATCTAAAGATATAAGAAAATAATTGCAGATGCTGGTACAAATCGATTTATTCACAAAATGCTGGAGTAACTCAGCAGGTCAGGCAGCATCTCGGGAGAGAAGGAATGGGTAACGTTTCGGGTCGAGACCCTTCTTCAGCCCCCCCTAACATCAGTCTGAAGAAGGGTCTCGACCCGAAACGTCACCCATTCCTTCTCTCCCGAGATGCTGCCTGACCTGCTGAGTTACTCCAGCATTTTGTGAATAAAAGGATCTAAAGATACACTGGTTGTGTAGGAAAATAACTGCAGATGCTGGTACAAATCGAAGGTATCACAAAATGCTGGAGTAGCTCAGCGGGTCAGGCAGCATCTCAGGAGAGAAGGAATGGGTGACGTTTCGGGTCGAGACCCTTCTTTATCCTTTCTTTGTCCTGCCCCCCCTAACATCAGTCTGAAGAAGGGTCTCGACCCGAAACGTCACCCATTCCTTCTTTCCCGAGATTCTGCCTGACCCGCTGAGTTGCTCCAGCATTTTGTGATGCCAAAAGATACACTGGGATACGTTGCAGCTTAGTATTGCAAAAGCTCTGCCCAAGACCACAATAAATTGTAGTTATGGTTGTAGCCAAGTCCATCCTAGACCACTCTCCCTGTATACACATCATGCTGCCTCACTCAAACAGCCGATAAAATCAAGGACCATTTTTACCCCAGTCATTCTCTCTTCACCCCTCAGGCAGAAGATACAAAAGCCAGAAAGTACGTACCACCAGACTCAGAATCAGTTTCTTTAGACTTTTGAATGGTACTCCCATAAGCTTGGGTGTAGCCCTAATCTCCCAACCTGCCTCATTAGGGGCCATGCACTTTAAAAAAATCTGCACTTTCTCTGTAGTTTTACATCATATCTTTTACATTTTCTTCTCTTTGCACTATACCTAGGAGTGTAGGAGGATGTGTGTTTTTATAGAGGTGTATATAATCACGAGGATAGGGTAAATGTAGTCTTTTACCCAGACGAGAAGAATCAAGGGACTTAGGTTTAAGGTGAGAGGAGAAAGATTTAATAGGAACGGGAGAAGCAACATTTTCAGAGGATAGACACAAAATGCTGGAGGGACAGGCAGCATCTCTGGAGAGAAGGAATGGGTGACGTTTCGGGTCGAGACCCTTCTTCAGACTTCAGCTTGAAGAGGTTTTCACAGAGGATGGTGGGTAAATGGAACAAGCTGCTTGAAAAGAGTCGAGGGATATGGGCCATACATGGGCAAAAGGGACAGTAGATGGGGTATCTTGGCTGGCATGGGCAAGTTAGGCCAAAGGGCCTGTTTCCATGCTATATGAATATGACTACGTGTTGTATTTCTGTATGGCTTAATTGAACTAGTGTATAATATGATTTGAATAGTTAGCACGCAAAGTTCTTCACTGTATCTCAGTTCACAGGACAATAATAAACCAATAACAAATGTGAGGTTTGGAGAAGGAGCATTAGCTCTGTACTGTGGGGACTGCTGTGTCGCCTCTTACCCTGTCCCCATCACCAGTGACACCCTCACCCATTGTGTAGGAAAATAACTGCAGATGCTGGTACAAATCAAAGGTATCACAAAATGCTGGAGTAACTCAGCAGGTCAGGCAGCATCGAGGAGAGAGGGAATGGGTGACATTTCGGGTCGAGACCCTTCTTCAGTCTGAAGAAGGGTCTCGACCTGAAACGTCACCCATTCCCTCTCTCCTATATGCTGCCTGACCTGCTGAGTTACTCCAGCATTTTGTGATACCCTCACCCCTTGTGAATGCTATGCAATTGGTGACTCGAGTTTGGATGCATGGGATTGAGAAATTGAGCAAGGATTTGAGATTCCTTGGAACTGAACAAAGATGCTCCAGAACTGAGCAGAATGGACGGTGGAGGGCCTTTAGGAGACTGGGGGGTATAAACTCAGGGGTCAATCTTGCCTGAGCCTGCCCCTTAAAGCCCCCTCCCCCTGTATACACCCCACCCTCTAATAGATTGTGTAGAAACAAAGAAGCTGCAGCTTCATACCAAAGATAGATACGAATTGCTGGAGTAACACAGAGGGTCAGGCAACTTCTCTGGAGATAACTTTTTCTCCAGAGATGCTGCCTGATTCGCGGAGTTACTCCAGCACTTTGTGTCTGCCTCATAGGCTCCGCTCCCATCTCTACCCACTTGGTCCCCAGGTCACGCCCTCATCCAGGGCCGAAGGGCCGCGAGTAGTTGAACATGGCGTAGTCGGCCAGGTAGAAGTCCTGTGCACGGCGGCGCTCGTCGGCCGACAGCTGGGCGAGGTAGCGGCGGCTGAGTTGTGGCCCGGTACGTTCCTCCCGCCGGTGCCGGTCCTTGAAGCGGGGGAAGGTGAGGTTGGCGGGGGCGCCGACCAGGCGCAGCAACGCCTCGGCCTCGGCCGCCAGGTTCTCGAAGCGGCCGATGAAGTCGTAACGGACCAGGCAGGGGCTGCAGAGGCGGCCGACGCGCTCCCAGTGGATGTCGAGGCCGAGTGGCCGCCGCGTATCCAGTAGGTAGCGCACGAACTCGGGGAAGGTGACGCCCGATCCGGAGTGCAGGGCCTGGCGGGTGGCGTTGGGCCGGTAGCGGGCGATGATGGCGCGGCCGAAGACCGGGTGGTAGTAGGCGTTGGGCTGTTCGAACTTGTCGCGGAAGGCGGAGACCAGGCGCTCCAGCGGCTCCCGCACGAACAGCGCCTTGGTGTAGGTGCGCAGTCGGCGCGCCATGCCGGCGCGGTCGAAGCTGTCGAGACGCCGCAGCGAGTTGCCGTAGTGCGCGGCCTGGTGCTGGATGTGGGCCGGCGAGCTGGCCATGCCACTCAGCACCATCAGCACCCGCTTCCAGTTGGAGCAGCCCGCCTTAGGCACCTCGCAGTACAGCAGGCGGTGCCGGTCCTCCACGTAGATGCGGGAGACGTGGTGTGGGGCCGGCAGCCTGGAGCCCGGCACCCCACCACCACGGTACTGGAGACAGGCCTCGTCCACCAGCCGCCGGCGGCCATTCTGCACCGCCCTCAGGCGCCCGCGCTGCTGCTGCCGCCCCAGGCTTTGCTGGTGGTCCTCTGGCTGCGGCGCCCCCAAGCGGCGCGGAAACGACATTGCACCGCCCGGCGCCCTCCTTCTACGCCTGCGCCTCCGGCCGCGAAGAGTCGTGCCCGGGGGCGGGGCCTGTCGCAGAGGGGGCGTGTCTGTGTGCTGATGGGCGGGGCTCGGCGCAGGGTAGGAGACGAGGATGGGCTGAGTGGCCGCGTTGTGGTCCCAGTCTCGTGCTCCCTAAAGAAGAAAAATGTGTCCGAATAAATACGTCAAATTCTGCTTGGGTAGCTTACAATCAAGCAAGGTAGACGCAAAATGTCTTCAGACTTTCGGGTCTCAACCCGAAACGTCACCCATTCCTAGTTTAAGAATAAGGGGTAGGCCATTTAGAACGGAGATGAGGGTGGTGAAGGTGTGGAATTCTCTGCCTCAGAAGGCAGTGGAGGCCAGTTCGTTGGATGCTTTCAAGAGAGAGCTGGATAGAGCTCTTAAGGATAGCGGAGTGAGGGGGTATGGGGAGAAGGCAGGAACGGGGTACTGATTGAGAGTGATCAGCCATGATCGCATTGAATGGCGGTGCTGGCTCGAAGGGCTGAATGGCCTACTCCTGCACCTATTGTCTATTGTCTATTGTCCTTCTCTCCTGAGATGCTGCCTGACTCGCTGAGTTACTCCAGCATTTTGTGTCTACCTTCAATTTGAACCAGCATCTGCAGTTATTTTCTTACAACCAAGCAACATAAACATTAAATTCTACAGTTTAGGTAACTAACCCACAATCAATCCCTTTTTTCCATCCTTCTCTCCCCCCTCCCCTTGTGCTCCACCTGGACTCGAACCCATTTCTCCCCATCCTCTAATATTCCTTCCTCTGACTGCACAATGCACCCTCTTCTGTCCCTTTTCATCTCTTACCTTTGTTCAAACTGCCTGTTAACCTCTTTCCTCCCCCCTTGTATCCACCTAAAACTAGGGTTTGTCTTGCCCCTCTTCTCTTTCCAGTTTTCATTACACACCTCCCCCCCTTCCATCACTGAAGAAGCTCACTGAAGAAGGATCCCGACCTGAAGCATCACCTATCCATATTGTCCGGAATGCTGCCTGACCTGCTAAGTTACTCGCGCACTTTTTGTCTTTTCAGTATCACTCCAAAGCGCAGAGCTTCCCTGGGCCTTGCACAAACGTGCACACTGCAGGCAGCGCGATACGGATAGTCCTTGGGCCCAGATTCAGGGACATTCTTCCCTGCTGTTATCAGGCAACTGAACCATTCTACCAACAACTAGAGAGCAGACCTGAACTACTATCTACCTCATTGGAGACCCTCAAACTATCTTTGATCGGACTTTACTGGCTTTGTCTTGCACTAAATGTTACTCACGTTATTCCCTTTATCGTGTATCTGTACACTGTGTATGACTCAATTGTAATCCTGTATTGTCTTTCCGTTGACTGGTTAGCACGCAACAAAAGCTTTTCACCGCACCTTAGTTAACGTGACAATAAACTAAACTCAAACTCTCTAACCTGGGTGATCTAGCACAGGCTGCGCGTGGATTAGTGCCAGCTGCTGGTTGGGTTTGAGATAAGGTTGGGTTTGGGTTTACAGTGAAGACATAACTTTGGCATCTGTATGGTCAATGGTAAGGGAACAATCAATGAAATGTTCGACACAGGCTCTGTTGGATGGAAATAAAATTTCCTATGCGAATGGAAGGAGTGGAGGAATTGCAGCTCCCAGGGTCTGGTGGTTGATGCCCATTCCTCAACCACCACCTGAAACCTGGTAGTTATCTAACTGTTGCTTGTGGCTCCTTCTGTATACAGATTGGAATTAAAACATTAGCCACACTATGAAACTAGCAATTGACTCTGAGCTCCTTGGGACATTCTAAGCTGGTGAAACCAAAGATACTAGAGGAACAAGATGGACCACTCTGTTGAAATAGCCTATGCTGAAGTGTAGTACGCAAAGGAGCCATTTTAGTAGGCAAAACCCGCCGTTCGCTCTGCCTCTCGCAGTGTAATCAGTGTTTTGGGGGAACAGTATGTGTGATGATACCATTAAAATGCAGAATATAACTCATCTATTGATTCACAGATCGTTATTTTTCTTTTTAAATGTTTCTGCCTACTAAAATGGCATCATGATATACTACTGTTTTTAGGGTCGAGTGGTCTATCTTGTTCCTCTAGTATCTTTGGGTGAAACCATGACTTTTCAATTGCTCAATATCTAAAGATCAATCAATCAATCAGTCAGTCAGTCTCTGGCTGGAATTTACTCCATGACTGAGCTCCACTGCTCTCTGAGGTAGAAAAATTCCAAAGATCCATGGGGGCAAAATTCTTTGCATCTCAGTCCTAAATAGCTGACCTCTCATTTTGGGACAAAAACAGAAAATGCAGGAAATACTCAGCATGTTCAAGTTGCCCTTTGGGAAGAGAAACGGTCAATGTTTCAGGTCAGAAAGCCTTAGATGAAGGCTATTCAGGCTGTAATGTTGATTCTGTTTCTCTTCCCACAGAGGAAGGGTATTTTCAGTTTTTGTTCCTTTTGTTTGAATTTCGCTTATTTTGAGATTTGTCCCTTGGTTCCACATGACCTAGCCGAGAGAAACTCCATCAAGTATCTCCTCTGCAAGTCCTGCAACACGTTTATACATTTCAAACAGATCACCTCTTTCTATTGAACTTAAGAGAGTCTGGTGAACCTTTCACTCTACTGCCTCTGTCACTAATGTAACAGTGTGAAGAGGGAGACCCGACCTGTGCACGGTTTCTATCAGTGGATGCTCCTGCTCTATTCTGATATTCAAATCCTCATGCACGGTAGCCCAGCATACACTTAGCCTTCTGACTTGCTGTGATGGGACTGGGAGACTGCAAAGTGCAAGTGAAAGGTAGGTGGGTGAGCGATGAAGGCAAGCATTGATATAGCAAAATCCAGCCTTGAACTCTCTTGTTTAAAGGAGGGCAAGAGGGTGGACTCAATGTAAATGGTTAAAAAAGTAGCAAGGAGACAGAAGAATTATTTCTTTCTCAGGAAAATAAAGACAAAGAATAATTTTTAAATGAGAGCAAGGCTGCACAGATGAGAAGTCACTCCAGTGGTCAATGGGAATTTGATGTGGCTCACCACAAGTCATTGAGCTGCTACAGTGTTCTCCAAACTCATGGATCTGACCATATGGATGTGGACCAGCGACAGGTAAATGTTTCTGAAGGGTAGGGTAGGTATGACGGGCCAAATGGCCTCCTGTCTCTCTCTCGTCACTGGTCCAGGCTCTCATAAGTTCTCAACCCCATTCCTCTGCCTTCTCCCCGTTACCCTGACACCCTTACTAATCAAGAATCTGTCAACCTCTGCCTTAGAAATACCTAATGGCTTGCCTACAGCCATCTGTGGCAATGAATTCCATAGATTCACCACCCTGTCCCCGTCATGGCCAGCAGGTGGCGCTGTGGGATCGCTGCAAACACTCGGCCCCTGATTCCCTGCAGTGAGGAAGAGGGAAGGACCTGGGGTAGCTTGAGAGAGGGTGGGAACTGTGGTAGGCGAGAGAAGGAGGGCTGAGGGAGGGGACTGGGGTAGGGGGAGAGAGGGAGGGGACTGGGGTAGGGGGAGAGAGGGAGGGGACTGGGGTAGGGGAGAGAGGGAGGGGACTGGGGTAGGGGACAGAGGGAGGGGACGGGTAGGGGACAGAGGGAGGGTACTGGGGTAGGGGACAGAGGGAGGGGACTGGGGTAGGGGAGAGAGGGAGGGGACTGGGGAAGGGGGAGAGAGGGAGGGGACTGGGGAAGGGGGAGAGAGGGAGGGGACTGGGGAAGGGGGAGAGAGGGAGGGGACTGGGGTAGGGGAGAGAGGGAGGGGACTGGGGTAGGGGGAGAGAGGGAGGGGACTGGGGTAGGGGACAGAGGGAGAGGACTTGGGTAGAGGACAGAGGGAGGGGACTGGGGTAGGGGACAGAGGGAGGGGACTGGGGTAGGGGAGAGAGGGAGGGGACTGGGGTAGGGGACAGAGGGAGGGGACTGGGGTAGGGGAGAGAGGGAGGGGACTGGGGTAGGGGAGAGAGGGAGGGGACTGGGGAAGGGGGAGAGAGGGAGGGGACTGGGGTAGGGGACAGAGGGAGGGGACTGGGGTAGGGGGAGAGATGGAGGGGACTGGGGTAGGGGACAGAGGGAGAGGACTTGGGTAGAGGACAGAGGGAGGGGACTGGTAGGGGATAGAGGGAGGGTACTGGGGTAGGTGAGAGAAGGAGGGCTGAGGGAGGGGACGGGTAGGGGGAGAGAGGGAGGGGACTGGGGTAGGGGGAGAGAGGGAGGGGACTGGGGTAGGGGGAGAGAGGGAGGGGACTGGTAGGTGAGAGAAGGAGGGCTGAGGGAGGGGACGGGTAGGGGAGAGAGGGAGGGAGGGAACTGGGGAAGGGGAGAAGGTGAGGGAACGGGTAGGGGAGAGGAGTGGGGGGGTGAGGGAATGTTGGAGGAGAGGGGACGGGTAGGGGGAGAGAGGGAGGGTACTGGGGTAGGGGGAGAGAGGGAGGGTACTGGGGTAGGGGGAGAGAGGGAGGGGACAGGTAGGGGGAGAGGAGTAGGGGGTGAGGGAATGTTGGAGGAGAGGGGACTGAGGGAGGATTGGGAGCGGGGGACTGAGAGGAGGGTGAAGGAGCTAGGCACTGAGGGGAGGAAGCAGATGGGCAGGAAAGGAAGGAGATGGGGGTTTGTTAGGGCATTGGGGGGGAGAGTATGTTGGTGGCACGAGCCACAGGGTGTTGCATGTGTCTAGTGCCCTGATATAAATCCAGATGCCCCTGGCTAGCAATTTTTGCGAAAAAGGGAGCCGAGTGCTTAAGCCTCCCCCTGCCAGTACACAACCTCTGCATCATCAAGACTCTCGCAGTGCCTCCTCGTGGCAACACATGGTAACTGGGGCCACCTTCAGTCCCAGGCTAAACTGCGCGGGGATCTCGGAGGCACTCTGGCCCACAGAGATGCGACATGCAGGCCCACACGTCCTGCGTCCATCAACCAGGTCACAACTATGGGTTAAATAGCACCCCTCTGCCTTGTGGGTCAGGCTCAGGAGAGTCAAAGGCACTGGAGTCCTTAAAGACGGCCGGCTGATCTCTTGTGCGTCCGCCTTCCGGCAACTCCTGCAACCGAGTAGGCCCCAGACATAGCAGACATAGCAGCCATGCTGTTCCTCTGGAATCAGCCTATCAGGTCGAGAGGGGAATGCAGATGCTGGGCAAGTTTGTATTCCCATGTACCTGCCCCGGCTCAGCGGCCAAATCAAATGGAGCGGACGCTTCATCCTTGCTGGGCACAGTGAGATGTAACCACAGATGAAACATCCCCCTCTCCAAGCAGGACAACGCCAAGCCGCACCATCATCTCTCGCAGATGGACGGATGCCAGTACAGGGGGAGAGAGAAAACTGAGGGAGGGGCGTTAGACTGCAGGAATGGACATTGTCCATGAGTGTTCCATCACATCACCATCTGCTGCCACACACTCAAACAGCTTTTCCACCACAGACATTCTGACAGGAAATTTAAAATATATTGCAGGTCACGTATACAGGTGTTTGAGACTCTGCTGGGTGTCACTACAGCTGCTCTCAACCCCACCCCATCTCCTTCACCTACTCCTACGACCCCACAACTTCCCAGAATTGCACACTCTGGGTTATGCATGGTTTGTCAGTCCGCTGTTCTAAGTCTCTTGTCCCTTTGTCAATCCCTTGCCATCAGTTGTCCGGGGCCTCTGCTCCAGAATCCCCTCCTCAATCTCCCCTCTGACACGCTCCTCACACCTCCCCCCTCAGCCAAGCTGTCTGGTCGCACTCTGGCATCTCCTGTGGCTCAGGGTCTGAACCAATGTTTTGTCGGGTTGTTGGGGGTTGATTCGGGGAGTTTCTGGAGGGTGGGAAGCTGCAGTGGCCTGCGGCATGTGCTGGGATAATGATGCTCTGGGGAGTGTGTGAACTCAGCTCCTGGTATAATGGAGCACAGAGGCAGGAATCAGCCACAACTGACCACAGGCTGCTCAGTGTTGGTTCCATCCTAGCCTCTCCACATTCATGCCCTGCTTCTGGAAACAGCAATAATCCTAACTTGACCCTGGTTTCTGCTCACTGCTGGCTATTTCTGGGTATCGAACACCACGCATCATTACATCAGACTCAACGAGCAGGACAATCGTTGCCTTCTGTCCCATTACCTGCATCTCATAGTACAGTGTGGAAACAGGCCCTTCAGCCAACCTTGTCTGTGCCGACCAAGTTGGCATTCTGGGCTAGTCTTATTTAGCTGCATTTAGTCCACAGCCCTCTAAGTCCTTCCTATCCATGTGTCTGCCCAAGTGTCTTTTAAAAGTCTTAATTGTATCCAATTCGAGAGCTTCTTCTGGCAGCATATTCCAGATATGGATTCCCCCCTGAGTGATAACCTGTCCCTTTGAGGTCCCGCGTAAATCTCTCCCCTCTCACCTTAAACCTATACCCTCTACTTTTAGAATAGTCTACTCTGAGAAAAAGACTGTGTGTTCACTGTATCCATGGCCCTCGTGGTCTTCTACACCTCAATAACCCTCAGCTATGCTCCAAAGAGAAAAGTCCCAGCCTATTCAGCCTCTTCCTATAATTCAAGCTTGCAAGCCCAGGTAACATCCTGGTGAATCTCTTGTGCACGATTTCCACCCTTGCCTCTCCCATCTCATTGCCCCCGTATTTCCCTCGCTTACTGTCTCCGCTTTCATTACCCCCTCCGTGCTTCAGTCCCCGACCCTCTGCCAGTGATAGTACGTCAACGTTAGCCTTGCTCCACCACTCACCTGCGGCTCTCCTGGATTCCCCGGGGGGCCGGTTTCTGGAATGAAAAGGAATGTTTTATTAGCAACACAAAGTGACACTAACCTTGCAGCATTGAACGTAGAGCTGGAAGGTGCAACAGAAGAGAAACAGCAGGAGGCCATTCTGCCCATCTCAAGCTTGCCCCAAATTTTCTAGAAGGAGCAGGAGAGCATGTTCATGATACAAGCACTCAAGGTGCCCTCATTCACCCAACCCCTTTCCCCCAGAACAGAGTTATGACCAAGAAGGGTCCCAACTCGAAACGTCCCCTATACATGTCTTCAAAAAGTGCTGCCTGACCCGCTGGGTTACTCCAGCCTTTGTGTTCCACACTTGGACACAACTATTTCCTTCTAGAACTATCTGTGCCTTGCCCCTCATAAGAGGCAGTATGACAAGTTCTTCCACACTTTTTGACACTGCCCTGAAGACTGGATCAAGTATTGATTTTAAGTTTTCTACTTTATCTTCAATATTATTAATTTCCCAATTCAGGAATGACCCTAGATACCTTCTTCCTTTTTAAAAAAAAAACTCCTTGGAATCTCCTGCTGTTTGTTTGGAAGTTACCTGCCAGTTTTCTCATATCATTAATTTTCTTCCTACTTGTTAGCTTTTTAATCTGACTGCTAGCTTCTGGAGAGCTCCCCACCCTCTGGTCTACCACTAGCCCTGACCAGTTTGTGTACTCTAGATGTGTTAAAATTTAAATAATTTTGGTGATTGCCACCTCATGCGAGTCCCAGAGAATCTACAAAATCAACATTCGTGCAGCAAAGTGAGAGCATCAGAAAATGTTAACCATTTTATGATATATTATCAAAATGAATGAACTAAAGGTGATAGAGTTTATGACAGGGAGCAGGATGAAAGGTGGTGTTGCAGGATTTCATGCAAGAGCCATGTGGTCTGGTGCACAGCCCCACAGACCACCATGCTCCCTCCTCCTGTCTCAAGCACCACTCTCGCTCCAGTCATTCCATCTTCTCCCGTCGGGCAGAAGATACAAAAGCTCAAAAGCATGCACCACGAGATGCAGGAACAGCTTCTTCCCCACTGTTATCAGATGACTGAACAACCATCGCATAAGCTAGGGTGTAGTCCTGATCTTCCAACCTACCTTATTGCAAACATTGCCCTTTTTCGTTGTAACATTATTTTCTGCACCCTGGTATTTTTCTCTTTGCATTACCTGCGCATGGCTTGATTGTATTCATGTACAGTATGATTTTGCTGGATAGCGTAGAAAGTTTTTCATTGTAACTGGATATAGGTAGCAATACTCTCTCCATCCCTTCTCTACTCATCCCATCTCCCTCCATTCCACTCGCCCTCCCGCTTCACTCTTCTTCTAGATTCTCGCCCAACCTCACACTCCCGCCACTCCTGTTATACCATCAACATGCTCTCCCCCTCTCCCCTTTTCTCTCTTGCCCTCTACAACATTATACCAGGGTGAGGTCAGAAATCATTTCCTCAGACTCTGGGAAATTCTGGAACTCTTCCCCCTCCCTCAGCATGCTGTCCAGGCTGGGCTGAGGCGAGGTTACTCAGTTTGGTAAGATGGGAGAGAGCTTATCGTGAACCCCGAGCTCTCAGTTCCCTGCTGCCACTGGTTCCACCTTGTCTCGTTCTCTGTAGGCACCGGTCTGGCTCCCTCAAGTTCCTGCCACACTTCATGGCTTCACTTAGGCACCACTGCCGCCTTGGGCCAGCTGATTGCTCTGGGACTCCCCTCATGACTGCTTCCGTTGCATACTTCATTAAAAATCAGGCAAATGTGATATCCCTTTCACGAATCCATGCTGTCTCTGTTCTCTGTTCTCTGGAGAGGCTAGATGCGGGAAGATTGTTCCCGATGTTGGGGGATTCCGGAACCAGGGGTCACAGCTTAAGGATAAGGGGGAAGTCTTTTAGGACCGAGATGAGAAAACATTTCTTCACACAGAGAGTGGTGAGTCTGTGGAATTCTCTGCCACAGAAGGTAGTTGAGGCCAGTTCATTGGCTATATTTAAGAGGGAGTTAGATGTGGCCCTTTTTGCTAAAGGGCTCAGGGGGTATGGAGAGAAGGCAGGTACAGGCTACTGAGCTGGATGATCAGCCATGATCATATTGAATGGCGGTGCAGGCTCGAAGGGCCGAATGGCCTACTCCTGCACCTATTTTCTATGTTTCTATCTCTCAGTAGAGAGAAAGGATGCTGCAGATGCTGGAATCTGGAGCAAAACAACAAAATGCTGGAGGAATTCAGTGACTCTTTAAAAAAAAACAAGGTGGGATGGAAGGAATAAGAACAGCAATGATAGACCTGAGAAGGAGAGCAGAGCGAGGTGGGTCGGTGAGATTTAGAAATGTCAGTGAGTCAGCAACACTGACCTCGTGCAACAAAAACAAAATCCATAGTAGATCGTAATTGTTGATCTTGTTTCCTGCAGTTTCTCTCTCTGGCTCACACTATCTCTGTCTGTATATGGCGAGACGGCGGGGGGGTGGGGGGGGGGTGATGGGCGGGTAGGGGGAAGGGAGCTGTGGGACAGAGGATGGTGGGTGATCGGTGCAAATAGGTAAGGCAGGGGAAGGTGAAGAGAGGCTAAAAGGTGATCGTTGCTCAATGCCCGACGTGCTGCATGTTCAGGGTAAAAGTCGTTCCCTGTTACTGACTAGGATCCCTTTTTATTTACGGCATGATCACTGACTGTGACTACTGACAGTCGCTGTTTGATTTCCAGGATAATGACAAGTGTTAATGTCAGAACTACTTAAACTGTTTTCACCTTCTTGTGTTAAAGTTCATCTCCATGACTACATGTAGGTGGCAGCCTGCCCTGTCAGTCTCCGCCAAGACACTGGGTACATTCAGGCCGCCAACTGTTACTGACTCACAGACAGGTTTCTAAACCTAACCGACCCAACTCATTCCGCTCTCCCTTTCTGGATCTGTCATTGATGTTCTTATTCTTTCTCCTTTTTAAAAAAAAAGAGTCAAGTGTTTAATTTTCAAATGTGCCAGTGACAGAACAATTACATTTTTATTTGCAGCAGCTTTACGGGCTCATTCGTGCAATAACACCACAAATAAATATACAATAATCAATAATAAATAAATAATGAGAAACTAAGTAACCAGACCATTATAGTGCGAAACTGATGTACATAGTGTAACCCAAGTCCATTGTAGATCATAGCTGCAGACCCTGGTTCCTGCAATCCCTCTCTCAGCTCACACTAATTCTGCCACTCTATCTCCTCTTTCTTCAGATTGAACCCAGGTGTCTGGCGCTGTGAGACAGCAGCTCCATGGGGCCACTGTGCCACCGTGCTGCCCGAAATTGGTCTTCCAATGTAAACTATGTGCTGTGGACTGACACGCTGCAAGGTGCAGATGAGGGACATACCTGACACTTGGTGCAGCAGAGTCAAGGAGCTAGTTGTCAACTGCAAGAAGCGGGGTGGAGCACACACCCCCTGGTGTGACGTGGCGCTGAAGTGGAGATGGTTCCTCAGTGTAAATATCACCAATATTTTGACCTGGTCCGATCACATTTATGATACGGCTCAGAAAACACTCTGGAGAAAATGCCTCCACTTCCTCAGAAGACTAAGAAAGTTCGGCATCTCTCCAATGCTGTGCATAACTTAAATATAGTTTCCCAGCTTTCATTAATCAATTCCCCTCATAATAAACAATACAATTCTGTTGATGAAAATCAAAGAATGGCAGAGAACATACTGTTGACTTTGCTAACTACTTTGGGTGGGAATATCAAAGACTGGAGGCTATAGCTTTTAAAATGAGAGCGGCAAAGAGTAAAAATGTGTGGAATTATTTTTTTTGCACTGGGGTGGTGAATGCCTGGAACAGGCTGCCAGGGGTGGCGCTGGAGGCAGATACACTAGTGGCGTTTTACGAGGCTTTTAGATAGGAATGAATGTGCCGGGAATGGCTGGGTATGGATCACATGCAGGCACAGGATGAACTTGGCATCATTTACGGCATGGATATTGTGGGCTGAAGGGCCTGCGCTGTACTGTTCGACATAGAATGTCACCTTGCACTACCCAATACAATACAATATATCTTTATTGTCATTGTACAGGGGTACAACGAGATTGGGAATGCGCCTCCCATACGATGCAATAAATTAATTAGCTAATCAGTATAAATTTAGACAACCCAGTGAAACAAAATTAGAAACAGTTTTAAAACAGAATAAAGTTCAAGTAGGTCTGTGCAGGTTCACTGCGATGTGACCATCCGGCTCAGCAGGACCGGTTCATAGCAGCTATGGCCCTGGGGATGAAGTTGTTCCTGAGTCTGGAGGTGCGGGCGTAGAAGGCCTTGTAGCGTCTGCCCGATGGTAGAATTTCTAACAGACTATTGCAGGGGTGTGAGGAGTCTTTGTGAATGCTGGTGGCTTTTCTGAGGCATCGTGTGTTGTAGATGTCCTCCAAGGCTGGTAGCTGTGTTCCGATAGTCTTCTGAGCTCTATGGATTACCCGCTGAAGAGCTCTCCTCTCTGCCTCCATGCAGCTGAGATACCACACAAGGATGCCATGCGTTAGGATGCTCTCTATGGTGCAGCGGTAGAAGGTCGTCAGCAGCTGTTGGGGCAGACCAGACTTTTTCAGTGTTCTCAGGTAGAACAGTCGTTGCTGCGCCTTCTTGACCAGCGCAGCAGTGTTAGTGGACCATGTGAGATCCTCTGAAATGTGAGTGCCCAGAAACTTGAAGCTGGACACTCTCTCCACACTGTCCCAATGGATAAAGATCGGAGCGTATTCCCCGTTGTGTGATCTACGGAAGTTGATGATCAGCTCCTTGGTCTTGGAGGTGTTTAGGGACAGGTTGTTATCTGAGTACCAGTCCGCCAGGTTCTGCACCTCCGCTCTGTAGTTTGTTTCATCACCGTTGGTGATCAGCCTGATCACCATTGTGTCGTCTGCAAACTTGACAATGGTGTTGGTGTTAAATGCAGGAACACAGTCGTGTGTGACTAGGGAGTAGAGCATGGGGCTCAAAACACAGCCCTGTGGTGTGCCGGTACTCAGGGTGATGGTGGAGGACAGGTCCAGGCCCATTCTCACTGCCTGCGGTCGCTCCATCAAGAAGTCCAGGATCCAGTCGCATAACGATGGGCTGAGGCCTAGCTGGTGGAGTTTGGTGATAAGCTTGGTGGGGATGACCGTGTTGAAGGCAGAGCTATAGTCAATGAATAGCATCCTTGCATACGTGCCCTGTCTCTCCAGGTGAGCCAGGACAGTGTGAAGAGCCAGAGAGATGGCGTCCTCTGTGGATCTGTTTGCCCTGTATGCAAATTGATGCGAGTCCAGTGAGGCAGGGATGCTGGATTTGATGCGTGAGAGGACCAGCCTTTCAAAGCACTTCATGACTATAGGAATTAGGGCAACAGGACGGTAGTCGTTCAGGTTGGTGATTTTTGCTTTTTTCAGCAATGGTAGCTGACTTCAGGCACTTGGGGACCGTAGCCAGAGATAACGACAGATTAAAGATCCTGGTGAGTACGACAGCCAACTGTTCAGCAGAGTCCCTAAGTACCCTTCCTTGAACGCCATCCGGGCCTGCAGCCTTGCGTGGGTTGACCCTTCGCAGAGCGCGTTCTACATCCTATGTGCTCAATGTTAAGACCTAGCAGCGGGTGAATTGTATGAGAGGTTTTGCATATAGTGTCACCATGTTTTTGCGAGGAGTCTGTGAATCTATCATTTGGCAGAGTCAGGGCATGATATGGATCTGGCTTCCTCTCCAGAACTGGGAGCTCGCGTTGCTGTGGGTTGATCCAGATTTCATAAGAGTTGCTGTTCATGAATATATAATGTTTTTGATTCATTTCACAGTTTATTCTACATTCCCGACATTGAATATCCATCCCTCATATTTGAGGATAAGTTAGAGACGCCATCTCTCGTGGTCGGCTCGGCACACTGGCCGTGATGGTTCACACTCCAAATGTAGGTCAGCCATGCTGTCAGTCGTCCTGGTGTGTTACTGAGGCGCAGTGATCGCTCACAGGGTTTTCCCCAATGCAGAGGATTCTAAAACTAGAGGGCAAAGGCTTAAGGTGAGAGGGGGGAGATTTTAGAGGGACATTAGAGGCACCCTTTTCACTCAGAGGGTAGTCTGCATCTGGAACGAGCTGTCCGTGGAAGCTAGAGAGGCGCGTACAATACTGACTTAAAAATATATATATATATATTTGGACAAATGTATGGATAGAAAGGGATTAGAGGGATCTGGAACTAGTTCAATGCCGATTTGATCAGCCTGGACGAAGTTGGCCAAAGGGTCTGTTTCTCTGCTGTACAGTTCTATGATTCTGATCAGTATCTACAAGGTCAAACTCCACCGTCCCCACCGTCCCCTCAATGGCCATCTCAGGAAGGGAGTGGAAGTAGAGCCGGCCTCCATCCACGGGGACCGTCTCGGGAGATGAAGGCAGTGGCCTTGATATGAGCGTTGCCAAGGTAACCCTCCAAACAGCGCACAATAGCTTCTGTGGGACTGTCGGTAATTGCCGGAGAGGGAGAGGGATGTGGCTGAAGGATGACAACCAGCAGCAGAGTCTGCACCGAGAGCTTTAGGTCCGAGGTTCCTTTCTAGAATAAACCCGTCTTGCCATTGACCAAAATACTCTCCCGTTACTGCACCGATGTAGTGTTTGTATCTGATTCCACCCCTCCTCTGGCAGTGGGTTCCACACATCAACCACTCTCTGTATAGAAGCTTACCCCTCAGATCCCCTTTCAACTCCTTCCTCTCTCTTGAGAACAAAAGGAACCCTTTTGTTTTATCCCTTCCATGAGAAATGGATTCTGACAAGCTACCCTATCTATGCTTCTTGAAATCTTAATGCCTCTATCGGGTCACCCCTGAGCCTCCTTCACTCCAGGGAAAGCAGGGGCAGCCTTTTCAATCTCTCATATGTAAAGGCCTCTGATCCAGGCAACATCCATGGTAATATCCCCTGCACCCTCTCCAGCACCACCTCAACTTTCCTGCAATGTGGCAGAACTGCACACTGTACTCTGTGCGGTCTAATTAGTGTTTTCAGAAGGTTGCAACATAACCTCTCGACTTTTATATTCTACTAGACTCCCCCCTCTCCTCTCCCCTCCCCTCCCCTCCCTCCCCCCCCCTCCCCCCCCCCCCTCCCTAAGAGATAGATTTAAACTTTAAAATGTGAATAACTTAAAAAATATAACACCGATTTTAATGAAACCTCTTCCATTAGCACCAAAGGAACGACGGTGAGTAAGGTGGGCCTAAAATTGCCGCGCTATTGTGTACCGTTTTGGGTGTAGTTCAGGAACAAACAAACAAGACTTTTGGTATATAGATGGTTCGATCCATGAAGGCAATGGGCAATGGTGTGCCTTTTCCACCACATATCGACGGTGTTGTTACTTTCAGGGAATGGTGGACGAACACCAAAGCACTTGGCAAATTCCATTTCGCACGTGTCTCCCAGTAGCCTACTGCCACTGACATGGCCGTCAGCTCTGCCCACCATCCCCTGCCACCCCCCTGCAGAAGACAATGAAACCAGTGATCCGCAAGTGAAAGTAAACTGGAGCACAAGGGGGAAACACAAAGGGAACGTGCAGACTCCACACAGAGAGCGCTGCATCAGCGTGCTGTTTCTGTGAACTGGTGAGAGACAGGAACATGCATGCAGAGGTTTGTAGAATCTGCCAGTGCCTGAATCATTGAGTTGTTTCGCCTTGTTTATGAGATGATGGGTTTGATAAATATATACACAGTTTAGAGTCAATGAGGCAAGCAATAATTAGCTTTGCTCTGAATTGTGCTGTTGTGCTAAACAACCATGGTTATTTGGTCTGATTCCACGGAGTATTTAACTAAATGCAGCTTTTGTTTTCCAGGCAGTTAGGGGCAAGCTTGGCAGCTAATTGCCCCGCACTCACCCTGAAGGGGGATCTCTTCAACCACTGCAAAAACCTTTCTGCTCAAACCTGAAAAACAACCACATCATTCCCTTCCACATGAACCAGGTTTAGGAATGGCTACTTTCCTACTGCTATAAGATTCTTGGATTAAAAAGGACACAAGGTGCTGGGGTAACTCAGTCCATCTGTGAAATGCCGCAGTGACCTGTCCAGGCGAGGGGAGGCAGAGGGTGGCTCGAGCACAGTTCCCCCCTAGCCCACACCATTGGCCAACATCAGCCCTCCCCCCCCCTCGCCAATCCCGACCCAAGGCCCATTGAACCGCTCCTTCACATTGCCGAGCGAGCGGACAACAGGCCATTATGGCCAAGTTAAGACTCGACATTTTTAACAATTCTGAACTTGAAGGGTACAAATTATCGCGAGAAGTGCAGCAACTCTTGTGTATTGTCTCAGTGTAAGCTACTGCTCTTACACTACGTACTTAAGTATGATTGTGCCTATATACAGGAAGATTGAACCACAACATCCAGCGTATATACTACATAGGATCTATATAATTGTACAGTATATAATACACCGCCTAGGGTATACACCGCCCAGGGTATACACCGCCCAGAGTATACACCGTCCAGGGAATACACCGCCCAGAGTATACACCGCCCAGGGTATACACCGCCCAAGGTATACACCGCCCAGGGTATACACCGCCCAGGGTATACACCACCCAGGGTATACACCCAGAGTATACACCGCCCAGGGTATACACCGCCCAGGGTATACACCGCCCAGAGTATACACCGCCCAGGGTATACACCGCCCAGGGTATACACCGCCCAGGGTATACACCGCCCAGGGTATACACCGCCCAGAGTATACACCCAGAGTATACACCACCCAGGGTATACACCCAGAGTATACACCACCCAGGGTATACACCGCCCAGGGTATACACCGCCCAGGGTATACACCGCCCAGGGTATACACCGCCCAGAGTATACACCCAGAGTATACACCACCCAGGGTATACACCCAGAGTATACACCACCCAGGGTATTCACCCAGAGTATACACCGCCCAGAGTATACACCCAGCGTATACACCGCCCAGAGTATACACCGCCCAGGGTTTACACCGCCCAGAGTATACACCGCCCAGGGTTTACACCGCCCAGAGTATACACCGCCCAGAGTATACACCCAGAGTATACACCGCCCAGAGTATACACCCAGAGTATACACCGCCCAGAGTATACACCCAGAGTATACACCGCCCACGGTAATTCCCAGCAAGGCCATGTCCGCCCAGGATTCCTGACGATTTTTCCCACTCTGTATTTTGTCATCCCAGCCGTGAATGTACACCGTGCTGTGAATGTACACTGTGCCGTCAATGTACACCATACCGTAAGTGTATACCGTGCCGTGTGTACGGATCGGACGCGGCCTGCAGCGGCACAGAGCGGCTTGTGCTCCAGTTTCCTTTCATTTGCAAAGGACTTGCGGATCACTGGGTTCATTGTCTTCTGCAGTGGAGCGGCAGGGGATGGTGGGGAGAGCTGATGGCCATGTGAGTGTACACCGTGCCGTGAGTGTACGCCGTGCAATGAGCGTACACCATGGCGTGAGTGTACACCGTGCCGTGAGTGTACACCGTGCCGTGAGTGTACGCCGTGCCGTGAGTGTACACCGTGCCGTGGTGTACACCGTGCCGTGAGTGTACACCGTGCCATGAGTGTACACCGTGCCGTGAGTGTACACCGTGCCGTGAGTGTACACCGTGCCGTGAGTGTACACCGTGCCGTGAGTGTACGCAGTGCCGTGAGTGTACGCCGTGCCGTGAGTGTACGCAGTGCCGTGAGTGTGCACCGTGCCGTGAGTGTACGCCGTGCCGTGAGCGTACACCGTGCCGTGAGTGTACACCGTGCCGTGAGTGGTATGCCTTGCCGTGAGTGTACACCATGCCGTGAGTGTACGCCGTGCCATGAGCGTACACCGTGCCGTGAGTGTACACCGTGCCGTGAGTGGTATGCCTTGCCGTGAGTGTACACCGTGCCGTGAGTGTACGCCGTGCCATGAGCGTACACCGTGCCGCTCTGGGGCAGCCACGCAAGCAGAGTGTTTCTCTTTTACCCTCACTCTCTGAGCACACCAACGGTGAGTTAAACAGCCTGTCCTCCAAATTAACCCTTCAAAACCAACAGTCTGTTTCCCGTCTGCTGCCTCCACAAATATAATTATTTGCTTATGTGCTCACATTGTTCAACAGGGGACTTTGTTTCCAGCCAAAGCACCTGAACTAAATTGTGCCTAATGTTGTGGAAAATTACTTGCATCCTGCTTCCTTTATTTACGCAAGCTGCGTCTGGACGATGGAGAGGACGGTGGAGGAGTCTCCGGCAGCGGCCTACACTGACAACCAGAGCACTGTCAGCTCCCACACTCACCCAGCAGTCTGGTCAGCTCCCCATTGCCAGCACCTGCCCCACAACACGCACACACACTCACACTCTACACACACACTACACACACTCTACACACACACTACACACACTACACACACACACTCTACACACATACACTTTATACACACACTCTACACACACTACACACACACTACACACACACTACACACACACACTCTACACACATACACTCTACACACACACTCTACACACACACTCTACACACACACTACACACACACACTCTACACACACACACTCTACACACACACTACACACACACATTCTACACACACACAACACACGCACTCTACACACACACACACACACTACACACACACACACATTACACACACACTGCACACACACTACACACACACACTCTACCCACACACACTACACATGCTCTCCACACACACACTCTACACATACACACACATTCCACACACTCTCCACACACATATAAATTCCACACATATTTCCTACACACTCTCCACACACACACACACACTATGTACGCACACACCACACACACTTTCCACACACAAAAGTATACACACACTCCACACAATCACATATTCCACACACACAAACATTCACACACACATACAGACAAGTACACACATGCACATTCCACACAACGCAGCGCACAGACACTCCTCCTGCCAATTCCTGGTTAGAGTTGTATGTTCTGCCACTCGTGCTTGCTGTAAACTTGATTACTATTCCACAGCCACATACACCATAGATGTTTGAATCACTGTCAGTTTATCAAAACTCCCCTGGGAATAATGACAGGCAGTGTAGAGGGAGCTTTACGCTCTATCCCATGCTGCTCCTGCCCTGGGAGTGTTTGCCAAAACTGTACTGAAGGAGATTTACTCTGTGTCTATCCCATGGTGTACCTGCCCAAGATGTGCGTGTGTGATTTGTGGAAATTTACTTTGTGTCTAACCCATGCTTTCTGATGGGACAATGGTAGCAGAAATTGGGAGGATTCCAATCGCTCGCCTTGTGATCTCCCTTTTAATATCCCTGGTCTGGAGCTGAAGCAGTGATTTATGGCTGAACTAAATTCATTGTTTAAATATATCTGTGCAAGACCTGCTTTGCAAATTGTGCTACGTGTTTTAAAGGGAACTACAAATATGGGTCAGTTAAGGTTGGCAGCAGGCACAAAGCTGCCTGGGTCACGGCCATTCATTTACCAGCATCTGGTCTCAATGGGCAGCAATTTCACTCCAAGTAGCCACCTCCCACACAGCTGTGACCCAGCGCATGTCACGTACAGTACAACCATTGAGCTGTACAGCATGGAAACACGCCCTTTGGCCAATTTGCCCACCAAGTTTACTATTGGGCTAGACCCATTTGACTGTCTTTGGCTCATATCCCTCTAAACCCTTTCCTATCCATATATCTGTCCAAATGTCTTTAAACGCCACAATTGTATCCGTTTCTGGCAACTCATTCCAGATACGGACTACCCTCTCAGTGAAACAGTTGCCCTTGAGGCCCCTTGTTGATGTCTCCCCTCTCATTTAAGCTCATGCCCTTTAGTTTTAGAACCATCTATCCTGGGAAAAAGACTGTGAGCATTCACTTTATCCATGCTCCTCATGATCTCATGTACACCTCTGTAAGGTCACCCCTGAGCCTCCTACACTCCAGAGAAAAAAGTCCCTGCCTATCCAAACTCTCCCTATAAAAGTATCTCTCCAGGGTCCATTGCCCCTGTGAATAGTTTTAGCTACTTAATGGGATTCCATTTTCTCCCAAACACTTTAGACTTCAGGGAAGCGTTCAGATAGTCACAATCTTTTGGGCAATTCCCTGTTTTCCCAGCTATATGGCCCTTACTTCAAAATAGTTTATCTGCAGCCTTTGGAAACAGTTTCTCTTCTGCTTCCGCCTAGTGTGCTGTGTGCGTGTGACCTGTTATCTGAGCAAGCTGAGTGTAAAGCTACGAGCTCAGTGTTGACTCCCAGAGGAGAACACAGACGTTTACGGACTGACCTGTGGTCTCTTGGTGGGAAACATCAATCAGATCCTGAACATGGAGGAGGAACAGCACTCCTAGCAATCCGAACAGCAGGATGAAGGAGAACAGGTACGAGATCCTCATGGTCATCATAGCTCCACGTGGCAGAAGGTTGGGAACTCACTGCTGCACCGCCACCTCTCACTCCCCCTCCCCTTCTCCCACTCGCCCTCTCCCTACTCTCTGACGCTCCTTTTGGCTTACTATCCTCTCACTCTCCCACTCTGTCTCCACCTTCTCTGACTCTCTCCTGCTCTCTACCTTTCTCTCTCTCGCCCACTGAGATTCCTTCTCTCCACACCCACTCTACCTCTCCTTCCCACTACCCCAATCCCTACCTCTCTCACCCCCTCTGCCACTCTCTCTCCCCCACTCCCTCTCCTGTCTGCTCACCTACTCTGTCTCTCCCTTTCTCTCCCCCACTCCTTCTCTCCCTCTCCCACCTATTCTCCCTCTATTTTCCCCTCCGCTTCTTGTTCTCTCCAACTCCCACTCTTTATCCCTCCCTTTCTCAGTTTCTCACTCTCTCCTATCACCACCCCAATTCTCAGCCTCCCTCTCTTAGACCGACTGGTACAATCCCATGCTCTCTCTGTCTATCACTGTTTTTACTCTAACTTTGCCCCTGCCCTTTCGCTGCCTCTTGTTTCATGTCTCTCACTCTCTCTCTCTTGCAGTTCTGTCTGTCTCTTTGCTCTCCCTGTCGCTCACACTCTCTCCCTCTCTCACACTCTCCCTCGCTCCGTTTCTTCTTTGGCTCTTGGTGTCTCCTGCACAAAATGCAAAAAAAGAAAAAGAAAATTAAATTCTCACACATCAGTGCCGGCTGTGCGTCACTAGATCTGCATATGATGCACTTGCACTTTTCTAAACTGAATCTCATTATTCTAATTTCCTGCTGCTCACAAACTGCAAAAATCTCTCCAATTCCAGTGTCATACCCTTGTTCTCATTGTTCCGGAGGCCGGCTCCTACAAGTTGCTGGGATTTGACTGCAACAGCGCCAAACTGGGCAGCACGGTCACTCATATCTCAGCCCATACACAACACATGGGATGGAGATCGTGTGGGACAACTGGCTGTTCACACTCAACCTTCCACAGTGGTTGCTTGATCACCACCACCCTCAGAGCTCATGATCAAAGTTCACACCAGAGCCTCATGATGTGGCATGATGTACCCCTGCCCTGTATTTCATGATGTTAGATTCAGGGGATTACAAGTCTACTTCACTCTTTCAGGGTGAGTGGGGCCAATGGTCCTTCACCCCAGGGGTCAGAGAGCGAGTGGGTCAATGACCTTCACCCCAGAGGTCAGAGGATTAGAGTCAGGGTTGCAGATGCTGTGAACACCAGTGGCTCCAAGTTGCAGCTGGCTAATAAACAGAGTTGCCACCTTGTTGATTTGTTTTAAAGGACTGTGATTCGTAATGAGCTGAGGTTTAGGCAGTTGCTGGACTGTGTGGAGTCGGTGATTAATGTCAGTCTAACCAGTCATTGATCTCTTATTCAAAGCCACTTAAATCCTGGATTCCAAACCCATTTAAATATTAAGACCATTTATCGGAATTGGAAATTGAGCCGTAGAAAGACTTAATTATCAATCATCGCAGCAAGTGAAGGAATACGCAGTGTTTACACACAGACTCAGGTCAATGTAGGAAAACGCAGTGTTATAGAGTCATACAGCATGGTAGCAAGTCCACCTGATCCTCGATTCCCCTACTCTGATCAAGAGACTGTGCGTCTACCCGATCTATCCCTCTCATGATTTTATACACCTCGATAAGATCACCCCCTCTTCCTCCTGTGCTCCAAGGAATAGAGTCCCAGTCTACTCAACCACTCCCTGTATCTCAGACCCTCCAGTCTTCTCTGCTCCCTTTCCAGCTTAACAACATCTTTACTATAACATGGTGCCCAGAACTGAACACAATACTCTAAATGCGGCCTCATCAACGTCTTATACAACTGCATCTTGACCTCCCAAGTTCTATACTCAATACTCTGACTGATGAAGGCCAATGTGCCAAAAGCCTTTTTGACCACTCTATGTACATGTGACTGGACCTTGGGTTGACACAGTCCCGTGTCATTACAACATGGGGGGGGGCAGGCACACTGGACTGGGACAGATGCCCGGGCTGAGGCCTCATGTGACAGATTCATGCAGGGTGGTGAGCTGTCACCATGGGGTGGGGGTTCAATGGACAGGATCTGTTCCCACCCCAGTGTAGTGAGTCACTGGACAGGTTCAGATCCCACTCAGGAGTGGGCTCATGTAGTGTGGGACTGTCTCCTGTGGGACAAGATCACTGGACCTTGCCTCATTCTTGATCCCCCTCCATCCCCGCTGTGACAGGGTGGGTCTCACGGCCGGAATGCCTCTGTCCGCCAGGGGAGGAACACTCTGACTGAAGGCGACCATATATATGCATTTAGTTCAGTTCAACTTAGTTTAGAGTTACAGCGCGGAAACAGGCCCTTTGGCCCACCGAGTCCGCGCCGACCAGCGATCCCTGCACACTAACGTTATCCTACACACTAGGCACAATTTTAAATTTTATCAAGCCAATTAGCCTGCAAACCTGTACATCTTCGTGATGTGGACAGCAACTCTACCTCTGCGCCACCGTGCAACCCTTTATAATAAACCGACCCACGGTTTGTGTGGATAGAATTTTCAGACCGTTGTGTTACTTGTGATTTCACTTCCAGAGTGCCTCACAACCCCTGTCACTCCAATCTCCTCCTCCTCACCTCTGCCTTCCCTTTCCCCTCTCAGCCCTCCTTCTCTCCCCTTCTTTCCCCCTCTGCCTCTTCTCCCCTCCCTCTGACCTTCACTGCCTCTCCTTCCCTTTCTCTCCCCTTCCCGCTCTCATCCCCTTCTTACCCCTCTCGCTCTCCCCACTCTCCCTTTCTCTCCCCTTCCCATTCTCCTCTCCTTCTTTCCTCTCTCCCCAATCTCCTCCGCATCTTATTCTCTCCCCTCCCCTGCATCTCCTTCCCTTTCTTGCTCCTTCCCCACTCTCCTCCCTCTCCTTCCCATGTCCTTCATTCTCCTTTCCTCCCTCTCCCCTTTGCTGTCTCTCCTCGCCTCCTTCCCTTTCTATCCCTTGCTCCCTCGCCTCTGCTCTGTCTCTCTCTCCTTCCCCTCCCCCTCCCTGTCTCTATCCCTCCTCTACCCCACCCCCTCTCTCACTGGAGCCCAACTCGAGCTGAATTCCCTGCCACTCGCATTTCAAATATTTCATCTTCAAAATGAGATCTGGAACTGCCAGCTGCTGCCGTCCTCTCCCCAGTGACATTGAGACTTCTTGCATCCTCTGAGTTTTAATCAGAGCTGCTCAGCGTGGAATCCTCCTGCTCCGCAGTGGAAGCACTGATTACACACCACCTTTCATTTTGTGTTGAAATCAGATGAGGTTTCAATATCAATAAATCCATGGCTTTGCACCACCATAGAAGCAATGTCAGGGCATGCAGAATGTGTGCAGACAGTGGGGCCGGTGTGAAGTGTTGGAAAGTGGGAGACGGAGCAGCAGTTGTACCAAGCTTCTACCAGCATCAGTGGCTCATGAGCGAGTGATTGCTGGCAGCCCAGAGATGGGCCACAGCCACAGGTACTGGGCAGAACCGCTCCATTCTACCTCCAAACTCTTCCTGGGATCTCTTCCACCCAGAGCCTCAGCGTAACATCTCATCTGGTTTAACAAGGCAGCATTCCCTCAGCACTGGTGGGTCAGCCCCGACCACAGGATCAAGTCTTACTAAACATTTCGCAGTCGGGGCACTCAAACCTACTCCACCGCTTAGTAACTTGTGTGAAGAAGGGTCTTGACCGAAACGTCACCCAGAGATGCTGCCTGTCCCACTTAGTTACTCCAGGATTGTGTGTCTCGCTTTGGTGTAAACAAGCATCTGCAGTTCCTTCCTACACCACCTCAGAGTAACATTGCGACCGCACTTAAAGAGTATTATGTTCAATTCTGGTAACACTTATTGGAAAGATGCCATTCAGCTGGAAAGAGTGCAGAGAAGATCTACAAGGATTTTGCCAGATCTACAGGGAGAGGTTGGGCAGGCGATGATTTTATTCCTTGGAGCGCAGGAGGCTGAGAGGTGAATAAAATCATGAGGGGAATAGATAAGGTGAATGCAAGGAGTCTTTTACCCAGGGTTGGGGAATCAAAATCCAGACGGCATAGGCAAGAGGGAAAATACTTAATAGGAATCTAAGGGGGAACTTTTTCACACAGTGGTGGGCATATGGAACAAGCTGCCAGGCAGCAACACGTAAAAGACATTTAGAGAGGCACATTGATAGGAAAGATTTAGAGGGATGTGCGCCAGGAATGGACAGTGAGGACTAGCTTAGATAGAGCATCTTGACTGGCATGAACGAGTTGGGTCGAAAGGCCTGTTTATGTGCTGTATGAATCTATGACTCTACCTCATCTACCAATTCTCTGAATGCATTCAAGAGAGAGCTGGATAGAGCTCTTAAGGATAGCGGAGTCAGGGGGTATGGGGAGAAGGCAGGAACGGGGTACTGATTGAGAATGATCAGCCATGATCACATTGAATGGGGGTGCTGGCTCGAAGGGCCGAATGGCCTCCTCCTGCATCTATTGTCTATTGTCTATCTCCTCATTTCCAACTACCTCTGCCTCGAATAACCTTTCACCCTTGCTTGTCAAATAAAAAACATTCAAATAGCATTTCCACTCCATTTGAAGACAATTCCAAAGTCACACAATCCTCTGGGAGAAATAAATTATCTCATCTCTGTCTTAAATGGGAAAGACTCCCAAGTCTTCCCTGACAGACTTCTTAAGATTGTGGATGTTTCAAACAAATGGCTTCTCACTGTTCAACGCTCCAGCATTAACAAGCCTAGCCTATCCAATCTCTCCGCAAAAGACAACCTGCCCATTCCTGAAATTAGGCAGTAAATCTTCTCTGAACTGCTTCCAACGCATTAACAACCTCCCATAAATAAGAAGGCCAATGCAGCATGCAGTATTCCAGATCTGGTCTCACCCGTGTCCTGCATAACTGAAGCATCACCTCCCCACTTCTGTACTTAATTCTCAGATAACTAACGATAACATTCTGTTAGATTTTTTAATTACTTCTCTACTTGCTCACCAGCCGTTGTGAGTCACCCAGACCCCTGTGTATCTCACTCACACCTCCGCATACTCACAAAATAATGTATCTCCTTTACTGTCACATCACACGCTCCCAGGGCAGGGACAGCACAGGGTAGATGGAGTGAAGCACCCTCTGCACATTCCTGTCGCACTCTGGGTAGGAAGTAACTACAGATGCTGGTTTATAACGAGGATAGACACCAAATGCTGGAGTAACTCAACGAGTCAGGCAGCATCTCTGGAGAAAAGGACTGTCACACACTCCTGTGGCAAGATTGCATGGGTTAGTACAGCACAGGAACAGGCCTTTCGGCCACGATGTCCATGCCAAACTTGACGCCTGATTAAACAAATGTCCTCTGCCTGCACGCGATCCATATCCTTCCATTCTCCTGCATATCCATATGCCATCTTAAATGTCACTATCATATCTGCCTTGACCACCATCTAGCAGCACATTGCAGTCATCCACCACTCTCAGTGTAAAGCACATATCCTGTACATCTTCTTTAAGCTTAAAGCTATGGCATCTAGGTTTGGATGTTTCCACCCTGGGATAAAGGTTCTAACTGTCTCCCCTATCTACACCTCTCAAAATGTTTAATACTTCCATCAGGCTTCCCTCAATCTCTAGTGTTTCAGAGAAAATAATCCGAGTCTGTCCAAACTCACCTTATAGCTGATACCAGGCAGTGCCCTGTTAACCTCCCTGAACCCTTTCCAAAGCCCCCACTTCCTTCCTGTAACGGGGCGACCAGAACTATACACACTATTCCAAATGCAGTCTTTGGTTCAAGCCAGCATCTGCAGTTCCTTCCGACACATAGAATTATATAAAGCTGCAGTTGGATAATGGGTAAGGCAATGTTTTAATTTCAAAGGATGTGAGTTTTGTATGAAAATCAAATATTGTAAATATGTTAATATTAGACACTGAGTACTATCCTATCCTGTCCCGGCTCCCCAGCTAATGGTGAGGGTGGAGGAGTTGAGTGACTGGGAGCTGGAGCCTGGTGCATGCTGTCAATAATCCCCCTCTGCGTGACTCTGCGGACCTCAGCCTTAGCTGTTATCTCCTCATTTACCTCATCAAAACATCCAGACAGGTTAGTCAAACAGGATTTGCTTTTAATAAATCTTTGTTGGCGCTGCTTTATTAAATCTGACTTCTCCAGATTCCTGTTATTTTTTTTCCTGATTATTCTTTCCAAATGCTTTCCAATCTCACAACGTGCTCCCTGAAACCTCTGCAACGAAGCTGAGCCACCTCGCCCAGACTGGCGGGACCACACTGCGTGTCAGGGCCAGGACGGGGATTAATGCCGTCCTTGGGCCCATGTCTGGTTCGGATTGGCCCTGGTTGGGGTCAGCATCATTGCAGGTGTTAATGTTATACCCCAGCGAGCCCAAGGGATAAAGACCTAGTCTGTTCAAATATCAGTCACAGCATAGAAACATGTCCTTCGGTCCAACTCATGCATGCCGACCAAGATGCTCCATCTACACTAGTCCAATTTGCCTGCGTTTGGTGCATATCACTCTAAACCTTTCCTATCCATGTACCTGTCCAAAGATAGACACAAAAAGCCGGAGTAACTCAGTGGGTCGCACAGCATCTTTGGAGAAAAGGAATTGGTGACATTTTAGGTCAAGACCCTTCTTCAGACCTGTCCAAAGGTCTTTTACATGTTGTTATTGTGCATGCCTCAACTCCCTCCTCCAACAGTTTGTTCCATAAACTCAACCTTCCATAAACCAAATCCTAACCCAACACACTCTGTGTGAAAAAGAACTCTGTCTTTACAGCAGAATTGAATTATCTTTTAATTCACGCACAGGATGGCATCACCATAAACCACGGATTGGTTTGGCAACAGCTCTGCCCAAGACCACAAGAAATCGCAGAGTTGTGGATGTAGCCCAGCACATCACAAAGACCAGACTCCCCTCATCAATTCCATCTACACTTCACGCTGCCTCGAGAAAGCAACCAACATAATCAAGGACCACTCACATCCCCTCTTTTCCCCTTCCCATCGAGCAGAGGATACAAAAGCTAAAAAGCACCTACCACCAAATTCAAGAGTAGCTCCCTTCCCAGTGTTATCAGACTACTGAATGGTCCTCCCATAAGCTAGGGTCTCGACCTGAACTCCCAACCTACCTCATTACAGCACTTGCTTTTTTTTTAAAGGGCACCTTTTCTCTATAACTGTAATGCCACAACACTGTCACTATATTCTGCACTCTGGTATTTTTCTCTATGCACTACCTGTTGTACTTGCGTATGGCTTGATTGTACTCATGTATAGAACATTTTTTTCAGTATACATGGCAATAGCTAACCAGTGCCAATACTAATACATGAATCTCAGGATGAACAGCAATGATAAATACAATGAACAATAAACACAACGACAAGTATACCAACAGCAGAATGGTGTACGATAGCAGTTCAAAGTGGCCACCACCTTAAATCCAAGAAGCCTATCCCATCTTGGGCTTGCTCAACATTTAAGAATATAGGAGTAGGCCGTTTAACCTCTTTAATCTAATGCACCATTCAGCAAGATCCCAGCTAATTGTCAGTCAACTCATGCATCCATCTTTTCCCAGATCCCTTAATCCCTGTGGTTGACACAAACCTATCATTCACAGGGTGGTAACAAGGAACTGCAGATGCTGGAGCAAAACACAAAGTGCTGGAGGAACTCAGCAGGTCAGACAGCATCTGTGGACAGAATGGACTGATGACATTTTGGGTCGAAACCCTTCTTCAGACTGATTACCTATCAATCACACAGGAGTTTCACCTTCACCACTCTCTGTGTTCCAAACTTCCCTCTGAAAACACCAATGTTTAATCTTAACTACTGTTAAATCTGCAAATCTTCAAATATATAATCTTGTATCCAAATTCTGAAAAATACAGCCATGAACGCAAGCCTAGGGGAAGCAGACACCATCTGGTGGACCTAAGTTTAATGCAGAGACACATCACAGGGACTATGTTCTAATCAAGAGGCGTCTATTGCATGCATACTTTATAACTGCAGATGGCATGAAATTTGGATCAGTGATGCCCCTATTTGGGGCGATGAATATGCTCCTGGAACACATGGCACAGTTTTTGAATCAATCGAGCTGGTGCCATCGTGTTGAGGGTGAACAGAACACTCATGAAAGCAGCCAGATGGTGACAGCAGTTGGGTGGATTGTGAGTGTGACGTTAGCTGGGTGGACTCTGGTGTGACAGCCCCACTCCCTCCCCTCACTTGGGCATTGTAATCTCTTCACTCGCCTCTGATGGGTTTGCTGCTGGCTGCTGGCTCCTGCTATGTTGCTCTGTTGTTTTGTTTTGTTGCTTCGAGTTGCACGAGTGATCAGACCTGCCCAGAACACAAACCCCCAAAGGACCCAAACACGGAATAAGCCACTGAACTCGGCAGAGTGACTGCCCTCGGCATCAAGGCAGCCTGGTACAATCAATGCCCAGAGCCATACTGCAGCCACCTCAATGGCACCTAATGGAGCAAGTACAACTTGGCCTGTAGGCCGTCTGCCCAGATCAAACCGGTAACACAGGTAACTGCAGATGCTAAAATCTTGAGCAAAACTCAAAGTGCTGGACGAACTCAGCAGGTCAGGCAGCATCTATGATGGGAATGGACAGAAGATGTTTTGGGTTGAGAGCCTTCTACGGATTGATTGAGTACGTGGGAGAAAGCTGGGAAAGAGAGAACTAGATGGTCTTCTGGTGCAAGAGGCTGTCCAGGACCGAACACTGCAGACTGACGATAAGAAAGCAAGAGGAGTGTGTGCTGAGACGAACTGAAGCTTGGTGCAGCCACCTCATTGTCTCCAGGGGCCAAGGCAGCAACCGAGGCTCTCCAGCTACCGGACACAGAGGAGCCGGGACTGTGCACAAACCGCTTGGTATTGCTTGTGCAACGCGTGTGGAAGAAAACAATGTCTTACTGACACCGTGCAATGTTGCAACCAAATGCAATACGTCTTGTGCTGCAAATAGCGACCTACGCGCGTCGTGTATTATATATTTGTAAGTTTTTTAATAAAATATATATTTGGAAAAATGTCCCCATGGTTACTCTGCTTATTCTGAGGAATGTAGCCAATGAACACTGCGGTCTGCCCCGCTAGCGTAATCGACCACACAGTCGAGGGGTCACTGACAAGGGTCCGCAGCAAACTGCTTCTGGCCTTCTGAGGAACATTAGATTGCGTTACAAATGCAGAGAGACAGCCCTGTGTACCGAAAACACACAGCCCCCACATTCAGTACAAATACATAGCTCAGAGCAGCAAGGAAGTACGAAGCCCCCTGCACTGTGTAACAGCTGAGTGGGAAATACAGAGCACGGACACAGGGGCGAATGAAGAACTTTGCAAAACCTTGTCAACATTCTGCAATCAGATCACCTCAGAGCATCGTCCGCGGGCGGCCCCTAATGGGATGATATTTGATAGGGGCTGGAACCTCCTGAGTCCCACAGCAAAGGACCGACCGTGACTCAGCTGCTCCATGTCAGGCAGTCAGCCGAGTGGACAAAGTTTTTAAAATCCTGGGCTGTGCACCGTCTCGCCAGGGAGGGAGTTGTCAGGGTGTCAGTCTCTGGCAGGTAGCCGGTCTGTAGGCAAGCTGGCCGGCCTGCCTCGTCACAACTCATTGAATGAAAGTGTTCACCCAACCCTCCAACACCAACTCCACCCCAAACCTAAACCCCTCCTCATCCCTATCCCATCCCCATCCCAGTCCATAGACCCCTCAACTCAACCCCAACCCCTAGCCCTGGACACCCCCCCTCCATCCCTCAAGTCCCCTCAACCCCCAGCCCAATCCCCTCCTCCACCAGCTCCCAGTCACCCACCCACCAGTCCCAGCCCCTCCAGCCAAACCCCCAACACCAATCCTCACCCCCACCTTCCAATCCCAGACCCCACTCCAAAGACCAAACCCCAGCCCATGGGTGACCCTGGTGACAACCTGCTCACTCTCACACACATTCACCCCCTCCCACATGCAGACCCTCATACAAACTCTCTCACAACACACAAGCTCACATATACACTCCCACACACTCTCCACACTCACACGTGCACACCCTCCCAATCCACCCCACCCCATACCCACTCCACCACACACCCATCCTGCAACACCTTCACCCCATCACACACCCCACACCCACGCCACCCTGCACACCCACCCCACACCCACCCTACCACACACCCCACCCCACACCCCCACACCCACCCAACACCCACCCCACACACTTTACCTCACACCCACCCCACACTACACTACACCCACCCCACACCCACCCCAACCTCAGCTACATCCACTCCACACCCACCCCACCCTACACTACACCCACCCCACACCCACTCCATCCTACACTACACCCACCCCAACCTCACCTACATCCACTCCACACCCACCCCACCCTACACTGCACCCATCCCACACCCACCCCACCCTACACCCACCCCACCCTACACTACACCCACCCCACACCCACACCCACCCCACCTCACACCCACCCCACCCCGCCACACACCCAGTCCCTACAACCAGCCCACCCCACCACAGACACATTCACATACCCCAAACACACCCTCACACATCCAATACACACACACCCTACATACACACACCCTCACACTCATCACCCACACCCACTCTCACACCGACGCGCTAACTCTCCCTCACAGACGGACACACACCCCAGAGACAGACACACCAACACCTGCCCCACAAACACACCTACCCTGCGGCCGGACTATCCCACAGCTCACTGACCTGTGCTGAGCGCTGTGGACGGACACGCTCACTCTCTCCTCCCGAAGGAAGCGCTGAAGAAGGTCGATTGCAATCCTCCTGCCCGAACCGCTTGTGCGCGCATCTGCTCGCTAGCCAGGAGCCGCTTTTTCTTACACTGTATTCCTTCACAATTCAATCAAAGTTGCCACCAAAAAAACGAGGCAGTTCTGTTCTGGAGCGGGCTGTGCTGAGGTGGTGGGAACGTTCCCTTCTCACTCTGGCAGCTCCGGGCGAACCGGAGGATCAGTCTTCCCCCAAGAACTGAATCTGTGTGGCACACCTGACAGCTGAAACCAGGGGCTGAGATTTATATAAACCTCCTCTGTCATAGCAACCAGGCAGAGGGGAGGGGAGGGGAGAGCAGAGCCGGCAAGGACAGAGCCCGGCGCCTCGGCTCCCCACCCTGCCCTGCTGACCTTCAGCACCGAGCCGCTGTCCTCCGGCTCCAGCACACGCTGCCCCGTGGCTCAGACAGCAAGTGTGCACAGGTGTGCAAGCATCCACACCGCCGGACTGTCAGTGTGAGCGTGTATGAGTGCAAGTGTGTGTGTGGGCAGTACACATGCGAGCTACCGGACTATTCACGCGTGAGTGTGTCAGCGCGACTGCGTGTGGAAGTGATGGTGTGGCTGAGTGTAAAGGTGTAACTGAGTATGAATTTGTTAGTGTGACTGAGTGTGAATATGTCAGTGACTGAGTGTAAGCATGTCAGTGTGACTGAGTGTAAACACACTGGTGTGATTCGGTGAGTGAATGTCACTGTAGTGTAAATGTGTCAGTAATAGTGAATGTGTTGGTGAGTTAGTGTAAATGTCAGTACAGTGTGAGTGAAGGTGAATGTGTCAGTCACTGTAAATTGCTGTGTAAGACACTGTTGAGTGTAAGCGTGTCAATGTGAGCGATTGTGAACATGCATGATGGCATATAATTCAGGTGAGCGTGTGAGTGCACGGCAGTGAGTGTGTAAATGAATATGCGAGGTGTGAGTGTGCGTGAACATGTAGAATAACATGGGGAGTGCCCATCAGTGCGTGTGACTGTTGGTGGCCAGTTCAATGTCGGTGAACGACTGTATGAGCGAGATGGTGAGTGTGAGCGGGCCAGTGAGTGGGGTGGTGAATGTGAGCAGGATGGTGAATGAGTGTGAGCGGGACAATGAGTGTGAGCGGGACAATGAGTGTGAGTTTGTGCTGAATACCCGCATGTGAGAGCGGCGTGTGGCCGCCTGACCGGGATCGATGCCCACCCACTGCGGGGGTTGTAGCCCCGGCCCCGGCCCCCAGCCCCCAGCCCCCAGCCCCCAGCGCCCAGCAACGCCCTCAGACCGTGCGGCACGGTGGCGCAGCGGTAGAGTTGCTGCCTTACAGCCAATGCAGCGCCGGAGACTCGGGTTCGATCCTGACTACGGGCACCGCCTGTACGGAGTTTGTACGTTCTCCCCGCGACCTGCGTGAGTTTTCTCCGAGATCTTCGGTTTCCTCCCACACTCGTACAGGTTTGTAGGTTAATTGACTGGGTAAATGTAAAAAATATCCCTAGTGTGTGTGTTAATGTGCGCTGGGCGGCGCGGACTTGGTGGGCCGAAGGGCCTGTTTCCGCGCAGTATCTCTAAAAAAAAGACCCGACCCCGGCCCCCAGCCCCCACCCTGAGCCCGGCCCTCACCCGAGCCCCCGCCACAACCCCAGTCCCCAACCTAGCCCTCACCCTGGTCAGGAGGTAAGTGTTGGGTAGATTGGTTAATGTTAATCTTGCATTTCATGGTCTTGGAGGGAGGAGATGGATAAGCAAATGGGGAAAGAAGAGGAGAATTGTGACATGGTCCAGGTATCAGTTTTTGAAGGAACAATGAAATGACTTTGTGGGAATGGACCAGAAGGGAGACAGAGAGATGCCAAGAGGAACTGAGGAGAGATAAAGATGAGACATGACAGAACAAGGGACAGAGCCTAATACTGATATGTTGACATCTGCTGCCTGCAGACTGAACAGAATTAAATGATGAAATTCAGGAAAATATCTGCAATTTTAGCAGGACATCAATCAACTTCCTCTCTTGTTAATAAGAAATGGTGAAATGAGAAAGCCAGCAAGAATCAAAATTGGACTATAAACCCATAGACGTGTAGCAAGGAAAATATTAACTGGTTAATATGAATTCTTTATAGACTGAGGTGAGAGAAATGATTCTGGAGAATATAAAACTGCCAGAAAAATCAAATATTTTCTTTCTGTCTTCAACAAAGGGGGCACAGAAAACCTCCAAGAAGCAGTGAAGGACTGAAGTGAATGAGGAGCTCAAAGAAATCAGCAGCAAAAACAAAAATCGGAAGTGAAGAAATTAATGTGAGTGGAAGGTGATAAAATGTGGGTCTGATGACCTGCACCCAGTGTTTTGAAGACAGTGACAATGAAAATAATGGGTGAAGCACAAAGTACAGATGAACTCTCAGGCAGCATCTGTGCAAGGTATGGACAGATAATGCTTCAGGCTGGGACCCTTCTTTGGACTGACGGAGTAGGGGAGAGAAAGGTGGAAAAGAGAGGTGGGGGCAGGACAAAACCTGGCAAGTGATAGGTGGATACTGGTGAGGAGGCTGGGGTGTGATTGATAGATGGGTGGAGTAAGCGACAAAGACTAGAGATGAAAAGGAGACAAAAGGATAGCAGATGAGGAGGAGTGAATGTAAAGCCGGGCGGAAGGATATGGGTGGAAGTGGACGGAGGTATCTTGGTTGTCATCTTCCAAAATTCAGTAGATTCTAGAATTCTAGATAATCAACTAAAATAAACAAAATATATTGTAATGTATCTACGACAGGGAATGGTGCTGAGCCTCAGTGGTTCACAATGGTGTTATTGATTATGATGAGCGAACCAAGGGCACTTTATGGAAGTTTGCTCATGACACAATGTGGGTCGAATCATGGACGCTGAGAAGTGGGAAGGAGGCAAATGAAATGGGTAAGAACATGACAGATGGAGCATAAAGTTTAAAAATCTAAGTCTTCCACTTTGGTAGAAGAAAGTACAAAGGTGGACTTTTTCTTTAAGGGAAGGCGAAAAGGCGTAGGACAGAAACATAAATAGTAAGAATGGGGATGAACAGAGGAACCTAGGATGAGACTGCAGATGCTGGAGTCTTGAGAAATCAAAGTGCTGGTGGAGCTCAGGAGATCAAGCAGAATATGTGGAGGGAAAAGATCAAATTAGATTTTGGATCAGGACCCTTCAGAGAGGCTGAAGGCATGCTACATGCAGCTGTCCTGTAGTGGCAACATGTATCCACAGCTGTCATAAAAATAGGTCAACGCAAATTGGCCTTGGTATCTGAGGAGTGATTCTTCGTGTAAGGAGAGTGTCACTGGTGTGGCTGGTTCCTGAACACCGCTCGGCTGAAGGAGTGAAGCTCTAATGTCTGGATGACCTATTCCCTCACCATTCATCTCTTGGCCTTAAGTAGAGGCGCACCCACACTCCAGAAGCAAGACTGTTGCTTACCTCAGATTTCTTGGTAAGGTTGAGATAACGTCACTGGCTGGAGATGGTCTTGATTCCACCTGTAGCAGCAAGTTCCGGTTCAGATATCCAGGCTCATTGGATTGTCTCTAACACCCCTGGTTCACAGAGTTTGTGAATCTGATGGGAAGCAAGGATAATCTTTAACAAAAACAGGTACCTTTCAATGTATCAATGAGGGTATGACCCGTTGGTGCTCACTCAGGCTCTCGCTGCCCACTCAGGCTTCTGTAAATATCACAGCCGTGCTTCAAACTCCACCTCCACCCACCAGCCGCACACACATCACACCTCTGGGAACCTGCAGCTCAGATACAAGGACACTCCAAAAATAGCACTTCCCAGGATCACAGAATGCTTTCAACAGTATTCTTGCAAAGTCGTTAATAAGCCTGGAACTTTTTAAATGGATGCTTTATTTTGTAAAAGTCTGATTCTGTGCAGGTAAAGAGCTGGTTGCATCACAGCTGTCACATTTGGTGACTCAAATGAAGGTAGCTGCAGAAAGTGGTGGACATTGCCCGGTTCACAAATATTGACCTCCACACCATCAAAGCGATCTACACAAAGAGATTCCTCAAAAAGGCAGCTCTCGCCACTAAAATTGGGAAGAAGGTACAGGAGCCTGAGAGCTGTGATCTTAAGGTTCAAGAACAGCTTCTCCCCAGCAACCATATTTGACCCAACCTGCACCAACCCTAACCACAACCCTACCTCAGCAACAATCTTCTATGGATTTTGTATATCATATCATATCATATATATACAGCCGGAAACAGGCCTTTTCGGCCCTCCAAGCCCGTGCCGCCCAGCGATCCCCGTACATTAACACTATCCTACACCCACTAGGGACAATTTTTACATTTTTACCCAGCAAATTAACCTACATACCTGTACGTCTTTGGAGTGTGGGAGGAAACCGAAGATCTCGGAGAAAACCCACGCAGGTCACGGGGAGAACGTACAAACTCCTTACAGTGGAGCACCCGTAGTCAGGATCGAACCTGAGTCTCCGGCGCTGCATTCGCTGTAAAGCAGCAACTCTACCGCTGCGCACTATTATGTTCTGGTTACCTAGTTTGACAGATAAATCATTGTATTATTCATTATTGTATATTTATTTGTTATGTTGTTACATTTATGAGCTGGAAAACCTGTAGAAAGTAAGAATTTCTTTACTTTCGACTATTGGCCTCCAGCATCATAAACACCCCTCTCAATCTCTGCTCCCTCTCCACCTTAACACCCCTCATTGCAATCCATCTCCACTATAACCCTTATCTGTTGTAACCCTCTCGACCAAAATAACCCCTCCAACACAATCCCTCCCCTCCACTGCAACACTCCATCCATCACAACAACCCATTCCCTCCACTGCAGCCTCTCCATGGAGCTCTCTCTTCACTAGAGTTCCCCTCCCCCAATGCAAACTGTTGTTGCACCATAAACCTCCTCACTAGAGAAAATTAACTGGGATATTATCTGGGGTAGATATTTTCAGTTATGAGGAGGGCCTGTGTAAACCACATCAAACTCATCAATATAATTAGCTATCCCTTCAAAAATTATTCAGATAGGATCTGCCAAAACCCATTAAATTATTCAGATAGGATCTGCCAAAAACCAATCAGTGCTGACTATCCCTCATCATTGGACTGACTATCAATCCGTTGTGTTTCTAAACGTAGATTAATTATTTCCCAATAACCAATTTTCCAATCGGATGAGGGGATTGAAGGCTTTGTGGCCAAGTTTGCAGATGTTACGAAAATATGTGGATGGGCAGGTACTGTAGAGAAAGCAGGGACCCTGCAGAAGGATTTGGACAGGTTGGGAGAGTGGGCAGAGAAGTGGCAGATGGAATATAGTCTAGCAAAGTGTGAAGTCAGGCATTTTGGTAGTAGGAATAATGGTGTAGACTATTTTCTAAATGGGGAGAGAATCCAGAAATCGGAGGTGCAAAGGGACTTGGGAGTGCTGGTGCAGGATTCCCAAAAAGTCAATTTGCAAGTCAAATAGGTAGTAAGGAAGGCAAACGCAATGTGAGCATTTATATCAAGAGGGCTAGAATACAAAAACAAGGATGTAATGCTGAGGCTCTACAAGACACTGGTCAGGCTGTATTTGGAGTATTGTGAGCAATTTTGGGCACCATATCTGAGGAAGGATGAGCTGGCTCTGAATAGGGCTCAGAGGATGTTTACAAGAATTATCCCAGGAGTGATGAGCATTTGACGGCACTGGGCCTATACTCGCTGGAGTTTAGAGGATGAAGGGGGACCTCATTGAAACATACCGAATAGTGAAAGGCTTGGATAGAGTGGATGTGGGAGGGTCTAGGACTAGAGGTCATAGCCTCAAAATTAAAGGACATTCCTTTAAGAAGGAAATGAGGAGGAATTTCTTTAGTCAGAGGGTGTTGAATCTGTGGAATTCTTTTCCACATAAGGCTGTGGAGGCCATCAATGGATATTTTTAAAGCAGAAATAGATTCTTGATTAGTATGGGTGTCAGGGGTTATGGAGAGAAGGCAGGAAAATTGGGTTAGGAGGGAGAGAGATAGATCAGTCATGATTGAATGGCAGAGTAGACTTGATGGGCCGAATGGCCTAATTCTGCTCTGATCACTTATGACCTTATGTAAGCAATAGACAATAGACATTAGGTGCAGGAGTAGGCCATTCAGCCCTACGAGCCAGCACCACCATTCAATGTGATCATGGCTGATCATTCTCAATCAGTACCCCGTTCCTGCCTTCTCACCATACCCACTGACTCTGCTATCATAGAAACATAGAAACATAGAAACATAGAAACATAGAAAATAGGTGCAGGTGTAGGCCATTCGGCCCTTCGAGCCTGCACCGCCATTCAATATGATCATGGCTGATCATCCAGCTCAGTAACCTGTACCTGCCTTCTCTCCATACCCCCTGATCCCTTTAGCCACAAGGGCCACATCTAACTCCCTCTTAAATATAGCCAATGAACTGGCCTCAACTACCTTCTGTGGCAGAGAATTCCACAGACTCACCACTCTCTCTCCTTAAGAGCTGTATCTAGCTCTCTCTTGAAAGCATTCAGAGAACTGGCCTCCACTGCCTTCTGAGGCAGAGAATTCCATAGATTTACAACTCTCTGACTGAAAAAGGTTTTCCTCATCTCTGTTCTAAATGGCCTACCCCTTATTCTTAAACTGTGGCCCCTGGTTCTGGACTCCCCCAACATTGGGAACATGTTTCCTGCCTCTAACATGTCCAACCCCTTAATAATCTTATATGTTTCAATAAGATCATCCTTCTAAATTCCAGTGTATACAAGCCTAGTCGCTCAAGTCTTTCAACATACGACAGTCACGCCATTCTGGGAATTAACCTAGTAAACCTATGCTGTACGCCCTCAATAGCAAGAATATCCTTCCTCAAATTTGGAGACCAAAACTGCACACAGTACTCCAGGTGGGGTCTCACTAGGACCCTGTACAACTGTAGAAGGACCTCTTTGCTCCTATACTCAACTCCTCTTGTTATGAAGGCCAACATTCCATTGGCTTTCTTCACTGCCTGCTGTACCTGCATGCTTCCTTTCAGTGACTGATGCACTAGGACACCCAGATCTCATTGTACATCCCCTTTTCCTAACTTGACACCATTCAGATAATAATCTGCCTTCCTATTCTTACCACCAAAGTGGATAACATCACACTTATCCGCATTAAACTGCATCTGCCATGCATCCGCCCACTCACACAGCCTGTCCAAGTCACCCTGCAACCTCATAGCATCTTCCTCACAGTTCACACTGCCCCACAGCTTTGTGTCATCTGCAAATTTGCTAATGTTACTTTTAATCCCTTCATCCAAGTCATTAATGTATATTGTAAATAGCTGCGATCCCAGCACTGAGCTTTGCGGTACCCCACTAGTCACTGCCTGCCATTCTGAAAGGGACCCATTTATCCCCACTCTTTGCTTTCTCTCTCCCAACCAATTTTCTATCCATGTCAGTACCCAGCAATCACTTCCAAAGCATCAAATACCTCCTAATTTTTAATCTTAAAGTGCTCTGGAATTTCCAACTGAAATCACGGATTACAACACATATCTGGAGAGATTCAGTGGGTCACACAGCATCTGTGGAAAGAAATGTTTAGTTTGGTTTAGTTTAGAGATACAGCATGGAAACAGGCCCCTCGGTCCACAGAGTCCAAGCCAACCATCGATCACCCATTCGCACTAGTTCTATGTTATCCCACTTTCGCATCCACGCAATTTATAGAAGGCCAATTAACGTACAAATATGCACAGACAAATTTCCAGGTCGGGTCCCCATTCAAACCTCAGAATAATAGGATGTAACTTTATAATGGAGATGAAGAGGAATTTCTTTAACCAGAGAACAGTAAATCTGGAATTCATTGTCAGAGATGGCAGTGGAGGTCAAGTCTGGGTACTTTTAAAGCAGACTTGATAGGTTCTTAATTAGTAAGGGTGTCAAAGGGAAGAAGGCAGAAAAATGGGGTTGAGAAGGAAAAATAGATCAGCCATGATCAAATGGCAGTGCAGACTTGATGGGTCAAATTTCAGCATCTGCTGGTTTTTGTGCCTACAATATATTTCTCCTTGGTGAATACGTGAGTAGGAAAAGAAAAATAAGAGTTATCTGAAATTATTGAATTTGGTATTGATTTCTGAAGATTGTAACAGAAGATGAGATGTTGTTAAAGTCACAGAAGAAGAGGTCAATGGGAGTAGGATAGAATTACAGAAACTAGCAACTGGAAGCTCAGGGTCATCCTTGTAGGCTGAATGTAGATGCACTGCAATGCAGTCACCCAGTCTGTGTTTGGGTTCTCTAATGCAGAAGAGAACACATTGTGAAAACTGACTACCATGCACCAGATTGGAAGAAGTACAATGAATCGCTACTTCACCTGGAAAGACTATTTGGATCTTTTGAATTTGGGAGGGGAGGGAGTAAAGAGGGCAATTGTTGCCACCCTATAGTTGCATTGAAAAATGCTATGAGAAAAGGAGTTTTGGTGGAGATTACTGGTTTATTATTATCACATGTACAAAGTTTCAGTGAAAAACTTTGTTTTCTGTGCTGTCCAGACAAATCATACCGTACATGAGTATAACAGGTAGTATAAAAATAAAGAGCGCCAAATCCAGTGCTACAACTGCAGAGAAAGTGCAGAGGCTGCAACAAGGTAGATTGGAAGATTGGTTCATTCATCTAACTGAATGAACAGGCTGTTCAAGACACTGATAATAGCAGGGAAGAAGCTGTTCCTGAATCTGATGGCATGGGATTTCAAGCATTTGTATCTTCAGCTTGACAGGAGAGGGGAGCACAACCCTCATAAGTGGTCCTTGATTATGTTGGATGGTTTTCTGAGGCAGCATAAAGTGCAGATGGAGTTGCTGGGGTAGGCTGGTATGAGTGATGTGCTGAGCTACATTCAAAACTCTTTGCAATTTCTTGAGATTTTGGGCAGAGTTGTTACCAAACCAAGTTGGATCAGATGCTTTCTAAGTTGCATCTGTAGAAATTAGTCTGAATCATTGGAAACATGCCAAATTTCCTCAGCCTTCTAAGGAAGTAGAGGCATTGGTGTGCCCACCCATCACCCATCAACCTCACCTCAACACTCTCAACCTTGCCCATCTCAGACAGGATGCGTTGTGTTGTGGTTGCCATGCGAACATGACTCCCCGGAGTGTCTGTTTCTTCGGATTTATTTAAAGATTTTCCTGCAGGAGTGGCTGGATCTGCCGGCATGCAGCAGACTGGGGTTGCCTTTTCTCACTGGGGAGTTGCTCACCTCCCACTCGGGAGCTCATGGATGCCAATCCCAAACAGTTCATCCCATACCTAGGCTGCGCGATGCTGAAGCAACACCACATTGTGGGAGGTAGTATTGAGGGAGTGCCGTACTGTGGGAGGGGCAGTACTGGGAGAGACACAGTGTGGGAGAGGCGATATTGGGGGAGCGCTTTGGGAGGGGCAGCACTGAGGGTTGCGCCACACTGTGGGAGGGGGAGCACCGAGGGAGCGCCACACTGTGGGAGGGGCAGTACTGTGGGAGCACACACTATGGGAGTACCGCACTGTGGGAGGGGCAGTATTGAGGAAAACCAACACTGTGTGGGAGTGCCGCACTGTGGGAGGGGTGGTACAGTGGGAGTGCTGCACTGCCGGTACTCTCACTCTGAGGAAACCTACCTCGCAACCCTATTACCCTCACTCCAGGGATCTCTGTCTCCATGTTGCCCTTTGCCTCTATTATCACTGCAGCAGATATCTCTTCGTTGCCAGGAGCAACAGACGATGAAGATGATGTAGAATGGGCTGGTTTGAAGTGCATCTCAGTCTAAATCTCGCTATCAGGATCATGCTGCATTTTAAATTTTAATTGAATGCTCAGAGGGATGGAATTTGTTTAAATCACGAATTAATAATTGAAAGAAAGAACTTCATAGTGAGAACAATAATGAAAAAGTAAAAAGCAATATTTGTATTTAATATATTTCTGAGGCTTCTCAGCTTTACTCTGCTTTGACTATGCTGTCCCTAAGCATGGAGTCGGTGACTGGAAAGTGTACAGGGTGCTCTTCTCTGTAATCAGTTGTGTTTCAATGTTATGTTAAAATAATTTTACTTACAGCTTCAAATAATCACCAATTAAATTTAAATTAAATCAATTTAAATTGAATCTGAAGGGTCTCGACCCGAAACGTCACCCATTCCTTCTCTCCAGAGATGCTGCCTGACCCGCTGAGTTACTCCAGCATTTTGTGTCTACCTTCGATTTAAACCAGCATCTGCAGTTCTTTCCTACAAATTACATTTAAATGTTGTTTCAGCATGGAAACAGGCCCTTCGACCCAACTCCTCCATACTGATTTTGCCTGCCTTCTGCTTCTCCTCCCCATAACCACTGACACCCGTACTAATCAAGAATCTATCTATCTATGCCTTAAAATTACACATTGACTTGGCCTCCACAGCCTTCTGTGGCAATGAATTCCACAGATTAACCACCCTCTGACTAAAGAAACTCCTCATCTCCTTCCTAAAATAAACGTCCTTTAATTCTGAGGCTATGACCTCTGGTCCTTGATGGGCTGAATGGCAGAATTGTGCTCCCATGGACTAACTTTATGGGCTAAAAAGACTAACTCAATGGGGTGAATGGACTAACTCAATGGGCTGAACGGACTAAAGCTATGAGCTGAATGGACTAACTGGATGGGCCGAATGGACTAATTGGATGGGCTGAATGAAGTAACTCTAAGGGCTGAATGGACTAACTGGATAGGCCAAATGGACAAACTGGATGGGCAGAATGGACTAACTGGATAGGCCAAATGGATTAACTGGATGGGTTGAATGGACTAACTCAATGGGGTGAATGGACTAACTGGATGGGCCGAATGGACGTGGCTTTAGCTCTTCAGGCTAAAGGAATCAAGGTATATGGGGAAAAAGCAGGAAAGGGGTTCAGATTTTGGATGATCAGCATTGATCATATTGAATGGCGGTGCTGGTCGAAAGGCCGAATGGCCTACACCTGCATCTATTTTCTGTTTCTATGCCTAACTGGAAGGGCCGAATGGTCTCGCGTAGACCTTGCCTTGGCCCCGCCCCGTCCTCCCGCCGCCATTGGGTGCCCGGATAGGGGGCGGGACTTACCTGGGCAATGAGGTCACATGACCGATCACGTGAAGCAGAAAGCGCCGCAAGATGTCGGCGAATGCACAGTGAGTAGATGCTGGCGGTCGCGGTTTTGGGGGGGGGGGGGGGGGGGGGAGAGGTGGTCAGCGGGAGGGAGTTGGGTGGGTGAGTGATGGAGAAGAGACGGGGTTGGCGGGGGGCGGGCGAGGGGCGAGGGTCAGGCGAGTGACTGCCGTCTTGAGCTGTAGGCAGAGGCAGAGGCAGGGTCCCGTGGCCGGCCTGTCACCCGGGCACCTGGTCACTCTGGTGCTCAATAAAAGCTTTTAAAACTCCGAGGGAAGTTATGGAAGGCTCTTTCTGGAGAACAGAATAGTCTATCGAATGAAAACCTTGACTTAGTCTATCACATTTAGTGCTTGGATGCGATGTTTCTGCTCATTCTCATTTTATTGTTATGCGGAGGGTTGAGATATGGTGGATATTAACAGAATCGAGAGGAATCTGGAGAGAGAGAGAGAGGCTAATGTTTAATTAAGCATAAGTGCCTCTATGACTGATTGGTGTATCTACTTTGTTCTTCCAAAAGTTGGTAATCCAATGGTTAATTGGCTGGTTTCCATGGTATATTGTGGATCTGCAGTCATTTTTGGGTCTAAATTGGATGGCACATCAACAGATTTGTCCTGAGGTAAATGCTTTTAATTACAAAATGGGAGGCTGCTCTTGTATTCAGTGGTCATTTGTGCAGAGTATGTAGATTTAGGGATGTCTGGTGTGGGATGCTCCAACTAGAGTCAGCAGTTTAAGGTAGAATAAGAGTTAAGAATGATTTATAATGATCAACTGTCCCTCGGAGTGTGAGTTACATCAGAATATAATTCTATTAAATGGTCTGTGTTTCTCTAGACAGTATCATCACAGAATGAAGCTCGGTGGAGTGGACTAAAATAGAAAATGGCTGGAACAGTTGACCAGCATGTGGATAATAAATAATCATAAATACAAGGTAGACAAAATGCTGGAGTAACTCGGTGGGTCAGGTTTCTGATTTAACCTCACCTATTCTGTTTCTCCAGAGATGCTGCTTGACCCTCTGAGTTACTCCAGCATTTTGTATCTATCTTTGGTTAAAAACCCACACCTGCAGTTCCTTCTGACACAATCAAGTATATATAGAGCAAAGGGAATGATGCAGAATATAGTTATTGGTGTTCTGTGAGCAATGTTGAGCACAGTAAACCTCCTGGTTTTGCAATGTGATTGGGTTTTGAGATTGTGGGATGATTCTTGGGTGAGATGCAAGTAGCAACTCCTGCATTTCGAATTGTATCTTGTTGACTTTACAGCCAGGAGACTGCAGTAGTGACATCAGATTATCATCAATGATAGGCAGCCTTGTCAGAGCTGGAGAGGAGAGCCCAAAGGGAGGGAGGGGGGGGGGGGGGCTGTGGTAGCTGACCACTTGAGTACTGCTGGGGATGCCCCTTGGGGCTGGTACCTCCAATGTCGGTGTGGCTCTGATCCTCTTGTTTCCAGCTGCCTGGATTGAGATTCTTACCAATAGACCCAGTAATTGTCTGGTCAGCGGTTGGCCCACCTCCCCATGTGTCTCTGCTGCCAGACCTGGCTGGAATTCCACCCCTTTCTCTACATAATCTCTTGCATCATTGGCCTCACTCTATTGCTGTGCTTGGGTGTGCTCTGTATATCTCCTGCAGGCTCCTTGTTCTGCTGAGTAGTCTGCTGCTCAGCCCTGATGAGATACTGCACAGCTCAAGTGAGCTGCATCAGCAGGATTGCAGCAACAGGTGCAATATAACTTCTACAATCAGTTCAAGATTCCTCCGAGCTGTGTACAGGTCAATGTTTAATCTAAGCATTAAACTCGTTTGCTTGATTGTGGTGTTTGCACTGATTTGGAATTTAACAAGCTACTTCTAAACACCAACCTCCTAGACCACTAGGGGGGGGAAGAAGTGCCTGTCACCAGCTACTGCTCTGTGCCAGGCTGTTCCTAACACTTGCTGTCAGTACTCGGATATAGACTTCAAGTTGCAACAGAGCCATCTCTCCAGCTCACAAAATGCTGGAGTAACTCAGCGGGCCAGGCAGCAGCTCTCGAGAGAAGGAATGGGTGACATTTTAGGTCGAAAACCTTCTTCAGACTTTCTTACGCATTTCTCCAGCTCATTGGGTTGCCACCAGAATGCTCTTTGGGCTTGAAATTGTTTCCAATTGAGCTTGAACCCTCTCTTCCCCCATTCTGAGCTGATGTCTGCTGATTAATAAATGTGGTAATCTAGGAGGCCTTCAACTCTCTAGCCCACCCTCCTGTGGTAAGCTACAATCTCCTGTCACAACACCCTCCAAGCAAGATGCCCACTGCATGGAGTGTTGCTTCACCTTAGAATGTGTAAAGCAGCGGAAATCTGCCATGGACCATTTCCATGTAGGAAGGATCACTTGGTTTCCAGAAACATCTACACAGAACAACTCCCAGTTGTTTCCCCCTTCATTGGTGGAGTTGAGGATAGTTAGGAAGGTTGTCAAAAGATACAACAGGTGGATCCAATCAATCAGTTGGAAATATGGCCAGAAAAACTGTGGGGTGAGTTTAATTTGGGCAAGTGACGTGTTGCACGTTCGGAGGTGAAAAGTCAGGGGAAAGAATACAGTATATGGCAGGATCTTTTGGACCATTGATGACAGAGTGCAAGCTCAAAGTTCCCTGATAGTGGTGAGCAGTAAAGAAGGTGTTTAGAATGCTTGCCTTCATCGGTTGGGGTATTGAGTACAAGAGTCAGGAAGTCATGTTGCAACAGTGTGGATTTTTGATTAGGCTGCATTTGGAGTATTGTTCTGGTTGCCCCATTACAGGAAGGATGTGGAGACTTTGTAGAGGGAATGGAAGAGGTTCATCAGGATGTGTAGCCTGGATTGAAAAGTATTAGCTATAAGGAGAGGTTGGGTTGTTTTCTCTACAATGTTGTAAGCTGAGGGGAGATCTGATAGAAGTTTATAAAATTATAGGGGGCATAGATTGGAGTGTCATAATCATAGTCATACAGCATGGAAACGGGCCCTTTGGACCAACTTGCCTCTACTGTCCAAAATCCCCCATCTACACTAGTTCCACCTGCCCATGTTTGGTCCATATTCCTCTAAACTTTACCTATCCATAGATGGTCAGACATTTTTCAGGAGGAAAAGAAGCGTCTCAACCTGAAACCCTGAACTGCGAAGGTTTTCTCCCCCATTCCAAAGATGTACAGGCTTGTAGGTCAATAGTCAATCAATAGTCAATAGTCGTTTATTTGTCACATACACATAAATGTGTAGTGAAATGAAAAATTACCCGCAGTTTCAACAATAAGACCAATAAGAATAATCAATAAAAATGCAATAACACATACAATCATAAACTAACACCAAACCAAAGAAACATCCATCACAGTGAGTCTCCTCCAGTCACCTCCTCACTGTGATGGAAGGCCAGAATGTCTTTTCTCTTCCCCTGCCGTCTTCTCCCGCGGTCAGGCTGTTGGAGTTGCCCCGTCGGGGCGGTTGGGGCTCCCGACATTGAAGCTCCCGCCGGGCGGAGAAAAATCCTGCGGCCTATTCCAGGCCGCGCCGGACGGTGAAAGGTCCACGGCGGGCCGACCCAAGCCCCGCGATTCGGGGCGGGCGAAGACGCTGCCGCTGCCGGAGCTCCCGATGTCGGCCCCCACCCAGTGGCCTGCGGGCTTCTGACGTCCACGTGGCTCGCGCCGAAGCTTCCGGAGACGAGTCGCAGCCGCTCCCGCAGCATCCGAAGGCAGCCAGCGCCGCAGGTGGTGAGTGCGGGCTCTGCGAACCAGAGCCCAGGTGGTCCCAGCCGGAGCCGCCAGCTCCAGGTGCATGGCCGATGGTAGGCCGCAGCGGGAACGGAGACACGACACAGAAAACAAAGGTCGGGTCTCCGCTCAGGAGAGACAATGTTACAGTTCCCCCCCCCCCCCCCCCCCCCCCAACATAACACACAACCACAAACACTACATCATATTTAAACTACAATTCAGACAAAAACATTATTTGGCTTCTGTAAATTGTCCCTAATGTGTAGGATAATGCTAGTGTACAGGGCACAATCGCTGGTTGGCGCGGACTCGGTGGGCCAAGGGGCCTGCTTCTACGCTGTATCGCTAAAGTCTAAAGATACGTTGCCTATCCATGTTCTCCAGAGCTGCTGCCTGACCTGCTGAGTAACTCCAACACTTTGTGTCCTTTTGAAGCTCGTTCCCAGGGTTGGAATGTCAAATAGGAGAGGGCGTAGGTTTATGGTGAGAGAGGGAAAGTTCAAAGAGATATGTAAGCAAGTGTTCTTGGAGTAGTAAGTGCCTGGAACATGCTGCCATGTGTGGGAATTTTTAGAGGTATTTTGACAGGCACATGTATCGGCAGGGAATGGAGGGACATAGACAATGTGCATGCCGATGGGATTATTTTATATTGCCATCGTGGGCAGCACACTTATGGTGGACTGAGGGGCCTGCCCCTGTGGTGTACTATTTTGTACAAATGAGTTTATATTCCATTTTTTTTTATCAATGCAGAGCAATTAACTGGTTTCAGCCTTGGATGATGCTTTTATTGGGATCATATGGCTCTGTTCATTGCTGATGGATGCAAAATATTCCTTGGCTTCTGCTACCACCCAGATAATGAGGCAGTTTATGTCTTTATGATGCCAGGCCTAGACACGATGCAGATATGGGCTGATTAACTTGCACATAACATTCTTGGCACAAGTTCAGGCCATAACTGTCCTCCATGAGCATCTACATATTCCCTTGAATTTCATTGGCATTGTTGTGACTGAGACCCCACTGCCAGCATCCTGATGTTCCACCTGGATACCTTGCAACCCAACCCATCTCCAATTTCAAGCAATATCCCCTCTCTTTCCACTGCACGCACACTGCCTCCCTGCACCTGAGCACCCATTTCTCCATTTTTTTCCATGTTCTGTGCCATTTAGACAATGTATATGGCTTTGCCCTCCGCAACTTTTTTGGTTACTTCAAAAAATTCAATCAGATTCATAGAACACGAGCTCCCGTGTATAAAACCATGAAGGCTTTCCATAAACAGACCCTGTCTTTCCCAATGCATATATATCTTATCCCTCTGAATCCTCTCCAGTAACTTTCTACCTTGAATGTTAATCTCACTGGTCTATAGTTCCCAAGCTTTTCCTTGCAGCATGTCTTAAATAGAGGCACAACATTAACCACCCTCCAGTCTTCCGGCACCTCAGCTGTATCTAACGATGATTTCTATATCTCAGCCAGGGCTTCTACAATTTCTACTCTAGCTTCCCTCAATGTCCTTGGATATATCTGATCAGGCCCAGGAGATTTATCTACCATCATATGCCTTAGGAGATCCACCACCCCCCTGCCTATAATACTGTTCGTCCTCAAGACATCTCCATTAACTGTCCTGAGTTTGCCAATCTTCATGTCTTTCTCCATTGTAAAAGCAGAGGTGAAATGTTCATTGAGTTAATATTTTGGGCTCCCTCCCTAACACAGCAGGGAAGTATCTTTGTTGCAAGAGTAATGACAGCTTAGGAAGGTGTGTAACTGCCACCTTGGGGATAACAGTGAAGAGCAGTAAATGCTGGCGTCTGGTGACGCGATTATCCCATTCTTTCTCAGTACTGTCTATTGAAAACCATTCGGTTCATCCTGCTCCCCACTTTTGCCAAGAACCCACCATTGGAGGGATCTGCAGGAGGCACTGCCTCAAAAAAGCAGGCAATGGCAAAGACCCATGCCACCCTGGCCATGCTCTCATCTCACTGCTACCCTCAGGAAGAAGGTACAGGAGTCTGAAAACCATGACCACCAGGTTCAAGAACAGCTTCTTCCCAGCAACTATCGGGCTCTTGAACACCCTGCACAACACTTATTTAAGTTTAGAGATACAGCATGGAAACAGGCCTTTCGGCCCACCGAGTCCTCACCAACCAGCGATCCCCGCACATTAACACTATCCTACACTAGGGCCAATTTTTAGATTTATACCAAGCCAATTAACCACAAACCTGTACATGTTTGGAGTGTGGGAAGAAACCGAAGTTCTTGGAGAAAACTCACACAGGTCACGGGGAGAACGTCCAAACACCCACAGTCAGGATCGAACCCGCGTCTCTGGCTCTGTAAGGCAGCAACTCTACCGTTGTGCCACCGTGCTGCCAAACCTAAGCAACTGCAATCTTCCCGTCTGAAGAACGACCCTGACCCAAAATATTCCTTATCCATGTTCTCCAGGGTTGTTGCCTGGCCTGCTGAGTTACTCCAGCGCTGTCTATTTTTAATAAACTAGCATATGTAGTTCCTTGTTTCTATAACAATGATCTTCTTTGGGCTGTCTTTTGTTGCACTATAGTCTTTGGTTTTGCATTATTATGGTTACCTCATTACAGTTATTTGTATCATTTATTATATATTTATCTATTATTAAGTTTATGAACCTACAGCAAGAAAAAAATCCATAGTTCTGTTGCTGGTACATTTGACAAATAAGTACCCTGACTCTTTTTCAATTCTTTTAAATTATGTTCATGTTGTCCTTAAAGGAAGATGCTTTATAGAGCACAGTAACCATCATGCCTGAAAGTGTTTTTCCCAAATGATTGATCTTTTGTGTTTTCTGCAATCACTTGTGGGTCATCATCCCCTTTCACCATTACAAGTAAATAGCGTTGTGCCTCTGGTCCCCACAATGGCTCCTGTAACTCAGTCTGGTATTCTATTCCACTCGAGTAGTGTTACTACTGGTTGGTGATTCAAGAGATTGCAGATGCTGGAATCTAGAGCAAAGCACGAAGTGCTGGAGGAAAACAATGGGTCAGGTAGCATCTACAGAGGTAAATGGACAGATGACGTTTCAGATCGGGGCCCTTCTTCAGATTGCTTCCTCCACAGAGGCTGCCTGGCCCACTGAGTTCCTCAAGCATTTGCGTTTTGCTCAAGATTTCAGCATCTGTTGTTCCTTGTGTCCCTTGATGACTGAATCAGATTTCATTGGTAATGTTGGAGTGAGTATTGGACAACTCGTGAGGGGTGACCATAAAATAGGACTGTGTGGGTTTGCAGGGCCCAGGTTTCATGTCTGCTGTCGGTGCTTTGTCAGGTTTACCCAAGGTCAGGGTTGGACAGAAAAGAAAATAAACAGAGTGCAGAGTATAGTGTTACATCTTCAGAGAAAATACAGATAAGAGAAAGTTTCACTTGAAAGGTGTGTTTCTGATCATTCAGTACTCCACTGGAGGGTTGGCATGTATCTTGAGTCTCTGACGTGAGACTTGAACCCTTTAACTTAAACTCCTGGCTGAGAGTAATCCTGCAGAACCACATCTTCCGGCCGGACTGTTAGAGATTTGGAGATCTCAGAGTTTTTACTGAAGATAAACACAAAATGCCGGAGTAACTCAGTGGGACAGGCAGCATTTCTGGAGATAAAGAATGGATGGCTTTTCCGGTCAAGACCCTCCTTCAGACTGACCCTCCTTCAGACTGACCCTCCTTCAGTTTGGTTTAAACCAGCATCTGCAGTTCCTTTCTACTCGAAGTTTTTACTGCTGGGCGTTGATGTATTGCCTGTAATGCCTTCCTCTTTCAGGCCCTCATTTTCGCTGGGAAAGGAGACCCTCAGGGTTCCCATGGCCCTCTTTGCCTTGAATAGGCAGCGGCTGTGTGAAAGACTGCGCAAGAATGCAGCGGTGCCGAAGAAGTCAGTAATGCTGCTGCAGGGTGGAGAGCAGACGCAGCGAAACTGCACTGATACCGACGTCGTTTTCCGTCAGGTGAGGCTGCAATTTGGGAAACAGGTGTGTGCAAAGATACTAGAGGAACAAGATAGACCACTCGACCCTAAAAACCGTAGTATGTCATGGTGCCATTTTAGTAGGCAGAAACATGTTAAAAGAAAAATATCAAAACTCTGAATTGATAAATGAGAGATATTCTGCATTTTTATGGGATCATCACACATATTGTTCCCCCAAAACACTGATTGCACTGCGAGGCATAGCGAACGGCGGGTTTTGGCCACTAAAATGGCAGACGTTACGCTCCTTTGCGTACTACACTTCAGTATAGGTGATTTCAATGCAATGGTCCATCTTATTCCTCGAGTATCTTTGGGTGTGGATAAAGGCAACCTTCCGTTAAACGGATTACGTGTAGGTTGGAGCTGATGAAAGGGATGTGTGACAGACACAGGCCTCTCAGCCCAACTGATTCACACTTCAGAGACACAAGACTGTAGATGCTGGAGTGGGAACAGAGTGCTGGAGAAACAATGGGTCAGGCAACATCGTTGGAGGGAGCGGACTGACAATGGTTTTGAGTCAGGACCCATCTTCAGACTGATGAAGTAGCGGGGTATGGGGGGACTGGCATGGGGAGTGGGGGAGAAGCCTGGCAAGTGATAGATGAATGCAGGTGAAGAGGGTGATTAACAAATGGGTGGAGTAAGTAAAGACTCGAGGAGAAAAGGAGACAAAAGGGTGTCAGATAAGGAGATAAGTGAAATGTAAACCTGGAGGGAGGGATGTGGATGGAAGAGGTTAAGGGAGGCGGAAAGGGTGGATAAAAGGGAGTCATGGGGTGGGGGATGAGCATTTGGAGCAGGTGAAAGGAGCTGGGTGAATGGGAAGGTGGGAGATGGAAGAAATGTTTCCAGCTAGTGATGTTAGGCAAACAGGTCAGCAGTTCCCAGCTTTCTCAGTCCCTCCAATCCACAGGAACAATGGCAGAAAACAGCTTTCAAAGCAATAACAATAAAAATAGTTATATCTCTAGCTGTATTTTTCAGAGCTCTGGGATTGGATTATCAGGCCTTTTGTGATTTATTGGCCTTTACAAGCTGTTTGGGCGGTTTCAAGTGTTGCTTCATGCTGGATACAGCAGTAGGGCATCCTCCCGATGTTATAGGTTATTCTTGAATCTCCCATAGAACAATGTGGTTCCTGCATCTGCCGATGTTCATGAATCGCCCTCTGCCAATTTATGCACACGCACAGTAAACTGAGTTTATAAAGAGGATAATTAAATTTTGATTAGCATTGTGTCAACAGCCGGGCTGGGACAAATGGTGAGTGAGAGCCAGGCTGTTCCATCTCATGTATTTACACGCTGTTCTCACCTGTTCTTCTCCCAGCCTGTTGGGGGATTTGGAAAAAGCTGTTGTTGCCAGTGTTGTCTTAGCATGCAGATAACTCAGAACATCGCAATCCATTAGCATTGGATACTACAGACATGCAAGTCGATGGGTCCAGCGATGGAGAGTTCTGAGTGAGTTTTGATGGAAATGGAGGCTGGCCAAGACATGGGATCCATCTGCTTCCTTACTCTGTTTAAATAGCCAGTACAGTGTGCAGAACTCTTCATCCAAGCCGTAGAGATCTCCAATGATACCAGGGAATGGAAAACATTACAGTGCTGCAAATGGAAGTGCAGGAGACTGCAGATGCTGGCATCTTGAGCAAAAAACAAAGTGCTGGATGAATTCAGCGGGTTAGGCAGCATCTGTAGAGAGAATGGACTGGTGATGTTTCGGGTCTGAACCCTTCCTGATCCAAAAGGTGTCTGTCCATTCCCTCCACAGATGTTGCCTGGCTCTCTGAGTTCCTCCAGCATTATTTGCAATTCAGTGCAAAAAACAAGGTGTGAACTCGATTACAGTTCTTTTAGTTTAGTTTGGAGGTACAACACGGAAACAGGTCCTTCAGCCCACCGAGTCCGCACTAGCCAGCGATCCCCGCACATTAACACTACCCTGCACACATTAATACCAAGCCAATTTACCTATAAACCTATACGTCTTTGGAGGTGTGGGTTGAAACCGAAGATCTAAGAGAAAACCTACATGGTCATGGGAAGAACGTACAAAGTCTGTAAAGATAAGCACCCTTAGTCAGGATCAAGCCCAGGTCTCTAGCGCTGCAAGGCAGTAGCTCTACTGCAATGCCACCGTGCTGCCCCAAGCCAGTTCTCTGGGGGATGGGGAGGGAGTTCACAGTGCAGCAGTGATAAGACAATAGTGTACTGCCCATGTCAAAGCTTTAAGGTATGGATGTGTATGAAGCAGTGAGTGTTAGAACTGGAAGATCAAGGGCCGTGGAGGAGTGGCATAGAATCAGCACCAGATAGCATGGAAACAATATGACCATGCTGACCTAATTGGCATACTAGGCTTGAACTGGGTGAAGTAGCATCCCAACCTGAAACATCGCCTATCCATGTTCTCCAGAGATGCTGCCTGACCTGTTGACTGACTCCAGCCCTTTGTGTCCTTTTGTGCAGTCCAGTATCTGAATTCCTTGTTTCTTCCGATCTTTTACTGCAGGTCTAATTTCGAGTTATGCTATTCCTGGGATTTCAGGATGTGAATTTAAACCTCCCATGAAATGCAGCATATTCTCAATTTAGTTTCCTGACTGTGATACATTTTCTTTTCACCTAGTAAATATCTCCTCATTAGCTACTACATACAGGTTTATAATATTTCTCAGTCCACTTCTGAACCAGGGCCATGTTTTAAATAAGGCCACGGCCTTATTTATGGGCACCCACTGTAGTACTGTGCTGGGCAGAGGAGGGATAGCATGGAAAGGACAAGGATACATCTATACATGAACTTCACAGGTAACTGGGATGACCTGATGAATTATTGAGTAAAATAAAAATTCAGGCTGATGTTCACTCACTTGGATGAACAGGCAGGGTACCAGCATTCTGGCAGGTAGGTTTGCCACTGCTGCATGGGTGGGTTTGAACTAAATAGTGGGGGGGTGGGAGACAAATTGGAAATACAAGGATGGAGTTAAAGGGAAAGAGAGTATAGGAAAAGTTAAGAAAGACACCAGAATTAACGGGACAGAAAACTCACGAAGGGATAGGAGAGTATGGCCAAATGAAATAGGAATCGATGTTGAAAGGTGAGGCGAGTAGTGGATTAAAAGTATATATGAATGCGCGAAGTATAAGAAGTAACGTGGATGAGCTTGAGGCTCAGTTAGAGATTGGTAGATATGACATTGTGGGGATTACAGAGACGTGGTTGCAGGAAGATTGGGACTGGGAACTGAATATTCAGGGTTATATGTCCTATAGATATGACAGGCAGGTGGGCAGAGGAGGTGGGGTAGCTCTGTTGGTGAGGAATGAAATTTAGTCCCTTGCGAGGGGTGACATAGGGACTGATGATGTAGAGTCACTGTGGATAGAACTGAGGAATTGTAAAAGAAGAAGACACTAATGGGAGTTATCTACAGGCCCCCAAACAGTAGCCTGGATATAGGATGCTAGTTGCAGCAAAATTGGCATGTAACAAAGGTAATGCCACTGTGGTTATGGGAGATTTCAATATGCAGATAGACTGGGAAAATCACATTGGTTCTGGACCCCAAGAAATAGAGTTTGTAGAGGTGGGGTCAATTATTAAAGAAGTAATAATGGCGCATTTGGATAGCAGTAAAAGGATTGGTCCAAGTCAGCATGGATTTATGAAGGGGAAATCCTGCATGACTAATCTTCTGGAATTTTTTGAGGGTGTGACAAGTAAAATGGATGGAGGAGAGCCAGTGGATGTAGTGTATTGGGACTTTCCGAAAGCCTTTGATTAGGTCCCACACAGGAGATTAGTGGGCTAAATTGGAATACATGGTATTAGGGGGAGGGTATTGACATGGATAAAGAATTGGTTGGCAGACAGGTAACAAAGAGTAGGAATAAATGGTCCCTGTCAGAATGGCAGGCAGTGGCGAGTAGAGTGCCGCAAGGCTCGGTGCTGGGGCTGCAACTATTTACAATAAATATTAATAATTTAGATGATGGAATTAAAAGTAACACTAGCAAATTTGCAGATGACACAAAGCTGGGTGGCAGTGTGAACTGCGAAGAGGATGCTAGGAGATTGCAGGGTGACTTGGACAGGTTGAGTGTGGGCAGATGCATGGCAGATGCAGTAAAATGTAGATAAATGTGAGGTTATCCACTTTGGCGGCAAGAACAAGGAGACAGATTATTATCTCAATAGTGTTAGGAAAAAGGGAAGTGCAGCGAAACCTAGGTGTCCTACACCAGTCACTGAAAGTAATCATGCAGGTATAGCAGGCAGTGAAAGCTAAGAGCATGTTGGCCTTCATAACGAGAGGATTTGAGTATAGGAGTAAAGAGGTCCTTCTGCAATTGTACAGGGCCCTGGTGAGACCACATCTGGAGTATTGTGTGCAATTTTAGTCTCCTAATTTGGGGGAGGACATCCTTGCTATTGAGGCAGTGCAGCGTAGGTTCACGAGGTTAATCCTTGGGATGGTGGGACTGTCATATGAGGAAAGATTGGAAAGACTGGGCTTGGATTCACTAGAATTTAGAAGGTTTAGAGGGGAACTTATAGAAACATAAAATTATAAAAGGACTGGACAAGCGAGATGTAGGAGAAATATTCCCAATGTTGGGGGAGTCCAGAACCAAGGGCCACAGTCTCAGTAAAGGGGAGGCCATTTAAAACTGAGATGAGATGAGAGAGTTGTGAATTTGTGGAATTCTCTGGCACAGAAGGCCAATTCACTGGATGAATTTAAAAGAGAGTTAGATAGAGATCCAGGGGCTAGCGGAATCAAGGGATATGGGGAGAAGGTAGGCAGGGGTTACTGATAGTGGAAGATCAGCCATGATCACAATGAATGGCAGTGCTGGCTCAAAGGGCCAAATGGCCTCCTCCTGCACCTATTTTCTATGTTTCTATAACTAAAACTACCAAGCCCCCCTCTGAGTAGTTGTATCATTTTCCCTCACTGGAATATAGAATAGTACGGCACAGGAACAGGGCCTTCGGCCCTCAATGTCTGTACTGAACATGATGCTGACCAATTCTGATCTGTCTGCATGTGACCCATATCCCTTCATTTCCTGCACCTATCCAAATTCTCTTAAATGCCAGAAACCTTTCTGAAATCAAATTTTACATGACATGTATTTCTTATTCCAGGAATCTTACTTCCACTGGACGTTCGGAGTGATGGAATCTGACTGCTTCGGTGCCGTGGATGTTGCTACCGGCAAGTCCTTGCTCTTCATGCCCAAACTCCCCAAGAGCTATGGCGTGTGGATGGGAACGTAAGGCCCTTACTAGTGCTCCTTGTTTGATCTTCCTTGCATCCTCACCCTGACTTATGTTGGCACTGGTTCTGCCAAATTTCCTAAAAACTCATCCTTGTCACACATCTGTACAGCACAGAAACAGGCCCTTCGGCCCAAACTGTCCATGCAGACCAAGATGCCCCAGTTAAGCTACTCCCATTTGCCCATATTTGGCCAATTTAAAGGGAATAGATCGGGTGAATGTGCAGTCTTTTATAGGTTTTAAGGTGAGAGGGGGAAGATTTAATATTAATCTAGGAGGCAACTTTTTCATACAGAGTATGGTACTTATATGGAACAAGCTGCCAGAGAAAATAGTTAAGGCGGTTACAGTAACAACACTTAAAAACATTTGAATAAGTTCATGGATAGGAAAGATTTAGAGGGATATTTTTCAAACACTGGCAAATGGGACTAGCTGAGATGGGCATCTTGGGTTGGCTGTGGATGAGCCGAATTGCCTGTTTCTTTGCTGTCCGCCTATAAGCAGTGGCGGCTGTGTATTTGTGGTTTACTAGTCATACCACTGCATGAAGTTCAGTGACATTTGGAGGCCTTTCATTTCTGCTGTACCACATCGGGGTGGGTGGATGTGATGGAACTCCCCTGTGGTACTCTGATTCTGATGTGGAGCTGCACCTGGACTTTTTACCAACTCAGAGAGGAAATAAGTCAGGAACCACACCGTCTCTTAAAGCTGCTCGCTTGTGATTGTTGGATGGGGACTGAGTGCTGTGCCAGTGCGATTGAACAGCTTGCTGATGCTCTCTCCAGAAGAGTCACAAGGGTGAGGTGCTGGAGGAAGCCACTTCACAGCAAGAGTGGCCAACCATGAACGATGGAGATTTGCTCCTAGCAGCTGTTGTGTTGAGAGCTGTTTCCCGTTCATTGTCTGCTGTGTTGTGGATTTCCATGGCTTTGTATTACAGCCAGGCTGTGAGCAATTTCCCAGCCCGCTAATTGAAGGAGGCTATAATGTAGAGTTGGCTGCAGGATCAGGCTGGAAGTGGCAGTGAATATTTTTCTATGTGGTACCATCTCTCACTGTCATTAAAGCTGCACCTGCTCCCTCTTGTTTGACAGCAATTAGTGACTGCTTATTAATATATTGTTCAAATGGCCTCTGTCTTAGAGTAGATCAAATTAGATGTGCTCAACTTTAAAAAAAATAATAGAACTAAAAGCTGAACCTCTCCTGCAGTTAACCTGTGGGGTCATTTCTATTTTCGTTTCCTCAGAAGGGCAGATGTAACGTGACATTCTAATGTCCTGTCTCTTTCACCGCCAGCTGTGGGCACCGCAGTCACAAACAGGCGAGTAATTTCAGTCCCACCCAGTCAGAATGAAGAACAAGGAAGCATGGCCAATTTTTCTGATACTTTGGAAGGGATCTCCCATTAGCCACGTTCCTCATGACCGTCTTTACTTGTATCCTGTCTAGGGCTGTATTTGTAGACAAAAAGGTGCCAGTATGCATATTGTTCCTTGCTGTTGTGTCTATGGGAGATTGTCATCCTATAAGCTGCTTAAGCTGTTTATGGGCCCTTCCTGCCTAATTTCATTAGAACATTTTTTTTAAACTTGAACAATCTTTTTATAACATTCTAGAATTCTAAACGTTTTGATGTCTAGATTTTAACTTATTATACTGTACAGTGTACAGACCTCCCAACCCGTCCGAATTTGGCGGAAAGTTTCCACTTTCTTATTTTATTTCCGCCATTCTGATTCCACCTCACATTTTTCTGCAAAACACATGCCCCGTCGCTCGCCTCGCCCCACCGCTGATCTCGCCTCGCCTCTCGCCGCTGGCCCGGCCTCACCTCACCGCTGATCTTGCCGCTGTACTCGCCTCACCACTGGCCCGGCCTCGCCTCACCTCGCCGCTGGCCCGGCCTCGCTGCGGAGTGTGAGGCCCGTTGATGTTGAGAGGGGAGGGAAAGTTGGGGTGCGGGGGAGGGGGCAGTGGAGTAGGAGGAGGGAGTGGGGTCGGGGGGTGGAGGAAGGGAGGGGGAGAGTGGGGTAGGGGGGCTTGGGGGGTGGGGAGGGAAGGGGGGGGAGGGGTAGGGAGGGTGGGGGGGAGTAGGGGACATGGACTGTTGTTATTTGATATTGAAGACCACTGGAGCAAGTATGTCTTCAATTAAATTGGGCATGTACAGTTTTTTTTATGAAACTCTTTCTTCATAACTTAGTCATACATCTTATGGCGATTGTTCTTTTATTCAATACCAAGAGAATTGGGATGTGTAAGGAAAAAGCAAAATAGAAAAACAAAACAAAACAATTTTTTCTTTGTTGTAAAAAGTATTTCTGTTCAATAACCTTTCTATAATAGTAGAATAACTCGTGATTGGCCTGACATTGTACATGTAGTCCAAGACTTAGGGCGGCACGGTAGCGCAGCGGTAGAGTTGCTGCTTTACAGCGAATGCAGCGCCGGAGACTCAGGTTCGATCCTGACTACGGGTGCTGTACTGTAAGGAGTTTGTACGTTCTCCCCGTGACCTGCGTGGGTTTTCTCCGAGATCTTCGGTTTCCTCCCACACTCCAAAGACGTACGGGTATGTAGGTTAATTTGACTGGGTAAATGTAAAAAATTGTCCCTAGTGTGTGTAGGATAGTGTTAATGTGCGGGGATCGCTGGGCGGCGCGGACTTGGTGGGCCGAAAAAGGCCTGTTTCCGCGCTGTATATATATGATATGATATGATATATGAACTACAGACTGTTGGAAATAATTGTAGTTTTTCACACGTGAATGTAGCGCAACGCGTACGCGCATCTGGCGTGCATACTTTTTTTGCTGAAAAATTGCATTACGCACCATATTATGAATTTTGATGTAAAATTCTGGATTTTGGACATCAAAATTCTGAATTTGTAAAATCAAATGTTGGGAGGTCTGAGTGTACCGGTACGTTCCGTCACAAATAAATCGCTGGTCTGGTATTGTTTGGGCGGTCACTGTTGAAGCCGCTGCTTCTGCCGTTTCAAGCATGGCCTTTCATGTTATTCTGCTTAAGAAATTCCTTCCCAATGCTCTTCTGGAATTGTATATCCAAGCACATTAATTCTATGTCTTCTGGTTAGTTTAAGTAATTTACTTGGACAAAGTCTTTTCTACCGTATTAATAACTGAGCAGAAAAATTCTTGGAAAGTAATCACACTGACACCGCTGGGTTCCACTGCCCTTCGTCTAATACTAACGATGCCAGTTCCTCAATACCCTTACTCCAACACTGCCCCACAAACTTTTCTCTCCTCTGAGCTGCCTCTTTCGTTCATGGTACTTTCCCCAAGCTCCCCACCCCCCCCTCCTCAGACCCTACGTCTGACTTGCCATCTCCCCATGACATCCTCTTCATCAGTCTGAAGAAAGGACCCACCCACAAATGTTGTCTGCCCATTTCTTCCCTTGAGTTCGTCCAGCACTTTGTGCTTTGCTCAAGATTTCAGCATCTGCAGATCCTGGTGCCTCCAATATTTTGAAAGTGTTAATTCCTGATCAGTTTAAATTCCATCCAATGTGTCTCTTTGATTGATGTGCATTCTTCCGCAAATAATCATGTACTTTAATTATAATGTGCAGACCACAATATTTGGAAATCAGCAAACTTTGGGGTCAGCAGATGTTGCTAAGGTGCTTGCATTGACTTGGTTGGGAGCTGGTGGGGGGAATGCCCAGTGGGAAGTAAAGACAATCCCCAGCAGTAGAGAGGAAAGCTTGGGAATGAGAAGGCAGAGGAAAGCAGGAACAAACCACCTGCTGGAGGAACTAGGTGGGTCGAGCGGCATCCGTGTGTGGGTGGTGGGGGGGGGGGGGGGAGGGGAAAGTCGTGCTTCTGAAGATAACCTGTTACATTCTGCTATTAGTTCTCTCCTGACGTTCCTCCTCTTCCTGCAGGATTCACTCCCGTGACCACTTCAAAAAGAAGTATGCTGTGGATGAAGTTCACTTCAATTGTGATGTAAGTGTCCCTCTCTGGTCACAAGCTGTGGGTTTGAGACAAAGATCTGGAAGTTCTGAGGAAGAGTTACAGGGGTATTATTGGGGAAGGGTGGGATGTTTTGGAAGAGGTTTGCACCCAGGAGTTAGAGTCCTGCAGCAGACTCATTGTCCACATCCCAGATGACCGCAGCCAAGTTTAGACACGTGCTCAACAGGGGTCAGATGTTTTACCAAGGGAGGTAAAATGGGACAAGCTCAAAATACTTACTTGGTCAGCATGGATAAGGTGGACTGCAGGTCCTGTTCCCATGCTGTATGGCTCCGTGAATCTGAATTATTAGCTTGGTAATTAAACTGCTGTGCAACAATTCTTGTAGCGCAGGAGGCTGAGGGGTGATCTTGTGTATCTATGTATAGTAAGATTTCCTGAATTGTATGCCAATGGAATTAGTATTAAATATAGACATGGGAGAGTTACGGTCGTACTCCTGACTGTCATGGAGCTACAGAGCACAGGGATCGGCCGTCTTGATATGCTGGGAAAATAATTCCTGATCTTCTCACTACATGGGCACTTTTTAAATCTGCAATTTCTTTGTAGCTGTAACACGATGTTCTGCACTCGATGTTTTCTCATTTACACAACCTGATGTACTCAAGTGTAGTATGACTGGCCTGGCTGGCATGGATAGCGTACAAAATCATGATTTTCTCTGTACACGTGACCACAGTAAATCGATACTAACTCTGCATCACCCTCTCGAGCCATGTAAGAAAGATCAATAAAAGACAGGCACCGTAGGAGAGACGGAGGGAGGGAGAAAGGAATGACGAGGGTCTTGGTTTAATGTCTTTGAGTGACGATACCTTGGACTGCACTCCCTCCTTCATGGCCTGAGTACAGAAGTTGGATCAAGGGCTGGAGTCTCTGGGGAGCTTTAAACCACCACAATTCTGCCCCAAAGATGAGGGTCAATGTATTGAGCAGAGCTCCTGTTAAATTTGCCTTCTATTTAAGGGGACCTATGACCTGTGTTTTCCTCTGCTCGCTGATTTTTCTGTTCAGGAATGTTACTGACAGCTTCTTGGCAGTGTCGCCTTAATCTTATTTTTATCTTTAATGTGGGATTTAATGCTGTAAAACTCGTGGGATTTAAGACCGTGTCAGAATTTTCACTTCCGAACACAAGACCTTGCAGGTCCCACTTGGCGTGTTCCAGAATCAGATGCGACCTTTCATGATTCTGCATGACTGACAGTTGGAGTGCAGGCTTCTGTGAAGTGAGTGTGTGCGATTCTGCATGAAAGAGCTTCATCTCGGCAATGTCCCTGGAGAGTCTCAGTTTTAAATCAGACCACAAAGCCCAGGATTAGTGGTGGTGGTTTAGTAGCTTTCTATTTGTAAGCACATCTCCTCTGTCCCTTCATCTGCCAACAGGTCAAAACATCTGTGGATGGAACCCTTTCAGAGCCAATGTTTAAGATTGGGGTGCATGCTCCCTGTGCACTTTACACCCGTTTGCTTTATCCCCTCCCAGCATGCAGGAGCTTGTCTGTTGGTCTACACGGTCGTTGTCTACCCCCTCTCTTAAAAAAATTATACTTTGACCATCTACAGATTTGCTGATGCTCCTATTTAACTATCTGTATGTATCACGTACTGCCTTCTGTCATGTGCCAATTTAGTTATTGCCATATAATCAATATCATCCAACAAATCCTTTATAAATAACATTGTTTCTTAATAAGTCATACAGCACAGAAACAGGCTCTTCAACCTAATAAGATAGATACAAAATGCTGGAGTAACTCAGCGGGCCAGGCAGCATCTCTGGAGAAAAGGAATAGGTGACGTTTCAGGTCGAGACCCTTCTTCAGACTGAGTCAGGGGAGAGAGAAACTAGAGGTATGAAAAGGTACAGAACAGCCCAAAACATCCATGCCGCTCAAGATACCTATCTAAGCTACTCCCATTTGGCCCATATTGCTCAAAACCTTTTCTATCCATATACCTGGCCAAATGTCTTTCTCTGGTAGCTCATTCCATATACCCACCACCCTCTGTGAAAAAGTTGCCCTTGGGTTCCTATTCACCTCTCACCTTAAACCTGTGCACTCTAGTTCTTGATTCCCCAATGCTGGGAGCAGAAAAAACAATGTATTCACCCTGTCTATTCCCTTCATGATTTATACACCTCCATAATGGTTCAATGGTACTTTATTGTCACATGTACCTGGGTACAGGGAAATTCCTTTGGCATACAATTCAGGAAATCCTGCTATACATAGGTACATAAGATCACCCCTCAGCCTCCTGCGCTACAAGAATTGTTGACAGCAGTTAAATTACTGAGTTAATCATTCAGATTCACGAAACCATACAGCATGGGAACAGGCCCTTCAGTCCACCTTGTCCATGGTGACCAAATAGGCATTTTGGGCTAGTCACATTTGTCTGCATTTGGCCCATATCCCTCTAAACCTTCCTATTCATAATTCAGGATCAAGAGAAGGGACATCACTGTCTGATTGGCTGGCTGCTGGCATGAGACGGTAAGGTACGAGCAAGAAATTCTGAATTAAAATGACCTGGGGACCTTTGCAATCGTCTCGGATAATAGGCAAGAGCATTGGTGTGGAGCAATTGCTGACTGCAGCAAGGGAGCTGAATTTTAAATCCTACTCGAATGTCCCTGGTCTGTTAATTTGACTCGCGTTATCAACAGTAATTGTTTGAAGCTGGTTCTCCAATTACATTACCAGCATTCAGTAGAGTGATGTGTTGCCCAAGTCTAATTTAAGTACCCAATGCTGGGTGGCACAGCTCTGAGATTTCTGATCTGCCCCAGACAAGCTTCTGTGTTCTGACCACTTGGAATTTACGCTGTCAGTCAAGAAACTAATCATCTTTTTATCAGGCCGAGAATGTCGTAGCTTCCTTCACAAAGATATTGCAAGTGTGTGGGAGGCTGAGTGAAGGAACAAGCTGCACAATGATCGAACTGGATCCTACCTTCCCCGTCAGAAACCCACACAAGTTTCAGATTGTTTGCCATATTCCATTTGTCCTCTTTTGTCCTCTGGTTTTTGATGGTATTGTAAACAGTTTGCCTTTGTTGCGCTACCCAGATAGTGCAGCGATGTTGGTCAGGAGGGCTCCCTCCCTCCCTCCCTCCCCCGCTCCCTCCCTCCCCCGCTCCCACATGAGCATGTGTGTAATCGATCACATTTATTTAGGAAGAAAGACCTGCATTTCTGTAGCATTCACAACATCTCGAAGCCCTTCACTGTCAGTGACGTGATGTAATGCAGGCAAGTAACAGGCAATTTCTGCACAGCTTGTCGCTATATAGAGGAGCCACCAGGGTAGTGTGAATGCGATAACAATAGATCCAGGTCCAGAGTCAAGTCAAAGTGTTTAATTGCCATACGTGCAACAGAATAATGAAATTTTTACTTGCTGCAGCTCAACTGATCATAAACACAGTAATACACAGATAGATAAATAATTGAATTAATTAATTAATTAATAATTGCAATACTATATAAACATTATAGTGGAAAACACCTGTCTGTAGTGCAGCCAAAGAACATTCTGTAGAAAATCACAATTGCTGAAGTTAGTGTTGTACAGTGTTCATGAGCTTGATGGTTGCTGGGACAAAACTGTTCTTGAACCTAGAGGTCATGGTTTTCAGGCTCCTGTACCACCTTCCTGATGGTTGGAGTGAGATGAGCATGGCCAAGATAGTGAGTGACTTTGGTATTAGCTGCCTTTTCGAGGGTGCATCTCATGTAGATCTCTTCGAATGGTGAGGAGGTCAGTACCTGTGATGGACCAGGCAGTGTCTACTACCAGGAAAGATTCATTTCCCTTTCTGGAAAGATGCTGTATGACTTTTACTGCCTATATGAGAGAGAATGCAAGTGCTCTGTTCAATATTTCAGTTGAGGGAGGAGCAGTGCTACCTCAATGACCAACCAAATAGGCAGCCCAGACTGTGCTTAGATTTCTGCAGTAGGGCTTGATTCCACTTCCGTATGACTCAGTGCTATGTCAAGACCCAGACTGTGATAAGATTTTGTGAAGCCAAATTATCAAGAACCAGAGATGAGACAGAATTGGCTTATGGAGAGGCAAAACATTACAGATGCTGGAAATAAGAAATAAATCAAAATACTCAGCGGATCAGGCAGCAGCGGTGGAGAGAAAACAGATAACGTTTAGAGTTGATGACCTTTCAACAAACTCAGCCCTTGATCTGCTGATCACCTCGCTGGGTGACAGCCAGTCTAATGAATGGTCCCGATCTGAAACATTGCCTGTCCATTCCCTCCACAGATACAGCCTGACCTGCTGAGTTCCTTCAGCACTTTGACCACTGCTTCTTTGCTATGTTCTTTTAATTTCGTAGGATCTGGACTTCGCTCGAAAGGCCAGTATTTGTTGCCCATGTCTGATTCTGAAAAGATTGAGAGTCATATTCATGAACCACTGCAGTCGTCCAGTGAAGGTGCTCTCGTAGTGTTGTTGGGAAGTCGGTTCACAAACATAGACCTAGTGAAAACCAAGAACTGGTGATGTACTTTCTTGGCAGAGATTATGAGTTTGGAGTGGTGGTCTTAGGAGATGTGCCGACGAGTGTGTAAATGGAGGTACAAACGGCAGCCACAGTGCTGTGGAGGAGGGAGGTATGTTCGGAGGGGCGGGTGGGGTGGGGCAGTTGGGCTGCTGTCTCCTGGAAGGGAGAGAATTGCCTGAGTGCTGCAGTGCTCTGTTTTTACTCAATCGTTCCTACGGGGGCCATTGTTTAACGCGAGAATAACTGACAGTTGTTCTGCCTGCAGGTTGCAGATGTGCTGAGGAAGCTGCAGCCTGATGTACTGCTCACCTTGGTATGTACCTTTGGGAGGTACCCTGTCTTGCTCTCCCCCTCTCCCATCGTGAGCCCACTCTTGGCCCACCCATCACGTCTCGAACCCCCCCCCCCCCTCCCTCTCCCAGCCACACTTCACCTGAGTCCGGTCCTGGTTCCATCACCTTCTCACAGATACCTCTCGTGGCCCTTCCCTCCCCCACCCCCCCCCCCCCCCCCCCCCATCCTCTTCTCACAGAACCTCCTCTTGCCCATCCCCCGTCAACTCTCGAACCTCTTCCAGCTCTAAACCTTTCTTGTGAGGCCACTCCTGGCTCTGCCCCTCCGTCCGGGATTCCCCGCCCAGGCCCACTCCACCTGTCCTGAGCAACCTCCCCTCCCCTCCCCCCACCGCTCACCTCCCCGTGTCTATGACCATGTGATCCATACCGATGGGCTGTGGTTGTAATTCCAGCGCGGCCTCAACACTGACAGTGGGAACATCACTCGAGAAGCCTCCTTCGATGGGATCAGCCAGTAAGTGCTTGTTATGCTTTTGCCTTGACTAATTATGCAAGGACTTCACCACAATATCTGAGAGGACCGTGTGGAATGCAGGAACAATTTGCCAAAGAGCTGACTTTGGAGAGACTTTGCTGTGGGGCAAACAAATGGAGAGACAAAAGATAGCAGATGCTGGAATCCAGAGCAAACGGCAAAGTGCTGGGAGAGCTTTGTGAGTCAGGCAGCATTTGTGGAGGAAGTGGACAGTTGCACTGTAAGGAGTTTGTACGTTCTCCCCGTGACCTGCGTGGGTTTTCTCCGAGATCTTCGGTTTCCTCCCACACTCCAAAGACGTACAGGTATGTAGGTTAATTGGCTGGGCAAATGTAAAAATTGTCCCTAGTGGGTGTAGGATAGTGTTAATGTACGGGGATCACTGGGCGGCACGGACTTGGAGGGCCGAAAAGGCCTGTTTCCGGCTGTATATATATGATATGATATGATATGCTTTAGGTGTAGAGACTGCACCATTCGTGAGTACAACATCTGCAGTCTCTTGTGTCTGCAACTGTGGGCGTACAGGGACTGACAATCTTTATACTGAGTCTGCTGGCAAATGCGGTGGTATTCGAACACAGTACTGATAGACCACTGCTCTGTTGGACATGAAGGCTTTTGTTTAGAGATACAGTGTGGGAAACGGGTCCTTCTGTCGACCAAGTCCATGCCGACCATTGATCACCCATACACTAGTTCTATGCTATTACACACTAGGGGCAATTTGTAGAATCCAATTAACTTATAAACCTGCAGGTCTTTGGAATGTGGGAGGAAATTGGAGCACCCGGAGAAAACCCATGCGGTCACAGGAAGAGCGTACAAACTCTGCACAGACAACGCCCATAGTCAGGATCGATCCCGGGTCTCTGGCGGTGTGAAGCAGCAGCTCTACTGCTGTGCCACTGTGCTGGCTTCAAATAAGGTGGACGCAAGATGCTCCTTATAACGTCTAAGCAAGGAGATGTAGGAAGGATGTTTTCTCTGTCTTGTGGGATCTAAACACCAGAGTCACAATTTCAAAATGAGGGGATTTAGGACTCAAATTAGGAGTTAGTAACTTTAGGTTGGCCCTCGGCACACACAGTGTTTGCTGGCAGGGATTTCCAGGTTTCTGTGCTCTCTAGAGCTCAGAAACTGCTCCCTGACCTCTTGCTGGGTTCCAGTTTTCAATTTCACCTTCACAGATGTACCATCCCTCCCACTGGTGCTTTCTTGTTTGAGGCAACATTCTATCCCATCTATCTTCATTTAAACCTCAAGCTGGTGAACCCCTCTCCCAAGGCCAGAGCATACATCCTCTGAAGTCCAGTGCCTGCCGCTTTGTGGTTTTGCACTCAAATGATCTCCTAGACTGTTTATCTTGGCCGGGATCCTGGAGCTTCTGACTGCTGGTCTCAGTGGGTGGGTTGCCTGTGTTAAAAACCCTCCAAATCACCGTTGTTGCTTCCAATTGCAGTCGATCAGTCAGATCAGCACAATCCAAGAGTTGGAAGTTTTGTTCTGATGTGATCAGCAGAAGGCTGCTGACTTTCTAACGTTAGCCTTGCTTTGAAGCTGCTGCGTAAAATATCAAAATAGTTCACCTTCGTCACAGAAATTGTGTCCCTAAGGAAGACGTTGCAAACAGGCATAAACTTCATTAATGATTTATTACACCTTAAAATCCCAACCAGACTGTGATGTAAGGAACTGTAGATGCTGGAATCCTGAGCAAAATGCTGGAGCAACTCAGCGGATCAGGCAGCATTTGTGGAGGGAATGGACAGATGACGTTTTGAGTTGGAACCCTTCCTCAGACTGATGGAGTTAGTGCGAGAAAGCTGGGCAACAGAGATGGGGGTGGGGAAAAGCCTGGCAAGTGATAGGTGGATCGTCTGGGTCAGAACATAGCCCAACAATAGGAACCACAGAGGGGGAGCAGTGAGGGAGGGTCACACAGCAGTGATGGTTATGCAGAGAATGGAGGGATATGGATCATGTTTGGCATAGACATTGGACTGAAGGGCCTGTTCTTGTGCTGTATCATTCTATGTTCAAAGTTGGCATACTTTGAGGAGATAATGGGTAGGACTGACAGTATAAGATAATGCCTGAATCCTCCACATAATCTGTGGCTGTTAGAAAAACACACTGCTTTTAGCTGAGAGAGAATAATTAATTTCTTGTGCTTTTAAAAGCTATGTTCAATGATAGCACAGACATGTGTTTCTCACTCCACTGAATGAGTCAGACCCAGCGAGTGAAACTTAGATCCTGAGTTGCCGAAATAACTCGGATGTGTGCACTTAATCCCACTGGTACCAATGAGGTAATGTTTTATATTTAGCTTCATCTTTCACATGAAATGTTAAGCTGCGGCTCTCCAGAGTGAACAAAGGTCTCCTTAGAATAAAAAAGGAAGCAAAGGAGTTCAGCGGGTCAGGCAGCATCTGACCAGACCGGCTGAGTTCCTCCAGCACTTTGTGTTTTGTTCAAGATTGCAGCATCTGCAGTTTCTATCATAAAATTGAATATTTAAGAGACATTTGGCCAGGTACATGGATAGGATAGGTTTAGAGGGTTATGGACCAAGCACGGGCGGTTACATTATGAAAATCATGCCCTGGTATGACTTGGCAAAATGCAGCACCTAACTGAATTAAACTCCATTTGGCATTCTTCGGCTCACTTGCCCAGCTGATGAAAACCCCACTCTTCATAACTAATGGTGCCTTGGATGCTCTCATACGAATCGTTGATATTGTTGACATAGGATGTGTGCAGAATTAATTCTTTGAAACAATTTAACTGGCCATCCTTATTCTCAAGGTTTAAAATTAACTGTGTGTTACGAATATATTTCAGGAGGAAGAGAATGCGATCCATTTATAACCTGCAGAATACATTAGAGTCTGACTCATTCAGCAGATCCCGTCAAAGAGTCACATACACCAATCTAAAAATCAATGCACTCTCCAAATGGCCAATACATTTATACAGAGATAATAAAACATGATTAGAGCGGGACCCTTTTGTGTGGAAAGGTTAACAAGCCTGGTAGAAAAATTGCACATTGTGAAATATTTATTGACTGCTAATCCTTTGCCCTTTTACCCTCTAGTGAAATTAGATTTCATAAGTACGCTCATAAAGTGCAGCGGAAAGCTGCTAACAAGGCCAGTGCTGACCTTTGCTCTGGACTAGTCAATGTGATGACTACTTCTGGGGCGATCCGTGCGTCTGAGTCCTCTCGTCAGTCCCTACCTACCGCCTCCCTGTTACCAGGTGTTTAACCAGGCCCTGGGTTTCCTCCCGCAAGGTTCCACATTACAAACAAGGCAATTCAGCCCCTCGAGTCTGCTTCGGTCCACAGAACCCATTCTCCTCATCAATTTCCCGTCAACTGATTCTCCTCACAATCCTGTCAACTTCCCATCCCCCCCCCCCCCGGATTCTAGCCCTCATCTACACACAAGGGACAGTTTACAGTGGCCAGTTAGTCCACTGTCCTGCAAGTATTTGGGAAGTGGGAGGAAACCTGCTGTGGGAATCCACCCTGCTCATAGAGAGAATGTGCAAATTGCAAACAGGCATGTCTTGTTGGGAGTGCTGTGACTTTGTTTGCACCCCCTTTACCACAACACCTTCCCCCTCCCTGAGCCTTGCGCAACCCAAACCTGCTAAATCGTCCCTCAGTTTTAATTTGTTCTGAGGATGGACTTGCCATAGGCAGAGCTGTTCCAAAGCCAAACTGTGATGCTTCCCGATAGATAGACACAAAATGCTGGAGTAACTCAGCGGGACAGGCAGCATCTCTGGAGAGAAGGAATGGGTGACGTTTCGGGTCGAGACCCTTCTTCAGTCTGAGAATCAGGGGAGAGGGAAACGAGATTATGGACAGGTACAAAGAACACGCAAGGTGTGAAAAGAACAGATCAAGGAAATGAACAATGGTTCATTGTTGGATGAGGGGAAAGTGACAAAGAGGCATACTATCAGTAAAATTAATCAGGAGGACAGTGAACCTAATAGGAAACTAGGGTGGGGGAGGGATGGAGAGAGAGGGGAAGCAAGGATTTCTTGAACTTAGAGAAATCAATATTCATATCGCTGGCAATATTCATCCCCATAGAATGCTTTTACTTCACATGAAGACAATAGACAATAGGTGCAGGAGTAGGCCATTCAGCCCTTCGAGCCAGCACCGCCATTCAATGCGATCATGGCTGATCACTATCAATCAGTACCCCGTTCCTGCCTTCTCCCCATACCCCCTCACTCCGCTATCCTTAAGAGCTCTATCCAGCTCTCTCTTGAAAGCATCCAACGAACTGGCCTCCACTGCCTTCTGAGGCAGAGCATTCCACACCTTCACCACCCTCTGACTGAAAAAGTTCTTCCTCATCTCCGTTCTAAATGGCCTACCCCTTATTCTCAAACTGTGGCCCCTTGTTCTGGACTCCCCCAACATTGGGAACATGTTATCTGCCTCTAATGTGTCCAATCCCCTAATTATCTTATATGTTTCAATAAGATCCCCCCTCATCCTTCTAAATTCCAGTGTATACAAGCCCAATCGCTCCAGCCTTTCAACATACGACAGTCCCGCCATTCCGGGAATTAATCTAGTGAACCTACGCTGCACGCCCTCCATAGCAAGAATATCCTTCCTCAAATTTGGAGACCAAAACTGCACACAGTACTCCAGGTGCGGTCTCACCAGGGCCCGGTACAACTGTAGAAGGACCTCTTTGCTCCTATACTCAACTCCTCTTGTTACGAAGGCCAACATTCCATTGGCTTTCTTCACTGCCTGCTGAACCTGCATGCTTCCTTTCATTGACTGATGCACTAGGACACCCAGATCTCGTTGAACTCCCCCTCCTCCTAACTTGACACCATTCAGATAATAATCTGCCTTTCTATTCTTACTTCCAAAGTGAATAACCTCACACTTATCTACATTAAACTGCATCTGCCATGTATCCGCCCAGGTGACACTTTTGACAGTGCAGCACACCCGCATTGCTTGTGTTGGAAGTAGCGGCTAAGATTATGGACTTGATTTTCCGGAGTAAGGCTTGAATCTACGATCATTCAATCATTCTGGAGAAATTAATTTATTGAGTTGAATGAGAAAATGAAGTGTAATCCTGCTAGATGCAGCTGAGGCACATTGCTTTCTAAAGGAAATTGTAGGTGTGTGTCTCTCCATCACTGGTCCAGACATGGCAAGTGTGCACTCTATCCATTAGTTATCCTCACTGCTGTTCAATCCTTGAACCATGGCTACAGTTAAGGAATAATGTTCAGTCATTGTGGGCTGAAGGGCCTGTTCCTGTGGTGCAATGTTCTATGTTAAAGATGGTGATCAGGGTGAACTGAAGAGGAGGCGGTACTTTCTATGATGCACCATAGGTTTCAGTAATATCTATTATTTTCTCTTCCCCAGGTTTAATGTGAACAATGTCTTGCTGCACCCAGAGATTGCGGAGTGGTGAGTATTTAGAATTGTTTCTGTGACCGCAGTGCAGGTGAAGCGTGGCATAAGGCAGCACCTCACCACACCACTCCCTCGGGGCCCCTGCCTCAAAACAACAACAAGCATTCATGCAGCACCTCTACCAGCTCTGCTTCCCATGACTCCCAGCAGTGCCCTCAGGACGTGGCCCACTGGGGAGCAAATGCTCTGCCCAACCGTGCCACTCCACTTTCTAGGGTTCAACCTCCAGAGACATAAGCCAACAATATATGTACAGCTACTGAAAAATGACCTCGGCTGGAGAAAAGTTTTGACTGTGTTTACTGTGAAACGTTCATACATATTTCATGAGGAAATGTTGTTACACAACCAGGCAGGAGATTAATCACATTGAAGAATGGACAGTTTTAGTTTAATTTGCACTACTTCAGATTGGACGACACCATTGCACCATTTTGCTGCTTTGCATTTGCTGTGGTATTTATTGTTCTATCTATCATTATCATGTATACTGTGTACTCTGAGGTTTATGGTATTTTATTGCACACTTGTGTACATGACAATAATCTATTCTGAATCAGACTAGGAGGTACACTGGACAGGCTTTGGCATTGGTTTATTGTCACATGTAACACGATACAGTTAAAAGATTCTGTTTGCGTGCTATTCGGTCAAATCAAACCATACTATACCAGACCTCCCGACCCTTCCGAATTTGGCGGAAAGTTTCCGCTTTCTTATTTCATTTTCGCCATTCTGATTTTGCCTCACATTTTTCTGCAAAACACATGCCCCATCTCACAATAGACAATAGACAATAGACAATAGGTGCAGGAGTAGGCCATTCAGCCCATCGAGCCAGCACCGCCATTCAATGCGATCATGGCTGATCACTCTCAATCAGTACCCCGTTCCTGCCTTCTCCCCATACCCCCTCACTCCGCTATCCTTAAGAGCTCTATCCAGCTCTCTCTTGAAAGCATCCAACGAACTGGCCTCCACTGCCTTCTGAGGCAGAGAATTCCACACCTTCACCACTCTCTGACTGAAAAAATTCTTCCTCATCTCCGTTCTAAATGGCCTACCCCTTATTCTTAAACTGTGGCCCCTTGTTCTGGACTCCCCCAACATTGGGAACATGTTTCCTGCCTCTAATGTGTCCAATCCCCTAATTATCTTATATGTTTCAATAAGATCCCCCCTCATCCTTCTAAATTCCAGTGTAAATCCTCACCGCTGGCCTCGCCTCACCGCTCGCCCTTGGGCTCACCGCTGGCCTGGACTGGCCTGGCCTCGCCACTGGCCTGGACTGGCCTGGACTCGCCTCTGGCCTGGCCTGGCCTCGCCCCTGACCTGGCCTCGCCCCTGGCCTGGCCTCACCTCTCCGCCTTCCTGGCCTGGCCTCACCCCTGGCCTGGCCTCGCCCCTGGCCTGGCCTCGCCCCTGGCCTGGCCTGGCCTCGCCGCTGGGGTTGGGGAGGGGGGTGGGGGGGCGAGTAGGGGGGGTGGGGGAGACATGGACTGTTGTGATTTGCTGTTGAAGACCACTGGAGCAAATATGTCTTCAATGAAATTGGGTACGTGCAGTTTTAAATGAAACTCTTTCTTCATAACTTAGTCATACATTTTATGACCATTATTCTTTTATTCAATACCAAGAGAATTGGGATGTGTAAAGAAAAAGCAAAATAGAAAATACAAAATGAAACAATTTTTTTTTTGTGTTGTAAAAAGTATTTCTGTTCAATAAATAGCAAAATATACTCATGATTGGCCTGACATTGTACATGTCCACGAACTACAGACCGTTGGAAATAATAGTTGTTTTTCACACATGAATGTAGTGCAACGCGTATGTGCATTTGGCATGCATACCTTTTTTGCTGAAAAGTTGCATTAAGTGCCATATTATGAATTTTGATGTAAAATTCTGAATTTTGGACATCAAAATTATGAATTTGTAAAATCAAATGTTGGGAGGTCTGCTATACCCAAGTACAATCAAAAAGAAAATCTCAACAAGCGGCATCTCTGGAGAACAGTGATAGACGTCGCCCGTCCACGTCCTCCAGGGAAGCTGCCTGACTGAGTCCTATCAGCACTTTGTGTCATTGTTTGTAAACCAGCATCTGCAATTCCTTGTGCCTGCACAACCAAGCCATACACAAGTACAACAGGGAGTGCAAAAAGAAAAATACCAAAGTGCAGAATATAGGGTTACCGCGATACAGCGTTACGGTTACTGAGCGAAAGTGCAAGGTCTGCAATAGGTCTGTTGGAAGATCAGGACCACACCATAGCTTATAGGAGCTCTGTTCAGTAGTCTGATAACAGTGAGAAAGCACCTGTACCTGAATCTAGTTTTGACAGTGAGCATGCCGAGTTTGATCCCAGACTGACTTCTAATGACGGAAATATCGCTAACTGAGGGAAAGTGACATAGGTTGTTCATCGGTACTTGGTGCGTTAAGTGGGGGGAGTGCAGTCTGCCGCAGTGCAGTTTAATCAACAAATTTGACTGTATTAAACTAATCTACAGCAATGTTTCTCTATATTCAAGCTGCCCAGTCTAATTCCCCACGCCCTTTAATATCCCACCTAGCCTGTTCACTCTCTCCTCTCATTTCCCCATATTCTTTAATATCCCACTTGTATCCTGTGCATTTCAATAGTTTCATCCTACTCCTGCTCCCACAGGGAGTGCTTGAAGTCAAGGGTATGGATGCATGTAAAGGGTATGAGGGGGAGGGAATATAACTGTATCAAACCCATATCAAGCGTATGAGGAGGATGGAATAAAAGATCCCACTGATAGATTTAGGTGATGAACGACAGATGACAGTAGCAAGGAGTAGACAATAGGTGCAGGAGTAGGCCATTCGGCCCTTCGAGCTGCACCACCATTCAATGTGATCATGGCTGATCATTCTCAATCAGTACCCCATTCCTGCCTTCTCCCCATACCCCTGACTCCACTATCCTTAAGAGCTCTATCTAGCTCTCTCTTGAATGCATTCAGAGAATTGGCCTCCACTGCCTTCTGAGCCAGAGAATTCCACAGATTTACAACTCTCTGACTGAAAAAGTTTTTCCTCATCTCTGTTCTAAATGGCCTACCCCTTATTCTTAAACTGTGGCCCCTGGTTCTGGATGGGCTGAATGGCCTTGTGAAGTGTTGAATGTGCTTTGTAATGCTTGCTTTGCACCTTTTAAAAGTGATTGAGAGGAACACAATCCATAAGCAGTAACTGCACTGGAAAAGGTCTTTCGGTCATCTTATCTGCAGGAACATGCAGAAAGTCTTGTCCTCCTTCCACCTCCCTGGAGGCCTTTCAATTCATTTCCTTAAGTACTTGGGGTTTTAAGTTTATCTGTCTCTTCCATCCTATGAGGCAAAGCATACTCTGATTCTTTGAAGTTAAGATCCCTTATCTTGTCGGCTGGGTACTGGGTCTATGACCACAGTGGACCAGGAAACCTACTAATGTGTGAGTCCGTGCAGTTTCTGTCCCAGTCCTTGCTCTCTCTGCATTATCCCGCTCCTCTGCTGCCCATGTTTACCATCCCCTTAAAACAAGAAAGGCAATGACCTCTATCCGACCCACCTCCGGGGCAAAATATTCCAGCAGTTCTGTCTGAAGCAATTTCTGAAGAACACTCTCCTTACTATTTTATAAATCAATCCCCAGCTGTGCATATCTGGCAGTCAGTTGGTTTAGATTTCCTGTGTATTTTTGTGCTCTGCTCTTCTAGTATTACTTTACACTCATTGAACATAAAATATGATTTGAGTTTATCCGAATATATGAGATTTTGTCCTTTGGCCACATTGATTTTGAGAGGTTTCTGACTGAATGGCGGGGGATGGAGAGGGAGAATCATATGTTTCTTTTTTTTTTTCCTAATCAGATGTGCAGCACTTTGGTCAACGTGGGTTGTTTTTAAATGTGCTATACAAATAAAATTGACTTGACTTGACTTGACTTGAACCAAGGTGATTTGATATCTGGATCATGCTGAACTAAGATTGTTTTTCACCACGGAATGTAGCTTCAAGTCATCCGGTAGCTAATAATTTCAGAGATTTGAGGGACCGCTGAGTGGGCCAGTGAATGGGAGATATTTGATCATGTGTGATTGGATGAAATGTCACCCTCTGATTCCTGGACTCCTCGGGTGAATGTCATTAACTCTCCTCCTTCCCCGGAAGGAGCTGCTTGTTGCTCCCCGTTCCTGGCACCCACATTGTAAGTGTTAGTCCAGGCTGTGAATGTCAATGGAAGGTATCAGGCTTTCCAGCAGGGAATCGCTCTTGCCCCAGGGGCTTTTGTTGCCTGCCTCCCTCAATCAAGTGCCTTGCCTTTCCCAGGGCAGTCATCGAAGCTGAGGAGTTTGATGCAAGATTACAGGCCGCTGGCGACCATACTTAGCCAGACAACAATAGGCCATTATGAGCAGATTCTGAGGGAGATAGACAGGGTGGATGCTGACAGGGTGGATGCTGACAGGGTGGATGCTGACAGGGTGGATGCTGACAGGGTGGATGCTGACAGGGTGGATGCTGACAGGGCATTTCCCTCAGCGGTGGTGTCTAGAACCAGCTGGCATAATTTCAGAATTGCGCTTTGCCCATTTCAGACAAACAAGAAGGATTTTCTTTTCAGAAGGATGTGAATCTTTGGAATTCTGAGCTGCCCGGAGTTTCGGTAGCGGAGTCATTGAATGTGTTCAAGGTGGAGGCGTAAAATGCGAGGGAGTTGGGTGTGGGGAGAGTGAAGGCCACGATTGGATCAGCGATGATACTGACAGGCAGAGCAGACTTGAGTGGCCTGTTCCTCTTGACAATGTGCGACCTCATCCAATCAACCATTGCCCGAGGTAGAACAGTTCAACTACCTTTGAATTTAATTATCCTGATCTCATGACCAAAATCGTTAGAGATTGTCTCCTGTTTGAGGGCTATTCTGTTGTTGGTTTCCAGATCTCAAATGAGCAATATATATTTTTTATAACTGTAATTATCAGTGCACTGCTTAGGAATGCTGTGCTGGCAACTTTCTCTTGGCTGAGAAACCAGCGTGTGGCTGTAAATGATTGCTTGCGCAGAAGCAGCCCATTCAGTGAACAGCAGATCCCAGCTGGTCATTTCAACGGGTATCATTACCCCCAACTCACTGCCCTCAATTCCCCCAACTTATTTTCTCTCACATGCCTAACTCCTCTCTTTGCTACTTACCTACATTAATGGGTAACACCTACAGTGAACAATTACCCAACTTGCACATCTTTAGGATGTTGGAGGAACCCGGACCATCCGGGAAACAGGCACAGTCACAGGGAGAACATGCAAACTCCACACAGGCAGCACCCGAGGCCAGGATCGAACCTGGATCCCTGTGGTGATGTGGCAGTGGCTCTAACTACTTGGCCACCAATCTATTGCTGTTGATTGGAAGGGGCAGTCCCAATAAACTGTAGTCAGGGATAGTGTGGGTTAGATGCAAATTAAAACCGTATCAACACCGTCCTGTCTCACACTCCCGGAGAGAAGATGGTAATGGTTAAACTCTGTGTGGAGTTTCCTCTTCTCTGCCCCCTCAAAAGCTCAAGTTGCTCAGTTTTACAGCTGCATTGAGCCCTACTTGCAATGTCTGAAAGATGCCGAATTCTAGTCATACAGCACAGAAACAGGCCCTTCCACCCAACTCATCCATTCTGACCCTGTGCTAATCCCAAATGCCCACGTTTGGTTCATATCCCTTAACCTTTCCTATCCATGTATCTGTCTAAATATTATTTAAATATTGTTATTGTACCAGCCTCATCTACCTCTTCTGGCAACCCGTCCCACATACCCACCACCCTCTGTGAGAAGGTTGCCCCTTTAAATCTCTCCCCTCTCATCTTAAATCCATGCCTTCCAGTTTTATATTTCTCTCCCATGGGGAAAAAAGTCTGACCATTCACCCCTGCACTGCAGCTTGGAAGTGTTGTTCTATGGAGGAGTGGTCACTTTGAAGGATCCAGAGGAGGACTGTTCAAATGCTGGCTGATCGATTCTCTTTGAAAGCTCCTGTGGGAATGGGTGCTTGCAGAGTTTAAGTCGTGAGGTGAAGTGCAGAAAGCTGTGGACCTGAGCTTCCCTTATCTCATCTTGTGCTCAACGAGAGATTGTCTGAACTTTAATGCTGTGATTAGTCAATACTTCTATGATTCCATTCTGTGATTACCAAGCTCAGGTGACCCTTGTACATTTGTTACCCAAACCGTCCCATCCTGCTGATTTCCAGAAAGCTTTGATGTAAATAATGAGAATATTATCGATGCAGTGTAGCTGGTCATTGCTCATAACTTTAACTCATCCCTTGCAAGATTGTAACTCCCGTCAGCACCCTCTTTGGCGTGTTGCTTCTTTCCTGCAGTGGGGTGGCCAGAACTCCACACAGTGCTCCACCTGTGGTCTAACCAATGTTAAATGCAATGCCAGCGTAGCCTGCTGATCTTATGCCATGCCTCAGCCAGGACTGTTTGTTATGCTGATTGCTATGTACACCAGGGTGTAATGAAATTCCATGAAGCTCACAGAGTAAACAGTATACATACCAGGAGACACGAGGAACTACAAATGCTGGTTTGCAGAAATCACAAAGTGCTAACGTAACTCAGTGGATCAAGCAACATCTCTAGAGGGCATGGAAAGGTGATGTTTCGGGTGGGAACACTTCTTCAGACTGGACATACATACAGTGATTGGTTCTGGAGTTCGATACCCACCATATCATCCTGTCCCCTATCCTCGGGGGGGGAAGGGGGGCTCTCCAAAAATCTTGTCTTTCTGTATTTCAGGATCTCCCCCCCCCCCATTTCTCCGGATTAAATTCCTTGAGCCACGTCCGTGCCTACCTAATCGGTCCAGTAGTTGAGGGCTTTCCTCACACCGACATTAGCTACTTGCCAGATTAGGTATCAACTGTAATTGTGGCCCATACATTTTGGTTCAGATCATTAATATACCACAAAACGTTCAGAGCACAAAATAAACCGCAGAAGGAACTCAGTGGGTCAGGCAGCAATTATGGAGTGAATGGACCTATTCAGACGTTTCGGGTTGGGACTCTGCTTCAGACCTAGTAGAACTGATTGAAGCAGTGATTGGTTCAGGAAACAATGAGTCTGCCAGGAAGGTCCTGTTTGTTGGTTTTGGGAAAGAGATAGAAACGGAGAGTGCGGGTTGGGGAACTAAGGTTGGTGGCTGCGGAGGGAAGATTGCTGGAGCTGATATGATCTGTGATAGTCTGGGAGGTGTCTGTCACTGGGGACATGGTCAAGGTATGAGAAGGTGTGTGAAGGAAGTTCCTGACATAAAATATCACCTGTCCATTCCCTCCAAGATGTTGCTCAACCTCCTGAGTTCCTCCAGCACTTTGTGTTTTGCTCATGGTTTCATCATCTGCAGTTTCTTTTGTCTACAAACATTCAGAGCCCGATCTTGAGTCCCACCGCACACTATCCTCTGTCGCCGAAGTTCTCATCTATGCCAACCATCAGCTGTCGCCAACTGACCCCATTATTAATCCCAAAATGCTGGAGTAACTCAGCAGGTCAGGCAGCATCGCAGGAGAGAAGGAATGGGTGACGTTTCGGGTCGAAACGTCACCCATTCCTTCTCTCCTGAGATGCTGCCTGACCTGCTGAGTTACTCCAGCATTTTGTGAATAAATACCTTCGATTTGTACTAGCATCTGCAGTTATTTTCTTACACTACCCATTATTAATCCCATTTGCTGCACTCCCTGGGCATTTACTGTCTGGATCAATCTGCAGTCTGGCTTTTGTTGAATGTCGTGTTACAGTCCGCTTATATGGAGGAGCTGTGATACCAGGCGCCTGTAACTCACAGTGACTGTTTTGTCCTTCCCTCCCTCTCTCCCCCCAAACCTTGGAAGCCGTGTGTTAAAGACAGACATGGAGCTGGAGCTTGTGCGCTACACCAACCGCATCTCCAGCGAGGCCCACAAGGAGGTGAGTATCTGAAAAGCTTTCCAATATTTCCATGAATGCTGCTGGCAACTGAAGGGATGAAGGAAAGGCGAGGACAGGCTCGGTCAGAGAGATCCACTGCTGAACGAGTCGACAGTTCGAGGGTGGTGTTGCAAGCTTGATGTTAGTAAATCCATCATGAGATTGATTGGTGAGGTTAGCCCTGACCCATCCTCCAGCACACCAGCACACCAGCAGCACTCCGGATTCTGTTCCATTTGTTCTTAGAATCAAGGAATAATCGAGCTTCAGAGAAGCCCAATCTCTCCTTTTAGCTAATATTCTCTAATCCAGACAGCTGCCTGGTAATCCTCTCCAAAACCTCTGCATCCTTCCTGTAATAAGGCGACCAGAACTGCATGCTATATTCCCTAATGCAGACGAACCAAAGTAAAACTCCACACCGTGCTGTCTCACATTCCCCAGAGTGTCCTGTTGATTTAATTGCGTTGTACTGAATGTCTGAGTGAATCTCTCCTTGCGTCGATGAGGTGTGCAGGATCATGAGGTGCATGGATAAAGTGAACACTTTGGTGAAAGTCTTTTTCCAGGGTAGAAAAATCTAAAACTAGAGGGTATAGCCTTCGGGTGAGAGGAAACCACAGTTGGAATGGGCTCAGTCTGCGCCCACATCCTTGAGATGAATTGGGTTATTTTTTTAAACTTAATAAACATCTTGTAAATTACTTTGGCAAAATCGTCAGGAGGAAAATGCAATTCACCTTCACAGAATAAACTGTTCCCTCCGTCTTGAGGGGCTGTGCGAGGTGTTGCCAGCTGGCTGTTGAGTGGCAGAGGTCCCTGTAGAACTCGTCCATCAACACTGTCGAGTGGGAGTGGAGACACCAGCTGTGCAGACTGGCAGTCTGTGTGGACCCAGGGGAGGAGCTGTTGCACCTTGTGTGGGAGGGTGTAGCTCACCATCTGCAGCATGGAGCAGAGTCTGCTGCTGTGTGGTGTATCATCACTTGGAGCCAGCCTGATGCACTAACTGTGCTGTGCGTACCACAGACATTATTGGGCCATCAATATTCTACGCTACGCGCCTGCCTTTCAGCTGGGAGTTGGCTGGTGCTGCTGCCATTTACTGTCATCTTGGATAATGGGCAGCACAGTGGCACAGCTGGTAGAGCTGCCGCCTCATAGTGCCAGCAAGATTCTGATCTCAGGTGCTGTCTGTGTGGAGTTTGCACGTTCTCCCTGTGACCGTGTGGATTTCCTCTGTGCTCTGTTCAGTTTTCTCCAACATCCAAAAGACGTGTGGATTTGTAGGTTAATCGGCTTCTGTAAATTGTCCCTAGTGTGTAGGGAGTGGTTAAGAAAGTGGGATAGCATATCCCACCTGGTGTGAATGGGTGTTTGAAGGTGGGCTTGATTTCAGTGGGCTGAAGGTCCTGTTTCACACTAAACACAACACAGACTGGCAGCTCAATGGTGCTCCCACGGTGGCCATTACAGGATCAACACTGGCCGGTGGAACATTTCTACTAGAAAGCTGTGGATACTGGGGGCAACTGGAACATATGACAAAAATCTAGAATTCACAATAGTACCTATGGAGAAATATGGAGCCATAGTGTTAGAGGAAGATGGGTTACAGAGCACAAGTGATTCAGGTGAATGATAGTGTGTCACACATCTACAGGAAGGACGTCATTAAGTTGGAATGGGTGCAGAAAAGATTTACCAGGATGTTGTTTAGGCTTGTGGGCTCGAGTTATAGGTTGAATAGGCAGGGACGTATTTCTTTGGAGCGCAGGAGGCTGAGAGGTGACTTTATTCAGATGTACAAGATTATGAGGGGCATGGATTAACTGAGCGCTCAGTCTTTTTCCCAGGGTGGAGGATTCAACAACTCGAGGCTTAAGGTGAGGGGAGGCAATTTTACGAGGCAACTTATTCACTCGGGGTAGTTCGTATCTGGAACGAGCTGTGAGAGAAAGCTATAGAAGTGGATACAATTATGATTTTTAAAAGACTTGGACATATATATGGACAGGAAAGGTTTAGAGGGAAATGAGCCAAATGCAGGCAAATGGTACAAGGCCAGTCTACCAACTTGGCATGGATGAGTTGGGCTGAAGGGCCTGTTTCTGTGCTGTAGGACTCCATGATTCACCCATCCTTTCAGGCAGCAGACTCCAGCTTACTAAAACTAAACATCACCTCTCTCGGTCAATATTCAGTTGTTCAGGGAAAATGTTGTCGATGTGTATTGTCGCAACTGTGACTTATAAATTATTGAAGGTGGATTTGGATCTTTGTGTTTGAAACTGACCTGAATTAAGCAGTGCAGGAAGCTGGTTCCTTCTGCCCCGGTCTCAGGTGTTCAATAAACCTTCTGCAGTGCTGATGATAAAAGAACAACCTTCACCCTGCTGCACATTCTCCTGGATTGCCATCTTGCTACGTGTAGAACTAGCATTTGCACTTGTGCATCTTTGCAGAGTAATTTATTGACCTCAGACTATCTCAGGGTTTCATAAGAGCTAGAAAGAGCGAGAGTTATTTAATGGGCTGAGTCCCCTGTGCGTGCTCTTAAAGTCAGTTTATTGATGGCTCTGGACACTGGTGTTGGTGGTGATTGACAGCAGCTGTGTGAAAACCACTTTAAACCACTGAAGTAAGCACAAAGACAGACCCGCGTAATCCCGTTAAAGTCTCTCTCTTTGATGCAAAACTGCTGTGAAGTTCTGTGGGAAACACTGATTTACACTTGTTTTATTTTCTCCCTCGATCTCCCAGGTGATGAAGGCAGTACGAGTGGGAATGAAGGAATACGAGCTGGAAAGGTCAGAGCCTCTTACTTCTGTTTTCAGCACATTAAATCATCTTCACGTGCCCAGCCTAAGACTACAGTTAGAATTCCCTGAGCTTGTGGTGGAAAGATCGTTGTTTTGCTACTGTCATCTGGTTTTGTACAGCCTGTTGTTAGCTGGGGACCAGTTACTGATGCCCATCTCCACTTTGCCGTAGCTTCATAAACTGCTGATTCAAAATTACCCAGTGGCTGGCAGCGCTAATTACCTGATGCACAGACCTTGTCATTGAAACGTGATGTACCGGTGAGAGCTGGTTGCAATGCGGACCTGGAGTTATACAGCACGGAAACAAGCCCTTCGGCCCACCTTGCATTCCCTCGTCTATTCATCTACTGAGTGTTGATGGGACTTTGTTGCCTGAGCAGGTCACTGAGAATGACAGTGGGATAGTTCAGAATAATTTCATTACTAGATCCTGAAGATTCAAATAAAAATACAAGGTCTCTAGTTTATTTTACTTTAGAGATACTGGGTGGAGACAGGCCCTTCGGTCCACCGAGTCCACGCCGACCAGCGATCCCCGCACAGTAACACTCCTACACACATTAGGGTCAATTATCTATTTTTACCAAGCCAATCAACCTACAAACCTGTATGTCTTTGGAGTGTGGGAAGAAAACAGAGCTCCTGGAGAAAACCCACGCAGGTCACAGGGGGAATGTACAAACTCCATCCAGGCAGTACCCAGAGTCAGGATCAAACCCGTGTGTCTGGCGCTGTAAGGCAGCAACTCTACCGCTGCGCCATGGTGCCACCCGTTTCTCGTATCGTGCACTGAGGACTGAGCCCATTAGTTGCATGATTGAATGTGTTTACTGTATGCCCTTGCCCTTCCAAGAGAGAGAGTGGATACTACACTTAGTCTATGTGTGTCTGTCTTTAGGTTTAGCTTTATTACCGAGGTACAGTGAAAAGCTTTTTTTTGCATGCTATCCAATCAAATCAGATAATGCTATACAAAAATCCAGTCAAGTCAAACTCAAATACTTCCAAGTCTTTCACAAGTACTCGTGTCTTATGCCAGCATAATTTCCTAACGTTGTTCTTTGCACTGCTTGTTCACGCAGACGTGATTCAATTGTTCATGAATTATTTGTTAATTAAAAGGCAGTGCTGATAGGATCATTGCACAGTCCCTGTTGGAGATAGGCAGGATCCACGAGGAGCAGACCGTGGGTGATGGTGTAACCGTTAGTTATGTTGCTGCCCTGTTTCACAGGTCAGACTGCACTCTCGCTGCTGACTGGGCTTAACACCCAGTCATGAGTGTCATCAAGCATATGAGAAAGTAGATCTGCCTTTCCCATTTTCCTTCCTGAAGACAGATTATGGCGGTTTCAATCTGTGTTCTCTCTCCTGAAGGGTATTCTTTTAAGCTGGAGTCTTTCGCAAAGAAAGAGTGTTCCTCTTGGCATTGATTTATTATTGTTTCGTGTAGCGAGTAACAGTGCAAAGCTTTGTGAGCCATGCAGTCAAATCATGCTGTACAGGAGTACAATCAATCCATACGCAAGTACAACAGGTAATGCAAAGAGAAAAATACCAGAGTGGAGACTATTGAGTTACAGTATTCTAGTGTTAAATATACACAAAGTGAAAGAGAAAAAGTGCAAGTTCCACAATGAGTTAGATTGGAAGATCGTGACTACACCCTATCGTCCTGGTTACTCCTGAGCTGACATTCCAGCTTGGACTGTGGATGCTGCTGTGTTTTTTTCTGATGAAATGTTAAACTGAGATTGTGTCTATCTCAGAGAGAAACCAAAAATGCTGCCATTCCTTTGCAGGTCAGGAAGGTGTGTGGGAAGAGACAGTTAGCATGGATCTTGGAGTCTACATTTAGAGGAAATGTGCGCAACAAGTTTTTTTACTTACAGAAACTAGTGGGTACCTTGAACGTGCCTCTGGGGACAGTGGTGGAGGCAGATACGATAGTGGTGTTTAAGAAGCTTCTCTAGAGGCACATGGATAGGGAGAAATATGATCATGTGCAGGCAGAGGAGATTAGTCTAACGACATCATGTTTGGCATGGACATTGTGGGCTGAAGGACCTGTTCCTGTGCAGTACTGTTCTACGTTCTAAATGATACCTCATGGTCGTCCTCATGGGTGAAGGAGATCATCATTGGAAAGCGGAGACGTTCATTGAGGTCTTGGCCAACATTTACCCTGCCACCAACAATCTGTTTCTGGAACTAATGCGATTGCATACCTCAAAACTAGCACTGGGCCAAATGGCCTCCTGTGTTGATGTGAGTACAAAGACAAGGCACTGGAATTAACCTGGTTTATGACTGGAGTGCAGCGAGAAAAGAGATTGCCTGAAGTGATCCACGATCATAACTTTGTCTTTAATGCTGCGGTCTTTGTTAGTTATTTGCAGTATCTGTAATACATGGGTTCAAATCCTACTGCCTGTTTACTGCAGTGTAAAACAAACATGTAAATAGAATCCAAAAGCAAAGAGCCACAGCTGCCGGGAATCCCACATCAGGCTGGGAATGTCAAAGATATTCATGGGTCGGCAGCATTGGTGGAGAGAGTGAGAGAGAGAGAATTCACTTTGGTCAATAAAGCTATCAAAGTCTGCTTCTTTCTCCACAGGTGCTGCCTCACATGCTTTGTTTCAATGGAAGTAAAATGAAAGATGACTTTTGGAGCTGTTAGATTGTCGTTTAAAACTGGTGTGCGCACCATTTCCCACCACCTTGGTCACCCCAGCTCCTTTCACCTCCTTCGTACACTCCTCTCCCATCCCGGTGTCCCATATTTAATTTTAACCCCCCTCTTTTCCCTCCCACTTCCCTTCCATTGGCTTTACATTTCACTTCTCTTTCCATATCTGATACTCTTTTGTCTCATTTTCACCTGCGACCTTTATCAGTTCCTCCACACATCTGCCAATCACTCCACTGGCCTGCATCTACCTACCTCTCTTGTTCAGATTTCTTCCCCTCGCCTCCCCACTACCATCAGTCTGAAGGTTCCCGACCCAAAACGTTGTCTGGCCATTCCCTCCACAGTCTGAAGGGTCTCGACCTGAAACGTCACCCATTCCTTCTCTCCTAGATGCTGCCTGACCTGCTGAGTTACTCCAGCATTTTGTGATTCCCTCCACAGATGCTGCTTGACCCGCTGAGTTCCTCCAGCACTGTGTTTTACTCAAGATTCTAGCATCTGCAGTCTCCTGTGCGTCTGTAAGAATTCTGTTGACAGATGAACAGGGTTAATTAAACACATTAACCACACTGAGCTAAACACAACCTAATTAATCAAACTTTGCTCATTGTTATTGATGCCAGAATTGGATTTTTTCAAATGATGATTGACATCCTTTCATTACCTGATATCTAATTCATTGTAAATTAGCCGCTTGAATTGTTCTCCGTAAGATTGTTTTGTGTACACGGAAGGAAAAGTTCCGTGACTGCGTCTTAGTTGAGATAATTATATTTGTGCGAGGTTTTAAACCTTTGGCCTGCTGGATAAACAGGCTGTGTGCAGTGACGCCGACAGTAACCCTTCCCTTACACGGGAATCGGGCTGCATTGACAAATGTATTCACTGAAGAAGGCTCCCGACTCAAAATGTTGTCTGTCTGTTCCCTTCATAGATGCTGCCTGACCCGCTGAGTTCCTCCTGCACTCTTATTTGTTAAAGATTCCAGCATCTACGGAATCTTGTGACTCTACCAAAAAAGAAATAGTGTGGGAGTAACTCAGTGGGTCAGGCAACGTGTTCTGGAACATGTTCTGCCGTTTTGGGGCAGGACCCTTCTCCAGACTGAGTTAGTGGTTGATCGTCATTGCTGTAGATCCATCTGCACAGACTGTCTTTGCATCACTTTTGTTTGATTCTCGTTTGAGAGGGTTTGAAGTTCATGTTCAGTGTTAATCAGCATTGATTGAGTTGTAGGGAGAGTGAGAGTGTGATGACGTACGACAATGGTCACCGTACAAGGAGAGTGCAAGGAACAATGAGACTGCCCCTCGTGCCTCCTCTCCCTTTCGGTCAGTCCTAACTGATCCAGGTGCACTCTCCTGCCAGTTCAAACCATCTTCACCACCATCCGTGTCCCACCCTGGGAGCGTGTGATGGGACAAGGTGAGGGGAGATTTATTATGTGGCTAACTCAGAGTTTGTGTGATGGGACAGTGTAGAGGTAACTTCACTCTGTGTCTAACCGTGGGAGCATGTGATGGGATGGTGTAGAGGCAGCTTCGCTCTTTACCTGCCCTGGGAGTGTGTGATGGGATGGTGTAGAGGGAGCTTCACTCTGTGACTAACCGTGGGAGTATGTGATGGATGGTGTAGAAGGAGTTTCTGTACCTGCCCTGGGAGTGTCAGACATGTCAAGCTTGCTTTCGAGCTGCTCCATCGGTTTAAGGGCACACAGAATCCTCTCCTTGTTCTGGGGAAGGACATATTTCACAGTGTAGAAGCTGCTCTCTTTCTATTGGATTTTCTCAAGAGTTCTATTGTTGTTTCCAGTAGAGGTTGAGGACTGGTGAAACTCCTGGTACTGTGTGAGAGCAGGTATAAATCCTGGGACTTTTAGGGTTGTACATTGACAAAAGAGGCTGAGTTGGTGAACATTGTGTCCACACTAATCCAATGCATCTGGTTATATGTATCTGACCAACTTTGTACGGGACAGAGTTGCCTCGACAGCAATTCTTTGACTTGCCCACAATGGGCTACGGTCTACACGATGTTAGAACAATCGCAGAATGATCAGGGGAACCAGTTAAGCTGGACTACCATCGTACGAAAGCAGTGACTATCAACTACATAGGAGCACAGAGTACGTGGGCGAGCTTGGCAAGCCCAGTGGGGAATGCCCAGTAGTTATTAGAACAAAAAATAATGTCTATGCCAAGTAAAACTAATCTCCTCTGCATGTATGTGACTATACTGCATTCCCTGCCTCACAATGCTCCTACTGTATCTGCTTCCATCGCCACCCCTGGCAGCACATTCCAGGGACTTGCACCGTAAATATATGCCCTCTGAACTTTGACATTTCTACACTAGGGAATAGATTCTGACTGTCTACCCAATGTATGCCTCCCATAATTGTACATATTTGGATCGGGTCTCCCCTCAACCTGCGACATTCCAGAACAAGCAATCCAGGTTTGTCCTACCTCAACCTTTTGTTCAACTACAACCTTGTAATTAATATCCTCTACTCCAGTCAGCATTCTGGTAAATCTCTGCACCCTCTCCAAAGCATCCACATCCTTCCTGTAATAGGGTGACTGGAACTACACACAATATTCCAAATGTGGCCTAACCAAAGTCCTATAAAACTGCTTCATAACGTCCTGACATTTGAACTAGATGCCACGACCAATGAAGGCAAACATATCGTATGCCTTTTTTACCACTCTATCCACGTGTTCCCCCTTTATGGCTATGGACTTGGAAACCAGGAGTGTGCTTGCCGCCCGTCTGACAGCTGCCATGCTGAGGTGAAGGTCTGTCTGCTTGGACAGATGGCTCCTCTGCCAGGTATCTGCCCCCATCCAATGCACCAGGGCAGGAGGGATCGCTGAGTGACAACCCCATCCTCGAGAGTGCTGTGCAGTGGCACAGCAGGCAGAGCTGCTGCCTCACAGCGCCAGAGACCCAGGTTCAATCCTGACCTCCAGCACTGTCTGTGTGGAGTTTGCACATTCCTCCGTAACCGCATGGGTTCCCTCTGGCGGTTCTGGCTGCCCCGGTTTTCTCTCATGTCCCCATGGTGTGTGGGTCCATGGGCTAACTGGCCACTGTAAGTTGCCTCCAGTGTGTCGGCAAAGGGTGGAAACTGTAGGGCGTCAAGGGGAATGTGTGGAGAATAAAAGACCAGTGTGGACGGTTCGAGAGAGACCCAGGTGGGTTAGGGCCTGTTTGTGAGCAGTGTCTCTGTCTCTGTGCAGCTGTCCCTCGTTCAAGATCACGGATCTTCCAGAAATGGTGATGTCCACAGTGCTGAGTGAAGTTCTGGTGTGGACGATCCTAAAACTAGGCAGCATAGGCTTAAATTGAGAGGGGAGATATTTAAGAGGGACCTTAGGAACATTTTAACTGGAATGAGCTGCCAGAGGAAGGTATGGAAGTGGATACAACTACAACGTTTAAAAGGCATTGGACAGATCTATAGATAGGAAAGGTTCAGAGATATGGGCCAAATGCATGGCAACTTGGTGGTATGGACAAGGTGGGCCGAAGGGCCTGTTTCCATGCTGTGTAGCTCTCTGACCCTATGATCCGGGCTGAGGGGATGGGTTACCGGGGAAGACAGTTCATTTCACAGGACTCTATTACATGTGGATATTTTATAGGAATCCAGATTGTGAATTTATTTTAATAGTTTGAATATATCATATATATATATATATCATATATCATATCATATATATATACAGCCGGAAACAGGCCTTTTCGGCCCTCCAAGTCCGTGCCGCCCAGTGATCCCCGTACATTAACACTATCCTACACCCACTAGGGACAATTTTTTACATTTACCCAGCCAATTAACCTACATACCTGTACGTCTTTGGAGTGTGGGAGGAAACCGAAGATCTCGGAGAAAACCCACGCAGGTCACGGGGAGAACGTACAACTCCTTACAGTACAGCACCCGTAGTCAGGATCGAACCTGAGTCTCCGGCGCTGCATTCGCTGTAAAGCAGCAACTCTACCGCTGCGCTACCGTGCCGCGGTATAGTGAATGCATTATCTTCCACTCAATTTTGCAGAAGCTTTTGAAGATTGAGATGAGCGTGGAGGTTATCATAGTACTTGGGGACTAATCAAGGAGCGGGAGTGGTGATTGAGAGTGACTGGAAAGCTTCTGGGTGTGCTCGGCGAGGGGTATGGGGATTGGAGGAACTGGCTCTGAGCCTTGTCCGAGCCTCTGCTTCAGATCAGTGTGGATAATGGTAACCTGAACAATTGGTCCCTGTGGGATTAATTACTCAGCTCTGCTGGGCTCCTGGACTGAGCCACGCTGCCAACTATTCTCAGCTCAAACAGGATGCCCCTCCCCCGCTGGCAATATCAGGAGCTCTTTTAGTTCAGAGTTGGTGCATTATCATTTCACCCCTTCTCTATCCTTTACACTTCCCATATTATAGTGTGATTATCTGTGTTCAACACTGAGACCTCACAAAATGCTTTCTCTTTCACTCTTTACTCTCTTCTCCCCTTTCACTCTACTCTTTCCTGTCCGCAATATCCTCACTGCTTCCCAGTACTTCCCATCTTTCCTCAACTGCCCTCCCCCCTCCTCGTCCTTCCTCATATCATCCCTCCCCTTCCAAGTTCTTTCTCTGTCTCTCTCCCATTAAGATTCTGCATTAGAGAAAGTTGGCGAGACCACACTTGGAGAGCTGTGTGGTCGGTCACTCAGCTATAGTAAGGATGTCATTAATTTGGAAAGGGTGCAGAAGAGTGCAGCAGGATGGTACCTGGGCTCGCGTTATAGGGAGAGGTTGGATAGACTGGGACTTCCTTCTTTGGAGCGTCGGAGGCTGCAACAGGCAGGGGAAGGGTGGGGAGCTGGCAGCTCAGCTAACAATAGGCCTGTCCAGGAGAACTTTCAGTTTCTGCGCTAACCTAATGATATAGCAACTTATCAAATGCCTTCTGGAACATGAGAATCTTGGTCAGCATGGATGAGTTGGGCCAAAGGGCCTGTTTCCATGCTGTATGGCTCTGTCTACCAGTCCCCTTATCTACTTGCACAGACTCCATTGAACTGATCAAACAATTTCCCTTGTTTGACTTTGCTTGATTACATTGATTCTTTTTGTTAAAGTATCCTTTTATAACTTCTTAAATAATAGATTTAATATGTTCCCTCTGAGAGTTGTTCGGTCTTTTCTTTCAGCTCTGTCTGTCTCACTTCCTTTCATGAATAAAGGAATGGTATTTGCTATTTTCCTGTCCATTGGAACCATCCCAAACTCTGGGGACCTTTGGGAAATGAACTCAAAGAGCTGACATCGCACAGGCCTCTCCCGTTAAGACCTTGGGATGTCGAGTCTCAGGACTCATGAGATGTCCGCTTGCAGCTTCCACCGTCTGCTCTGTGACTTCCTCCCACCTATTCCTGTTCACAGCTGTTTCTTGCATCCTCTACTAGTGACAGGTGCAGAATATCCCTTTTAATTCAACTGCCATCACCTTGGCCGTTCCCCAGACACGCTCTGTGAAGTCTTTTAAAATTATCTGCACAACTCCATTCTTTATGTTTCTGGCTGGCCTCTAACCCTGAACTCTAATTCTTCTCTCCTAATTATCTTTTAGAAATTCTTTTTAGAGTTTAGATTTGTCCACGCTGACCATCGATCACCCATTCACACGAGTTCTATGTTATCCCTCTTTCTCATCCACTCCCTACACACTAGGGGCAATTTACAGAGGGTCAATTAACCAACAAACCTGCATGATTATGGGAGGTGGGAGGAAACCGGAGCAACCAGAGAAAACCCACACAGTCACAGGGAGAACATACAAACTCCACACAGACAGCACCACCGGTCAGGATCGAGCCTGGGTCTCTGGCACTGTGAGGCTGCAGCTCTACCGGCTGCACCACTTTTACATTGTGTTCAAGTGATTAAGAGTGATGTAGCTCATGCAGTGCAGGCTTTGTGATCGGGGCTGTTCACCAACTCAGTAGCCTTTCGCCAGCAGGAGTAGAAGCAGAGTCGGCCTCTGCCCCAGGTCGTGTGACCTGCACTCCCCCGCCCTGCAGCGCTCGACCCCCCCTCCCCTCCCCCCGTACTGTGACCCAGAGCCCGCGGGTTCTGGTTTGGGGATAGCTGGGGTAGGGTTCTGCCTGGGGTACTGAGCACTGATGGTCTGTTTTGTTTCCTGTAGCCTGTTCCAGCACTACTGCTACACTCGCGGAGGAATGCGCCACACGTCCTACACCTGTATCTGTGGCAGGTAAGGATCTGTCTGACCAGAGCGTACAGCTTGCTCCCTTTGTCTTAGTGCCTGCAATCTCTGCTCGCACGGGGAGGGAGTACCACGGGAGGGGACGGCAAGGGAGGGAGCGCCGCGGGAGGGAGCGCCGCGGGAGGGGGAGACGATGGAGGGAGCGCCGCAGCAAGGCAGGGGGTAACGGCGGGAGGAAGCGGCGAGGGAGCATCATGCCGTGGGAGAGAAGGAGGAAGGGAGGGAGAGCCACGCCACATTTGTGGTCCTTTGGCGCCACCAGGTGTTACTCTGGTGTCGTGCAAAGTTTTAAGTTTTAATTTTAAGATTTATTAAACTATCCGTTTAAACTTTCTGCAACGTAGTTTTGACTTGTAGTTGTGAGCTTGTACTGAAGAGCGGTAACAGCAGCCTGTTAGGTCGTTCAGTGACCAGCTAGTACTGAGCAGCTGACTGGGAGGCTGTAATATGGGAATGGTAGCGTCACTACACACAGCAGGCTGTCACAAGCAGGGGTTCAGTGTCTGACACTCGGAGGGTAAAGCGATTGCCACTGGCTCAGGAGATTAGGCTTCAGTGCAGCCACCCGGGGGGGGTATGAGGAATATGACTATGTTTAGTTTGCACGTTCTCCCTGTGACCTCACGGATTTCCACCCGGTGCTCCGGTTTCCTCCCACATCCGAAAGATGTGCGGGTTTGTAGGTTTATTGGCCCTTGTAAATTGCTCCTGGTGTGTAGGGAGTGGATGAGAAAGTGGAATAACGTAGAACTAGTGTGAGCAGGTGATCGATGGTCGGCAGGGACTTGGTGGGTTGAAGGGCCTGTTTCCATGCTGTTTCAATCCATCAATGGTCTGCTGAACCTGTCTGCTCCCTGGGTGAATGTGCATGTTGGAGTTCTCCTGGGTCCTGAGCAACACCGTCCATGACCTGATGGTGGTTTTCTGTGCTGCGCGCGGGGTCTTGCTCCTTGATCACACTCGTTGTCCTGTCTTACAGTGGGGTGAACTCCTCCGTCCTGCACTATGGACATGCTGGCTCTCCCAACGACAAGACCGTCTGCGATGGAGACATGTGGTGAGAGCTGATCTCTTTCTAGTTTGTGTTTCATTCGCCAAGTATCGAAGGGCATTCTTTCTGGTCACTTGGCCAGCAGCTCGACAGGTGGCTGAGGAAGGTAGAGGCCCAAACCACAACATGCTGTGGGTTTATTATGGTCTTGGACACCTCCACCCTGGGAGAAAGATTTGAACTGTCTGCCCTATCTATGCCTCTCATAACTTTGTATACTTTTATCAGGTCTGCTCAACATCCAATGCTCCAGAAAAAATGATCCAAGTTTGTCCATCCTAAGTAGAGAAGATTTACGAGAATGTTGCCAGGACTCGAGGGCCTGCGCTATAGGGAGTGGCTGGGCAGGTTGGGACTTTATTCCTTGGAGCACAGGAGGATGAGGGGTGATCTTATAGAGGTGTATAAGACCATGAGGGGAATAGATAGGATGAACACGCAGAGTCTTTTACCCAGAATAGGGGAATCAAGAATCGGAGGGCACAGTTTTAAGGTGAGAGAGGAATTATTTAAAAGGAAACTAAGGGGCAATTTTTTCACACACAGCGTGATGGGTATGTGGAATGACCTGTCAGAGGAACGAGTTGAGACAGGTACTATTACAGTATTTAAAACATTTGAACAGGCACATAGATAGGAAAAGTTTAGAGGATATAGGCTAAAGGTGGACAAAGGTGGAGCATGTGGTAAACCTATTCTACACCCTCGCCAAAGTCTTCACATATTCAAAGAGTCATATATCATGGAAGCAACTTTCCCATGCTGGCAAAGGTACCCCGGCTCATCCCACCTGCCTGCATTAGGCCCATATTCCTGTAACCCTTTCCTATCTGTGCACCTATCCAAATGTCTTTTAAATTTTATTATCGTACCTACGAAAGTACATCCTTCCTGAATGGGGTGGCCAGAACTGCACAAATGTGGCCAAACCAAAGTTCTATGAAGCTGCAGCGTTGTAAAGCCTGGGTCGGTGCAGGCATGGTGCTCGTTGCCCTCCTCTGCGTTCAGACACTTGTGCATCGCTAACTTTACTCACTCGCCTTAGCTGTGTCTGTTGGCACAAAGCTCCTAACCCACACTACTGCCCTCCTTTCCTCATCGAAGACAGAGACCCCTCCAGAACTATCTTGTTGAAGCCGTCGGTGAAAGCCTCTGGTCACTGATGCTGACTTGTGAAGTATTATGAGCAGGCTGGTTGGTATGTGTCCACTGTCTAATGGTGGTTGCTGCTTGCTATTGCTGCCACATGGTGGCGGTAGTGGGCTGCAGGAGAGACAGTGGTGGCTGCCCTAGTGGTTACCTACTGCCAACCCAACAATGACATTCTTTCTTGCTGCTGCTTAACAGGCCTGTAAACAACAACACATAAAATTATAACAATACAATAAATTAGTAACCAATATTAGGTAACTAAGTATAAGAAAATCAGCCTGAAGAAGGGTCTCGACCCGAAACGTCACCCATTCCTTCTCTCCTGAGATGCTGCCTGACCTGCTGAGTTACTCCAGCATTTTGTGAATAAATACCTTCAATTAGGTAACTGTAATATTAGGTTAGAGGTTGGTAGATATGACATTGTGGGGATTACAGAGACGTGCTGCAGAAGGATTGGGCCTGGGAACTTAATATTGAGGGTTATACATCCTATAGAAAGGACAGGCAGGTGGGCAGAGGCGGTGGGGTAGCTCTGTTGGTGAGGGATGAAATTCAGTCCCTTGCGAGGGAAGCCACAGGGACTGACGAGGTAGAGTCACTGTGGATTGAGTTGAGGAATTGTAAAGGCACGAAGACACTAATTGGTGTTATCTAAAGACTCCCAAATAGTAGCCCGGATGTAGGGTGTAAGATGCAGCAAGAGTTAAAACTGGCATGTAAGAATAGGTAATGCCACTGTGGTGATGGGCGATTTCAATATGCAGGTAGACTGGGAAAATCATGTTGGTTCTGGACCCCATGAAAGAGAGTTTGTAGAGTGCCTCCGAGATGGATTCTTAGAGCAGCTTGTAATGAAGCCTACCAGAGAAAAGGCAATTCTGGATTTAGTGTTGTCCAATGAACCAGATTTGATAAGTGAACTCGAGATAAAGGAACCGCTTGGACGTAGTGATCATAATATGATTAGTTTTAATCTGAAATTTGAGCATGATAAGTCCCCTGGGCCTGATAGTCTGCATCCCAGAGTCCTCAGGGAGGTGGCTCTAGAAATAGTGGATGCATTGGTGATCATTTTCCAATGTTCAATTGATTCGGGATCAGTTCCTGTGGATTATCATATCATATCATATCATATATATACAGCCGGAAACAGGCCTTTTCGGCCCTCCAAGTCCGTGCCGCCCAGTGATCCCCGTACATTAACACTATCCTACACCCACTAGGGACAATTTTTACATTTACCCAGCCAATTAACCTACATACCTGTACGTCTTTGGAGTGTGGGAGGAAACCGAAGATCTCGGAGAAAACCCACGCAGGTCACGGGGAGAACGTACAAACTCCTTACAGTGCAGCACCCGTAGTCAGGATCGAACCTGAGTCTCCGGCGCTGCATTCGCTGTAAAGCAGCAACTCTACCGCTGCGCTACCGTGCGATTGGAGGTTAGCTAATGTTATCCCACTTTTCAAGAAAGGAGCGAGAGAGAGAGAAAACGGGGAATTACAGACCAGTTAGCCTGACTTCGGTGGTGGGAAAGATGCTGGAGTAAATTATTAAAGAGGTAATAACGGTGCATTTGGATAGCAGTAAAAGAATAAGTCCAAGTCAGCATGGATTTATGAAAGGGAAATCATGCTTGACTAATCTTCTGGAATTTTTTGAGGACGTGACAAGTAAAAGGGATGAAGAGGAGCCAGTGGATGTAGTGTATCTAGACTTTCAGAAAGCCTTTGATAAGGTCCCGCACAGGAAATTGGTGACTAAAATTAGAGCACATGGTATTGGGGAGAGGGTGTTGACATGGATAGAAAATTGGTTGGCAGACAGAAAGCAAGGAGTAGGAGTAAACGGATCATTTTCAGAATGGCAGGCAGTGGCAAGTAGAGTGCCGCAAGGCTAGGTGTTGCGGTCACAACTGTTTACCATATATATTAAGGATTTGGAAGAGGGAATTAGAAGCAACACTGGCACGTTTGCGGATGACACGAAGCTGGGTGGCAGTGTGAACTGTGAAGAGGATGTTAGGAGGTTGCAGGTTGAGTGAGTGGGCAGATGCAGTATAATATAGATGAGGTTATCCATTTTGGCGGCAGAAACAAGGAGGCAGATTATTATCTCAATGGAGGTCCAGCGAGACCTGGGTGTCCGTGTACACCAGTCACTGAAAGTTGGCGTGCAGGTACAGCAGGCAGTGAAGAAAGCTAATGGAATGTTGGCCTTCATAACAAGAGGATTTCAGTATAGGAGTAAAGAGGTTCTGCAGTTATATAGGGCCCTGGTAAGACCACATCTGGAGTATTCTGTACAGTTTTGGTCTCCTAATTTGAGGAAGAACATCCTTGTAATTGAGGCAGTGCAGCGTAGGTTCACGAGATTGATCCCTGGGATGGCGGGACTGACATATGAGGAATGATTGAAAAGACTAGGCTTGTATTCACTGCAGTTTAGAAGGATTAGAGGGGATCTTATAGAAACATATAAAATTATAAAAGGTCTGGACAAGCTAGATGCGGGAAAAAATGTTCCCGATGTTGGGTGACTCCAGAACCAGGGGCCACAGTCTTAGAATAAAGGGGAGGCCATTTAAAACTGAGGTGAGAAAAAACATTTTCACCCAGAGTTGTGAATTTGTGGAATTCTCTACCACAGAGGGCAGTGGAAGCTGAATCATTGCATGGATTTAAGAGAGATAGAGTTCTAGGGGCTAGAGGAATCAAGAGATATGGGGAGAAGACAGGCACGGGGTATTGATTGGGGACGATCAGCCATGATCACAATGAATGGCGGTGCTGGGTTGAAGGGCCGAATGGCCTCCTCCTGCACCTATTTTCTATGTTTCTGTTTTTCTATGTTTCTATGTCTATGTTTCTTTTTTTTTAATAATTCTATTTTTATTTTGATTTTCCAGTTCCATACATTCCGCAATGATACACATTCTCATTCACCTTAAACCCTCCTTAGTTAACAAATACTGCATATCCCAAAATAAAGCATACCACAGGTATTGGAAGCACTACAAGGATGGGTAATGACTTACTGGACATTTGATCATATCCAAAACTTAACTACACACAAAAACAAAAACAACTAAAACCAACATTTGGGGTATACCTCTATAATATTTCATCACTACTTCTGGAGCGGTATGAAATCAAGGAAAATGAGATAGGACACGGAAGTAGGATACAATACAAAGATCCGCTTTAAATGAATGATGGCCGTACGGGCATGATGTACAACATCCATTTTTCCCACCTTTTCAAAAATATTCCCTGTTGCAATCTTAAAGCAAAAGTTATCCTTTCCATTATAAAAATATCATATACAATGTTAATCCAGTCATCCACATTAGGTTTTCCAGGTTTCAACCACTTCCTAGTAATAGCTTTCCTGCTGGCAGCACTTAAGATCTGGAAAAGATACTTATCTTTAATAGAAGCATTTTGTACTGGTAAAGCACCAAAATATAAAAACTCAAATTTAAATGGAATATCCATATAAAATACTTTTTGTAAAACTTTATGAATCTCCTGCCAAAATGGGATCACTGATACACAAGACCAAAATATGTGAAAATGGTTTGCCTCAAGGCACCCACATTGTCGCCAGCATGAAGAAGAATTTGTGTAATGCCTTTTTTGAACTGGTGTAATAAAAAACCTAATAAGGGTTTTCCAGCAAAACACCTATGTCTATGTTTCAAGAGCTTGATGGTTGTAGGGAAGAAGCTATTCATGAACCTGGACGTCACAGTTTTCAGGCTCCTGTACCTTTTTCCTGATGGTAGCAGCAAGATAAGAGCGTGGCCAGGGTGGTGTGCGTTTTTGATGATATTGGCTGCCTTCTTAGGCAGCACCTCCTGTAGATCCCTTCAATAGTTGGGAGGTCAGTACCTGTGATGAACCGGGCAGTGTCCACCACTCTGTAGTCTCATTTATTCCTGGGCGTTTGAGTTGCCCCATCCAACACTCCCAACAATGCTTGCTATACCTGCATGCTTGTATTTAAATGTCAATGTACAACCCAGGACTGTGCATTAACATTTTCCATATCTAAAACCTTCCTGTTCATCTCACCTTGCATTTTAATCTGAAGCCTTCTCATCACCACCCCCGTCACCCACGCTTCACCTCTTTCCCACCGGCCTTTGTCTCTGCCTCTCCTCTGTCCACCTCACATCTCCCTTCTCCCAGCCAGCCGGCGAGCTCCCAACACTACCACTGACCAAAGATTGAGGCTGGGATCAGCATTGGCCGGACTCCTCTTTCAGCGGGAGTGTCTGCCTGTGACTCGATATAAATGACTGCAGGGAATATCGGCACCGCAGTTTGGCTCACTGTTTCCAGGGAATAACTCGTCTCCTGCCCCAGCACGAATCAGTGCCTTCAGCGAAGGAGAGGGGTGGTGACACCACGTTTGGCAGTGCACCAGTTCCCAGTCGATTCTCAGAATCTGACACCAGAAGCAAGTTTGCAACATGAACCTTTGCAGTCTGAGCTCGCCACAGAACCCTGTGTCTTCCTGGATTTTCCCACGCTCCAACCATGCAGCCTGCTCATGGTGTTCCAACAACTCAGGAGCCATCAGCAGAGATCACAGAACAGGCCCTTTGCCCCAGTGTCTGCCCAACATGATGCCCAGTTAAACTAATCTCTGCCTGCAGGTAATCTATAATCCTCCATTCGCTCCATATCAAAAAGTCTCAAACACCACTCTCGTATCTGCATTCACCACCATCCCTGGTAGTACGTTCCAGACACTCACGACGTTGTGTAAAAAAAACCGCCCCCATATCCATTTTAAACTTTGTCCCTCTTATCGTAAATCTGTGTCCTCTAGTCTTTGACATTTCTATCCTGGGGAAAAGATTCTGACCGTCTTCCCTATCTATGCCTTTCAATTTTATACACATCCATCAGGTCTCCCCTCAATCTTGGGCGTTCCAGAGAAAGAAATCTGTTTGTTCAACCTTTTTACAGCTAAAACTCCCTAATCCAGGCAACATCCAGGTGGATGTGAGGTTGTCTGTTTTGTTGAGATGAATAGGAATGTGTTAGATTGGGACGATGCACAGGGAAACCTGGATCATACATCAGTATCTGAAAGTGAACATGCAGGTGCTACAAGCAATGCTGGGAGTGTCGCATGGGATGCTGCAGAGAGGGCTTCACTGTGCACACCCTTCAGTGTTTGAGGTACGAGTGTGTGCTCGGACTGTGAAGGCCGCCGGCTAATGCCGGGTCTCTGTTACGAACCCTGTGACAATGTTGTGTATTTGTCATTGCAGCCTCTTCGACATGGGTGGGGAGTACTACTGCTACGGCTCAGACATCACCTGCTCATTTCCAGCCAACGGCAAGTTTACACCTGACCAGCGAGATGTTTATAAAGCTGTCCTGAAAGCTTCGCTGGCAGTGATGAGCGCAATCAGACCAGGTGAGTTTCCTCCCCGTCCCCCTCAACACCGGCTCTAACCGTGGCGCTACAACACCAACACTATATTTTGCACTCAAGTATTTTTCTCTTTCCACCACCTGTTGTACTTGTGCACAGCTTGATTGTACTCGTGCATATTATGATTTGTGGACACAAAAAGCTGGAGAAACTCAGCAGGTCAGACAACATCTCTGGAAAAAAAGAATAGTGTGATTTGACTAGATAGCACTCGAACAAAGTTTTCCTCTGTATCTCGGTACAGGTGACCATAATAAACCAGTGCCTTTACCGAGTGGCTGCTGAACAGAGAGGGAGCAGCCTCGGGCTGCCCCTAAACCCGGCCCCGCCTCGTCCAGGGGCTTGAACTGTAGCCGCAGGACTCGCCTCCAACACCTAGCAGCCCCCAACAAATTTTCTCCAACTCCCCTCAAACTCTTTTCCCGATTAGCTTGTGTCTTTGGCGAAGATCGGAAGGACAAGAGTTGGCGGATCAGAGAATCTGAGGTTGCAGAGTTCATTCCTCCTGTGGCCCTTCTGCCAGTGTCCAGCGTCTAGTGTTTAATTGTCACATGTACTGACAACAGAACAATGAAATCCTTACTTGCCCGTAAATACGCTTGTAAATGCACTATACATAGATAAATATACAATAATAAATAATACAATAAATTAATAACATTAATGCCAGGTAACCACGTTAGTGCAAAACGTAGGTTGTGATTGCAACCAAAGATACATAGTTCATAGTTGCTGAGATCATAGTTGCTGAGGTTGTGTGTTTATCTGAGGAATTAGTTCAAGGCCCCAAGCCTGAGCTCTTTGTGCCTGCATGTGGGAGTGGAGGATGATGGGAGCAGAAGGAGGGGGGGCGGTGGGTGTCAGGGTGGAGACAGTGGGTGGGGGTGGTGGGTGTTGGGGTGGGGCTGGCGTACGCAGGGGAGGGGCGAGCTAGGGTGTGTGCCGGGATGGGATGGTGTGTGCCGGGGATGGGTCAAACGGCATGAGTTACTCTCTGTTCCCTGACCCACCGCGCTCTGAACACAGTGGCAGCAGACGCCGGGGGCGATTTTTTTGAAGGGGATTTACCCGTGATTGGAGGTGGCCGATGTTAGCTTGCTAAACTCGAGCTGTGAGTACTGAACTCTGGAGGGTTTCAGTCACTTCTGGAGTTCGAATGATGCACTATTGGAAAGGGTGTGGAAGCAGATTCATTTAATAAGGGAACTGAATAGTCAACAAGGGAGCACTGGAGAAAGTAGGAATAGGCCAGTTGGCCCCTCTAGCCTGTCCCCTGTCGGTGTGGTTATTGGTGAGCCTCATCACCCTGTCTACCAGATCCCACATCCCTCTAGTCTTCATGTCTCAAATATAAATCCAACTCTACTTTAAATACTTCTAAAGGTTCAGCTTCCACCAATTGCTGGGGAGAGAGTTCCTGCTTCACCACCCTCTGTGAGAAGAAAATCATTTTTAAATGACCTTATAGTTAGGGTAAAACGCAGTGCTGGAGGAGCTCAGTGGATCAGGCAGCAACTATGAGGGAATAGACAGATGACGTTTTGACAATAGACAATAGGTGCAGGAGTAGGCCATTCAGCCCTTCGAGCCAGCACCGCCATTCAATGTGATCATGGCTGATCATTCTCAATCAGTACCCCGTTCCTGCTTTCTCCCCATACCCCCTGACTCCGCTATGCTTAAGAGCTCTATCTAGCTCTCTCTTGAATGTATTCAGAGAATTGGCCTCCACTGCCCTCTGGGGCAGAGAATTCCACAGACTCACAACTCTCTGACTGAAAAGGTTTTTCCTCATCTCTGTTCTAAATGGCCTACCCCTTATTCTTAAACTGTGGCCCCTGGTTCTGGACTCCCCCAACATTGGGAACATGTTTCCTGCCTCTAATGTGTCCAACCCCTTAATAATCTTATACGTTTCGATAAGATCCCATCTCATCCTTCTAAACTGGATGTTTTGGGTCGGGACCTTTCTCCAGACTGGTACTTGTTGCAGAGTGGAACTGTTGGGAAATGTAGGTGCCACAGGCCAACTTGTCTGCGAGATTGTTTGAACTTGGTTCCGGTTAAGTTAATTTTAGTTTATTCTTTCCACGAGAATTGTATTTTCAGTTTCACATTGCAGACACAGAGTGAATGCTGATTTCTCAGGTCAGCGAAATACCAGCCGCCTGTCTGCAGCCAGAGAAGCTGCTGGGTCAGATGAGCCTGAGGCGACTGGTCTCGGGGCCAGTGTCCTGGCGGCTCCAATGAGGCCTGCCTCTCGTCTGTCCCAATCCAAGAACAGCTGAATTAAAGCGGCATGCGTTTGTGGGCTGGAGTTGCTCGATACAACTCTCTGTGACTGTCCTCGCTCCTGTCCACCTCTATGGTAGACAGTAGTCTGAGGTGTCCAACAGCAGCCTCGAGGGCTGCCATCGTCTTGCTCTAGGCCACCTTCAATGTTGAACTTGGGGCAAATCCCTGTTGCCCTGTGAAGATATATCTCCAGAAGTAGAGTCATAGCGCACGGGAACAGACTCTTTGGCCCACCTTGTCCATGCCGACCAAGTTGGCATTCTGGGCTAGCCCCTTTTGCCAGCATGTGGCCCATATCCTTCTCAACCCTTGCTTTCGAGATATCTGCCCAAATGTCTTCTGAAGGTCATAATTGTATCCACCTCTGCAGCTTCCTCTGGCAGCTTGTACCCTCAGTGAAATTTCCCCCTCTCAAATCTCTTCCCTCACTGTAAGCCATCTAATTTTAGAATGCTCTGCCCTGGGGAATAGACTGAGTGTGAGCGACTCCCTCCTCTCCCCTCCCCCCCCTCCCCCCAACCTCCACCACCCCTCTCCCCTCCCCCGCGGGAGCAACCCGCCTCTCGCCCGGGCGGCCGGCATTGGTGGAGCGGGGGTGGGGGGGGGGGAGGGAGACCCCTGTCCCGTCCAGGTGCGGGGATGTTCAGTGGTAGACGGCGGCAGCTCTCCCCCTGTTGCTGAGCTGATGGACTCTGGGTGGCGTGGGGAAGGCACTGAGCTGGCCGGGGAGAGGAGGGGGGACGGGGGAGCCAAGGGCAGGCCCAGCGCCAGTCCCAGGCCTCGGCCTCCGCCTTCACCAACGCCCGGCCTCACTGCTGCTGCTGCCTCCTTTCCCCTTGGCCCACCTCAAGCTCACAGTTATCCGGTCACGTCCAGGCTCCGGCTGCTTCCCCCGGCACCAGGCCTGGCTCTCCTGCCCGCAAGAGACAGGCGGCCGAGCCATGCTCAACGGGCCCCAACTGCGCAGGCGCGGACGCGTTTGTTCTGCGCACGCACGGATGGGGCGGCCATCTTACATAAGTACCAGATCAACAGAGCCCCAACTGCGCATGCGCGTTTTTTTAAACTTTAAAATGTGAATAACTTAAAAAATATAACACCGATTTCAATGAAATTTCTTCCATAGGACCACGGGACGACGGTAAGGTGGACCTAAAATTGTTGCGCTATCGTGTACCGTTTTGGCTATAGTTCAGGAACAAGCGAACAAAGAGTTTTAGTAGATAGATGGGTCAAATGCAGGCAAATGGAACTAGCTGAATGCCAACTTAGTTGGCATGGACGAGCTGGGTTGAATGGCCCATTTCCGTGCTGTTCCTCTCTATGCTGCTGGTGGTGCTAACTGTGGCTGGAGCAGTGAGACGGTTCATTCTCCTGTGTGATGGGGAGCCGAGCTCTGGTTTGTACTGGTGCAGGAGGTGTGTTTGCCTTGATCTGGTGACGTTGACCTGTGCTGATGGACAGGGAGGCTTGTGTACACACTGTGTGCCTGGGATCAGCACCAAGCTGGAGCTGCCCAGCTTGTTCCAGTCACAGAGGTTGTTGGTGACCTGGATGTCTACCTGCTCACAGTGACTAGGCAGCAGCTGCTGACCATTGCACCACGGCGCTCCCCTCACAGACCTGGGCCGCTGCAGTGCCGCCCACCCCTCTCCATCCTGACCCACGCGGGGCTCCTCTCACAGACCTGGGCCGCTGCAATTCTGCTCACCCCCCCCCCATCCATTCAGACCCGCAGAGACACTGCTGGGTTCCCTTCCAGTTGATAGGGAATGATTTAGACTTGGAGCCCTGGAGAGAGGGATGTGGGTGAAAGGGGTCGGGGGGGGGGGGGGGGGGGTTCTGCAAGAGAGGGGACAAAGGGAAAGCCTCATAAAGCATTTACATTTTCACCCTCTCACCTTAACTGTATGCCTGCTAGTGTTTGACATTGTTACCCTGGGGAAAAGGTTGTGATTGTCTTACCCTATCTATGCCTCGCATAATTTAAAAAATCTCCCTTCAACCTCTGACGCTCCAGAGAAAACAATCCAAGTTTGTCCAACATCTCCTGACAGCTAATAACCTCTAATCCAGGCATCATTCTGGTCACCCTCCTCCCGTAATGGGGCGATTAGAACTGTACAAATGTGATCTAACCAAAGTCCCATAAAGCTGTATCTGTCATCTTGTGGGTGGTGGTGCAGGCAGGTTTGATAGTTGGGTTTACGATGCTTAGATAGACACGTGGATGTGAGGGCATGGGGGGATATGGATCACGTGTGCAGGCTGAGGTTAGTTTAACGGCATCATGTTCAGCATGGACATTGTGGGCTGAAGGGCCCATTCCTGTGCTGTTCTGATTTGTTTAAAAGGTAGATGTGGGGGGAAGGTTTCAGGTGTGAAGGGAGGGAAGGTTTCAGGTGTGAAGGGGGAGCAGTGTGGGACAGACCCCAACCACACTCAGCTGGACCAGCCGATGAGAACCTTGCCTTTTTCTGTACATGTTTTATGTTGCCACGTCTGTTGTGGTGCTGTTAATGACAGCTCTGGCTCACTGTCAGTGATAACCCAGCCAGAGGCAGTGGAGGAGGTTTGCATTACCAGCATTCTTTCTCCAGCAACGCTGTTAACCTTTGAGGTCAGTAGCAGTAGTTCGGCACCCTCTCAGATGCAAGGTTTTGCCACTGATGCCGTACTCTATGCCAAACCCCAAGCACACCATCCCTCCTCGACCCCAATGTGTGTTCCTCCAGCACTGGCAGTATCTCTCGCTTCCTTTCCTCAGCAGGGCCTCTCCTTCCGACTAGAATTTCCCTTTCCAAAGTGCATTACATTGCAATTGTTGGGATTAAATTCCATCTGCCACTAGTCCGCCCAACTTTTCAACTGATCTATATATTCTGCTGTGTCCTTGGACAACCTTCTTCACTATCTACAACTTCACAAACTCGTTTTATCTGCAGACTTACTAATCATACCCCTACATTCTCATCCACGTCATTTATATAAATGACAAACAACAAACGTTCCAGTACCGATCCGTGTGGCGTTAGTTTCCAGTCAGAGAAACAGTCTCCACCATTACGCTCTGATTCCCATCACCAACCCAGCTTTGGGGCCGGTTTGCCGACACATCTCTGATCCCTGGTGTCTGAACCTTTGAAAGAAGGTTACAGAACCTTCCCCTCCCACCTTCACCTTCACCCTCACCCTCCCTCTCCCTCTTGCTCTGCCCTTTCTCTCCCTCTCTCCCCCTGACCCCTCTCTCTCCCCTCCCTTTCTACCCGCATCCCATTCTCTATCTTTCTCTCCCAACCTCCCGCGCTTCATCTGCGACGCTCCCTCTCCCCCTCCCTGCAGCTTTGCACTGTTTTTTCTCTGATGAGGGATTCCAAGACTCCAGCTTGCTTCTCTCCCAGTCTTGTCTGGAGTTAGTTGTTTATTGACCCGAGGACTGCTGTTTCTAGGAATCTTCTCCAGCCGGAGCAGCCTACACCAGTAAATATTTACATGGTTGACAGTGATGTGTGTCTGTGCTGGCGCCATGCACACTCGACAGACTTGTTCCCTTACGGGGTCTGAGAGATGGCTGGGTGTGGGACGGATGCCCACACTCTCAAACTATGCCACTGGAAACATGCCCTTCAGCCCAACTCCATGGTGACAAAGGTACCATCCTGAGCTAGTCCCATCTGCCCATTTGGCCCATATCCCTCTAAACCTTTCCTATCCATGTACCTGTCCAAATGTCTTTTAAATGTTGTTAATAGTACCTGCCTCAAATACCTCCTGGCAGCTCATTCCATATACGCACCACCTTCTGTGTGAAAAAAATTGCCCCTTCCCTCCCCCCCTCCCTCAGGTTCCTATTAAATCTTTCTCTTCACAACTAAATCTATGCCTTCTAGTTCTTGATTCCTCTAACTGGGAGGAAAAACTGTGACCACTCAAGATTTTACATGCCTCTGTAAGGTCACCTCTCAGCCTCCTTTGCTCCAGGGAAAGAAGCCATCAGAACTAGAGGCTTCCAGCCCACAATTATTCTCTTCCCAGAATTTCCTAGCTTCCATGACCTTCTCCACAGACAGGAAGTATTCAGTTAAGACTGCACCCTTTTCCAGTGGCTCCACACATTAGCTTTTAGAGATACAGACCCTTTGGCCCACCGAGTCCACGCCGACTAGCACTATCCTACACACTGGGGACAATTTACAATTTACAGAAGCCAATTAACCTATAATTCTGTACATTTTTGGAGTGTGGAAGGAATCCAGAGCACCCGGAGAAACCCCACGTAGTCACTGGGAGAACTTGCAAACTCCGTACAGACAGCATCTGTAGTTAGGATCGAACCTGACGTTGTAACTTACCACTGTCATTGTTCATACAGATGCCCACACTAATCTTAATGGACATGCACTCTCCCTAATTACTTTTATGCTCTTAAAAGGCTTATAGAATCTCTTGTCTTACCTGCTAAGGATATCTCATATTCCCGTTTTACCCTCTGATTTCCTACGTAAGTGTTCCCCTGCATTCCTGATACTCAAGGGAATCGCTTGATACCAATTGCATGTTCTTAATGTGCCCCCATTTTCCTGACAGAGTCTCAATATATCTCGTCACCCTGGGTTCCCTCACCCCGCCAGCCTTGCCTTCACCTGCCTGGTGCAGTCACGCTGTGTCTCTTGAGCCCTGCCTCCAGCGGCAGGCTGAGTCGGAATGGACCTCCCGGTGTACCGACTCACAGACCTGGCCTGGCTCCCGGTTGCCTCTGCTGCCACGATTGTTGGTGGCAGCTGCCGAATGTTGGCCAGGAGCCATGACTGTCGCTGATCCCCTGATCTGTGCTGGTGATGGACCTGACTTGGTGAACTCCTCCTCACCAAGTTCATTTCCTAAACCTCATGCATTATGCTTGAACTGATGAGGCTAGGACAAACACCACGAATGGTTGGGTCTGAGGGAACATCAAGGTATGGAGGGACCTCGGAGTACGAGCAGAAAAGTTCAGTATATATAAGCAGATTCACCAGAATGTTCCCTGGGATGAGGTGTTTTGGTTGTGAGGAGACTAAAGTCTGGGTCTGTCTGACTGCCCAGTGCTAGGACAGGGCTGGCCTGGCTGGGCGGTGTGGTATCTGTGCTGTAACTGTACCCTGTGCTGAGACAGGGGTGGCCAGGTGGTTTGGTGTGTGCTGTGACTCTGTGTCCTGCTCTGTGACAGGGGTGGCATGGCCAGACATGCATCGGTTGGCTGAGCGAGTGCAGCTGGAGGAGCTGGTGAGGATCGGCATTCTGCAGGGCAGCGTGGATGAGATGATGAAGGTTCATCTGGGAGCAGTGTTCATGCCTCACGGACTGGGCCATCTCCTGGGCTGTGACGTGCACGATGTTGGCGGCTACCCAGAGGTCAGCACTTAGCACTTCCTGCTGTACTGTGTTAACCCCGTCAGAGCCGCTGTGCAGGAGAAGTGGGCCCTGCACACTCTGACCTTCCCTCTGGAGCTTTCTGCTGCGGCCCGTGGTTTCTGTGTGCACCGGGGGCCAAGAGCTGGCCAGCCTGCATTTGCATCACAACCCATCGGGTACTGCCCCAGGGAGATGTTGGATGCTGAACCAGGAGACAGCTGGCGATCTGGGACAGGGCTCAGCAGCCTGGGTGGGAGCAGAGACTTGGGCCCTCCTGAAGGACCAAGGGCCTCTGATCAGGATGTTCCAACATCACTCCCAGCCCTTGGTTCCCACAGTTCCATCCACCTTCGTGACAGATCTCCCATGGCCCTCTGCAGTAAAGAACTGCAGAGGATTCTCCACCTCACAGGAATGAACTTCTCAGTCCAGTCCCAAGCATCCTCCCCGATTCAAACACTGTGCTTCCTGCTTCGAAGCCCCTTAGCCAGAATAATCATTTTCCTTGCATCTGGCATGTTGACGTAAGAATTTTGCAAATTCCTGACATTGATTTCTTCTAAGCTCATTCCCAGCCTCCTCAATCTGATTCAGCAAACCCACCATCCCTGGAGTCTCCCCTGCACTCCTGCTGTGGCCAGTCCATGCTTTGGTCAGTGGAGTGGACGTGTGTAGAACGCGCCAGGTCTGGTGTCCTCAATGCCCTGGACAACTGCAATATACTTTTATCTCAGGGTTTGAATATGAAGCCGTAAAGGCCAACGTACAATTGGGCACTTAGTCCTCACAACCCTTCTCCCCACCCTGTTCTTGCTCTCCCTCCTCATGTGACTCCCCATTCTCCCTCATGATCCCTGTGAAGTAGTACTTGCTGTCTCAGCAACCCATGGTCAGTGAGGGGTTGCAGTTCATGTCTGACACTGTTTTAGCTGGATAGTTGCCACATTAAATCCAAGACCTTTGTGAACTGTAAATTATCTCAATGCAAGATCTGGGGATCAGGCCCTCGTCTGTAGCACACACCCCCCCCCCCCCCCCCCCCCCAAATCTCCCCCTGTGCCTTTTCTTTGACCATTTTGTGGTTCTGTCTTCTGGCCAACTTCAGCTGGAGTTCCCATCAGCTGTGGGCTGGAGCCCTGCCTGCGGGAGGGGGCGGAGCCCCCCAGATCCCTGGGGTTGGGAAGGTGCCGGATCTGCCCCCTTGGGTCCTCATGGGTCTTGTGTTACAGGGTGTGGAGCGAATCGATGAGCCTGGGCTCCGCAGCCTCCGGACCGCGCGCCACCTGCTGGCAGGCATGGTACTGACCATTGAGCCGGGTATCTACTTCATCGACCATGTGTTGGACCAAGCTCTGTGCGACCCGGCCCAGGCCTGCTTCTTCAAGGTTGACGTCCTGACCCGCTTCCGTGGCTTCGGAGGGGTGAGTACTGTCTAGTGGGTGCTCCCTGGCGCAGAGAACGAGGCCACTCGGCCCTTCATCCTTGTAATGGCAACACCTTACCAACTGGAAGGGTCACCTGGTGGTTCAGGCCAAAGGAAATCAATTGTCATTTTTGGCCAGGATGGAGCATTATTCTGTCTCACCCCTGAGCTGGCAACTGGGACTGTGCGATAGGACAGTCCACGGAGATTCCATAGTTTGTCAATGATGTTTCTACCCTGGGAGTGTGTGAAGATAGAGCTTAAGAGAGTTCTCCTCTGTATCTAACCTGCTTTTTTCCACCTCTTTGCTGTCTTCAAGTTTTTAAAATTCTTTTTCCTGGGAGTGTTTGATGATGGGACAAGGTAGAGAGAGCTTGACTGTGCCTAATCTGTGCTATTACTACCCTGGGAGTGTGCGACAGGACAGAATGCAAGGAGCTTTACTCCCTTGTACCTGACCAGTGCACACTTTGCCCACAGTATGACAACATTAGCCATTTTATAAATAGCTTACCTCTGCTTAAAACTCGTGGATGCAGGTGTGTCTCAAGGCCGAGTTAAATTTGTTGCAGTCAGTGGGGTAAGGTGCGCTGGGGCTATTTTTGCTTAGACTGCCTTACGAGGTCAGTGTAAAACTCATGCCGTGGGAGCAACCTCCAGTTTACTGCCTGTTGGATTTACATCTGATCAGATGGGACATTTATTGGGGCTTTGTGAATGGCTAGAGATGGGCTGACATGATACCACGGGATAGAAAATCAGTGTCAGGGCTTTTTTTTCCGATAATGTTGAGAGTTGAGCTGCACAGTGAATCCCAGGGAGCAGTGTGGCAGCAAGTGGTGCCAGTTCCTGACAGGAACAGAGACTTAACCCCTTGTTGTCCCATGGCCTGGGACCAGATCGGAGGTGCACGGTGACCTGACAGGCCAGCTGAGGGAGGGCTGATTGGGAGATGGGTGGAGATAGTGAGAAAAGCTAGAGGTGAAAATGAGACAAAATTGTGACAGATAAGCGGAGGAGTGAAATGTAAAGTTCGTGGGAGGGAAAAAGGAGTATAAAGGGGAAATGGGGGACTTGGAGATGGAAGATGAGCTTATGGAGGAGGGGGAAGGAGGTGGCTGGAGTGGTGGGAGAAAATGGGTGTGCATCAGGGTGGGGCGAGAAAGAGAAGGGGATATGGGGGTACTATTTCAATTTAGAGAATTCATTGGTCATATGGTTGTTGCGCGACCCAAGCTGAATACGAGGTGCTGTTCCAACTGTCTGATTTTTGTGATCTCTCTCTCCCTCCCCCCCCCCACCGATTTTGACGGCACCTTTGGGCCAGGTCCTTCCAATAGATTGTGTAGGGAATAGAAAGCTGGAAAAGGGTCCTGACCCGAAACATTGCCTGTTCATTCCCTCTGCAGTTGCTGCCTGACCTGCTGAGTTCCTCCAGCACTTTGCATTTTACTCAAACTTCCAGCACCTGTGCCTGTCTTCATTCCCCAGGGTTAGGTCCAGTATCGCCACTCCTCTAAGGAGACCGTCAATTACCAGTTCACAAGGCTCCCCATGGTGTACTGTAATGCTCCCACCCAAACTGCTTGATGCGCTGAATATTTACAGCACTTCTCCATTTTATTTCGGTTTTCCAGCATCTGCATTTTTTTTGTTGGTTGATCCCGACTGAGGTCAGGAGATTGGGTGGGGACAGGAAATGGGGAGGAAATACCAGGCAAAGTGTCGCCTCTTAATGAGGCCTTGAGGGGACTGCAGGGTGGGGGTGAATGGGGAAGGTGATGTGGAAGGGGTGCGCACACTAGTATCACCACTGATGAGGCCAGTGGTGTCAGAGCAGGGGCTGGTTGGAACAATGAGTTGCTGAGGAAGGGGGGATGATGAGAGAGAGGGTGGGCTGCGCTGCGCGAGGGGGTGATGAGGAGGGAGCGTGGTGCTGCGAGATGGGGTGGGGCCGAGGGACGGTGAGGAAGGTGCATCGTGCTGCAGGAGGGGCTGTGTGTCACTGTTGCTGACCTTGCCTGTCTTTCCCACCCCCCCTCCCCAGGTACGCATTGAGGATGACATTGTGGTCACCCCCACTGGGATGGAGCTGCTGACGTGCGTCCCCCGCACCGTGGAGGAGATCGAGGCCTTCATGGCCCAAGGCACCAGCAACAGCAAGCAGTTTGGCCAGCAGCCCAGTCAGACCGCCTGAAGGCCTGGACCCTTGTCTCCACCTGGGCTGGCCCCGGCTGCATTGCTTTCAATTCAATCCAAGTCTACAATCAAGCTTTGTGCTCACAAATTTCTCACCAATCAGAGCTACAGGAGAGGCACAGGTCCTGCCGCTGCCAACACCACACACGCCGTCCCTTCACCACACACGCCGTCCCTTCACCACACACGCAGTCCCATCACCACACACGCAGTCCCATCACCACACACGCAGTCCCATCACCACACACGCAGTCCCATCACCACACACGCAGTCCCATCACCACACACGCAGTCCCATCACCACACACGCAGTCCCATCACCACACAGGCAGTCCCATCACTGCCGGTACCACACACGCAGTCCCATCACCACAGGCAGTCCCATCACCACACACGCAGTCCCATCACTGCCGGTACCACACACGCAGTCCCACCACCGCTCCTTGGGGTGAGGGTGAGAGGTTGCAGGGTATGGGGATGTGTTGCTCACCTGTTCCTTTGTCTCACTGCCAGGGGCGAGGTGCACACCTGTCCCTCAACTGTTCCCGGAGGGAGGGGGGGTGGATTTTTTCTGGAGCCGTGGACGTTTGATCCTGGGACATGCAGGGATTGTGAACGCGGCCCTTGCCTCAGTCTGCTGAAACTAACTGATGCCAATTAACTGAGTCTGCTCTTGCCTTTTATAACTTTCCAAATTAAAGAAGCCATGATTGCTACATGTTGATGTGTTTGGGGCGTCATATCTAGAGGGCTTGGGTTTAAGCTGAGAGGAGAAAGATTTATTCGGAAGCAAAGTTTTCACACAGAGCGGTGGGTACATGGAATGAGCTGCCAGAGGAGGTAGGTACAATAATAGCATTTAAAAGACAAATACATGGATAGGAAAGGTTTAGAGGGATATGGGCCGGGCCAGGTAAGTGGAACCATCTTTGATAAGCAACTCAGTTGGCATGGGCGGGTTGGGCCGGAGGGCCTGTTTACGTGCTCTATGGCTCTATACCCCTACCTTGGGGGAAAACAAGATAATGACCATCTCTTAACTCTGCCTTTTACAATTTAAAGTACTTCCATCGGGTCACCCCTCAGTATCTCTTATTCCAATCCAGGCAACATCCTGGTGAATCTGATGCTATTTACAGTTACTACAATGCAGCCACCTCTAAATGCCCATATTGGGTGTACCTCCCACTGGAGGCAGCCTGCTAAAGAAGCACCGAGCAATGCCCAATGCAAACAATATCACAAGTAGAAATACACTTGTGAAAATTAGTATTTTAATGTCCATTCTTAAAACCAAACACTGCATCACTCACCTTGGCCAGCAATAAAGTAGGTTTAAATTTCCAATGTACAGTATCCTGAGCATTGTATTTTGCCATTGAAAAGCATACATTAAAACTTAATTCTTATGATTCACTTACACAAAAATATTTAGATTTTTACACAAGGTTTAAAACCTACTTTTACAAAAGGAAGATTCTAACTTTTAGACAGGAAACAAAAGTCTGACTTTTAATTTCAATGGTTTAATGCAGTGATTAGTTTTGTGTTGTGCTGTCATGAACAGTGGCCCTGAGGGAGAGGGCAACCTGGAGCAGTCCAGGGTCAGGAAGCAGCTCTCGGGTTGGGCTGGCACATAGGCTACACAAAGAGGGTGGTAGGAACATGGAATGAGTTGCCAGAGGAAGTAGTTGGATAGGTATAAAAATAGTACTTGAAAGACATTTGGCAGGTACATGGATAGGAAACGTTTAGAGAAATATGGGCCAACATGGGGAAAATGGAACTAGCTTAGATGGGGCACCTTGGTCACCATGGATGAGTCGGGGGCCTACTTTCTGCTGTATGGTTCTTACTGCAATTGGAGGAAATCTTGTTTTAAAGGAAGTCAAGAGAGTCTGACACTGCACGTACTTCTACCTGCCTCTGTACCCTCAGCAAATGGTGATAGACACAGAGCGCTCCTTAACTGCCTGTCTCTACCCTGAAGCGTGTGGGCAGAAAACCTGCAGCAAGACATACAACTGCTATCACATGGGATCAACAGGAGTTGCAATGGATCAGAGTCATGGGTGGATATTTAAACCGTAGTGACACAAAAGGAAGCCAGTGTTCAGGAGAAGTCATATTTTGATTTCTGTGAACGGAGTTTGAACAAGAGTGATGTTGGGCTGTGTCCTCTGTGTTAAAGTCTAAAGAGTTTGGTAGAGTGAAGGTTGAATGAAGTTTTTAAATCTGAGGTCCCACAGTTTCAAAGTGACTCTTGTGTATCTGGGACCATGAGGCTGGTCTGTTTTGTGGAAGTGGGGATTTATTTGGCCTCTAACTGTGGTTGGGACTTAAATCTCAGGTATTCCCTCAGTCTTACAGTCTCAAACAAATTTGTTCCTTAAACCTGCTTTTGTCATTTCAGGGATTAGCTCAGCTGACAACAACTTATCCCAACACAGGAGACTAGAAAAAGTAGAAACCTATTCAACAAATCTCTTCACACAATAACATCTGAGAAACACCTGTTCTGTCTAAGATTAAAGGGAAAACAATTTCACATTACAACATTATTTAATATTTCACTTGCATGTTAGAAAATTTCTCTTTACATTAAGTGTTCATTTATAAAAGTGGACTTAAAAAAGTACAAGATGGTAGTTTCACTGACAAATTCAATCAATTTTTCATTAAATCTAACCTTGAGGAACAATGTAAATCCACCCATTATTTTGACCATTTGAGCTTCTGAAGTTCTTTGTTTCTATTAATACACCAACTACATTGGATTCTGAACAATCCAGTAAAATAACTGCAGGATTACATGATCAAACTGGACATAATCATTTCTGGTACTCAAGGCCCTTGATTTAATTCTCCTCTCCCATTCTGTGCCATGGGCAGAGGAAATGAGGTACAATCATCAAAGCTTCTGTGCCCTTCAAAACTCACCACTCATCCCAACCAGCAAATTCAGCTGGAACCAGGAATCTTCTGACTTTAATGGCCGAGCATCTAAATAACTACAAAAGGGTCAAAATACCAGAACCCTTTACGTTATCCACTGGTTACACTTGAGTCAGTGCTATCAATGGGCTTAAGTGCATTCAGACCAATCCTGCTCCCTCTGGGCTGTGATACACCACTCAAGCTGAGAAAACATCTCTCATTCGCATCCACAAGGTTGTCTCCAGCTGTCTGAAAGCCAACATTGATTCTCCCTGCTGTTGCACAGCTTCCCACACAAGCCAGATTTAGATGTGCAAATCTTGCAGTGTACACCCCTCCTCCTCTATTCGCTCATCTCCCATTCCAGTCCCCTATTTCCATTCTTTCTCCATCTTGACCCGTTCTTCCATATCCCTCCCTCCAGCTTTACATTTCACTCCTAATCTTCTCTCCTTATCTGACATGCTTTTGCTTCCTTTTCTCCTTGAGTCATTGTCACTAACTCCTCCAATCATCCCCCTTTCCCCTCCCCTGTATCCACCTATCACTAGCCAGGCATTGAACCATCCCATCACTCTTTTCCAGCTTTCTCTCACTTATTCCATTGAAAGCTGACAAAGTGCCAGGGGTCCCAGTGGAGCAAGTGGGTGCAGGTCACCGCCCTCAGGGCCGGCCAAAGCCAAATGCGACAAGATGTTCTAGTGGCCAGAGATCTCAGGGTGAAGGAAGAACCGAAGGAAATTCACATTAGGCAGGAAATGGTGTTGGGTAGACTGATGGGACTGAAGGCTGATAAATCCCTAGGGCCTGATGGTCTGCATCCCAGGGTTCTTAAGGAGGTGGCGCTAGAAATCGTGGACGCATTGGTGATCATTTTCCAATGTTCTATAGATTCAGGATCAGTTCCTGTGGATTGGAGGGTAGCTAATGTTATCCCACTTTTTAAGAAAGGAGGGAGAAAACGGGAAATTATAGACCAGTTAGTCTGACATCAGTGGTGGCGAATATGCTGGAGCCAATTATAAAAGACGAAATTGCGGAGCATTTGGATAGCAGTAACAGGATCGTTCCGAGTCAGCATGGATTTACGAAGGAGAAATCATGCTTGACTAATCTTCTGGAATTTTTTGAGGATGTAACTAGGAAAATTGACAGGGGAGAGCCGGTGGATGTAGTGTACCTTCACTTTCAGAAAGCCTTCGACAAGGTCCCACATAGGAGATTAGTGGGCCAAATTAGAGCACATGGTATTGGGGGTAGGGTACTGACATGGATAGAAAATTGGTTGGCGGACAGAAAGCAAAGAGTGGGGATAAATGGGTCCCTGTCAGAATGGCAGGCAGTGACTAGTGGGGTACCGCAGCTATTTACAATACACATTAATGACTTGGATGAAGGGATTAAAAGTAACATTAGCAAATTTGCAGATGATACAAAGCTGTGTGGCAGTGTGAACTGTGAGGAAGATGCTATGAGGTTGCAGGGTGACTTGGACATGTAGTTTAAAGTGGATAAGTGTGAGGTTATCCACTTTGGTGGTAAGAATAGGAAGGCAGATTATTAAGAATAAGGGGTAGGCCATTTAGAACGGAGATGAGGAAAAAGGTTTTGTAAATCTGTGGAATTCTCTGCCTCAGAAGGCAGTGGAGGCTAATTCTTTGAATGCATTCAAGAGAGAGCTCTTAGGGATAGCGGAGTCAGGGGGTATGGGGAGAAGGCAGGAACGGGGTACTGATTGAGAATGATCAGCCATGATCACATTGAATGGTGGTGCTGGCTCGAAGGGCCGAATGGCCTACTGCTGCACCTTTTGTCTATTGTCTAAGATCTTCATCAATAGGGCTTTCTACTGGTGACAACACGCACTGAAGGCTGGCAATCAGGTCCCAGCAGCTGTCACGCTGCTCCGTGTGCCGTTGATAAATGCACATCCGGACCCCACATCCTGGCCCTGGTGGGTCTCACATGATTTGCCCGGGACGATGGCTCGCGGGGCACTGACCAAAGGATGCCAGCAATTCAGGGGAATCAACAGATCGAGGCAGCCACACGGGCAGATGGTACAGGAGGCTGGTGCTACAAGGTGCGAGGCTTCTGCACAGCTTCAACTAAGTATTAAATAGTTGCCGGGTGAAGGGTTTTGTAATTAGTCCAGCTGTTAATTTCTAGATTTAAAATTCAAAAATCCGAACTCTCCGCGAGAGACCTGAGCAATGAACTTGCTGATTACCAATCTCCAGAGAGCTCTACCCCTGCATGAGCCCCACCACCACCTCCAGACCACTGGGCCATTCCCTTCTCTCAGCCTGTGAAGTAAACACCACCAGTCCTGGCAATCTGAAGTATAATGTAGAGACAATGGGAGCTGACAGCAATAACAATATCGGCAAGATTCTTCCTCAAGCCCCAAACACCCACAGGAACACAGAGTGAGAGACGGTATCTCTACAATTCCCCTCCCTTAACTCCACCATGACCCAGAGCTGACAGAAACACACGAGTTGGACTCCTCCGGCAGCAGCCGAGACCCTCCCACCCTTGGGCTGATTGAACTGGTGACAATGTGCAATATGTCTGTACTGTCATGAGCAAAGCTTGTGAAATGGGGCTGAATACCCAGTGTCAGGCCTCCTGCAGCTCAATTTTCCATCCGGTAAAATGAATGGGTGAAACTGGAGGCGTGCTATCTTGGGAATGGACACCCCTGATACATTCCCTTTAGGATAACAGAGAATCAAGGCAGACTGAGGTGGAGGGGAAGGACATTTGGCCGCTGCGAGAGTGACGAGTGCTATCTGTCAGTGTTGAGCATGCTGTCAGTTTGGGTACAGTCTGTTCAGTTGCTTCGGGGCCCCGAGATGCTTCCATACAAGACCTCTTGAAGCTCATCAGCAGCAGGATCATGTGCAATAAAACCCTCAGAGTTCAAGGTAAAAGCCCCTCTCCGTAACACTTCTCCGGCTCTGACATTGCTCATTGTCCCCCATTGCTCACCTCCTGCCCAGAGCTTTCAGTGAACGAGGGGTGCCCGTTATCAGGGAAACTATGCGCGTGCTCAAGGAACAAGTCCTTCAGGACGCTCAGCTCCTTGGTGAGCAGTTTGATCTTTGCTTCCAGCCTTTCATTCTCCTCCTTCAGCTCGTCCACTCTCTGCTGCGTGTCGTGTGCCTTCTGCTTGCTCTTTAACCTGCTCTTTCTGACTGCCAGGTTGTTGCGGGCTCTCCGCTGCCGGTACTCGTCACTCTCCTTGTTGTGACCCACATTCTTCTTGCTCTGTTTGCTGGGCGCCATGGCCTTGCCACCCCCCGTGGGAGTGAGTTGGTTGACCGGTGGCACTTGATGGGCACTGATGCCTCTGGCACCGGCGTTCTGGAGCGATGCTCCGCTCACTCCATTTTGACCAGCGCTCTCTTGAAGATAAGTGGAAATGACAGACTGCGTGCTCATTTGTCTCAATGACCCCCTGATGGACTGGCTCCTCTTCTCAGCGGTCCTTCCAAGATTGGGAGCAACGTGTCCCGATCTATAGATCCTCACAACCTGCAAAGACACGGCAATAAATCACCATAGCTGGCAGAAGTTGGCCAACCCAATATGTCGTACAAGAACCAGCAACAATCATCTTTTACCTCGGTGCCTACTCCATTTCCCTCAATTCTATTAATATCTAACAACCATCCCTCAGCAATCAAGCCCCACTTCCCTCTTGTACAGAGAATTTCAAACATTCACCATCCTCAAGGTGAAGACATTTCTTCTGACCCATTCCTTGCCCATTAGCCGGTTTACGTTGCGCACTCCATCTTTCTCATAACACCACGAAGCTTTGTTTCATCAGCACACACTAATAAGTGGGGTCACCGGTACTGTATCCAAGTCAATGATACTGGCAGTGAACAGCTAATCACTGCACTATTCTGTTATAGCTTCAAAGATTCAAAGACATGATCTGTTGCTTATTCCTGCTCTCCATTTTCCATCCATTCCTAATCCTCAATGCAGGCCAGTATATTACTCCTCTCTCAAGTAGAAAAACTTGGTATCATAATTTCAAATGGCTCCTTATCAACCTTATAAAAGTTCAATACACCCATTGGTTCATCCTTATTCATTCTGATAATTGCAACCTCAAAAGAGTCAATACCCAATGTGAACTGTTTTTTAAAATTAATCCATAAATCTATAAATGCTCATCAAATCTATTTCTATTTACAAACTGACAGTTACCACTTGTCTCCATGTTCTCCAGAGATGCTGCCTGGCACGCTGAGTTGCTCCAGCACTGTGTCTTTTTTTTGTAAATCAGCATCTGCAGTTTCTTATGTCTATCACTTCCTTCATAGTGGATTCCAGAATTATCCTTCCGATAATGTCAGTCTAGCTGGTCCATATCTCCCAGTCCTTTCTTAAATTGTGGGGTTAAAGCAATTGTTTTCCAGTCTCTGAACTGATGCAGAAGTTCCACAAATTCTGCAAGATGATAAACAGTGCATCCATTATTCCCAGAAACACACCTACGTAAACCCAGGCATGTAGGTCATCAGGTTCCAGACATTTATTGGCTTCTCGTCCTATTCATTTCACCAGATTTTTCTGCTTTACTAATACTATTTCAGCTTCACGTTCACACTGAACCTCTCGTTCCCTCTATTTCCAGGAGATATTTCGCTCTGCCATTTTCTATTCTCCAGTGTAGATTTGCACTAATTTTTACTGTTTTTGCTTTTTTATATATTTATATTATACATTTTAATTTCCTGTGATTCTTGTTCAATTTCACTTGTACTCTTTCCCTTTCCTCATCAATGTCTCGACCTTCTGCTAAACTCTCAAACTTTCCCAATCCTTGTGCTTGCTGTTCCATTTGGCAACACCGGAAGATTCTTCCTCTCCCCTAATATCACCTTTACCTTAGACAGATAGGAAAGGCTGGAATAACTCAGCGGGTCAGGCAGCATATCTGGAGAAAAGGAATAGGTGACATTTCTCCAGAGATACTGCCTGATCCACTGAGTTACTCCAGCCTTTTGTGTCTGTCTTTGGTTTAAATGAGCATCTGCAGTTCCTCCCTACATCACTTTTACCTTCTCTTGTCAAGTTTCTGTGACTTGAGGGGATTTATATGTATTGTGACCAAATATTAATTCTTTAGATTGAGTCATATTTTCCATCACGTAGGCATCTCCAGGAAGCGTTGGGACATTTCATTCAGTTAACAATGATGTCTGAATATATTGTAGGTAGTGCGCTAGAGACTGCTGGGAAGGGCTGGGGAAAAGACAGAGCATGATGCTGGCTCAGCAGGATTAGCCACAGATCAATCTTGCACATGGTGAAGAGAATGGAACAATTACAAGGCAGGGGATCTCAGCTCATTTCATCACCAGTTCCCAACAATTCCCAGAAGCAAACCATTACAACTCAGCAGGACCCATTGTGTCAGGAACTCAGCCTGTTTACTCCAGGCACGAGGGCAAAACAGCATAAACAGAATTAGGCTGCTAATGATCTGGGTGTGCACATATAGTTAACATTTAATGAAGCAATAATCATTTAGGTTTGAAAGCATTTATCAACTTAGATATTTATTTGACATAAAATGGGCATCAATAAGCATGTACGAGGTGAGGCAACTATCAAAATAGTGTGACTCTACCAAAGCAGAGACCAAGGTTCCCAAGCCAACTACTGCACGGAAAATGGCCCTTCAGCCTACCTTGTCTATGCTGCCCAAGTGGGATACTAATCCCACTAGCCAGCATTTGGCGCATAGTCCTCTGAAGCCTTCCTTTCCACAGATCTGTCCAAATATATTTTGAAAGTTATAATTGTTACTACAGCTTCCTCTGTCAGCTCATTCCAGATATGGACTACCCTTTGAGTGAAAAGATTGCTCCATAGGTCCCTCTTAAATCTCTTCCAAGTCACCTTTAGCCTGTGCCCTTTGGTTTTAGAATCCATTACCCTGGGGAAAAGAATGGGAGCGTTCACTTTATCCATACCCCTCATGATCTTGGCGCCTCAATAAGGTCACTCCTCAGCCTCCTACTCTCCAAAGAAAAAAATCCTCTTCCTACTCAACCTCTCCCTAGAGCTCAAGCCTGCAAGACTAGGTAACATCCTGGTGAATCGCATCTGTACCCTTTCCAGTTTAATAGCATTCAATCTATAGCTGTCCATCAACTTCCCTTTTGATTTATTTGTGCCAATCACCTACAACAGGGCAATTTATAGTGACCAATTAACCAATCAACTCATTATCAGGATGAGTAGGCAACTAGAACACCTCAGGTCAAAGGGAGAACATACAAACACCACAAAGACAGCATTGGAGATCAGGATTGAACTTGGGTTGCTGGAGCTGAGAGACAACAGTGCCAACTATATTGCAACCTCTGTGTTTACAGCAGCCTTCACAAATCACTGCCAACAAATCTAGGATACACGATAAACATTTGCTCTTGCAAAATTTGTGAAAAAAGTAACAATTTACATTTCTTAACGCATGTGCAGTTGATAATGCTCTGCGTTAGGGAAAACCGTAATGTGGACTTTCTACAACCTCAACCTCCTTTTACCCTCCCTGTGACGCTGGGGATACCTGAACTGCTGCATTCTGCAGCACAACTGTAACTGAAAGCTACCCAGCTCTGTTATATGCACCTGTCCCTGGTCAATGAAGCTTAGAAAATTAAAGCTTTTCTTAATCATAAACTTTTTTTGTAAAACTTGCAATGCAGCTCGTTGCAATTCAGAAGTTCAGTTCTCCTTAATGAACCCAGAGCATTAGCGACAGGCACTGGCAGAGAGGGTTACTGTTCAAACATGGGTGATTACCACTGGTCTGATGAAGGGATAGACAATAGGTGCAGGAGTAGCCCTTCGAGCCAGCACCACCATTCAATGTGATCATGGCTGATCATTTTCAATCAGTACCCCGTTCCTGCCTTCTCCCCATACCCCCTGACTCTGCTATCCTTAAGAGCTCTATCTAGTTCTCTCTTGAATGCATTCAGAGACTTGGCCTCCACTGCCTTCTGAGGCAGTGAATTCCACAGATTTACAACACTCTGACTGTGAATTCCACAGATTTACAACACTGACTGAAAAGGTTTTCCTCATCTCCGTTCTAAATGGCCTACCCCTTATTCTTAAACTGTGGCCCCTGGTTCTGGACTCCCCCAACATTGGGAACATGTTTCCTGCCTCTAACGTGTCCAACCCCTTAATAATCTTATATGTTTCGATAAGATCCCCTCTCATCCTTCCAAATTCCAGTGTATACAAGCCGAGCCGCTCCAGTCTTTCAACATACGACAGTCCCGCCATTCCGGGAATTAACCTAGTAAACCTACGCTGTATGCCCTCAATAGCAAGAATAGAGAGAGCTGACTGTGAGCACCTACACTGCCCCAGGAGCCTTGCTCTCCTCACACTGTTTCCCAATACTCAAGAATGAATAACTTCTACAAATCAAAACATATACATCCAAACCACAGACACAGCAAGATCGCAGTTTCGATAAGAGTCAGGTCTGGGCATGAAAAGGCTTCATCCTGTTGGTTGGGAATTTTCAAAAACAGCCTAACAACAATGTTGTCTCTGCAATTAGATTTGTTTCCTCATTCCCCTGTCAATGCTCTACTCCCTGCCTCCAGAGAGCAACTCTTGCCAGATCAAGGTTCTCCGCTCTCACAGGCAGGCACCTTCACTTCACCCATCCCCTCCCTCGCTCGTTCTTCCCAAGGGTTCAGGTCGACAACCCCTCTCCAACATTGCTCACCCAGGGGTTGGGAGCGGGGGAAAGTGTTTGCTGTCCCCCACCTCCACATTGCTTGCTGGGTGCTCCATCTCTGTGTGTTATTCCCCCGTTGACAAGGAGCAGTTCCATTTCCCCCGCCCATTATTCACCATCATTGAGAACCCGTCTTCACCTTCCCACTCCTGGATGGGATCTGTCTCCCTCAAAGTACAGAGCCCTGAAAGAGGGACAGTGTTACAATGACACCTCAATGCTGGTCTGACACCCCTTATCCCCAGTGCTCATCTGTTGCCTGTCCTTCAGTTCCCAAGCCACCAGCTCTGGAGTTAATGCTCAAACCTCTTCTACATGACGTTACTCAAAACTAGCCTCTGTCCACATTGTTAGTCATTTGCCCTAACAAATTCCTAATTGGTTATTTCAATGTTTCGTTGGATGATGTTCCATTGAAACTCCTTCTATCATTTCACAAGGTTAACAAGTTGTCTAGATGCAAACTGTGGTTGTCAGAGGCATTCTTCAATTCTACCTCTTCTAACTCTACCCAAGGAGATCATAAGGACGAGACTTTATAAAGTACAAAGTTCCCACTGTGTGTGCTAACTGTGTGGCAGCATCATCTGCAGAGCACCAGGCCCCATATGCATCTACCAGTGCTGGAGGAGCTCCCTGCTGTCAGCACACACATTACCGCAGCCCTATTGCTCAGTATCACTGGGGATCTGTCTCTTTGGAAAAGGAATGGAAAATGGTTAGAAAGTTGTCAGAAAAAAAAGCTCACAATCAGTGTTCGAAAAATTGTCTGACAACTGTTCTCTGGGGCTGTGCCGGCAGTACTCTTCTGTTGAAAAGGAGCCAAAGATGCTGTTTCATACCAAGACCTGCAAACCTAGTGACTGCAGAACAGATGGGAGCGTGTGCTGGGAATCTGGAGCATGTATCTCATGGACATCTTAATCTTATACTTAATCAAACTCCCAGGCATGACCCTGAGAAATCGCAGTTCTGATAACACAACATTCTTGCTTGTTAAGATCTCATTACTAGCTTGCGATTTGTAACTTAAATACTGCAGCTACAGGGAGATCTGAAACTAGGTATTCTGCCTAGTTGATTGACATCAACACTCTCCTCAGGCTTTGCACTACCTACAAGTTCCCAGCCAGAAGCATGAAGGAATCCTCTCCACTTGCCTGGCTCCATTGGTGTTTGAGGAAAAATAAGTTTTCACTGCTTCGTGATGCATGTGACAACAATAAACCAAATCCAAAAGCTCAACAGAGTCCAGGACAATGCAGCCCTCTGAATCAGTAGCTAGCCATCACCTAACATTCACTCTCTCCACCACCAGTGCACCTTGGCTGTGGTACACACAACATACAAGATACACTGCAGTCACTCGGCAAGGCTTATCAAACACCAACCCACAATTTGCATATGAATATAGGAAGTACGGTTAGTAAGTTTGCAGATGACATGAACATTGGTGGTATTGTTGATAGGATGATAATCGCAGGCTACAGGATGCAATTGAGGAGTTGCAGTTGCTGGGGCAGGCAGGAAAATGGCAGATGAAATTTAGGTGTAAGGTGTTGCACTTTGAGATGACAAATAAGGGTAGGACACAGATAAAGCATGGATAAAGCCCCAAGGATTAATTGAGGAGAAAAGGGGAGCTTGAGGTGCAAGTTCAAGGATCCCTGAAGATAGTAATTAGAAGGTGGATAAGACGGTGATGAAGACAAACATGATACGTCTCCATTATCAAAACACAGGATATGAGCAGGAAGGCTGTGGTACACTGTATAAAACGTTGCTTTGGTCACATTTGGAGCATATTTCTGATATCTATTAGAAGGACATGATTCCACTTAAAGTGTGCAGAGGAGATTCACCATGATGATGTCTATGATTGAGTGTTTCAATAATGAGGAGAACTGGGATGGGCTGGATTCGTTTTTGTTGTCGCGGGGCAAACTGAGTGGTGACATGACAGGAAGGGTCCGTAACTATGAGGTCCAGGGATAGAGTAGATAGTACAAAACTTCCCATTCCACAGATGTCCAACACCAGGGGGCATAAAGTCTCTGGAAGGGGAAAAGATCCAGATGGATCCAAGGAGGAATACTTTCACATTGGTCGTTGGAATCTGCAACACATTTCACTAGGTACTCTCACAACAGTCAAGCAGCATCTTGACCGACAAGGCATAGGAGGCTCTAGACCAAGGGTTGTTGTGGGGGATTGATGTAGATAAGTACTTGACCATTGACATGGCCTGGTGGGCCAAAGGGTCTGTTTCTCTCTGCCTGTCCTAGATGGATGTTGCAATTATGGGTGCAGGATGGTAACTAGCATTAAATGCAACGTAATCCTCATTGTGTAGGAGAGCAGGAAGCAGCATCCCATTTCCTCCTATCATATTTCTGTGAAGGTACTCAGGGACATTTTCCTATGGAAAAATCCTCAGGGGCTGTTAGTGTTATATGTAATGTGGTGACTCTGAACAGCGAGAAGCTGTGGTAATACATCACTTGTAAAGGTCAAGACCTTTATCCTCACACTGCAGTTCGAGCAACATTGATCACCAGAGCTACAATATCAAATGAACAGATGGGCAACAACAAGATAAGAGATGTCAAATGTCATGATCAAGACAGTGCCCATTTCCAACAGCTAGGTCTGCAAAGCCTCCCAATGCTTTTCTGACCATGCACATTTTTTAAATAACCTCAAGTCAGTTTGGATTATGGACTGTGGTTGACACATTGCAAATAACTTAAAAATGTATTGAAATATCTCTGCTGGGCATATTAAAGATAATTATTTGAATGCTTTGCTGCATTTTCAAAATTTTCCACTCACTCGAGTCATTTAGGCTGGCCTGAAATCGGACAATTAAGCCTTCACCAGTTATACAGCCCATCAACTCACCTCTCCTCAAGCGCAAGAGAATGCAGCTCAGAGCCTTTCGCTCTACCAGTATAGCACAAACAACTGTCCTACTCCCATTGCCTTCCAGGTACAATGTATAACAAGTGGCGACCACGCTGTTTTTTTCTATTACAAATCTCAAGTTGTGGAGTACAGAGGCAAATAAATAAATGATTGGTCTTTGTCCCAAATATTATGGAGGGCACTGTATCTATCGAAAAGCCTCTTAAACACCACTATCCACCACCACCACTGACAGCATGTTCCAGACACCCACCACTCTGTGCATAAAAAACTTTGCCTGCACATCTCCTTTAAACTTTCCCTCTCTGACCTTACATCTAGGCCCTCTATTGTTTGATATTTCCACCCTGGATAAGAGTTTCACTATCAATCCCATTATGTCATTCATAATTTTACAAAACTTCTATCAGGTCTCCCCTCAGTTTCCGATACCCCATAGAAAACAATCAAAGATTGTCCAACCTCTCCTTATACCTAATACTCTATAATCCAGGTAAGATTTTGGTAAACCTCTCTAAAACCTCCACATCCATCCTGTAATGTGGTGACAAGAACTGCACACAATATTGGTATTGGTTTATTTATTACTGCAAATTTGGCCTAATCAAAGTTCTATAAACCGCAACACAACGTCTTGCCTCTTACAATTAATGCCCCAATGATGTGGGGCATTGGACAGCAGTGATGTGGAGTGCTGCATCAGCCACTTCATAATGTCATGAGCAAACTGAATTACCCGCACACTGATCCATGAAGTAATCTACTATTTTTGGATATCTCAAAACTATTCAATACCCAGGATGTACCAATGGTACTTTTCCCTAGGGCTCAAGGTACATTCTAGATAATTCACACATGGAAGGGCATGATCTAGGTTCATTCAAATAGAATGGATAAGGGAGAGCCAGTGGATGTGGTGTATCTGGACTTTCAAAAAGCCTTTGACAAGGTCTCACACAAGAGATTAGTGTGCAAAATTACAGCACAAGGGATATGGGGAAAAAGCAGGAACGGGATACTGTTTTTAGATGGTCAGCCTTGATCACAGTGCTGGCTTGAAGGACCAAATGGCCTACTCCTACACCTATTTTTCTATGTTTCGATGTTTCTACTGAGGCTATTTTGCAGTGAAAGAGTGCAGTGCGTAAGTGCATCAAACTCCTTCAGTAATGCTTTATCAAAAGTCCAGTGAACACATTGAGTATTTTGTATCAGAATACAAAACTTCCAGTTAACTTTCTTGGGGTATTGTATACATATTGAGTATTGATTTGAATAGACCATACATTTCATCCCATATTTCTGGTTGCCAGTGTAACCATAATTCAGTCCCATATGCCCCCTTTTTTTGCTGCAAAATAATTCCAGGGGCTAGTTTCAAGGAGATGGGAGTAAGTGTATCAACAGATAACATAAAGCTAAGTGTGTTTACATTGGTTTATAAGACTAGAGAGGAACCATCCACAAAGAAATCACAGAATGACACAACATGGCCTGAGATACTTAGAGGAAAAATATTGGTCTAGAACTGTCCCAGCACTTTCAAATACTCTTCAATTAGTATCCCCTTCCCCCTCTCGGTCATTCAACCTGCTGTTTCTTCAGTATTCTGTGGGAGGGTGTAGCAGTTGTGTTGCTAGAACAGTAACACTCAGAACTGTAAATTATGAAAGGAGCTGTTAGTAGAAAAGTTAACATTCAGAGTTCTTGAGAACAAAATCTCATCATACACGTTGGAGATTTTTAATTCATTACATAAACTTGCAATTAAATGTAAACTTTAGTGATGGTGACAGAGAAACTACCCAATTATTATACATAAGAAAATCGAGCTTACTGCAGGGATAGGAAATCTGCCATCATTCAAAGAATGGCCCAATGTAACTCTAGAACCAAATCAATTCAGTCAATTCCCAACTTCCCTCCGAAATGGCTTGGTAAGCCACTTGATACATGGACAATAAATGTTATAGGGAAATGGTGCAGAGCTAAAAGATTAGCTCTGATCTCTTAGAACAGTAGAGCAGGTAAGAAGGGTTGAATAGCCGACATGTTGCTATTTTGATGCTTAATGTACCCACAACTCTGCAAATAACGAAAAAAAAACTTTCCTTCAACTATTTATCCAAATCTCGTTTGCAAGTCCCTGTTAAATCCCACCCCATCTCAGTCAGGGTATTTCAGATATCAATTTTTCCACTGCCTCTTCTTTTGCAATGATGGCAACCGTTTCAGATCTCAGCTGCTGGTTTGATGCAAGCTGAATGCAAGACCTATAATCAGGAGTGATCAGACAAGCACTCACAAGAAATCCCCCACCGTTGCAAATACGTTATGTACAAGACTTCAGAATTTGAAAACCTTTCAACGTTACCAATATCAGTCACCAAACAAACTTTCTTACTCCTTCAGTTTGTCTGACATAACTAATACACTGTGAAATGAAAAGTTTTCCACTTAAATTTACCCTATAATCTTCAGTAGTGAGGATTTACAAAAACGTTCTGCCAAAATGAAGTACAAAAGGCTTAAATTTTACACAAGTCATCTGGCCTCAAAAGTGCTGAAGAGTTGCAGAATTTGACCTGAAGGCAAATTGACACGTGGAAGTCACTGAACTTCCTCGGGAACCAAGAAACAGAATTAATATTATGATATTCAAGAAAATGACAACTCACTCATGATAGTATCTTGCAGAATAAACAATTCGGTATTCTGCAGTCTCTGCATTAATATGATGAACCATATTGTTTAGATACAGTTATACAAGAAACAGATGTAATGTTTCAGGTTGATGATCTTTCATCAAACTGGGAAAGTGTGAAAACAAACAAGCATGTTTTAAGTTTCAGGGAATGGCGAGGGTTGGAGAGAACAAAGAGATGGAGACCAAGAGAATATAGATGATGCAAACACATTGGTGATTTCTGAAAAAAGGATTATGAATGCTTGTTCATCACGGCTGATGTTGGAGGGCTGATGTTGAAAAGGGGAGGGGCAACGAGACCTGGGTGCCCTTGTACATCAGTCACTGAAAGTAAGGATGCAGGTACAGCAGGCAGCGAAGAAAGCTAATGGCATGTTGGCCTTCATTGCGAGAGGATTTGAGTTTAGGAGCAAGGAGGACCTACTGCAGTTGTACAGGGCTCTGGTGAGACCACACCTGAAGTATTGCATGCAGTTTTTGTCTCCTAATTTGAGAAAGGACATTCTTGCTATTGAGGGAGTGCAGCATAGGTTCACCAGGTTAATTCCCAGGATGGCGGGACTGACATATGATGAAAGAATGGGTCAACTGGCACGTATTCACTGGAATTTAGAAGGATGAGAGGGGATCTTATAGAAACATATACAATTCTTAAAGGATTGGACAGGCTAGATGCAGGAAAAATGTTCCCCATGTTGGGGGAGTCCAGAAGCAGGGGTCACATTTTAAGAATAAGGGGTAGGCCATTTAGGACTGAGATGAGGAAAAACTTCTTCAACCAGAAAATTGTGAATCCGTGGAATTCACTGCCACAAAGGACATTGGAGGCCAATTCACTGGATGTTTTCAAGAGAGAGTTAAACTTAGCTCTTAGGGCTAAAGGAATCAAGGGATATGGGGAAAAAGCAAGAATGGGGTACTGATTTTAGATGATCAGCCATGATCATATTGAATGGCGGTGCTGGCTTGAAGAACCAAATGGCCTGCTCCTACACCTATTTTTCTATGTTTCCTATGTTTCTATGTAAACAGGAATGAGTACAAAAATATTTTCCAGGATCTAGCATGGTCTGGAGGAGTTGAGCTACAGTGATAGTGTAATTTGAGCTGGATAGTCTAATTTTCTTCCCTGCAGCATTGGAGGCTGAGGGATGATATTCAGAGGTATATAAAGTCACGAGTGGTACAGATAAGATAACTAGCCACAGCCTTTACCCAGGCTACAAGAGTTAAAACGAGAGAGCATAGGTTTAAGGTGAGAGGGAAAAGATTTAAAAGAGACCTGGGGAGATACTTTTTTCAAATGGACGCTGGGTGGTGAGTACATGTCAATTATGACATTTAAAAGGCAGTTAGACAGGTCCATGGATAAGAAAGGCACTGTCAAGTAGGACTCAGCCGATGACACTCAGCTTTACCTCCCCCTGAAACCCAACAACCAGTCAAATTTAAACAGCCTCTTACACTGCCTTGAGGACATAAAATGTTGGATGGCACAGAACTTCCCCCCCCCCCCCCCCCCGACTCCATCAAATTGATAACAGGCAGTCTTGGAAGTCTATCCTGCCTAGTCAAACCGCATGTCAAAAACCTCGGCATGATATTTGACTCTGCATTAAAATTTGATAAGCAAGTCAACGCTGTGGTAAAAGCCAGCTTCTTCCAACTTCGAACCATAGCTAAAATCAAACCTTTCCTCCAATTCGACGACACAGAAAAAATCATTCACGCTTTCATTTCCTCCCGCCTAGACTACTGCAACTCCCTATACACTGGGATCAGCCAATCTTCCCTGTCCCGCCTGCAACTGGTCCAAAACGCCGCAGCGAGACTCCTGACGGGTACCCGTAAAAGGGACCACATCACCCCGATTCTGGCCTCTCTCCACTGGCTCCCTGTACGGTACAGAATCAACTTCAAGCTCCTCCTATTCACGTATAAAGCCCTAAATGGACACTCCCCCCCCACATCAAAAATCTTCTAACCCCCCTCTCTAACTCCAGGTCCCTCAGGTCGGCCGACTTGGGGCTACTCACTATCCCGCGGTCTAGGCTTAAGCTCAGGGGTGACCGCGCTTTTGTGGTTGCAGCTCCTAGACTGTGGAACAGCATCCCTCTCCCCATCAGAACTGCCCCCTCCATCGACTCCTTTAAGTCCAGGCTCAAAACCTATTTCTACTCCCTAGCGTTTGAGGCTCATTGAGGAGGCGCTGTGAACTGTTTGCGTGCTACTGTATGTTTCATTTTTTTTTCCATTGGAACCTAATCAGATGTACAGCACTTTGGTCAACGTGGGTTGTTTTTAAATGTGCTATACAAATAAAATTGACTTGGCTTGACTTGACTTGACTAGCTCTGTTAAGCAAGTTGGTCAGCATGGAAGAGTTGGGCCAAAGGGCTATTTCCACGCTGTACTGCTCTATACTCTAAATATTGTTTTGACAATGAAACAGAACATTATGTCAGTTCCAGGACTAAAGGGAAGAAAATCAAATAATTCAAACCTGCCAATATCAAGCTAATAAAATTTAAAACATTTTTCTAATAGATTTTTAAGAATCAGTTTGAAAGCGTGAAGTTGAATCATTCTATGAACTGCCTATTCCAATATGAAATGTACATAGTTCATAAAAGATCCATTACAGCACAGAAGGTAGCCTTTGCCTTGTAAATTATTCCCTTAAGTCTTATCCAATTTTGTTTTAAAAGCCTTGATCAACTCATCTTCTACTATCCCTGCATATTTGTCCTGCATTTACTCTCTCTACGCTCACAATTGTGCAGCCAAATTTGGCTCTAACTGCATCCACAAGTTTGCAGATGACACCTCTGCAGTGGGCCGGATCACAAACAATGATGAGACGGAGTACAGGATGAAGATGGAGAACTTAGTAACATGATGTTAGGACAACAACCTCTCCCTCAATATCAGCAAGACGAAGGAGCTAGTTATCAACTTCTGGAAGCGTGGAGGAATACATGCACCAATCAGCATCAAAGGTGCTGAAGTGGAAATGGTTGAATTCCTTGGTATTAATATTACCAACGATCTGTGGAGGACCAACCACATTAATACGACAGCCAAGAAGCCACACCAATGCCTCTGCCACCTTAGAAGACAGAGGAAATACTGCATGTCTCCAACGACGCTTAAAACATCTACAGGTGGACCATAGAAACCATATTGTCGGGCTATATCACAGCTTAGTTTGGGACAGCAAGAAATTGCATATTGTGGATGTAGCCCAGCTCATCACACAGATTACATGGCCCACCATCGACACCATCTACATTTCACGCTGCCTCAAAATAGCAGCCAAAATAATTGGTCATTCCTTAATCTCCCTGTTCCCTTCAGGCAAAAGGCACAGAAACTTGCAAGGGTGCACCACCAGACTTAAGAACTGCTTCTTCCCCTCTGTTATTAAGCTTTGATAAGCTAAGGTACTCCGGTTCACCTCTACCTTATTGTGGATATTGGACTTTGTCTATGGAACTGTACCATGGAACATTATGCTACAATGCTAAGAAATTTGTGTTTGGTAGATTATTTCTTTGTTGTAACAATGCTTCTTGGCAATAAATCTTATACCGTTGGAAAGCCTGTTTATTTCCCTTTTAAATGGTGCCACATTTGTAAGGAACATGCATTTGTGGGATGAGCAGCAGAGCTGAGTATATGGGTTGCGCCCACAAAATATTTGCCAAATCTTCTCTGCCAATGCCAAACAGCTTATTCTGCTGTTCCTATTGACTCTTGTTTTGAGCTTCTGGTACCCCCCAGGTGCTGACAATCAGGTGCCTGATTGGCACCTGATTGGCAGCATCTGTGAGCATGGGCCCTGCTACAGTGGTCAGTAGGTGTCTGCTCCAAGAATCGGCATGCCACGTTTGACTGATCTGGATAGGGCCCGTGCGATAGGGCAACTTCAAGCTGGTGTTCCGCAAAACCAAGTTGCGGCATTATTTGGAGTGAGCCCTAGTACCATCTCCAAAGTGAAGACTAAGTTCCATATAACGGGGGATGTCAGAGACAGGCCGCGAAGTGGGCGTCCCAAGAAGACGACACCCGAAGAAGACCGTTTCCTCACCCTGTCAGCACTTAGGAACCGTAGGCTGTCTTCTACAGATTTGCAGTCAAGGTTTGCAGGACCTCCAATCTCATAGTTCCCCAGCCCCGCACGGCCCGATTCTACCTCCTACCCAAAATCCACAAACACAATTGTCCCGGCAGACCCATTGTCTCTGCCTGCTCATGCCCCACCGAACTTATCTCTACCTACCTCGACTCCATCCTATCCCCCCTGGTCAAATCCCTCCCCACCTACGTCCAAGACACCTCACACGCTCTCCATCTCCTGGATAACTTCCGGTTCCCAGGCCCCAACTCCCTCATTTTCACCATGGATGTCCAGTCACTCTACACTTCCATCCCCCACAAGGATGGTCTCGAAGCCCTCCGTTTCTTCCTCGACCGTAGAACCAGCCAATCCCCATCGACCAACACTCTCCTCCGCCTAGCAGAGCTGGTTCTTACCCTCAACAACTTCTCCTTTGACTCCTCCCACTTCCTCCAAACCAGAGGCGTAGCTATGGGCACTCGCATGGGCCCTAGCTACGCCTGCCTCTTTGTCGGGTACGTCGAACAATCCCTGTTCCAGACGTACACTGGCCCCATCCCCGAACTCTACCTCCACTACATCGACGACTGCATTGGTGCTACCTCTTGCACCCATGCAGAACTCACTGACTTTATACACTTCACCTCCAATTTCCATCCTGCCCTTAAATATACCTGGACTATCTCTGACATCTCCCTCCCGTTTCTGGACCTCACCATCTCCATCACAGGAGAAAAACTAGTGACGGACATTTATTACAAGCCCACCGACTCGCACAGCTATCTGGACTACACTTCTTCCCACCCGGTCTCCTGCAAAAAGTCTATCCCCTACTCCCGATTCCTCCGTCTACGCCGCATCTGCGCCCGGGATGAGGTGTTTCAGACTAGGGCTTCCGAGATGTCCTCGTTTTTCAGAAAACGGGGCTTCCCCTCCTCCATTATAGATGAGGCTCTCACTAGGGTCTCTTCTACATCCCGCAGCTCCGCTCTTGCTCCCCATCCCCCCACTCGCAACAAGGACAGGATCCCCCTCGTTCTCACCTTCCACCCCACCAGCCAGCGGATCCAACATATCATCCACCAACATTTCCGTCACCTACAACAGGACCTCACCACTGGCCATATCTTCCCATCCCCTCCCCTCTCTGCGTTCCGCAGAGACCGTTCCCTCCGCAACTCCCTGGTCCACTCGTCCCTTCCTACCCAAACCACCCTAACCCCGGGCACTTTCCCTTGCAACCGCACGAGATGCAACACCTGTCCCTTTACCTCCCCCCTCAACTCCATCAAAGGACCCAAACATTCTTTCCAGGTGAGACAGAGGTTCACCTGCACCTCCTCCAACCTCATCTATTGCATCCGCTGCTCTAGATGTCAACGTATCTATATCGGCGAAACCAAGCGCAGGCTCGGCGATCGCTTCGTTGAACACCTGCGCTCGGTCCGCATTAACGCAACTGATCTCCCGGTGGCCCAGTACTTTAACTCCCCCTCCCATTCCCAGTCTGACCTCTCTGTCATGGGCCTCCTCCAGTGCCATAGTGAGGCCCGCCGGAAATTGGAGGAGCAGCACCTCATATTTCGCCTGGGCAGTTTGCAGCCCGGTGCTATGAACGTCGACTTCTCCAACTTCAGATAGCTCCTCTGTCCCTCCCTTCCCCTCCTCCTTCCCAGAGCTCCCTCTATCTTCCTGTCTCCACCTATATCCTTCCTTTGTCCCACCCCCGACATCAGTCTGAAGAAGGGTCTCGACCCGAAACGTCACCCATTCCTTCTCTCCCGAGATGCTGCCTGACCTGCTGAGTTACTCCAGCATTTTGTGAATAAATCGATTTGTACCAGCATCTGCAGTTATTTTCTTATACTAAGGTTTGCAGGACGATATGGCCGACGGCTCTCTGCCCAGACAATTCGGAACAGACTGCACGCAGCCGATCTCCGGTCTCATAGGGCTGCCAGGAGGCCTGCCATGACTGCCCTTTACCGTCAGGCCCGTTTGCGCTGGTGTCGGCAACACGTGCACTGGAACCTGAACATGTGGAGGAACGTTATGTTCAGCGATGAGTCCAGATTCTGCCTACGGCAGTTGGATCATAGGGTCAAAGTGTGGAGAAGACGCGGAGAACGCTATGCTGATTGCTGCACCGATAGAGTAACATCTTTTGGTGGAGGCAGTGTGATGGTGTGGGGCGGCATCTCCCTCACTGGAAAAACGAGGCTTGTCATCATTGGAGGCAATCTCAATGCAGAGAGATATCGAGATGAGATTCTGCAACCAGTGGCAATCCCATATCTCCACAGTCTGGGACCGAACTCTATCCTCCAAGATGACAATGCTCGCCCCCACAGAGCAGGGTTTCTCAGAGACTACCTCCAGAATTTGGGAGTGGAGAGGATGGAATGGCCTGCCAGCAGTCCTGACCTCAACCCCATTGAACTCTTGTGGGATCAGCTTGGGCGTGCTGTTCGTGCCAGAGTGACCAACACAACCACGTTGGCTGACTTGCGACAAATGCTGGTTGAAGAATGGGATGCCATCCCACAACAGTGTGTGACCAGGCTGGTGACCAGCATGAGGAGGAGGTGCCAGGCTGTTGTGGCTGTGTATGGTTCTTCCACTCTGAGCTACTGAGGCTCCTGTTTATTAAATGAATAAATTGTTAAATTGCCAATATGTCTTGTTTCTTCAGACTTCAATCATCCAATCCACCAAACAACACCGAACAAGAGTCAATGGCAGAATAAGCTGTTTGGCATTGGCAGAGAAGATTTGGCAGATTTTTCATGGGCGCAACCCACATACTCAGCTCTGCTGCTCATCCCACAAATGCACGTTCCTTACAAATGTGGCACCATTTAAAAGGGAAATAAACAGGCTTTCCAACGGTATAAGATTTATTGCCAAGAAGCATTGTTACAACAAAGAAATAATCTACCAAACACAAATTTCCTTACTTTTTGTGCTATGTTTATATTCTGTACTTTGAATCTTTCCCTTTACCTATTGTACTTGAGTTTGTTTTGATTGTATTGATGTATAGTATTATCTGATCAAATTAGATAAAATGGAAACTGATCAGATAGCATGCAAAACAAAGCTTTTCACTGTACCTCAGTACACGTGATAATATTAAACCTAAACCTTTAACTGGTGTCCCATAGTTTTCAAATTATTCATTAATAGAAACAGCATTCCTCTATTTACCATATCTAAACTGTCATTATCTTGTATATCTCCAGAATATATCTTTTCTAGACCAGTTTAAAACTGCTACTGAAATCTCTCATCCCTGGATCATTTAAATAACCATTGTCCTCATTTTCTCTTGGATGATCACAATGTTCTCCAAGTATGTAATGACCAGAACTGGCCATACAACTCTAGCTTTAGCTTAATCAATGTTTCATAAAAGTTCAACATAATCACCCTACTTTTTCTCCCTCCACAAATCCAAGAAGCACATATGCTTTACTGACCACTTTATCAACACATCCTGCCACTTTGAACGATTTATGCACATAAACACCCAGATCCTTCTGTTCCTGCACAGCCTTTACAACTGTGTATCTAGCCTCACCTCTTTCCTTCTGGCAAAAAGCATCACTTCACACTTGGGATTAAAATTCCATCAGCCATTGGTCTGCCAAATGAGCCAGCCTATACCCTCCTGCTGTTCCTCTCCTTTTCGTTGTTCCCATGCCTCGAAGTTTCAAATCACTTTCAAATTTTACTTATATACTCATCTTCAAGCCATTCGTGTATTATTACAAAAAGCAGTGACCCCAATATTGATTCCTGGAGATGTCACTGCCTGCTATCTCCCAATCCGAAAGATATTAACTATGACTCGTTGCTTTACATTTTTGAGGCAAGATTTTATCCACAGTGCTACTGAACTCTTAACTTAATGGGCCTCAGTTTTGCTATATAGTCTTTTATTGGAAAACGTTACCCGATAATCTATAAGGACAGTGTTGACTTTGCCTGGATAATTGCAAAAGCTTTTAAAATATTTGCTGTATTCTGGCTTTTCAGGAATGCTCTATATTTATTGGTTTTCAAAACTATTAGGTTATTTCAGTGCATTGTCATAACCAGGCTTGACCGAGTTTGCAATGTCCTTTTCTAAAGAACACGTGGAATCAGACTGGATAGGATGAAATTGTTTTCCTTGAAGCAATTTTCCTTCAATGACTGAGATATACAAGATTATGAGGAGCAAAAATGGGGTTCCGAGCAAGAAACTATTCTCCACAGCAGAGGTGTCTAAAATCAGAGTGCTTTGGTTTTGAGGAAGAAGGGTGGTTGGAATTTCAAATCCACTATTCAGAGAGCTGCCAAACAACATTTAAGTGTCGAACCAACAAGGCATAAAATACTATCCTGCTTTTGTTCTATATGACATAGATTTTTTTAAAGTAATAAACTGGTGACTCTAAGGTTACTAATAATAACTGACAGCACTGATGTTATTCTAAATTTAGCTAAACCAAATTTAAATTCACAACTGCTTTGATGAGATTTGACCTGTCTCTAGGGTAGGCCATCACCAGACTTTGCATTACCAGACCAGCAATATAGCCACAATGCTAACATAACCCTTAAGCAAATATGTACAATACAGAACAACAATATTCATAATATGCCTTGGGTACAAAAGTTTCCTCAAGGTCTCAAACAGGAGACAACAACATGATGTTGTCAACAAAAGGAGCTCAATGAGATGTATTGAAAGGAACTGTGGAATGCAAAGTTTGGGGAGGGAGCAGTGCTACAGCAGATGGTTTAGTAGCAACCATAGACACATGGTACAGAAACACAAGAGGGTGAAGACAGATGTTGTAGCTGCAAGAGAGGATATGGACACAGCATTATATAGGTAACCCATGGACAGAGCTGAAGGGTAGAACACAAGAAGATAGCAGGCAGAAAATTCACTGGTCCCTCGGATGGCTCCAAGACCTGGGGCATCTGGTGCAAAGATTGTGATGGTGCAGTGGTAGGGAACAAGACTGGAATCAAGTAATAGGCTCAGATAGGACTCACGCTAGAATCATGCGCATGGTAACAGGCCTTTTGGCCCAACTTGCCCCTGCCAACTAAGATGCTCCATCTAGACTAGTCCCACCGACCCATGTTTAGAGCATACCATTCTAAACCTTTCCTATCCATGTACTAATTAGAAAAAAATCTGAAAGATACCATCTCAGACATTCAGGGAATCAGAAAACCTAGCAGTGAAGATCACACAGTACATAGGATTCTCTCTGGAGCTGGCAAAGCCCCCCAGGGTCATTGGTTGGTGGGGAGGGTGATTTGTGAGGTTCTACTCAGTGCGGCCAGCCATGCTTTGAACAGAGCAATATTTGTGGATATCCAAACTGCCATAACACATAATGGAACCATTCTTTCCATGATGCTTGTGTCAATTCTTTGAAGCAGCTCTCAAATTACTCCTTCGTCCCTTCTCTTTCACCAATTGCTTTAAGAATTAATTTAATGTCCTTTTAAAGGTTACTATTGTGTTTCTCCCACTCATTTCAGCAGAACATCCCAGATCATGACAATGGTTGTCAAGTAACCCTTTGGTTCTTTTGCCATTCATCCACTTCTCTCCACTTTCTACATCCCTCATCCTGGACACAAACAATCCAGAAGTATCTATTAACAGCCCACTGATTCTCATTTATCTTGACTACACAACCTGCCTTCTCTCAGTTTCTCCGTCTCATCTGTTTCAAGGTGAGTTTTTCTGTTCTAGGACTTCCGAAATGCTCTCCTCCTCCAGGAGACATGACTGCCACTCTGCTGTAGTTGATTGAGCCCTCAGTCATACTTACTCCATTTCCTGGATCTCTGCTCTCACCCCACCATTTGCAAAACAGAAGAGAGAGTTCCCTTGGTCCTCACCTTCCACCCCCACTAACCTCCGCATCCAGCAGAAATCTAACATAAGTTACATCCATCCCACCCACCCACCAGATTTCCACAGAGACCACTCTCTCCCCTTGTCTGCTCATCTCTCTCCATCCCCAGCAATAATGGGAGCGCAACATTGGTCCCTGCAACTCTTCCTCACCATCATCCAGGGAGCCTTCGGGGTGAGGTAATGTTTACCGGGCACCTTCTTCAACCACGTCAATTGCATTTGGTGCTCTCCATGTGGCCTGGTCTACATTGGTGTAACCAATCATAGACCAGGCAACTGTTTTGCAAAATACCTACGCTCTGTCCACAATGGCCACGTTGAGCTTCTAATTGAAAGTCATTAACCCCTCTTCCCATTCTCACTCTGACCTGTCTGTCCTCAGCCTTTTCCACTGCCACAGCGAGGCCAAGCACGAACTACAAAAACACCTCATATTCCATATAGATAGCCTTTAACAAACACCAATGAATATTTCTAGTTTTTGGTGGCACACATCCAGTGCTTTATTCCCACTCTGACATAGATACATACATAGACATATCTACCCCTTCCTTTGTTCACTTTTTTCATTCCCCTTCCCCCTCCCCAATTACCTAGATAAGTTACCCTCACTCACCTGGTTCCATCTGACTATTATCCTTCCTTGTCTGATTCCACGTCACCTTCTAGCCTCTATCTCTACTCTTCTTCTCTTCTCCACCCATCTGATCCCACCTATCACCCAACAGCCTCTATCTCGTGAATGTTATTCCATAACTAGAAAAGTAATGAAAGCAGTCTTCTGAATATTTGTGTTTAAGGATCAGAGTATTTATGTTCTGTAAAGCAATCTTGTTAGTGAATGAAGTGTGTCATGACTGGCTCCACCTGCCCATCATCACCAACCTCATCTGGTTCTAACTACCAATGCTGCTCTAACCTCCCCCTGTCATCTCTCTGCACTGACCATCATCATCCCTTTTCACTCTCAGTCTTGATGCAAGATCGCAAGCCAAACATCAATTATTCTTTTGCCACCACAGATGCTGCTTCACCCATTGACTTCTTCCAGAAGTGTGTTTTCCTCTCCAGATTTCAGCATTTGTAGTTTATTTTGTCCCTGCACTAATAAACCTGGACCAACCAGTATTTTAAGCACAAAATATAAATAAATTCTAAAGCCTTCAAAAAAAAAAGTCAAACAAACTCAAAATTGTGACACACTTCATTCGGTAATAACGTCTCTTTACAGAATGTAAACACACTGATCCTTAAACACAATTGTTCAGGAGACCAGTTTGATTACATTTCTAATTATGGAATAATATTCCTAGTTTAAGCCTCACCCTTTAACATCACTCTGATCAACACAGCACTCCCTCCATGCTGCACTTAAGATTTTATGAGCTTACATTCTGAGGTGGGGACTGAACCCAGGACCAACTGTTCCAGAGACAAAAGTACCATAAACAAACAATCATACTGACCTCAAAGGGTGGAGTGCTGCTGGCTCAACCTGAGTCACCTGCAGAAGAGGCATGAACCAAAGTGTGACATAGCTGGTGGTGTACTGGCAAATTAAGGGTGAAGAGACGTTGTTACTGTGTTGCAGCCAATCCCCCACATCCACTGTCAGCACACTGATCACTTCCTCCACAGGTAGCCAGGAATGATGCAATCTTCAGCAATTATTTCCACAACATGCATTAAGTATTAGAGGCCGACTTAGTTCCCAGATAAATCCAAACAGCACTACCTAGCACTCACACAGCCAGCCCATTACAAACAGACTACAGAACTAACTTCTGTAACAGTTTTTTTTTAAAAAGACTGTGGTAACATCATTCTCAAGAAGAGTCTGACATCTCCAAAACATCTCAGAGCCCATATATAGTTCAGGTTAGCACTCTATCCGAATGGCAGCACATCTTAAATCATAGCTCTCCCTCAACACTACATTGCAGGTTTACCACGGGTTAGTAATACAAGTGAAAAATCAAAAACTGTTGCTGCTGTACATCTAAAATAAAATAGAAAAAGCTGTAAACATTCAGCAGGTCAGGTTGCATTTACAGAAATAAGTTAACCTTAAATTGGGGAAAGAGCAGGGGAGATTTACCAGGATCAAAATAAAGACCTTCTGGAGGAACCCAGTGGGTCAGGCAGCATCTGTGGAGGGAAATGGCAGTTGATATTTTGGGTTAAGAGTCTGCATTAGACTGATGCAGGGTCTTGACCTGAATCGTCGACTATCCCTCTGCCACCAAAGATGCTGCCTGATTCAGTTAGTTCCTCAAGCAGTTTGTTTTTTTACTCATATTTTCAGAACCTGTAGATTCTTGTGTTTCCAGCGCTTTACAAAGCAAAGGTGTCCAAAATAAAGGGTATATGTTTATGGAAAGTGGTAAGGAATTTAGAGTGGAATCCGAAAATGGATATTTACCCAAAGCTAGTTTGAATCTGGAAGAGGTAGCCTGTGTGTGTGGTGAAGGCAAGCACTCTCTCAACACTTAGGGAGTATCTGGACTAGCACTTCACCAAGGCCATGGACTAAGTACTGATAAATGGTTTTAGTATGGATGGGTATTTAATGGTTGATGAACACACTAGGCTGAGGGGGGAAGTTTCAGAGCTGTGCGACTTGAGGAAATATTATTTACTTCTCTTTCCACATATTTGTCGGGCCTGCTGAGACTTTCTGGCATTCTTTTTTTAATTTTAAATATTCAAGTCTCTATAGTGGAGCTGAACACTAGGATATCTTCGCTGAGAGATGAGAGCACTTTCAATGTTGATACTACGGAGATACAAGGAACTGCTGATGCTGGTTACAAAAAACAGACACGTGCTGGAGTAACTCAATCAGTAAGGCAGCATCTCTGGAGAACATGGGTATGTGATGTTGGATCGGGATCCTTCTTCAGACATGTCGATACTATCATGCTTTGTATCTGTACTTCTGAGATGATGCACTATCCTTTGTTTAAATTGTCAATACCAATGAATATTTGTACAAAAGGAATCTGGGTATTCTGGCTCAAGCGACAAAGAAAATATGCGGGAGGGGAGGACCAAGCAATTAAAATGGCAAATGGTGTGCTGGGTCCATGGCCTTTCAGGTAACAATTGTTCAAGTACAATGCAAGTACTGTGTATTCTTGGCTCTTTACCTGGGAAAGGATTTCCTTGGCTGGGAGTCATTGTAACATAGATTTTCATGACCAATTCCTGGAATGAGAGATGTCTTAGGGGGAGCAATGAGAAAGCCTGGTTTCTTGTTGCCAGAATTTAGAATAATGCATAAAAGTAATCCAAGGAGGCAAATGCTGGAGACTGTTTCTTTTGGTGGAGATAGCCAAGGATAACTTGGGAACACAATGACTTGGATGGTTGTTGGTTGCAGAGAACACAAAAAATGATGGAGTTGTGGACAATGAAGAATGCTATCAAAGCATACAGTAGGATTTTGATTAGTTACAAAGAGGGGCAAAGAATAGTCGATGTGATTTAATCTGACCACGTCTGAGGTGTTGCACTTTTGGGGGGGGTCACAGTATGCAATTAATTTCAGGACTCACAGCCGCATTGATGTACAGAGGGATCTTGGGGGGCAAGTTCGTAATCCCTGTATCAACACAAATAGAGAGTGATAAAGAAAGCGTATGGTCTGCTTGCCTTCACTGGTTGGAACATTGTGTATAAGAGTCAGGAAGTCATGTTGGAGCCTTGGTTCAGCGGCATTTGGTGTACTGTGTGCGGTTCTGGTTGCCCCATTACAGAAGGATGAGGAGGCCTTGGACAGGGTGTAGAAGAGGTTTAGTGGGACCAATATATTATTACACTGAATTCTATAGAACTTGGCATTAGGTCCAAATAGTCCATGTCAACTTTTCTGTTTTCTATAAATCTCCTCCATCCTTACTCCATCTCATCTCAAACACATTTTATAAGAAAGTCTTGGAAAACATACAGACTGGGCCACTGGTGGGGATAGATCAGACACCTGATTTTCAGCTTGAGGCTGAAAAGTTCCCTGGTGAAGCTCCATTTGAAGCTATGTACCATGTTTCATATCATCTTAGAAAATTGACTAAATATATGGATTTAAGCAAATTATAGAGAATAAGATACATGACACTCCAATAGCTATAGTCCAAGCCTGGTCCATTAAGTCAAAAGCAAAAAGCTAAAATATCATAACAAGCACATGCAATTCACTTTTCCACAACATAGAATAGTTAATAATGTGACCAATCAGACAAAATGCTCAGCAGCTGTCAATGAAGGAATTACAGAGGCATTAAGAATTTGATCAAAGATACATTTTAACAATTTCTTCCGAAAGGAAAGGTTGAGAGATAAGAAGAGAAATCCAAACTTTAGGGCCTTGGCAGCTAAAGGCACAGCCACCAATGGGAGAGACAAATAGCGAGACAGAGAGGCAGGAATTGTTGAAGCACTGCCCTCACAGGGTTAGAGTTTATTATCATTGTTACATGGTTTAAATCATGAAACACATTCCCAACAGCACTGTGGGAACACTGTTACTACCTGAGCTGTGATATTTGAAGATGGCAGCTCATCCAGGTCTTCAATGGCTAGGAATGCTGGCTGTGCTAGTGATACCCATATCGTGGAGTACGAATAAACAAAAAACAGTTGGAAGAGAAGGCATAATGGAAGAGAAGAAATGCTAAGGAGCCAATGAAGCATTTGATTGGTATCGGTTGTGAAAACAACACATTCCCAGGAGGAATACAAGAAGTGCAGGAAAGTACTTGAAAATAAATTTAGGAGGGCAAAAATGGGTCATGAAATACTATTGGCAGATAAGATTAAGGTGAATGCCAATGTATTCTATAAATATATTATGAGGAAGAGAATAAGCAGGAAAACAATAGGCCCTCTTCGGGACCAGAGGGGCAATCTGTGCATGGAGCTTTAGGATTTGGTTGGCCTAAGGATGCCCCAAGTGAAAATTTATCTTCTGTATTCACCAAAAATATTGCGATAGGAGAGTTCAGAGCAAGGGCATGTTGGCATTAGAAAGAAGGGCTGCGTCTTGGGATGCAAAAGGCAGAAATCTACCTGGATCTAAGTGAGATGTTTCCTATGCTGCCATAGGAGGCAAGGGAGAGGATTGATATGCTTCAAATGGCCATTTTTTTGCATCATTCTTAGCCATGGGTGAAGCACTGAATTGACAGGAGGATACCCAATGTTGACCTCTTATTCAAGAAGGGCAGCTGGGACAAACCAAGTAACTATAGGGCAGCAAGTCTAACGTCAGTGATGGGGAAATTACTAGAAAAATTCAAAGGTAAAGGAATTATCTTCACTTGGAAAGGCAGGCATTGATCAGGGATAGTCAGCTGGGCATTGTTCAGGGAAGTCTTGCCTGCCAAATTTCATATAATTTTTTCTGGACATAACTAAGTACAGGATTGAGAGGGAGCGTGTGACAGATAGTGTGTCTACATGGAATTCATTAAGGCCTTTGACAAGGTTCCATATGGCAGGCTGGGTCCAGAAGGTTACAGCCTGTGGGATACAGCACAGGCTGTCAAATTGGATTTGAGTTCCTCTACACTTGAAAATTGGTGGTGTCGTAGATCGCAAGAAATATTGTTTAAGGGTGCAGCATGATATAGACTAGATGGGCAGTGCAATAACAAATGGAATTTAATCCTGTGAAATCAGAGGATGCATTTTGGGAAGAAACACAAGGGAAGGTGTTTCCCAAAATGCATCCTCTCATTTCTCAGGATTAAAATCAATTTGTTATTAATCTGCCCATCTAGTGAGTGGCAGGGCCGGAGGGAGTGTTGATGAATAGAAGGATCTTAGGGTGCATATATATTGGTACCTAAAAATGGCAACACTAAGGGGGCTGCGTGTTGTGGATGTTGGAGTGCCGAGGCAGTTTGTGGACAGATGCTTCGGTCTGGCCCCTGACCCAGAGTTATCCCCACTCCTGTCGACGAGTTTCATCAGATCAACCCGGCCACTACTGGGATCAGTGCGGGTCCGCGACTCCTCTTCCACTCCCTCCCTCTCCTTTCCTCTCTTCCTTCCTTCCCTCCCTCCCAAGAGACGGGGCCTGAGCCCCGCATACAAAATACACCACCGATTCCCACCGGCGCTCGTTAACAGGCAACTTAACAGAGGCCTTGCAGCAAGCCCAGTCACCGCGCTCTCTCCGGAAAACCCGGCCCAGTCTACGAGGTTCAGACGCCGCGCTCTCCCCAGGCATCTTTCTAGCCCTGTCGCCGAGCTCTCCCCCGGGCCTTTCTCCCGCCTACCTGCCACTAGGCCTCGGCTTCTCTCGGACTTTATTTTTTGTTTTATTGACCTCAGCATTGCATCGACGGCTTGAAAGCCCACAAGCACCGCCTCGTCAGCACAGTTGACCAATTAACTCACGGTATTTGGAGTATGATGTAATCTTACTGGTGATTGTCAACTGAATGAACCAATCACGCACTGGAAGGGTGGAGGCGCCGACAGTTCTAGATGATGGATGGGAAGGTTCACCAATCCGAGTGGTTGTGAAGGACTCCACTGGAAATACTGCTCGCCAATTGGTACAGAGCCTCCTTGGAACCGCCCCTATTTCTAATTGGCAATGCACTGATCCAATCGTAATTGGCGTTTGTTGCCGTCGAACCTACGCGCCTAGGATGGTGGTTGCTGCAGCCAATCAGGAGCCGCCCACCAGGGACCAGGGGAAGACTCGACTTGGTGTCTCGAGCAGGTCCCGGCCAACTGACATCGCACTGGAAGATCCCACGAACAACAACATGGCAGTGACAGGCGAAATCAGAGACAGAAGAGACCTTTAAAATTGCCAACAACCGCAGTTGGCCTGAGAATTCGAATGGAATCAGATATTGACAGATTTAAGTGCGAGACGGTGTTGAAGGTGGAACTGTAGTCCGTGAATAGCACCCTGCCATAAATGTTCTTGTCAGAGTTGTTGATGTGCAAGGGACATGGCATCCTCCCTAAATATATTTTTCACCTTTGTGAATTGTAGGCGCAATTGTACACAACACTGGCACTGATGTGGGCCATCAACAATCTGCCAAAGCACTTAAAAACAGAGAAACATAGAAAAGTATGGCCCTTCGAACCAGCACTGCCATTCAATATGATCATGGCTGATCATCTAAAATCAGTAACCCGATCCTGCTTTTTTCCCATAACCCTTGATTCCTTTAGCCCTAAGAGCTAAATCTAACTCTTGAAAACGTCCAGTGAATTGGCCTCCATTGCCTTCTGTGGCAGAGAATTCCACAGATTCACAACTCTGGGTGAAGATGTTTTTCCTCATCTCAGTCCTAAATGGCCTACCCCTTATTCTTGAACCGGGACCCCTGGGTCTGGACTCCCCCAACATCCTTCATCTAGCCTGTCCAATCCTTTAAGAATTTTATATGTTTCTATAAGATCCCCTCTCATCCTTCTAAATTCTAGTGAATACACGCCCATTCGACCTATTCTTTCATCATATGTCAGTCCCGTCATCCTGGAAATTAATCTGGTGAACCTACGCTGCACTCCCTCAATAGCAATAATGTCCTTCCTCAAATTAGGAGACCAAAATTGCACAGAATATACCAGGTGTGGTCTCACCAGGCCCTGTACATCTGCAGTAGGACCTCCTTGCTCCTAAACTCAAATCCTCTTGCAATGAACGCCAGGATGGGGAGGAATCTGCCTGCAGACAGGAAGTGTCACAGCTGGCGTCCTGGTGCCATCGCAACAACCTGGAGCTCAATGCTCTTAAGATGGTGGAATTGATTATAGACTTTAGGAGGGCTCCCCCTCCCCCCACTCACCATCAACAACACCACAGTCACATCTGTGGGGTCATTTAAGTTCCTTGGAACCATCATCTCCAGGAACCTTAAATGGGAGGCCACCATCGACTCCACAGTCAAAAAGGCCCAACAGAGGATGTACTTCCTGCAGCAGCTGAGAAAACACAATCTGCCACAAGCAATGATGATCCAGTTTTATACTGCCATTATAGAGTCTGTCCTCACCTTCTCCATCATGGTCTGGTTTGGCTCAGCCACCAAGCATGACATCCGGAGACTGCAACGCATCATTCGATCAGCGGAGAAGGTTGTTGTTCCTCCCATCAACGAACTGTACACTGCAAGGGCCAGGAAGAGAGCAGGTAAGATCATCTCTGACCCCTCTCACCCTGGCCATAAACTCTTTGAAGCACTTCCCTCTGGAAGGTGACTCCGGACTGTCAAAGCCGCCACAGCCAGGCATAAAAACAGCTTTTTTCCATGAGCAATAGCTCTACTCAACAGCCAAAAGTCTGTAGCCTCCTTTTGCTCAGGTATTTCATTCTTCACATGTTTAAATGTTTTATTTTTAATTGTCTACTGTATATCGTGTTGCTCCTTACGAGCAAAGCACCAAGGCAAATTCCTTGTATGTATACATATTTGGCTAATAAAATGTATTCAATTTAATTTAATTCAACATGCCATTAGCTTTCTTCATTGCCTGCTGTACCTGCATGCTTACTTTCAGTGGCTGATATACAAGCACACCCAGGTCTCATTGCACCTACCCTTATCCTAATCTGATATCATTCAGATAATAATCTGCCTTCCTGTTCTTGCCACCAAACCTCACATTTATCCACATTACACTGCATCTGCCATGCATCTGCCCACTTACCCAATCTATCCAAGTCACCCTGCAGCCTCAGAGCATCCTCCTCGCAGCTCACACTGCCACCCAGTTTTATGTCATATGCACACTTGGAGATGTCACATTTAATTCCCTCGTCTAAATCATTAACATATATTCTAAATAACTGGGTCACAGCACCGAGCCTTGGGGCACCCCACTCATCTCTGCCTGCCATTCTCAAAAGGACCGTTAATTCCTACTCTTTGCTTCCTGTCTGCCAGTTCTCTATCCATATCAATACCCTACCCCCAATATCATGTGCTCTAATTTTGCACACTAATTTCTTGTGTGGGACCTTGTCAAAGGCTTTTTGAAAGTCCAGATACACCACATTCACTGGCTCTCCCTTATCCATTCTACTTATTACATCCTCAAAAAATTCCAGAAGATTAGTCAAGCATGATTTTCCCTTCATCAATCCATGCTGACTTTGACCGATCCTGTCACTGCTTTCCAAATGCAATGCTATTACATCTTTAATAATCAACTCAAGCGTCTTCCCCACTACCGATGAAAGGCTAACTGATCTATAATTCCCCGTTTTCTCTCTCCCTCTTTTCTTAAAAAGTGGAGTTACATTAACTACCCTCTAGTCCACAGGAACTGATCCAGAGTTTATAAAAACATTGGAAAATGACCACCAATGCATCCACAATTTCTAGGGCCACTGCCTTCAGTACTCTGGGATGCAGACCACCAGGCCATTGGGATTTATCTGACTTCAGTCCCAACAGTTTACCTAACACCATTTCCTGACTAATGTGGATTCCCTTCAATTCCTCCCTCCCACTAGATCCTCAGTCCCTTTGTATTTCTGGGAGATTGTTTGTGTCTTCCTTAGTGAAGACAGAACCAAAGTACTCGTTTAACTGTTCTGCCATTTCCTTGTTTCCTATTATAAATTCACCTGTCTCTGATTGTAAGGGACCAACATTTGTCTTCACTAATCTTTTCCTTTTTACATATCTAAAGAAGCTTTTACAGTCAGTTTTTATATTCCCCGCAAGCTTTCTTTCATGCTCTTTTCCCCCCTCTTAATTAACCCCTTTGTCCTCCTCTGTTGAGTTCTAATTTTTTACCAGTCCTCTGGTTTGCCTCTTCCTTGGATTTAACTCTATCCTTGATTTCCCTCCTTAGCCACGGTTGAGCTGCCTTTCCCATTTAATTTCTTCGCCAGACAGGGATGAACAATCCATGCGGTCTTTAAATCTTTTCCATTGCATCTCCATCTTGTATAATTTTCCAGTCTATCCTGGCCAATTCCTGTCTCATACCTTCAAAGTCTCTTTAAGTTCAGGACCCTCGTCTGAATTAACTGTGTCACTCTCCATCCTAAAGCAGAATTCCACCATATTCCACCATGTTTCCCAAGGGGCTTTGCACAATATCGCTAATTAATCCTTCCGCATTACACAATACCCAGTCTAGGATGGCCTGCCCTCTGGTCGGTTCCTCTACATATTGGTTTAAAAAACTATTCTTACATTCCACCTACATTCCAGAAATTCTCCTCCTCAGTGCTGTTACCAATATGTAGATTAATGTCACCCATGATAACTGCTGTACCTTTGCTACACGCTTCCTTATTTCCTTCTTGATGCGATCCCCAACCGCCCTACTGCTGTTTGGTGGTCTGTAGACAACTCCAACAAACGTTTTCTGCCCTTGGCTATTTCGCAGTTCTACCCATACCAATTCTACAGCAAGCTAATGTCACTCCTTACTATTGCATTCATCTCCTCTTTAACCAGCAATACAACCCCACCTCCTCTTCCTTTCTGTCTGTCCTTCGTTAAAGTTGATGATAGAGCTACTGGGTGATAGTCATTGAAACAAGTCGCTGTAGTTTCTTGGAACTAGAATGAAGCAGGTTTCCTCAAAGCAGATGGAGACAGAGGACTGTTGAAGTGAGAGCTTCGGAGGCGATCGCTATCAATGATGCATCTCCACCAGATGAGATTAATACCTTTTACACCGGCAAATAAAAGCCACCCAAGGACTCTATCTGGGCTGGCTGCTTTCCGAGAGCTTACCCTTGTGAAAGCAGATCTACCTTCACTCACGGAGATGTATGGTGATAGAGGGGAGGGAGGAGGGGAGGAGGGGGTGGGGACGGAACGCATCTTGGTGGAGCTTTGTTTGCCTTTTCGAAATCGGTGTAAAAGTTACTAAGCTCATCTGGTAGAGATGCATCATTAGCCAGAGATCGCCGCCGATTTCAGCTTGTAATCTGTGATGGTATTCAGGCCTTGCCAGAGTCGCTTGACATCCATTCAAATAACTTGAGTTTCCAGCTTGTTTTGGAAGTTTCTCTTGGCATCACTGATAACCTTGCGGAGATCATACTCAGCTTCTTACACACTGAGGGATCATCTTCTTGAAAGCCTCGGATCTGGACTTTAGCAGAGAGTGAATCTCCCTGTTCATCCTAGGTTTCTGGTAGGATAGCCCCTAATTTGTGATCAAATGGTATTTTCCCTTTATAGTGAGCGAATTTGATTACATAGGGAAGTATATAGGGCCCAGATGAGACTTGCAACTGGGAGATTGTATACAGTTTTGCTCTCCTCAGCTAAAAATGACTTGCATGACATGGGCAGAGTGCGGTGAAAACTCACTAGACTGGTTCTTGAGTTGGCGGATTTACTGTACAGAGAGATTGAGTAGATTAGAGCGTATTCCAAAATTAAGAAAAATGGGAGGTGATCTCATTGAAATATTTGAAGTTTTTGCAGAGCTCAACACGATAAATGCAGGGAGGCTGTTTCCTCTGGCCAAATACTATCGAACTAGAGATCACATTCTCAGAATACGGGATAGGCTATGTAGGCACAAGAGAGGCGCAGATGCTGGAATCTGTGGCAAAAAAATAGAAATACCGAGGAAATCAGCAAAAAAAGACGTAGTGCTGGAGTAACAGCATGTCAGGCAGCATCTCCAGAGAACATGGATAGCTGATGTTTCGGGTTGGGACCCTTCTTCACATTCAGCAGATCAGGCAGCATTCGGAGGGGGAAATAGGGAAGGGTGATGGAGGCCATGTAGTACTGAAATAAAGCGAAAAAAATCTTCACTCCTGAAAAAAACAAGTGTTTGAGTCAAATAATTATTGAATCCAGCTCTGGGTGGTATACTTTGGTAAAGGTGAAGACATTGGAGAGAGTGCAGAAAAGATGTTCAGAAACAGATGAGGTTGATTAGAGATCTGACAAAGGTTTTTAAAATCATGATGGACATAGACAGGCTTCTATGTTCATCTCATTTGATGTATATTCATTCAAATGTAATTACCTGACACTTTTCCAGATTAAATTCCATTTGCCACTTTTGTGCACAATTCATGACATCATCCGCCTCTCTCTAGTCAAAGCTTTCCTCCATATGATAAACTTTTAAAATCTTTGCAAACACCCTATTTCAAAGTATACTATTTGTATTTATTACTAAAAAATCAAATGATCAAATAAATACCAAGACCAATGTTATCAACTTTCCAGTTATAAAAGCACTAACCAACTATTAACTTTGCTTCTTGTCATTGAGTCAATTTTGGATCTAATTACCAATTTGTCTTACAACCTTTAATCTTTTTGACCAGCCTGCCAGGATGGCATGGATTAGGAAAGAGGCTTCGGTATTCCCTCTGCACTCTCCCCAGTGCAATCATGTCCTTCCAAGAAGTGTGGCGACCAGAATTGCGCACTGTATTCAGTAAAATTCTGATAAACTTATACAGATCGATGTTGGACCACACTTATAACATTCTGAATAGTTTTGGTTGCAAATAATAAAAGGGGCACTGGGAGATATGCAGAAATAATGTGCAAGGACAAATGCCAATGATGCATTCAACACAATCATCCCCTCCAAATATCACCAAGCTCCAAGTTGGACACAATGGCCCATCTCTTGCATTACCATGGACTTGTTTTCTAATTGTAATTTGCACTATTGCCTTTTTTTTGCAATATTTTACTTTTCGCTGTTTTGTAGAATTTATGTATAATGTTTTTGTGTGTTGTCGGAGTCTATGTGCCTGTGATGCTGCGGCAGGCCTCTATTACCTCTATTTGTGCTGCGTATCTCATGTACTTGTCCATAACTTCTGTGGCAAAGAATGCATGAGCTCCCTGCTCCTAGGTTTATTCTTGTCACATATACCGAAGTACAGAGAAAACCTTTGTTTTGCATGCTATCCAATCAAATCAGATAATACAATACAAAAATACAATCAAACTCGGGTACAATAGGTTGATCAAAGGGGGAAGGTACAGAGTGCAGAGTATAGTTTTCAGCATTGTAGAACATCAGTTCCATGGACTGGAATGTGAGGATGGTGGAGGCAGAGGGTGAAGGTGGTTAAACAGTGTGGAAGAGAAATTGGTTGGTAACCCTGTCGATTGTGGAAATGGAGTGCTGAGCAGTTTTGAAAGCAGAACGCGATAGCCATCCAGCCGGATCTGTGAATGAGCCACACACAACCTGTTCGGATGAGTGGTTGAAGTGGCGATCAAGCAGACTGCTTTGTCAAGCAATGTTAAGCATCCTGTATGTTGTATACATGAGAAATGGTTCAAACCGTCTCCATTTGAATCAAAGTCTGGCACAACTACAAATAATCAAGAGTCAAGAGAGTCAAGCCAAGAGTAATTAATTGTCATGTGTACTGACAACAGGACAATACACAGAGATAATATATAATGAATAAAGGAAATGTAATAAATTAATGACCACAATATCAGAGTGAAAGACGCGTAGTCCTCAGTGCAACCAATGACAGTCCATAGAGGTTCATAGTTGAGGTTAGTGTTGTGCTGTGTTCAAGAAGCTGATAGTTGTTGGGAAGAAACTATTCTTGAATCACAGTTCTCAGACTCCAATATCTTCTTCCTGATGTTTGCAGCAAAATTAGAACATGGCCAGGGTAGTGAGGGTCTTTGATGATATTCGCTGTCTTTTTGAGGTAGCACATCCTATAGGAAGTCAGTACCTGTGATGAAAAACAGCTCATTGGGAAGAGACATTATTGGACAGGAAAATGCAGAGATCAGACTTAGATCCCTTTTAATTCTTGCAGTTTCACAAGAACATCTATATACTAAAACTCTCGTTTGTTATCTTGTTTGTGACTGAACTTCAGCCAAAACGGTACACGATAGCGCCACAATTTTAGGCCCACCTTACTCACCTTAGTCACTTTAGTGATAATGCAAGTAGTTTTATTGAAATCGGTGGTATATTTTTAAAGTTGTTCACATTTTTAAGTTTAAAAGGGGGGGGGGGGGGAGGGAGGGGGGAGGGAGGGAGGGGGAAGGGGGAGTGGGGGAGAAGGGAGAGGGGAGGGGGGGTTGAGGAGAGAGGGGAGGGGGGGAGGAAAGGGTGCTGCACCAGTGCAGGGGAGGTTTGGGCCCAACGGGTTCACTTGGTCTAGTTGCTTTTATTTTCTTCGCAGTCTCCAGTAACTTTGAGTGTGATAGAGATTACGTGCGATCGCCCTCGCAGCTTCTGGCAGGACGACACATTAGCAAGGTAGGGGTGGGTTTGTGAATTTTGTCTGCCTGCCAGCTTTAGCTTTACTTGACCTTTGAAAATACATTTGGCCCGAAGGAAAAATTAGTAGTGTGTTCACAATTCATTAACCTCTACCAAAAATGAAGGATTCTTGTTGAGTCCTAACTAGCTGATTATGCTTTATTACACACACACATTACCAAAGGAGTTGATGATATAAGCAACTGAATTTAAAACAGGGATATGAATTTTGGGTTGATTTTACTCTTGGCTGCAAGACTACCAAGTCGCATCATTCTACGAAAAAGTGCTTTGGAACTGCTGTGGCGGTGTGTGACAGAACCTCTGTCTCTGTGCTAACAGGTTCTCAGATCTGATCAATGCCAGTCATGGTTTTGAGCAACAAGGATCCATGCAAATGTTAGTCTGGGTCTGGATCGGGCAGGTAAAAAAGAAATCTCAATTTCTGCAGGCTTTCAGTGAGCAAGGGACAAGAGTTTTATGATAGAGGGATAGAGAGGCTGGTTCGTGTGATGGACCGGGCTATATCCACAACTCTCTGTAATGTCTTGGGCAGAGCTGTTCTCAAACCAAGGTGTGATGCAACCCTATAATATGCTCTCTGTGATGCATCTGTAGAAGTCAGTAAGAGTTGTTAGAAATATGTCAAACTTCCTTAGAATTGAGGTTAATAAATAGATGTGTATTCCTGATTTCACCATTAAATGTTGCAGAAACAATAATAACTAGACTGGCGTGCACCCGTTGGGTCCAAACCTCTCCTGCGGGCTCAGCAACCCTCCCCGAACTGATGACACTCACCCACTCCATCCTCAACCTCCCCTAAAATTCTCCTGGGGCCAGGGGCGGGTGAGGGGGGAGAGGAAAGGGGAGAGGGAGCCACTCACCCCAGCCCCAGGCGGCCATTGCAGCGGCCAGCAGCAGGAGAGCTCTCCTCACCCCCCCCCCCCCCCCATCTTTGGCATCACTCCCGTCACTCAGGTGGGTTCCGCCCCCCCTCCGAGCGACAACCCTCCCCCAACTCCCTCCCCCGCATGCGCGGACCCGTTGGGTTCCCATTGTGACGTCGAACACGGAGGTATTACTGCGCAGGCACGGCTGACGGGCAGGGCAAGTGGAAAAGAGATTTATTAAAGTTAAAAAAGTGATTTTTAAGGTTTACAAAGTAAATAACTTTTAAAATATAACAACCATTTGAACCGCAGGCCGATGGTGAGTAAGATGGGCCGAAAATTGTTGCGCTATCGTGTACCATTTTGGCTGTATTTCGGATACGCACAAACAAACAAATTAATATACAAGATGAGAGTTTTAGTAATATATAGATGTACTAATATAAAGGCACCATTTCTGAATGTGAAGTGCTCTGCACATTTAAAATCAACACTGGGTTCTGATACGATCAGGCAGTCTTTCTTTCTGTATTTAACAACACAAAGTCTACTCGTTCAATAAACACTGACTGAGGTGAACCAGAGTTCAGTCGTTCATTGGTCAGTTGGAAGTTGCTCCCCAGCTTCAGGTAGAGGTCAAAAACACCGATGCTGAGGCTGTAAGTGACCTGTCTAGCCCGTGACATCTGGGGTGAGACGACTGGGGTGGGATGGCTGGGTGCCACAGAGTCCCACATTTAATACATAACTCCTGACTTTCCTGCATTAATTGGGGTGGGTCTGATGACAATTATATGTAATTATTACACAGAATGTAATTATACTTAATTATCTGCTGTATAGAAATTTCTATGTGATTATATTTAAATATAAATCACATCAATCTGTAATTGTGTGCTGATTGATTTGTTTCTCTCCTTCAGTTTAGTTTCTTCCTTTTGTAGAATTTCCATCTTGAGTTGTTTCTTTCTCCTTTCATTCTCCTTCCTCTTTAATTTTGAAATTCTGTCACTGTTTTCATGTCACAGGATGAATCAGAGTGGTGCAGTCTTGGTGAGGATGGGCAGGGGTGTTTCTCGGTTATTAATTCCTCGAGATGTAGGCGTCACTACAAAGCCAACATTTATCACTCAACTCTAATTGCCCTTGAGGGGGTGTTGTGGAGCCAGCTTCTTCAACCACTGCAGTCCTTCTGGTGAGGTATTCCCATGGTATTATTGTGTAGGGAATCCAGGATTTAAACCGACCAGCAATGAAGGAATGGCAATATATTTCTGTCAGGATGGCGTATGGTTTGGAGGGTAACTTGCAGGTGATAGTGTTCCCTGCACCTGCTGCCCTTGTCCTTTTTAGTGATGGAGATCACAGGTTTGGAGGATACTGATGGAGTATCCAAGACAGATGAGTGTATTTTGTAGAAGGTACAATCTGTAGCTCTGATGCCAGAATGAAGGAAACAAATCTTTATGGTTGTAGATGGGATGCCAGTGGGCTATTTAGCTCTGGATGATAACCAACTAGTTGGAGCTTGACTCATCTGGGCAAGTGGAGTGCATCCCATCAGGCGTCTGACTCGTGTTTTGTCAATAGGGAAAGACTGCAGTGTCTGCAGGTGAATGAGTCTGCTGCGATTGGTCCACTAGGGATTCTGGTCAGTTGTAACTGTGAAGATCGTGAGTGACTTGGTAATATAATGCCATTGAATATCTAATTAGTGGTGAGAGATATGTTATTGGAGATACCCATTGCCTATCACTTGTAGTGTGAATATTACTCGTTGGATATCAGCCCATGCCTGAGCTTTGTCTAGAACTTGTGCGAAGGCATCTGCTGCTTCATTTATCAAGGAGTTGCAAACGGAATTAGACATTGTGTGATCATCAACGAATATCACCACTGGAAGGAGGCCTGTGATGGAGCAGCTGGAGATGGTTGGCTCTGGGACTTTAGTCTGCGTAACGTGTGCAGTTATGTCTTGGAATTGATCGGGTGAATGTGAAGAGGGATGTTTCCTCTTGTAGGAGAATCTAGAACCAGGGCCACTGTGTTCACGTATTTTAAACAGCAATTTATTTTCTCAGAAGGTCATGTCTTTGGAACCCCTTCCACAAAAGGTGTGGAAACAAAATATTTGAATATTTTTAAGACAGAGGTAAATAGATTCTTGATAAACAAAGGGATGAAGGGACCTTGGGATAGGCAGGAATATAGGTTTGAGATTACAATTGGATCAACCATAATGGGCCAAAGGGCCACCCCCTGCTCCCAATTCATGTTAACTCAACGATTTAATCGAGCCTTTTAAAATCAGGAAGTATTTGATGAAATTGAAACTGTCTCCAGTTATGCAGGAAGGACGGTGATCAAGGACATGAGGATAATTAGTGGATAAAATAGTGGAGAGGTGAGGGAATGATATTGGTATTCAATGATTTGGAACACTTTGTGGTTGTACAATCAACGTCAACCATCAGAAAGAAGTTAGATGAATATTTTTGACGGGATTTGGCAGGGCTATTGGAAAAGAGCAGGGTGCTGGTATTCTTGGTATTATTCTTTTAAAGAGCCAGCACTCAAGGGTCTGAATGGTCTTGTTGTGTGGCACCATTCTAATTCTACAGTACTTGGACAGGATTTAAGTATTTTCAGTCTCCATAGTCAGAGTGAATAAAAAAAAGGAAGTATAGTAATCAAATAGGACCAAATTTAAAAGAAAATTACATGTATAGAGCTACCTCTGAACAGAGCTGATTATCACTGCAGGCATCAGCCTGTTGCCGGATACTAATGGGGCTGCTTCCTATCCTTCAGCAAAGACCCTGCCTGCAGTTATCACCTCTTTTATATCTGGACTTTTCTGTGAAATTATTGTACATTCATTTTAATGTTTGCATTTACAAATCCTTCACCTGCATGACTTTTTTTTGTCTTTATCGATTGTCAAAAGGATCCTGATCACTGGTAGCAAATGAATAAGAGTGACCCATTTTCTGTGTGCATTTCATTATTAAAGGCATCTGTGAGCAAGAGAGAAACATTGCATTTAGAGATAGGGGATGGAGAGAATGAGATACGAGAAAGTGAGAGAGATTGGAGGGAAAACAAGAAACTAATAGCAGAAAGAACAGAGTGTTACTGAAAAAGATGAAAAGAGATAGAGGAGTGGGAAATAGAAGGAGTAATAGGAGAAAGGAGATAAGAAGATGGAGGGAGATAAAAAATACGTGAAGCAGCAGACAGCAATTAAACTAAGTATTCTCAAAATCAAATCTTTGTGGTTCTGGATATTGTAGCAATCATTTCCCCTCACTTTCCTATGTGTTTACTCCCCATTGAATTCCAAGAATTCCCCATCTACTGAGTGAAAACATTTCCCCTGATCTCTGTCCTAAATAGTCTACCCTTTGTTTAAATCATAATTCAACCGATGTTAGGCTCTCTGTCTCAGCATAGAATATGACAAGGACCCACATGGAAGGCTGGTCCAGAAGGTTAAGGCATATGGGATCCAAGGAGAGCTGGCTAATTGGATCCAAAATTGGCTTGGTGATAGAGGGTAGTGGTGAGAGTCTGACTGGAAGTCTGTGATCTTTTTACCACAGGGATCGGTGCTGGGTTTGTGATATGTATTATTGTTTGTGATATATATGAACAAAATGGATGTGAATTTATTGAAGGTTTGAAAGATACTGCATGGAAATAGGCCTCCAAATCTATGCCGACCATTGGTTCACCCATTTAGGACGTATGATTAGTGAAATGTGGAGAGTGAGGAAGATAGTTTAAGGCTTCAGCAGGATATATTCCAAAATGTTGGCAGGTGGAATTTAATCCCAACAAGTCTTAGGTGATCAATTTTGTGAAGTCAGATAGGTGTAGGATATATACAGTAAATGGAAGTCCATTGAGGATTGTTGATGAACAAAGAGACTTTGAAGTGCAAGTACATAGTTCCTGAAAGTAGCAACACAGATGGGGTGTGAAGAAGTTACATGGCATACTTACAACTGTGAAGGGGAGATCTTTCCTGACAAATCTGCATGAATTCTTTGAGAAAATAAATAGCAGGATAGACAAAGGGGAGCCAGTGGATGTTGTTTACGTGGATTTACAGAAGGCCTTTGATAAGGTGCTGCATGTGTGGCTGCTAAACAAGATGAGAGCCCATGGTACTAGAGGGAAGATACTAGCATGGTTCGAAGATTGGCTGAAAGGTAGAAGGCAAAATATGGGAATAAAGGGAACTTTCTCTGGTTGGCTGCCAGTGACCTGTGGTGTTCCACACATTTGGAGTGTTCTAAGGAAGGATGTGCTGGCATTGGAGAGAGTCCAGAGGGGGTATACAAAAATGATTCCTGACTTCATTGGGTTAATGAACGATGAGTGTTTGGCACCTCTGGACCTATAGAAGGATGGTTTTTCCTCAGAGATATCAAAAACAAGAGGGCGTAGTGAAAGGAAGGAATTTTAAAGGTGCTCTAAAGGGAAAGTTTTTTCACACAGAGAATTGTGCAGTGCCAGAGGAGATGATGGAAACAATGATATTTAAGAGGCATTTAGACAGACACTTAAATAGGCAGGCCATTGAAGGACGTGGACAATGCAGGCAAATGAGATTACTGTAGATTGGCATAAAGTTAGCAATGACATGGTGGGCTGTGGGGCCTTTTTCTGCTCTATATAACTAACGATATAACTATGATGTCTCACCCCAATTTTAAATATATGAACCTGAATCAAAGCACAGGCACAGTTTTCACAATTTGCAAGTCACAGATTGTAAAGGAAGTGAGAAGGCAGAGCTGAGTCTGTCTGGCCAGAGTTATGAACTCAGTGACATGTGGGAGATAGCCAGCGAGTCTCGTACAGAATCCTAGTGTGTAGCGAGTGAGCCCAAGTCACTAATCTAATCTCTGGAATCCAGATGACGTTAATAAACCTCTCAAGGCATCATCTGAAACCCGATTAGATTAGAGTGTTTGTGCCTCATTCCCAGCTATCTCTTGCAGACGAAGCACTGATGATTAGAGTCCTGGACAAGGGGGATTGAACAGCCTTTGGTAAAATATTGACCCAGATGTATAACAATGTTCTGCAGGGTCATGGCCTTCTCTGTAAATGTGTCAGAAATCATCAAATATTCCATATCAGCAATTACACAGGAGCAATAGTACAACCACACAGAGAGGGAACTTTACTCTGCACTTTTTCCATCTTCGTGGCTTCTTTCCTACTGCAGGGTGACCAAAACTGAACATAATACTCTACATATGGCAAGGCCAACGTCTTGTACTAGATTTTATCATGTTGCATCATGTGCATTCTTCTATAGAAAAATTGTACAACAAGGCGGCACAGCGGTAGAATTGCTGCCTAACAGCGCCAGAGACCCGGGTTCGATCCTGACTTGGGTGCCGTTTGTACAGAGTTTGTATGTTTTCCCCTTGACCTGTGTGGGTTTTCCCCAGGATCTCTGGTTTCCTCGCACGCTCTGAAGACACACAGGTTTGTAAGTTAATTAACTTGGTAAAGTTGTAAATTGTCCCTAGCTTGTGTAGGATAGTGCTAGTGTTCAGGGATCGCTGGTCGGAGGGGACTCAGTGGGCCGAAGGGCCTGTTTCCGCGCTGTAAACTAAGCTAAACTAAAGTAAACTAAATTAGACTGTTATGTATCTTGGTCAATATTTTACCAAAGTGTTCAATCCCCCTTGTACAGGACTTCAATCATCAGTGCTTCATCTGCAACACATAGCTAGGAATGAGTTACAAGCACTCTAATCTATTTCAAAACTATTCCAGTGGGTGTGACACTTGAGATGTCCAAGGACTCCAAATGGACTCTTTCTTCTTGGAGAACTCCACCTCCTTTCTCCAATATAGGATCTTCCTCACCACCTTGTTTGAGTGGTCAAGAGTCAATCCAGAATCACACTACACTTTTCCCAATGTGCTTTTACATATCTGTGAACTTTCCAGCAATACATTGATAGTTCTGCTTATGGTGCCTCTCTGTTCTGATCGACTTATACTTTCCAAGTAGCAACTTATACTTTCCATTTCATCGATATGAGCATATTGGAAGATAGTAGTTCCCAGAGTTTAAACCTATCTGCCCGTTTCTACACATATACAATGAGGGATCCAGCAGAACCAAGCTGGGAAAAGTCACCAGCTCCATTATATCAATACTACTACTCCCACTGTTACTAGGCAACCTGCACTCATCCCATTTTCCAGAGCACCACAAACAATCCATACTACAGGCCTTAATCTTTGCAAATGTTTCTGCAGGGTCATTACCTCACTTGTATTCGAAACTAGAAACTACCACTGCACTTCCCTTTGTCCCTCTAAATTACTGCCTGGAAACAGGCTACAGTTAGTCCAGTGTGGCCAGTCCTTCACAGAGCAGTGTGGGCTACTCATAATCATTGGAGCAAATGCCAACTCTGTTCTCTGTTCACTGTTAATTTTCCTTTTTGCAGCATGAGTTTAATTGAACAAAAGGAAGCTCTACATGCAGCACCTTTCTTGGAGGGGCTGGGACATTCCCATCCAACAATCCTTTGGAACATCTCCCTTTTCCAAAGATTCTGGAAAATTCTGATCAGTATTGTTGCTTTTTTTAATCCCTAACTTCCTGTGGTATTCTGGAGAACAGACCAGAGTCCAGTTCTGAGATTTATTCAGGGGTCAAGAGTGTTTAATTGTCATATGTACCGTCAACTGAACAATGAAATTCTTACTTGCTGCAGCTTTACAGGTCCATTAATGCAAAACACACAGATAATATATAATAATCAATAATACAATAAATTAATAACAGTAATACTAGATACTCATAATAGCACAAAATCGAAGTCTTTATTGCAAATAACGGCTTAGTCCGTAGCAGATCCTAGTTGCTGAGGTAGTGGTTAGTGTTGTGCCGTGTTCAAAAGCCTGATGGTTGCTGGGAAGAAGTTGTTCTTGAATCTGGTTGTCACAGTTTTCAGGCTCCTGTATCTTCTTCCCGATGGTAGTAGTGAGATGAGGTCCTGATCAGGCTAGCGTGAGTCTTTGATGGTAGTGGCTGGCTTTTTGAGGCAGTGCTTCCTATATATCCTTTCTATGGTGGGGAGGTCAATACCAGTGATGGACTGGGCAATATCCATCACTTTCTGCAGTTTCTTTCATTCCTGGACGTTCGAGTTACCTAACCAGGCTGCGATGCAACCAGTCAGTATGCTCTCTTCAGTACACCTCTGAAAATTCAATAGACTATTTGACGACATACCAAATGGAGGGATATAGATCACTTCAACTAAGCATCATGTTCGGGAGAAACATTGTGGGTTGAAGAGTCTGTTCCTGTGCTGTACTGTTCTTTGTTCTATGTATGTATTGCTTAGGGATAATTCCCCATTCAGCTGACTACAGGATTCTAGCAAATTATTATTTTAGTATAATTTCGCCTCAATTCTAGCTAAAACAACCATAAAATTAAGCATCAATTGACTATCTTAAAGGTTTTTCAGGGAAATGGAACAATATTGTACGTTCAGTAGGGGGCATTGGATGTTGCTGTTCAGATACAATATAAAACAAACACGAGGAGCCTCACTCTATATTTAATTGTTTTATGTGTCTTTTGGAGAGGGAGCTTTACTCTATCTAATCCCAACTATCCCTGTGCCAGGAGTGTGTGATGGAACAGTATAGAGGGAACTTTCCTCTCTCCCCTTGCTGTCCCTGTCGCAGAAGTATTTGATGGGACAGTGTAGTGGGAGCTTTGTTGGGTCTCTAACCAGTACTGTACCCAAAATGAGAGTGTGTGACAGGACAGTGCAAAGAGATCTTAATAGTATAACTTGCCAGAGTTACTCACACCCTGCGAATGTTAAATAGCATACTTCATGTGGATTTATTCACAAAATGCTGGAGTAACTCAGCAGGTCAGGCAGCATCTCGGGAGAGAAGGAATGGGTGACGTTTCGGGTCGAGACCCTTCTTCAGACTGATGTCGGGGGTGGGACAAAGGAAGGAGAGAGGTGGAGACAGGAAGATAGAGGGAGATCTGGGAAGGAGGAAGGGAAGGGAGGGACAGAGGAGCTATCTGAAGTTGGAGAAGTCGACGTTCATACCACCGGGCCGCAAACTGCCCAGGCGAAATATGAGGTGCTGCTCCTCCAATTTCCGGCGGGCCTCACTATGGCACTGGAGGAGGCCCATGACAGAGAGGTCAGACTGGGAATGGGAGGGGGAGTTAAAGTGCTGGGGAGTTAAAGTGGCTGGGGAGTTAAAGTGGCCCAGCACTTTAACTCCCCCTCCCATTCCCAGTCTGACCTCTCTGTCATGGGCCTCCTCCAGTGCCATAGTGAGGCTCGCCAGAAATTGGAGGAGCAGCACCTCATATTTCGCCTGGGCAGTTTGCGGCCCAGTGGTATGAACGTCGACTTCTCCAACTTCAGATAGCTCCTCTGTCCCTCCCTTCCCCTCCTCCTTCCCAGATCTCCCTCTATCTTCCTGTCTCCACCTATATCCTTCCTTTGTCCCACCCCCGACATCAGTCTGAAGAAGGGACTCGACCCGAAACGTCACCCATTCCTTCTCTCCCGAGATGCTGCCTGACCTGCTGAGTTACTCCAGCATTTTGTGAATAAATCAATTTGTACCAGCATCTGCAGTTATTTTCTTATACTTCATGTGGAGCTTTGCTATCTATCTCTAATCTATTTTTCTCCCTTTTGGGACAGAAAAGCATGACATTTACTCTATCTCTAGTCTGAGGGTTTGTGACTGGACAATGTCAAGGGAGCTTTACTCTGTATATAACCTGTACTATCCTGGCCCTCGGAGTGAGACAGGATAGTGTCGAGCGAGCTTTCATATATATTTCATTACAGCATCGAGAGAGGCCAATCAAGCCACTGGCGCATTAACTCTCCCCATCAGACTTCATTGTTATAGAAAGCAGGTGCAATGTACATTTGGGCGAGGCAATTGTCTTCAACCTGGGGTTACAGGCATTTTCCTGATTTATGTGACTGTGGGCAGGTATTATATAGAAGAACTTGGCAGCATTGTAAACAAAATGTACCCATTGATGACACTTAAGCTGTTGATTTTTTATGTGAAGTGTATTTTTTGTAGTAAAGAAGAATGTATGTGACCAGCACAAAAAAAAGTAACTCTCCCCCAATTTCTCATGCTCCACTTAAATTTGAAGTGATTTACAGTAGGCGATTACCTACTAACTCCCATATCTTTGGGATGTGAGAGGAAACCGGAGCCCCGTGGGAAACCCATATAGTCACCGACAGCGTGTTCAAAATCCACACGGACAGCGTCTGGATGGAACCCAGGTCACGGGAGCTGTGAGGCAATAACGTTGACAGCTGCTTCATTGTGCATCCCTTTGCTTGGCATCTATCCTATGCTATCTCACCCTGGGAGTGGGACAGTGAGACACTTGCATAACAGGTGGGGTAAATTGTAGTGGCGAATGGATAGATGGGTGGTTGGAGATCCACAGAAAGTAATGGCTGGCTGGTGTGCAGTGTTTGGGTGTAAAGAACATTGTGATGGAGACAGCTGGAACGAGTGCAGAGGATTTACGAGGATGTTGCCAAAATTTAAGGGCCAGAGCTCCAGGGAGAGGTTGTGCAGGCTAGGACTTTATTCCTTGGGGTGCTGAAGGCTTATGGGTGATCTTATGGGGGTAGATAAAATCATGAGGGGAATAGATAGGGTTAATGTACAGTCTTTTTCCCAAGGTAGGGGAATCAATAACTAGAGGACATAAGGTTGATACCTGTACCTTAATTGGTACATGTGACAATAAACTGACCTTGAAACTTGAAATCTTGATAAGAACCTGAGGGTTCACAGAGTGAACAACATAACAACATTCAAAGGAAATGTGGACAGGTATGTAGACAGGAAAGGTTAAGAGTGGTAAGGGCCAAACATAGGCAAATGGAACTAGCTTAGATTGGTCATTTGGTTGACATGGACAGGTTGGGCTGAAGGGCTTGTTTCCGTGCTGTATGACTCTATGGATGCGAAAGAGGGTTAGGATCCTTCAAGTACACATTGTACTCTCTAATGACTTGTTTGTATTATTAAATGCTTTATAAATGGTGCCAATGACTTGGCTGTAATGCACCTGCTAATCATCTCCAGGGCCACCTCTTACCAGCCTGTCTTATTGAATGTACCAGATTTCATCTTCCCATTGAGGCAAAGTTGTCCCTCCTGCTGAGTGCATCCATCAATAATTAATAATAATAATAATAATACATTTTATTTATATAGCGCTTTTCATATACTCAAAGACGCTTTACAGAGATTTTGAGAACATAGGGAAATTAATAAATAGATAAATAAGTAAATAAATAAATGAACAGAGAAAGGAGACAGTAGGTGAGGTGACCTTCAGTGGTTGAAGGCAGTACTGAACAGGTGAGACTTCAGCGATGTTTTGAATGTGGTGAGTGTGGGGGAGTCTCTAACGGTTTGGGGTAGTGAGTTCCATAGGGTGGGAGCAGCGATGGAGAAAGCCCTGTCCCCCCAGGATCTGAGTTTAGTCTGGATGTGAGGGGATAGGAGATTGGCAGCGGCAGAGCGGAGGGTGCAGGTGGGAGTGTGCCTGTGGAGGAGGTCGGTCAGGTAGGATGGGGCCAGGTTATGGAGGGCTTTGTAGGTTATGAGGAGGATTTTGTACTGGATTCTCTGGGGGATGGGGAGCCAGTGGAGTTTATAAAGGACGGGGGTGATATGGTCACGGATCGAGGTGTGTGTGAGTAGACGGGCAGCGGAGTTTTGAATGTATTGAAGTTTATTGCCAGGAGAACTCATTAACTGTGGTTGCTGCCCTTGGTCTGCAAGCACCTGCCATCCTTAGCTGGAAGTCTGGACCCAGGGGCCAGTCTCTCAAAAAAAGGAGTCACCCATTCATGTCTGATGAGGAATTTTGCTCCCACAGAGAGTGGTGAATCTTGGAATTCTCTAAAGCAGGGATCTGTAAACGTTCAGGAGTATATTCAAAAGTGGTTGAGAAATTTTCCGGAATTGGGGAAATCAAAGGATGTGCAGTTGGTGCAGGAACATGGTGAGGCAAATGATCATCTAGGATCTGACTGATGATATAGGAGGCACGATGGGCCAAGGGGCCTACTGCTGCTTCTCTTTCTTAAGTTTGTAGGTTCTGTATCTAACCCATGCTGTCATTGCCCCGTGAGCGTGTGACAGAAGTGTGTTGGTGGAGTTTCACTCTGTATTCAATCCTTGGCGCCACTGTCCTGAGGGTGTGTGATGGAACTGTGTAAAGGGAGCTCCATTCTGTGTCTGACCCCAGGAGTGTATGATGGGATGTGTATGAAAACGTACAAGAAAAGAGGCGCTGGAGCGAGCACTGGAAACCATTCCTCCAGGAGCGCGCGTCCGGCTCTCCCTCCGCGAGCGCGCAGCCGAGAGCCCCCACGGGAGCGCGCATCGGGACTCCTCTCGGAGCGCGCAGCCGGGACCTCCACCCACAGGGGCAGCGCGCAGCCGGGACCTCCACCCACAGGGGCAGCGCGCAGTCGGGACCTCCACCAGAGGGGCAGCGCGCAGTCGGGACCCCCCCCTCTACGCGGGCAGCGCGCAGCAGGCGGCCGGATTCTCCCGGGGAAAGGGGTCACTCCGCAGCCGATCGGTGGAGCCGCGGACGTTCGGCCCCTCCAGCTGCACCTGGCGGTGGTGGAGGCGGGTTTAGGGTGGGGAGGGGAGGGGAGGGGCGTGTGGCTGGAGGCTCGGCCAGAGCTGGGCAGAGATGGTTGGTCAGAATGAGAGGAAGGAGGCGACTCCTGGCAGTATAAATGGGAAGTGGGAGCGCACCGGAGAAACAGCCCCGAGAGACGGCGGCAGTGAGGAGAGTGAGGAGAGGAGAGGAGAGGAGAGGAGAGGAGAGGAGAGGAGAGGAGAGGAGAGGGAGGAGAGGAGAGGACGGAGAGGAGAGGACGGAGAGGAGAGTGAGGACGGAGAGGAGAGTGAGGAGAGGAGAGAGAGGAGAGGAGAGAGAGGAGAGGAGAGAGAGGAGAGGAGAGTGTCCGGGGCCGGCAACTTCGTCCAGGCTGGATTCCCGCGGCGCCTCACCATGTCTCGCCGCGCATAACTTCCACATGGAACACAACAACTTCTACGAGGTGGAGCCGCACCAGCAGCCGCCGGCCTTCGCGTACCGGGACCCGGGCGAGCTGGCAGACATCTGCGACCACGAGAACTCCATCGATATCAGCGCCTACATCGACCCGACCGCCTTCAACGATGAGTTCCTGGCCGACCTCTTCCACAGCAATCACCAGCAACTGGCCAAGCTGGGGCACTGCCAGGACAAGGGCAGGGCGGCCGTCGAGCTGCCCGCTCCTCACCCTGCCTTCGCATACCGGGAGAGCAAGCTGCAGCCGCTGCTCGGCCGCCCAGCCGCCCTGCGCTCGGTGGTGGTGAAGCAGGAGCCGTCCGAGCGGCAGGAGAGAGTCCGGAGCCCGGCTCAGTGCGCCCACCTCCAGTACCAGGTGTCTCACTGTGCCCAGACCAGCGTCCACCTGCAGCCCGGACAGCCCACGCCGCCGCCCACCCCCGTGCCCAGCCCGCTGCCCGCACACAAGGGCAGCCCCGGCGCCAAGGGCAAGAAGTCGTCGGACAAGAACAGCCTGGAGTACCGGCTGAGGAGGGAGCGCAATAACATCGCGGTGCGCAAGAGCCGGGACAAGGCCAAGCTGCGCAACGTGGAGACCCAGCACAAGGTGATGGAGCTGGCGGGCGACAACGAACGGCTCCGCGGCCGCGTCCAGGAGCTGAGCCGGGAGCTCGACACGATGCGGGGGCTCTTCCGACAACTGCCCGAGGCGGCTCTGGTCAAAGCCATGGGAGGCTGCGTCTGAGCCCCGGGGGACGGGGTCTGGGCAGCGGGAAGTCCAGACTGCCAGACATGCGGGGGTCGCAGGGGGCAGCTATGGGACAGTACTAGCGGCCGTTCCCCTCTGGACAGTGCCAATCCCAGCCCCCCGCACCGGACTTTGCCAGCGCTCGGCCCATTCCCGAGCTGCTATCCCGCGGGACTTGTAACTCGCTGTGATTTTCACAGGGTGACTGACTACAGATTTTTTTTTTTGTATCAGATGTTTGTAACTGTTTCTCCCGGTGGTTCTCGACCGGAGCGGAGCGATCCAGTGTCAGGGGCGGCTGGCTCGGCTTGCTCCCCGTCCCGTCTCAAGGGCATTTTAACTAGTTTGTACCGGGACTGTTGTATGATGACCTTGCAATTTTTTGAAAACATTTAATAAATCAAATGCTTGTATTTAACTTTTGTGACGCTTTCTCTGCGTGATCCCAAGCCGTCTTGAGTTTAGTCCAGAGCTTCCTGCGTCTGAAGAAAGGTCCCAACCCCAAACGTCGCCCATAGATGCTGCCTGACTCGCCAAGTTCCTCCAGTACTTTATGTTTTGCTCTACATTCTAGCATCTACGGTCACTTGTTCCAGCCCTGACATTTCTCTTGTGTTTCCCCACTCACCCCCCCCCCCCCCCTCTCTTTTCCCGTGGCTCTCTTTTCTAAAATAGTCAGCCTTGCCAAAAGGGTCCCGACCCGGAACGTCGTCTGTCCATTCCCTCCACAGATGCTGCCTGACCCATTGAGTTCCTCCAGCACTTTCTGTTTTGTTCAAGATTGCAGCATCTGCAGTCGCTTGTGCCTCCAAACCTCTATTTTGCTCTCCCACCTCTCTCTCACTCTCTCCAGCGACAGGTTTAATTCCCTTAATCTGCCCATCTTTGTCTCTGCCAGTGGCTTTGATTCTCAGGCTGCTCCCAGACATATTAGGTGCAGTCTCCGGGGAAAGGTGTTTGTTGGTGGGTGGGAGTCTGCATCCTGTTGCCCCCCTGCATCATTGGCAGGTAGTGTGGAAGACTAGTTTGGCAAATATCCCTGAGTTGCTTTAAAGTCCCATGATCTGGGATTCTGGCAGTGAGCGAGGACACAGCACAGCCCTGATTGGAGTGGAAAGGCAAAAGGGAGCTATTTGTGTGGGTGTGAGAGGGAAATAAGTTGGAACAACTGAAAGTGGCCTGATCTAATGTGAAAAGACTGACTTCAGTGAAAAACAGGACTTTAACCCACTGCGTGCTGTGTTCCAGAGTGACAATCAGAAAGTGGCCAGATTTGGGTTAAGAGACTAGTTACCAAAAATGCAGATCCTACAAACCTCACTAAACTAAACATCCCAGTAAATAGTGTGAGGTGGGACTAGATTGAAGGAAACAGAGTGCAGGCATGGGCAGAAGGGGGCAGACCTTAGCAGCAGATGAGAGGAGCACAGGGAGTGGCAGCAGACTGGAGAAAGGCCGACTGTAGTGGGGCAGAGTGTAGCCAGCAGGATGCAGTGGGGAAGAGTGCAGGAGGGACTAGACTTAAACAAACAAAGAGGTCTGTTAAACAAAACCTAATGCTAGAGGAGCTCTGTGGGTCAGGTAGCATCTGTGGAAGGAATGGACAGACAACGTTTCGGGTTGGAACCCTTTTAGGACCAGGTCTGTTAAAGCTGCCCAGATGCCTCATCTGGTTTCAACAGGACTGTGATGTCCACAGTATAGGGTGAATGGATGTACATGGTGGGGAGAGCAAGGATGAGTTTCACTGGAACAGTTCAAGGGTGAGGTACTTCTGCTCTCTCGGGAAGCCAGGGTTGGTTTGCTGGGAGCAGGTGTTAGGTGGAGATTTCTAGACATCAGGCATGACTTGGACAGAGTAAATGTGGGGAAGCTGTCACCAGCCAAAGAATTGTCAGTGACCAGAGGACCCAGAGTGAATGGGAGCAGCAGGAGAATGGGAGGGGAGAGGAGGGGGATTGCTTCACACAGAGGGTGGGGAGAGCAGGATGAGCAGGTGTTGGAGCTTTGAACTTCAGGGATGGGACTAGGAGCTCCAACATTCTCTCTTGAATTGATTCAATGGCCTGTGGCTTGGAGAGGCTGTACCATTCTGCCCACCTTTCACACCAGCAACTTCTGAATGGGATTGGGGGATAGGCTTGCATAATGGGGTAGCACAGGGGTGCAGTTATACCAGGCTGAATGGCCTCTTCCTGAGCTGCGAGGTGCAGGAATTCCATGTGAAGGGAGGAGTATGCGAGTGTGCCCTGCAGCGGAGTCCAACGGTGTAGGCGCATGGGGTGTCGGGTACGAGGGGTCAGTTGGGAGACATGGGAGTTAATGGAATTATTTTTAATTTGTTCGCTCCTGGCTAGTGACAGGAACTGTGTGCTAAGCCTGTTACTCTGTGCCTGCCCCACCAAGCAAGCTCACTCTGCCCCAGTCCCTTGCCCACTCTTGGCCCAGTCACCAGGGCAGGAAGGCACGGTGCTTCCAAGCCCACATGCCACTCCAGAGAACTGCTTCATGCCTTGCGTTAGGCAGGGTGTGTTCGTTCGGCATGGGTGGGTGTGCCATGGTGTCCCACCACAAACCGGCAGGGACCACCCACCATCTCCTGTCCAGTTCCCATAAACTGAATCAGGTCAGTGGGGAAGGATCACACTGGGAGCTCAGCAAACTCAACACCAGCAACCCCAGTGGATGGCAGGGGAGCGGGATGCCATTAATTAATTTATCAGCGACCGCATAGAATGGGCAGCACGTTGTGACAGCGGGCAGTGCTGCTGCATCACCACTCCGATCACTCAGATTCACCCCTGACCTCAGGTGCTGTCCAATTGGAGTTTGCATGTTCTCCCTGTGACCATGTGTGCCTCTCCCCAGGTGCTCCGGTTCGACACATTCCAGAGTATTTGGCTGTGATAAATTGCCCTCCGTGAAGGTTGATGGTAGGAGATTCAGTGTGGAGTTCATGGCCATGTGATAGAACCACAAAACTGTACAACATGGAAACAGGCCTTTTGATCCACCTTGTCCATGTCAACCAAGTTAGCATACTAGGCTAGTCTTATTTGGCCCATCCCTCGAAACCCTTGCTATCACATGTATCCCATTCCATATATCTGTTCAAGATACTTTTCAGGTTGGGATCAGCCACTACCTGGATCACAGATTGGGGACTCTGTGCCACTCTCCCATTGTGGGTAGGGCAGCATCTTCATTAGGAGAACGTGGCAAATTTCTTGAGGGTTCCTGACCAGGACAAAGTGCAAGGCCCTGGAGAGATGTCCTTGCCTCCCTGTGTTTGTTTCCAGCTAATATTTAACCTGTTGTCAGGGAGAGCAGCCCTGCGTCAGCCTGGGCTGTTCACACCGCACGCTCTCAATATGCCCAACCCCCTCTGTCTCCAGAGACAGGCAGACCTTGCCCCTGGACTCTCCACCCTCACCCTGCTGCTAATCAGAGATTTATTGAAGACACAACTAGCTGTTCAAAGTCCTCCTTAAAAGATAAGACTTACGGCCAGGAGGCATGTAAGCTTAGCGATGTGCTTTGAAAGGGGTATGAATCACTGACAGTAAGTGTAAGGAATGGGGCAGAGCTCTGTGTGATTAGCCATTTCAATCTCAGAGAGGGAGCATGGTGTTTATTACATAGATGAGGCCCTCACTCGTGTCTCCTCGGTACCCCGCAGCTCTGCCTTTGCTCCCCCTCACCCTAGTCGCAACAAAGACAGAGTCCTCCTAGTCCTTACCTTCCACCCTATCAGTCATCGCATACAACATATAATCCTCTGAAATTTCCGCCACCTCCAACGGGATCCCACCACGAGCCACATTTTCCCATCTCAACCCCTTTCTGCTTTCTGCAGAGACTGTTCCCTCTGCAACTCCCTGGTTAACTCATCCTTTCCCACCGAAACCACCCCCTCCCCAGATACCTTCCCCTGCAACTACAGAAGATGCAACACCTGTCGCTATACCTCCTCCCTTGATTCTGTCCAGGGACCACGACAGTTCTTTCATGTTGGGCAGAGGTTCACTTGCACCTCCTCCAACCTCATCTACTATTATCCGTTGTTCAAGATATGGACTCTTACACATCGGCGAGACCAAACGCAGACTGGATGATCGTTTCGCAGAACACCTTCGCTCAGCCCGCATGAACCAACCTGATCTCCAGGTTGCTGGACACTTTAATTCTCCTTCCCATTCCTACACAGACCTTTCTGTCCTCGGTCTACTCCATTGTCAGAGTGAGGCTAAAAGCAAATTGGAGGAACAATATCTCATATTTTGCTTGGGCAGCTTACAGCCATGGTATGAATACTGATTTCTCTCACTGCAGGTAACTCTGGCATTCCTTCTCTCTCTATCCCTCCCCCACCAAATTCGCATCAGCTTCTTATTTTCATCCTACAAACAGCTAACAATGGCCTGTTTCCTTTATCATCGTTACTTTTTTGCATATCTTTCATTCATTGTTCTTTATCTCTCCACATCACTGTCTATATCTCTCGTTTCCCTTATCCCCAACCAGTCTGAACAAGGGTCTCGACCCGAAACGTCACCCATTCCTTCTCTCCAAAGATGCTGCCTGTCGCGCTGAGTTACTCCAGCTTTTTGTGTCTATCTATGGTGTTTATTTCCCTGAGTTTGCTTTAATGCACAGAGAGAAGCCATCCAGTGCACCTTGTCCATGCCAGCCTTTATCATGTCATAGAGTGATACAGTGTGGAAACAGGCCCTTCGGCCCAACTTGCCCCAACCAGCCAACATGTCCCATATACACAAGTCCCACCTGCCACCTGTCCTATCCATGATAGTGGTCCCACTCTGCTTTTGATAGATCAGGCCAGGTTCAGAGAGAACTGGGTCAGCAACTGGCAGAGTGAAGCAAGATTCAACTTAAGGAACTTTAGTTTAGATTAGAGAAACAGCGCAGAAACAGGCCCTTCGGCCCATCGAGTCTGCGCCGACCAGTGATCACCCCGTACACTAGCACTATCCTACAGACACACCATTTACAATTTTACCGAAGCCAATTAACTTGCAACCTGCACGTCTTTGGAGTGTGGGTGGAAAACAGAGCACCAGAAAAAACCCACATAGCTCACGAGGAGAACTAACAAACTCTGTAAAGACAGCACCTGTATCTGGATCGAACCCAGGTGTCTGGAATGTAAGGCAGCAACTCTACCACTGTGCTGCCCACTGATACAGAAAACTATCATTCCCCTCCCCTCGTCTCGAGTCCATTTCCCTTTATCCCCCCTCTTTTTGTCCCTCCTTTCCCACCTATGTCCCTCCCTCCAACTTTACATTTCTCTCTTCCTCTTCTCGCCTTATCTGATACCCTTTTGGCTCCTTTTCACCTCTCGCATTTGTCACTTACTCTGCTTTTCTGCCAACAAATCCCTTCCCTCGTCTGTATGCACCAATCACTTGCTAGGGTTTGCCTCACTCCTACCTCTCTTTTCCAGCATTCACCTTCCCCTCCCCCTCCCATGACAATCAGACTGTTGAGTGTCCATGCCCTCCACAGATCATGCCTAATCTGCCGAGTTCCTCCAACGCTTGGTTTTCTGCTCAGGATTCTAGCATCTGCAGTTGCTTGTGTCTCCATGTAGCGGGTGAGAGTCAGCACTTTCTCAGGACATCCAGAATCTTCAGGAATGGCAAGCTGACGGAGAGAACACTTCAGGGACTGAAAACAGAAAGAGTGACCCCAGCAAGGGTCAGCACCTTTAGTGATTGTCCAGCAGGGAGAGTTGGGGCTTTCAGTAACAATATTTGCAGAACAGATTTAGGGACTGTACTCCAGAGATGGTACTTTCATGGACTTGACTCCAGGGAGAGTGAGAGATTGTACAGCAGGGAGATTGACAACTTCACGAATGAGAAACAGGCCAAATGCTGGTAAAGGGGACTAGCCCAGACTGTCAATGGTCAGCATGGTCAATTGGGCCAAAGGGTCTGTTTCCATGCTGTATAACTCTATGTAGCCTGAGGGAGAGTCGTCTGTCAGGGGAACTGTACACCAGGGAGAGTCGGCACTTGTAGTTCAAGTTGAGCGGCATAGTGAGTGTGGCAGAATTGCAGCAGTTCACATGTTGTTCAGTGAGACAGTCATCGTGAAACACTCCATTTCACTCTGCATGTAATGGTCAGTACTGGAGATTACAATAGAACTGCCAATTCATTGCCATAGAAGGCTGTGGAGGCCGAATCAATGGATTATTTTTAAGGCTGAGATTAATAGATTCTTGATTAGTACAGGTGTCAGGGGTAATGGGGAGAAGGCACAAGAATGGGGTTGAGAGGGAAAGATAGATCAACCATGATTGAATGGCGGAGTAGACTTGATGGCTGAATGACCCAATTCTGCTCCTATAACTTATGAACTGTTCACGTTTCTGAACCTCATTTAGTTGCCTGCACTACTGCTCTAGAAATACAATATACAGCCTATATCCACAATATGCAGAATTTAAATGTAAAATTATTCCATAAATCTGAAATAAATATCTAGTACCAATGCCTCTACCTTCTTAGAAGTTTGAGGAGCTTCACACATCACCAACTACTCTATCGAACGTCGACTAGTGCACAGGAGAGAGCATACTGACTGGTTGCATCACAGCCTGGTGCGGAACGTTAAGTTCAAGGGCATTACGGAGGCTACGGAAAGTGAAGAATACTGCCGGTCCATCACATGTACTGACCTTACCTCCATCAAAGGGATCTAATGGAAGTGCTGCCCCATAAAGTTAGCTAATATCATTAAAGATCCACAAACGCTGGCCACACTCTCATCTCACTACTGCCATCAGGAAGAAGGTACAAGAGCTTGAGAACCGTGACCTCCAGGTTCAAGAACAGCTTCTTCTTGGCTACTGTCAGGTTCCTGAATCACGACGCATAACACTAATCACAACCCTACCTCAACCTCCTCGATCCTCCTGGACACTGTGGATGTTACGCTACTATGGTTGCTCTATGTACTTTGCATTTTGCAGTGTCATGGTCTGGTTTACTTGGAATAAGTGATGTTGTGTATTTATTTTCATTGTGTCTTATTAGCCCGCATAGCTGCAGCAGGTAAGAATTCCATTGTTCCAGTTCATATCTGGTGCATATGACAAATAAACACGATTAATTGCAAGGACGATTAATTACAACAAAATACATTTGTTGTATAAATAAAAAAAACTGTAGAAACTGGAAATCTTAAACAATTAAAATAGAAAATGCTGGAAACACACAGCAGGTCAGCCAACATTTGTGTGGGAGGTTAATGTATCAGGTTGGGGGCACTTTGTTACCTGACTCTACACCCTCTGAAGCTGTTCTGCCAGCCACGTATTCAGGGGCAATTCAGGATGGGTTGCAATGTTGCCCTGTTGAATGATGCTCACAATCCTGGAAGGACAAGGTGTGTGCAAGTGAAGGTGAGTGGGTCCCTGCTAGTGTGGCCACAGTATATGTCAGCCTCTTCAGGGGGGCTTCTCTTGTTCATGTGCAATAACCTTCTGAAGATTGATAGCTCCTCTAGCTTTTAGCAGCAGATGACTTTCCCCCAGGGGATGTGTTGAATTCCCTCAGGGGAAACCTTTCAACCACATGTCTGAGCAGCACCAATAGGTCAAACCTATCTTCAAATTAAGCACTGAAAGAAGATAATTTTCCCTGAGATTTGTTCTTTGTTAAAGACAATTGATAATTTTGCTAATTTACTGTTTTCATGCGTTTGTTGGGCAAAGGAAGTGGGGAGCAACTTGTGGGGAGCAACTCTTGTCAGCTTTATAAAACGATGTTACATTCCTATTAATACAGTTAAAAGTATTAGTATACTTGCTTGGAAAAACTATGGCTATCCCTTGGACACATCTTTCTGTGTATATGTTCAATGGGAAGAAATGATAAAAAGTAAATTATTGGCAGGTACAAGCAGGATGTGTAACTGTGCAGGTGTAGGAAGGAACTGTAGATGCTGGTTTATTCCGAAGATGGAGAAAAGGGATGGGTGATGTTGTAGGTCAGAACCCTTGTTCAGACTGAAAGTTGGGGGGGGGGGGGGGGGGGGGGGGATAACTGGAGGTAATAAAAGGTAATAAAAGGCCAGAACAAATCAGAGCCAGCAACAGATTACCAAGGAAGGGTGGAAGCCACAATGACCCATTGTTGGCTGGGGAAGAATGATAATGAAGAGATACAAGTATGCAAACAGTGGAACTACAGCATGTTTAGGGAGAGTAGCAGGGGTTACTTGAAATTAGGTAAATCAACGTTCATACTGCTCAGTTGTAAGGTGCGCAAGCAAAATATGAGGAGCTGTTCTTCCAATTTGCATGTGGCCTCCTCTGACAGTGGAGGAGGCCCAGGAGAGAAAGGTCAGTATGGGAATGGGAAAGGGAATTAAAATGTTTGGCAACCGGGAGATCATTTTTGATACTAATGCATTTTGATACTGCTTTATGGTGCATAAGATTTGTAGAAGTAGAACAGGTGTATAAATCATAAGGGGCTTATTCAAAGTGAAGCCGCTGTCGTTTTCCCAGGGAAGGGGAATGAAGAACGAGAGGGCATGTTTAAGTGAGAGGGGGAAGATTCAATAGGAACTTGAGGGCAACCTTTTCACATAGTGAGTGGTGGGTATATGAATGAGCTGCCAGAAGAAGTGGTAACAACAGGTACAATTACAGCATTTCAAGGACATTTGGGCAGGTAGATGGATAGGAAAGGGATATGGTCCAAACACATACAGGTAGGACTAGTGTATTGTAGCCTGTATGACTATGATTCAATTTTAAAGATATGTGGACAGGTACACAGATAGGAAAGGTTTAGAGGGATATGTGCTAGTTGCAGGTCAGTGATTCTCATTTAGTAAAGCAACTTGGTTGGCATGGACAATCTAGGGCGAAGGGCCTGTTTCCGTACTCTATGTCTATGACTCTATGACTATGACTCTCAGGGTTACAGAGTTCGAACTAAGATCACATTTTCCTGCTCTGATGTTATTCGTGGTTGCACTGCTGATCGAATGTTATGGGCAAGAGTCACCCCCCCCCCCCCCCCCCCCCCCCACCAACTTGCTGTCCCCCTGGTAGCTCAGACACTGAAATCCGTGGGGAGCACTGAATGAGGTTTCTAACACAAGATCTTCCTGCCATGAATCACATTTGTCTACTCTGTTGCTAAGCTCAGCGATGGGCAGCCTCGAGTCACCATGGTATTTACCAGTAGATGCAATGCTGTTTAATGAGAGAACAATTTCATTTCCTCAAACCTAGGGGATTGGTTTAGATTAGTGAGACATCAGGCTGCTTTCTCAGAAACCCTGACAATTATTACTCTGCACCCATCTAATGTTTACACGCCCTGGGAACTGAATGTGCAGCCCAACCCAAACTTTTTTTCAATTTCTTCCCATGATGTCCTAAAATAAAACAATAAAATCTATTCTAAATTCCATTGATTATTTTTAAATGGGTAATGGTGTCATTACTTTTCTCCTGCTAACTCCCCAGATCAGAGTACAAAACCAACTTTTACTCTGGCTAAGTTTATCCAATTCAGCAAAACCTTTGCTAAGTTGTACAAAACGTTGGTGAGACTGCTATTGGAGTACTGTGTTCAGTTCTGGTCACCCTGCAAAGAGCTGAAAAGAGTGCAGTAAAGATTTACCAGGATGTTGTCAGGCCTCGCATTTCTGAGCTGTAGGGAGAGGTTGGGCAGTCTAGGACTTTATTCCTTGGAGTGCAGGAGGCTGAGGGATGATCTTATAGAGGTGTATAAAATCATGAGGGGAATAGAGGGTAAATGCACAGTCTTTTTTTCCCAGCGAATGAAGAGCTACAGAGCATAGGTTTAAGGTGAGAGGGGGGAAGATTTAACCTGAAGGGCAACGTTTTCATACGGAGGGTGGTGGGTATATGGAATGAGCTGATGGATGAAGTGGTGGAGGCAGATACAATAACAACATTTGAAAAACATTTGGACAGGTACACAGATAGGAAACGTTTAGGGTGTTCCACCAAGATGTAGGATAGAATGCCACAGGAGATCCTTCTTCCCTATGGCTATCAAATTGTACAACTCCCCCCCCTTCTGTCGTGGGGTAGACTGAGACTGACTCCCTTCCTCTCCCCTCTCCCCAATCTTTGCACATCCCCAGTCCTTTCCATTTGTCACTTTAATTTCATGTTTCATGTATTTTGTATTTTTATGACTGTTGGCAGATCAATTTCTCTCCTGGGATAAATAGATATTTCGTATCGTATCGTCTCTGGACCAAAAGCATGCAAACGGAACTAGCATAGATGGGGGCATCTTGGTGGCATGCACGAGTTGGGCCAAATTGCCTGTTTCCACGCTGTATGATTCCACACTGTATGATTCCACTTCATCCCTGCCTTTGAAGGTCTGAATGTGAGGATGATTGTACAGGAGCGGGAATGGTACGAGGAAGAGAGAGTGAGGGGATGCTGGAAGAAGAATGTACAAGCAAGGAGATAGGGAGGAATGAGAGACAGTGCTTGTGAGAGGCAAGTGCGGGGGGGGGGGGGGGGATGATGGAGAGTAGGGCGAGGGAGCGAGAGGGAGCTAACCATGTGAATGAGCCAGATGGCCACGAGCCAAAACAGGTCAGCAAAATATTTGTGTTGGCTGGGGCAGTGATGAACCGGCAGCAAGTAGGGGAGCAAACTGCCAAAGGGTGACAGGCGACATGCTGAGACAAACTGGCCGGTTCGAAGGTGTGCCTGATGTCGTGACGCCACAGCGCCAGAACCCTGGCAATGGACCTTAGTCCTTGGTTCTTGAGTCTGACTACAGCTCCATCGATGGGCTACAAGCGCACACACTCTCACACACTCTCACAAACACACAGTCAGAATTATGACTTTGAAATACATTTGGACAGATATGTGGATAGGAAGGGTTTAGAGGGCTACTAGACCAAGTGGGCCCAAACCTCTCCTGCATTGGTGCAGCACCCTCTCCTCTCCCCCCCCCTCCCCTTCCCCTCCACCCCCTCCCCTCTCCCTCCCCCTTTCTCCTCCCCCCCACTCCATCCCCCTCAGCCCCCCTCCCTCCCCTCTCCCTGCCCCTCCCCCATTCTCCTCCCCCTTTCCCTCCCCCCCATTCTATCCACCTCAACCCCCCTTATCCTCCCTCCCTTCCCTCCTCCCCCTCCCCCTCCCCTCTTCCCCTCCCCCCTTCCCCTTCCTCCCACTTCATCCCCCTCAACCCCCCTTATCCTCCCTCTCTCCCTAGGAGATAGATTTAAACTTTAAAATGTGAATAACTTTAAAAATATAACACCGATTTCAATGAAACTTCTTCCATTAGCACCAAAGGGATGACGGTGAGTAAGGTGGGCCTAAAATTGTCGCACTATCATGTACCATTTTGGCTGTAGTTCAGGAACAAACAAACATACAAACGAGAGTTTTAGCATATAGATGGGCCATTCTCCCAACATTCCTATCAAATCCCCTGGTCAAGATTAATCTGGGGTGTTGGAGGTCTGTGGCAGAGATTCTCCGAGCTGCTTCACTGTGCCACCACTGTGTCTCCCTCTTCACTGTGCCACCACTGTGTCTCCCTCTTCACTGTGCCACCACTGTGTCTCCCTCTTCACTGTGCCACCACTGTGTCTCCCTCTTCACTATGCCACCACTGTGTCTCCCTCTTCACTATGCCACCACTGTGTCTCCCTCTTTACTGTGCCACCACTGTGTCTGTACACACATTGGTGAAGCTGCATTTGGTGTGTTGTGTTCACTTTTGGTCACCCTGCCAGAGGAAAGACCCATTAAGTTGGAAAGAGTGCAGAAAATATTTATGAAGACGTTGCCAGGGCTCAAGGGCCTAAGCTACAGGTGAGATTAGGCAGGCTGGGACTTTATTCCTTGGAGCACAGGAGGCTGAGGATCCCTCGAGTCCTGGTACACACTCATAACTCTAACTTCTCGTCAAGAGTGTTTAATTGTCATGAGAACCGGTAACAGAACAACAAAATTCACTTGCTGCAGCTTTACAAACCCATTATCACAAAAACATAAAGTAAATATATAATAATTAATAATAAATGAATGACCGTTATACTAGGTAATCATAATCGTGCAAAACCAAAGACACAATCCACAGTAGATGAGAGTTGCTAATGTCAGTTGTGTGCAGTTTTCAACATCCTAACGGTTGTTGGGAAGAAGTTGTTCTTGAACCTGGAGGTCACGGTTTTCAAGTTCCTGTGCCTTCTACCCAATGGTAGCAGCGAGGTGAGAGTGTGGCCAGGGTGGTGTGGGTCTTTGATGACATTGACTGTGAGGATTGAGAGCTGGGGGATCAGGATCTGGTGGACCGACCCAGCAACAAGGGACCATGTCATTGCTGCACCCTCACAGCTCGGGGACACAGACGCTGGACATGGCAGTCCAACCAAAGCCCTGTGGCTCCCACAGCTGCCGTCACTGGGGGGATATCCCCCAGTCATTACAGGCTACGCTGAGACATGGGGTGGGGGCTCGAGGACATCAAAACCTCCTTCCCTCCTGGGGCTAATCCTAGGGTTGGAGGACGGCAATAGGAGGCTGAGAGGGAAGATCTGGACTACACTCCACTCCCACCCCCACAACAGGAGGAAATGCTGATGGTCACACACCCCGTGACTGTGGCCTGAGTCGGCAGGAGCGTAGACCATTGAAGGACAGTGAGCGCACCAGAAGAGCGAAGTGAAACTGCAGATTGCAAGCGTTAGAGGAACTTGGAATGAGGCCAAGGAAGAAACTGCTCCCGAAATCAGCCATTCCGAGCAGGGAGAGGTTTACTGCTCTTGCGAGATTGATGGAGATGCAAGAGGCTGCAGATGCTGGAATCTTGAGTGAAAAACAAAGTGCTGGAGGAACTCAATGGGTCAGGCAGCATCTGTGGAGCGAATGGACATGTTTTGGGTCAGGATGTTTCTTCAGACTGAGTTCCTCCAGCACTTTTGTTGTGTAAAATTGATGCTGGTCTGGGATTAGCTATGGGATCCTAACTAGGAGGTTAAAGCAGTGAGGTGTGCCAGCAAACCTCAGAACCGGTCCAGGGGCCAGGCAGGGTCACAGCTGGCGATGATCTACTCCCAGCATGTTTTGACAGGGTCTGCACCCTCTCTAGATCCCCTGGGTGTTCACTGCATATTCTGTCTCCCACTAACCCTCCTACCTCTGCTCCTCCTCTCTGCATCAATTGTTTCTGGCAGTTAGCATTATTTTTCCAAGAAGTACAGTAATTCGAAACTTTTTGACAATCATTTTTAAGGCAACACATACGTGGATAGAAAGGTTTTAAAGGGATATGGGACAAATCTACCCAAATGGGACCAGCCCTGGCATGGACAAGGTTAGTCGAGGGGCCTGTTTCTGTGCTGTACACCTCTAACTTTATTACAGACTCCGAGCTTTGCTGTGGGTATTCAGAGTGTGTCGTGGTGGAGTTCACTGCAATAGGTCAGTAAATATCAAGAGAGGGTCGCAAAAACATTGAAGGTGACAGGGGTGAATGACACATTCAGCTCTATCAGGCAAAGCTGCAACATGCTGTGATTTTCCACTTGTCTGTCCCCTGATGAGCGAACTCAGTCCCACACACACTGACCCTCAATGTGGACAGGTCCCACACAAACTGCCCCTCACTGGGCAATGGGTCTCACACACACTGACCCTCACTGGGTAATGGGTCTCACACACATTGAACCTCACTGTGGTATGGGTCCCACACACACACTGACCCTCACTGGGGAATGGTCCCACACACACTGACCCTCACTGGGGAATGGTCCCACACACACTGGCCCTCACTGGGGAATGGTCCCACACACACTGACCCTCACTGGGGTATGGGTCCCACACACACACTGGCCCTCACTGGGGTATGGGTCCCACACACACACTGACCCTCACTGGGGAATGGTCCCACACACACACTGGCCCGCACTGGGGAATGGTCCCACACACACACTGGCCCGCACTGGGGAATGGTCCCACACACACACTGGCCCGCACTGGGGAATGGTCCCACACACACACTGGCCCTCACTGGGGTATGGGTCCCACACACACACTGACCCTCACTGGGGAATGGTACCACACACACTGACCCTCACTGGGGAATGGTCCCACACACACACTGGCCCGCACTGGGGAATGGTCCCACACACACACTGGCCCTCACTGGGGTATGGGTCCCACACACACACACTGGCCCTCACTGGGGAATGGTCCCACACACACTGACCCTCACTGGGGAATGGTCCCACACACACTGACCCTCACTGGGGAATGATCCCACATATACTGATAATGTTTGGGTCATGCAAGTTGCCAGCATTATTTCCTTCCTTTAAGGGAAATCTGTGGGCCTAGAATAGGAGATGCACTGGTCACATGGCCGCAGTCTGTGGCTTCCTGAACTCTGGAGGAGCCTGTTTCTGAAGTATGGGAAAATAATGAGAGATTTAAATTCACAAAGGTGCTTTATTAAACAGAATCATCACCTGCAGTATGTGGCATCTGCTCAGGTCTACTTTAAGAGCTGATGTTCACATGAACCATTTATGATACAATACTAAAGCCACAAGTTATTCCCACAATGGCAGCAAATGTTTGGATGTCTGAGGAAGGGTCCCGACCCGAAACGTCACTTGTGCATGTTCTCCAGAGATGCTGCCTGACCCATTGAGTTACCCCAGCACTTTGTATTCTTTTGTGTAAACCAGCATCTACAGTTCCTTGTTTTCACTTAATGTTTGCGAAGGTTTGCCTGCTCCTGGAGAATAGACAAACACTGGTCTGACCAGCTGTGAATGTCCTGAGTCTGTAGTAGTGTTATAGCCTCTGTGGGTAACAGATAACGGCAGCTCCTGGAAATATTAGAGAGCAACAAACACAGTGCTAGAGGAGACACAAGGAACTGCAGGCACTGGAATCTTGCGATGAACACAAAATGCTGGAGGAACTTAGGGTTGGAGGGAAATGCTGGAGGGAAATGGACAGACGATGTTTGGGGTTGTGATCCTTCTTCAGACCCGAACTGTTCCCTGTCTATTCCCTCCACAGATGCTGCCTGACCCACTGAGTTACTGCAGCACTTTGGTATGGATCAAGATTCCAGCCTTCGCAGTCTCTTGAATCTCTACATTGGAAAAAAGTTGCACCTCTATATGTTACGAAGAACGGCAACCTTTGTGTATATATTAAGAGGAAAAATACCCCCTGCCTATTTTATATAAAATTGTCATAAGAAGATAACAACTCATGCATTTATTAGAGAAAGCAGATACTGCCTATGCGTAGGCAAAGAATGCAGATGCTGGTTAATACACAAAGGACATAAAGTGCTGGAGTAACTCAGCAGGTCAGGCAGCATCTCTGAAGAACATGGATGGGTGACGTGGGTCAGGTCGCGACTCTTCTTCAGACTAATACAATATTGCATAGCCCTGTGTATATGGTGGGGGTATGGCAGCCTCTATAGATATTTAAAAGAATTACACTTCCTGTGTGCATGAGATAATAACAGATCCTATCTGTTTTATGGAGCAATTACCCCCTGTGAATATTATGAACATTATCCCCTGCCTATCTTATGACTGCTGTACATATTACAGACAATAGCAGCTCATGTATATTGTGCCCATTGCATATAGTTGGTTCGTTTATTAATTGTTCCACATGCTGTCCAGTCTAATCATACTATACATGAGAACAATAGATCCTCTGCTGGAACAGCACACAGACAGTCACCACATTCCAACACCACATTGCAGCTTCCAAGTCTCTGAAAAGTCTGATCTTGGCCCAAGGAAATCTGCACTCTTATTTTTATCATTTTCAGGTCTAGCAGCACTGGACTGATGAAGTAAGGGTCGGCCTGGCCCAGTGCGATGACACCGGCTCATTCTACCGCTACTCCATTCAGCTGCCGCAGGCTATGCTCGATCTGCTCGAACTGCTCACTCACTTGGCTGCTGTAGGGCCTCCCATGGCCTCCTCCACCAACACCGTAACCACCACTAACACTGCTTCCAGCAGCAGTCTAGAATAGCAGTCCCCATGTACATAATGAAGAATAACAAGCCCAATAATAAAAACCAATACCCCCACAGAACAGCAGACCCTGCACCTATTGGGCAGATTAGCAATCTCCATGTTTATCAAATAGAACAGCAGCCTCTGTTCTGGAATAATGATCCCTGTGTACCTTTTTTGATAACAGCTTCTGCATGTATGATGATACCAGCTTCTGTGTACAGTAGAGAATAATAGTCTGTGCAATATGGGTTTAAAACAGGAGGGAAATGATTTTTATAGGAACTTGAGGGGCAACTTTTTTACACAGAGGGTGATGGGTATATGGCCAGAGGAAGCAACTGAGGCAGGGAAGATCACAACATTTAAAAGAGATTTGGATAGGTACATAAATAGGAAAGGTTTAGAGGGATATAGACAATAGACAATAGGTGTAGGAGTAGGCCATTCAGCCCTTCGAGCCAGCACCGCCATTCAATGCGATCATGGCTGATATGGGCCAAATGTGGGCAAACTCGACTAGCTTAAATGGAGAATATTGGTCAGGCTGGACGGGTTGGCTGAAGGCCCTGACTATGTGCTTTTTTACTCCAATAGCAGCGTATATATATTAGATTCTGTGTGTGTGCATTGTGTGGAGAATGATGGCCCCTGTGTCTGGAGACAGAGCTGTTGTGTACAATGCAGCATACTAGCCCCCGTGTATAACATAGAGAACAATAACCTCTGTAATGTTATGAAGAATAATACCTGCTTCTGTGGGAGAACGGCACCTCCTTTGCTTTTTGAGAGACTACCTGTATCTATGTTAATTTTGGAGAGCTGGAGTTCCGAAAACAGAGAAAACCAGCTGCCATCTATATGATGTGGGATAACAGTTGCTGTATACGTGAGCGAGGATTGCAGTTCCTGTATATGTCATGAAAAATAGCAGCTCGTGTATAATATCAAAAATAGCAATCCCTGTGGAGAACGGTAGATTGCTTGAAACGATAGATTGTTTGTATATTATAGAATTTAGCAGCCCCGTGTAGAGTCAGGAAAAATACAATCCCTTTGCACTTTACAGAGAATTACAGCCCCATGATGTACATTATGAAACAGGAGCCGGTGTATATTATGGAGAGAAAGTGCCCCTGCGTACATTAGAGAACACAATGCCTTTGCCTGCTTGGGAGAATAGCAGTCCCTGTGTATAATGTGGAGAGTAGATACATAGATTCATAGACAATAGGTGCAGGAGTAGGCCATTCGGCCCTTCGAGCCGGCACCGCCATTCAATGTGATCATGGCTGATCATCCACAATCAGTACCCCGTTCCTGCCTTCTCCCCATACCCCTTGATTCCGCTAGCCCTAAGAGCTCTATCTAACTCTCTTTTGAATGCATCCAGTGAGTTGGCCTCCACTGCCTTCTGAGGCAGAGAATTCCACAAATTCACAACTCTCTGTGTGAAAACGTTTTTCCTCATCTCAGTTCTAAATGGCCTACCCCCTATTCTTAAACTGTGGCCCCTGGTTTTGGACTCCCCCAACATCGGGAACATGTTTCTTGCATCTAGTGTGTCCAATCCTTTAATAATTTTATATGTTTCTATAAGATCCCCTCTCATCCTTCTAAATTCCAGTGAATACAAGCCCAGTCACTCCATTCTTTCATCATTTGACAGTCCCGCCATCCCAGGAATTAACCTCGTGAACCTACGCTGCACTCCCTCGATAGCAAGACTGTCCTTCCTCAAATTAGGAGACCAAAACTGCACACAATACACCCTCACCAGGGCCCTGTACAACTGCAGAAGGACCTCTTTGCTCTTGCATATTGTACAGACTATCAGCGTTCGTGGATGCTGTGGAGAACATCAGTACTTGTGTATAATGTGGAAAACAACAGCCTGTGCATGTAAAAGCAAATAAGATCCCCTGTGTCCACTTGAGAAAGGCAGCCCCTCTGGTAGAATACCGATCCTTGTGCATATAATGCAGAGTAACAACACATGTGTATAACACAGAGCAGCAACTGCCAAGTATATTGTACAGATTGCAAAATGTGTGGATACTACAGACAACAGCACCCTCTAACTCCAGGTCCCTCAGGTCGGCCGACTTGGGGCTACTAGACTGTGGAACAGCATCCCTCTCCCCATGAGAACTGCCCCCTCCATCGACTCCTTTAAGTCCAGGCTCAAAACCTATTTCTACTCCCTAGCGTTTGAGGCTCATTGAGGAGGCGCTGTGAACTGTTTTGTATGTGCTGTTATGTTTGTGTGCTACTGTATGTTTCATTTTTTTCCTTAGTACATAATCAGATGTACAGCACTTTGGTCAACGTGGGTTGTTTAAAATGTGCTATACAAATAAAATTGACTTGACTTGACTTGACTATATTATGGAGAATAGCCGGCTCCGTATTATTAAGAGTTTTGATGAACATTACAGCGAATAACACTCCCATGGCATATTAGAAATAACAGCCCCTGTGTACATTATCAGCAGCAGCAGTCCATGGATATTAAATTAGAGCAGCCCTGCATTATTATGGAGAATAGCAGATCCTTCAAAGGCTCAATGGTTCTTTATTGCCCTGTGTAACTTATAGACAAATTGCTGATTCTATGTATATTACAGAACATAGCAGCCCCTGATTATATTATCTAATGGCATCTCCTGTGTATGTTGTGGAGATTAGCAGCTTCTGTGCATATTACAATGAACAACAGCCTTATGTACATTAAAGAATAGCAACTCCCGTGTATGTTGTAGAAAAATTAGCTGCTGTATATATCAGAGAAAATAAATCCTGGCATATAGTTATACACACACAGGAACATGCCCTTTGGCCCACCATGTCCATGCCGACAATCAAGTACCTGTCGACCCAAATCCCATTTCCATCTCTGATCCGTGGCCTTCTCTGCCCCTGCGATGCAAGTGCTCATCTGGATACTTTTTAAATGTTGTGAGAGTCTCTGCCTCCACCACTTCCTCAGCAGTGTTCCAGATTGCAATCCATCCCCTGACTGGCTCATGGAGAATCATGACCCATTTACTATAGAATAGCAGGCCCACTCTATTTACAGAGGATAATACATGCACATTTATTATAGAGGGCTGTTTCAGAGGCCAGTTAAGGAGTGGTAGAGTTACAAAGTGCTGTAGGAACTCAGCGGCTCAGGGTGCACCTGTGGAGGGAAATAGACAGACAGTGTTTCAGCTCCTGACCCGCTGAGTTCCACCAACACTTTGGTTTCTGCTCAAGATTCCAGCATCTGCAGTGTCTTGTGTCTCAATGGAAACAGACCCTTCGGCCCAACTGGCCAAGATGCCTATCTGCGCTAATGTCATTTGCCTTGTTCAAAGGTCTTTTATTGTCACATGTACCAATTAAGGTACAGTGATATGTGACTTACTATACAGCCATATGAAAAAAAAGCAACAAGACACACAAATACATAAAAGTTAACATAAACATCCACCACAGCGGATTCCCCACATTCCTCACTGTGATGGAAGGCAAAACAATCCAATCTTCTTCTACCTTATCGGGGCAGTCCTGGTCGAGGCAGTCGAACCATCCATCAGGGCGATCAAAGCTCCCGCAGCCAGCGATCGAAGCTCCCACGTCAGGGCAGTCAAAACTCCCGAGGCTTGGAGTTCCCGATGTCGGTCTCTGACCAGAGACCGCAGGCTCCGTGACGTTAAAGTCTGCAAGCACGCACGGTTGGAGCTCTGAGGTCGATCCCTGGCAAAGGGGTCGCGGACTCCATGATGTTAAAGTCCCGTACGCACCCGTGGTGGAGCTCTCAAAATCAGTCTCCAGCCAAGACCGGCAACTCCTCGATGTTAGGCCGCAGTGCGTACGGAGATACGATACGGAAAAAAATTGCATCTCTGTCGAGGTAAGAGATTAGAAAAAGTTTCACCCCACCCCCCCCATACAAAAACAAGCTAAAGAACACTAAAAACATACATTTAACACATACTATTTAAACACAAAGAAGGAAAGGACAGACAGACTGTTGGCGCCACCAGGTTAATATAATTATATAATTTATATAATTATTTATATAATTATTTGACCCATACTCCTCTAAATCTCTCCTAACCAAGTTCTTTTCCAAATGTGTCTTGAATGTTGTTCCTGTATTTGCCTCTGCTCGTTCCAGCGCTGCCGTCGCAGCTGCGGCTTGCCTGCAGTCCGTCTGTCTTTTGTGTTTTTTGTTGTTTTTGTCTGAATTGTAGTTTAATATGATGTAGTGTTGTATGTTATGTTTTGGGGGGGGGGGGTGGGAGGGAACGGGAACTGTAACATTCTCTCTCCAGAACGGAGACGTGACCTTTGTTCTGTGTCGTGTCTCCGTTCCCGTTGCGGCCTACCACCGGCCATTCACCTGGGAACACCTGGGGCTCTGGTTCGCAGAGCCCGCGGCGCGGACTCACCACCTGCGGCGCTGGCTGCCTGCGGATGTTGCGGGCGCGGCTGCGACTCGTCTCCGGAGGCTCCGGCGCGGGCCGCGTGGACGTCGGAAGCCCGCAGACCCCTGGATGGGGGCCGACATCGGGAGCTCCGGCAACGGCAGAGGCAGCGTGTTCGCCCGCCCCGAATCGCGGGGCTTGGGTCGGCCCGCCACGGACCTTTCACCGTCCGGCGCGGCCTGAAATAGGCCGTTGACCTTTCACCGCCCAGCGGCGGCTTCAATATCGGGAGCCCCGACCGCCCCGACGTGGCAAATCCAACAGCCTGACCGCGGGACAAGACGGCAGGGAAGAGAAAAAGACATTTTGGCCTTCCATCACAGTGAGGAGGGACTGGAGGAGACTCACTGTGATGGATGTTTCTTTTTGTTTGGTGTTAGTTGTGATTGTATGTGTTATTGCATTTTTATTGATTAATCTTATTGGTCTTATTGTTCAACTGCGGGTAATGTTTCATTTTACTACACATTTATGTGTATGTAACAAATAAACGACTATTGACTATTGACTCTGACTATCAATTACATCCAGATAGGTAAGGATAGGTTGCATTCCCACAAGGACTTCAGTGAACCACTTGAGTTTTGCCGCCAAAAAAAATCAAAAAGAGCTGGAAATGTTCAGCAGGTCATGCACAAGAGGTGGAGGTTAAAGACCTTATTTTGTTTGACACATACAGAGTGGAAAGAGGCCCTTCAGCTCACCAAGTCCACGCCGGCCATCCATCATCCATTTCCACTAGTTCTATGCCATCCCACTGTCTCAACCACTTCCCACACGCTCCTACAGTATCCAATTAACCTACAAACCTTTTGACAGGGAAGGGCTTGGCAGTTTCCTGTCATCTTTATTAAGGCTAGTCTTTTAATTCCAGATTTAATTCTGGTGGGATTTGTAGTCACACCTGGAGCAATGAACTAGGCCATAGGATCCTAATCCAGTAGCATAACGACTAAACTAATATATCCTTGTGCCCAACACACAAAATAACCACTTCATTGATGGTTAATTCCTACATTTTCCCAACTCCCAGCTGCACAGTGCGGTGCTCCCCCAGTACTGTCCTTCCCCCAGTGCAGCACTCCCTCAGTACCATTCCTCCCACAATGCAGCAATCCCTCAGTACCATTCCTCCCACAGTGCAGCACTCCCTCAGTACTGCCCCTCCAACAATGCGACACTCCCCCTGTACCGTCTCTCTTACAGAGCGGCACTTCCACAGTGCCACCCCTCCCACAGTGCGGCACTCCCTCAGTACAGTCCCTTCCATGGTGCGGCACTCCCTCAATACAGTCCCTCCCACAGTGCGGTGTTCCCTCAGTACTCCCCACTCCAACAGTACGGCGCTCCCTCAGCACTGCCCTTCCAACAGTGCGGCACTCCCCCAGTATTCCCTTCCACAGTGTGGCACTTCCATAATGCCACCCTTCCCACAGTGCGGCGCTTCCTCAGTGCAATTTCTCCCATAGTGCAGCACTCCCTTAGTACTGCCCTCCCGTAGTGCGCCGCTCCCTTAGTACTGCACTGAAATTTAGTCTGGATTCAGATGTGAAGGGTCTGAAGATTCAACCCATCACACACTCTCTCTGGCGAGAGTAAGACCTACTGAGCCCTAACTGATATCCATAGACATCAAAACAGTGTCTGTGTGTGGGCAACACTGATCATTCCACAAGGTCGGATAATGGCTCTGGGCTCAGCCTGTTGCATAACTCGATGTAACCTTGTCTTCCCCGAGTAGCGTGCGTGCATTTGGATGTGCACAATAAAGCCGCAGAAAAGACAAAGTCAGCTCACAGTTCCTTGGGCACAGGAAGCAGATTCTCAAGATGGAGAGATACACACAACACATTTCCTCTTTTTATCAAATCACCTTCTGCAGTGACCTGGCATGAGTGAAATTCCGTTGTCGTTTTACATAAGAGTCCACAGCCGTGTTATTGTTGTCAAATTCATGGTCGAAACCACAGATCAGCAACCTGTCAGAAAGATGACCTCAAGATTATCACTAAACACTTTGCATCTCCTGTCAAAGAGATAGCAGCTGACAGGGCAAGATAGCAGAGGGAAATCAGAGCAGCGGATTGGCTGGTGGCTCCCATTCTCCCTCCAGTTCTCAGGCCTTGAAACCACTGACTGACCGGCGGAGACATTAATTGGGTTTTTACAAGGATAGACTGAGCCCAAGCACAAGGTAGTGTGAGCCTGGGAGCACATCGCTTCAAATCACCCACTATCCCGACTGGAAATTCATCTCCATCATCATCACTGGGTCTAGGCCTCCCCATCAACACTGATGAAGTTACCTTCTCCACTTTAACACATGGTCATGGAAGCAGTTCACCACCACTTAAAACAAGATATTATTAACAATGGCAGCTAGCTTATTGTATTAAAATAATTAATATTGGTCAAAGCATCTGTTAAATTCCTGTGAATTAGCTCATCAAAGACAAAAATTGATTGTTGCTTCAGACTTCTGCAAATGAGGTGGCACGGTGGCGCAGCGGCCTTACATTGCCAGAGATCGAGGTTCGCTCCTGACTACAAATGCTGTCTGTACAGAGTTTGTACGTTCTCCCTGTGACCACACGGGTTTTGCCCGGGTGCTCCGGTTTCCTCCCACACTCCAAAGACGTACAGGTTAGTAGGTTAATTGGCTTTGGTAAATATTGTAAATTGTCCCCAGTATGTCGGATAGTGTTGTTTTACAAAGATCGCCGGTTGGCGCAGACTCATTGGGCTGCAGGGTCTGTGTCTGTGCTGTATCACTAAACTAAACTAAAATTGACAAGTCTTAGCGCAATGCTCAACAACCAAGTCCTTCTTTTCTGGCCACCATCTTCTCCACTTGCATGGATCGGTGCAGATGCCACAACTCTCAAAGATCATTCAGGATAGAGCAGCCCACTTCACGACACAAAGTACTGGAGTAACTCAGCGGGTTAGGCAACATCTCTGGAGAACATGAATAGATGACATTTCAGGTTGGGACTGGAGTATGAAGAAGTGACCTGAAAAGTCACCTATCTATGTTCTGCAGAGATGCTGCCTGACCTGCTGAGTTAGTCTAGCACTTTGTGTTCTTTTATGTAAACCAGCATCTGTAGTTCCTTGTTTCTTCGGCCCACTTTCTTGATCCCCATCCACCACCCTAGCCATTCATTCTCTCCACACCGCTGTTGTGTGCACCATGTACAAAATGCATGCAGTTACCTGTGCAGGCTATTCCGATAGGAAATCCCAAACCCAAGAAGGACAAGGGAAGCCAGTAGATGGGGGCACCACCACCTGCAGGTACCTCTGCAAGTCACACAACATCATGATTTAGAAATATATCGTTGTTCCTTCATTGTCACTGGGTCTAAATCCGGGAACTCCCTCGCCAGCAGCACCATGCGAGCACCTTCACCTCAAAGACCCACGCCACCCTGGCCATGTCTCATTTTGTTGCTACCATCAGGAAGAAGGTACAACCATAAAAGCTTCCAGATTCAAGGATAGCTTCTTCCCAGCAACCATCAGCAATTAAAATCTTCTATTGACTTTGTTTAATTTGCACTACAGACTTTGGTTTTGCACCATTCTGATTAACTACTATTACTGTTATTAATTTCTTATAATATTGATTACTATATATTTATCTGCGTGTCACGACATTCATGGGGCTGGTGAGCCACAGCACATAAGAAATTAATTGTTCCGGGACCGATGCAATGATGCAAAGGGTCGAGTACTGGCCAGGCGACTGGGGGCCACGAGACACTGAGCCCTTGAGTGTAGGATCTTCAGCTCTGGGCCCAGGGGTATGTGATTGATGTAAGAGCTCCTGCCTTTGGTGCTCAACTCAGTGACCCTCCGAGAGCTGGTGCAGCAAGATGTTATATATCAAAACGTTGACGGTGATTACTCAATTGAGTTTAGACACAAGTCTGAAACCGCAGTGCGGTTTGTGACCCAGGGGAAGGGGCCAGGCCTGCGTGGCATTAATAGTAACAGCCTGGAGGCGATGGTGCAAGTTCCTGTTCAATACAGCCTGTAATCCTTGTCCTGCAACAAAAACTCCCAATTTTGCCCACTCTCGAATTGAACACATCCTAAGACTATAAGATTTTTGGAGCTGGTGGAGGTAGCCATCTGAGCCTCATATTGCTCCACCGTTCATCAAGGTCATGACTCACGACCGATCTTTAACTCAGAGCTCCTTTCCAACAAACCCCCATGTCCCTTCACTCCCTTAATACCCAGAAGTCAGGCAATCTCCTCTTGATCTCTGAACCCAATGATGGTCTCCATGGCACAACAGGGTAGGGAATTACAAAGATCCACAAAGGGAATTCCTTCTCATCTGGTCCCTAACCAGGGGAAACCTGCCTTACATCTACTTGAACCCTACCAAATCCTATGATAGTTTTAATGAAAGGTACAGAAGCCCCAAGCCCCACACCACCAGGTTCAGCAACAGTTACTTTCCTCCAACCATCAAGTTCTTGAACTGACTTGCACAACTGTAATGCTACCTCAACAGCAGAGGCCAGTGAGGGTGCAGAGCGCCAGGGTGGGGAGGGCTCGCACACTAAAGGTGGGGCAACATCTGCATGGATATAATCAAAACGTTTAAAAGACATTTGAACAGTTTAATGGATAAGAAGGGTTATGAGGGATATAGGCCAAATGCAAGCAATGAGACTAGCCCAGAATGCCCATCTGGTCAGCATGAACAAGGTGGGCCAAAGGGCCTACATCTGTGTTCGAGGATTATGAGTGCTGGCAGCTCTCTGAATGTCTCCTGACACTCAGGCAGAGTATCCTTGCTCCACAGGTGGGACTTCAGTGGCTGCTGAGAGAACGAATGCAGCACGGTGACATGGTGAGGCATGGTCCCTCACCCAAGGCTGACTGCCATTCTGGGTGGGGGGTAGAGGGAAGTGGCCCCATTGCTTCGTTCCATGCTGCCCAAGCCCCCCTGCACTCAGGCTCGGATGCTGACTTAACGGTTGATGGAAGGACAGGAGGAGCTGGACTTTAGTTAAGTGTGTGTGTTGGTTTTCAGAGTGGAGGGAGATTTCTTTTATCTAGGATTTGGCATCTCTCTGCCCACAGGAAGGGGATGGGTGCAGAGCCTGGAGCTCGTGGCTCAGCGCTGCCGCAGGCCGGGCTAAAATTATATCTGTGGTGCACTATCTGTACCTGCATGCAGGGAAGATGTGAGATAAGGAGCCCACGAGCCTGTCAGCTCTGAATCTGTAATATCCGTTTAACAGACAGAGCATCTGGCATCGCCTCAGGAGGGGTGGTGCAGGGGAGTGTTTCGGGTCTGATGTGATCCGACAGAGTTGGGTGGGAGAGGGGGGGGGAGAGGAACAGACTGGCCCAACACCAGTACAGAATCCAATGCAAAGGGCCTCAGGAGCAGAGGGAATGGACAGTTGTCCTCAGGAAGCAGTGTACATGCTTGTTGTTTGTTGGTGTGGAGGAGATGGTCAAGTGTTAAGACTATTTAATTGCCATATGCACTAGGACCAGAACATGCAATTTGAAAAGAGATTCACAGGAATGTTGCCTGAACTGGAGGGCTTGAGTTATAAGGAGAGATTAGACCACTGGGGTTGTTTTCCCTGGAACAAAGGAAGCTGAGGGGTGATCTTATAGAGGTATATAAAATCATGAAGTCTGTAGATAGGGTAGATAGTCACAGGGTAGGGAAGTCTAAAACAGGAGGGCACATGTTTAAAGTGAGAGGAGAAAAGATTAAAGGGGATCTGAGGGGGAACATTTTTCACACAGAGGTGGTGGATATGTGAAACAGCTGCTAGAGGAGGTAGTTGAGGCAGGTAGAATAACAATATTTAAAAGATATTGGACAGTGACATAGATAGGAATGGTTTGGAGGGTAATGGGCCAAATACAGATAAATGGTATTAGCTTAGATGGGCATCTTGTTCAACATAGATTATTTGGGCCAATGGGCCTGTTTCTGTGCTGTGCGACTGTATGAGTCTATGAATAAACAATAACTGCAAGGTTGTCTCTGGGGAGAAAATAGCCCAGCAAACCACTTCATTCAGGAGAAATTAGGGATTGGCAGTCACCGGTCTTGCGAACAACATCCAGACCATTAATTAATAAAAATAGTGACTGGGATAACGTCAGTCCTCTCTGTCAGAGGAAAAAAATCCAGAAACCACAGGCATTGGAAATCTGAATTATAAACAGAAAATGTTGAAAACACTCAACAGGTCAGGCAGTGCACAACTGATGCAGGTTTCCATGTTCCTCTTTCTCCAGATGCTCTATGGCCTGCTGAGTGTTTCCAGCATTTCTTTTGGGAGGGGACAAACCCGGTAAAATTGGGATCTTCATTCCATTGTCAGAAACATCAAGGTTGGAGGGAAATTGGTTCATTCCACCCAACCTCCCCCATTCCACTCGCCATCCCTGCACCTTGAAGGAACTAAAGCACAATCTAATTGGGTTTTTATAAAACGTTCAATTACACTGCAAATATTAAGTTACAGTCCATTACCATTACTTTGCAGAATCAGGAGGAAGTAACCAGTAAATGTAGCAACAGAGATACAGGGTCAACAGTGCAGATCTAAGTCAAAATTCTTCTGAAGGCAATTATTCATCCCTTTTACATCATTTCTCTGAGGTTTCCTGTGCATTCAAGAACACGCTCTCCAAGACTAACTTTCGGAGTAACATTGGAAAGGCAGTGAGTAGGGAGCATTCTAACCCGTGCTCTAACCTTGTGCCTGACCTGTACCCTGGAGTGTGTGATGGGATAGTGTTGAGAGAGAGCTTCACTTCTTTTTTCCTTACAAGGATTTTATTCATAATTGCAATTTACAGTGTCCCAGAAGGTACAACAACTTTCAGTAGTCACATAGGCAATCATTATAATACAATGGTGGCATCTTTATAGGCAATACACTCGAGCCCCCGTGGCGACCAGCGTTCACGGAAGGCCTCCAGAGTCCCCTTGGACACCGCGTGTTCCCTCTCCTGGGACATGCGAGCACGGACACAGGCCCGGACGTGGGGCAGGTAGCCTACTCTGATGGACCATCGATCGCCCATTGCCTGGACCCGCAAATGGCCATTTTGGCCAGGCCCAGGAGCAGACCAACAGGGAGATCCCGCCCTCCCGATCGACCCTCCCCACTCCCTGCCTTGTGCCCAAATACCAGAATCGTAGGACTAAAATGCAATCAAAACTTGAGGAATAGCCCATTCAGATATTCATACAGGGGCTGCAGCCTCTCACGCTCCATATACATGTGGAACACAGTCTCTTCCTCGCTGCAGAAGTTACAGGCGGCTAGTGATCCATGAACCGACTCAAATATTTATTACACTCCACAGCCCTGTGCAACACTCTCCACCCCAGGTCCCCGATGTAAAGGGGGAGGACTCCCTTGTAGAGACACTTCCACTGGGTACCACTCCCGCCGTTAGGTGGTAACACGGACTGTCAGGGCATGTCCGGACGGAAGATGAGGGTGAGGAAGTGTAAAGTGTGCAGGAGGAATCTGTACAGTAAACGTCTCTCCACGTCACGGAACGGCACGCTGGGCATCTCGGAAAGGTGGCTCATGTTGTGTAGGGCCAGCTCCTGGGAAAGAATCCAGGGCCTGGGCCCAATGACCAATTCTGATGGAGTGGGGGTAGGCTCGGTCAGAATTGTTCCGAGCACACGCCTTTCCTTGCCACTCACCGAGACAGTGAGAGAACCGGTCTCCCTCGCAGTTACAACATCCCCTTCCCCCTGAGGAGGTGACCAGATTCTAACTCTTAAGATATCACAGTAGAAGCTGGGCAGATCAATATGGCGGGTTGACTGATGCCCGCCACCGGGAGCCGTGAACCGATGCCCCTCGAGGCAACGGCCCTGGCGGGAAAAATACGCGGCCAGGGTGTGCCATCTAGGAGGATGCCTCGCATACACGTATCTCCGGAGGGTCCTGAGACGGAGAGCCGCCACCTGGGTAAGCAAGCACACCAAGGACTGGCCGCCCTCCTCTAATGGTCAGCCTTGACCGCACCTCCCCTAGCTTTTCCAGGTGTGGAAGAAGGAGGGCAACCTGGATGAAAGTGGGAACGCAGCGCGGGAGAACTGGTCTCACAGGGACACCCACGGTTCCACCGGTACAAAGACACCGCCCACTTTGAGCCCCTTCTCCAATGCGAGGGCCACCTCCTGCTGTGAATTTTAAATAAATTCATATTTCCCCCCTCCAACCTTGGAAGAGGCAATCACGTACTTCTGAAAGAGATCGTATAGACCCCATTTTATTGCCCCCAGAGTCCATCGTACCTGGTTTGGTCTTTGATCCCATGTGTGATCCCCACCAGGTCAATGCAAGGCTCCTCCTCGAGTGACCCTGAAGCCGCTGCTGAAGCCACAGCTGCGTAGCTGTGAGCCTGAGTCGCCGCCATCCTGAGAGGAGTACAAACCAGAAACAGATACAACAGCAGTCTCAGCTTAAAGGCAGTCTAGGAACATTACTTCCTAGTCAGTCTAAAAGAGTAGCAGAAGCAGTTCTATCCAGCCCAAGCAAGGACAATGCCCACATTTATCTGCTCTACAGAGAGCAGCTTTGGGAGGCTTTTTCCAGGTCTTCCAAGCCTCCAGAATCTGCCAGATTCAAAGTGTATCTTCTCTTCGTTTATACCCAGGTGACCTGGTTTCGGCAAAACAGGATGGGAGCAGGTTTTCGATTGGCAATCTGCCAGCCATTGCCACTCCCGCGGCACTCCAGAAAGGCGCTGGAATTCCTCATGATATGGAGAAATCCTTCAAAAAGAAAAGTCCCCACAGTCCGACGTTATGTTAAACTTCGAAGTCTCGCTGTTCTGTCCCTTTCCTGTGACAAAAACCTTTTAAAAGTTACTTTGAAACCTCTCAGCCGTCGGAGCAGTGCCACTCGGCATCCGACCTTGAGAGCTTCACTCTGTGTCTGACCCTGGGATTGTGTGATAGGACAGCATAGAGCGAGCTTCACTCTGGGTCGAACCGGTGCCTTTGGATTGTGCAATGGAACATGGGGGGGAATAATGCATGAATGTGTTGATCAGCATTGATCATGGACGAAAAGTAGCTGTGACCAAAGTCCCGAAGCCAAGGTGTATGAGCCCAGCATTGCATGCTCTGGTTGAAGCAGGTGACCCACTTGTGGCCCTGGATCATCGCCCATTGCCCAGGTCAGACGCTGACCCAGAGGCAAGGCTGGTGCTGTGATGTATACATGCAACAATATGGTAAAGCTGCTATGTGATGTATACATGCAACAATATGGTAAAGCTGCCCTGCGCATTGTGAAAATACAGAGAGTTCAAATGGCGATCTTGTGTCCAGACGGGTCCTGTTTTGGCCTCCCACTCAATGCGTGCTTTTGAGAAATGATACTGAGAAGAACGTATCATTAATTGGCGGCGAGGATAAACTTGTTCTGAAGTTTCGCCTGGTGACTTGCTGTTGTGGCTACCATGGCTATTTTTGGCCCAATAGGGGAATTTGGTGTTGCACAGGGCGACTGGGTGCAGTACGCCGAGCGCATTGAACATTACTTCCTAGCCAACGACATTACACATGCGGGAAAGAAGAGGCCCATCTTGCTTTCCGTGTGTGGAGGACCAACGTACAGACTCACCTCGAGTTTACTTACTCCACAGAAACCTGGGCAAGTCGAATATTCTGAGATTGTGTCAACAGTCACGAATCACAAGGTCCCGAAACAATCAGTCATCATCCAGCATTACAAATTCAACTCTCGTCATCGTCAACGGGTGAGTCAGTCACTGATTATGTGGCCGAGTTACGTCACCTCGCTGAACATTGTGCTTATGGTTCGAAACTCAATGAAATGTTACGGGATCGTTTGGTGTATGGGATTGATGATGACCGCATTCAGCGTCGATTACTGTCGGAAGCCACGCTGGATTTCGACAAGGCACTCGGTATCACCACTGCTATGGAGACGGCAGACCGCAACACGGCTGATCTCCATGACGGGAAACAAAAGCCCAGCGAAGCAATAAACAAAATCGCAAAATCAAGGGGGCCTCACAGTGGTCAGCCCAAGCGGGCAACCGTAAGAGGATCTTCGTGTTATCGCTGTCGTGGCTCTCCCCAAGCTGACCCGAACGACTGTCCAGGGAAACAGGTAGATTGTTTCAACTGCGGGAAAAAAGGGCATTTCTCACGGATGTGCAAGTCGAATGCGAAAAATGCTCAGAGTGGAAGGAAAAAACAGCAGAAAAAGCAGTCAGCCGGAAAAGCGGCAAAAAGCCACCAACTGACCAAGGAAGGTGATGTGTATGGTCTTTATCATACTAAAAGTGAAAAGAAGTAAGTTACTCCTTTCACTGTGGACATGTGTGTGGGTGGAAAGACTATCCCCATGCAAATCGACACCAGAGCTGGAGTTACGCTTATCAGTGAAGAGACGTGGAAGGACCTGTGGCGAAAAGGTGAAGGTTACGCCTTCGCGGTTCTCCGTACTTACACTGGAGAGAAAGTGGAATTGTTGGGAGAATGTTCGGTGCCCGTCTCTCACAACCAGCAAACAGCGACGCTCAAGCTGCTGGTAGCGAAGGGGGCGGGGCCAAGCCTACTTGGCCGTGAGTGGTTGAAAGTTCTGCGACTCAACTGGCAGGAGGTGAACCAGGTCAACGTGAACGACCGCCTGCAGAGCCTCCTCTCCAAATACAGTGACCTCTTCAAAACAGAACTCGGGACGCTCAAGGGCGTCGAAGTCGACATCAACATCGACCCGGCCGTACCACCAAAATTTAGCAAGGCTCGACCAGTGCCGCTGGCCCGTCGCGATCACATTGATCGCGAATTAGATCGCCTACAGGAAGAGAAAATCATAGAACCCTTTCAACACTCGAAATGGGCGGCATCGATTCTCTCCATTGACAAGGCAGACGGTAGCGTGAGAATCTGCAGAGACTACGGGTTAACGGTGAATACAGCAGCTCCATCTCATACGTATCCGATACCTCGGATTGATGAGTTGTTTACGAAGCTGGTGAAGGGGAAGCAATTCACCAAACTTGACCTGTCGCACGCTTACCAGCAGTTGGTTTTGTCGTCCAGATCCCGTGAACTGGTGACGATAAATACCCATCGCGGTTTGTTCCAATACACCAGAATGCCGTTTGGCATTTCAACAGCACCGGCTGTATTTCAGCGTACGATGGACAATCTTCTGGCGGGGATTTCTGGAGTTGTTGTGTATCTGGACGATCTGCTCGTCACAGGTAGTTCCGAGGAAGAACACCTCGACAACCTCAAACAAGTCCTCCGCAAGCTCCAAGATGCAGGCCTACGACTGAAACAAGAAAAATGCGCCTTTCTCATCAATGAAGTCCAATACCTGGGCCATAACGTGAGCGCTGAAGGGCTGCAGCCAGTGGATGAACGAGTCAAAGCCATCGATGAGCTGGCTGAACCGAAGAACGTCAGAGAACTGAAGGCAAATTTCTGCCTAATCTCTCAACCATGCTCGAACCGCTTCATCAACTGCTGCGTAAAACGGTTCGATGGCACTGGGGACCAGCTCAGCGGAATGCGTTCGCACAAGCTAAGAAAAGCCTGAAATCGTCTAAAGTTCTGACGCACTACGACAGCAACAAGCCGCTCGTTCTCTCCTGCGACGCCAGCCCTTACGGAGTAGGGGCAGTGCTGTCACATGTCATGGAAGATGGCATGGAAATGCCAATAGGCTACGCTTCAGGCAGTATGAATAACGCCGAACGCAACTACTCTGGATAGCTGGATAAGGAGGGTCTAGCCATAGTCAAGACGTTGCACACATAGTTGTACGGGCGATGATTCGTAATCAACACCGACCACAAGCCGCTTCTTGGGTTGTTCAGTAACGACAAGGCCATTCCGCTAATGGCTTCGCCGCGAGTGATTCGCTGATCGCTAACACTGGCAGCGTATGATTATGACATCGCGTGCAAACCGGGCTCAGCCAAAGCCAACGCAGACACGCTTAGCCGACTCCCACGACGAATGATGGTATCGCAAGCGCCAATACCAGGAGAAATCGTCCTTCTGATGAGCGAGTTGGAAAAATCGCCCATCACTCCGTTGCGTGTTCGCACCATGACGCAGAGAGATCCGATTCTGTCTCGTGTTCGCGAATACATCAAGAGCGGGTGGACAGACAAACCACCAAATGATGATTTCAAGTCCTACTTCAGTCGCAAAGTGGAGTTGAGTGTTCACGAGGGTTGTCTTCTCTGGGGTAGTCATGTTGTACTACCACCCCAATGTCGCTCACAAATGATCGAGGAAGTGCATGATGCCCATCCTGCTGATGCATTTGGCATTCTGAACACGGTCGGACTTTGCGCTCTAAGTCCTTATCGATCGATCGCTAGAAGTTGTGTGTGGTGGCCTGGAATCGATAAGGACTTAGAGCGCAAAGTCCGACCGTGTTCAGAATGCCAAATGCATCAGCAGGATCCGCCCAAAGCGAATGGCATTCATCATGTCAGAAGTGCGCCATACCATCCAGCAACCAATGGTCTCGCAGAGCGCGCCGTGCAGACGGTGAAGGCAGCGCTCCGCAAGATGTCAGGACCGCTGCAAACGCATGTCGCTTGATTTCTCTACAACGCAAACGCCGGCTGAAATGCTGATGAAAAGGAAAATTCGCACGCGTTTCAACATCGTGGTGCTAGATGAAAGAGCGACCATTAGTGACAAACAATTCTCGCAAAAGTTGCACCACAATTCGCGCCCAGCTCGAGAATTTGAGGAGGGAGAGAGCATGCTAGTGCTCAGCTACGCGAGAAGGGAGAAATGGGTACCAGGACATATCGCAAAGAAGCTAGGTCCTGTCTCGTACCAGGTCGAGGTTCACGTCAACGGTTGTGAAATCTGGAAACGTCACACAGACCAGATTCTGAAACGCGAAATCGACTCTCCCACAACCAAAAGGGGAGATTCGATAGATTTCGACATGGGTACGCCCACAGTGCGCGATGAAGACGTCAACGAAAGAAGCGTTGCACATGAAAACTTCGACGAAAGCAACCATGATGACACCGTCGAGGACGCGACATCAGAGCACAACGAAGAAAGCAATTCAGGGCGTAAGCAGTACCCAAAGCGAAATAGAAAGCGACCGGATTACTACGGATTCTGAAAATGGACGATTTTGACAACAGACTTGACTATACGGACTCGGTTATATGGACAATGTAAATGCCATGAAAATTTGGTTATCATTAATGGAAAGGATTGTAGCATGAATACTCTTATTCGGCATTTTGGGGTGGTTAGGTTATTTGGTTGATAGAATTACATTGAAGGCGATACACACATTCAAAATAAGAATTGGATATGTATACTTTGATTTGGATTTAATTGGATACAAAATGATGCATATTTTTGGACTTACTTAAATTGGGTTTTGTTATAGAAAAATACTTTGGAAACATAATGGATATAAAGATCATTATGGTATTGGATTGTTTTATACGTATTAGTATGCTTTAGATGGAAGATAAGTATCACAATTCTAAGGGGGGAGATATGTGATGTATATATGCAACAATATGGTAAAGCTGCTATGTGATGTATACATGCAACAATATGGTAAAGCTGCCCTGCGCATTGCGAAAATACACAGAGAGAGTTAAAATGGCGATCTTGTGTCCAGACGTGTCCTGTTTTGGTCTCCCACTCAATGCGTGCTTTTGAGAATGATACTGAGAAGAACGTATCAGGTGCAAGGTTTGCAAGGTTGTTGACTGAGTGGCAGGCAGAGTCCTGAATGGGAAACAAACAACTTTCCTTCCTGGAGAGGCCTGAGCCTCTCCTGTTAGGGAGCTAATCGGCACAACCGCCCAAGCATGAAATGAGCAAATATTTGGCACCCTTTTCATCTCCTCTGTATTGGTCCAATGTCAAATAAAATGGCAATGATTAACCTGCAGAGTTTATCAGTCCACCTCCTGAGTTGGGTGACTGGGTGGCAAGAGGGGGATTGTTAATCTGTGTCAGAGTGGCATGCACGAGGGAGGCCCTTGCCGAAATCACTTGGGACGATTAAACACGAGGGCCATGTGAAAGGATGTTCAGGACTCGAGAGCCTGAGCTATAGGGAGAGGTTGGGCAGGCTAGGACTTCATTCCTTGGGATGGAGGAAGCTGAGGGGTGATGTTATAGGTGTATAAAATCATGAATGAATAGATAGGGTGAATGCACAGTGTCTTTGATGCAGAGGAGGGGAATCATGAAGCAAAGGATATAGGTTTAAGGTGAAAGGGAAAAGATTTAATAGGAACCTCAATGGCAACATTTACACACAGCAGGTGGTGGGTATATGGAATGAGTTGCTAAAGGAGGTAGTTGAGGCAGGCACTACAATAATACTTAAAATATATTTGCACAGGCACATGGATAGTTACAGTTTACAGGAATATGGACCAAACACGGGCAAATGGAATTTGCTTAGATAGACAATAGACAATAGACAATAGGTGCAGGATTAGGCCATTCGGCCCTTCGAGCCAGCACCACCATTCAATGTGATCATGGCTAATCATTCTCAATCAGTACCCCGTTCCTGCCTTCTCCCCATACCGCCTGACTCCGCTATCGTTAAGAGCTCTATCTAGCTCTCTCTTGAATGAGAGACTTGGCCTCCACTGCCTTCTGAGGCAGTGAATTCCACAGATTTACAACTCTCTGACTGAAAAGGTTTTTCCTCATCTCCGTTCTAAATGGCCTACCCCTTATTCTTAAACTGTGGCCCCTGGTTCTGGACTCCCCCAACATTGGGAACATGTTTCCTGCCTCTAACGTGTCCAACCCCTTAATAATCTTATATGTTTCGATAAGATCCCCACTCATTCTTCTAAATTCCAGTGTATACAAGCCTCGTCGCTCCAGTCTTTCAACATACGACAGTCCCGCCATTCCGGTAATTAACCTAGTAAACCTACGCTGCACCCCCTCAATAGCAAGAATATCCTTCCTCAAATTTGGAGACCAAAACTGCACACAGTACTCCAGGTGCGGTCTCACTAGGGCCCTATACAACTGCAGAAGGACCACTTTGCTCCTATACTCAAATCCTCTCGTTATGAAGGCCAACATTCCATTGACTTTCTTCACTGCCTGCTGTACCTGCATGCTTCCTTTCAGTGACTGATGCACTAGGACACCAAGATCTCGTTGTACGTCCCCTTTTCCTAACTTGACACCATTCAGATAATAATCTGCCTTCTTATTCTTACCACCAAAGTGGATAACCTCACACTTATCCACATTAAACTGCATCTGCCATGCATCCGCCCACTCACACATCCTGTCCAAGTCACCCTGCAACCTCATAGCATCTTCCTCACAGCTCACACTACCACCCAGCTTTGTATCATCTGCAAATTTGCTAATGTTACTTTTAATCCCTTCATCCAAGTCATTAATGTATATTGTGAATAGCTGCGGTCCCAGCACCAAGCCTTGCGTTACCCCACTAATCACTGCCTGCCATTCTGAAAGGGACCCATTTATCCCCACTCTTTGCTTTCTGTCTGTCAACCAATTTTCTATCCATGTCAGTACCCTACCCCCAATACCATGTGCTCTAATTTTGCACACTAATTTCCCATGTGGGACCTTGTCGAAGGCTTTCTGAAAGGCGAGGTACACCACATCCACCAGCTCTCCCCTGTCAATTTTCCTAGTACATCCTGGGGCATCTTGGTCGGCATGGACAAGTAGGGCTGAAGGGTCTGTTTTCATGCTGTCTGACTAACAATACCAAGCAGCAGAGCAGAGCTGTGAGGGTGATCCTGTTCTTATCCTTAATGAACAAACACTGCTGTGGCAAAAGTTAAAGTCTGAAATTGAAAAAAAACAAGGATGGAAATACTCTGCAGGCCAGACGGCATGTGTGGAGAGAAAGGTACAGTCAACATCTTAGGTCAATAACCTTTCGTTGGAATTCTTCAGAATTCTTCAACCTATCTGGCCATGGTTGGAACTCCCCAGGAGGAGGGAAGAGAGTGGGGGGGGGGGGGGGATAAAGAAGAATGGTGATCGGGATGAATGTACAGTGGAGGGGAAATGATCAGGTGACTGAGGCAGTGGGAGAAACGTCAACCTATCTGGCCATGGTTGGAACTCTCAAGGAGGAGGGAAGAGAGGGGGGGGGGGGATAAAGAAGAATGGTGATCAGGATGAATGTACAGTGGAGGGGAAAGGATCAGGTGACTGGGGCAGTGGGAGAAGGGTTTGTGCACCGGAGTGGGAGTGGGGGGCCATGGCTGGAGACGTTGGGGGGGCAGGGATTGCAGAGGCTGCTGGTGGTGGTGGTGGTGGTGGTGGTGGTGGTGGGGGGGGGGGGGGGGATTTGCAAGAGAGACAGAGTGGGACGAGCCAGGGATTTGAAAAGGGGCAAGAAAGTTATCATTGGAGGGTTTGGTGGTGTGGGTGGTTGTTCACAGGGTAAAGGAGACAGCAGCCCCAGCTCACTGGGTGGGGCAGCACTGTCCACACAGGCTTCCTTCCCCGACATCTGTTGTGACAGGCCCCGTGGACCTGCCAGTAAACGGCACAGTGAGTCACTTGGTCACAACACTTACTCTCACTTGGAAACCTTCGGTCCGCCCGAGCAGAGCAAAGCCTGTCGAAAATGAGGAAAGGAAAGTGGCTGAGTGCCGACATTTGAGGCGACTCCTGAAACTGCAGCGGGCAGCACCGGCCCCAGAGGCAGACAGTACATGCACGTCCTCACCCTCACCTCCGGCTGTCCGAACAGCCGCCGGCAACACCATAGAGCAGCACCTCTCCTGTTACCGTCACCACTGCATCAGTTTCAGAAACAGTGCAGAGGCGCTTCACCAGGATGTTGGTGGTGATGAGGAAAGGCTGCCGTGTTCCACTCGTGCAGAGGAGGCTGCAGGGGGAGCTAATAAAGTTGTACAAAATGTCGAGGGGATAGAGAGGAAGGAGCTTTCCCAACGGCAGGGGTCTCTGAGACCTGAGGGCGTTATTTGAAGAAACAAAGAACTGCAGATGCTGGTTTACGTAAAAGGACACAAAGTGCTGGAGTAACTCAGCGAGTCAAGCAACGTCAGAGAAGAATAGACAATAGACAATAGGTGCAGGAGTAGGCCATTCAGCCCTTCGAGCCAGCACCGCCATTCAATGCGATCATGGCTGATCACTCTTAATCAGTACCCCGTTCCTGCCTTCTCCCCATACCCCCTCACTCCGCTATCCTTAAGAGCTCTATCCAGCTCTCTCTTGAAAGCATCCAACGAACTGGCCTCCACTGCCTTCTGAGGCAGAGAATTCCACACCTTCACCACTCTCTGACTGAAAAAGTTCTTCCTCATCTCCGTTCTAAATGGCCTACCCCTTATTCTTAAACTGTGGCCCCTTGTTCTGGACTCCCCCAACATTGGGAACATGTTTCCTGCCTCTAATGTGTCCAATCCCCTAATTATCTTATATGTTTCAATAAGATCCCCCCTCATCCTTCTAAATTCCAGTGTATACAAGCCTAATTGCTCCAGCCTTTCAACATACGACAGTCCCGCCATTCCGGGAATTAACCTAGTGAACCTACGCTGCATGCCCTCAATAGCAAGAATATCCTTCCTCAAATTTGGAGACCAAAACTGCACACAGTACTCCAGGTGCCGTCTCACCAGGGCCCGATACGACTGTAGAAGGACCTCTTTGCTCCTATACTCAACTCCTCAAAGAGTCTTGTCCTGAAACATCACCTATTCATGTTGTCCAGAAATGCTGCCTGACCCGCTGAGTTACTCCAGCACTTTATGTCCTTTTGGTCATTATTTGAAGGTGAGGAGTAAGAGCTTCAGGGTGATCTGAGGAAGATCTTCTTTCATGCAGAAGGTGCTTGGAATCTGTGATACACTACCTGAGATGGCCATGGAGCAACACGGCACAGAAACAGGCCACAGCGACCAGTGGTCATCATCCATAACAACCCACCCCCCAGCACCTGGCCCACAGCCTTCAATGGCAGTGACTCAATGCTCGACTGGACTCTTGTTAAACACTGTCAGTAACTCCACTCTCTCCAGCAGTGTACTCCAGGTACTCACATCCTCCAGGTGGGAAAGGTCCCCCTCAGAGCCCCACGCAATCTCATTCCTCTGACCCTAACTCAATGTCCTCGTCCTCTTGCTTTACCAACCTGTGTTGAGGGAAACTGCTTCCCGCAGTCTACCCAATCTACATCCCTCGTCATTATTAAATACTTCAATCTACCTTCCTTAATCTCCTCTGCCTCAGCAAAAACAAAGGCAATCTCTCCAATCTCTCTTCAAAACTCAAACACTCCACCCCAGGCAACATCTTGGTGAATCTCCTCTGCACCATCTCCAAGCACCATTACTTCTTCCTGTGGTGTGGTGACCAGAATTGCACAGACAGATGAGGTGAAGTATCACCTCTCTGCTCTTGTCACTGTTTCTGTATGTAACAATAATACCAATGCCCTGATTAATTGCCAGCTTCCGACATGACTCTGAACCACCTTACTTGTGCTGCCACCTTCAAGGAACTTTGCAGTTGTAAACCAAGTCCCCTGTTCCTCAATACTGCCTGAGCCTCTACCATTCAAGGTGTTTATCCTAGCCTCATTAGTGTCCCAAAATGCTTCACCTCATGTTTAACAAGATTAAACTCCACCTACAAAACTTTGTAAAGTTGCGACATGACATCCTGACTCAATTCTCTCCATGCTGTTACCCTTGTCCATTGCACTGACTTTTTGTGAAGTGCACACAGTCTACGTTGTGCAACCAGTTTTTCTCTCCATCTATTTCCTCTTGCTCTCCCTTCTTTCTCCCCTTCTTCGTCTCCCATGTTTTCTCTATCTCTCTCCCCTCTCCCCCCCCCCCCTCTCTCTCTCTCTCCTCTCTCTGTGTTTCTCTCTGTGACCCTCTCTCTCTCTGGCTCTCACCCCCTCTCTCTCCTCTCTCTCTCCCTCCCTCTCCTCCCTCTCTCCTCACTCTCCCCCTCTCCCTCCCCTCTATCTCTCACCCTCCATCCCCTCTCCCTCCCCCCTCCCTCTCTCCCCCTCTCTTCATTGCCCCTCAGTCAGAGGACACAATGTGCTTCATCGATGAGGAAACATCTGTGAGTTACTGGAACACCCCAGTGACATCAGTCGGCAGACCACAAGTTCCAGGCAGAACAGGTTGTTCGAGTGAATGCAGGGTACACCAGCCATCCTGTCACCGTGCCTACAGTGACGGGACGCTTTCCTCATTGGGTCAGGGACGTTGAAGCTGGGCTGTTGGATCACTGGGGACAACTGTCAGATCTGGGGGCGACTTGTTCAGTGATTGCTGCACAGCTCCCTCCAGAGGCCACGGAGTGGGCAGGCACACAGTGACTGTGAGGATGGATGGAGGGTGGAGATTGATGGGGGAGACCCCTGCCCCTAGCCCTCCCCCACAGCATGAGTGACACGCCGTGGCCCACAATTTCCATGCCGAACATGATGCCATTATCTCATAATCCACATCCTTCCACTCCTTGCACATCCACATGCCTGTCCAAAAGCCGTTTAAATGCCATTATCGTATCTGCCTCCACCACCACCCTTGGCAGCGCATTCCATCACTCACCACCTTCTGTGTAAAACAACTTGCCCCACACATCAATATACTAAAACTCTCGTTTGTTTGTTTGTTTGTTCCTGAACTACAGCCAAAACGGTACACGATAGTGCGACAGTTTTAGGCCCACCTTACTCACTGTCGTCCCTTTGGTGCTAATGGAAGAAGTTTCATTGAAATCGGTTATATTTTTAAAGTTATTCACATTTTAAAGTTTAAATCTATCTCCTAGGGAGGGAGGAGGTGGAGGGAGGGGTTGGAGGGGAGGGGTTGGAGGGGGGGAGGGGAGGGGGGAAGGGGAGGGGAGGGAGGGAGGGAGGGGGGGAGGAGAGGGTGCTGCACCAATGCAGGAGAGGTTTGGGCCGAACAGATCCACTTGGTCTAGTCTCCTTTAAATTTTGCTCCTCTCACAAAGTCTGAGACCAGAGAGTGGCTATGCAGAAGCAGTATGTAGTCTTCCCCATCTTAACATCAAGTGACAGCAGAGCAGCCTCATGTGGAGATGTGACGCTTCACAGAGTGGGTGCGTGCAGATGTTAACCATCACCAGCTGTTCAGTGCCAGCTGTTGACCTCTGCAGCCATGGCTCACAGGGCTACAACATGAACGACATACGCCTGATGTAAAGCAACTGCCCTCAGCCATGTCACCCAGGACTCACAGTGAGGCACATTGATTTCTCCCCTTCTCCTCATGACTTCTGAGGCTTTAGAAAAGGCCTCTGTTCCACCGCGACAGTAACTGTTGAGCTGTGATGGATTTGCAAAGCAGATCACTGTTTGCTTGAGTGTTTCCTTTTGAGCAAAGAGCAGTCCCATCGGCCCCATTCCCCCTCCTGCACCCTGGATCTCGTGGTCTTCAACTCCCCATTGCTCCATCTGCAATTAATCTGTACAAGAGGAGCACCCACCAACCTGCATGTCTTTGGGATGTGGGAGGATACCGGAGCATCCGGAGGGATCACAGGGAGAATGTGCAAACTTCACACAGACAGCAGCCACGGTCTGGATCGAACCTGGGTCTCTGGCACCGTGAGGCAATGGCACTACCTGCTGCGCCACCATTCTACCCAAATTAGATAATAAATTGAGCATGGACTGTGGGTTTTTATCCATCTTTGTGTTTCAAATTAAGTTTAATTATTTTAATGTTCATGATTTAGGGGGAGTTTATCAACATTTTAATTTTGCCATCTGATTATTTTCGTTGGGTGGTAAATGCAATATGAATAGCTATATGCAAACCAAGCAATATTTGCATGGTGCGTTCTCAAGCAGATGACAACTGAACATGTCAACATGGAGACCAAGAGACCGTAGATGTTGGAATCTGGAGGAACTCAGAAGATCAGGCAGCAACTGTGGATGTTTCGGGACAAGTCCCTATATCAGAAATGTACGTACTTATCTTACTGAACATGAAATAGTTCTAATTTGTTAGGATCGTGCAAAACTTTTTTTTTATACTATCTCACCATTTCTATTCACTGGCTATGTCTAAGCTTAAAGAAGACTAAGAAATTCGGTGTCAGAGAACATTGTTGGGAACGCTTCACTGCTCTTTGATCAGTAGCAGCAATTAGAACAGGTGTAAGTGAGGAAAGTAGAGGTGTGCATAACTGGGGTAACACGTTGATAGCAGGGGGTTTAAAACTACACAGACTGGAGAAATGTAACTAGCATCAGATGGACTCCTGTAGAAGATACGAATTGGAGGTCCAGATCGGAATGGAGAGGAACTGAGCAGGGGAAAAGCTGTTCTAGATTAAGCATTGGGCATCATGTGTTGGTGAATAAACTTAATGCTGGAGACACAAAATGCTGGAGTAACTCAGCGGGACAGGCAGCATCTCTGGAGAGATGGAATGGGTGAATTTTTGGGTCAAGACCCTTCTTCAGACTCAGGGGAGAGGGAGACAGAGATATGGAAGGGTAAGGTGTGAAAACAAGAGATCAAAGGGAACGATGTTCAAGAAAAATGTAGAATGGATCATTGTTAACTGAGGGGAACGACGTATACAATCAGAAACATTTAATCAGGAGGATAGTGAAACTAGTCAGAGAACGGATCGGGGAGGGATGGAGAGAGTGGGAAAGCAGGGTTGCTTAAAGTTAGAGAAGTCAAGATTCATACCATTGGGTTGTAAGCTGCCCAAGTGAAATATGAGGTGTTGTTCCTCCAATTTGTGTTGGGCCTCACTCTGACAGTGGAGGAGGTTCAGAACAGAAAGGTCAGTATGGGAATGGGAGGGGTAGTTAAAGTGTTTAGCAGCCGGGAGATCACCTAGGCCTAGGTGGACTGAGCGGAGGTGTTCAGCTAAACGGTCGCCAACCCTGCACTTGGTTTTGCCGATATATAAGATGAATACATTTGTCCTAAGGAAGTTCCTTTATGATAAAATCTTATGGAGACCCCAAGGGTCTGCAGATGCTGGAATTTTGAGTAAAACACAAAGTGCTGGAAGAACTCAAATGGTCAGACATTTTCTGCGTAGTGAATGGATAGGCAATATTTCCGTCCTAAACCCTTGAATCTTATGTAAAGTTCAAGTGTCATAATTCATTCTAAGCAAAAAACACAAAACTGAGAGGCAGGTTGTTCGGCAGGTTTTTGGGGAGAGGTTGGGACACTACACTACAAGGCCTGACATTGGATGAGCGATGATTGACATTTCAATAAAATCATCAGTGATTTGCAAAAAAAATTAGATTCCTTTAAATACACAGCGGAAATGTGACCCAAGCATGAATTGCAGGCGAAATTATAGTGTTAAATCTAAGGAAAAGACGTGTAAATTCCAGACAAAATAGTTCTCTGAGGACAGAGAAAATAGTAGAATTCAACGAGCAATAATCAAGAAATGAATAAAGAAAGTAGAATAAGTAATATAACAGACAGTGGGTCTGTAAACATGCAGAGACTAATTGAGGGGAACCTGGGTCACAGAGACAGGAGGATTAAGGAAATGGCAGTGGACTTTTGCGGAAGAAGACACACAAATCTGCTGGAAATAATGGGGCATCAGGGGTCCAGTACAAATGAGGAAGTAAAATAAATAAGTGCAGGCACAAGAGACTGCAGATCGTGGAATCTGTAGCAAAAAAAAGAGAGCTATCGGAGGAACTTGGCGGGTCAGGCAGTGTCTGAGAGGGAATGGGCAGACAACGTCCAAAACTGGAAAGAGTGCAGAGAAGATTTATGAGAATGTTGCCAGGACTCAAGAGCCTGAGCGATAGGGAGACGTTGGGCAGTCTAGGACTTTATTCCTTGGAGCGCAGGAGGCTGAGGGATGATGTTATAGAGATGTATAAAATCATGGGGGAATAGATGGGGTAAATGCATCTTTTTTTCCCAGGGAAGGGGATTCAAGAACGAGAGGGCATAGGTTACGGTGAGAGGAGAAAGATTTAATAGAAACCGGAGGGGCAACCTTTTCACATGGAGGTTGGTTGGTATATGGAATGAGCTGCCAGAGGAGGTAGTTGAGGCAGGCACTACAATAGCATATAAAAGACATTTAGACAGGTACACGGATAGAATGATTTAAAGGGATACACAAAAAACGTGGATAAGATATACATGCATTTAGATAGACAAGGGCTGCCTAGGGATAGTTAGCACGGTTTTTTTCCGTGGAAGACCGAGTCTCACAAATCTGGTTGATTTTTTTTCAGATGTAACCAGAAGGGTTGATGAGGGCAGAGATGTATCAGCAAGGCATTTGGCAAGGTTCCACAAGGAGACAGCTCTGGAAGGTTAGATCGCATGGGATTCAGGGAGGGCGACCAACTGGATAGAAAATTGGCTTTATGGAAGGAATGGCATTGGTTGCCTCGCCAACAGTCTGTCTGTCCCTTCCTTCATTTGTTGTATGTTTGTAAGTGTTAAATGTATGTTTTTAGTGTTCTTTACTCCGCGGGATAAAAAGAGGAAGCAGATTGGAATTTATTGCCTTCCATCACAGTGAGGAACGTGGGGAATCCGCTGTGGTGGATGTTTATGTTAACTTTTATGTAGTTGTGTGTCTTGTTGCTTTTTTTTAGTATGGTTGTATGGTAATTCGAATTTCACTGTACCTTAATTGGTACATGTGACAATAAACTGACCTTGAAACCTTGAAGCAGAAAGTGATGGTGGAAGGTTGTTTTCTGGACTAGAGGCTTGTGACCAGAGGTGTGCCTCAAGGATCTGTGCCTGATAATAGGAACCTGAGGAGCAACTTGTTTTCACAGAGAGGGGTGGGTAAATGGAATGAGCTTCCAGAGGAGGTATTTGAGACAGGTACTATAACTACATTTAAAAGACATTTGGACAGGTACATGGATCGGAAATGTTTAAAGGGATAAGGGACAAACGTGGACAAATGGGATTAGCTCAGATGAAGCATTTGGTTGGCATGAGAGTTGGGCTGAAGGACATGTTTCTGTGTTATTTCACTCTATGCTTCTGTTTATGATGCACCCTCACTGTAAAAGATTTTTGTAGCACACCAAATACCAGCACAATTACTGTATCTGCTGACACAATGCAAGTCCTCGATCTCAGCTTTAAAAGCCAAGGGGTAGACTATCAATCAGCAGACATTCTGGTACAACGGGAACAGCCCACGCACTAGCTCAGGGGAAGTTGGTGTTGATGGATCCATCATCCCCAGCCCCAGGACATGCAACGTTTCAGAGCTGGTGGGATCTCAGCAAGAGGTTTGGTAAAATGCAGTGTTTTCAAATTCTTGTGTTTGCAGATTGTGCTGTCATCACCTACTCACCACGGCCTTGGGCACCGACCTCACCCTGTGTGTCAGACATGGGAATTAAGCCAGTTCTGCATGACCTGTAGTCTTATCGTGATCCCTTAACCTGCAGAGGCACAGAGGGAGAATAAACATCCCCAACCCAAGGCCTGACCTCAGGTTCCCAGGGCCTGACCTCAGGATCGCAAGGCATGACCTCAGGATCCCAGGGCAGGACCTCAGGATCCCAGGTCAGGATCTTAGGATCTCAGGGCCTGACCTCAGGATCGCAAGGCATAATCTCAGTATATCGGGCTGTGTGTGGCGTTCAAGAGCCTGATGGTTGATTGGATGAAGCTGTTCCTGAACCTGGTGGTCATGGTTTTCAGACACCTGTACCTTTATCCCAATGCAAGACAAGAGCAGGGTGGTTGAGTCTTTGATGATATCCGCTCAGTTCATAAAGCAGAACTTCCTGACGGTGGTAGGTCACTACCCGTGATGGATCTCAAACCTAAAACTCAGGACCTGGTTACTGGGATCAAGGACTGAAACTGAATTGAGCAGTGGATAAGAAACTAGAGGGTCACCCCATGTCAAGCTCTGGATGTTAGAGTCATGGAGTGATACAGTGTGGAAACAGGCCCTTCGGCCCAACTTGCCCAAACTGGCCAACATGTCCCAGCTACAGTAGTCCCACATGCCTGCGCTTGGTCCATATCCCTCCAGACCTGTCCTATCCATGTACCTGTCTAGAACATAGAACATAGAAAATAGGTGCAGGAGTAGGCCATTCGCCCCTTCAAGCCAACACCGCCATTCAATATGATCATGGCTGATCATCCAAAATCAGTACCCCGTTCGACTTTTTCCCCATATCCTTTGATTCCCTTAGCCCTAAGAGCTAAATCTAACTCTCTCTTGAAAACTGTTTCCTAAATGATGGGACAGTCCCAGCCTCAACCAGCTCCTCTGGCAGCTTGTTCCATACACCCACCACCCTTTGTGTGAAAATGTTACCCCTCGGATTCCTATTAAATCTTTTCTCCTTCACCTTGAACCTCTGGTCCTCGATTCCCCTACTCTGAGCAAGAGACTCTGTGCATCTACCCGATCTTTTCCTCTCATGGTTTTGTACACCTCTATAAGATCATCCCTCATTCTCCTGCACTCCTAGGAATAGAGACCGAGCCTACTCAACCTCTCCCTTTCGCTCACACCCTCTAGTCCTGGCAACATCCTCGTAATTTTTTTCTGAACCCTTTCAAGCTTGACAATATCTTTCCTATAAGATGGTGCCCAGAACTGAACACAATATTCTAAATGCGGTCTCACCAAGGTCTTATAGAACTGCGACATGACCTCCCAAATTCTATACTGAATACTCTGACTGATGAAGGCCAATGTGCCAAAAGCCTTTTTGACCAACTTATCTACCTGCGACTCGATCTTTAAGGATCCATGCACCTGCACTCCTAGATCCCTCTGCTCTACATCACTCCATTTACTGTGTAGGTCCTGCCTTGTTAGATGTCCCAAAATGTAACACCTCACACTTCTCTGTGTTAAATTCCATCAACCATTTCTCAGCCCACCTGGCCAATCGATCCAGATCCTGCTGCAATCGACGCAAAACGTCGGGGGGTTGTGAAGCTTTGGAATTGGCTAACAGAGGGACGGGGCGGCCTCTGCATGAGGGGTTAGTCCCAGGGAGAGTGTGGCAGGGGCGGGGAGTGTGGGGGAGGAGACAACGGGAGGGATGGGTGGGAGAATGTAGGATCGGTTGAAGAGAGAGTGTTGGAGGGTTAGTCAGGGTGAGAGAAGAGAGAGTGTGCCATCGTGGGGAGTGCAGAGAGCTGGGATCATACTGACCAGGATTTTGGGGAAGTGGTGCCATCTTATGGTACTCACAAGAAAGGCAGGAGAGATAAGTCTGGTCACCACAGGCACAGCAGTTAATCAAAGAGTCAAGAGTGCTTAATTGTCATATGCATCAGAAGCGGAACAATTAAATTCTTAATTACAGCAGTTTAACAGATCCCGTTGACATAATAACACAGCGAAAAATATATAATAATCAAATGTATTCAATATATTAATAGCTGTAATATGAGTTACTTATTATAGTGCAAACCGAAGTCCATGGTGCAATCAAAGACACAATCAATAGTAGTTCAAAGTTGCTGAGGTTAGTGTTGTGCAGTGTTCAAGAGCCTGATGGGTGCTGGAAAGAAACTGTTCTTGAACCTGAAAGTCACAGTATACCTTACCTTCTTCAAGATGGTAGCAGCGAGATGAGAGCATGGCCAGGGTGGTGTGGGTTTCCTATACCAGTTCAGTTCAGTTTAGTTTATTGTCACATGTACCGAGGTACAGTGAAAAGCTTTTGTTGTATGCTAACCAGTCAGCGGAAAGACATTACATGATTACAATTGAGCCATTCACAGTGTCAAGATACATGATAAGGGAATAACTTTTATGCAAGATAAAGCCAGTGAAGTCCGGTCAAAGATAGTCCGAGGGTCACCAATGAGGTAGATAGTAGTTCAGGACTGCTCTCTAGTTGCGGTAGGATGGGTTCAGTTGCCTAATAACAGCTTGGAAGAAACTGTGCATCACTTCATTGGTGGGGAGGTCAGTACCTGTGATGGACCAGGCAGTGTCCACCACTCTCTGTGATCTCGTTTGTTCCTTGGCATTCAAGTTGCCGGATGTGATGCAACCAGTTAATATGAGCTCTACCATGCACCTGCAGAGATTTGATAAGAGTATTCGTCAACATACTGAATCTCCTCAATCTTCCAAGAAAGTAGAGGAGTTGGTGTGCTTTCTTTGTGATTACATCAATGTGCTGGGCTTAGGAACTGGAAGTTGCTGACTCTCTCCACTGTCCCGTCTATTAAGACAGGTTCATAGACCCTCAGCTTTCCCCTCCTGAAGTCAACAATCAGCTCCTTGCACAACACTAACACTACCCTATGTCGGCAACTATATGCCATGGACTTTGTTTTGGTTCTACTACGTACTTTGGTTCAGTTTTGTTATGGTCTTGTTAGCTAGTATTAATAATTATTAATTTGTTGTATATTTATTTGTGTTTTATTACATTAATGGGATAGTAAAATTGCAGCAAATAAGAATTTCATTGCTCCGTTACTTGTATACATGACAATTAAACACGCTGGGCTCTTAAATACATTAATGAGGATGGTGTGGTTAATATTTACATGGACTTCAGTGAGGCCTTTGACATTCTCCCACATGGAAGACTGGTCTCGAATCCTACTTGCCAAGAACGTGTCATGTCCCTTTTTAGCCATGATAGTGTTTTTAGAGTGATAGTGTGGAAACAGGCCCTTTGGCCCAACGTGCCCCTACTGACCAATATATTCCAGCTACACTAGTCCCACTTGCCTGCATTTGGTCCATATCCCATCAAACCTGTCCTATCCATGTATCTGTCTAACTTTCTTAAATATTGGGATAGTCCCTGCCTCAACTACCTCAGCTTGTTCCATACATCCACCAGCCTTTGTGTGAAAAAGCTACCCCTCAGATTCCTATTAAATCTTTTCCCCTTCACCTTAAACCTATGTCCTCTTCTAATTTCTCATCCAAGGTTGTTGAACCTTTCCATCCTTATTTTTCACCTCAAAGGAAAATGCTAGTCCTGAACTATTATCAATGGCTTTTAAAAGATTCCCACATTATCCCCAAGCAGCCTCTCTCAATCAGCTTTCTCCAGTTCCTGTTGAATATTGTTGTAATTAACCTTCCCTCAATTTATCACTTTAACCAGAGGATCCAACATCCTTGGCCATAAAATTTACAAAATTATGACCACTGCTCCTAAAATGCTCCCCCGCTGAAACGTTGATCACCTGACCAGGCTAATTCCTCAGTACGTCCAGTACAGCGCCATCCTTGGAGTGAAGAGTCGATGTTGTCTGATTACTACAAGAGGTTACATTGGAAACAATTGTTTTCCTTGGACTTTATTTTCCAAGACAGCTTTATTTCTGCTTGCCAATTTCCAAAGTAATTTTTGAGTGGTTCTCTGGTTCCTGAAATGAAATTGAATTATAACCAATTTGCCCTACATAATACAAAGAGTGTTGTAATTGGGTTGTTGTTATGTGTACCAAGATACATGAAAGATTCTGTTTCGTTTTCACTCCAGGCAAATCGTACTTTAAATGAGTAAATCAGTCATCTAAAAAGACAAAGGAAACAGAGTGCAGAACACAGTATAAGAAAATAACTGCAGATGCTGTTACAAATCGAAGATATTTATTCACAAAATGCTGGAGTAACTCAGCAGGTCAGGCAGCATGTTCAGGCAGAACACAGTGTTACAGTTGTAGATAAAGCACTGCTAAATAAAGTTCAAGGGCCACAACAAGGAAATTCCCATTCATCGATGGTATTATATACATTTGCATTGTGGAAATACGTCAGCGGGCATAGGTTTAAGATGAAGAGGAGGAGGTTTAGAGAAGATAATAAGGAGGAATGTTTTCACCCAGGGGCTGATTGCAATCAGGAACACTTTACCTGATGGGGTGGTGGAGACAGACTCTCACGTCATGTAAGAATTATCTGCAGAAGCAGTTAAATCACTGTGCATTAGGGTTAGGTTGTCAGTTTGTGGGCAGTGGGATAATCATCCCTCTTGTACTCACTGTGCATGCTTTCAAACTGCTTTATCTTCTGCAGGACTAGAGCGGGGGGGAGGAATGATTGGGGTGGGACAAGCCTTTGATTCACTCACTGACCAGAGCGTGGTGTAGATGGGGAGTCTGGCCTGTATGATGGACTGGGCTACATCTACAACTCCCTGCAATTTTTTGCGGTCTTGGGCAGAGCTGTTCCCAAATCAAGCTGTGATGCAACCCAACAGTACACTTTAATGGTGCATCTGTAGACGTGTGTAAGAGTCACTGTACACATGCCGAATTTCCTCCAGAAGTAGTGTCTTCCTGGCTGTTGCATCAATGTGATTGGTCCACAATAGCACCTTTGATGCTCCTTCGTCTTGCTGACATTGAGAGGTTATTGTCCTGACACCATGGTCTCTATTTCTTTCCTGCATTCCATCTTGTAATTTTTTATGATTTGACTCACCACAGTGGTGTTATCTGCAAACTTGTAGACGGAGTTAGAGCCGAATTTGGCCACACAGTTGTGAATGCATAGGGAGTATAGTAGGGCACTGAGGGGATGCATCCTTGCGGGGCACTGGTGTTGAAAGTTATTGTGGAGGTCACCTATTCTCACTGATTGAGGTCTGTGGGTCACAAAGTCGAGGATCCAGTGGCAGAGGAGGGATCTGATTCCTAGGTCCATGAGTTTCGAGGTGAGCTTGGATGTAATTGTGGTGTTGAATACATAGCTATCGTCAACAGATAGGAATCGAATGTAGGAGTCCTTGTTGTCTAGAGTTCCAGAGATGAGTTTAGGACAAGGGAAATGGCATCTGCTGTAGACCTGATGTGGCTGTAGGCAAACTGCAGTGGATCAAAGCTGTTGAGAGGCTGGAGTTAATGTGCACCCTCACCAGTCTCTCGAACCAGTTCATGATAGTGCATATGGGGTTGGCTACAGCAGGGGTGGGAGAGCCTTCAGCCAGCAATGATGTAGTCAATGTGAAGCCAGTGGATTCCAGCCGGCTGGTTACCTCTTGTGCGTCCGTGTTTGTTCAGCAGCTGACGGGAGCCTTGCTACATGACGGCAACCAGCCTCACCTGGAGCTCAGACCCTGTGGAAAGTTATATCTTCCTGGCCAGAGCCTGGATTTGATCTTTGGCCGGACCGACAGCCCCGAGCAACCTCCCCACCCAGACAACAGCAAGCGGCCCACAGTCGCAGAACACACACTGCTCTACAGCCCAGGGAAATTAGCAGCAAATGCCTTTCCTTACTTCCTGCCCTTCACTTCAATAATCAAGGTGCTTAAACAAGTATGACCGGTATTTGGGTCTCAAACCCTGGAACTTCTTCCCGTGCAACGCACGGCCTGCGGTGGATCAGAGAGCCGCCAGCCCCCTTCACTTGCTGGGACACTAGTGCAAGGGATGGACGATAAATACCAGCCCTGCCGGTCACGCCACATCCCAGCAGTACAGAGCGCTGTGAAGATGCAGGGTCCACCATCCCAAGGTGGGGACGAGGCACAGTGGGTAGATGGTCAGACTGGACTAAAGATACTCTGCTTACAACCCAATGGTATGAACACTGAATTCTCCAATTTCAAGTATTACTCCCACCTTCTCCCGCAGTCACACAGTGTAGAAAGGAACTGCAGATGCTGGTTTACACTGGATAAACTCAGTGGGTCAGGCAGCATCTCTGGAGAAAAAGGATGGCTGACATTTTGCGTCATCAATATTCCTGTACTTTGTGTCTATCCCAGTCACACTGTTCCTTGCCTATCTGTATGCTTATCTCCCATCCCTGAGTTGCACATTTCCCCCTTATCCCCTTACAGGTTTACATTTTCACTCCTCTTGTTCCCTCCTTATCTGGCACCCTTTGTCTTCTTTTCACCTTTAGCCTTTTCATTTATTCCAACCAGGTGCCAATCACCCTCCTCACCCAAATCTAGACTTTATCCCACCCCCTCTTTTCCAGTTTTCTCGTCACTACTCCATAAGTCTGAAGGGTCTCAACCCGCAACATCGTCCATTCCCTCCACAGATGCTGCCTGACCCGCTGAGTTCGTCCAGCATTTTGTGTTTGTTGAGGATTCAGATATCTGCAGTGCCTTGTGTCTAAAATACCATGGGAAGAGAAACTGTCACCATCTCAGATTGGAGACCCTTCGTCAGACAGGGAAGGAGACAAAAGAGCTTGGTGGGTGGGGGAGAGAGTGTCTCTGATGGAGTAAAACAGGTCACCATATTGATAAGTCATGGCTGCAAGGTTATCTGGTCAGTGAGTGAATGGGAGCAGTTAGAGAGTGAGAGCACAGACAAAAGGATATGGGAGTTACAAAATGCAGCGCAGGAAGGCTTTTGACAAGGTCCTGCATGGTAGGCTGGTCCAGAAGGTTAAAGCACCAGGAATACAAGGCAGTGTAGGAAAATAACTGCAGATGCTGGTACAAATTGAAGGTATTTATTCACAAAATGCTGGAGTAATTCAGCAGGTCAGGCAGCATCTCAGGAAAAGGCATTCCTTCTCACCTGAGATGCTGCCTGACCTGCTGAGTTACTCCAGCATTTTGTGAATAAATAGGAATACAAGGCATGTCAGCAAACTGGCTTGTTGATAGGAGGCAGAGGGTAGTGGTGGATGGGTATTTCTCTGACTGGAAGACTATAATCAATAGTGTATTGTAGAGATTAGTGCTGGGACTTTTGTTGTTTATCCTATACTGTATATGAATGACTTGGGTGAGCATGTAAAAGAGTATGATGAGTAAATTTGCAGAGGACATGCAACATTGTGGAGTCGTAGACAGTGAAGATGGTTGTCTGAGAGTATAGCAGGGCATAGATCAGCTGGAAAGTTGGGCAGAGTGGTGGCAGATAGAATTTAATCCAGGCAAGTGTGAGGTAATGCACTTTGGGGAAGTTAAATTCCAGTAGGGCATAGAGAGCAAATTCTGGTTAGCGTTGAAGTTCAAAGAAGTTGGCATGTAAATCCATAGCTTGCTGAAAGTGTGACACAGATGGATGGGGCAGTGAAAAAGACATTTGCCTTCATTGGATGAGGCATTACGTACAAGAGTTGGGACGTCATGTTCCAGTTGTACAAAACTTTGGTCAGATCGCACTTAGAGTATTGTTTGTACAGCTCTGATCACCACACAACAGGAACGATAGGGTAACAATGGGGGGAGTGCAGAAGAGATTCACCAGGGTGTTGCCTGGAATAGAGGACTGTAGTTATAAGGAGATATTGGATAGGCTGGATTCATGTGGCTAGTAGTGGAATACTACTGGTGATTCCTATTGGGAAGAACTTATAGGAGCCTAAAAACTGTGACCTCGAGGTTTAAGAAGAGTTTCGTCACAACAACCATCAGGTTCTTGAACACTGCACAACACTAACCTCAGCAACTATGATTTTCTATGGACCGTGTCTTTGGTTGCACGACACACTTTGGTTTTGCACTACAATGGTTACTTAGTATTGCTGCTATTAATTAATGTATTATTTATTATTATATATTTATCTCTGTGTTATGAGGTTGGAGGAGGTGCAAGTAAACCTCTGCCTAACCTGAATGGACTGTCAGGGTCCCTGGACAGAGTTGAGGGAGGAGGTACAGCGACAGGTGTTGCATCTTCTGCGGTTGCAGGAGGAAAGTACCTAGGGAGGGGGTGGTTTGGGTGGGAAGAGATGAGTTAACCAGGGAATTGCGGAGGGAATGGTCTCTGCGGAAGGCAGAAAGGGGTGGAGATGGGAAAATGTGGCTAGTGGTGGGATCCCGTTGGAGGTGGCGGACAATTCGGAGGATTATGTGTTGTATGCAACAGCTGATGGGGTGGAAGGTAAGAACAAAGGGGACTGTCTCTGTTGCGACTAGGGAGGGGGAGCAAGGGCAGAGCTGCAGGGTACCGAGGAGACAGGAGTGAGGGCCTCATCTATAATGGGAGAGGGGAACCCCCGTTCCCTAAAGAATAAGGACATCTCGGATATTCTAGTATGGAACATCTCATCTTGGGCGCTGATGCGGCGTTGACGGGGGAATTGGGAGTAGGGGATAGAGTCTTTGCAGGAAGCAGGGTGGGAAGAAGTGTAGTTGAGATAGTAGTGGGAGTCAGTGGGTTTGTAATAGACGTCAGTCTCTTGTGATGGAGACTGAGATCAAGGAAGGGGAGGGAGGTGTCGGAGATGGTCCAAGTAAACTTGAGTGCAGGATGAAAATTGGTGGTGAAGTTGATGAAGTCCATGAGTTCTGTATGAGTGCAGAAGGTAGCACCGATGTAGTCATCAATGTAATAGAAGTAGAGTTCGGGGATAGGGCCAGTGTACGCCAGGAACAGGGATTGTTCAACGTACCATATAAAGAGGCCAGCAGAGCTGGGGCCCATAACTATGCCTTGGACTTGGAGGAAGTGGGAGGAGTCAAAGGAGAAGTTGTTGAGGGTGAGGACCAGCTCCGCTAAGCAGAGTGGAGTGTTAGTAGAGGGAAATTGGATGGTTCTGCGGCCGAGGAAGAAACGGAGGGCTTTAAGGCCTTCCTGGTGGGGGATGGAGGTGTAGAGTGACTGAACGTGCATAGTAAAGATGAGGGAGTTGGCGCTCGGAAAGCGGAAGTCATTAAAGAGATGAAGGGCATGTGAGGTATCTTGGACATACATCGGGAGAGATTGGAACGGTGGGGGGGATAGGATGGAGTCGTGGTAGGTGGAAATCATTTCCGGGGGACAGGAGCTGTCAGAAACAATGGGTCTGCCAGCGCAGTTGTTTTTGTGGATTTTGGGGAGAAGGTAAAAACGGGCTGTGTGGGGCTGGGAAATTATACGTTTGGAGGCTGTGGAAGGCAGACAACCAGAAGTGATGAAATCAGTAATGGTGTTTGAGATTAAGGCCTGGAGATTAAGGCTGTATGGGCCCAGAGACCAAGCCAGACAGCAGTACTGGTGTCAGCTACATGACGGCCATGCGACTGTCAAGCTACAGCACCGGTCTGGAGGAGGTTGAACTGCGCAGTCCTGGAGATACCATAAACAATGGTAGACTCGCCCTCTCTGACTTTCATCCTGCAGCAAGGGAACGGGCCCTTCAGACCACCATGTGTGCGCCAGCCAAGGTATACCTGCCTGTACTAATTCCAGCACTTGGCTTGTAGTTCTCTATATCTTGACGTTTCAAGTGCACATATAAACATTGTTAAATGTTGTAAGAGTCTCTGCCTCTACCACCCCCTCAGCCAGTAAAGTTCTGGATGAAACATTCTTCCTCAAAACTCCCTAATTCTCCCACCCCAACTTTAACATGGAATAGAAAGCAAGGAACAGGCCCTTCAGCCCACAATATCTGTGCTGAACATTTATGCCAAATTAAACTAATCTCCTCTGCCTGCACATGATCCATATGCCTCAATTCTCTGCATAGCCAAGTGACTATCTAAAAGCCTCTTAAACACCACTATCGTATCGACCACTACCACCACCACCCTGGCAGCGCGTTCCAGGCACCCACAACTCTCTGTGTAAAAAAATTTGCACCGCAAATCTCCTTTAAACTTTCCCCCACTGACCTTAAACCTATGCCCTCAAGTATTTGATATTTCCAAAAGGTTCTAGCTGTCCACTCTATCTATGACTATCAAAACGTTATATACTGCTATCAGGTCTCTCCTCAGCCTATGATGATCCAGAGAAAACAATCCAAGTTTTGTCCAGCCTCTCCTTGTAGCTTATTCCCTCCAATCCAGGCAGCATTCTGGTAAACCTCTTCTGCACCCTTTCCCAACGCCTCCACATCCCACCTGTAATGCGGTGATCGGAACGGAAACATAAATCCCTGACTCTTATACCCAGTGCCCCGACTGATGAACACAAGCCCACCATATATCCTCTTTACCACTCTATCCACTGCTCCACTGCATTGCCACTTTCAGGGTTTGCAGCCCAGGATCTCTGCAACATGATATTTGTTAAGAAATATATATGAACTGATTCTCCCATCAGGCACTCTAGTGAGAGACGACTGCACCATACACCACAGGCTTGCAGTCTTCAATTTCCAGCAATTTAAATCAATGATCAGTGGTTCCCTGCACACGATTCACTGTGGTATAAGAAAATAACTGCAGATGCTGGTACAAATCGAAGGTATTTATTCACAAAATGCTGGAGTAACTCAGCAGGTCAGGCAGCATCTCGGGAGAGAAGGAATGGGTGACGTTTCGGGTCTAGACCCTTCTTCAGACTGAGAAGATTCACTGAGTGGTTCACTTGGAGAATAAGATCGATAACTTAATGAAGACATTTCTGTAGACTAACCACGAGGGAGAAACAGTGCTAACACAAAAGAGAGAGATTAATGTGTTTTTATAAAACACTGTAAGTCTTTTTATAGACAATAGACAATAGGTGCAGGAGTAGGCCATTCGGCCCTTCGAGCCAGCACCGCCATTCACTGTGATCATGGCTGATCATCCACATTCAGTACCCCGTTCCTGCCTTCTCCCCATATCCCTTGACTCCGCTATCATTAAGAACTCTAACTCTCTCTTGAAAGCATCCAGGCAATTGGCCTCCACTGCCTTCTGAGGCAGAGTGTTCCACAGTTTCACAACTCTCTGAGTGAAAAAGTTTTTCCTCATCTCCGTTCTAAATGGCCTACCCCTTATTCTTAAACCGTTGCATCTGGTTCGGGACTCCCCCAACATCGGGAACATGTTTCCTGCCTCTAGCATGTCCAATCCCTTAATAATCTTATATGTTTCAATAAGATCCCCTCTCATCCTTCTAAATTCCAGAGGCTACAAGTCCAGTCACTCCAGTCTTTCAACATACGACAGTCCCACCATTCCGGGAATTAACCTTGTGAACCTACGCTGCACTACCTCTATGGTAAGAATGTCCTTCCTCAAGTTTGGAGACCAAAATTGCACACAGTACTCCAGGTGTGGTTTCACACCTTTTTATTGCACTCTTGAATGGCAATGGCATTTTATTATTTAATTTTTAAACATGCAAAATTTTCAAAAACAATATAGTCACATCCTCATGTTTGCTAAACCAGCGAAAATGCAAAGATATCATCTGATCAGTTGATTATGATATTAAACTCAAGTTTGGAAGCACAAGAGACTGCAGAAGCTGGAATGTTGAGCAAAAATATAACAAAGTGCTTGAGGAACTCAGTGGGGGGAAATGTACAGACGTTGTTTGAGGTCGGATCCTTCCTCAGTCTCTGGTTTGGAAACAAGGAGGTGCTACCTTCAGATGAGTTTAAACCTAGGCTCTGTCTGGGCTGCAGATCAGTGTAAAGGATAATATTAATCTGGATTGTGAAATAAAGTACTGCTAGTGTGAGAGACATTCTGCTCAAACAGATTGCAGCATTCCCAAAATTACATTCTGCTCAAACAGATTGCAGCATTCCCAAAATTACAACAGGGACTGCCATTCAAAATTGCATTTGGTGTAAAGCACCTTGGAAGTAGAGGGAATGATGAGCTTTCTTCATGATTGCATCAATGTGCTGAGCCCAGATCTTCAGAGATTAGCATGCCCAGGAATTTAACACTGTCGACTCCCTCCATTGCCATCCCTTCAACGAAGACAGCTTCATGGATCCCCAACTTTCTACTCCTGAAGTCAACAATAGGGTCTTTATTTTTTTTTAAACAAAATTAAGTTTATTCAGCTATGACAATAAGTATTTTCAAAAGTTTTTACACATCAAACAAAAAAACACTCTCCACCAAAACACCAGACTGCCAAATATTCCTAACAACTAAATATCAAATTACTATATTATAATCCTGATCCAGGACAGTCGATCCCCCACAGCGTCCAGCGGATGCTGTCAATGGACACTGATGTAACCCTGGAAAAGGGGCAGGCAATTGGCTTGATTAACAATCAGCTCCTTGATCTTGCTAACGTTGGAGAGCAAGATTATTGTTCTGGCATCACTCAATGCAGATAATCAATTTCCCTCTTGTACTATAAGAAAATAACTGCAGATGCTGGTACAAATCGATTTATTCACAAAATGCTGGAATAACTCAGCAGGTCAGGCAGCATACAACATATCATCCACCAACATTTCCGTCACCTACAACGGGACCCCACCACTGGCCATATCTTCCCATCCCCTTCCCTCTCTGCGTTCCACAGAGACCGTTCCCTCCGTAACTCCCTGGTCCACTCGTCCCTTCCTACCCAAACGACCCCAACCCCGGGCACTTTCCCTTGCAACCGCACGAGATGCAACACCTGTCCCTTTACCTCCCCCCTCAACTCCATCAAAGGACCCAAACAGTCTTTCCAGGTGAGACAGAGGTTCACCTGCACCTCCTCCAACCTCATCTATTGCATCCGCTGCTCTAGATGTCAACTTATTTGTATCGGCGAAACCAAGCGCAGGCTCGGCGATCGCTTCGCTGAACACCTGCGCTCGGTCCGCATTAACGCAACTCATCTCCCGTTGGCCCAGCACTTTAACTCCCCCTCCCATTCCCAGTCTGACCTCTCTGTCATGGGCCTCTTCCAGTGCCATAGTGAGGCCCGCCGGAAATTGGAGGAGCAGCACCTCATATTTCGCCTGGGCAGTTTGCAGCCCGGTGGTATGAACGTCGACTTCTCCAACTTCAGATAGCTCCTCTGTCCCTCCCTTCCCCTCCTCCTTCCCAGATCTCCCTCTATCTTCCTGCCCCCACCTATATCCTTCCTTTGTCCCACCCCCGACATCAGTCTGAAGAATGGTCTCGACCCGAAACGTCACCCATTCCTTCTCTCCCGAGATGCTGCCTGACCTGCTGAGTTACTCCAGCATTTTGTGAATAAATCCCTCTTGTACTAATTGGAGAAAAGGATGGTGAGTGCCTGGAACATGCTGCCGAGGGTGGTGGTGGAGGCAGATATGATAATAGTGTTTAAGAGGCTTTTAAATAGGCACTTGCATGTACAGGGAATAGAGGGATATCGATCACGTGCAGGCTGAGATTAATTTAACTTGGCACCATGCTCGGCCCAAACATTGTGAATCATTGTGTTCCTGTGCTGAACTTTTCTATGATCTATTTTCTAATTTGTGGGATACTGGCACCAGGGGTGTGGAAGGAGAGAGCTGATCCCTTGGGATGAGCTCCACATGATGAAATGCATAACTGGGGTTGTAGCCAGGACCTGACACTAAAGAGGATGGACAAGACTCCAAGAATGGGATGTTTAATGATCCGAGAGTAAACGAGGGAACGGTGGCACTGGGAAAATTGATAAACAAGATTTGACAGTTTGGGACAGAAAATAGAAACACAAGTATGCAGTGTAGAGCAAATCCAGATAGTAAAAAAAAAAACTTAGCCTTCTTTATTTAAATGCATGTGGCACTTGTAAAAGGATGGATGAATTGATAGCAGATAGCAACATACAAATGTGCTCTACTAGTCGTTATGGAGACGTGGTAGCAGGGAGGTGAGCAGTATTGTTAATAAAGGAAGCCGTGCAGTGGATGCAGTGCTGAACGATGTGGGGGAGCAGTGTTGAGTGATGTTTAAATTGTCTGGGCTGAAGTCATGAACAGTAAGACATGGGAGGAGCCAGCGCTGCCGTCGCAGCTGCGGCTTGCCTGCAGTCCGTCTGTCTTTTGTGTTTTTTGTTGTTTTTGTCTGAATTGTAGTTTTGATATGATGTAGTGTTGTATGTTATGTTTTGGGGGGGGGGGAACGGGAACTGTAACTGTAACATTCTCTCTCCAGAACGGAGACGCGACCTTTGTTTCTGTGTCGTGTCTCCGTTCCCGCTGCGGCCTACCACTGGCCATGCACCTGGGACCACCTGGGTCTCTGGTTCGCAGAGCCCGCGGTCCGGACTCACCACCTGCGGCGCTGGCTGCCTGCGAATGCTGCGGGAACGGCTGCGACTCGTCTCCGGAGGCTCCGGCGCGGGCCGCATGGACGTCGGAAGCCCGCAGGCCCCTGGATGGGGGCCGACATCGGGAGCTCCGGCAGCGGCAGAGGCAACGTGTTCGCCCGCCCCGAATCGCGGGGCTTGGGTCGGCCCGCTGCGGACCTTTCACCGTCCGGCGCGGCCTGAAATAGGCCGCGGGATTTTTTTTCACCGCCCAGCGGGGGCTTCAATATCGGGAGCCCCGACGTGGCAACTCCAACAGCCTGACCGCGGGACAAGACGGCAGGGAAGAGAAAAAGACATTCTGGCATTTCCATCACAGTGAGGAGGGACTGGAGGAGACTCACTGTGATGGATGTTTCTTTTTGTTTGGTGTTAGTTGTGATTGTATGTGTTATTGCATTTTTATTGATTAATCTTATTGGTCTTATTGTTCAACTGCGGGTAATGTTTCATTTTACTACACATTTATGTGTATGTAACAAATAAACGACTATTGACTATTGAATGATCTATAGACCCCAAATGTGACCCTGCATCCTCCTTGCAGCTCACACTGCCATCCAGGTTTGTGTCATTCACAAACTTGGAGATGTTACATTTAATTCCCTCGTCTAAAGCGTTAATATATATTGTAAACAGGGGTCCCAGCACCGAGCCTTGCGGCACCCCACAAGTCACTGCCTGCCATTTTGAAAAGGACCCGTTAATTCCTACTCTGCTAACGAGTTCTCTATCCATGTGAATACCCTACCCCCAATACCACGTGCTCTAATTTTGCACAACAATCTCTTGTGTGGGACCTTGTCAAAGGCTTTTTGAATGTCCAGATACATTAGCTTAATTTCCCCTTCATAAATTCATGCTAACTTTGACCGATCCTGCAATTGCTATCTATATGCGCTGCTATCACATCTTTAATAATTGACTCAAGCATCTTCCTCACTGCCGATGTAAGGCAAACTGGTCTATCATTCCTCGTTTTCTCCCTCCTTTCTTAAAAAGTGGAGTTACGTTAGCTTATGTGAAAGATGCAGGAATTGGAGGCCATGAAGGACAGGTACAGGAATGGAATTGAGGCCATCATCGATGAGTCGTGATCATATCGGACTGCGGGGCAGGCTCATGGGCCGGCTGGTCTACTTCTTGTCGGTCTGAAACAGGGTCTATGTCCATTCCCTCCACAGACGCTCCTGACCTGTTGAGTTATTCCAGCACCTTGTTTGTAGCTCCTGTCTCCACATTCCCGCTCCTGTCCATCGCTGCTCCGCCCCGCACATCTCCCATTGACAGTACATCCACCAGAGGCCCATCGGCGCTGTTAAGCCATACTTCAAAGTTGACAGCCCGCCGGCGCCCTCCCCTCCAGGCCGGCGCGCTCCCGTCCCCCGGCCCGCTCCCGTACATCAGCCTGCAACTCGTTGGTCAGATGACCTCCATGTGCCCAATGGGATTGGATTAATGGCGGCCGGCTAGTTGTAGGACCCACAGAGTTCCCGGCGCGGTTCGCTGAAGCTTACTCGAGGGTGGTGGGGCCGCGCCGAGGCCGGGAGTGCGGCCCGGGCAGCGAGCGGTGGGTTTCGTTAGGTCGGCGGCGGCCCGGGGACGGGGAGGGGTGAGCGTGGCCGCACGGTTACTGAGGGGCGGGGTCTCAGATCAGCTGACGGTCAGCGGCCAATGAGCGGCGGGTAATGGCGGCGCTGCCCGGCTCGCGCTCGCTCGCTGCTGCTTCGGGCCCGGCCTCGCGCTGCTCGCCGTTACCCTGGTTACTCGGCCCGGCCCGCCGTCCGCCCGCCCGCCTGCCCACAGGTAAGTCAGCCGCGCCCGGGACTGGCGGAGGCCGGCAGGCAGGTCGGGGATGGGGGCAGCCGGCGGAGCACCATTGCCTTTACTGCCCCCCTCCCTCCCCTCTCCCGCTTCAAAATCACAGGCCTGAGGCTCGGGCCTAACGTTGGCGCCCCAGACCACCGGCTCGCTGCACCCGCGTCGCGGATTTGTTGGAGCCAGGTCTCGGCTGGAGGTGCAGAAAGCGCCCACGCTCGGGTAGGGTTTCTTGTGCTCAGATCTGTGATTGAGCGCGGGCCCGCACACACTGATCGGCCGACAGTGTCTGGCATTGCCGAGCTGCACCTCCCTGTGCCCGGGGGTGGTATGACCCCAAGCCATTCACCCCTCGGCTGGTGCTAGTGAATCCCTGGGGTGGTGATGGAAATGGGAATATAAATCCTAACGTAACTCAGGGGCCTCTCCACCCTGGGCCTAATTGGACTGTCCCCTGTCCAAGCTGAGCTGATGATCGTGCAGTGAATTGAAACTTTGCAAGGTGTGAGATTCGCCATCCATGCGACAAATCTTCCACCCCAGGGTTGCAATCAGCCTGAGCGCGGGCTGCCCATTCAAGCAAGGTTAGAGTATTGTGAAATGTGAGGAGCAAAACATAAAATACTGGAGGAACTACAGATGCTACCTGACCTGTTGAGTTGTTTTGTTCAAGATCTCGGCATCTGCAGTTTCCTGTGTCTCCATTGAAATATCAAAGACCCTATCTGTAGAAAGGAGCTGCAGATGTTGGTTTAAACCAAAGATAGGCACAAAAAGCTGGAGTAACTCAGCGGGTCAGGCAGCATCTCGGGAGAAAGGGAATAGGTGACATTTTGAGTTGAGACCCTTCTGTCTGAAGGGTCTTATTTTTCTTCAGAGGTGCTGTCTGATCTGCTGAGATACTCCAGCTTTTATGTCTTTCTTTTGTCATAGATCCTATTTCATTTGGGAGGGGGAGGGTGTGTTAGGAAAATCTTTGCAGAAAAATGAACAAATATAGTTTGTTACTGGCCATTCTGAAGTTGAATGCTTTGTAGCAAATTTATACATTTTACCTGCATTAATTGTTCAATTGTGACTGGTACTTGTGAGTACAAGGCAAGTGTTTTGTTCAGGATATTGTAAATCTGGCTGTAACTCAAGAATTATACAGCACAGAAACAGACCTTGTCATCAACTTGACCATGTCAGCCAACATGTCTACTGTAGCTAGTCCCATTTGCCTGTGTTTGGCCCATATTCCTCTAAATCCAGACACCTGCATTTTAAACATTGTCATTATACCCACGTCAAAAGCATCTTCTAGCAGCTCATTCCATATACCTACCACCCTTGGTGTTGAAAAAGTTGCCCCATGGGTTTCCTTTTAAATATTTTCCTCATCCTTAAATCTGTGCCCTCCAGTTTTACACTTTTTGCAGCACGGTGGCGCAGCGGTAGAGTTGCTGCCTTACAGCAAATGCAGGGCCGGAGACCCGGGTTTGATCCCGACTACGGGTGCTGTCTGTACGGAGTTTGTACGTTCCCCGTGACTTGCGTGGGTTTTCTCCAAGACCTTCGGTTTCCTCCCACACTCCAAAGACGTACAGGTATGTAGGTTAATTGGCTTTGTAAATGTAAAAGGTGTCCTTAGTGGGTATAGGATAGTGTGTTAATGTGCGGGGATCGCTGGTCAGCGCGGACCCGGTGGGCAGAAAGGGCCTGTTTCTGCGCTCTATCTCTAAACTAAACTAAACTTTCCTACTCATGGAAGAAGACCGCATTCATCCTTTCTATTCCCCTTATGATTTTGTAAACTTCTACAAGGTCTTCACTCAGTCTCCTTTGCTCTAGAGAAAAAAGCCTATCCAATCTTTTATAACAAGGCCGCTAGTTCCATTTATATCCATGTCAAACTTTTCTGCAACCTTTCCAGCTTGATGTGCAACCAGAACTGCACAACACTTTAAATACAGTTGTAACATGGCATCTATAACTCAAGTAAATGCCCTGCCTATGAAAGCAAGCATGCCATATACCTTCGCCACACCGTTTGCATGTGTCACCATTTTAGGGCGACTACTATATGTACCTGCACCTCTATTCTACAACACTCTCAGACCTCTACCATTTACTGTGTAATTCCTGATCTGTTTTAATTTTCCTAAATGCAAGATCTTGCATTTGTCCAAGTTAAATTCCACCTTCCATTCCTTGGCCTACATTCTTAGTTCCTCTAGATCCTGTTATAATCGCATAACCTTCTTTACTGTGCCGCCTATTTTGGTGTCATTCACAAACTTATTAACCACAATCATTCAAATTGTCAATGTAGATGGCAACATGGGACCCAGCACTGATCCCTGTGGCTCACCACTGCTTACAGGTGTTCAATCTGAATAATAACACTCAACATCCTCTGACTCCTTTCACCAGACTAATTTTGGATTAATTTGGCTAGCTCACAGTGGATTCCATGAGATCTAATTTTCTGGACTAGCCTAACGTGTGGGACTTTGTCTCCTTGGATTCCAGGAAGACCATTAACAATGTCAAACAATTATTGGACTATTTTGCATATATCAAAATGTTTTGCTTTTTTTAAAGCTTTTCATGAAAGCCAGTGAAAAACTAAAAGTGAAAAGGGGATCAAATTAGCAATATTTGAATAAAACAAGGAGGACTTTTATTGTAATGGCCTTCACCCCAAATATCAAGTAAATTTAGGCATCTTCAGGTTCTACAAATGAATGATCGTGTCTCTTGTCACGTAGTTGGTTAGGTTTGTCTCTGGCATGCTTACTAATAGTGACCATACTGAAGACATCAAGTATTTTGCAATGCTTTACTTAGTGAATAACTGAAACTTTTGTTGGACTACTTTATTCCTATGTTGATTTGTGTCTATAATCAGTTTTTCGCCATGTTGTTAATGGAGACATCTATTTTGTATTATACTAGTTATGCTCACTGGTATCTCACTGGATGAGTGTTTTTTAGTTTGCTGAGTACGTAAATGTGTGTCTTGGTGTAATATTGCATTGTAAAATCAGCACGGTCGTGGATTCCATTTCCAGTCTGCACAGATGTACTGATCGCATTCACGAGAAGACTGGGATTGTAGTTGGTACTCTAAAGCATGTGGGAAACAACCACTGTGGTACTTGCATCTTGTAACTGTCCACTGACTCCTGCTTGTACATAAGGAAGGAGAGAATATGAATATGTAACATAATGTACCCACATAGCCTATCATTGATTACTGTCATGAATGGGTTTGAAAAGAAGCTGTTGATCAGGATACCTGATGGTAATTTGGAACTCTTAAAAATGTTGGAACTCGACTATGCAAAGAACATCTCTGAAGAAGCCCTGTAGAATACCTAAACAATTGTGAAGCAGGGTCCCGACCCAAAATGTCACCTGTCCATTCACTCCAGAAATACTGCCTGATCCACTGAGTTACTCCAGCATTTGGTGTTTCACTCAAGAGTCCAGCATCTGCAGTTCCTTGTGCGTCCACAATCCCTACGCAAGTAGTTGACAAAGTAATTCAGTTATCACGGTGAAGATCTTAAAATGTGTACTGACAAATGTTTGGTTGAAAATCAGCAGTAGCCTCTCCATCTGTCTTTAGTTGTACGCTCTGATCACAAACTTGGCCCATGACTTAATCTGTTCCATGTTTGCTTACAGTTTCTTAAAATTACCTTTGCTTTCCTTTCCCCGCTGTCCAATCTCTACTCTACTAAGATGCTTGATTGTTTTAAATCAATTTTGGGGGGATATGGGCATTGATAACAAGGCCAGTGTTTATTGTCTGTCCCCTCTTGCCTCTGAGGTAGTGTCAAGTCAAATTTATTTGTCACATACACATACACGATGTGCAGTGAAATGAAAGTGGCAATGCCTGCGGGTTGTGCACAAAAAGTGCGGGTTGTTGCTGAGCCTCTGCCCGAAACTGCTGCAGTTCCATCGGGACCAGATCTCATGCACCTGGTTCAGTTCAGCTATCAAATAAAAAATAAATGCCGGAGCTTGGATTGGATAAATGCATACGGACAGAACACTCTGGCATGATATGGCTGAGCACCTGCAAATAGTCAGCAGAGTGCAGGTATAGCACACGAAGTGGTTCATGTTTTGCTGTGTGTAGCCTCAATTCAGAATCTGGCTGCTTGGCTCCATTCCTTTTGTGCCAGGTTTGGGTCGGGTGTCAAACTTACTGCAAGTCCTCTGGCTTGGGTTGATAGATGTGCCTCGGTCAGTATTTGCCGAACCAGATCTACTTGATAGAGTGTAGCAGCATGATTATGGAGTCTATACCTATCCCAGTGTACGGATGATGAGATTCTTTTCATTTAAGTATGATGTGGCATAGTCAGACTGTCAAAACTAAAAAAATTACAGTAAGTGATTTTAGAAATCTAATCCTGTGAATAATTGATCTATGCAGACCTTAAGAACATAGGAAAAAAGGAGCAGAAGTAGGCCACTTGGCCCTTCACAATTGCCTCCTTATTCAATGTAATCTTGGTTGATCTGCCACTGGGCTCGTCTCAACTTAAGCCTCATGGGCTTAAATTCCTAATCTTTCTAAAAAAAATCTTTAAATGCCCCCAATGATCTAGCCTCTACAACTCTGATGTGGGGTATTGCAGGTAATTCCCATGAAACTCGTTTTAGTTTGCCCTTAGTGTGAACATTCAACATCTACTCTGTCATGTCCCCTAGTGTATGTTTTAATAAGCTAATTTCTCATACGTCTGAACTCTAGAGAGAATCAATCAAATTTTGTGAGCTACCAACCATCTTCTCCAAGAATTAGCCTGGTGCATTACTTTTGTACTACTTCCAATGCCAGTATATCCTTCTTAAATAAGGGGAGTAAAACTTCACAGTATTCCCGATGTCGCGTTGTCAGTACTGTATACGAATGGTACAGTACCTACCTATTTATAAACCCCAAACCCTTTGCAATAAAGGTGAAATACAATTTGCCCTCTCACCACTTGCTGCATATGGGCGCTATTTTGTGATTTATGTGGAAGAATATTTAGATATGCGTTGAAGGAGGATGGGTGGGTAGTGGTTCTGTGAGAATCAGTGCTGGAGCAACTACTGGTCACAATTACATTGAAGCCAGTTTGGATAGGGAATGGTCAGTTTGGAGAAGGACTGGATATACACTGGAATTTAGAAGGATGAGGGGATCTTATTGAAACATATAAGATAATTAGGGGATTGGACACATTAGAGGCAGGAAACATGTTCCCAATGTTGGGGGAGTCCAGAACAAGGGGCCACAGTTTAAGAATAAGGGGTAGGCCATTTAGAACGGAGATGAGGAAGAACTTTTTCAGTCAGAGAGTGGTGAAGATGTGGAATTCTCTGCCTCAGAAGGCAGTGGAGGCCAGTTCGTTGGATGCTTTCAAGAGAGAGCTGGATAGAGCTCTTAAGGATAGCAGAGTGAAGGGGTATGGGGAGAAGGCAGGAACGGGGTACTGATTGAGAGTGATCAGCCATGATCGCATTGAATGGCGGTGCTGGCTCGAAGGGCTGAATGGCCTACTCCTGCACCTATTGTCTATTGACTAACATATTACAGGAGAACTTTATAAACTTGCAGAATAAGTGAAGAATTGGCAAATGAAATTCAACACGTAAATAGGAGATGTTACATTTTGGTAGGAAGAACAGGGAGGTTTATTATTTGAGAGATGAAAATCTAGGATGGCGTAGGGGGATGTGGAGATCTTGGAGTCAAATACACCAATTACTAAAAGATGTGCTGCAGGTTTGCAAGCCTGAGGAAAAAGCAAAACAATATCTAGAGTTTATTTCTATTGTCATGGAATGGAAAAGTATGGAATATGTGTCAAATTGAGACATGAGACTGCAGATGCTCGAATCTGGAATAATTGTGCTGAACCTGTATTAAGCCTTGGTTGGACTGCAAATGCTTTAAACAATTATGATATCTTATGATATAAAGGTGCCAGTGAGGGTGCAGACATTTACAGGATGATATCAGAATGGTGAAGACATACGTATCAGGAAAGGCTGAGGTGTGATTCAGTATAGGTTTATCATAGGTGAAGGTTTTCAATAAAATTTTCATTTGTAAGTAAAAGCATAACACAACATCAACACAAGATGCTCATAACAAAATTCAATGGAATTTTCTCCCAGAAGAAATGAGCGATGCAAATAGTGCAGATGAGTTTAAGGAGAGATTACACAAGCATACGAGGGAAAAGGAAATTGAGAATTCTGCTGACAGATTCAGATGAGGAAGAATGGGAGAAGGCTCAAGTGGAGATTAATACTGGCATGGATAGGATTAATAAATGGTTTGTTTCTGTGCCATAATGTAATCTTATTCATTATTGGAGAACTGCTACCACACTGAAGGAGGCCATAAATCTCATCAAGTCAATGCTGACTTCATGACGACCAATCTTACCTGTCCCATTCTAGTACTCTTTTTCTGCAGCTCTAAATTATTCCTAAATTCCTCACCAGTTCACTTTTACGTTACTAATTCATCCTGTTTCCACCATCCCGACAAACAGTGAATTCCAGATTCTAACTCTTAACGTTTTAGTTTTATCTCTTGTCATTTGTCCAGAATATTAAGCGTGTGACTGGTCCTTGAACAGCCTCGCTCTGTTTATCAACTCAACCTCTTTTACCTTCAAGAAGAACAGCAGTATTTCTATTCTAACCCAATAACTGAAATCCTTTGTCTTAGAAACCGTTCTGGTAAATCTTTGGAGATGTGAAGCATCTCAAGGAATGCTGCCTGACCCTCTGAGTTACTCCTGCACTTTGTGTCTTTTTGGTAAACCATTATCTGCAGTTCCTTGTATATGAAATAAGTATTTTTGCCCTCTCTGTCCGACCACTTTAAAATTAATTTTTAAAAAAAAATCAAACGGAATTGGATGCAATACTCCACCTGTGGCCTAAACAATATTTTGTGCAGTTTCAACTGGTATCCCTGATTGAATGCTTCCAATTCCAATTTAAAGGATCTCGTTTGTCATTTACTGGTCTAGCAAATTATGAGTGGGAAAGAACTGCAGATGCTGGTTTAAATCGAAGTTAGAGACAAAATGCTGGAGTAACCCAGCGGGACAGGCAGCATCTCTGGAGAGAAGGAATGGATGACGTTTCGGGTCGGGACCCTTCTTCTGACCTGAAACGTCACCCATTCCTTCTCTCCAGAGATGCTGCCTGTCCCGCTGAGTTACTCCAGCATTTTGTGTCTACCTTCAATTTAAACCAGTATCTGCAGTTCTTTCCAACCTGTTATTTATTCAAATCCACCACTGTCATGTATGCAGAACTCCCATCATTACCAGTGAGAGACTTGAGATTTGTAATGCCTTGTTAAATTCTACTCTGCTTTGAATGGTCATTGCCTGGATATTCCCATGTACTGTAAATTTAGTTTAAAAGAATCTCATGAATGGTTTAGGAAATTGAAATCAATAGGCCTTGAGCAACATAGAGGAAGAGAGAAGGGACGTAAACAAGAAAGTGGAAGTGCTTAGTGAGTAGAATTAAGATGAATGCTAAGGCATTTTGTATGTACAGTGCCCTCCACAATGTTTGGGACAAAGACCCATCATTTATTTATTTGCCTCTGTACTCCACAATTTGAGATTTGTAATAGAAAAAAAATCACATGTGGTTAAAGTGCACAAACTGTCGGCTTACCAAAATCAACTGTTTGGAACATCATTAAGAAGAAAGAGAGCACTGGTGAGCTTACTAATAGCAAAGGGATTGGCAGGCCAAGGAAGACCTCCACAGCTGATGACGGAGGAATTCTCTATAATAAAGAAAAATCCCCAAATACCTGCCCGACAGACCAGAAACACTCTTCACTCTTCAGGAGTCAGGTGTGGATTTGTCAATGACCACTGTTCGCAGAAGACTTCATGATCAGAAATACAGAGGCTACACTGCAAGATGCAAACCACTGGTTAGCTGCAAAAATAGGATGGCCAGGTTACAGTTTGCCAAGAAGTTCTTAAAAGAGCAACCAGAGTTCTGGAAAAAGGTGTGGTGGACAGATGAGACGAAGATTAACTTGTATCAGAGTGATGGCAAGAGCAAAGTATGGAGGAGAGAAGGAACTGCCCAAGATCCAAAGCATACCACCTCATATGTGAAACACGGTGTTGGGGGTGTTATGGCCTGGGCATATATGGCTGCTGAAGGTACTGGCTCACTAATGTTCATTGTTGATACAATTGCTGATGGTAGTAGCACAATGAATTCTGATGTGTATGACACATCCTATCAGCTCAAGTTCAAACAAATGCCTCAAAACTTATTGGCCGGCAGTTCATTCTACAGCAAGATAATGATCCCAAACTTACTGCTAAAGCAACAAAGGAGTTTTTCAAAGCTAAAAAATGGTAAATTCTTGAGTGGCCAAGTCAATCACCCGATCTGAACCCAATTGAGCATGCCTTTTATATGCTGAAGAGAAAACTGAAGGGGCTAGCTCCCAAACAAACATAAGCTAAAGATGGCAGCAATACAGGCCTGGCAGAGCATCACCAGAGAAGACACCCAGCAACTGGTGATGTCCATGAATCGTAGACTTCAAGCAGTCATTGCATGCAAAGGATATGCAACAAAATATTAAACATGACTACTTTCATTTACATGACATTGCTGTGTCCCAAACATTATGGTGCCCTGAAATGGGGAGACTATGTATAAACATTGCTGTAATTTCTACATGGTGAAACCAAAATGTATAAAAATGGCCTTTATTAAAATCCGACAGTGTGCACTTTAACCATATGTGATATTTTCTATCACAATTCTCAAATTGTGGAGTACAGAGGCAAATAAATAAATGATGGGTCTTTGTCCCAAACATTATGGAGGGCACTATAAGGAGCAAGAGGGTATTTTCAAATGCTTTTAACTGTATCTTCGCACACGTGACAATGATAATAAACCAATACCAATACTAAAGGACGATGGATCCCGATGGAAATGTTGTTACTGTAGTAAATTCAGTTCCGTCCTCAGATGGATATTCCTTTTGAGGTCACTCCTAGTGTTTAGGGACTTGCCTGTTGTGCTGACTGAGGCCCGTTAAAATTAAATCGATGCAGAGGGGTGTAAATGTGATGACTTTTGTGGGGCTCTTAGTGCTTGTGTTATAACCAAGCCTTGTAGCAACAATAGTCATAGAATTGTACAGCATGGAAACAGGTCCTTCAGCCCAACTCATCCATGGTGCCTTCCTGAGCTAGTCTAACTTGCCTGCATTTCACCCATAATCCTCTAAATCTTTCCTATCCATGCTGAGGTAGTCTGTCTTCAGCAGGACATATACACTACAAGTTAATATTTAAGCTTGTTCCCTTGGGAGAATCTATTGCAAGCTTACTGTGTCCATGCTCCTGTCCCCTCATTGCAGTTATTCATGGAATGCCAGCCTCGCTAATTATTGAAGGGAGCACCACCTTGAACTGACACCGTTTCTATTTTGAAGGTTCTCGTTTGGTGCTGTTGGGAAGAGAGATTGGGATTTGTACCCAGCGACGAAGAAGTCACGATTGTGTTTATCTTGGGATCATCACCATGTACAGGTTCCCATGTACCTGCCATCTGCTTCTTTCATGGTGGTAAAGGTTGTGGGTTTGAGAGGTGCTGTTGAAGCTGTCTCTTGATTTGCCAACAATCCCAATCAAGATTTTGTTATTCCATTGGTCCTTGTTCTATAATTCAACACTTGGGGTTCCCTTCAGTCTGGTGGCTGCTGAGGCTTAGTTTACTGCTGCTGCTCTTATCAGTTGCTTGTTTGTCCTGCTGGCCGATACTTATGTTGAAATGTCTCAACTTTTTAATTCTGTACCATAGAAAATGCACAATCATGCTCAAATCATGTATCGAATATCGCCACATACTCGGGTGGCAATTTGTTTGCTGAAACTGGTAATGCGTTGTATAAGGGAAAACATATTCACAAACTATTTTCTTACAACAGAATAACATTATTCTCCATGGATGTCTCTGATAGTCCTGATTGCGACCCCCGTTCCCCAGAGGACCAGCTTTCTGATGATGATGACTTGTTGCTTGAGGGAGGACATGAAAACGATGAAGAGGAGGATATAGACAAACACTCGGACAATGAGGGAGAAGGCTTGGATTCTGAGGACAATGACCGCTGCAGTGATGTAGGGATTCACAGTACAGGGGAGCCTGACCATGATGGGGAAATACACGAATCAGAGGTGGAAGAGGATGAGGAAAAGCTGAGAGAGGAAGGTGATTACAGTGAGGAAAGTGGAAATGATGGTGATAACGAGGAGCGGCCTAACGCCGAATCTGACCGTGACAATGTCGCAAGTCCAAAAAGAACTTGTAGTGCTGAGCGAACTGAAAAAGGCACTTCTGAGAAACAGGATTTACGAGCTGATGAGGAAACTGTGAATGATTCTAAGGATGAAGCATCTTCTGTCATCAGGGACCTAGATGAGCATGAGCTGGACTATGATGAAGAGGTTCCTGAAGAGCAGCCAGGGGCTGTAATAGAAGACAGCGAGAAACAAAGCACTGAGGAGAAAAGCAGCGACTCACCAAAGGAGGGAGAAATTGATAAAAGTCAACTCGAGGAGCAAAACTCTGAAAGAGACAGAAAAGATGCATTTCGTGAGAGGAAAAAGGATGAAGATGACGGGGAACTTGATGAAGGAGAAGTTGAGGTATGAACTTCAAATTGCCCTCTGATGTAGTGTGCTTTGTAATGATTTAAGTCTTGCTCTAACTATTATTCCATTTCTCCTTTTTGAGCTTGCAGGGAATTAGCACAGCCCAATTTGTGTATGATTCCACAAAGGTAGTGGGAACTCTGCTCTGCATTTAACCCACATTATAAAGAAAATTGGAATAAGACAAAATGTTTGCTTCTCCCACATGATTGTATTTGAATATGGTTGATTTGGCAGCGTATTCACCAAAGATGTCATGCATATCTCTTCACCAATACTTTTGCCATTGGGTTATCTACATTATTACAAGTGTATTGTTCATTAATGTGTTTAGATTTTCCCTTTTGCCATTTTTAATCATCTTACCTTGTTTTTGTTCAGCGAACATATTGCCAATTGCCCTAATTTCCCTGTTCACATTCTCCTTTTCGTATTTCAGTCCTCTCTTTCCTCTCCCTCTGCACCCTGTGTTGGTTCCTCGTCCCTGTCATTCAAATGTAAACTCTCTCTAACATCACTGGTACACCCCTGTGAGGACAACAGTTGCTGTAAGCCATCATATGTGCAAGACACACCTTCGCCAACCTGCACCAGTGTCACAGGAGTCAAAATCCTTCCTTTCTGCACCATCTCTTCAGCCACCCATTCATTCATCTGGTCATTAGCACATGGCACTGCAAGTAATCGTGGAATTGGTATCTTTAGGAACTTGATGTTTACCCTTGAGTGATACCATTAAGAACAACAAACATAAGAGCTTCCTATCAGATGTGCCCACATACAAAGCAGTTCAAGGTCAATTTCGCAAGCTAGAATGGAGAAAGCTAAGAGAAAAATAGAATCACCAAAATCAAGAACCACTGATGCTATAGCATGTCTACATCTGCCATCTGTGTGAAAGGAACTGAGAAGCCCAGATTGGTCTCACGCATCATGGCACTATAAACTAGATGTCATGGTCCTACTCGAGAATGAAGAACACCATCATAATCCTTGATTGATGTTTGCGACTGCAGAATACCTGTTTTCTCCCTATCTCCACAGGTCCCGTGCTTTCTCCCCCCCCCCCCCCCCCCCCCACCTCCTGTGCACCAGGGATGTTTATGGTGCCACCAACCCAGCTTTTACTGCATTACCCTGAGGCCATCATCCCCAATAGCACCTGAAACAGAGATATATCTGCACTGACTGAAAGGTTCCAACCTGAAATGTCACTTGTCCATTCCCTCCACAGAGGCTGTCTGACCCGCTGAGTTCCTCCAGCACTGTCTTTTGCTCTGCACTACCGTCATTCTGTCAGGCGGCCAGCCATTCCCTTCCTGTGTAAGCGTATTCTTTTTCTGCACTATGACCACATCACTAAATATGTTATTCAGGTACACCTCTACATCGTGGATTGTCCACAGTGAATACATTTACAGCATTAGCTCCGTAATGTGTTTAACCAGCAGCTCCATAATGTTTTTAAACCAGTAGTTTAACAGGTAGATGCTCTGCCTGCCTTTGCGGTTGCTGTGGACCATGGTGGTGTACCTGTTTTCCTGCATGGCACAAGGCGAGCACTTCAAGGGTCGGAGCTCTCCTTCCATCAATTACCCTTCAATTAAGCTTCATAATTAAAGAATGATAGTTACATTAGTACATTTATTTCATTCCAAGCACTACTTATTGTAATGAAAAGTCTTTACATAAAGCTAATGAACCATAGAAGTTGTAGGAAATACCTGCCTGATTTTCATTCCTGTTCCTATATTTCCTGAGCCCAGGTACGTACTCGGGGATATTTAGTGACCAATTCTATTTTTTGATTTTGTATTGCAATATTTTCTATAACAAGCAGATGATTCATTGTGTTGGAAAGAACTTCCGAAGCTGGTTTAAATGGAAGATAGATACAAAATGCTGGTACCTCAGCAGGTCAGGCCGCATCTCTGGAGAGAAGGAATAGGTGATGTTTCGGGTTGAGACCCTTCTTCAGACTGATGTCAGGGGAGTGGGCGGGACAGAGAATGTAGTCGGAGACAGTAAGACTGGTGGGAGAACTGGGAAGGGGGAGGGGATGGAGCCCGAGGGAAAGCAAGGGCTATTTGAAGTTAGATGATCCATTGTGCCAGGTTTTGCCCCCTGTGGGAAATCTCCTGCTGTATTTCTAATAGCCAAGTCCAGGTCCTCGGTGTGTTTGGAGATTATATGTGATTGTGCCACTAACATCTAGAGAGCTGTGGCCAGTCAACAGAGAAGCAAAGTTTAATTGATAAAGCTGTACTGTGGAAGCCAAATGATTGAAGTAGAAGCTTCCCTGTAGCAATGAGAGAGTGGGGACTTTCTGCAACTGTTCCCAAAAGTTGTGGCAAGCATAACCTGGATATCTTGGTGTTGTGGTCAGGAATTGGCCATTGAGATAACTTTGGGTAGAGGGGAGGCATGAATCACTTGAAGGCCCTAAACTGCCCTGGTGCCCAAGACATCAGGTCAGACGATGAAATTGTGAAGCTGTATTACTTTTCGGACTTCATGGGTGAGAGCTCTTGGTCTGTTGGAGAATGCACAGTGTGAAATCCTGCCAGAGTGAATCTAAGTGTTGATGATACTTGCTTGTTGCTGGAGAGAGATAACTTTAGTGAATGAAGAACACTGACTCCTGGCGATAATATTGCATGTAAACCTTCAGTCTGGGACATCTTGCCCACTGTTTTTTTATTCGTATCAGCTTCCTGGCTACTCTGTTGCATTTATGTTAAACCTGTGTACCTTTCTCTTTTAATCAAATTTGCTATTGTGGTGCTTTGCTACAGAAATTGGTATATAGGCTGGTATGCAATTTTGAAAGTGTGTTTTAAACTTTTTTCATTTTCCCGGGATGCATGTGTTTCTGGCAAAATGAGGATTTATCATCCATCCCCAGTTGCCTTTGGGAAGGTGATGGTGAGCTGCATTCTCAAACTGCTGCAGCCCTTCTCGTGATGGTGTACCCGTGTTGTTGCACAGGGAATTCTGGAATTGGACACGATTACAGTGATGATCGACCATTGTTTTCCAACATATTGTGCACCTACAGTGTGCTGCTGATGAAGTGAGTTTAAGGTGGTGGATGGGATGCTAATCAACATTTGTGGCCAGTTAATTGTGGATTCTGGATTTTTGAACAAGTTCATATCTTGTTCTCTGTACTGGAAATGTACCCTCTACCCCTGGCTCTTGTATCAGAGCCACTGAGACCACCACTTGCTAAATCTGTTTCACTTTCCAGAAGTCTGCCTTCGACATTAAAAGGGCACATCAAATATTTTGCCCAGATTACTATCTCTCGTGCGCCATTCCAATTACTGGGTTGGTGGGAGAAATCAGCTCACCATCACCTTCATGAGACTTAATCAGTGGGAATTCTTAAAATTTACCTTCATTGTTTCGAGATTGTATTATACAAAGTCCTTAAAGGGGTTGAAGACACGGGGGTGCAGATTTTGAAATATGGAGGAAAAAAAAGCCAGGATACTCTGTGTGCCAAGCAGGCAAAGGGATGGTCAGCATTTCGAGTTGAGACTCTGCATCAGGATCTTTGGATCATGGATCAGCTTGACACCCTGAACTCTTTCAATTGTTTTTTTCATGAAGAGACTTGATAGGATTGTTGCAGAGTTCTTGCTATTACTAGGTGGAGTGTGAGTCCCTATTTCTCAGTCTCAAATTAAGGGGTGAGCCATCCAGGACAGAAATGAGGAATTTCATCACCCATGGAGTTATGTCTGGACTTCTCTATCCAGAGGGCTGTGGGGACTTGGTAATTGAGTATCATCTGGACAGGTTAATAGATTTTTTTGATACTTGAGAAGTGCTAATGCAGGAAAGAGGTACTGAGTTTAGAGATCCCTGCCTTTATTGAATAATGGAAACACATGAGGGTCTGATGTATAGAAATGATTTGGACAAAAAAATGGGTTGGTAAGTTTGTACATGGCACAAAAAATGATGGAGTCATGGGCAGTGAAGAGGCTGTCAAAGGATACAACAGGATATTGATCCTTTACAGAAATGGGCAGAGGGGTTTATGCCTGGTTCTATTTGAAAAGGCGGATGGACTGATATGGACCATATGCAGGTGGATGGGATTAGTTAGGATTGGCATTATGGTTGACACAAACATGTTGGGCCAAAGGGCCTCCTGTGCTGTACTGCTCTATGTCCTATTTGCTATTTTCTTAAGGTGGCTAATTGCTGTTTTTGCATACATTTTGTAAGATCCTATGATGTCTTTTGTTTTGTTGCTAGGATGATGACCTTGAGGAAGGTGAAGTGAAAGATCCCAATGAGAGGAAAGTCCGACCAAAGCCTATCTGCAGGTTCTACATTAAAGGTAATCACTGACCAAAACCCTTCAGAGCTCTGAGATACATACCACATTAATTACTGGGAATTATCAGAAGCTATCTCTGTCCATGCTTTCTGATAGCTCTCTAAAGGGATACATTATAGCAATTTAGACATCATATTAATTCCCAAGAGGTGCTTCAAGATTCAACTTGTGAATTTCTTTGTAATTTTAATTGTAAGCAGTTTTGGATTTGTGAGAAAGATGATAGAAAACGCAATTTCAATGATCAATGCAAATAAATGATCTTCCCTATGAAGAGATACTATGATTTATAGAATTATTGTATATTCTGTTTATGTGTAAAATTACTAAATCCTTTGAATCAAAGTTTGTAATTCATTAGAATATCTATTCCATTTGTCTTATCACTTTCTAACCTATAATTTAATAGAGATGTTGATTAATAGAGTCATCGAGTCTAACAGAGTGGAAACAGGCTCTTTGGCCCAACTTACCAATGTGTCCCATCTACACTAGCCGCACTAGCCTGCATTTGGCCCATATCCTCTAAACCTGTCCTATCCATGTACTTGTCTAAATGTTTCATAAACGTTGCGATAGTACCTGCCTCAACTACCTCCTCCGGCAGCTTGTTCCATACACCTACCACCCCCTCATCTTAAATTGAATTGATCTGAATTGTTTATTGTCACATGTGACAAGTCACAGTGAAATTCTTTGCTTGCAGACCCAAGGTATGCAAGGTCGGGCGCTTACAATGTTACAAATTTCCCCCCCACGCCCCCCCCTGCGCCACTTCCCCCTTTGTTCTTCTCCCCTCCCTCACAGCGGTCCCCCCCATGCTGGGTCCTCCATTGTTCTTTCCCCTCCCTCAGGGCGGCCCCACACCGGGTCCTCCATTGTCCATTGTCCCCCCGCCCCCCCCCCCCCAATGCAGTCCCCACATGCCGGGTCCCCGTTGCTCTTCCCCCTCCATTATGACGGCCCCCCCCCCCCACGCCAGGTCCTCCTTTGTTCCATCCCTCGGCAGCGGCGTCCTCACTTCCGCGTATCCGTTCTCATCTGTCGGTTGGCTCCATCATCGACTGTCACACCAACCTCTCCATTAATGCTGCCGGATCCTCTTCTCCGGCGCCGAACCAGGCCCCAGCCGCGGGTTCCGTCGACCCAGGCACCGATGACCGCAGGCTTGGTCAACCCACGAGACTCCACCTCCGACCCGCAAGGCACCGCCCTCGGCTTCTCAGCGGGTTGATGCTGGTTTATAATTTGTATCGCTGATTTGAATGAGAGGGCCAAGTGTAATATACTTTTTTTACTGATGATTAGCCTCAGGTTTGGCTCAATTTCGGTGCCACAATAGTACAGCTGTTGAACACAGCTCCAGTGAATCAAAGATAGACACAAAAAGCTGGAGTAACTCAGCAGGACAAGCAGCATCTCTTGAGAGAAGGAACAGGTGATGTTTCGGGTCAAGACCCTTCTTCAGACCAGTGAATCAAGTTCAGTCCTGACCTTCTGTGCTGTCTTTGTGGAGTTTGTCTGTTCTCGCTGTGACTGTAAACTCTTTCGGGTGCTTCAGTTTTCTCTGGCTTTGCAAACACATGCAGATCTCTATGGAACAAAGTTGGGTGATATTGCGGGTTGAAATAAGCAGTGTATGGTTAAGGAACTGATGCAGGGGGAAGATCACCAGAGGAAATTAGGTCAGCAGCTGACTGGGAGACAGTGACTTGATACTCAACGTGCAGTCCAGGAGGACGTATGAAGAGGTATCTTGAGGGTTGGTATTACGTCAACAAACCATTACTGTACCGATCTTGTCAGCAGATGTGATGGTAAGATTGGAATTCTTTCTTCGTAAAGGAGAGCATCAAATTGAGCTGAAGTTCAAGTGAAGTAGAACAATTGAGATGGTCAATGTGACGCCATCAGTGAATGGCGATGGAATAGATCCAGGGAAGAGGCCTGAGAAAGTGGCCCAAGTGAATTGGGAATCGTGAAAATAGAGCAATGGATTCATAATGTGGGTTGAAGACCTGTGGCTAAAAATCAGGGAGATGAAAATGGCGGATGAAATCTGAAGAAGATTCCGAGTTGAAACATCGCCTTTCCATGTGTTGCTGCCTGGCCCACTAAGCTACTCCAGCACTAATGGGTGAAGAGCTGAGTCTGCCAGCACCCAGAATTCTTTGAGATTAGGGTGGGGTAAATCGGAAGGGATTGTGAAAACATACAAATAACATTTTGAACCTGTTGCCTTTATTTTTAATTTGAATTTCCTTCTGGTTCTCCTTGTAATTTTCAATTGAAATATGCCTTACATTTAGGTTATTCCATCTTTCTGGTTAAAATTGTTTTGTAGGTAACTGCACTTGGGGAAATAATTGTCGATTTATCCATCCGGGAATTAATGACAAAGGAAACTACTCACTGATAGCCAAACCAGATCCTTTCTCACCAAATGGCGGACATCACCTAGGACCTCACCCATTGATGCAGGCTAATCCTTGGGTAAGTCGAGAGTCCAACGCAAACTGTCCATTCCTCTGCCACGTCTCTTGTCTCCATGAGACCTGTTGATTATAAACATAGAAAATAGGTGTAGGAGTAGGCTATTCGGCCCTTCGAGCCAGCACTGCCGTTCAATGTGATCATGGCTGATCATCCAGAATCTGTACCCCGTTGCTACTTTCTCCCCATATCCCTCAATTCCATTAGCCCTAAGAGCTATATGTAACTCTCTTGAATACATCCAGTGATTTGGCCTCCACTGCCTTCTGTGGCAGAGAATCCCACAGATTCACAACTCTGGCTGAAAGAAAGGTTTTTCCACATCTCTGTCCTAAATGGCCTATCCCCTATTGAACTGTGAATTTCTTGGTATCTTCTAATACATCCATTTCTCAAACAATCTCTTTTAAAACCATTGATAGTTTTTTTCTTGAAGAAAGATTTGTCATTAAAAAAAAAAGAATTTCCCCAACATTTTAAATATTTTTAATATAAACTTGCACCAATTCAACACAGATTTGTAGAAATAATGACTGGTGGCGTCACGTTGTCACTCATTGTATTCCCTACCTTTTATCCTCCCTCTTATTGGGAATATATTTTAATTCTATCTAGTGAAACAATTTGTAATAGATTTTGGCTACACCAAATTGCCACGGTCAAGTGAGCCTTATTGACCAACCCTGCCCTTGCTTCACTCCCATCTTATCTCTTTCATCTTAAGCTTATTGTAGCTATATGCTTCCACTAAACCTCAGTGTGAGTTTTCGTCACTGGGGATGTTATTGTACATCTTGGTTGTCCTTTGACCTTCTCTGAATTTTGACCATGCCGTAGATCTTCAATAAACCACGCCCTTCAGAAAATCTATCTCAAATTCAGAACCTAGAATTTCTGTGATGGCTTCCGTACCTTTCACCATTGGTCTTAATCCCTGCATCCTAGCTCTATTCAATCTTTATTCTTAAACCCTTCCAGCAGATGAAATCCTTCCCTGTCACCTCGTCCAATCAATCCGTTATTCCCTATCAATGTGCACAGCATATATGCTGTAATGGAGTTAAGCTTACAATCATATTGACAAGCACGATCCATCCTTATATTGTACTTACCCCCTCATCCCTGTGCAGCACTGTAGAAGCATATTACTACTCTGATGGAAAAGGTTTTCATCGTACATTGCCCTACAGCCTTGAAGATGGTTTGCCTTCTCGCCTCTGAGTACTGAGGTGATTGAAGCGGTGTTCAATGTATTGAGTGGATAACTTGATGCTATGTGCACCCTCACGATGTGCGCATGACCTCCACATGTTCTCATCAGTGAGACTCGGGTGCTTGGTGCCTTCCCAGGTGCTGCTGCTCTTTTTTTTTTTTAAGAGGCTTTTGTCAGTGAGAATGTCACGTTGTTCTGTGGACTTTGGAATAATAAATTATTTTGGGCTTGATTCTAATTTGGGCATTTAGTCATAATCCCATGGTGGGTAGATTTGCACCATTAGCTTCTTAGTGCATACACCTATTGTCTGAACTTGGAAATTGCTTGCTGCTAAAAAAACAACTCTAGACATTACTGGAGTTAAGTAAGTCAACAAATGAGGATCTGGTTTAGCAATCCTGCCAGTGCATTTAGAGGCTGTTCTGCAGACAATTAGTTGCACCTCTCTGGAATATTGAGTTGGTGACTGTAATTTAAGATGAGTGGGAAGGTGGGCAAATTGTACAGTCACTGAGCTTTATTGCACACATCTGAGCAGCCTAAAGAGGGAAGCTTAGCACCAGACCTCTAGATTCCATATGTCATTGAATCCGAATGAATTAACCAGAATATTCCGGAAAAAAAGTTGTTAGAGAATGGATGTCAGACATGGAACAATTACAGTGGCTATTACTAATCCAGAAGTTTCTCCAACTCAGAAGTGAAGCAGGTACAATTACAATGTTTTAAAGACATTTGGACAGCTACATGGATAGGAAAGGTCGAGAGGTCTAAAGGCCAAATGCAGACAAAGGGGACTGGCTCAGGAAGACACCTGGACGAGTTGGGCTGAAGGTCCTATATCCATGTATATATTTAACTCTAAAAGTGAAATTGCTTGTGTGTTCTGTTTAAAAGTTTTTTTTCTTGTCTTTCCAGGAAACTCATGCCTTGGTGAGTACAATTTTTAATTATATTTGTGAAATCTTGAGATCCCAGTGTTTAGTTGTTTGTTTTATTTTAAAAAATTGAGCTCCACCATAAGAACACTAAACCCAAATAAAGTTACAGTGAAAGGAGAAATTGTCCTTGAGGTGGTCCATGACTTCCATAAATTATTGGACCCCTGATACATGGACTCCAGGTTCTTAATACCCACCTAAATGCTGCTGCTCCTCTGTAAATGGTCATTAGCCAGAGATTACTTGGGATCATTGTGAATCATTTCCACTGTATGAATGATAACCTGTCTATGAGAGAGCAGGGAATAGAGTATCCGAAACTGGATGGAAGTTGATCGATTAACTGTGAGATACTGTCTGATCAACGATTCTTTTGACATCTTTGAGAGCTTTGATAATGATTATATTTTGAAACAATGCTTCTGGTGATGCTGGTGTCTTGGATCAACCTGAGGATGAGAGTGGATTAGAAAAGGTTAGTCCAACTATCATGATGTTAGTCATGTGGACAACTTTGCGGTCCTTTGCATGGATGACGATATCCAGCAGACACTGTTGTTTGGAACAGGGCTGTTGCCATGAGGTCCTGTGCTGGTTTCTCTGATCGAATGGTTGGGATGAGGCTGTACAGTAGAAATCCTGAATGCACTGATGACTGCACCCAGTGTGTTGGTTTTGTTGAGTGAGCTTCAAGGACAGTGCCAGTAGGGGGAGCAAATGAGCTCATTCTTGATCGTGAAGCTCACTCTGTGAAGGTGTTCTATTTTTTTCTTGCCCATCCAGGAGTAGTGTTGCACCCACTGCATTTTTTTTTCTTTAACTGGGTGGTGTCCTGCACAGTGCAGACATGTCTGAGTTCCCAAGCTCTGTCAGCAGAAGCTCTTGACTCTCCAGACCCTGTTTAATCATACAATGGGAGGGATGTTGGCTCAGTGTGGTTTCTATTAATGTGGTGTAACCATTGGATACAACGCACAAGCTTCACAGATCCTGTGGTTAGGGGACCCAAGGTGAGACAGCACATAGGTGCCTGCTTATTCCTGAGTGTATGTGGGCAGTATATCACATTCCACAGCCCTGGCTCCAGCCACACTCGTAACCACTGCTAGATTCTGGCTCCACGTCAGACTGTGTTCCTGGCGACCAATCCAGCATGCCATGTTCCCGGGAATTAAATGATTGCAAGAAAACAGTCTACAAGCGTTATAATCTATGTATTTTAACCCACTGCAGAGTTAGGGGTAACTACACTGGGTTGTATATGAGTACAATATTTTTTGATTCTTGGGAATTTGGAACAATTCACGTTAAACTTGAAATGGCAGAATTCTCAGAAAGCTCTATAACCCAATTTAATCCTGAGATTACCATATGTGAAGCTTCACAAGCACCTCTTCTCAGCTGTCACCTTCAAAATCGCAGTGCACTGCAGTTGGTTGTAGCTACCAGCAGGTTATGCTGTTGTCAGGAGTTGCAGTGTCCAACCGTGAATGCTGTGCTAAATACATCGTGTCTGCATCGTCCTTTGTCCCATTCCTAATATAGGACTGCATATGTATTGCTGCCCGTGATGTCATTTATGAGTGGCCACAGATATTAATTGTATCAGTAGTGGCTATGGTACGCTTATTCAAAGCTGATGATCACCACAGTGCCTATATTAGAAATCTAAAATACAAACAGGAAACTCTGTTAATGTTAAAACTGGGAAAGACAAAAAAACAATTTGTTTTTAGAGGCTGAGGAATCTCTGGAGTTCTCAACTCTATTCAATAGATATTCAAGAAACTAATTCCTGGGATGAGATGGTTGTCATGTCACAAGTTGCCAAATAATTTCATTTTCATCTTTTCTGCTTCAATTTTCATCTTCATCTTTTTCAACTTCATTTTCATCTTCATTTTCATTTTTAATGACTTCCATTTTCCAGGCCCCCACTACCTCATCTTTACTATGGATGTCCAGTCACGCTACACCTCCATCCCCCCACCAGGAAGGTCTTGAAGCCCTTCGTTTCTTCCTGGACCACAGAACCAGCCAATTTCTATCTACTAACACGCTCCTCCGCCTAGCAGAGCTGGTCCGTACCCTTAACAACTTCTCCTTCGACTCCTCCCACTTTCTCCAAATCCAAGGCGTAGCTATGGGCACTTGCATAGGCCCCAGCTATGCCTGCCTCTTTGGAGGGTACGTCGAACAATCACTGTTCCAGGCATAAACTGGACCTATCCCCGAATTCTACCTCTGCTACAGTGACGACGGCATCATGCTACCTCCTGCACCCATGCAGAACTCACCGACTTCATCAACTTCACGACTAATTTCCATCCTGCACTCAAATTCACGTAGACCATCTCCGACATCTCCCTACTGTTTCGAGATCTCACTGTCTCCATCACAGGGGGCAGACTATCGACTGACATCTATTACAAACTCACTGACTCCCATAGTTATCTAGACTACACTTCTTCCCACCCTGCTTCCTGTAAAGACTCTATCCCTTACTCCCAATTCCTCAATTTACGCCGCATTTGCGCCCAAGATGAGGTTTTCCAAACCAGGTCATCGGAGATGTCCTCATTCTTTAGGGAATGAGGGTTTCCCTCGTCCTTTATAGATGAGGCTCTCACTAAGGTCTCCTCGATATCCTGCAGCTCCGCTCTTGCCCCCCTCCCCCATACGTAACAAGGACAGGGTCCCCATTGTCCTCACCTTCCACTCCATCTGCCGCGCATACAGCACATAATCCTCCGACATTTTCGCCACCTCCAATGGGATCCCACTACTAGCCACATCTTCCCATCTCCACCCCTTTCTGCCTTCCGCAGAGACCATTCCCTCCGCAACTCCTTGGTTAACCCGTCCCTTCCCACCCAAACCACTCCCTCCCCAGGTACTTTCCCCAGCAACCGCAGGAGATAAAATACCTGTCCCTTTACCTCCCCCATCGACTCTGTCCAAGGACCCCGACAATCTTTTCTGGTGAGGCAGAGGATCACTTGCACCTCCTCCAACCTCATCTACTGTATCCGCTGTTCCAGGTGTCAACTCCTATATATCGGTGAGACCAAGCGCAGGCTCGGCGATCGTTTTGCTGAACACCTCCGCTCAGTCCGCCTAAACCTACCTGATCTTCCCGGTTGCTCAGCACTTTAACTCCCCCTCCCATTCCCAATCTGATCTTTCAATCCTGGGCCTACTCCATTGTCAGTGAGGCCCGGCACAAATTGGAGGAACAGCACCTCATGTTTTGCTTGGGTCGCATACACCCCAGCGGTATGAACATTGAATTCTCTAACTTCAAGTAGCCCTTGCTTTCCCTCTCCATCCCCTCCCCCTTCCCAGTTCTCCCACCAGTCTTACTGTCTTTGACTACATTTTATCTCTATACCACCCTCTCCCCTGACATCAGTCTGAAGAAGGGTATTGACCCGAAACATCACCCATTCCTTCTCTCCAGAGACACTGCCTGTCCTGCTGAGTTACTCCAGCATTTTGTGTCATTGAGTGTAAGAATCTCAAACTAGGGGACATAGTTAAAAGATATGGGGACGGTCATTTAAAACTAAGTTTTATGAATTTCTTCTTGTAGAGGATGATGTTTGGTTTTTCAAAGGATTTTCTCACCTGGTCTAGGGAGCTCCGGTCATTGAAGAATTGATGCCCCCTATTCCGTTGGAGCCTCCAGCAGAGAGTGCATGGGAGAGAGGACTACGGCATGCAAAAGAGGTAAACAATGATGTGCCCTAGATAATCCAAGGTAATTCATTATTCTCATCTCTCATGGCAGTCTTCCCTTGGCACTGTCCTTCTGACAGTGTCGCACTCCTTCAGTACTGCTGTGAAGGGCTGTCCTTGATTTTGGGTTCTAGTCTCTGACTTGACTTTTGAAGCCAAGGCAGAATCTCGGGCAAGTGTGCGTTAAATGGAACCACACTGTTGTACATAGGGAGGTTGGTGTATGATAGCCTGATATGGTATATGATATTACAAAAATAAGCCATTCTTTGTGGCAAATACCTGCCATTGGCATCAGCAATTTAAACTAATATTTAAAATGTTGCGATCAAGGTAATGAACAAAGTATATGAAGTTGTTTGTCACATGTGCGGTGTCTCAAATTTTCAGATGTTGAAGAAAGCTACCATCAGAAAGGAACAGGAACCAGACTTTGAGGAGAAGCGATTCAACGTCACCATTGGAGACGATGATTTTGATAAAGAAAATGATTTTTATCGAGACTGGAATTATCGTGTTGCAAGAGACATCAGAGAGCCAGGGTGAGTATGAGTTGTCTCAATGGTCAGGAGAACGCACTGCCACTTGCTAGTTTTAAATGTACTGACAGAAGGAGCTAGATTTAACGTTCCACAGATGTTGGATTGAAATGTTCCCTCCAGATCGTAATCTTTCACTTTTTCAAACTGCATTATTTCATTGAAGGTCCTCTGGTCAATGTAATCTTGTATGTTAATGTATTTTGTGGCAGGATCAAGGTGTTGTGCCATTCTTTATCAACTGTGTGCCTATTCTGATACTTGGCAGGGAAGTGAGGCCAAGGCAGAAATAAAATGATTGGCTGGAATTGAAGTAGACAGATGAAAGAAAATGTGTTTCGTCAATTTCTCAAGTTTTTTTGTGGTTGTAATTCGCAGAATAGGGTGAACCAGTTGACATGTATTTAGACTTTCATAAGGTCATCAATAACGTGCCCCACAGATTATCCAACGGAATTGGAGTGCATGGTATTGGGGGAGATGTACTGATATGAAGACACTAGGCAGTGCAAATGTTGGTTTAGAAATAACATTTGTAGTGCCGGAGTAATTCAGCGGGTCAGGCAGCATCTTTGAAGGACTTGGACAGATGATGTTTGGGGTCAGGATCCTTCACACTGATCCCGACCCCAAACATCATCTGTCCACGTCCTTCAAAGATAATGGATTAGGGGGAAGAAAGCTGGGAAAGAGGTGGGGTGGTACAAAGTCTGGTAAGTGATAGCTGGATAAAGTGAGGAGGGTGGGAGGGGGTTGATTGGCAGATGGGTGGACAAAGGCTAGTGATGAAAAAGATGTACTGATGTGAATTGAGGATTGGGTAATGGTCAAAAAAGTGGGAATAAATGGGTCATTAGCAAAATGGAAGCCCGTGACCAGTGGAGTTGAGCAGCAATTACGCTGGGTCCCCAGCTGCTCACAATCTACATCTGGTTGCCATAGTTGTAAAAGGGTCCAGAGACAAATTCAGTGAATGAGGAAAGAAATGGCAAGTGGAATTTAATGTGGGAAAAGTGATGTCATCCAGAATGCTTGACATGATGTTTGACCATTTATTTAACGGTGAGAGTTTGAAACATGTTGCTATTTAGTGAGACTTGAGAGCCCTTCTGCTTAAAGTCAACGTGCTGGTGATGCAAGCAGTAACAAAGCTGAATAAAGGCTACCTTCAAGAGGATTGGAGCACAAGACTGAAGATGCTTTGCTTCAATCATATTGAGCCGTGTTGAGATAGCATTTTGAGTATTGTGTATGGTCTCATTATCTAAGGCAGGTTATGGTTGGGATTATTGATTTCTTAAGCGGCAGATTTGTCATACGAGTTCAGAAGAATGAAATGTGATCTTGTTGAAATCGACACGATTCTTAATGGGGCTTAACTGGATGGATGCTGAGTGAAAAACCAAAGTGCTGGAGGAACTCAGTGGGTCAGGCAACTTTTGGGACGGGAATATTTCGGGTCAGGATCCTTCAGACAGAGTTGGGGTTCATTTGGCAGGAGTGACTACAGGTTACAGTCTCAATGGAAGACATTTTTACATACCTTAAAAATAGTAGGATAACTAGGGAGAGGGTAAAGCACTCGAGGACAAAGGAGGGAATTTATGCCTGAGGAAGTGGGTGAGGTACTAAACTAGCACTTTGCAGAAATGGTCACCAAAGAGGACGTGGAGAATAGTGAGATGGGTGGGGGGGGGGGGGGCGCGATATTTTAAATCATGTTGATATCAAGAAGGATGTCATATTGAATTTCTTGATATGAAGTGAAAACTCCTCCGCCTGATGCATTCTCTCCATTTCAATCACACTCTCCTACTATTTCTTGCATCCTTCAAATCAAGGTGGGATTTGGGTATCCTTTGACTTTTAGTTCTATGACAACATTGTTACTGGCAATTCTTGGCTATCTCGTGCTGCTGACAGCATCAGATGTTGCTGTTGGGATTTTGGATATACTACCCTAAAGAAAATAGAATTTTATAGACCTTTCACTGCCTGAAATTCAAACGGGACAGATCAGAGAATAAGAGCCCAAAGCCCAAGTAAATGAGTTCCTCGTGGTTTGGATACAGCAGGGCTGGTGGATTGGTCAAAGTGGAAAATCAATTATTGAAGACCGATAAAATTGTTCCTCCTAAAGCTTTCTGCCAAGTGTAAGGCAGCTGCATGGTAGAATATTATTTTGCCTGGATGAAAGCAGCTGCAAAAACGGTCAAGGAGGTCAGTACCATCCAGTGCAAGGCAGCTCTTGATTGGTAACCTGTGCCATGCTGGACATGAGAAGTAGTGAAACTGGGCTCTTTTCCTTTTGCAAGTCCACTGATTTTACCCTGCTGGCAGGAAACAATCCCCTGATACATCCTGAAGGCAGCATGCAATGATTCTATCTGCCCACCAAGATCCCTTTATATTCAGGTTTGTGTGGTACAGATCTCGCAAATAAATAAATGTTTCAGGATGAGTTTTTAGAACTTTTCTGATGAGCATGCGCTAAATAAATTTAAAGAAAACTTGTCACACATTTGGTTTTGGGCTGACCTCTGTTTCTCCTGGAAATAATTGTGTTGGGAATAATTTGGTACAAATAGTAAAGCTGCCACTGGCTTAGTGTGCTTTCCAAGGGAGTGCTCATTGAAGGAGCTGTGGTTTATTGGGGAATTGCAGCACTATTTCCTTAGCATGGTTAGTTGTTGCTTCCATTTCTTTATCACAGACACAAGGTCTTCATGTAGAGAAATTAGACTTCGGCATTTGGTTGGAATTATTAAGGATTAGATTTTAAGAGCCACTAAGGAAGTGACGTTTGCTTTCAAGTTTTTCCAAAAGCAAGCCAAATAAATCTTTCTTGCATTTTCCTTCAAATGCAACAGCGACTTGGAGTACAGAGAAGCAATCAACTATGGGTAAGAACAATGTTCTGAATCATTGTTATGCTTTTATTCAAGTGCTGATCAGATGTTATCCTTCCTGAACTGGATATGTGCATGTCTGTGCCTGATTGCATTCCAGTTCTTGCTTCTATGAAATAAAAGGAAAGGAGGCCTGAAAGAATGTGTTCCTTCCTGTGAGTGACTGTTTCTGAAGCAAAATAAAAAATGCTTCCAAATCAACTGTTTGTTGCTGAATCATCATGGTTACTGAGAAAATCTTCAGATCAAGTTGTGCAAAATGTCCATGTGAAGGGCAAAGGTGTTGACCAGCATGAATTAGAGAACTAGTGATTGTCTTTCTGGAGTTATTGTTTAAAAGTGGAGGTTTAATTAATCTGGTCAAATTGCGAAATTGAGAAAAGAGATATAAATTTTTAGCTGTCAGTTTCACTGTGAAGGAGACAGGTTTAAATATACCAGTTTCAAATGTTGCTGTAATTCCAGTAGAGGGCCATTCCTAGTCATGTGTGTGAACAAAAATGTGAAAAATTTTGTATACATCTCTTCTAATTTTGAAAGTGTTACAGGTATATTGTTTTGTACTGTGTATATGACTTGTATGTCGATAATCATTGTTATGCTTTTATTCAAGTGCTGATCAGATGTTATCCTTCCTGACCTGGATATGTGCATGTCTGTGCCTGATTGCATTCCAGTGAAGTTTTTATGTTATGCCGACAATGTTTGTTGAGGGTCAGAGGTCAAATATGACTGGTCACCTGTGTGGCCATCGTGGTCACACACGTGACCAGTCATATTTGACCTCTGACCCTAAACAAACATTGGTAGCTTAACATAAAAAATTTCACTTATTAAACTTCGACATATATAAGTCATATATACAGTACAACACATTATACCTGTAATACTTTCAGAATTAGAAGAGATGTATTCCACAATTTCTCACATTTTTGGTCACACATGTGACTAAGAATGGCCCTAGATAGCGTCCCTGCTTTTTGATCATTTTGCCATAGTGCCTCAGTGTAACTTTCAGTTATTGCTAAATTTCTGAGCTGTACATTCAAAACTAGTTTTTTTAAAATTTTGCTCAGATTCGTGCTCATTGCCTTTTCAAAACATTGGAGATTGTCTTTATAGGTAGCATGGATATTGCTTGGTTTGATGAACAGCATTTGTGCCCCAGGTGCCAGATATTAACAAGATAGCGTCTAACTACATTCAGTTTATTTTTGTACCAAAGCACATGTGAAAAGCTTTTTTATTACATGCTTTCCAGTCAGTGAAAAGACTATACCCCCACCCAAGTCGCACCAGATTCTCATTCGCACCTATCAAATGGCTAACAGTTTCCTTCATCATTGTTACTTTTTTGCATATCTTTCATTCATTTGTTCTATATATCTGCATCACAGTCTATATCTCTCGTTTCCCTTTCCCCTAACTAGTCTGAAGAAGGGTCTCAGCCCAAAATGTCACCCATTCCTTCTATCCAGAGATGCTACCAGTCCTGCTGGGTTACTCCAGCATTTTGTGTTTATCTTGATTCCAATCAAGCTGTACACAGTGCACAGATACAGGATAAAGGGAATCTATTGAAATAAAGATTGAAAAGAATGGAGCGATTGTAATGAATGACTGCAGCTCCACCTCTGGGAGAGCACGCAACAAGTCGCATGGCTTTGGCGTCACCTTCAAATTCACTTCTAACTATTGAATGCAAACAACATGCCTTCTACTAGTGCTCGCAACCTCAAAACCTGTCCATTATGTATGAGAGATGTTAAAAATGAAAAGGAACACATTGCACTTGCATCAACAGGTGCAGTCTACGTCATTGAAGACAAAGCAACCCATTTGATTGGCCTTTCCACCATGGACTCGCTTGTTCACCAATGGTCATTGCTCCTTTGGCAGTCAGCCACAAAATGCATTGCATAACTTGCTAAAGCTTCAGTAACTGAACCTCTTCCAATAGCTTCAGGGTAGCAGGCATGTGGCAATAAGAACACAAAATACTGGAAAATCTCAGCAGATCAGGAAGAACCTTTCCGATGAAGGGTTGCAATCCTGAAATGTTTGACTCTTTCTCTTTCCACAGATGCTGTCTGACCAGACTTTTTCACTATTTTTTGTTTTATTTCAGATTTCCAGCATCTGCAGTTGTTAAAAAAACAATTCAGGCATATTACAAGAAAGCCAATTGGGTCACATTCATGTTAGTTAAAAATAAGAGCTCACAACATTAACCCACATTCCTCAACTCGGTCAGTGGCGAGGTAGGTCTAGCTCTTAGAATTTGCATTCAAGCATTGTCCAAAAGTGTTGAGGGTTTCTGCCAAAATCAACCTTTCAAGTAGTGTGGTTCAGAACCCAACCACCCTCTGAGACACCTTCCTTACTGAACTGTGCTTCTTTGTATGATTGTTGACAGACCCTTTGAACATATGTCATCAATTTCCTGGACTTCTACTTTCACTTCTCTTGGATAAACCATGGTTATAGTGCTCCTTGTCCTTTCCATGCCACATTCTTTGTGATTTCTGCCAGCTTAAATGCAATTCCACTACCGGATACTCACGCCCCTTCCCATTTTGCCATTTCAAAAATACTTTGTTTCGTGACTTCCTGGTCCTATCCTTTGTCCTTAACCATTGCTCTTTACTGCAACAAGGTAGGTTAGGTCGGGGAAAAATCCTCAGCTTATGTAAGGTGTGTTCAAGAATCTTATAACAGTACAGAAAAAACTCTTCCTGAATCTGGTGGTACGTTTTCAAGCTTTTGTACCTTCTGTCCGATGGAAGAGGGAGAAGAGAGAATAATCAGGGTGTGAGAGGTTCTTATGTTGGCTGCTTTCCCAAGGCAGCATGTAATGTTGTTTACTTGGAGTGGAGAGAGGCTGGTTTGTGTGATGTACTGAACTATGTCCACAACTCTACAATTTCTTGAGGTCTTGGGCAGAGTAGTTGCCAAACCGAACTGTGATGCATCACAGTAGCATGCTTTCGATGGTGCATTTGTAGAAATTGGTAATAAATTGAAACTTGTTGAATTTCCTTAGTTAACCTTTCATATTTCTTTAATGCATATCCTAGTTTTCCTAATTTCGCTCGATTTCATTCATACACTTTTCATATTCCTTTATGGGTTTTTTTTTTGCTGTATTAAGCTCTGCATTTTACACATCTTTTCCCTTTTTGCCTATCTCGCCCTCCATCATGTAATCAGGGATGTTCTGAACAGCATTTAAAATATATTTGGACAGGTACATGGTTAGGAAAGGTTTAGAGGGATATTAGCTATATACAGGCAAATGGGACTATCTTAGATGGGATATCTTGGCATAGATGAGTTGGGCCAAAGGCCCTGTTTCCATGCTATATGACTCTTAATCGAGAGTTGGAAATCCAACCTTTTCTGTGGAAACCTTTTTATCCAAAAACCCTTGAATGCCCCCCAATTGCTCTGAGATGGGTTTACCATCAAGTAGTTGTTTACAGTCCATTTTGCTCAATCAAAATGAGCAATTTTGATTGCTTATTAGATTGTAATAAAAAAAAGGCAGGGCCTTGATTTAGAACTTGCAAATCACACACCGTTTCAACATCGTTACTGACCAAAATTCTGCAACTGTAACCCAAAACTCGTGGACATGCCTTCTTTGCCCCTGGCCCAGTTAAAGAAGATACTACACTACCAACTTAAATCGTTTAGAAATGGATGCTTAGTACAGACCTTGGCGCTCATCTCATCATAAATGTGGTGGTTGATTGTACTGAGTAGATGAGATACTTGGAGTGTTTCCAGTGATACAAGATTTTTTTTGAAAGTGGGGTCACTGGTAGTTAAGGTGGCAAGCAGACTTTCGGCACATTGGCCTTCTTCAGTCAGAATATTGAGTATGGAAGTTGGGAGGTCATGTTGCAGTTATACAAGATGTTGAGGCCGCATTTAGAGTATTGTGTTCTGTTTTGGGCACCATGTTATAGCAAAGATGTTGTCAAACTGCAAAGGGTGCAGCGATTTACAAGGATGTTGCCAGGACTTGAGGCCCTGAGCTACAGGGAGAGGTTGAGCAGGGTGAGACTTTATTACTTGGAGCGTAGGAGGATGAGGGGTGGTCTTATCATGTATAATATCTTGAGAGGAATAGATAAGGTAATGCACTGGGTCTTTTACCCACAGTAGTGGAATCAAGAACAAGAGGACACGGGTTTAAAATAAAGGGAGAAAGATTTAATAGGAATCTGCGGGGCATCTTTATTTACACAAAGGGTGATAGGTATATGGAATGTGCTGCCGGAGGAGGTAGTTGAGGTAGGTACAATGACAACATTTTAAAAACATTTGAACAGGTACATGGTTAGGATAAGTTTAGAGGGACATAGGCCAATCACTGGCAGGTGGGACTAGTGTAGATGGGACATGTTGGTCGACGTGGGCAAATTGGGCCGAAGGGTCTTTTTCCACGCTGCATGATTCTAAGATAACCAGCTTGGATTCCCATTCTTGATCATCATTTGATGGGAAAATGTTTATGTGCAGGTATTGAAGGAAGGTTGACCTGGGCTCTAAATGTTGCCCAGCATGTGCTGCTATTGTTAATCTAATCGTGCACAGGTGCCAATGGTGGAAGACTAACATAATCACAGAGCAACCAAAGTTGCTATTGAGGGAAATACTTTAATGTATTCCAACATACTGTAAGATCTCCTTTGTTATGCATTGTAGAATGGAAGCTGCAGCTTGATTTTTTTTTTTCCTGTCTTGGCCCTTAGACCCGATCCTTATATAACTCCCTACTATGAGCATGAAGCTGAGCGATACTGGCGTGGTGGACAGTATGAGAACTTCCGGGTGCAATGGACTGAGGCAGACTATCACTATAGGGTAAGCGATTTGAGAAATGACAGCATTGAATGTATTAGAGCTTGAATGTATTACTGCTCTTTTGCTCTTGCGTTCACAATCACAACCAAAATTTCAAAATAACTGACAGTGAAATCTTGCTGATGTGAACAGACGAGATGAGGGCAGAACAAAGTGCTGGAGTTAGTGGGGGGGCGGGAGAGATAGCTGGAAAAGAGGAAGGGGCGGGGGGGAAACCTAGCAAGTGATAGGTGGCTACAGGTGAGGTGGCCGGGGTTTGCTTGGCAGATGGGTGTTCGAAACTTAGAGATGAAAAGGAGACAAAAGGGTTCCAGCTTTTTTAAATTATCCACAGCAAAAAGATAACATTACACTTCTGAATGAGATTATCTGAATTAATGGTTGTAATGTAGACTGCAAGCTCATGGAAAATAGAGCCACAAGTCTTTATCTCACTCTAACCTCCCTGGAGGTGTGACGCAAAGCATTTGAGAAAACTTTCTCATAACTGCAACTGTAATCGTCAGAGTGGAAGTGAAATTCAAGCCCTTTTATTGCCTTAACTAAACTTGGCTTCAGCTCCACTTTCCTGATTTGATTCCACTACATGCCAAAAATCTCATTCTCAACAGTTAGTACTGCTGCCTTTCACCACCGCCGTGGCTTGGACATGATAATGAGCTCTGGGGCTGTTTGTGACGAGTGTAAACATTCTCCATCACAACATGGAATTCATGGGTGCTCCAGTTAACTCTAACAGCCGAAAGACCCACTGACAGGTTAATTGAGTTCGTTCAAGGTACAGGTTAATGATATAATCATAGGGGAGTTAATGAGCATAGATGGATTCTCCAATTATTATGCCATGGAGTCATGCAGCATGAAATCAGGCCCTTTGGCCCAACTTGCCCATGACAACCAAGATGTCCCATCTGCACTAGTCCCACCTGCCTGCTTTTGGCTCACAACATTGTTGTAGTACCTGCCTCAACTACCTCCTCTGGCAGCTTGTTCCATATACCCATCATCCTCTGTGTGATAAAGCTACCCCTCGGTTTTCTATTTAATCTCTCCATAAACCTATATCCTCTGGTTCTTGATTCCCCTACTCTGGGTAAAAGACTGTATTCACCATATCTATTTCCCTTCAAGATCTTATACAACCTTTAGCCTCCTACACTACAAGGAATAAAGTCCTAACCTGCCCAGCCTTCCCTACAGCTCAGACCCTCAAGTTTAGTTTAGTTTAACTAAAGCTTTGCCTTCGTCAACCTTTTTGGTTACTTCATCAAAAAACTCAAATCAGATTCGTAAGCACAATCTCCCATGTACAAAACCATGCTAACTATCCCTAATCAGCCCCTACCACCAATGTTAGGCTCATTGATCTATAGTTTCCAGGCTTTTCCTTGCAGCCCTTCCTAAATAGAACCTCCTCCAGTCTTCCGGAACATCACTCGGGTCTAATGAGGAGTAATGTCTTTGGGAAAAGCAAATGAGAAGTATTAATTTAAGACCTCGCCACCATTTTGGTCTCCACTCTTTCAATGGTCACTCTTAAGATACTTTAAATGTTTTGGGTTTTCCCTTAATTTTCAGTAAATCAGATAGGCATTTTCTCAGGAGTGGACGACTCACCTGCCCTTCCCTATTGTGCAAAATTAATGGTCCTCGTGCTCCAGTGTCACAGATCACCCTGAAATGGAAAATATCACAATTTTTGACAATCAGTCATCTGAGCATGACTGATCTGAAATGAACCAATCTACCATTTCATCAGCTTTGTCTTCTACCCCACCCTCTCAGAAGGCTGTCTCTTTTCTTAGAGGAACGTCCTTTAACCCTTTCCATTAAGTTCAGTTGTGTCCCTGTTGATGAGCACCTGCATTGTACATCATTAGTTGGGCCCAGTGAAAATAATCGGGCTTGGCACAGAGTGAACATTGAATTTGTAGCTGTCTCTCCACCTTCACTGGGTCAGCACTTGCTTTGCCCGTGCAGTTGGAGTATAAGAGTTTTAATGCTGCTTTGAAGGTTGACAGTGAAGAGTTTATTTTCCTTTCTGTGCTAGGAAAGGGAGAGGGAACGGGAGAGAGAAAGGGAACGAGAAAGAGAGCGAGACAGACATCGAGAGCAGCGCGAGAGGGAAAGGGAAAGAGAAAGAGAACGCGGAAACAGGATACGAGAGCGAGAAAGGGACAGAGAGCGTGAACGTGACAAAGAACGGCAACGAAGAAAAGAGGAATGGGAACGAGAACGAGCCAAGCGTGAAGAGAAAGAGAAAGTACAGAAAGACAGAGAACGAGAGAAAGAGAAACCAAAGCAGAGATCCCCACCTCCAGTAAGGTAAGCATCTTCCTTGTAAAATTTCTCAACTGACTCCAGGCAGCCTTCTTTTGTCAATTTGTTTACACTCGTGTTCATCGGTAATACCAGTGGTACACATGTATTCCCCTTCATCCAGCAACATTTCTAATTCATGGTTTACGTATTCGTGATGGTGTTTGCCCTATTTATGCAGTACCTGCAAAACTTCTATACTAGTTCAGAGGGAAAGCTGTCATGATCAACAGCTGCACCTCAGAGATATTTACTATTTAAATCTAAGATACACGAGTAACAAGTATATAAAACCAGACCAAGTAGATCTGTTGGGCCCAAACCTCTTCTGCATTGATGCAGCACCCTCTTCTCCCTCCTCCCCCCCCCCCCCACCCGCCTCTCTCTTCTCCCCCCCACCCCCCTCTCCCTCCTCCCCCACCCCCCTCTCCCTCCACCCCCACCCCCTCTCCCCCCACCCTCTATCCCTCCTCCCCCACCCCCTCTTCCTCCTCCCCCACCCCCCTCTCCCTCCTCCCTACCCCCTCTCCCTCCTCCCCTCACCCCCCTCTCCCTCCTCCCCCCTCTCCCTCCTCCCCCCTCTCCCTCCTCCCCCCCACCCCCTCTCCCTCCTCCCCCCCCACCCCCCTCTCCCTCCTCCCCCCCCACCCCCCTCTCCCTCCTCCCCCCCACCCCCCTCTCCCTCCTCCCCCCCACCCCCCTCTCCCTCCTCCCCCCCACCCCCCTCTCCCTCCTCCCCCCCACCCCCTCTCCCTCCTCCCCCCCCACCCCCTCTCCCTCCTCCCCCCCCACCCCCCTCTCCCTCCTCCCCCCCACCCCCCTCTCCCTCCTCCCCCCCACCCCCCTCTCCCTCCTCCACCCCACCCCCCCTCCCTCCTCCCCCCCACCCCCTCTCCCTCCTCCCCCCCACCCCCTCTCCCTCCTCCCCCCCACCCCCCTCTCCCTCCTCCCCCCCACCCCCCTCTCCCTCCTCCCCCCCCACCCCCCTCTCCCTCCTCCCCCCCCACCCCCCTCTCCCTCCTCCCCCCCACCCCCCCTCCCTCCTCCCCCCACCCCCTCTCCCTCCTCCCCCCCACCCCCCTCTCCCTCCTCCCCCCCACCCCCTCTCCCTCCTCCCCCCCACCCCCTCTCCCTCCTCCCCCCCACCCCCTCTCCCTCCTCCCCCCCACCCCCTCTCCCTCCTCCCCCCCACCCCCCTCTCCCTCCTCCCCCCCACCCCCCTCTCCCTCCTCCCCCCCACCCCCCTCTCCCTCCTCCCCCCACCCCCCTCTCCCTCCTCCCCCCACCCCCCTCTCCCTCCTCCCCCCACCCCCTCTCCCTCCTCCCCCCACCCCCCTCTCCCTCCTCCCCCCACCCCCCTCTCCCTCCTCCCCCCACCCCCCTCTCCCTCCTCCCCCCACCCCCCCCTCCCTCCTCCCCCACCCCCTCTCCCTCCTCCCCCCACCCCCCTCTCCCTCCTCCCCCCTCTCCCTCCTGTGCCCACCTCCTCCCACCCTCCCTCCTCTCCCCCTCCACTTCATCTTCCTCAACCCCCCTTATCCTCCGCCCTCCCTCGGAGATTTAAACTTAAAAAATAATAAAATATATATTTTTTTAAATTAAAAAAACAAACTTTAAAAATATAATACCGATTTCAATGAAACTCCTTACATTAGCACCAAAGGGACAACGGTGAGTAAGGTGGGCCTAAAATTGCCACATTATCGTGTACCGTTTTGGCTGTAGTTCAGGAACAAACAAACTAACGAGAGTTTTAGTATATAGATGGTTCTTCATTTTTACCATAAATGCAGACCTTACTTGGCTTTCTTGAAAGCTCATTGTACAAATAGGTATGATACAGTACGTTGTACCAAACTGTATGAACTGGAACAGTGCAAATGTGTGCAGTTGGACCACTGCAGTGGGCTTTAGAGTCTATACTCTTTCCCCACATGCACACCCACCTCCTGCTGGCAGACAATTGTACTGTGGTTCTAGCTTCAGTGGCCATCCAGTGAAATGGGTTTGGGCTAATTTGCCATTGCACTGACTTGCTGAAAAAGCCAAGTTTGACTAGCTGTGTCAGCCCATGACTGAGATATGTCACTTTAGCATCAGAGTGAGTGAGTGCTTGTCCAGCCTACTAGCACACCACGTGCACATGTTCTCTTATGCACAATGGTTCAAGTCTGCAGTGTATCCTGCTTGCATTAACTGAGCAGTTAAGCCCAGATATGAGTAAGCCCAAATCTCTGGTTTGACTGCTATGGCCAATTATTTTCAACTGTTTTATATATTTTGCATTCAAAGGGTTACGAGGAAGCATCTTGCACATTGAAACTGATTACACAATAGTAATTCCTGAGTTACGAAAGTGTATAATTTTAATGAAATAAAATTATGGTATGCAATGAATGGACGAAGAGGATTATGTACAGGCAGATAAGAGTTGGTCTGGGCATCATGTTCAGCACAGACATTGTGTGCTGAAGGGCCTGTTCATATGCTTTTCTGTTCTATGTTCTATGTTTTCATGGTAAAATATTTTAAGCCTTTGAGGTAGTGAGCATTAAATAAATATTTGCCTCCTCACGAGAGTGCACAATGGAAATTCAGTGGTGGTTGACTCAACATAAAGTCTGCACAGCTTTCTCCTATTTTGTCATTGAAGTAACCAGCCGACTGTAGATCCATTCCTTGTTAGTCATTGTCTTCCCATTGTAACATGCTTGTATTATATAGGCAAGCCACTGTTAATTGATTATAGATTACTTGAAAACTACACCACATCCTGCTTGTTTCTTCTCAGTGGTCTCTGGTTCTGTGCCCTACCGTGTCAAAGCCTCAATGCCTTAGATGTTGTTCCATTCTCCATCCATCCCACTCTGATAATCTACCCACGGAAAATAGATTCTTGCAATAAAAGAGAAGATCAAGGGGAGGATCCATCATTCATGAATGACTATAAAAGCTCAAAACATATAATTACACAAAGACAGTTGGCAGATGACAAGGTTGGATAATTATATTTTTAAAAAGAATAACTGAAAGAATAATAAATTAGGAAAAATTAGAATGAGATATACAAGCAGGATGGGAGTAAGCAGGCAAGGGTACAGAAAAGATTAACAAGGATGTTGCCAGGACTGATGAGTTTGAGTTGTAAAGAGAGACTGGATAGGGTGGGACTTTTTTCTGGAGTGATGGAGGCTGAGAGGTGGCCTTACGGATCTGTACAAAAGTCATGAGGCGCATCGATAAGGTTGAGGGGCATGTTCTTTCTTCCCAGGGTAGGGTACTTTAAACTAGAGATCATAGACTTAAGGTGATGGGAAAGATTAAAAGGGGGCAAATTTTTCAAACAGGGTGGTGGGTATAAAGATTGAGCTGTCATAGGAAGTGGTAGAGGTGGGTACAATTACGGCATTTTAAAGACACATGGACAGGTACATGAGTTTAGAGAGAGAGAGAATTTAGAGATACCATGTGGAAACGGGCCCTTTGGCTCACCACGACCAAACCCGTACACTAGTTCTATGTTATCCCACTTTTGCATCCTCTACGCTGGGGGCAATTTTACAGAAGCCTACAAACCTACTTGTTTTTGGATGTGGGAGGACAGGAGAAATCCACACAGTCACAGGGAGAACATATAAACTCCAAATAAATATCATCCGTCAGAATTGAATCCAGGTCTCTGGCGCTGTGAAGTAGCAGCTGTGCCACCTTGCAACATGGATCAGATATGGCCCAGGCATGAGTGGGACTAGTGCAGGTAGGCACCTTGGTCGGTGTGGATGACTTGGGCCAAAGGGTCTATTTCCATGCTGTATGATTCTGAGATAAACTTGGCTAGAAATATAAAAGGACATAGGAGGTTCTATTGATATTTGAAGTAAGAAAAGAGTTAGCAATGGGTGCATTGGTTCAGTGTTGGTTTATTAATGTCATACGTACTGAGATACTGTGTAAAGCTTTGTCTGTGCTATCCAGTCAAATCATATTGCACATGAGTGCAATCAAGCCACTCACAACTATAATGGGTAGTGTAAACAGAAAAATACTAGAATGCAGAATATAATACAGTGCAGAATATAGTAATGTAGAAAGTGAATCTGGAGAATTAATTCAACTACGATCGTCTTGTTTTCCATAAAGTAATTTGCTTCTTTCTTCACTATAGAGGATATAAGAAATAGATGGAAATCTGTGGCACAGCTGTCATAACTGCCACTTCATATCACCACTGCCCCCTGTTCAATCCCAACTTCCAATGTGTGGAGTATACACATTCTCCCTGTGACCATAGAGGTTTCCCCGGCGGGTTCTGATTTCTTACTTCACAAAAACATATAGGTTGATAAGTTACTTGGTCACTGTACATTGTCTCGAGTGGTTTGAAATCAGTCTGAAGAAGGGTCTCGACCCGAAATGTCGCCCATTCCTTCTCTCCTGAGATGCTGCCTAACCAGCTGAGTTATTCCAGCATTTTGCGAATAAACACCTTTAATTTGTACCAGCATCTGCAGTTATTTTCTTACTCAATAAGTGGTAGAATCTATGAGGAGTTAAAGAGAATATGAGGAGTATAAAAACTGGAATTAATACAGGATTTGTGTAAATCAGTGGTTAATGTGGACTTGATGGGCCAAACGGGCTGTTTCCCTCGAACTCTGTCTATTAGGAAGAGACAGACAAACTCAGAAAATGTCACTCTGTGATACTGAGCAAATAGCTGGATCTGGCTACAGACAAGTCCAGGGATCTCATGGGCCGAAATCTTCAAAGTGGCAGCTACCTGTTTTAATATCCCAACATTTCCTAGATTCAGGGAAAGTTCTATTAAATTGGAAAAGAACAATAGAAACACTTTTGTTCAAGAAGGGGAATGTAAATGGGAAAGTACAGGCCAGTTAGCTTTATCTATCACAGCGAAAAGTTAGAAGCTAATATTAGAGATATTATACCAAAATACTTCAAAAAATTTGAGGAAAGGGAAATTGACTAATGGTCATTTATGAAAACATGCTGAGGATCAAGGGGATGCATATAGATTTACAGAAGGCACGATAAGGTGCTACATGAAAGGGTAGTGGGGAAAGTAACATTTATAATGTATAATGCAACATTTTTGAATAGATGGAAAAATTGGCCAGCAAACAAGAAACTGAGAATAGGCAAGAATTATTTTATTTCTGATGGGCAAGTTGTGGTAAGTAGTGTGTCGTAGGGATCAGTATTGGTGATTTGGATGAAGGTGCCGAAGGTTTGGTAAATTTACAAATGAGACAATGATATGTCAGAAAGTAATTGTGAAGCAGATAAAAGGGTACAGAGGGATAAAAGGATGGGCAAGTATTGGCTAATGGGTCAGAAAGAGGGAAAATGTGATCGTCTATTTTATCTCAGGACGAATGAAAAAGTGTCTTCTCCAAATGGTGAGGGAGTTCGGATTAAGTGGGATCTGGGTACACTCGGGCATGATTTACAAAACACTAGTTTTACAGTTTCAACATGTAATTAAGAAAGTTAACAGAATGTTATCATTTAATGCATGTAAAAATACAAAGGATATATCAAAGTGGAGAGAGCACACATGTGGATAAGTTGTTGATATAAAATCTGTCCAACAGATGGCTTACATCATTTTTCACCATGATAGTCAAGGCTGCATCCTCTCTGATATTCCTTTGTCCTGTCTTATCCATCCCTCCCCCACCCTCTGCAGTTTATTTTCTATTTTCCAGTTCTGACAAAGGTCTTTGACCTGAAACATGACCTTTTGATAGCACCACCGTTGACATGGCATTCAGATTGCATTGGTGGACTGACACAAGAGGTACAGTGCCCTCCATAATGTTTGGGACAAAGACCCATCATTTATTTATTTGCCTCAGTACTCCACAATTTGAGATTTGTAATAGAAAAAATCACAGGTGGTGATTGTTGGATTTTAATAAAGGCCATTTTTATACATTTTGGTGTCACCATGTAGAAATTACAGCAGTGTTTATACATAGTCCCCCCATATCAGGGCACCATAATGTTTGGACACTGCAATGTCATGTAAATGAAAGTAGTCATGGTTTGTATTTTGTTGCATATCCTTTGCATGCAATGACTGCTTGAAGTCCACGATTCATAGATATTACCAGGTGCTGGGTGGCTTTGGTGATACTCTGCCAGGCCTGTATTGCAGCCAGCTTTAGCTTATGCTTGTTTTAGGGGCAAGTTACCTTCAGTTTTCCCTTCAGCATATAAAAGGCATGCTCAATTGGGTTCAGATCAGGTGATTGACTTGGCCACTCAAGAATTTACCATTTTTTAGCTTTGTTGCTTTCGCAGTATGTTTGGGATCATTGTTTTCTGTAGAATGAACCGCCGGCCAATGAGTTTTGAGGCATTTGTTTGAACTTGAGCAGATAAGATGTGTCTATACACTTCAGAATTCATTATGCTACTACCATCAGTAATTGCAACATCAATGAAGATAAGTGAACCAGTACCTTCAGCAGCCATACATGCCCAGGCCAAAACACCCCCACCACTGTGTTTCACAAATAAGGTGGTATGCTTTGGATCTTGGGCAGTTCCTGCTCTCCTCCATACTTTGCTCTTGCCAATACTCTGATATAAATTAATCTTCGTCGCGTCTGTCCACAAGACATTTTTCCAGAACCATGGTTGCTCTTTTAAGCACTTCTTGGCAAACTGTAACCTGTCCATCCTATTTTTGCAGCTAATCACTGGTTTGCATCTGGCCATGTAGCCTCTATATTTATGTTCATTAAGTCTTCTGCAGACAGTAGTCATTGACAGATCCACATCTGACTCCTGAAGAGTATTTCTGATCTGTCGGGCAGGTGTTTGGGGATTTTTCTTTATTAAAGAAAGAATTCTTCTGTCACCAACTGTGGAAGTCTTCCTTGGCCTGCCAGTCCCTTTCGATTAGTAAGCTCACCAGTGCTCTCTTTCTTCTTAATGATGTTCCAAACAGTTGATTTTGGTAACCCTAAGGTTTGGCTGATGTCTCTAACAGTTTTATTCTTGTTTCTCAGTCTCATAATGGCTTCTTTGACTTTCATTGGCACAACTTTGGTCCTCATGTTGACAAACAGCAATAAAAGTTTCCAAAGGTGATGGAAAGGCTGGAGGAAAGACTAGGTGCTGAGAGCTCTCTTATACCAGGATTAAGGAGGCAATTAAACACACCTGAGCAATTACAAACACCTTGAAGCCATGTGTCCCAAACATTATGGTGCCCTGAAATGGGGGGGACTATGTATAAACACAATAAAATTCTACATTGTGAAACCAAAATGTATAAAAATACCGTTTAATAAAATCTGACATTGCACTTTAATCACATGTTATTTTTTTTCTATTACAAATCTCAAATTGTGGAGTACAGAGGCAAATAAATAAATGATGGGTCTTTGACCCTAACATTATGGAGGGCACTGTATAGGAAAGAACTGCAGATGTTGGTTTAAATCGAAGGTAGACACAAAATGCTGGAGTAACTGAGCGGGACAGGCAGCATCTCGGGAGAGAAAGAATGGGTGACGTTTCGAGTCGTGCCCCTTCTTCAGACGTCCAAAGAAGGATCTCTACCCGAAACGTCACCCATTCCTTCTCTTCAGAGATGCTGCCTGTCCCGCTGAGTTAACCCAGCATTTTGTTCTGCTTGTGGCAAATGCATTATGACCCTGATAACATTAGTAAATATGAACACAACACCGTCCTTGGAAAGGCAAAGTCCCAGGCGCACCCTCTGTTGTTTAGTTTGGCATACTCAAATCATGATAATGAGAATATAAACGGAAGATTGAAACAGTACATTCATGCGGCATTCTGATGCATCAGCAATGATCACCACCACAATCTCAAACCTCATTGCTCAGCATATCCCATACTCTGCCATTGCCATGTGTCAACGTTTGCTTAATGATGAGTGCAGAATGGCAGACCGAGAACAACATACCTAAATACTATGCAGTGCCAGCTGGTGAAGCTGCAACATGGACCAAGCTGCATATTGCACAGCAGCAAAACAATATCCAATGCACAAGGCTTAAGCATTCGCACAATCTAAGTATTAGATCAATGTTTCCTCCCAATATTCCTGCAACCAATTTGATTCACTCCACTTCATGTCAAGAATGACTGAGAGCACTGTATACAGTAAACTCAAAGGACCGATCAGCAAGAGCTGCAGTACTGAAGGCCTGTGCCCTGGAACGTGATTGCCTCAAGCCAAGCAGTGCAGTTCCAGTGCAGTTACAACAGAATCATCTGCCCAATAGTGTGGAAGTTATAAGCTTTGCAAAAGGCATAGGAAATTCAATCTGGCTGAGTATTAACCAGTCACTTCACATTTAATCATCTGTGGCAGCTTGAGATGGGTTTTGCTGGGGCACTAAGTATAGACTTGATCCAAATATGGAGGTGTGTCTGGCATTGTCATCAAGTGAGATGTTGAAGAGTCCCAGTAAAACTGAAGTTAGCAAGCATTATGGAATAAAGTTCCAGAGGTTTGTGTCAAGGCAGTGATGACATATGGAACTGAGTAGGCTTCGTGAAACACAAATGGGTGTCATTGAACAGGTTGTGGATAAATGGTGCTTAATGATGCTGTCATCAACTCCTCATGCAGCTGTAATTATCACCAATGATTTGTCCTGGTCCAACCACCGTAACGCTACAGCCAAGAAAGTGCAACAAATCCTCTACTTTCCTGAGAAGGCTAATGAGGTTTGCCATGTCTCTAGTGCTTCTTGCCAATTTCTACAGATGCATTGTACAAAGCATCCTATTAGGGTGCTTCACAGCCTGGAGAGCATGCAAAACTTTCTTGATACACTTGTCAAGAATACCAAAGCATACTGTGTATAAAAGGCAGATTGCAGCTGTATGAAACTTTGGTTAGACCCCATTTACAGTATTGTGTTCTGGTTATCACACTACTCGAAGGATACGTAGACTTTGAAGAGAGTGCAGAAGAGGTTTAATGGGTGTCACCTGGATTAGAAGGTATTAGATATAAGGAGAGGTTGGACAAACTTGGATTGCTTCCTGATGGAAGTATATAAAACGATACCTGTCGATAGTCTTCTAATGGTGGAATTGTCAAATACTAGGGGGGTAAGTATAAGGGAAGAAAGAGGAAAGATTAAAACAGATGTGTTAAAGCAAGTTTTAAATAAAATGGTAAGTGCCTGGGTGTGTTGCCAGAATGCTCAGCAGAAGCAGATACTATAGTAAACTTTTAAAAACTGTTAAGCAGACACACGAACAAGCAGTGGATGGAGGGACACAGACCCTGTTGAGGCAGATGTGATTAATTTAGGGTTGACATTGTGGTTGACAGACATGATGGGCTGAAAATAGACACCAAAATGCGGGAGTAACCCAACGGGTCAGGCAGCATCTCTGGAGAAAAGGAATAGGTGATGTTTTGGGTTGGAACCCTTCTTCATTCGGATGGGCTGAAGGGCCTGTTCCTATGTTGTAATGTTCTATGTTCTGCATTCTATATCAGTATCATTCAGTTACCTGCCATTGAGCTAGAAAGAGTGCAGAGAAGATTTACGAAGATGTTGTCAAGACTCGAGGGCCTGAGCTGTGTGATGAGGTTAGGCAGGATAGGATTTAATTCCTTGGAGTGCAGGAGGATGAGCGATGATGTTAAAGAGGTGTGTAAATTCATGAGGAGAATAGATTGGGTGAATGCACACAGCTTTTTTCTATGGAAGGGGAGTCGAGAACTAGAGACCACAGGTATATGGTGAGAGGGGAAAGATTTAATAGGAACACTGAGGGGCAATGTTTTCCCAGGAAAGATAGTGGGTGTGTGCAACAGGCTGCCAGGGGAAGTAGTTAGGCAGGTACAATAACATAATGAATAATCATTTGGACAGGTACATGGATAGGAAAGGTTAGAGGGAAAGGGCTAAATATGGGCAAAGATAACTTACAGATTTTGCATATTACCCAATGTTTTGCTGATGTAAGTTCTAATTTTGGATTCTGTTGCGGTGGTTTTTTTAAAAAGGAACAGTAGTGATTGGCTTTTGTTTGGAGCTGATAATGTTTCGAACATTAATTACATCAGTAAATGACACCATTAGATCTAAAAATAGTAAGGCTATTTTAAGGAGGTAGCAGAGATTAAAAATTAACTGCCTGTGGGAGATCATTTACTTAGTGGATGTCAGCAATTAAATGAGGGCATTGGAGCATTTACAGAAATTCCCCTGTGAAAACTGATCTCTAGATGGAAGTTGTAATTTGAAACTTAATTCATGTAGACACCATAGAACATATTCTAATAGAATATAGCTGTGTCCATAGAACATAAAACAATACAGCATAGGAATAGGCCCTTCAACCCACAATGCCTGTGCCAAACTTGATGCCAAGACTAACTCTTATCTGCCTGCACATAATCCATGTTCTTCTATTCCCTTCATATCCACTTGCCCATCCAAAAGTGTTTTAAATGCCACTATCATATCTGCCTCCACCACCTCTCCCAGCAGAGCATTCCAGACACTCACTACTGTGTGTAAAAAAAATACTTGCCCCTTTCACCTTAAACCTATGCTCTCCAGTACTTGATTTTTCCATCCAGGGAATAAGATTCCAATTGTCTACCCTATCTATGCAGCTCATAATTTTACATACCTCAGAGAAAACTAACCCATTGTGTCCAGCCTTGTAGCTAATACCCTCTCATCCAGGCATAATTCTAGTAAAGTTTCTCTGCATTCGTTCCAAAACTTCCACATCTTTCCTTTGTTTGGGCGACCGGAATTGCATGCATTACTCCAAATGCGGCCTAACCAAAGTCCTCTAAACCTGCATCATGACTTCCTGATTCTTATACTCCAGCCCTGACCAATGAAGGCAAGCATACCATATGCCTTCTTTACCCCTTAATCTACTTGTGTTACCACTTTCAGGGAGTTATGGACTTGGATTCCAAGATCCCTCAGTTCATCAATGCCGTTAAGGGTCTTGTCATTAATTGTACATGTTCCTCTTGCATTCAACCTCCCAAAGCACAACACCTCATTAACCTGTTCACTGCCACATTTTTTTTCTCATTATTGGCCATGACCTGAGATTACTTTGGGGGGGGGGGGGGGGGGTGGCACTGAACAGGTTAAATTCCATTTGACATTTCTCCTCCCATTTCTGAAGTGAGCTCTATCGCACTGCATGTCTACAAACTTACTAACCAACCCATCTACGTTTACATGCAAGCCATTTTATGTATATAAACAACAAAGGTTCCCATTATAGATCCCTGCAGAACTCCACTGGTCACAGACCTCCAGCCTGAATATTGTCCTTTTTACCAATTTACTATTAATCCCATGGATTTTAATCTTCCAGATCAGCCTACTAAGGGGAACTTTACCAAATATCTTACTAAAATTCATGTAAACATCAGCCATTGCCCTACTCTCAACATCACCGTAGTTGCCTCAAAAACCTCTATCATTAGTTAGGCACAGCCTATTGCGTATATAGCCAAGATAGACCCAAAGTGCTGAAGTAACTCAGTGGGTCAGGCAGCATCTCTGGAGAAAAAGGATGGGTGATGTTTCAGGTTGGGACCCTTCTTCAGACTGAAAGTACAGGGGAGAGAACTGGAGGTAAGAAAAGGCCAGAACAAAGCAGGATTGACAACAGATAACTAAAGAAGGGTGGAGCCCATAAATTGTCCATTGTTGGCTGGGAAAGAAGTGATAATGAAGGGATACAAGAATGCGAACATTGGTACTAGCATGACAACAAAGGGAGGAAAGAGGGAATGCATGGGTTACTTGAAATTAGAGAAATCAACGTTCATGGTTGTAAGCTTCTCAAGCAAAATATGAGGTACTATTCCTCAAATTGTGGCCTCACTCTGACAGTGGAGGCCCAGGACAGAAAGGTCAGTATGGGAATGAGGGGAGTTAAAATGTTTGGCAACTGGGAGATCACGTCAGCCAAGATGGACTGAGCATAAGTGTTCAGCAAAATGATCGCCCAGTCTCAGCCTGGTCTCTATCTAGGAGCCGACAGAGAACAATGAATCCAGTAGATGAGGTTCCCACACTGAGAACAGCAGAGACAGCAAATGTAGCCATGCTGTACAGTATATAGCCATATCGACTCTCCCTAATTAGCCTATTCTCTTCCAATTCGAAATAAATCCTATCCCAACAAATTTTCTCCAAACTATCCTATATCATTCTCCTTGAACTCATTGTCTTTGAAACTTGTTTTCTTTGTGAAACTTAGTGAACTCTCACCAGTGAATCAGCTGCAAAGTCGTCGCTTCACATTTCTTTACTATTGTGTCAGGTGCCTTGCCACCCCTGAGCTGACCCATGGGATGGCAAATAGAAATATCAGGATCTCAAGTGTATGCAAATGGCACAGTTGAGTTCCCCTACCCCTACCCCACCACCACTTCCCTTGCCAATCTGGGTTGTGTTCCATCAGGACCTGGTAACACCTATAAACTCTGAAGAAAGGTCTCGACCCGAAACATCACCCATTCCTTCTCTCCAGAGATGCTGCCTGTCCCGCTGAGTTACTCCAGCCTTTTGTGTCTATCTACCCTTAAACATTGGCTGCTTTTTTTCTCTGGTCACCGGCTTTTGTCTCGTACATTAAATCTCCTCCCCTTTGCTGGAATTTTCGAAAGCGTCCTGTTCCTTGACAATTTGAAAATCTTAATATTCTAGGCATGATCTCGATCTCAGTACGTATCACGTTCTTGTTCGCTAATTGGCCCTGCTCCTTCTATCTACATTCCTTTATTTTTAATGAATACCAGAGGGCGTGCACCCGTTGGGTGCAAATCTCTGCGGGCGGTCCTGCGGACGCGGCAACCCTGTTGGGTGGAAACCTCTGCTGCAGTGCCGGCAACTGTCCCGAAAACCGTCCCGAACTGACCCGCTGGGTCCAGATCTCTGCTGTGGGTGGTCCTGCGGGCACGGTAAATCCCGTTGGGTGGAAACCTCTCCTGCAGGCCCGGCCACCCTCCCCCAACTGACCATCCTGTGGGCCCGGCAACCCGTGGACCCATTGCCGGGCGCGGAGTGTCCCCTGGTTCGTAGGCAGGCAAGTGGGGACAGGGAAAAGCCACTTACCTGGGCCCCTTGTGTCCAGCGCTGATCAGCGGTGGGACCTGGTGATGGGTGGGGAGTGTCCCCCGGGGCCGCACCGGGCCTTCCGATCCGTGGGCCCATTGGTGGGCGGGAAGCGTCCCCCGGGGCTGTGGGTGGGCGAGGGGGGACAAGGAGAAGCCACTGACTTTGGCCCTGTTTCTTCTGCGGGCCGGGAACCCTCCCGCAACTGATAATCTTGCGGGCCCGGCAACCTGTGGAGCCGTTGCTGGGCGGGGAGTGTCCCCCGTGTCCATGGGCGTGCGAGGGGAGACAGGGAAAAGCCACTTACCTGTTCCCCGTGCGTACAGCGCTGATCGGCGGTGAGCGGCGGGGAATGGTGGTGACGGCCATCTTGTTGGATCCTCTGGGGCCGCGCTGCTCCACGGGAGGAAGGTCAGGTGCGGGGCATGCCGGGACGGGCGCTGGTCCTCCTGGAGGGGGGGGTGCATTTTTTAAAGTTACCCCCCCCCCCCCCCCATTGGCCGCGACTCCCGTCACTCTTGCGGGTCCCACCCCCAGCGGTCATCGTTCCCCCCCCCCCCCTCATTAGTCGTCACTCGGGCGGGTCCCATTGTGACGTCATATGTTGAACATGGCAAGCATCGGTTTAATAAGGTGATTTTTAAACTTTAAAATGTCAATAACTTGAAAAATATGACCAATTTGAATGAAACTTTTTTGAACACTCCCCAGGACAATGGTGAGTAAGGTGGGCCTAAAATTGTCCAGGTCATGTGCCGGTTTTTTTGTAGATGAGAAGGGCATAAAGAAACAACGGGACAGAGAAATAACTACGGCACAAACATACGGAACAAACAAGATGAGAGTTTTAGTAATATAAATATAGATTTATGTGGCTGCAGAAGTACAGTCCTCCAATGGCATTTCAACTGCTCAGGTTCTGACTTGGCATGCTGCTTCTCCGGGAGCTATTTCCCTAATTAATCATTGGGAATTCCAGTGTGAATAATAAACTGGCAGTACAAGGTCTATTAAATACTAAGAAAGTGACCTTTGCATTGGTAGAATATTTATCCAGTAATTTTGAATCATTCTTTACCCATGTTGAGTTGAACAAGTTGGCCTCTTTTCCAGCCCCAGATTTCATGAAAGGGGTGAATGGATGATCTCTGTGGGGCTCCCTTCATAGTTCTGTTCCAGAGCATTTACCAGTTGGATTCTTAAATGTTCATGCAGTTACTGGTAGCTGAGAGTGGGTACAATGTGATAAGACCAGAAGAGGAACCGAGGGGCTATTTGCCCCTTGATGTGATCCTGGCTGATCTGACATTCCCCATTTTCCTGCACTTCGCCCTTGATCCCATTACTGATTAGAAATTAATTAACCATACAATATCACTGGCTGACAATATTAATGGAAATCAAAGCATTTTACGTATATTTAGGGCAAGACAATGATTGGTGAAAGAGGAGGGCCCATTAGAGACCAAACAGGCAATCTGTGTGCAGAGCCAGAACACTTGAGGAAGATCTTAATACTTCAGTTCAGGAAGGGGTGTGGTGAAATTCTAGAATATATCATTATTATTATTAGAAGGAATTTTCCATGGCATCTGTGCAAGTGCAGTTCTGCTACTCTGATTCACAAGGGCTATGTCATTCTTTACAGAGAACTTCACACAATGGATAATAATGTGTATTGTAAAGGGCCCAGGAGATTCAAGTTTTAAAAGATTGTTAGGGGCTGATATTAGATAATTTCTCTCTGCTGGATCATAAACACATTGTGAATGAGTTTGCCCTACAGATATCTTTAGAAATATGACATTGATGGGCCGAGAATCGTCTTTCAAGTGCAACACCCTACAGATGTAGGAATATGTGTTTGTGTCCCTTTCTATGTAACATTGAAATTGTTAAACATTCTAAGTATTTCCTGTGTTCTTCCAAATTTAGACTTAATTGCACTTAATTTTGAACATCTGTTACCTTTCAATCTTCTCATTCCGTTGGCATACGTTGATCTTTGTTCTTCCCTACAACCCTTTTCATCTCTGAATTGTCAAATTGACCTCCTCTATCCACCATTATAAGCAAACATTTTCCCATAAAGAACGCCATGTTTGCACGCTGACAGTCAAACTTCATCATTCCGTCCTGAACTCCCCAATCATCCCATTACCTTTCACCAGCATTCAACATGTTTTGAGTCATGCAACAAGGAAGCAGGCACTTTTGCAGCCCAATTGCCCAAGATGTACCAACTTCACGTCCCACAGTCCGCATTTTGCCCACATCCTTCTAAACCTTTCGCACCCAACTATATCCTCCGGTTCTTGATTCCCTACTCTGGTTAAAAGATTCCCTATTCTGGGTGCATTACCCGATCTATTCCCTTTATGATCTTGCACCCCTTATTCTCCTGTGCCCTAAGGAATAACATCCTAGCCTGCCCTACCCCTCCCTTTAGCTCGGGCCCACAAGTCCTGGCAACATCCGATAAATCTTCTCTGTACTCTTTCCAGCATAACAACATCTTTCCTCTAGAAGGGGGACCAACAATGAACACAATTGTCCAAATGTGGCCTCATCAAAATCTTGTACAGCAGGAACATAACATCCCAACTTCTATACAATGACTGATAGCCAATATGTCGAAAGCCTTCTTGATCATCCTATCTACTTGTGATGGCAATTTCAAGGAACTATGTGCCTGCACTCCAAGTTCCCTCTGCTATACAACACTCCCCAGAGCTCTGCTATTCACTGTGAAAGTCCTGCCTTGTTTTGCCTTCTCAAAATGGAACACCTCTCACTTATCTGCATTTAACCCCATTAACCATTCCTCAGCCCACTTGCCCAACTGATCAAGATCCTATTGTAATCTTTGATAACTATCTTCGCTATCTATGGGACCACCCACATTAGTGACATGTGCAAACTTGCTCATCATGCCTTGCACTTTCTCATCCAAATCATTGATATAAACAACAAACAGCAATGAGTCTAGCACCGACCCCAGAGGCACACAACCAAGTTACAGTCTTCCAGTCCAAAAAACATGCTTTCACCTTCACTCTGTTTCCTTCCATGAAACTAATTCTCTACCAGTCAGCTATCTCCTTGAATCTCGTGCAATCTAACTTTCCAGAGGAGCCCGCCATGCGGAACCTTATCAAATAACTTGCTGAAGTCCATACAGACTTCGTCTACAGCTTTGCCATCTGTAAGCATCGAAAGGTTCTCATAATGTCAAATATGCCTACTTTTCTTTGCAACAGATTTAGTAATACTGTAACAATATCCATGTGCAAGTTTAAACCTGAAGTATATTTGATTAGGCCACAACACACCATGCTCTGTCTGACCACAGGTCTTTCCAATGCTGAATGTTTGCTTCCTGGTGACCACTGATGCACTGTGAAAACAGTTGCGTAGTAAGTCGGTGAGAACAGTGTTTATACTACTAAGACAATAAAGAGAGAATACTTTTGAAGCACCAGTTGTTCTTGCATTAGCTGGGTACTATTGCCTGTAAGGAGACCTCATCCTCCCCAAGCATATATTTAAGCTTTCATGCTTCTCATCCTTGAGCTTACCAGAATGATTTCATGATATTCTGTATTCTGGTATTTTTCTCTTTACGCTACCTGTTGTACTGGTGTATAGCTTGGTTGTACTCGTGTATAGTATGATTTGACTCGAGCATAAGTAAACAAAGCTTTTCACTGTATATTGTTATATATGACAAAAATATACTAAATACCAAAACCAATATAACTGTGTTTCACAAAGAGTGGTGAAAGCAGAGGCATAATATTTTTAAACCAGACTAGATTCTTAACGGGCGAGACAGTGAAAGGTTACGACAGGTAGCTAGGAATATGGAGTTGAAGTCACAATCAAATCATGCATGATTTTATTGAATGATGGAGCAGATGCTACGTGGTCTAATCCAGTTCTTAATGTTTGTCAGTGTACTGCACTCAAGTGCTGCAGTTGAAGTGCTCGGCCACCGGGAGATCAGTTTGGTTAATGCGGACTGAGCTCAGGTGTTCAGCGAAGCGATCGCCGAGCCTGCGCTTGGTTTCGCTGATGTAAATAAGTTGGCATCTAGAGCAGCGGATGCAATAGATGAGGTTGGAGGAGGTGCAGGTGAACCTTTGTCTCACCTGGAAAGACTGTTTGGGTCCTTGGATGGAGTTGAGGGGGGAGGTTTCCCGGTGGCCGAGCACTTCAACTCCCCCTCCCATTCCCAGTCTGACCTTTCTGTCATGGGCTTCCTCCAGTGCCATAGTGAGGCCCACCGGAAATTGGAGGAACAGCACCTCATATTTCGCCTGGGCAGCTTGCAGCCCAGTGGTATGAACATCGACTTCTCCAACTTTAGATAGTTCCTCTGTCCCTCCCTTCCCCTCCTCCTTCCCAGATCTCCCTCTATCTTCCTGTCTCCACCTATATCCTTCCTTTGTCCCGCCCCCCTGACATCAGTCTGAAGAAGGGTCTCGACCCGAAACGTCATCCATTCCTTCTCTCCCGAGATGCTGCCTGACCTGCTGAGTTACTCCAGCATTTTGTGAATAAATCGATTTGTACCAGCATCTGCAGTTATTTTCTTATATTAACAAGTTCCTTTGCTTTGGGAAAGTTGATTGAAATGTAAGTGAGGTTTACTAAAATGTTAAGATTCTGTGGCTTCTCTCATATACTGCTGCACTTCACAAAGTTCCGGTTTGACTGCATAGTCAAATGATCAACTTGGGAATAGTCTTAAGGTGAGAGGAATTTTGCATCAGTTAATTATAGCATTCAGTTAAGTATTTTTTATTGAGTTACAATCTAATTGCGGCAAGATTAAAGTCTAATAATTATTTCCTTCTACCATTCAAAAACAAATTGCATCACTTTATGCTATCTAGGTACATAGAATGTTTCCGGTGCAGATTAAGGAATGCGTCTTTTACGTCATAAATGGAATATTGATGATTAGCTCAGTCGCATGTTAGCTTTCTCCTTCATTTTTAGATTCTGTTTGCCAGTCACAAATTCTTCTCATCTTAAAACTTTGGAATTACCCTTGACTACTTATCTTCTTTTTTTGCAAACATGCTCAGAACCAAGTTCTGAACCAAATCTACACCTCTCCTCGCCTCAGAATCTGAATATCTTAAGACTAAGAGCTACAAGATAAACATAAAATGATTAAAAACAATCAGCAGTTTGCTCTCCATGAATACTACATGATCTGCCGAGCATTTCCAGTGTTAACAATTTTGTTTGCGATTTTCATCATTTGCACTGTTTTCCTTTTGACTTTGCCTTTTTTTATACCCCCAAAAATGAGTGATGAATGAAAGTGTGCCATCTACCCAATGTATGAGATTCCCAAGGATATGCCTTATTTTTGTTATTAAAAAATGGGTGAGATTACTGAAACATCCAAAAAAAAAACTGGGTTTAAGAAATCTGCATAGTTTGTTTTTTTGGGGCAGAATTGAAGCATTGTTCTGGAATCTTTCCACTTTCACTCACTGCAGCAAGAGACTGAGTCAGTTTAGCATTTTAACTTCCACAGCTGTTTTAGGAACTCTAGCCTTTTATTTCTCCAAGCATTTAGGATTTTAAGATAACACTAGACCAAGTGGACCGTTGGGCCCAAACCTCTCCTGCATTGGCAGAGCATCCTCTCCTCCCCCCCTCCCCCTCCCCTCCCCTCTCTCCCACTCCCCTCTCCCCCCCTCCCTCCAACTCCCTCCAACCCCCCCTCCCTCCAACCCCTCCTCCCTCCACCCCCTTCCCCCTCCACCCCCTTCCCCTCCCCTCAACCTCCCCTTATCCTCCCTCCCTCCCACTCCCCCTCCCTCCCCCCCTCCCTGCCTAGGAGATAGATTTAAACTTTAAAATGTGAATAACTTTAAAAATATAACACCGATTTCAATGAAACTTCTTCCATTAGCACTCATGGTGAGTGAGGTGGGCCTAAAATTGTTGCGCTATCGTGTACCGTTTTGGCTGTAGGTCAGTAACAAACAAACGAGAGTGTGCGTATATAGATTATTTAATGGTTTATGTATGACTGTCCATTTCCAGGGTCTTTTATCCATGAATTACCCTACGTACTCCACAAAGCTTTATCAGTAAAAGGCATAATTTCCTGACTTGCAAAGGGCATTGTTGAAAAATGTCAGGGTGGAAAGGTTTGTCTGGTTAGACCCTGTGGAGAAAGCATTTAACGTCAAATCAGACTGCTGGAGGCACTCGGCGGGCCAAGTGACATCTGTGGAGGGAAATGGACAGTCCCCATTTCGGGTCAGGACCCTCCTTCATTAAACCAAAACATCATCTGATCATTTCCCTTGATAGCTGCTGCTTCACTCGCTGAGTCACTTCAGCAATTTTTTTTTTGTTCAAGATTCTAGCATTTGCAGTCCCTGGTATCAGCATTTCAGGTTTAATGTTTTTAATCAGTTCTGGAAAACAAATCAAGATGAACAAGTTTCAAAGGCGTGGAAAAAAGAAATGGGGAGAGCACAACAAATGGAAAAATGTGATGAAGTGAAACCGAAATTAAATGATACGAGGTTGCAAGGTAAAGATGGTGATAATAGTACAAAGAAGCCAAGAGGATGAGTAATTGGTGGATTCCTAAAGGTGTTGAGGCCAGAGGAGGAATGTTAAAGGAAAAGATGAAACTGTTTCTCATATTGAGCTTAATGAAGGTCCAATTGGGTGGTAAGGGTTGGGATGAAATTGCAAGTGATTGTAAGATTGTGAACTAAAAGAAAATGCATAATAAAGCATGCATTCAAGGTCTGATTTTCTTCTGAAGAGTGTAGTGTAGTGAATAAAAAGTGTGCTTGGGTCCCAGGTGAAAGGAAGTAAAATGTTGTAACATTTCCTGTTTGAATAGTAAGCGCTGTGTGAAAGGGAAAGGATGTTGAGGGATGCACCGTACTGTTGACATTAGGAATTACAAAAAGTGATCTGCTAAATATAGAGACTACAAGGTGAGGACGAGGCATCGTTAAGTGCTACTCTCATTTGGAGTTGGGTTGATGGGAGGAGAGAGTGACGGCAAAGTTCCGGGAGCTTTGTGTTTACAGACCTGTTGTGCTGCTGCAAGTAAGAATTTCATTGTTCCTTTTTCAGTACATATGACAATTAAACACTCTTGCCTCTCTTGAAATGTAACTGATGAGCTCAAGGGCCTTAAGCCTTGGTATAGAATCAGAATCAGAATAACATATTGTCAGACCATGAGAGACAGAGAATGAGAAAATGAGAATTAATAGCATATATTGGAAAGAACTGCAGATGCTGGTTTAAATCGAAGATAGACACAAAATGCTGGAGTAACTCAGCGGGACAGGCAGCATCTCTGGAGAGAAGGAATGGGTGACGTTTCCGGTCGAGACCCTTCTTCAGACTGATTTCAGTCTGAAGGTCTCGACCCAAAACATCACCTATTCTTTCTCTCCAGAGATGCTGCCTGTCCCGCTGAGTTACTCCAGCAGTTTGTGTCTACCTTAGAATGAATAGCATGCTCCTTTCACCTTACTTTGTGATGTGGGAAGAAACCAGAGCACTTGAAGGAAAGTCACTCAGTTCTGGAGAATATACAAATGCCACACAGACAGCACTGGAAGTCAGGATTGAACCCAGGATGCTGATGCTGTGAGGCAGCAACTCTACTAGCTGTGTCACTGTTCCTCCCTCATTTCCCATTGGATCAAACTGCAGAGAGTATAGGCCCACTCTGCTTGGTCTCTCCTCAAAGAACATGTTCACTGTTGGTAAGACATTGAACACTCCCTTTGTTGCAAGCATATCTTTTCTTGGGTATTAAGACTGGGCCTATTTCATTTGCGATCTTGCCAGGTCACTAATTGTAGTAAGAAATCTTTTGTACTCATCTCTTGCGATGAAAGCCAACATACTGTTTGTTTTTGTAATTGCTTATTGTATTGCGCATTAGTGATTTGGACACCCAGGTTCCTCTGAACACTACCTTTTAATCCCTCACATTTAAAAGACACTCACTCCGCTTACTGTTTCATTTTCATAATTGTGATACTTCTGGCTTTTTTCTTGAACAGAGATCCAACCATCTATTAATACACTAAACACATTTTTAATTAACTTTATTTTAGATGTGACATGGTAGAATAATAAACTTTCCAGTGAACTTTAAGGGGAGCCTGGAGTATGGAAAATATAGCCGTATATATTTAAAGGGAACTGGGCTGCTTGTGAGTGGAAGGGTATGTGGAGACCAGGGTGCTGGTGAGTGGGAAGGGAGAGTAGGAGAATGCTGAACCTTTGGGATTTCAAAATAGTCCAAGAGCATGTTACTGGAGTATTACTATTTATTGTATTCCCACAGGGACGTCAATGTTTTAAGGTTTACAACCTCCTTCTAAAGACTAATAAATACTGGCTGTAAATTAATATAATGTGAACATAAATATCTTTCCCATTGAAGTTAGAACTTTGCTCTGTTGTTTGCTTAACAGGCTTATTGGTGCAAGGATAGCGTTCTGTACCTTATCTAATGCAATCAATCAAGATGAGAACAACAATACTAGATTTCTCTTTGGAGTTTCCAATTTTTTTCCTAAGGTCGTGACTACACTTTAAATTGGGCAGTCCCTGGTGAGTGGCCCAAAGATAGATGTTGATTAACTATTTGGCTGTGTCAAGATTGTTTAATTGTTATATTTGCTGAAACAGAACATGTAAACACCACATGTTTATTTGCAGCAAACAAAAAGCTCTGGTGCTGCTAGTAGACCTGTTGTTTATAGATGGAGAGACTGGATCGATCCTGACCTTAAAGGCTGTCTGTGTGGAGTTTGCACGTATGCATATCCTCCAGGTGCTCTGGTTTCCTCCCATATCCTGAAGATGTTTGTATCTTCCCCAGCCAAGGAAGGGTGAATTACCGGAATACTGGACAGTGGCCAATATTTTGCATGTTTAAGAAAGGTTACAAGGACAAGCCAAGTAGCTATAGGCTGGTAAGCCTAACAGCAGTGGTGGGTAAGTTACTGGAAGGAATTCTGAGAGGCAGGACTTATCTGCATTTGGAAAAGTATGGACTGATCATAGATAGTCAGCATGGCTTTCTGCATGGGAAATTATGTCATACGAATTAAATTGAGTTTCAAAATAGGTGACTAAGGGGATTGCTGAGAGCAGAGAGGGGGACATTGCCTATATGAAATTTTGCAAGGTTTTTCACAAGGCCATGCATGGTAAGCAGGTCAGAAAGGTTAGACACTTGGTATCCAGAGTGAGCTAGCTAATTCGATACAGAATGATTTGGTGAATGGAGACAGAGGGATGTTTTTCCAGATTGGAGACTGTTGACCAGCGGTGTGCCGCAGGGATCAGTGCTGGGTCCCAGAATAGATTAAATGGGCATTAGGGTAGACTTTACTTTAGCCTTCAGAGGCACAGCGGGAAAACAAGCCTTTTGGCCCACCGAGTCAGCGCCAACAAATGATCACTAACACTACCCTACGTACTAAGGACAATTATTTTACAATTTTACCAAAGCCAATTAACCTACAAACATTTATGTTTTTGGAGTGTGGGAGGAACCCGGAGCACCCAAAGAAAAACCCACAAGGTCACAGGGGGAATGTTCAATTTCCATATAGACAGCACCCTTGGTCAGGATCAAAACTGGGTCGCTGGCGCTATAAGCCAGCAACGCTACAACTGTGCCACTGTGCCCACTTTGTGCCATATGAGGTCCTTTCCTTCCAATTTGCATGTGGCCTCATTCTGAAACAAAAATTCCCCAGCCTGTTTGATCCGTGGCTAAAGATGTATATATTTTTTTGACTATTTACCTTGCAGGTTCCAGGAATGGGCATGTGCTTTTCACAACTTGCAGAAGGCCCTTCACTGTAAGCTTTAGTGTGATCCCTCTAACTCATTCAGTATTGAACTTTTAGCTTTTTTTTAATACGGAAGTATAATACTGTATAATACTTAAGGTAATACTGTACTTACTTCCTGTTGAGTTTAAAGCTGAAAGTACCATTACTATGCTTTCAGTGCACAACTGTACTGTATGGGAACATGCTTACAGATCTAGGATTGAAACAGTTGAGAAGGTTACACAGCCTGAGGTTGTAAAAATCAAGCATTGGAAATGGGACCCATAATCTCCCTCCATAGTACTAATGTGATAGATGCACAGAAACAAATCTAAAAGTAGTCTTATAAATAACTAACTGCTGGAAATAATTCAGAGCTATGTAAAAGGATTAAGAAAATGTTTTTCACTCAGGATGACAAAGGTTTGGAGGTTAAAATGAAACATGATCATTGTCAGTGTATAATTTCATGGAGTCTGGAGGACGGTGCCAGGATGATGGTGGAGGCAGATATGATTTTAAAGACTTTTAGATAGGCACATGGATATGCAGTGAATGGAGGGATATGGATCACGTGCAGGCAGATGAGATTATTTTAATCCTGGAATCATTTTCGACAAAGACATTGTGGGCTGAAGGGCCTGTTCATGTGTTGCATTGTTCTAGTTCTAACTTTATAATTCTATGTGCCTCCCACCTCTACCACCGGCAGCTTTTTCCAGATATTCACCCCCTCTGAATAGTGGTGGAAAAACCAAAACCTCAGATCTTTAAATTACCTCAAACCTATCCCCACATGCGCTCCACTGTCATGGGAAAAAGATGCTGACTCTGTATCATAGCTACGCCCCATCTAATTTATAAACCTCTAAAGTCAACCCTCAATCTCCCATGTCCCAGTGACAATAAACCCAACCTATCCAATCTCCCCATATAACTATAATCCTCCACTCATGCTTAAATCTCAAAGATGCTTAAATCTCACCAGCATACTTCTCCTTTGCTCCCTTTAGCATCTTGGGGTAGCTTGTGCATTTGATAGGACAATCCTCTCATCGCAGGATTTGGTGTGGTGAATTGATTTTGAACTAACTCCAATACCAATATATCCTGTCTTAAATAAAGGAAGCAAAATTGTGCACCATACTCCAGGTAGGCTCTTATCAGTATTTTGAGCAATTGTAAAAATATTTACCTGTTTTTAAATTCCATCCCTCTTGCAATAAAGGCCAACATACCACTTCTAAAGCCTTCTAAACCACTTGCTGCATCTGTCTGCTAGCATTTTGATATTTGGGTACTATACGGATTCCTATGTATTTTGCTCATCTACAACCTTTCTCCATTTAGATAATGCTGGGTAATGGATCTATAATCTAGGATTAAGATAATAGAGACCTGTTGAGTGTTGCCATTGTTTTTTGCTGAACTGTTCGATTGCGAGTGGGGTCGAAGATGTAATGAGGCTTCAAGCAAACAAGCAGTGTAAATGGGTGAGAACATGGCAAGTGGAATATAATGTGGAAAAATGTGAAGTTATTCACTTTGAAGCATACAACAGAAAAATGGAGTGTTTGTTAAACGGTGAGAAGCTGGATCGATGTTCAAGTAGACCCAAGTGAACCTGCACATAGGTTGCTGAAGACAATTAAGAGAACAAATAACATGATAATCTTTGACAGGAATTGGGAGGAATTGACAGGAATATCAAGTTTTATTGCAAATATTGGAATATTGTGTACAGGTTTGGTCGTCCTATCCAAGAAAGTTCTGGAACAGATACTTTCCTACAACGTAAGACACAAGGAACACAATCACAGGAATCTTGAACAAAACACAAGGTGCTGGAGGAACTCAGTGGGTCAGGCAGCATCTGCGGATGGAATGAACAGGCGACATTTTAGATCGAGGTCGCCTTTAGACTGATCAAGTCATTTATTTTTCAGTTTGAAGAAGGGTCCTGACCCAAAAAGTTACTGTCCATTCCCTCCACAGATACTGCCTGACCCGTTGAGTTCCTCCACCACTTAATGTACTTTCCTACAACCCTCAGGTTCTTGAACTGACCTGCATAGCTCAAATCCTACCTCAGCAATGGAACACTGTGGACCAACTCGTGCACTACTTGGATTTGTTTTCTGATTGTGAATTTTTGCACTCATGTTTATTTACAGTCTTTTTCTTTTCACTATCTTGTAGAATTTAGATATAATTTTATAATTTATGTTGTGTGTTAGTCAAGCCTGTGAAGCTGCCATAAGCAAGACTTTCATTGTGCATGTATCTCACCATATTTATGCATATGATAATAAACAACTTGACTTGAAAGGATTTGCTTGTTATAGATGCAGTGCAGTGGAAATTAATTGGAGTGGTTTGAGGCTTGGTGAGTTTTCTGCATAGGAACGATTGACTTGTACTCCGTTCTCTGGAGATTAGAAGAGGACAACATTCTGAAAGGGTTAACTGGCTAGATACAGGGAATCTATTATAGATTATGGATGTCCAATCACTACACCTCCATCCCCCACCTGGAGGGTCTAAAAGCCATCTGTTTCTTCCACGACTGCAGTAACAGCCAATTTCCATCTACCAATACACTTCTCCATGTAGCAGAGCTAGTCCTTACCCTCAAAAACTTCTCCTTTGACTCCTCCCACTTCCTCCAAATCCAAGGCGTAGCTATGGGCACTCGCATGGGCCCCAGCTATGCCTGCCTCTTTGTAGGATAAACAATAGGTGCAGGAGTAGGCCATTCGGCCCTTCGAACCAGCACCACCATTCAATGTGATCATGGCTGATCATTCTCAATCAGTACCCCGTTCCTGCCTTCTCCCCATACCCTACCCCCTGACTCCGCTATCCTTAAGAGCTCTATCTAGCTCTCTCTTGAATGCATTCAGAGAATTGGCCTCCACTGCCTTCTGAGGCAGAGAATTCCACAGATTTACAACTCTCTGACTGAAAAAGTTTTTCCTCATCTCCGTTCTAAATGGCCTATCCCTTATTCTTAAACTGTGGCCCTGGTTCTGGACTCCCCCAACATTGGGAACGTGTTTCCTGCCTCTAACGTGTCCAACCCCTTAATAATCTTATATGTTTCGATATGATCCCCTCTCATCCTTCTAAATTCCAGCGTAGACAAGCTTAGTCGCTCCAGCCTTTCAACATATGACAGTCCCGCCATTCCGGGAATTAACCTACTAATCCTATGCTGCACGCTCTCAATAGCAAGAATATCCTTCCTCAAATTTGGAGACCAAAACTGCACACAGTACTCTAGGTGCGGTCTCACTAGGGCCCTGTACAACTGCAGAAGGACCTCTTTGCTCCTATACTCAACTCCTCTTGTTATGAAGGCCAACATTCCATTGACTTTCTTCACTGCCTGCTGTACCTGCATGCTTCCTTTCAGTGACTGATGCACTAGGACACCCAGATCTCGTTATACGTCCCCTTTTCCTAACTTGACACCATTCAGATAATAATCTGCCTTCCTATTCTTATCACCAAAGTGGATAACCTCACACTTATCCACATTAAACTGCATCTACCATACATCCGCCCACTCACACAACTTGTCCAAGTCACCCTGCAACCTCAGCATCTTCCTCACAGTTCACACTACCACCCAGCTTTGTATCCTCTACAAATTCGCTAATGGTACTTTTAATCCCTTCATCCAAGTCATTAATGTATGTCGGACTATCCCTGTTCCAGGCATACACTGGCCCTATCCCTGAACTCTACCTCCGCTACATTGACAACTGCATTGGTGCTACCTCCTGCACCCATGCAGAACTCACTGACTTCATCAACTCCACTAATTTCCAGCCTGCACTCAAAATTCACTTGGACCATCTCTGACATCTTCTTACCGCTTCTAGATCTCACAGTCTCCATCACAGGAAACAGACTATTGACGGACATCTACTACAAACCTACTGACTCCCATAGCTATCTAGACTACACTTCTTCCCACCCTGCTTCCTGTAAAGACTCTATCCCCATCTCCCAATTCCTCCGTCTACGCCGCATCTGTGAGGTGTTCCTTACCAGGGCATCGGAGATGTCCTCATTCTTTAGGAAACTGAGGTTCCCCTCTTCCATTATAGATGAGGCTCTCACTAGGGTCTCCTTGATATCCCGCAGCTCCCTCTCCCCCCATTCGTAACAAGGACAGAGTCGCCCTTGTCCTCACCTTCCACCCCCATCAGCCGTCGCATACAGCATATAATCCTCCAAAATTTTCGGCAACTCCAACAGGATCCCACTACTGACCACATCTTCGCATCTCCACCCCTTTCTGCTTTCCACAGAGACCATTCTCTCTGAAACTCCCTGGCCAACTTGTCCCTTCCCACCCAAACCACTACCTCCCCAGGTACTTTCCCCTGCAACCTCTCCTTTTACCTCCCACCTTGACTCCATCCAAGGACCCAAATAGCCTTTCCAGGTGAGGCAGAGGTTCACTTGCACCTCCTCCAACCTCGTCTACTGTATCCGCTGTTTCAGGTGTCAACTTCTCTGCATCGGCGAGACCAAGCGCAGGCTCGGCGATCGTTTTGCTGAACGCCTCCGCTCAGTCCGTCTTATCCTACCTGATCTCCTGGTGGCTCAGCACTTCAACTCCCCCTCCCTTACCCAATCTGTCCTGGGCCTCCTCCATTGTCAGAGTGAGGCCCAGTGCAAATTGGAGGAACAGCACCGCATATTTCGCTTGGGAAGTTTACACCCCAGCGGTATGAACATTGTCTTCTCCAACTTCAGATAGCCCGTGCTTTTTCTCTCCATCCCCTCCCCCTTCCCAGTTCTCCCACTAGTCTTACTGTCTCCAACTACATTCTATCTTTGTCCTGCCCCCTCCCCTAACATCAGTCTGAAGAAGGGTCTAGACCCGAAACGTCACCCATTCCTTCTCTCCAGAGATGCTGCCTGACCTGCTGAGTTACTCCAGCATTTTATGTCTACCTTCGATTTAAACCAGCATCTGCAGTTCTTTCCAATATATGCTATTAATTCTCATTTTCTCATTCTCTGTCTCTCATGGTCTGACAATATGTTATTCTGATTCTGAGGGAGTATAGGCCCACTCTGCTTGGTCTCTCCTCAAAGAACATGTTCACTGTTGGTAAGACATTGAGCATCTGCAGTTCTTTCCTACACATAGATACAGGGAAGGTGTTTCCTTTGGGCTGGAGGCCAGTTTTTGAATTACGTAGCATTTTGAGCCTGAGGTGTGAAGCAATTTCAGTTGGGGCTGAACCTTTGTGATTTCCACCTTGGAGGACTCTGGAGGTTTAGTCATGGTGTTCGTTCAGATCAAACATCAGAAGATTTCTGGGTATTAGAGAATCGAAGGGTAAGACGACAGAGCTGTAAAATGACATGGGTAGATCAGCCATGATTTGATGCATGTAGGGCAGGCTCAGAGAGATGAGTGACCTTCTGTTTAACGCAGATGTATAGTGATACATTTTAGCAGGAAGAATCAAGAACTATCTTCAATGTAACATAAATGGGACTGTGGAGAAAATTGCAGCTTCCTTGGGAATGTAAAAACAATTTCTATACATTTTCAGTTCTTTGCCGGCCCGAAGTAAAAATGCAGAGGAGTCTTACTGGAATGGTACCAGCAATGAGACTTAAGAACCTAAATTCCTGAATGAATGAATGAATGAATATAACTTTATTGTCATTCAAAATGATGCACCAGACGAGTGCATATTTGAATGAAATTCCATTGCATCTGGCTCACAATGTAACACCAAATAATAAAAATTGACTAGAAAATAAATAAATAACTCGCACATAAAGTAATGGCAGCGGATTATTGCGAATTCAAAATTGTCTGATGGCTCGGGGGAAGAAGCTATTGCAGAACCTGGCTGTTCTGCTCCGTATGCTACAGTACCTTTGACCAGAGGGCAGCAGGGTGAACAGTCCATGATGGAGATGGGTGAGGTCTTTAATAATGTTTTTGGCCTTGGTCACGCAATGTCCTGGATGGAAAGAAGTGAAGTCCCGATGATTTTCTCAGTCGTCCTCGCCACTCTGCACAGACTTCCAGTCTGAGGCTTTTTATAGTTCCCAAACCAGACAGAGATGCAGTTGTCAGTATGCTCTCTATAGTGCCTCTGTAGAAAGTGGTGAGGATGGGATGGGGGAAGGTGTGCTCTTCTCATCCGGCGCAGAAGGTGCAACCGCTGCTGGGCTCTCTTGACTAGAGATGCAGTGTTTAAGGACCAGGTCAGGCTGTCTGTGATCTGCACCCCCAGGAACCTAGTGCTACTGACTACCTCCACAGTGATGTGGAGTGGTGTGTGCCTGCGCCGGTTTCTCCTGAAGTCAACCATGATCTCCTTTGTTTTGTCGACATTCAGGACCAGATTGCTCGTGTTGCACCAGTCCACCAGTTGTTTCACCTCCTCCCTGTAAGCCAGTTCATTGTCGTCCCGGATAAGGCCCACCACTGTTGTGTCATCCGCGAACTTCATGATGTGGTTTGTACTGAACCTGGCACAACAGTCGTGGGTCATCAGGGTAAACAGCAGTGGACTCCGGACACAGCCCTGAGGGGAACACCGCGGTGCTTAGAGAGATGATGTTGGAGATGTTGTTTCCAACTCACACAGACTGGGGTCTGTCAATGAGGAAGTCCAGTAGCCAGTTACACAAGGGGGTGCTAAGGCCCAATGGACCCAATTTGCTTACCAAGTGCTGAGGGATGATCGTGTTGAATGCTGAACTGAAGTCCAAGAACAGCATTTGCACATATGTGTTCTTCTCCTCCAGATGTGCCAGACTCAGGTGGAGTGCAGAGGATATGGCGTCCTCTGTGGAGCGGCTTGACGGATCCTTCCTGACTGAAGGATCAAAAGAACATGGGGAACTCTAGAACACATAAGCTTGATGTCAACAGTTGATAGATTTTTAGCTATTAAGCAAATGAGGGAATTTGTAGTGGAGGTAAAAAAATCAGCCTTGATTGCATCAAATGGCAAAACAGGCATGAAGGGCCAAATGGCCTTCTGCTATTACGTTAAGAGTCAGAGAATCATAAAACATGGCCCAACTCATCCATGCTGACCAAAATGCTCCATCCAAACCTTTCTTCTCCACGTATCTGTCCAAATGTCTTTTAAATGTGATTATTGTACCTGCCTCACATACTTCCACTGGTAGCTCATTCTATGTACCCACCTCCCTATGAGTGAAAAGGTTGCCCATCAGGTTATTTTTTCAATCTTTGCCCTCTCACCTTAAACTTATGTTCTCTGGTTTTCACAGCAGAACAGTTTGCCAGAGATTCAAAAAATGAAGACTTTTTGTAAAATTTGAAACTGACCGGTGACTCGGATGGAGGTGTGTGGTGGTTGGTCACCAGACGAATGGGATTTGAGGCAATTCCCAAAAGAATCGGAGAGACAATTAAAAATACAAAAAGTGTGTCACAATTTCCTATGATCTGATGTTGAAAGCAAATCCAATAGTTACATGGAATTGTATAAACACTACTGAAAATTTGCAGATTAATTGTAAATCTTTACCGGATGTTTGGTGCCAGGCTTCAAATACGTCATCTGATGGCCGAAGGGGAAATTTTTCACCCGGAGGTGAATGACGTCTCTTGCATCAATCTGTGATTCCATGCTGCGAAATTGATTGGTGTGTCCTGATGCATGTAACCCATGCACGTCTCCACACAGCCTTGATGTTTCGGCAAAATATGTCAGACGCTGATTTATATTACTTTTAAACTTGACTAAAGCTATTTAATTATTCATTGTGCTCCTCAAGGAAAAAGTGTTAAATACTCCAGTAAGCACCACGCCTCAAATGGCCGCCCCATAGGCTCCTTGCACTCCCTGATTCTGATTCAAATGTACCAGTTCTTGTTTAATAGTTATATTTTTTTTCTTCTGGTTCGCATATAATCCCCCTCCTCAATCATTGAGGTGGCGCATAACTGCATGACAGAATCAAGATATTTAAAAAATCAAAGGCTGGTTTAATTAATGTTCCTATTTTCTGCCTTCGGGCTTTTCAAGTAAATGTGCATCAGTGTGACGCAGCAAGCAGCAGCGGCTTTGACAGATTACTTAAATGTGTTTGTGGGTGGTGTCTCACCAGTCTCAATCGCCATTAGCCCAGTTAATTTGCCACCACCCTACACTTTGAATGAAGTGCATTATGTCATTTACATCCCCAGAAGAAAATAACTATTTTCAATTGATGCTGAAAAATGTGATACATGCATGCCTTTTTATGGCTAGACAGAATTGAACGTCTTTTGACAACCTACATTGACAATGTTAGAGCATTATGCGTACATTGTATTGCCAGAAATCAGAGATAATTCAGACGGAATTTCAGTTTTCCTGTATGTACCTATCTGAATTGCATTTCAGAATCCTAAATTGAAACTATTAACAAACTTTGCAAGATAAAGTCATAGAGTTATGCAGCACAGAAACAGGCCATTTGGTTCCCTGCTTCTGCTGACCATCATGCCTATCTGTACTAATCTACTTGTCTGCACTTAATCCCTTTGTGCCCCGCTCTTAAATGGTGTTACTGTTCCTGCCTCCTCCACCTCCTCTGGCAGCTCATTCCAGATATCAACTACCGTGTGCAAAATATTTACCCCTCGGATCACCTCCCTCCTACTTTCAAGTTCTGATTATTATCACGAGTACAGTAGGTACAGGTACAATGAAAGATTTTGTAGCGGTATCGCAGGTACATTGGCTGGGATAAGTCCACAAAAAATAAATATTTTTAAATGAAAATAAAATTCTAAAGAGAAGACTGCAAGAAACAAGACATTAGTGCAAAAACATAATTGAAAAAAAAACAAGTTCATAGTGCAAGAGGTGGTCTGTCGTGCTCTATTGTCGGGGTAAGGTTAGCGCAGTGCTGATTGGTTCAAGAACCTAACTTTTGTGGGAAAGTAGCTGCCCTAAACCTCGTGGTGTGGGATTTCAAGGTACTTGATGCTTCATCAAATGAAGGCATGCATGCCAAATGCCGATTTCACCATTCTGTCTAGCCTGTGTTGCCACAATCAGGAAACTATGTTTTTGTAGCCCTTGGTCTCTGAACACAACATTCCCCAGGGCTCTGCCAGTCACTGTGTATGTCCTAACCTGGTTTAAATTCTCGAAATGCATTTGTTCGCACTTATTTGAGTTAAATTCTATCTGTCATTCCCTTGCCCACTTTCTGTTCACTTTGAAGAAGAATATGAAGGCAATTTGTTACACATAATACTTACAAAACCAGTGGTTTTGTAACGTTGCAACAAAACGTCCTAACTGTTTATATTCTATGCCTTGACTCAAACATGCCACATAGCTTCTTCACCACCTTTCCACCTGCAGGGATACTTTCAGGGAACTGGACAGACCCCCTAGTTTCTCTGTCCAGCAGAATTCCTTAGCATACCACCATTATTGCATATCTTGCGTTTGAGGCAGCAGAAATTACGTAATGCCCTCCAGGAGCTGTAGCCAGTCCAATGTGCTGTTGTCAAGGGCCGTGAGGTCTACCCCGCCACCAGGGGGACGGAGGACAATGCAGTCGAAAATCATGTGCTGCGCTGTTTGCTGGTCTGCTCCACACACGCAGGCTGCTGATGAATGCATCCCCCAACGATGCATGTTGGCGATGAACCGGCCGACCCCTGTGCGGAGCCGGTTCAGGGCGACCCACTCTTTGCGGGGCTGTGGTGTTCGGTGCAACAGTGAATTGAGGAGGTCGCGATGTCTGTTCCCAGCTGGTTCTCCACGCTCCTAGTATGTTGAAACCGGAGCCACAGAGGGTCGCTGCATGACGGGAGAAAGGGTGACGAGATGACAGGCGTTGAGTTCCCAGTTGCTGTGAGTCCTGGGCGAGGTGGTGCAAAGGATGTTTGACGTCCAATGGGGCCTTGCAGCTTCAAGGTGTTGCTTGTAGGTCAGCTGCCGATCTAGTTTCACCCTGAGATATGTAGGAAATGGGTTGTAGGGTAGGGGTGACCCATCGAGGGTGACGGTTAGCTGGCGTTGAGCTGCCTTGTTGTTCAGGTGAAAGGCCGTTGTGGTGGTTTTTGCCATACTCAGTTTTAGTCTCCAGGTCTTAAGGTAGCCCGCGACAAGTTCCATATGCGCCGAGAACCCATCCTCAACATTTGACCAACTCTTGTCCGAGTGCAGTAGGGCCAAGTCATCTGCGTATCCATACTGGCGTGAGGTCGTGCGTGGCAGATCGCTGATATAGACATTGAAGAGCATGGGGGCCAGTACCGAGCCTTCGGGGACTCCGATTCTTAGGCGTCGCAGTCGGCTAGATTGTCCATCGCTGGTCTTGAGTACAAAACTGCGGTTGGTAACGAACCGCACTAAATGACAGTCAGGGATGGTTCAGAGGAGGTTGAAGATCAAGCCCTGGTGCCACAGTGATAAGCGGCAGTGAGGTCCACCAGTGTGATGCCCGCCTTGTGACTCTTTTCGAAACTGTCTTCGATGTCAATGGTCAGCTTGACTATTTGGTGGGTGGTGCAGCGTCCACGCCGAAATCCGGCTTGTTCAGCGGGTAGTTGAGGGTCAAGGATTGGATCGAGCCGGGCCAGGAGAAGCCGTTCGAGGAGCTTGTACGGGACACAGAGGAGTGAGATGGGCCGATAGTTCCTTGGGTCATCCGCAGGCTTGTTTGTTTTTGGTAGCGCAATGACGGTGGCTTTCCGCCAGATCTTCGGAATGGACTGACCAATGAGGCAAGAGGAGTAAAACTCACGGAACCAGGCCAGGCATTTAGGATCGCAGTGTTTCAGGAATTCTGGGGGGATGTTATCAGGACCCTGAGCTTTTTCACATTTCAGTTGAGAGATGACAGTAGAAAATTCTGCAGAGGAAAAGAGTGCTAACAGGAGGCCATCAGCGCCTGGAGCTTTCCAAAGATTAGTGGATTCCTGTTTGACAGAACGAGTATGGTTCTTGTGCACGTCTGGAGTGGCCATTGGCCAGGAACTGGTGGGCGATGGAGTTGGCCGTGACAGGACAATGCTTTGGGCGGGTACTTCGACCGATCAGGCGATTGAAGGTCTTCCACGCCACCCTACTGGAGTGTGTGAAGTCGATTCCTTGGACTGTCTCTTCCCACCGCTCTCTACGCTTCTTGTCAAGGCAGTTTGTCAGTTCCGCAGCCTTGGAGGCAGCCTCTTCGCCAGGTTCAGCGTACAGGAATGCGTCGTAGCATGCGTTGCACTCTCCATCCCATGTGGGGATGTACCGGCGATGATAGCCGAGAGGAATGGAACTCTTTGCTGCCCTGATGAGTTTGCAGAGGGCTGAGTAGGCATTGTCCAGGTTGGTGGGGGTGTGAATGCTATCGATCCAGAGGTCCATCAGACTTGTGAACTGGTCCCACCTGGCCTTGCGAAAATTCCACCTCTTCGCAGGTTTAGTTGAGACCGGCTCGATGGGGTTGTCCGGGATAATCAAAGATGGACGATGTTGTGATTTCGGGAAGTGATCCAGGGTGAAATGGTGCTCAGGGCTCATGTTGTCGACCTCCTCGTGGTGAGCCCTGTCAACTGACCCCAGTGAGGTGAACGACAACAAACAGAGACAGCAGAAGCCGAAAAAACAGCTTGCAGCCCAAATGCAACCTCAGTCGCTGCAGCTTGGCGTCAACCCGGAGCATGCGCCCTTCTTAGGGCGGGCACCTACGGATGTCGAACCGGATGACATCACCCTGCTGCAGCTGAATGCGGAAGGCCTTACCAAGGCAAAGACCCCCATCATTGAACATCTGCTACAGACCCACAAAGTCGCTGCAATCCTGCTCCAAGAGACTCACAAAAGTGACAACTCCCACCTGAAGATCCTTGGTTATACCCTGGCTGCCTACACTGAGAGCGACACCCACGGGATTGCCACTTTTGTAAGGAACACAGCAAAATGGAAAGCGATTGCAACGTCCCCTCCTGACTCCGACGTGGAATGGGCGGCAACGCAAGTCGAAGGTGTCACTGTCATCAATGTATACAAGCCACCTTCTACCAGGCTTCACAAAGACTCCATCCCCGCCTTTGGTTCGCCCTGCATGTACGCTGGAGACTTTAATTGCCACAGCACCACCTGGGGCTACCGTTCAACTAACCCAGATGGCACTGCCACTGGCGTTCAACTCCTGTACGACCCAAAACAACCGGACAGCTTCCGCTCTGCCAGGTGGAACACCACTACCAACCCTGACTTGGGTTTTGCAAACCTAAATGGACCATCCCCACACCGTATCACCCTGGATTATTGCATATGTCTGACATGTACTGAACTTCCAAAATGTAGCATCTAACACTGGACAGATATATGGATAGTAAAGGTCAATGGGCTCTATCCTAAGGGATATGGGCCAAATGCAAGCAAATGGGAGTAGCCCGGAATACTAACTTGGTCGGCATGGACTCGTGGGTTGAAGGTTCTGTATCTCTGAACTAAACATAGAAATAGGCACTGGCCCATTGATCACCCAGTTCACACTACTTCTACATTATCCCACTTTCTCATCCACTTCCTAAACATCAAGTGCAATTTACAGCAGCCATTTAACGTACAAACCTGCACGTCTATGGGAAATAGGTAGAAGCCAGAGCACCAGGAGGAAACCGCCATGGTCATAAAGAGAACATGCAATCTCCACACAGACGACATCCAAAGTCAGGTTTGAACAGGGGTATCTAGCGCTGTAAGGCAGCAGCTCTACTAGCTGTGCCATTGTGTCGTATTGAATAGCTCTGACGTGTTGGGATTAAATTCCATCAGCCTTTTTGTAACCATCTTTCCATCTGATCTATGTTTTGCTGTATCATTAGGCAACCTTCCAAGCTATTAGCAATACCACCCGCTTTGCGGCATCGACAAATTTCCATCCATGTCGTTAATATATATCTCAGAGAATAATGGTCGCAACACCAATCCCTGCAGTACTCGACTAGTCATAGATATTTAATCAGAAAAACATCTTTCCATTGTCGCACCTGCCTCCTATCACCAGGCCAATATTGGATACAATTAGCCAGCCTACCTTGGATCCCATGTGCACCAACCTTCTAGACTAGGTTACCGTGCAGCCACTTCTTAGCCCCTCCTCCCTCATCTCTTTGTAATGGCTATCTTCCTTTTACACTCTCAATCCTAATGCATGGTCTCATTCTGAAACAGTAATCATCCCACCCTCCACAGATGCTGCTTGACCCACTGAGTTCCACCAGCAGTTTTTTTTCCCTGCAATATCTGTAGTTTCCTCTCTCTCCCATAATTAAGTATTGGTGAGCATATGATCAAGTTATTACTGTGTTTGAACTATAACCTATGATAGTGAATCTGTTGCTTCACAGGCTGCTAATTAGGAGCTCCTGAAAATATCATTTATAATTGTGTGAATGTGACTTAAATTTGCAGAATGTTATAGTTGAGTGTGAAGAAAGAATCAGTAGTGGCATAGTTGCTTACTTTGAGTATAGCAACGGTTATTGTGGTAAAATGTGAAATTGGTCTTGTTAAATCTGCTTAATTCAGAATTGTACCGAATAAAGTTACAGCCCCAAAAACACTAATTGATTCTATAAGATCCTTCAGGGCAGGGTTCTGTTGCCAATTCTGATTCCAGTATGTGGTATGTAACTAATTCTACATGCCTACTGAATACTTAACAAGTTTTCCATGTGTGCGCATAATCATGGTCGTACAACTGTGCATTTGACCCAACCTGTTTACGCCAACCAAGGGGTATCCTTATGTATTCATCCCATTCCCCAGCATTTGATATGAGGAATTTCATTTGCCATACAGTTATATACCAATAAAAAGTAACAGAACACACAAAATACACTTTAACATGAACATCCACCACAGTGACTCCTCCGCATTCCTCACTGATGGAAGGCGAAACAAAATTTACCAGCTCATCTAAAGACTTCATAAATGCTGTCAGTGACCCAGTTTAAATCACTCTCTTAGGCAGTGTATTCAAGGTACTGAGCACTGGGTGAAGAAGTTCCTCCTTGCATCATTGTCTGCAATGGCTGCCTTGTGCTCCGGTTGCAAGCCTTTTCAATTCCTAGCACTGATCCATACAAGACACCATTAGTTAATGGCATCCAAATGTAGGGGAATCAAGAACTATAGGGCATAGGCTTGTGAGAGGGGAAAAAATTAATAAGAACATAAGGGGTAACATTTACACACAGAGGTGGTGGGTATATGGAACGCTGCCAGAGGAAGTAGTTGAGGTAGGTACAATTACATTTAATAGTCATTTGGACAAGTGCATGAATAAGAAGTATAGGCCAAATGCAGGTAAATGGGGCAGTTAGATGGGCATCTTGGTTGGCACGGATGAAGGGCATTTTTTTAGTTTGTATGACTGACTCTAACTGTAGCTCATGTACTGCTCATGTATTTCCATGCACACAGTTTTTTAAGTAATATAACTGGTCTTGCTTTCATAGCAATCATTTATCCTCTGTATCTTTCAATCTTTCACGGTATCATACTCCCCCTCTCAGATGCTTTCTCTCAGGATGGATAAGATTCTCTTATCTCTCATGCAAGGGGCTGGGCCGTAGTTTTGCTATGGCTAACTAAATTATCCTAACTTCCCAAGTTAATCTTTTAGCCTAACCTTTTACACTTTGTATCCTTATGTTTTTTGCTCTCTTTTTTAATGCTGTGAGTCTGTTCTGTCCTCATGAATTCGGATTGATTTGAAGAATAATGAATGTTTCGTTCTTAGGATTTTTTTCTCTTCATCTAAATTAAACTGCATTCTATTGTGTTTCATTATTACTATATCTGAAATTTTGCATTTGTAAGATCATGCATAGACTTTGCCATATAACATCAGCCAAATCTTGGCTGTACTCCATTGAATACATTTAGGTCATAGACATTCAAGGGAATCTATTTTTCTACTCCCAAGTAACTTGATGCAGGTGTTCCCAAGTAAAGCCTTTGGCCATGATTAGGCATGCACTTAGTGATATTTCTATTGTGCTGCAGAAACACTGGCATTTCCCAAATATTTAACTATGGATTATACTTATAGATCTTTCAGTGAACCCAAATCAACTATGATTTTTTAAATCTTCCATGTGGGCTCTTGCCCAACATATCAAATCTTCCAGTTTGTACAATTGTATTTAATTTTAACATTGGCACAGCCAGTAGACTCTTGTCTTTCAGTTCAGAAACATCATTCCAAGTGGAATTTCCAGAAGTATATATACTTGTTTGTTGCTCCATCGCCACAGCTAAATGTGTGGTGTAAGCATTTGATCCCCAACTTGGGCAAGTTTCCAATGTTTCTTAACAAATCAAAGACCAAAGCCAATATGTTATGCCCAAGTTATATCTTCCTTCCTTTCATCAGCATCAAGTCAAAGACCAGCTCTGGTTAAATCAATGTAAACATGTATGCTAGGACCAGCAAAAAAATTAGCTGCCACCCTTGTGGAATTCCTAAACTGAACTATATGTGTGATTAAAAATAGAAACAATACTATAACCAACAAATCTTACATTCTGCAACCCATTTTGTTTATTTATATATAAATTATTTTGTAATTGGGTACACCTATTTATGCATTTTGGTGAAATCAGGACAAATTTATTGCTGCTGCTGCTGCTGCTGCTTCTAAAACTAATTGAAGACTGCAGGTATCTCAGAATCCAGCACAACAAATAGTGTACGGTGGTCCATGAGGAGGGCAAAGGAGAGTGCAGAAAGGCAGCAAATGAGAGGCATAACTCTGATTTACATGGGTAAATGATGAGATATGTGTTAAACTGAGCCTTGTGGCCCAGTGAAATTCAGACTTATTCCTGGGTCATGCTGAATTAGCTTAATTGAGGAGAATTGTTGGAAAGTGTATGCCCATTGCTACGTAACACTCTCAGAAATGGTAGATTCCATATTTGGGGAAATATGATATTGCAATATTAATTATTTTTTTAAAAATTACAGATGATGGAAATTTGTAATAAAAACAGTATTGCAAAATCTCAGCAGGCCAGGCAGCATCTAGAGAAAGAGGAAAAAATAAACATTTCAATTTTGGGACTCTTCCTCAGAACTTTAAAGTGTCCAATATCTGAAATGTCCTTTAAGTGTCCAGAGGTAGTAAAGCATTAAAACCATGATCTGGCTATTATGCTTTCTAGCCGACAAGTAGAAGCACCCAAGAAAGAAGCTGTTGCGACGACTGCAGTGAAGCGGGCGGATGAATGGAAAGACCCCTGGCGCCGATCCAAGTCACCCAAAAAAAGGCCAGTTTCAACAGCATCACCAGGGCGTGGGCGTAAGCGACGGAGAACATCAGGCTCATCTGTTTCAGTGTCGGGCTCGTCGAGGTACACTGCATCTTGGAATCAACCACACAACAAACTACTGTTCATTGTGCTTTTACTATTCTAAGCCAAGGCCTCATCATTGGCCAATGGGAGTGTCCACATTTCATGGCTCATTCCCCAGGAAATGCTCAGTGTTTTAGTTGCTGTGGACTTGAGGGAATGCTGGCCTCATTCCCTTTTGGTTATAGAGAGAAGTCAATTGCTCAGTTTCTAATGAAACTGTAGCTTCCTCCTTCCTGTACATCTAGACTTTAAGGTCAGTCTAAGGTTAGCTTCTTACTTTCCCTAGAGCCAAAATCCTTTCTCCTTTATGGGCTGAGCAATTATGAAAGGCACAGATAGAGTAGATAGTCAGAATTGATTTCCTAGAATGGAAATGTCAAAGACTGGAGGGCATAGTTTTAAGATCTGAGTGACAAGTTTAAAGGAAACTAGACGACCCGTGGACCCGTTGGGTCCAAACCTCAACCCGGGGACAGGGCCTGAGAGAGCGGACAACCCGGGAGGGGGTGGGGGGGAGAGAGGGGTGCTGAGAGCGGTGTGAGCTTGGTGACCTGAAGAGAGAGAGAGAGAGGGGGAACGAGAGAAAGACGACGAACACGGTGACCCGGGGAGAGAAGCGTCAAGGCCAGGGTGAGCCCGGTAACCCGAGCAGAGAGAAAGACCCCGAATGCAACATAAGCCCAGTGTCCTGAGGAGGGAGAGAGAGGTGCCGAGGGTGGTGTGAACCCGGTGTCCTGAGGAGAGGGAAAGCTGCCGAGAACAAGGCAAGCCCGCTGTCCCGAGGAGAACGAGAGAGAGGGCACCGAGGGCAGGGTGAACCCAGTGACATGAGGAGAGAGACGCTAAGCGCCAGGAGAAACAGCAAGAGGGGAGAAGGGGCATCAGGAGAGAGGGCATCGCAGACTGGGTGAACCCGGTGACCTGAAAGAGGGCACCGAGAACAAGGTAAACCCAGTGACCTGAGGAGAGAGGTGTTGAGGGAAAATGAAGCCCCTGGTGACCTGAGGAGAGAGTGGGGCGTCAAGGAAGGGTGAGCCCGGTGACCTGTGGATGGAGGGAGGTGACGACCCGTTTCCTGCCAGGCAGGGGGTGGGCGAGGGGCAAGAGGAAAGGGGAGAAGGAGAAACTCACCCCGACCCCAGGTGGCCATCGCGGCAGCTAGCAGCAGAAGAGCGGCCGGCGGCCATCTTCTTTGACCCTCTGCCGCCGTGCTGCACCACGGGAGGAAGGTCAGGCGCGGGGCACGCCAGTCTTCCCGGCGCTGCTGCGCGGGGGGAGCGCATTTATTAAAGTTTATTAAGTTAATTATTTTTAAAATGTAACGAAACTTGATCAATGCACACCGCAGGCAAATGGTGAGTAATATAATATTATATTACTAAAACTCTCATACTAGACCAAGTGGACCCGTTGGGTCCAAACCTCTCCTGCAGTGGTGCAGCACTCCCTCCTCCCCTTCACCCCTCCCCCCATCACCGACCCCCTATCCATCCCCCCAACCCCTCACCCCCTCCACCCTCTCCCTCCCTCACTCCCCCCCACATCCCATCCCCTCCCTCTCCTGCATTGGTGCAGCACCCCCTCCTCCCGTTCACCCCATCCCCTGACCCCCCTCCCCGTCCCCTCCCAAACCCCCCCTCCCCTACACCCCTCTCTCCCTCCCTCCCCCTCACTATTATCCCCTTCACCCCTCCCCCTCCTCTCTCCCTACCCCATCCCCTCCCTACCCCCTCCCCTTCACCCGTCCCTCACCCCAGCCGTTGCCGGGCGGAGTGCCCCCGTGGTCGTGTGCCGGCAAGGGGGAGAGGTGCAACGCAGTGACGTCGCCCCCTTTTCTCCTGGGGGGCCGATGCGTCTCCTGCAGCTCGGCTGCAATCTGCGGCTGGGAACAGGGGGACGGCATGGACCCGTTGCCGGGCGGGGAGCGTCTCCCGGGGCCGTGGGTGGGCGAGAGTGGACAGGGAGAAGGCACTGACCTCGGCGGCATTTCTCCTGCTGCGAGCGGTGGGCGATGTCCATCTTGTTGGACCCTCTGCCAGAGCCTCTGCGGCGCGCTGCAGTATGGGAGGAAGGTCACGCGGAAATCAGTTTAAAAGGAATTTTTTTAACTTTAAAATCTTTCTAGCTTTAAAAATGTAGCTTCAATTTGAATGAGAGTTGTTTCAAACGGTGCCCAGGATAATGGTGAGTAAGGTGGGCCAAACATTGTGGTGCTATGGTGTACCGTTTTGGCTGTGCGGAATCACAAAGTTATGGTACACACATACACACAAACAAACCGAGAGTTTTAGTAATATTTATTATATATACTAGACCAAGTGGACCCGTTGGGCCCATTCCTCGTAGAGGGGGGACAGGGACGGGGAGAGGGTGTGACTGAGTGAGCCATGGACCAAAAGCTTCTCCTGTATTGGTGTAGCACCCTCAACCGCCCCACTCAATCCCCCTTATTCCCCGCACTGACCCACTCCATCCCCCCTACGCACCCCCATTTGCCCCTCACCTGCCCCCACCCCCACTTGCCCCTCCCATGCCACTCCCCCCAGCCCTGCCTCCACCCCCATTCCCCCCTCCCCACCCCTATTCCCCCTCCCCCACTCTCCATGCCAGCATCCCACTCTCCCCCCCACCCCACTCTCCCCCACCTCAATCTTCCCTCTCCCCCACTATTCCCTCCTCCCCACCCCACCCTGCCCTCCTCCACAGCCCCACTCTCCCCTCCACCCGCACTCTCTCCTCCCCCACTCTCTCCTCCCCTCCCCCCCCTTTGTCCCCTACTCCTCTCCCACTCCCTGCCGTTCACTCCCCTCTTCCCGATCCCCTCTCCCCTGACCCCCACTGTCTCCCTTCCCCCCCACCCCCACACTCTCTTCTACACCCACCACCACCCCCACTCCCGCTGTCCTCCTTCCCACCCCTCCTCCTCCCCACTTCACTCCTCCCCACCCCTCCTCCTCCCCACTTCACTCCTCCCCACCCCCACTCTTCCCTCCTCCCCACCCCATCCTGCCCTCCTCCCCAGTCCTCCCACCCCCACTCTCTCCCCCACCCACCCCCTCCCCCCACTCTCTCCTCCCCACCCTCACTCTCCCGATCCCCCCTCTCTCCTCCCCCCACTCTCTCCTCCCCCCACTCTCTCCTTCCCCCACTCTTTCCTCCCCCACTCTTTCCTCCCCCACTCTTTCCTCCCCCACTCTCTTCTCCCCCACTCTCTCCACCCCCCTCCTACCCCCACCCTCCACCCACTCGGCCCCCATGCCCACTCCCCTCCTTGGACCCGTTGGCGGCGAAAGCCACTTACCGATCATGCAGAGAGGAGGAGGGAGCGCCGGACTACTCGAGGCGGGCAGCGCGTCGGCGGCCTGGCCGAGCTGTGACTACTCGAGGCGGGCAGCGCGTCGGAGGGGCTGGCTGAGCTTGGACTACTCGAGGGTGGCGGCTGTGGCCTGGCGGAGCTGGGACTACTTGAGGCGGGCGGCGGCTTGTAGAGGAGAGGGGAGAGGGAGCCTCTGATTCCAGGCTGACGACCCCGCTAACGGCGTCCATCTTGTTTGGGCGAGTGAGGAGAGAGGTCATGCGTGCCCCACTGCGACGTCATACGCAGAGCACTTTGAAAATTTTGTTTCAAAATGATTTTTTTTAACTTTAAAATCTCTCTAACTGAAAAAGTATAAGACCAATTTAAATAAAACTTGTTACAAACAGTTGTTACAAACAGTCGCCAGGACAGTGGTGATTAAGGTGGTGCAATGTGGGGCAATGGCAATGGTCTGCACTTGTCCACAACCAAATCTCAAAATTTCAGAGAGATATATATACATACAAATATATAAATATGCAAGATCTGAGTTTTAGTGATATACTAGCGAAGAGAATGGGCCCATTCCCACACCGTTTTTGCCGAAATCAGCCGAAATAACTGAGAGAAAAAAAGTCTTGACTTTTAAACCTCTGTAACTTAAAACATAAACGACCGAATTAAATAAAAAAATCATTTTCGGCAAGCGTCCAACGGTGTGATTAGGCGGTGCAAAAATTGTGGCGCTACGGTTGACCGTTTTGCCGTAATCAGCCGAATCAGTGAAATATATATACAAGTGAGGAGATGCCGCGCATGCGTACTGAGCACAACCGCACCACAGCGCCCCCATAAAAACCTTCAATAAATCAGGGGGGGCAGCACTTTAAAACCTCTGTAACTTAAAAAATATGCGACCGAATTAAATTAAAAAACCATTTTCCAGCAGCTGTCCGCGCGGTGATTAAGGCGGCGCAAAAATCGTGGTGCTACGGTTTACCGTTTTGCCGTAATCAGCGAAATCACAGATATATACATATATATTAATTCACAAGATCTGACTTTTAATAAGATAGATGATGATATATAGATATAGATAGATATAGATATATACTAGACCAAGTGGACCCGTTGGGTGCAAACCTCTCCTGCATTGGTGCAGCATCCCCTCTTCTACCCCCCCCTCCACCACTCCGGTTCCTCCCCACCCCATCCCTGGCCCAAACGTGGACCCGTTGACGGGCAGGGAATGCCCCCATGGCCGTTGGGGACAGGGAAACGGCACTGACCTCGGCCCCGTTTCTTCTGTGGGCCGAGCGTGAAGCCGAAGCGTTTCCTGCAGCTCGGCTGCGATCGGCTTGGACGGCCATCTTGTGGATCCTCTGCCGAGCGCTGCACCACGGGAGGAAGGTCAGGTGCGGGGCACGCCGGGACGGGTGGCGGTCCTCCCACTTGTCCTCGGGGGGGGGCTTTTATTAAAGTTTATTAGGTAATTTGTTTTTTTAAAGTAACAAAAGTGGGTTTATTCAGACCACGGGGGAATGGTGAGTAGGGTGGCCCTATTGTCACACTGTACTGTACCGTTTTGGCTGTGTAGAGGGCATGGTACACACATAAACATATACACACGACCAAACCGAGAGTTTTAGTAATATAATAATAATAGATACAGATGTTGGGGGGCAACTGTTTACACAGAGTGGTGGGTAGGGTTGCCAACTGTGCCGTATTAGCCGGGACATCCCGTATTTTGGGCTAAATTGGTGTGTCCTGTACGGGACCGCCCTTGTCCCATATTAGGCCTGGGGGGTCGCTGTGGGCCCGGACACTGTAGGAAAAAAACAGCAGATGTTGGTTAAAATCGAAGGTAGACACAAAATGCTGGAGTAACTCAGCAGGACGGGCAGCATCTCGGGAGAGATGGAATGGGCGACGTTTCGGGTCGAGACCCTTCAGACTGAAGATTTTTTTTTTGAACTAAAATACTTTATTTCTGAGTGTTGTTTTGCACAAGCCAACCTGACCCTTCCTTCCCCACCCTCTCCCCAGCCCCAAGACAGTCCCGACTGAGATTAAACGCCCCCTGTAACGCACGGCTCAGTTTGGGCACGGTGATCTGCGGACGCGTCTCGGTCCTGTGAGGGCCGCTCTGTCCCACTGGCCGCTCCACACTCCGTCCCGGCTCAGTGAGGTTTCCGGTCCGGGCTCCGGTTGCTCCTGTGGCCACTCCACCTTTTGCTCCTATGGGGCCCTCTGACGAAGTCCCAGTCCAAGCTGATGGGCTGCCTGGCCAGCTCCGACCCGTTCAAACCCTCCACGGCCGCCTGCGCCTCCTGTAGCCTAGGTCTCGTACTCCACCAGAGCGTAGCCCTTGATGTAGCCGGTGCGCTGGTCCAGGTTGAGCTGCAGGTTCTTGATCTCACCGTACTCGGCAAACTTGTCGTGGATGTCCTCCTCGGTGGCTTCCTCATGGACCCCGGTCACAAACAGGATCCACCCCTCCACCGAGCATTGAGGGCCTGGCTCGTCGCTATCATGTTCCACGGAGTCGTGGTCTTCTCGCAGCCTGGATCAAGCACCTTCCTCTGAGCCAAATCCTTGCCCCTTCCTCTTCGCCTTCTTTAGTTTGTGGATACTCTCGTCCCCCTCGTCGTCCATGGCGAAGTCCTCGCCGCCCGCCTCATGGAGGTGCAGCAGAGGATGGGTGACGTTTCGGGTCGAGACCCTTCTTCAGACTGAGGAAGGCTGTCAACCTGAAACGTCACCCATTCCTACTCTCCCGGGATGCTGCCTGACCCGCTGAGTTACTCCAGCATTTTGTGTCCACCTGTGGACTTTGTAGGCCCGGAGGCCCCAGTGCCACATAATGGAGATTGCGTAGCAGCTTGCCTCCCGGCCTGGGCGGCCGCCATTAGTGGAGCGGGAGCACGTGACCGTTGGCTGGGTGAGGTTACGTGTGGCGTGGGGTGGTGACGTCACCTTCTCCCGTATTTGGGAGTGCTGTGGTTGGCAACCCTAGTGGTGAGTATCTAGAATGCGCAACCAGGGGTCGTAGTGGTGGCAGATACAAAGGAGGCATTTAAGAGGCTTTTAGATAAGCACATGGATATGGAGCGATTTGTGCAGGCAGCAGATATTACTTTAACTTGATATCATGTTCCGCACAGATATTTTGGGCTGGAGGAGAGCCTGTAATATTCTGTGTCCGAGAACAGACAATAAATTATTTGACTGAATTCTTTGATGCATTTGCATTTTATGAAGCCAACTTCACTTTTTGCTCTGAGATCATTGGATGTGCGTCATGTTTATTACATTACAGATGTTTTCATATTAGTATATGTATACGAGGTTTTGAGGCACGTTGCCGTCTGCAATTTATTATATTTCACTGAGTTATGACCTCTTGCGTTCAACATTGTTTTTTTTGGGTTTTTTCAGGTCTTCGTCTCGTTCTTCTTCCTATTCAGGATCTGGGTCTTCCAGGTCACGGTCAAGATCACATTCAAGATCATCTTCTTACAGCTCGTATTCCAGCCATTCCTCCAGGCACAGCTCTTATTCTGGCAGTAGATCAAGGTGGGAATAAGTTAAAATCTTGAGCAGTATTTTCTGGTATCCTTTGATTGGTCCAGTTCAATAGATTTTTAAAATTCTCTTTTCATCCTCTTCTAAGCACCAGGAAGGCAAAAAAAAGGGCATTAAATAACTCTAACAGATAGATTTAGGAGAATTCAAAGAGATTTTATAATTATATGAATAGGAAAGGAGATACAGGTCAAACACAGACAAATGGAACTAAATTAGATGGGGCATCTTGGTAGATGTGGTCAAATTGGGCCGAATGACTCTATGCTTTATATATTCCGATAAAGGGAAAAAGGGCAACTACAGAGAGAAAATAGAGCCCCTCTGAAACCAAAAGTGACTAGCTATAAGGAGCCTCAAGATGATTGATCCTCAATGAATATTTTTGTTTTTACCATGGAGAAAAACATGAAGACTAAGGAATATAGGAAAGTTAATAGCGATGCAATGAGGATACTTCGCATTACATGTGCTGGATGTCCAAATACCTATGAAGGCAAATAAACCTTTGGGGCCTGATGAAGTCAATGAACCTGATCAAAGGGCGGCACAGTGGCGCAGCGATAGAGTTGCCGATAGACTCAGGTCCGATCTTAACTCTGTACGGAGTTTGTACGTTCTCCCTGTGCCCGCGTGGGTTTTCTCCAGATGCTCTGGTTTTTCCCACATTCCAAAGACGTCCAGGCTTGTACATTAATTAGCTTCTGTTAATTGTAAATTGTTCCCTAGTGTGTAGGATAGTACTAATGTACAGGATTATTGCTGGCCAGCACAGACTTAGTGGGCAGAAGGGCCTGTTTCCACCCTGTATCTCTAAACTCTAAAGTTTAACGTATATCCAACTGGGAAGCTAGAGAAGAAATTGAGGGAACTCTGACTGAGATATATAAATTATTGTTAAACGCAGGTGAGGTGTCAGAAGGTTGGAGGGTGGCTAATGTTGAGCCTCTATTTAAGAAGAGCTGCAAAGAAAAATCTGGGAACTAAAATAGTGAGCACAACATCTGTGGTAGAAAGGTTGCTGGATAGGATTCTGAGGTACAAGATGTATATGCAGTATAAGAAAATAACTGCAGATGCAAGTCTGAAGAAGGGTCTCGACCCGAAACGTCACCCATTCCTTCTCTCCCGAGATGCTGCCTGACCTGCTGAGTTACTCCAGCATTTTGTGAATAAATCAAGATGTATATGCATTTGTAAAGACTGGTTGATACGGATAGTCAACATGGTTTTATGCATGGGGGATTGTGACCTTTGATAAGGCTCTGCATGGAAGGTGCCTGGAATGTCCTGCATGGAATCCAGGGAGAGCTAGCTATCTGAATTCAGAATTGCCTTATTGCAGAAGCACAGGGTGGTGGTGCAAAATTATTCTTTCAACTGAAACCCTTGACTAGTGGTGTGCCACAGGGATCAGTGGTGGGGCCATTGCTGTTTGTCATCTATATCAATGATTTGGACAAGAATGTACTTGGCATAATTAGTTAGTTTGCAGATGACACTAAAATATGTGATATTGTCGACAATGAAGATGGTAATCAAGAATGATAGCGGGATCTTGATCAGCTAGGCAATTGGGCTGAAGAATGGCAAATGGAATTTAATTCAGCGGAGTTTAAGGTGATGCACTTTGGAAAGTCAAACCTGGGCAGGCCCTGAGGACTGTTGTAGGGCAGAGGGATCAAAGATGTGTAAGAAAGAACTGCAGATGCTGGTTTAACTGTATGTGTAAGAAAGAACTGCAGATGCTGGTTTAAACCGAAGTTAAACAGAAAAAGCTGGAGTAACTCAGCGGGATAGGCAGCACCTCTTGAGAGAAGGAATGGGTGGTGTTTCAGGTGGAGAAGAATGGTCTCGATCTAAAACGTCATCCATTCCATCTCTACAGAAATGCTGCCTGTCCAGCTGAGTTACTCCAGCTTTTTGTGTATATCAAAGAATACAAGTACTTAGCTTACTGAAAGTGACATCATAGTTAGATAGGGTAGTGAAAAAGGCTTTTCGCACACTGGCCTTTGTCAGTCAGGGAATTGAGTATCGCAGTTGAGACGTTAGCACAAGGCACTGATGAGGTCGTACTTGGAGTATTGTGTGATGTAATTGGACTTTGCATGGACCAATTTTACTGATAACCAAATGTCATATTTGGTAAATTATTTTGTGAGCAGCTTTTGTCTTGGGTGCTGTGAGAAGTGTGTAAATTCCCACATCTCGGCTAATTCTGCACATTGTATTCAGTTTTGGTCACCCTTCTATAGGAAAGATGGCCTTAAGTTGGAAAGAGTGCAGAGAAGGTAGACACAAAATGCTGGAGTAACTCAGCAGGACAGGCAGCATCTCTGGGGGGAAGAAATGGGTGATGTTTCGGGTCGAGACCACGGGACTCAAACCGAAACGTCACCCATTCCTTCTCTCCAGAGATGCTGCCTGTCCCGCTGAGTTACTCCAGCATTTTGTGTCTACCTTCGATTTAAAGCAGCATCTGCAGTTCTTTCCTGCACAAGAGTGCAGAGAAGATTTACAAGGATGTTGCCTGGACTCGATGATCTGAGCTACATGGAGAGGTTTAACAGGCGAGGTCTTTGTTCCTTGGAGCACAGGAGACTGAAGGATAATCTTATAGAGCTGTATAAAATCAAGAGGGCCATGCAGTCTTTTTTTCAAAGTAGGGGAATCAAGAAATATGTGCAATGGTTTAACCTGAGCAGCAGCATTTCCACACAGAGGATGCTGGGTATATGGAATGTGCTGCCAGTGGAAATAGTTGAGGCAGGTGCAGTAACAACATTTTTTTAAAAATTGGACAGGATAGGAAAGATTTAGAGGGATGTGAGCCAACATGGACAAATGGGACTGGCGTAGATGAAGCATCTTGGTCAGTATGGGTGAGTTGGGTCTGTTTCCATGCTGTATAGCTCTCATCACCCCTCATCCCCAAATTTATTTTAATGTACTAAGTTTATTTTAGGGGGGAATTATGAAGAAAAATGAGACATAGTGCAAGCATCCAGTCTTCAGGGAACTATTTTGCCAATGACATTGAGACCAGTGGTCACTGCAATGATACCTATCTGGCAGATTCCTCTTCCAGTATCAGGCTGATATAGTTTTATGTGTAGGAAGGAACTGCAGGTGCTGGATTAAATCGAAGATAGATAATCTTTTTATATTTTTACATTGACCAAGAATTTCATTGTAGATAAATGGGAGTATCCCCCCCCCCCCCATTTGGAAGCCAATTTTAATTCTGGGTTTGAGTGTGGCAATTAAGTTATTTCCCATGCAATGAAACTTATTCAAATCACACTGGGGGTGGAAGAGAGGTTCCATCACAACTTCCTCATCCGTTCCCATACAAAAGGGATGTATGCTGTTATTTTGAAATTTTACGTATCTTTTGTTCATAAAAGAATGGGTAGTAAGTATCCAGTTACACTGTTATCCCTAAATGGAATTTAAACAATCAGCAGAATTAGGCCATGGGTTCACATATTCGAGATAATAGTTTCCTCGGATACAAACCGTTAAGCCGTAATAATAGGGGAGTTTAATTACCAAATAGACTAGCTTTCAACACAGAGTAGAGTGAGGTCATGCAGTTGGGGTGGTCAGACAAGGCATGGGAATCCGAATAATATAGAAGAGCAAAGAGGTCAAGGAATAAATTTCATGCAAACCTGAAGGAGGATAATTATGTCTGAGGAATAGAGTATAAGGGCAGGGAGATCATGATCATTACACCACACTCAAGTACTGAATCCAATTCTGATCTCCACTCTATTGATAGAGCTCTTAATGATAGCGGAGTCAGGGGGTATGGGGAGAGGGCAGGAACGGGGTACTGATTGTGGATGATCAGCCATGATCACTTTGAATGGCGGTGCTGGCTCGAAGGGCCGAATGGCCTACTCCTGCACCTATTGTCTATTGTTTGATAACTTTCGAAAGGGTACAGAGATGTAGGAGAATGTAAAGAATTGAGGCAATGATGATTTTCTGAAGAACAAACAAACTTGAAGGGGGAATTAATTTGGGCATATAAGTTGTGTGATCCCCGAGTCGAGGGGAACATGAAAGACTAATTTCCCTGAGAAAATTGGTGAAAGGCTCAGGAAGAATTAGGGTCTGTTTGACCAAAGTATACTGTAAGGTCTGGAGCTTATTACCTGAAGGGCTTCTGCTTTTTTCGTCCTTCACATTTAAAAACTGGTGGAAGACTATTTGAAGTGAAGTACCGCAAGGAGCTCTGTATTGAAAGGTGAGATTAAGAACAGTCTAATTCACTTCTTTGGGGACAAGAAACTGCAGATGTTGAAATCTTGAGCAAAGAAATCAAATGCTAAAGAATGCCAGCAGGGTCAGGCAGCATCTGTGGAGAGAAATGCATAGACAATGTTCCGTGTCGTGCCCCTTCTTCAGTCTGACTCTAAAGAAGTGCTCCAAGTGTGATGTCACCAACGACTTCTACAGCTGCATTGTGATGTCCCTTTATGTGATAAATTTCAAAAACACTACATGAAAATAAATTAAAACCAATAGCAAAAGTCTGTTACAAACCAAATTGTGAAAATTATGGAGCCAAAGTGTGACCTAGAAGAAAATCATCTTGTAAATAGAGAGAATGTCAGAATTAAATATAATCTGAAAAAGCTAAAGTATGACTGGACAGGAATATGTAACTGAGGTTGCAGTTAAATCAGGCCTGATCTTGTTGAATGGTGGAGCAGGCTTGAGGTCTATGGGGCTCTGCTCAAGTTCAAATCTCTCCACATCCAGCAGATCATGGCCCCTCCACGTCTTAATGATTCAGTCAGGTACCCGTTCATAGAACATTGTACAGCACCAGAACAGGCCATTTGGCCCACAATGTCTATGCTGAACATGATGCCAAGATCATCACTTATCTACCTGTACATAAACCCATATACCTCCATTCCCTGCATATCCATATGCCTATCCAAAAGTCTTTAAATGCCACTAATGTATCTGCTTCAACCACCATCCCAGGTACTCGCCACCCTCTGCTTTCCAGGCACTCACCACCCTCTGTGGTAAAAATAAAACCTGTCCTGTGCATCTTCTTTAATCTTTGCCCATCTCACCTTAAAGCTGTGTCTTCCAGTATTTGATTTTTATGTCCTGGGGAAAACAATTCTGACTGTCCACCCTATCCATGCCACTCTTCATTGTATATACAGATGCTCCTCGACTTACAATGGGGTTACATTCCGATAAACCCATCGTAAATCAAAAATATCGTAGGTTGAAAATGCATTAATACACCCGATCGCGTGGCTGACTGGGAGCTGCGGCTCGCTGCCGTTTAGTTTAGAGATACAGCGCGAAAACAGGCCCTTTCGGCCCACAGGGTACGCGTCGACCAGCGATCCCCGCACATCAACACTATCCTATACCCACTAGGGAGAATTTACACATACACCAAGCCAATTAACCTGCATACTTGTGCGTCTTTGGAGTGTGGGAGGAAACCGAAGGTCTCGGAGAAAACCCACGCAGGTCACGGGGAGAACGTACAAACTCCGTACAGACAGCACCCGTAGTCAGGATCGAACCTGGGTCTCTGGCACTGCATTCGCTGTAAGGCAGCAACTCTACTGCTGTGCACCATTGTAAATTTGAAATATCGTAAGTCGAAGCATCGTAAGTCAAGGAGCACCTGTACTTCTATCAGAAACGCCTCAGCACAAATCTCTGTGAAACTCCACTGGTCACAAACCTCCAGCCTGAATATTATTCCTTCCATCACAACCCTCTGTCTTCCATCAGTAAGCCAGTTCCGAATCCATACGACCAAGTCACTATTAACCCCATGCATCTTGATCTTCTGGATCAGCCTACCTTTGGGGACTTTATCAAATGCCTTACTAAACTCCATGTAGGCAACATCCACCTCCCTACCCTCATCTAACATCTTCGTCACCTCCTCTAAAAACGAATCAAGTTACGAAGACGCAATATGCCATGTACAAAGCCATTCTGACTGTCCCAAATTAACCCTTTCCCTGTGAAATTAGAGTAAATCCTATCCGGAAGAATCCCCTCCCATAGTTTCCTTACCACTTACATCAGGCTCACCAGCCTATAATTCTCTGAATTCTCTCTACTTCTCTTCTTAAATAAAGGAACAACATTCACTACTCTCCAATCCTCCGGGGCCTCACCTGTGGCCAACGAAGATGTAAAGATCTTCGTCAAGACTCTCTCAATCTCCTCTCTTGCCTCTCTCAATAACCTGGATAAATCCCATTACGTCCTGGCAATTACCTACTGTATCCTTATCAAGAGCCCCAACACCTCCTGCTCCTTAATCTCAAACTCCCCTTGCATGTTAGTATTCTCCACACTATTCTCACTGTCCTCATCCTTGCCTACATCCCCAGACTCCAAACACAAATCTCCCCGCCCCCCTTTATCCTTGAGCAGTCTTACCTTCTCCCTGGTTATCCTCTTTTTAATATAAGTATAAAAAGCTTTAGGATTTTCTTTAATTCAACTTTTGCCCTTCTAATTGCCCACTTGAGTTTTGTCCTTTCATTATATTCCTGTCTTATTCCAACCTCTTAAACCTTACATTCCCTTCCTTTTTCTTTTTGACCAAATTGACAACTTCTTTAGTCATCCAAGGTTCCCTTACTTTGCCATTGTTATCTCTCCTCCTTCTGGGAACATGCTGGTTTTGAACATCGATCAACTGGCCTTTAAACAACTTCGACATGTCAGAAGTGGACCTGCCCAATAACAATAACTGCCAGTGTTCCCTTCTGCCTAATAACATTGTAGTTTGCTTTACTCTAATTTAGCAACTTCCAGCAAGGTCCAGTCTTCTCCCTTTTCATAACCAATCCTAAAACTTAGAGTTGTGATCGCTATCTTCAACATGTTCTTCCACTGAAACACCTGGCCAGACTCATTTCCCAAAGCAAGGTCCACTTTTCTGGTTGTGCTATCCACATGCTGTTTCAAAAAACCCTCTTGGATACACCTCTCAAATTCTGCCCCATCTAAGCCTTTGGAACTGTGCAAGTCCCAGTCAATATTAGAAAAGTTAATATCACCCACTAAGACAACCCTGTTGCTTTGGCATCTTCGGTAATCCGTCTACAGATCTGTTCCTCTATCTCTCACTTACATTCCTTCCATTTTTTTTGTGTCATCAGCAAAAGAACCGCTGGTGTCTTTATCCACATGATTTTATTAATTGTAACACCCCAGCATCAATCCCTCTGGCAGACTACTTGTACCACTTTGCCAGCAATTTATGTCGACTCCCTGTTTTTCTGTTACCCAATTTATCTTCTGCCTAATATGCAGTAATGTGTAACTTACTACTCCATGAGCTTTCATTTACCATAATAACCTTTGTGACACCTTATTAAGTGTCTTCTGAAAACCTTATTACAGTCTGTCTTTTATTTCCTGAAAATAGAGACCGTGGATAAGATAGTGAAAAAAGCATTTGTTAGCTTGCCTTCAACACCTTTGCAATTAAAGGCCAGCATACCACTTGCCTTCCTAACCACTAACTGCACCTATCTACTATTTTTTTTGTGTGATTCATGCAGTGGAACACTTGAATACCTCTCAACCCTGACAATCCTTTGCTGCTTTTTCCATTTAGAAAATCTGGCATTTGGTTCCTCTTACCCAAGTGCATGACATCATACTTTCCCATACTAAACTCTAATTTGGCAACTTGTCGCCCACTCACTCTCTATCATTGCAGAATCACAATGTCCTCATCACAATAAGCCTTTTTTTTTTAAAACCTATTTTGGTATCATCTGCAAACTCGGGTATCATACATTAGAGTCATGGAGCATTGGCACAGGCTCTTTGGCCCAACTTTTCATACCAACCAAGATGCTCATTTAGTCCCATTTTCCTGCACTTGGCCCATATCCCTCTAAACCTTTCCTTTCCATGTACCTATCCAAATGTCTTTTAAACGTTGTAATTGTGTACACCTCTCATGCACCTTATTTAAGGTCTCATTAAACTAAATCTTTGCAGCACCATCTAAAGCCTTCATACTATTCCCAAATACAAACATGATGCCTTACACCCAAAGCATTGATGTTTTGAGGTTCAATGTAATTTGCTTGCTTAGGTTCTCAATATCTCCATTTATAAAGTCCAGGCTCCTACATATGGCACCACAGGTAGACAAGGTGGTGAAGAAGGCATATGGCACACTTGCCTATGCCATGCTATAGGAAAGATCTACTTAAGTTAGAAAGGGTACAGAAAACATGGTAAGAATATTTGTAGGACTTTAGTTACAGGAAAGGATCAAATTATTTTCAATCGATCAAAGGATTCGGAAGGATGACAGAGATTTATTAAATACATGAGGTAGATGGTCACTATATTTCTTCCCTCACTAGATTGTGAGGGGGTTAAAAGATTTAAGAAGATGAGAGGCGGGTCTTTCACACAGAGGATGATGGGTATGTGGAACGACACGCCAGGGGAAGTGGTTGAAGCAGTATACATTACAACATTTTAAAATAACTTGAATAGGTGCATGGATAGGAAAGGTTTCAAGGAATATGGACTAAACACAGACAAATGGAACCAATTGAGGTAGACATAGAAACATAGAAAATAGGAGCAGGAGTAGGCCATTTGGCCCTTCAAGCCAGCACTGCCATTTAATGTGATCACGGCTGATCATCCAAAATCAATACTTTGTTCCTGCTTTCTCCCCATATCCCTTGATTCCGTAATAATTCCGTTGGTTAGCATATATGAGTTGGGCCAAATAGCCTGTGTCCATGCTGTATAATTCTTTGACTATCTTAACATAATGTTATAATGAAATATTTGTGTCTGAACATGCCTAAGTCTGTGACTGCATCCCTTTTATAAATAGACTTGTTATTACAAAGCTGTCCTAATTCTTGCTTCAAAAAGCGCCACTTTTAATGTAAGATAATTAATAAAAATTGCATCAAATCTTTTTTTTGCCAAAGCCAATATTCCTGCATGTTTTTTGCCTGTCGTGCGCACAGGCTGCAAGGTTTTGCCAGTACTGGGACTATTGCACGCACATCTGTGTGAATTAGAAACAGTTCATTAACTTGTTTTGGGAGGCAGTTTTGAACATTGGATTTGATGTCACACAGGACCTCTGGGCATAGTTGTTAATGCATACCGCCCTAATTTAGGCATTCTTTGAGTGAAAACAAAATCAGGAGCTCAATGCCTGAAAAAACCACAAAAAGCTGGCAAGTCTCTGAAAGCCAGGCAACATCTGAGGGGAATGTAACTTAACATTTCAGATCAGTGTCAAGCTGGGATGGAAAGCTGTGGAACTGAAGCATGAACTCCAGGCGAAACCTGGCCTGCTGAGCATTCCTGTCATTTTTCTAGTTTTTCTGCAACATCCTGTGGATCAATTTCCTGTGACAATGCTGTCAGTGAAGCAAGAAAACCTTGAACCTGTGTCTTGTTTTGGGTGGAGCTGGTCATCAATGACGCTTGCAATGATTGAAACTGGGAAAACAAGTGGGCAGCTTGAGAGTCAGCCAGTCATTGCTCAATGGATGGAGGGGAAAAACGACTATTCAACAGGTATTTAGAAGGGTGATCTGTTTCCTGAGCAGAAACACAATGAATCAGGCTGTAATGTTGCAGATGAGCTTGTTTACACTCAGTCCTGCAGCTCTGCAGTAGCTTTTCTCTGCATGTTTAAGATCAATTTCATTTTGAAATGATGCTTGGTTTTACAAATAGTTTATAATTATTAAAGAAGGTTCTGGTAAAGTTATTTGCAATAACGGGCAACCAGTAGCCATGAATGACTGAAAGCATATTTACGCTTTCTTGCTTCTTCATGCAAAAATTACATTAACTGCAAATAGCCTTGGCAGGTCAGACAGCACCTGTGGAGAGGAAAATGGAATTTAATTTTCGTGTCACAAACCTTCCATCTGGTCATTATTACCTCTGGTTTTCTCTTCACAAATGTTGCTTGATCCATTGTGTATTGTTTTCAGATTTAAAAAAAATAATTGAGCTGAGGAGGGATTATGATTGGATCAACAACATGGTGCAACTCTCACCATTTACCCTGGTTTTCTCAGGTCTCGATCATTCTCATCTTCGCCTTCCCCAACTCCCTCTCCGTCACGAGCAAAAGATGCTGCAGGAGCAAAGACCAAAGGCGGAACAGGTGGCGGTAGTGGAGCGGGCGATGCCCCAACTCCCACTGGCAAAAGGTAATTTTGCTGATGATCAGGTTCTCAACATTGTCTGTATCAACAGTTCAAAACTGCAGGATATTCCATTCATAATATGTCTACATTCATTACTGATTCGGGGTAGCATAGATCACCCAGGCTTTGAAGACCCTCTAATTCTAATTGTGCCAGTTTTAACAATACATTTCTCTGATGAGCTATACCCTTTTCCATCCCGTGACCACTAAACTAAGTGCAGTAGCAACTTTCACATTATAATGCAACAGATTTGTTTTAAAGTGTAAAGCTGAACTGGTAGGCTATGAGGTGACCTCGGACTGCAAAAGCACCTTTGCATTCGAGAGAAATCATAACATAACAATGGTAATTGTTGATTGCTGTACCAATGGCAGTTATGCCTTTTGGGAATTCCATGCACTCTCCATTTCTCTGAACCCATCTCATTTCTCACCGGGTGGCAGGGTTGCTGCCTTACAGCGCTTGCAGCGCCGGAGATGCTGTGTGACTCTGACTCGGAGACTGTAGAATGCTCTCTATGTACCAAGTATTATTAATAAACCTCCAAGGTTGAAAACTACAAACGCTCACCATGCTTTGACTGAAGAAACTCCTCATTTCAGTTCAGATTAACCAACCCTTTATTCTGAGGCTGTGTAGCCCGGGAAACACCCCCCCTGCCCTCCTAGGATACTCGATCTCTCATATAATAGATTTGCCATCCAAGGAAAAGATTGGTGATCTCTGTGCCACTGTCATTATGTTAACTATGTAACATTTATTTTCCTCCCATATTTCTCGGTGTTATACTCCAGATTGTCAGTTTTTTGCTAATTCACTTGGCTTGTCTCTCTCCCCTTGAAGCCAATTTGCATTCTCATTGCTGCACATATTCTCGCTTAGTTTAGTGTCATCACCAAAGCTATTAATGTCCCAGGTCGTCCCCTCACAGAATTTGATAGTATAGAAAGATAAATTGTCGAACTGAGGGGTGATTTTATGGAGGTGCATAAAATCACAAGGCCCCTATATAGGGCGAAAGTGCACAGTTTTATTCTCGGGGATGGAAAATCAAGAACATGATGGCAGAGGCTTAAGGTTGGAGGGGAAAGATTTAGGAACCTGAGGGACAACTTTTTCCACACAAAAGGTACAAGCTGCTAGAGGAGGTAGTTTAGGCAGATACAATAACATTTGTAAGACATTTGGACAGGTACACGAATAGGAAACATTTAGAGGAATTTGGGTTATGCATGGGGGGGAAGTGCTTATTGTAGATGAGCATCTTGGTCGACATGGCCTGTTTCCATCCTGTATGACTGATTGTGAATAGGGGAGGATTGAGAAAACAATCCCATAAGGTGAGCCTGTCTGTTGAAGGGTAATTGCATCACATTTCAGCTGGTTAGTTGCTGCATGTAAATGGGAGAATCTAATTTGTATTTGCATAGAGTGCCACAGTAGTCATGACTGGACCAAGGCACCTTGCCTCCAAAGACATATTTTAAACCCACCATGCCAGCTGGTGAATTTAAATTCCAACGGCAAAGAAATCTGGAATCAGCGATGATAACCTGTTGACATTTATCACAAAGCATCTAGTTCACTGGCATCCTTCAGGAAAGGAAATCTCCTTTCTTTAGACCCACCAATGTGATTGACTCAACTGCTTCATATCATATCATATCATATATATACAGCGCGGAAACAGGCCTTTTCGGCCCACCAAGTCCGCGCCGCCCAACGATCCCCGTACATTAACACTATCCTACACCCACTAGGGACAATTTTTACATTTACCCAGCCAATTAACCTACATACCTGTACGTCTTTGGAGTGTGGGAGGAAACCGAAGATCTCGGAGAAAACCCACGCAGGTCACGGGGAGAACGTACAAAACTCCTTACAGTGCAGCACCCGTAGTCAGGATCGAACCTGAGTCTCCGGCGCTGCATTCGCTGTAAAGCAGCAACTCTACCGCTGCGCTACCGTGCCGCCTCGGCTTCCTCGGCTGAGGGACAATTAGCGGCAGACAATAAATACCAGCATTGCCAGTGAAATTCACATGAATGGACAGGTTTTTAAAAGTAAATTACACAAATCACCCAGCTGTGAAGAAATATTAATTCTCAGGAATATGAAACGCTTTGTGATTTATAACTCTTAATGGCTCTAATGTTTTTTAGGGAGAGGGGCAAGTTTGTATAAGGACCATGTTTTGTGACTCCAATGCAGGAAAGATGATTGAAGTGTTTTGAGTAGAAAAGATAAATAGGAAAATAGTACTCAGTTTTAGCAAAGCTTGGATTTTAATAGATGTAGGGAATAAAGTAGAGCTGTACATCATGCAAACGGGCCCTTCAGCCCACCATGTCCATGCCAACCAGGTTGCCTAGCTAAGCTAGTTCCCCTTGCCTGCGCTCACATCCCGCCAAATCTTTCCTATCCATGTCCTTGTTCAAGTGTCTCATAACTGTTGTAATTATATTCGCCTCCACCACTTGCTGACATCTCATTAGTTATTCACATCACCCTCTGTTTGAAAATGTTGTCTCTTGGCTTCCTTTTAAATCTTTCCCTTCTCGCCTTAAACTTTTGCCCTCTATTTTAGACACTCCTGCCCTGGAGAAAAGACTGTGGCTATTCATCTTGTCAGTGCCTCTCATGAATTTATAAACCTCAGCATCCTACGATCTGGGGGAATAAGACCCAGTCTAACCAGCTTCTCCTTATAACTCAAACCTTCCAGACCCAGTAAAGTCTTCATAAATCTTTTTTGCAACCGTTCCAGTTTAATAACATTCTTCCTCTAGCAGGGTAAGCAGAACTGTAGACAGTACACCAAATGTGGCCATACCAACCTTTTGTACGTGCAGCTGTAACATGACATTCCAACTATACTTAATTCCTTGACGAATAACGCTAAGCATATTGATTGCCTTCTTCACCACCCTGTCCACTTTCGTTGCCACCTTTCTGGAATTATGTACTTGCTTTCCAAGATCTCTGTTCTACAACATTCCACAGGGCCCGACCATTTACTGTGTAATTCTTGCACTGGTTTGTCTTACCAAAATGAAATACCTCACATTTATCTGAATTAATCTCCCAGTTGATCAAGATCCTGCTGAAATCTTAGAGAACTTTCCACTAAACCGCCATTTTTTTGTGTTTTCTGCAAAGTGCTAACTATGCCACCTTCATTCACATCCAAATCATTTTTATAATGTCTGCATAACAACCCTCTCCTACCACCCTCTTTCTCCTACCTTCAAGGCAATTTTGTATTCAATTGGCTAGCTCGGCCTGGATCCCGTGGGATCTCACCTACCGAACCAAATTGCCATGCGGTATTTTGTCAAAATTCATCTGGACTCTGTGAAGATGGCCAGGGTAGAAGGAAGCTGTATTCACCACTCTCTGCAGGTTCAGCAGACAAGATCAGAGCAGTTGCCACACCAGGCTGAGAGGCATCCCATCAAAATACTTACAATAGCACGCCTGTAGAACTTTAAGAGAATTAAGTGCACAATCTTTTCAGACCCCTAAGAAACAAAATATGCCGATAGGCTTTCTTGATCACCACATCAGTGCGAAGGAATCGGGTAATGGACGACTTGGAGTTTAAACCCGCCAACCATCTCTCTGTGGCTCCATTGATGAGGATGGGTCACATGACTACTCTCTCTTAGGTCAACAACCAACTCTTGTCTCACTGCTGTTAAGAGAGAAGTTGTTGTTGTATAAAGACTGGATGGTGCATTGCCCACATTGTAAATGGGTGATGGGTGACACTGGACATGGTGGTCTGAGGGGCGTGTGCTGTGTGACTCTGACTCTCAATCTCAGAAATAGCTGTAAATTGAGAATAGGAAGGACTGAAGGAATGTGAAGAAAATTATTATCAGTGATGTGAGCAAACTGTTGGAGCTGTAGACTGACAAGTCCCCAAGTGTTGATGGACTTCATGGGGGTCTTAAACAGAAGGCTAGTGCAGCAGTTGATGTGTTCGCTTTAATTTGAGATTCTTATCTTTGATCTGAACATTTTGCATTTTTCAAGTCTCAATGTGAGTAGTCATGTGACCCATCCTCATCAATGGAGCCACAGAGAGATGGTTGGCGGGTTTGAACTCCAAGTCGTCCAAGCTGGTCAGGAAGGCAGCATAGAAGTGAGATTGGTTGATCAATTAAAGCAGACGATTGGTAAATTGGCCATTTAAGTAATTTAGTGGCTGAAATAAGCAAGGCTTGCACAAGGGGTGCAGCCCTGTTGAGGGAAGTGCCCTGTGAGAAAAGTGCGAGTCTTTGGCTGCGAGTCTTTGGCGAGGAGGCTGAGGTGAGGATCTTACGCTTGTTTTTTTGAGCCGGAATTGTTTTTGACACCGAAGTGATGGCGCACAAGTTGGTGCAGTGTGTTTCCTGCAGGATGTGGGAAGGTAGAGACACTGCTGGAGCTTCTGGGAGCTACACCTGCAAGAACTGTGTCCAGGTGCAGCTCCTGACTGGACGTGTGGCGGAGTTGGAAAAGCAGCTGGTTGACCTCAGGGCCATCCGGGAATGCGAGAGTTTCCTGGACAGGACCTACTGTGAGGCTGTCACGCCAAGGGTCCAGGTCGAGAGAAGGTGGGAGACCGTTTCAGGGGGGAGCGAACGTGGACTACAGGAGACCCCGGTGGCTGTGCCTATTGCAAACAGGTACACCCTATTGGGAACTGTTGGGGCAGAAGACGCTTCCAGTTGGAGCGGCAGTTGTGTTGGCGGTTCTAACCCAGGCAAGGAAACTCGACCGGGGAGACCGGTCAGGAAGAGCCATAGTAGTGGGTGACTCCATTGTCCGAGGTACGGACAGTAGATTCTGTGGCGACAAGCGGGAGTCGAGGATGGATTGTTGCCTCCCTGGAGCCAGGGTTCATGACATCACGGAGCGGCTTCAGAACATCCTAGCGAGGGAAGGTGATCAACCGGAAGTAGTTGTGCACGTGGGAACGAACGATGTCGGGAGGAAGAGGAAGGAGATACTGCAGCGTGAGTTAGAGAGTTAGGAAGAAGACTGAGAAGGAGGACGTCGAAGGTGGTTATCTCTGGACTGCTACCTGTACCTCGTGCTGGTGAGGGCAGGAACAGAGAGATCGGGGATTTGAATGTATGGCTGAGGGGCTGGTGCGGGGAGCAGGGATTTAGATTTCTGGACCACTGGGATCTCTTCTGGGGTAGGGGTGACCTGTACAAAAGGGACGGGTTACACCTTAACAGCAGGGGAACCAACATTCTGGCAGGCAGGTTTGCTAGTGCTACACGTGTGGCTTTAAACTAAGTCGTGGGGGGGAGGGGTTGACAAACTGGCGGCGCGCACGGACGCAGCGGCTCACAGCTCTCCCTTTCGGTGCGTTTTATGTGTGTTATCTGTGTTATGTCTGTTAGTCAAATTTAGTCAGGAAAATCAGGAAAATCAGGCAAATCCTACCTACAACCGAAAGGATCTTCTGTTCATAGGATTCCAGTGCAATCGGGACCTTGTGCGCGAATTTCCACACCCGCGAAATATACCGGAAGAGATAGCCAGGACACCGGGCGCTCCGTGGATAGTTGTCGGCACGAACAGGCGTCGCAGGCGGAGGAGAAACAGGAAGCAAAAGCGAGGATGCCGGTCCGGTATACTTGCCAAGCTAAAGAGACAGCCACACAAACCACCGCTACCCAGCATGTTTCTCACCAACGCCAGATCCATCATCAACAAAATGGACGAACTAAAACTACAGATATCAGCAAACAAACTCGTGGAGGACTGTTGCATTCTCTTAGTAACAGAGACATGGCTTCATCCACTTATCCCAGACGGAGCCATTGAGCTAGCCGGGCGTACAGCGTTTCGTTGGGACAGAAACATCGACTCCGGTAAGAGCAAGGGGGGGGGGGTTATGCATTTACGTGCACAACAGCTGGTGCACTAACATCCAAATCATAGATAGCCACTGTTCTCCTGATCTGGAGTCCCTAACAGTTAAATGCAGGCCTTTTTACCTTCCTCGCGAATTTACAGGGGTTATAGTAACAGCAGTCTACATCCCACCGAATGCTAACGCTAGCACAGCTTTAGGCTACCTGCTCGGTGCAATAAACTCACAACAGAGCACATATCCAGAAGCAGCCCACATCATAGCCGGGGACTTCAACCATGCAGACCTAAAGTCAGTTCTCCCGAAACTTGAACAACACATAAGATGTGCTACCAGGGGGAAAAACACACTAGACAAGGTTTACTCAAATATTAAGAAGGGTTTCAGGTCAGCACCACTACCACACCTGGGGCAGTCAGATCACCTGTCCATATTCCTAACTCCAGTATACACCCCACTCAGGAGGAAAGCTCCAGTCACCATAAAGACTGTTAAGACATGGCCTGAAGGAGCTTCCTCGCAGCTGCAGGATTGCTTCGAAAGGACCAACTGGGATATTTTTGAGGATCATGACTTGGAGGAGTACACATCAACTGTACTTTGCTACATCAAAAACTGTGTTGACAATGTCACCGTCGACAAACGCATCCGGTTGTATCCCAATCAAAAACCCTGGATGACAAAGGATGTCAGGTCTCTCCTCAAGGACCGTAACACCGCCTTCAGGTCTAGTGATAGAGCTCTATACAGTGCTGCTAGAACCAACCTGAAGAGAGGCATCAAGGATGCCAAAGCGTCCTACAAGAGGAAGATTGAGGACCACTTTTCCAACAATGACCCACGGCGGGTATGGCAAGGCATCCAGCACATCACCAACTACAAGACCAGCAACCGCACGACTGCCGACGGCGACGCCTCGCTGGCAGAGGAACTTAACTGTTTCTTTGCTCGTTTCGAGGTGAAAGCTACAGTGGCAGACATAACACCCTCTCCAGCACCTGACAGCAACACCTTCACTGTGCAGGAGTATGATGTTAAGCGCGTGCTCAGAGCAGTGAATCCCAGGAAAGCTGCAGGCCCCGATGGTGTGACGGGCAGAGTGCTGAGGGAATGTGCAGACCAATTATCTGAGGTCTTCACAAAAATCTTCAACCTGTCCCTTTTAACATCCACCATCCCTCCCTGCCTGAAGTCCGCCACAATCATCCCACTGCCGAAAAAGTCTGTCATCAGCGGTCTTAACGACTACCGTCCGGTAGCACTCACACCGGTCATCACAAAGTGCTTCGAGAGACTGGTCCTGCAGCACATCAAAGCCAGCCTCCCACCCACCTTCGACCCACACCAGTTTGCCTACAGAGCAAATAGGTCTACAGGGGATGCCATCGACACTGCTCTTCACACTGCACTGACCCACCTTGAACACCAGGGGAGCTATGTGAGGATGCTCTTCCTCGACTTCAGCTCTGCCTTTAACACGGTCATCCCGAGCAGACTGGTCACCAAACTTTCCGACCTTGGATTTTCCCAAACCATCTGCCAATGGATCAAGGACTTCCTGACCAACCGCCCCCAGACCGTCAAAATAGGCCCTCACCTCTCCTCCACCATTACACTGAGCACCGGCTCACCACAGGGCTGTGTGTTGAGCCCCATCCTTTACTCCCTCTACACTCACGACTGCGCCCCCACCCATCCCACCAACACCATCATCAAGTTCGCGGATGACACGACTGTGGTTGGACTCATCTCAGAAGGAGATGAGACAGCCTATAGGGATGAAATCCAAAGGCTGGCAGCATGGTGTTCAGTGAACAATCTGGTCCTGAACTCCTCCAAAACAAAGGAACTTATAATTGACTTTAGAAAAACCAGTGGAGATTACGACCCACTCTACATCAATGGGGTCTGTGTGGAAAGGGTACCAGCTTTCAGGTTCCTGGGTACGCACATCGCAGAGGATCTTACCTGGTCTACCAACACCATCACCACAGTAAAGAAGGCACAGCAGTGACTCCACTTCCTGAGGATCCTCAGGAAAACCAACCTGCAGGAGAAGCTCATGTTGTCCTTCTATCGCTGCTCCATCGAGAGTGTGCTGGCATACTGTATAACCACATGGTATGCCAGCTGCTCAGAAAAGGACAGGAAGGCCCTTCAGAGGGTCATCACGACGGCCCAGAAGATCATCGGCTGCTCACTGCCCTCCCTGGAGCACCTGTTCAGACTACGCTGCCTCAGTAGAGCAGGCAAAATAATAAAAGATCCATCCCACCCCGGCCACCTTCTGTTTGTTCATCTGCCCTCTGGTCGACGTTTCAGGTCGATCAAATCCCGAACAAACAGACTTAAGAACAGTTTTTACCCCAGGGCCATACGAGAACTGAACACTACCTTTGCACTAGGCAACACCGTTAAAAAATCTTGTACTTAATATAATTGTATTTAATTGTATTTATGTATTTATTTGTTTTTGCATTTATTGCATATATGTTTGTACGCACCGTCAGGATTGGCTATTTTTTAATTTCGTTGTACTCGTTGCAATGACAATAAATGAATATTATTATTATTATGGAGTTAAAGGGTAAGCGAATACAGGAGAAACTGTAAAGGACTCTCGAATGAATGGGAAGGGAAGTTCTAGAAGGGATATGAGAGTAAGGTCAGGGCTAATTGTGACCGGTGTGGGAGGGGAGGTTAATACCGAAGTTAAAATGTTGTATTTAAATGCGCGAAGTATAAAAAATAAAGTGGATGAGCTTGAGGCTCAGTTAGACATTGGCAAGTATGATGTTGTGGGAATCACTGAGACATGGCTACAAGAGGACCAGGGCTGGGAGCTGAATATTCAGGGGTACATAACCTACAGAAAAAACAGGCAGGTGGGGAGAGGGGGCGGGGTAGCTCTGTTGGTAAGGAATGATATTCACTCCCTTGCAAGGAGTGACATAGAATCAGGAGATGTAGAATCAGTAGGGATAGAGATGAGGAATTGTAAGGGTAAAAAGACCCTAATGGGAGTCATCTACAGGCCCCCAAACAGTAGCCTCGACATAGGGTGCAAGTTGAATCAGGAGCTAAAATTGGCATGTCGCAAATGTAATGCTACGGTGGTCATGGGAGATTTCAACATGCAAGTAGACTGGGAAAATCAGGTTAGTAATGGACCCCAGGACAGAGAGTTTGTGGAGTGCCTCCGAGATGGATTCTTAGAACAGCTTGTACTGGAGCCTACCAGGGAGAAGGCAATTCTGGATTTAGTGTTATGTAATGAACCTGACCTGATAAGGGGACTTGAGGTAAAAGAGCCATTAGGAGGCAGTGACCACAATATGATAAGTTTTACTCTACAAATTGAGAGGGAGAAGGGAAAATCGGAGGTGTCAGTATTACAGTATAGCAAAGGGGATTACAGAGGCATGAGGCAGGAGCTGGCCAAAATTGACTGGAAGGAGGCCCTAGCAGGGAAGACTGTGGAACAACAATGGCAGGTGGGAATAATGCAGAAGTTGCAGGATCAATTTATCCCAAAGAGGAGGAAAGATTCTAAGGAGAGTAAGAGGCCCCCATGGCTGACAAGGGAAGTCAAGGACAGCATAAAAATAAAAGGGAAGAAGTATAACATAGCAAAGAAGAGCGGGAAGCCAGAGGATTGGGACTCTTTTAAAGAGCAACAGAAGATAACTAAAAAGGCAATACGGGGAGAAAAGATGAGGTACAAGGGTAAACTAGCCAATAATATAAAGGAGGATAGTAAAAGCTTTTTTAGGTATGTGAAGAGGAAAAAAATAGTCATGGCAAATGTGGGTCCCTTGAAGACAGAAGCAGGGGAATTTATTATGGGGAACAAGGAAATGGCAGACGAGTTGAACCGGTACTTTGGATCTGTCTTCACTGAGGAGGATACAAACAATCTCCCAGATGTTCTAGTGGCCAGAGATCCTAGGGTGACAGAGGAACTGGAGGAAATCCACATTAGGCAGGAAAAGGTTTTGGGTAGACTGATGGGACTCCAGGCTGATAAATCCCCAGGGCCTGATGGTCTGCATCCCAGGGTGCTTAAGGAGGTGGCTCTAGAAATTGTGGACGCATTAGTGATTATTTTCCAATGTTATATAGATTCCGGGTCAGTTCCTGTGGATTGGATGGTAGCTAATGTTATCCCACTTTTCAAGAAAGGAAGGAGAGAGAAAACGGGAAATTATAGACCAGTTAGTCTGACATCAGTGGTGGGGAAGATGCTGGAGTCAATTATAAAAGACGAAATTGAGGAGCATTTGGATCGCAGTAACAGGATCGTTCCGAGTCAGCATGGATTTACGAAGGGGAAATCGTGCTTGACTAATCTACTGGAATTTTTTGAGGATGTAACTAGGAAAATTGACAGGGGAGAGCCGGTGGATGTGGTGTACCTCGACTTTCAGAAAGCCTTCGACAAGGTCCCACATAGGAGATTGGTGGGCAAAATTAGAGCACATGGTATTGGAGGTAGGGTACTGACATGGATAGAAAGTTGGTTGACATACAGAAAGCAAAGAGTGGGGATAAATGGGTCCCTTTCAGAATGGCAGGCAGTGACTAGTGGGGTACCGCAAGGCTCGGTGTTGGGACCGCAGCTATTTACAATATACATCAATGACTTGGATGAAGGGGTTAAAAGTACCATTAGCAAATTTGCCGATGATACAAAGCTAGGTGGCAGTGTGAACTGTGAGGAAGATGCTATGAGGTTGCAGGGTGACTTGGACAGGTTGTGTGAGTGAGCAGATGCATGGCAGATGCAGTTTAATGTAGATAAGTGTGAGGTTATCCACTTTGGTGGTAAGAATAGGAAGGCAGATTATTATCTGAATGGTGTCAAGTTAGGAAAAGGGGACGTACAATGTGATCTGGGTGTCTTAGTGCATCAGTCACTGAAAGGAAGCATGCAGGTACAGCAGGTAGTGAAGAAAGCCAATGGAATGTTGGCCTTCATAACAAGAGGAGTTGAGTATAGGAGCAAGGAGGTCCTTCTGCAGTTGTACAGGGCCCTAGTGAGACCGCACCTGGAGTACTGTGTGCAGTTTTGGTCTCCAAATTTGAGGAAGGATATTCTTGCTATTGAGGGCGTGCAGCGTAGGTTTACTAGGTTAATTCCCGGAATGGCGGGACTGTCATATGTTGAAAGACTGGAGCGACTAGGTTTGTATACACTGGAATTTAAAAGGATGAGAGGGGATCTTATCGAAACGTATAAAATTATTAAGGGGTTGGACACGTTAGAGGCAGGAAACATGTTCCCAATGTTGGGGGAGTCCAGAACCAGGGGCCACAGTTTAAGAATAAGGGCCATTTAGAACAGAGATGAGGAAAAACTTTTTTAGTCAGAGAGTTGTGAATCTGTGGAATTCTCTGCCTTAGAGGGCAGTGGAGGCCAATTCTCTGAATACATTCAAGAGAGAGCTAGATAGAGCTCTTAAGGATAGCGGAGTCAGGGGGTATGGGGAGAAGGCAGGAACGGGGTGCTGATTGAGAATGATCAGCCATGATCACATTGAATGGCGGTGCTGGCTCGAAGGGCCGAATGGCCTTCTCCTGCACCTATTTTCTATTGTCTATTGTCAATGCTGAATTCACCTATTTCATTTGGTTTTTTTTTTACATTAGAGAAACTGGACAGTTCTGCTGTGAGACTATTCAAACAATTCTAGCTGAGTTTTTCCCTCTTCACAGATACTGCCCAATGTTTCAGAATTCTCTTTTAGTTTCGGGTTTCAGCATAACTTTGACCTACATTGCAGATGTAACATGTCTGGGTTGGCTTCTCTGACTTCCTCTTTAAGCGATGAATATGTAAACAGCATGATCACTTTGACAACCCTGACCTCAGCCTATCAGAGAGGTTCTTTGTATTCTCTGTATTTTTCCCACCCTCCCAAACCTTCTCTTCAATTTTAACTATTTCTTTTCCACAGATACTGTTTGAACTTTGAATTTACAACATCAGCATTTTGGTTTGGTTTTCACAGGGCCGGGGTAAAAGAACTGGTTGGGTGGGATTTCAAGCTGCTCCATAGAAAACAGATATTTGATGTGCTCAAAGCCTGGAGTAAATGTAATACTTCAATCTGGAATGTCTTCATCACAAAAGCATGAAGTAATATGATGCAATTCTGTCAGACTTTTATATTTCATAATCTGAAACTATGAAATCATTAAATATTTCTTCATTCTGCCTCATCTCGTTAAAAGTGAAATGACTTATTTGATTCCATTTCTAAAAAATAGTAAACATAATTCATGCGTGGGAATAATTTCTAAATATGCATTTCAAACTTGCCAAAAAAATTTTTTACACCTGTAAAGTGAAGGAACTGACCTGCTGATTATAGAGCAGCAAGGTTTGCAGTAAATGGCATGATTCATGCCTGGAAAATACTGTTTATTGAGATGTGTGTGTGATAGAAAATTGTAGTGAGCTGATGTGTGTGGCTGCTGAATTTCTCATCATAACGGACCAGTTCAGATCATTCCTGTTACAGCACAACACAAGCCAAGAGCTTCCTTTAGCTGCTCGCCTACAAATATTAAGATGTCCTTAATATATAATGTTCTGTTTTTCAAACAGTGAAAAAGCTGTGAAGAAGCTGCCATCGCCACAGCCTGTAGGGCAGACAGCAGGAACAAAGGTTGCAAAGGCCAATGCAGAGAGTGCAAAACCTGCCGAGAACAGAGAGGGAAGGAAGAAGGAACGCCTGCCCCGCACACCACCCAGGAGGTCAGACAGAGACTTCCATCGGCAATCATTCCTGGATAAGCCATCTTGTTTAGATTAAAGCTGTCGTTTCTCACATCATACAGTGCAACACCAACAGGAAATGCATGATAGGAAAGAAAAATGATTCAATTCTATCGGCAGTCCAGCAGTTTAAATTTCCCTATCGCCATTGTGTGATTCTGAATCATTTTAATACTACTTTTGAACATCTTTTTAGTAACTTAACCGTTATGCTTCTGTACTCGGTAAATTTCTTTCACAGAGGGCACGGGTTTACAGTGCGAGCGGAAATATTTAAGAGAGATCAGAGGGACAGGTTTTTCACACAAACGGTGATGGGTATATGGAACAAGATCCCAGAGGAGGTGACATATGGAACAAGTTGCAGGCACAATTACACCATTTAGAACATAGAACTATGCAACACAGGACCTGGCCCTTCTGCTCACAATGTCTGCTGAACATGATGCCAAGACCAACTCTACACAATATCCATATCACTCCATTCCCTGCATATTATGTGCTTAACCAAAAGCCTCTTAAATGCCACTATCGTATTTGACTCCACCACCACCCTCGGCAACAGGTTCCAGGTCCTCTGTGTAAAAAAAAAAAGACACCTACATATCTCCTTTAAACTTTGTTCCTTTCCCCTGAAAGCTATGCCCTCTGGTCTTTGATGTTTTCATCCGGGGCAATATGTTCTGACTGTCTATCCTATACGCATCTCATAATTTTGTATACTTAGATCAGGTCTCCTCATAGCCTCCTGCATCCAAGCGAAAACAAACATATAAAAGACATTTGCACTGTTGCACATATAGTAACGGTTTAGAGCAGGGGTGTCAAACTCATTTTAGGTCACGGGCCGGAATGAGCAAAATGCGACTTCATGCGGGCCGGATCAGTTGTGCAAGCGCGCGCATGCTCCCACAGCTTTCGTTGCCTTCGTTTTTTCAACCTGCTCTCAAATGGCCTAATTCTGTTCCCCTGTCTTATAGTCTTTCTACAGTGTTTATGTTTTGCCCACAATGGGCTGGTTGGATGGTGAACAATCAAACAGCAGCTACCTGGCATGGTGAAAGATGGTCTGTCCATCATCTCACCTGAAGGTCCCGCTCCCAATCCTTCTTATGTCTTTCTTCCTTCCCCTCACATCCTCTTCCCACACCTCTCATATCCTTCTCTCCCTCACCTTCTCCCTCACCTGCCCTCTCCCTTTCCTCAGCCTATCCCTTCTCTCATCCCCACTTCCTTCCAACTACTCCTCTCCCTTACTTCATCCTCTCTCTTTCCTTCGTCCCTAAATCCCCCCCCTTCCCTCATCCCTAAACACCATTCCTTCTCACATCTGCTCCCTTCCTCACCCCCTCCCTCTCTACTTCCATTCTTTACCACCCTTCCCTTGGCACCCTCACTTCCCTTCCTCATCCTTAAAAAACCTCCCTTCCCTCATCTGCTCCCCCTCCCCTTCCTTTACCACCACCCTCTCCCTTCTCTTCCCTATTCCCGCATAACTACCAGCACGTCTTCACATCCCACCTAACCTTGTTCCCACCCTGCTCCCACCCTGGAGAGCTCCCACCCTCCCACCCTGGAGCTCCCACCCTGGAGAGCAGCTCAGATTTTGGATCGCTGGCTGCGGCCCCAATCACAGTGCGGCGACTTCCCACCAGCCTCTATCCACGCACTCGCCTGGGTCTCAGGTACATGGTGGCGGTCTCTGTGGCGGCAGCCCAGGTACTTCCAGGTGTCCACAACAATGCTGACTCCCAATGTTCCCCAGCGCCAGCGCCAGCCCCTTCTCGCCCACGTCACCGCATGGCCGGATATGGGCGTAGCTTCCACTCACCCCCGGGAGCTGGAGGTGACAGCTGCAGATTGGACTTGCATTTTCCTTCTGCGCAAATTTAATATTTCCTGCGAGGTTAAGCGGTCATGTAGCTCACTTTCTGTGTATAGTCCCACAGTGTTGGCTTTTCCACAAATCATCCCGTGGGCCGGATTGGACCCCTTCGCGGGCCGGTAGTTTGACACCCCTGGTTTAGAGGATACAAGACCAAGTGGACCCGTTGGGCCCAAACCACTCCTGCATTGGTGCAGTACTCTCTCCTCCCCCACTCCTCCCTCCCCTTTCTCCCCCCACTCGCTCCACCCCTCTCCCCCCTCACTCCCTCCTACCCTCTCCCCCCCACTCCCTCCTCCCCTCTCCCCCCCACTCCCTCCTCCCCTCTCCCCCCCACTCCCTCCCACCCCTCCCTCCCCCCTCACCACCCTCCCCTCCCTCTCTCCCCCGTCCCCCCCACCTCCCTCTCCCCCACAGGGTTGCCTCTCCTGCATTGGTGCAGCACCCTCCTCCCCTCTCCTCCTCCCCCCTCCCCTTCTCCCTCCTCGACACCCTCCCTCCCCCACCCCCCCCCTTCTCCTCTCGTCCCTCCCTCTCCCCATCCCTCCCTCCTCCCTCCGTAGCATCTCGGCCCGGGCGGCCACCATTGGTGGAGCGGGGATGATGGGGAGAGAGTCCCGTCCCGGTGCGGGAATGTTCAGTGGTAGACGGCGGCGGCTCTCCCACTGTTGCTGAGCCACTGGACTGGGCGGCGTGGGTAAGGCGCTGAGCCGGCCAGGGAGAGGAGGGGTGACGGGGGAGCTGAGGGCAGGCCCAGCGCCAGGCCTCAGCCTCCACCTCCACCAATGCCCTACCTCTCTGCCGCTGCTGCTGCCGCCACCTTTCCCCTTGGCCCACCTCTGGCTCACAGTTACCCGGTCACGTCCAGGCCCTGGCTCCGGCTCTAGCTTCCCCCAGCACCAGGCCTGGCTCTCCCGCCCCCAAGAGACAGGCAGCCGAGCCCTGCTCAACGGGCCCCAACTGCGCAGGCGCGGATGATTTTGTTCTGCGCACGCGCGATGTGGCGGCCATCTTATGTAAGTACCAGGTCAACGGAGCCCCAACTGCGCATGTGGTCTTTTAAACTTTAAAATGAGAATAACTTTACAAATATAACACTGCTGTCAATGAAACTTCTTCCATAGGACCATGGGACGACGGTGAGTAAGGTGGGCCTAAAACTGTCATGCTATCGTGTACCATTTTGGCTGTAGTTCAGGAACAAGCGAACAAACAAGAGTTTTAGTAGATAGATGGGCCAAACATAAACAAATGGGGTTAGTGTAGATACCGAGCCATCTTGACTGACCTAGACATTGGGCAGAAGAGCTCTTTTCCATTCTGTATAGCTATATACATCTGAGGCAAGATGCACTTTCTGCAGCTACCCTCTTCCGTGGGTTGCCTCCACGGAAGTTATACGTTATTTCAAAGGAATTTAACAGGAAGGAAGCTGCAGTAATAGAGAGTGCAGAAGAGATTTACCTGGATGTTGCCTGGAATGGTGGGCTGCAGAGTTGAGCGGAGAATGGACAGTCTGCCTCTTCCGTGCCTCCCTTTTGAACTTCAATGCCATGAGATGCCACGCTATGTCATTGGCAGTCCAGCATCATGTTCATAAATTGTGCTGGGCTTTTTAAAGTTTACATTAAAACATTGGAAAAGTGCTGATTATTAGAATTTGCTTCTGCCTTGCTTTCCCACTGCATTGACTATGTTTGAACAGGAAAGTATGGTGGGAGGAGGGAGAAAGAAAACAGGTAATTATAGACCAGTTAGTCTGACATCAGTGGTGGGGAAGATGCTGGAGTCAATTATAAAAGACGAAATTGCTGAGCATTTGGATAGCAGTAACGGGATCATTCCGAGTCAGCATGGATTTACGAAGGGGAAATCATGCTTGACAAATCTACTGGAATTTTTTGAGGATGTAACTAGGAAAATTGACAAGGGAGAGTCAGTGGATGTGGTGTACCTCGACTTTCAGAAAGCCTTCGACAAGGTCCCACATAGGAGATTAGTGGGCAAAATTAGGGCACATGGTATTGGGGGTAGGGTACTGACATGGATAGAAAATTGGTTGACAGACAGAAAGCAAAGAGTGGGGATAAATGGGTCCCTTTCGGAATGGCAGGCAGTGACCAGTGGGGTACCGCAAGGTTCGGTGCTGGGACCCCAGCTATTTACGATATACATTAATGACTTAGACGAAGGGATTAAAAGTACCATTAGCAAATTTGCAGATGATACTAAGTTGGGGGGTAGTGTGAATTGTGAGGAAGATGCAATAAGGCTGCAGGGTGACTTGGACAGGTTGTGTGAGTGGGCGGATACATGGCAGATGCAGTTTAATGTAGATAAGTGTGAGGTTATTCACTTTGGAAGTAAGAATAGAAAGGCAGATTATTATCTGAATGGTGTCAAGTTAGGAGGAGGGGGAGTTCAACGAGATCTGGGTGTCCTAGTGCATCAGTCAATGAAAGGAAGCATGCAGGTACAGCAGGCAGTGAAGAAAGCCAATGGAATGTTGGCCTTCGTAACAAGAGGAGTTGAGTATAGGAGCAAAGAGGTCCTTCTACAGTTGTACCGGGCCCTGGTGAGACCGCACCTCGAGTACTGTGTGCAGTTTTGGTCTCCAAATTTGAGGAAGGATATTCTTGCTATGGAGGGCGTGCAGCGTAGGTTCACTAGGTTAATTCCCGGAATGGCGGGACTGTCGTATGTTGAAAGGCTGGAGCGATTGGGCTTGTATACACTGGAATTTAGAAGGATGAGGGGGGATCTTATTGAAACATATAAGATAATTAGGGGATTGGACACATTAGAGGCAGGAAACATGTTCCCAATGTTGGGGGAGTCCAGAACAAGGGGCCACAGTTTAAGAATAAGGGGTAGGCCATTTAGAACGGAGATGAGGAAGAACTTTTTCAGTCAGAGGGTGGTGAAGTTGTGGAATTCTCTGCCTCAGAAGGCAGTGGAGGCCAGTTCGTTGGATGCTTTCAAGAGAGAGCTGGATAGAGCTCTTAAGGATAGCGGAGTGAGGGGATATGGGGAGAAGGCAGGAACGGGGTACTGATTGAGAGTGATCAGCCATGATCGCATTGAATGGCGGTGCTGGCTCGAAGGGCTGAATGGCCTACTCCTGCACCTATTGTCTATTGTCTAGTGTCTATTGTGATGTGAGAATGACCTTTTGTAATTTTGGATTTACTTTTATTTAAGTAGGAAGCAACTGACATCATCATAGAATCAGAACTGTACAGCACAGGAACTAGTTTACAAGTAAAACAGTGCTAGAATAACCTAGCGGGTCAGGCAGCATCTCTGGAGGTCTCTTGGATCTACCTCATCCATGCCAACTATAAATCCAGTGTATACTTATTCCATTTACCTGCATTTGCCAGTATCTCCAGCATGCCTATCTAATGCCTGCGCCTTTTAAATTTTGCAACTGTATCTGCTTCTATCATCATACTGCCCTCTGAAAAAATTAATCTGCAGATCTCCGTTAAATTTTTCTCCCCTCACCTGAAATCTGTGCCCTCTAGTTTAAGACGCCCCTGCCCTTGGGAAAAAAGACTCTCGCCATCTACCCTCTATATGCCTTTTATCATTTTATAAACCTCAAAGGTCCCTCCTCAGCCTCCTATGGTCCAGTGAAAATAATCCCAGCCTGTCCATTCTCCGCTCATATCTGCAGCCCTCCATTCTAGGTATCATTCTGGTGAATCTCTTCTGCACCCTCATTATTACTGCAGCTTCATTCCTGTTGAATTCCTTTGAAATAGTGTAAAACTGCTAATTGAATAGTTCGGATACAGGTTTTAAATAAATCCATTGCAATAAACATGATCAGTACTTTAAGTCTTTATCTGCTCAATTAAACCCAAATTATATTTGTTGTTAGCAGGCAGACCGCAAGTGCTAGTGGGAGTGATAGTGGCAGCAGCTACAGTGGGTCAAGTTCACGTTCACGGTCGCATTCTCGTTCAGTATCTCGGTCAACATCAGCGTCTGGCTCACGGTCTGCATCGGGTTCCCATCGATCCAGGTAAAGTGGACATACTCCTATCCGCAGTAATCATTCAGGTAATCAGTCCTTGTAATGAGTGGGGTGACCCTGAATGATTGGTCTGAGGAAATTTAGGCCACTTCAGGATCTTAAAATTAGAGACAAGAATAGCATTAACTTCTGGTTCAGGACCACCATCCAGTGAAGCCTGTTTGAACATCCATGGTGGGTTTTGGGCAAATTTGGTTATAGTGTCCCTTTTGAGAATAGCCCAGCAGCACCACATGAATCATGGCTACTTGTCCAACGTGACAAATGTTCGGACGAATAAAGTCAGGGCAATCGCGATTGTTACACGCTGCCTTCTGACTTAAACAGAGTGTAAACTAAAACTGAATCCTGAAATAAAAACTAACATTCGACAAGTATGACATTGTGCAGAAAAAGAGAGTTAACATCTCGGGTTCAATATCCTTTGTTCATTATGAACATTACTAATGACCTTTTTCGAGAAACAAATCCAACTTTTTAACACTTCCACAGCTGCCATGGTGGGATGTGACCCTGGTCTCTGGCTTATTGGTCCATGCATGTGAATTATCAGTTGACTCAACTGCTGTGCCTCTTAACACATAACCCTGCAGCGTTAATAACTAAATTGAATTGGTGCCATTGCTAGTGAAGTCCCTTCAACACAAGACAGATAATTCGCCTCTGGCAGACCAGCTCAGAGTATGACTGCTTGGGTGTCAATTCAGTTGAGTGTAAGAACAAAATAAAACTTATGTTCTCCTCTCTTGTTTAAAGAAAGTTTCATGTTTGATAATATGAATGAGATCAGATGCTTGATGTATCAGGGACCTGAATTGGTACCTCCATGAAGTGTTGTAAAGAATGTGTTTTTGTTCCAGGTCCCTCAGCGTGAGCAGTGTGTCATCTGTGTCAAGTGCATCGTCAAGCAGCAGCTCTGTCAGAAGTGCTGACTCTGAGAACATGTATGCAGATTTAGCCAGTCCCGTGTCCTCTGCAAGCTCCCAATCGCAAGCCCCTGCTCAGCAGCAGAAGCAGAAGGAAAAAGGTGCGTGCTACCTCTTGGAGTGCAGGAACTCGGGCCAGTCCGAAGACATTGTTGTGTCTTCAGCCTGAGTTTGAATTTAGTTTATTGTCATGTGTACCCAGGTACAGTGAAAAGCTTTTGTTGCGTGCTAACCAGTCAAAAGCTTTTCACTATACCTCGGTACAAGTGACAATGAACTAAACTCAGACTCAAACCCAGTGATGTGAGGGACTGCGACCTGGGACTATTTGCTGACGTTAAGGAGACCTGTCACCAGGCATTTGCACCAGCTCTTTGTTACCATTTGTTGGAGAACTGTTTCTATCTCGGATGCAGTGGCATGACATGACTGCTCAAATTCCAAGTGAATGGCCTTTCTGAACTGAGGCAGTGATGTTTGGCATGTGTCATACTTTAGATGATTATGTAATTAAATTAAAATATTCAATTTGGATCATGCCTCAAATCTTGGCAACAGTCAGTAACAAAGAATTTCCAAATGTGATGTGTACTAAAGTAATATGAACTGGTTTGAACAATAATTCTACGAACCCACCAAGGAGAGGACAATCCCTCGGATCCTCAGTTCCAGTTGGCCTTGTAGCCTAAGTTTATTAACTGCATTCGTTGGTCTGCTGTGGTGATTCTTTAACGTGTTATTTTGGTTACCGTGCCAATGCTCTGGGCAGTAAATCTATGTGATGTGATAACAGAACTGTTTGAATGTCTAAGTATGGGGGAGGCAATATGGTGGTTAAATCACAGGTTTAGATCCAAGAGGCAGGGGCTCGAATCCCACCATGTTAGTGAGACATTTAAATTCAACGTTAGTCTCATCAACCATGACATTACCGGTGAGAATTAATCTGATGCTCTCCTGAAGGGCGTGAGAAAGTCAGCCGACCTTGCCCGCAAGTATCTACCACAGCCCTGAGCCAGGCCCTTCAGCCCACCAGGTCCATACTGACCAAATATCTTCCGACACAAAATTCCCATTTATTCCCCTCATATCTTCATCAGTTGCCCCCACAGCTGCCCTGATGTTTCTGGCACTCCAACAGTATGGCCAATTAACCTCACCTTCAGACCATTGGGAGGAAACTGAAACACTTGGACAGAGCACGCAGGGTCAACGTGTAGATTCCACACAGTCAGCACCCAAAGTTAAGATCAAACCCTAGTTGCTGGAGCTGTGTGAGTTTGCATGTTGTCCCTGTGACCGTTTGCTTTTCCCCGGGTACTCACCGGTGTACCCACAGTGTGGGCATTAGTGGTGAAGTTGGAATTTACTCGGTCCAGAATTGCCCCAAGCTGAGATGATTAAACATCAACCATGTTGGTTGGTCTTGAGTCACATGTAGACCAGACTGTGATAGGATCTTCCAGGTGATGGTAGAAGGAAGGCTGTACCTTGGTACTGTCTGTGCTTGTGTGTAAAGTGATACTGTGTTCATTCAGCATGATACTTTTGTACTCGTCAGTAAATTGATGAGAGTGTGAGCCAATCAAAGGTATGGATGAGTAAATTGACTCGGTATGGCAGTGGGAGGAATGAAATGGTTGCTTTCTATTTTATTTCTTGCAAGTATTAGAACACACACAGAACTATTCAATTACATTGTGGTTTAACCGAGTGGTACGGTTTGATTGTGTTTTTTTGTTCTCCACCTTCACCTGTTTCCATGAAAAAAAAAAAAATTGGACTAGTTTAGAGGGGCTTGTTGGTCAGTATGGATGAGTTGCACCCATTGCACATGTTGGTGGGTCTGGAGTAACATGTAGACCAGACTGCGCTAGGGTCTTCCAGGTGATTGTGTTGTGTAACTCTGACTCTATTAATGTGTAAGAAGGAACTGCAGATGCTGGTTTAAACTGAAGATAGACACAAAAAGCTGGAGTAACTCAGCGGGACAGGAAGCATCTCTGGAGAGAAGAAATGGGTGACGTTTCGGGTCGAGACCCTTCTCCATTCCTTTTCTCCAGAGATGCTGCCTGTTCCGCTGAGTTACTCCAGCTTTTTGTATCTATCTTCTGGCTCTATTAACCTTGTTTTCCAGAAATCTTCAGGGTACTATTATAAGATTGTCAATTTTATGCAAAAAATACAAACTTTAAATCTAAAACTAAGGGTTACTGTCTAAAAATAAGTGGTGCCCATTTAAGACAGACGAGACAATATTTTTTCGCTGAGAGTGATGTGTCTGTAGGACTTCCTAAAGTGAAAACAGAGTCTCTGAATATTTTTACAACAAGGGAGTGAAATGTTGAGGTTACAATCGCATCAGTCCTGACCTGAAAGTAAATGGTGGTGCAGACTTGATGGGTTGAGGGGTCTCCTACTGTTTCTCATCTGTCCGCTCTGAGCTCTGTCTGGTTTGGTTTAGTTTAGAGGTACATTGTGGAAACAGGCCCTTCGACCCACCGCGTCAGTTCCAACTAGCAATCACCATACACGACTTCTAGATCAGAGACAATTTACAGAAGCCAATTAACCTACTAACCCGCACATCTTTGGAATGTGGGAGGAAACGGGAGAACCCGGAGAAAACCCATGTGATCACAGGGAGAATGAACAAACTCCACCCATGTACAGACAGCACCCATAGTCAGAATCGAACCAGGGTCTCTGGCGCTGTGTGGCAGCAACTCTACCGCTGTGCCACTATCTTGCAAGATCTGTCGACTCAGATTATAATACATCAAGTGCTCAACCAATTACTTGTTAATGTAAGAAGGTTACCACTCCCACCAGTACTCAGACTGAGAGTTGCAGATTCCCACTGCACACTGCGTGAAAACCTTTATCACCTAAAAGGTATGTTGTTTCAAAACCCTTCATATCCTTATTTACCGATGTTTAAATGGCAACTTATCAGATGATTTACACGCTAAAAGGTTCCTCAGCAATTTAGTGCACATCACTTCCAGTGAAGATATCCTTCATTAGTTATGTTTCTTCAATGTTAATAAAATCTGAGATTTGTCATTTGTTTGTCATTTTTCAACCCTCTGTACTTGAATCTCTGAGGGAACAATACTTAAATATTTCCATCACCTTCAGTAAAACCCAAGAAAGAGGAGACCCCAAGGGAGAAGGAGCGTGAAGAGAGGCGAAAACGTGAGATTCCACCACAGCCGCAGAAGACCTCTGCACCAAAACCTGCCCAGATCAGCAAACCCCCACAGCTTGTCTACAGTGCACACAAGGATATCAAACTGACCCTGCTAAACAAGGTAACATGTCCGCACACAACACACCAAACTGGGTTTTCTATTTTACTTCTATTTATCTGATAGAAAAGTTGGAGCTGGGAAGCTGCTTAAGTCTGCTCGGCAATTGTTCCTGAGGTAATCGAGGTGCTGGACACACGTCAGTGACGGTAGAGGGTGGAGCGAGTCTAGAACCAGAGGAAGAATTTATCCCTCTTGGCTGAGAGTTTTTGTGGCCCTTAGCTGTCGGCTGCAATCCTAGTGTGTATTTACTAAGTTAGATTTCAAATAAGTAAGAGAATCCAGGGTTATTGTGAAAACAGGAAGGTGGACAAAGTTCAATCAATAAGATACCTCCCATTCTTCTGGACTTCAATGAGTAAAGTCCAGCGAACCTTCTCTTAACCACCTCTCATGTAAAAATATCTTCCCTGAAATAGGATCCTAAATATTTGAAGCAGCTTCAATGAGATTTTACTAGTGCCTTGTATACTTGCATTAAGACTCTCCTGCTTTGAAATACTCCAACTCTATTTTCTTGTGGATGCTTTAATCCAGCTTTGGGACTTGCAGGTATCCAGAGTTTAATTCACTGTTGAACTGTCTCTCCATTCACTTGAGTCACATTGCTTCAGGAAGATTAGGTGTGAGTGTAATGTGCCTCTGTGCTACAAGAGAGTGCTGGGTCTGTGCTTGAATTTGATCCTTTGTCTGTTGCAGCCTGCTGACAAGGGCACAAGGAAACGGTACGAACCTTCTGATAAAGAGCGGCCATCCTCTCCACCTTCCAAACGGGTCGCCCTGTCTCCTGAAAGAGGTTTGTCATTTCATATTAACAGATCACATAGGATAAATTGTGTGGTTTCCTACAACTAAATGTGTACAACTCGTGGGGAGTACAGGGCAGGTGACTAATGTTGGAACAGAAGTATTGACAGAGCATAGAACAGTACAGCACAGGATGTCTGTGTTGTGTAATACCAAGTTAAACTAGTCTCCTCTTCCTAAATGTGCTCAATATTCCTCCGTTCCATGCATATCCATGTACCTATGTGAAAGCCTCTTAAAACGCCACCCTTGGTAGTGCGTTTCAGGCCCCCACCACTCTGTGTGTAATAAATAAATCTTGCCCCGCATATTTCCATTAAACTTTTCCCCCCTCTTGCACCCACTAGTCTTTGATATTTCCACCCTGGGAAGAAGGTTCTGTGTCTCTTATCTATGCCTCTCATTATTTTATTTACTTCTATCTGGTCTCCAGAAAAAAACAATCCCAAGTTTGTCCAACCTCTCCTTATAGCTAATGCCCTCTATAACGGACAGCACCCTGGTGAACCTCTTCTGCAACCTCTTCAAAGCTTCCACTTCCTTCCTGTAATGGAGTGACCAGACTGCACACAGTAGGATCTGACTATAAACTTTCTTCAATATATCCCCGTGTTGTAGCAGGACGACAACACAGCTCGTCTCCGCTCTAGACCAAGTCATTGCCCCAAGAGGTATCTCTATGTACTGCACTGGCCTCAGCGTAGGGTTTTGCCTGTACCTCCCCTAGCCCCCACTCTCCAAAGACTAGACTTCTTCCACTTAAGCTCAGACAAACTACTTGGAGCGAGTAGCTGTGCAGAGATTTTAAATTTACAATGTAGGAATGAACTGCAGATGCTGGTTTACACCGAAGATAGATACAAAATGCTGGAGTAACTCAATGGGACATGCAGCATGTCTGGAGAGAAGGAATGGGTGATGTTTCGGGTCGTGATCCTTCTTCAGACTGAGAGTCAGGGGAGAGGGAGTCGACAGATATGGAAAGGTAAGGTGTGAAAATAACAGATCAAAGCAGATGGTGGTAAGGAAATGTAGAATGGTTCATTGTTAGCTATGGGGAAGGTGACAACGAGGCATATAATCAGTAATATTTAATCAGAAGGATAGTAGAACTAGTCGGAGAACTAAAATGGGAGAGGGAGGGAAAGCAAGGGTTACTTGAAGTTAGAGAAATAAATTCAAACCGCTGGAGTATTGATTTCTCTAACTTCAATTAACCCTTGCTTTCCCTCTCTCTCCGTCCCTCCTCCATCCTAGTTCTCTGACGTTCTACTCTCCTCCTGATGAAATATTACTGATTGTATGCCTCGTTGTCACCTTCCCCTCAGCTGACAATGAACCATTCTACATTTTCTTTTTTTCACATGCTTTGTTCTGTCATTTTCACATCTTCCCCTTCCATATGTCTAGACTTCCTCTCCCCTGACTCTCAGTCTGAAGAAGGTTCTCCACCTGAAATGTCACCCTTTTAAATTTACATTGCAGGTACAGCTATGGTTCCTAGTGCGAGTCTTGGATCAGAGCCTCTGTTTCTTTCTAATTCCTGCCTCTCTGATTCAGGACATCGGGAGCGGAAGCCATTTGGGAGGCCACCGTCACCAAAGGGTGATCGCCAGAGTACCCGGGTGCCACCAATGATGCGGTCTTCTCCTGCCCAGGCAGACAGGTAGGTGCACATGTTGTGGAACACATCACATAGGGGTAACATGGCTGAATTATCAGTGAAAACCTTTGGCCTGCAGAGGTTCAGAAGGTGAAAGTATGCGAGAATGCTGAGTGGGGACAAGGTCTAATCACACGATTGTTTCACGCCCTCTTACAACACATCATGCTGGTGGTTCCAAAATACTGCACATTGTGTTGCTGTACAGTGCAATATGGTGACGGTTGCTGCATTGTAAAATACAAGGAATGCAAGAGCAATGCATTACATCCGAGCTAGTGTTACACCAAACTTACCGTGACTTTAAATGCATCTGAATATTAAAGCAAAGTATGTTATGGAGGAAACTAGAACAAGAGCACATCTTACTTGGTGTGGGTGAAGTTGTAACCTGTCTTTTACTTCCCAGTATTTGTCACTACCAGCGGTATAAAACCTGCAAATACTGGAGTTGTTCCACAGCAAGCTAGTTCCATTTGCCTGCGCCTGGTTCATTTCACTCTCAATCGCTGCGCCAGTGTCAGATGTACCCTCCAGCAATGCTATCTAGCTATGAGTGTTTGATGTGCAATACCTTGGTTTTCATTTGATGTCCATCTGCTGGACCCCAGCACTGACTAAAGCAGGTAAAGACCAGTTAGTGAACATCCAAAGCCCCTCACAACCAGCTTCTCTGCATCCACTACACCCTCTTCGGTGACGGTCAGAAGGAATGGAAGTAGGAGCAGGCCATTCGGCCCTTCGTGCATGCTCCATGTTCAATCATCGACCTCTGCCTCACTTTCCTACACTGATCCCAGATCCCTCAATGGAACATTGCCAATATTACCCCGCTATACAAGAAGGGAGCAAAGAGGAATAGTGGGAGCTATAGACCGGTTAGTCTGACTTTAAGTGGTTGGTAAGAGTCCATTATAAAGGATATGATTAGGGAGTACTTAGAAATTCATGATAAAATAGGCTGAGGTCCGCATGGTTTTGTGAAGGGGAGATCTTGCCTGATAAATCTGCTGGAATTCTTTAGTCATAGAGTGTTACAGTGTGGAAACGCCCTTCGGCCCAACTTGCCCACACCAGCCAACATATCCCAGCTACACTAGTCCTACCTGCCCGTGTTTGGTCCATACCCCTCCAAACCTGACCTATCCATTTACCTGTCTAACTCTTTCTTAAATGTTGGGATAGTCCCTACCTCAACTACCTCCTCTGGCAGCTTGTTCCATACACCCACCACCCTTTGTGTGAAAAAGTTGCACCTCAGATTCTGATTAAATCCTTTCCCCTTCACCTTAAAACTATGGCCCTCGATTCACTTACCCTGGGCAAGAGACTCTGTGCATCTATCCAATCTATTCCTCTCATGATTTTATACAACTCGATAAGATCACCCCTTATCCTCCTGCACTCCAAGGAATAGAGTCCCTGCCTACTCAACCCCTCCCTATAGCTCAGGCTCTCTATCCCTGGCAGCATCCTTGTAAATCTTCTCTGTACCCTTTCCAGCTTAACATCTTTCCTATAACATGGTGCCCAGAACTGAAGAAGTAAATAGTTGGATAGATAAAGGAGAGTCAGTGGACATTGTTTACCTAGATTTTCAGAAAGCCTTTGTTAAGGTGCCACACGTGAGGCTGCGAAGGAAGACGAGTGCCCATGGTATCAAAGGGCAGATACTAGCATGGATAGCAGGTTGGTTGGATGGCAGAAGGCAAAGAGTGGCAATAAAAGGGGCTTTTTCTGGTTGTCTGCCAGTGACTAGCGGAGTTCTGCAGGGGTCGATGCTGCAGCCGCTGCTCTTCACGTTGTATATTAATGATTTGGATGAGGGGATTGAAGGCTTTGTGGTCGTGTTTGCGGATGATATGAAAATAGGTGGTAAGGCAGGTAGTGCAGAAGGACTTGGACAGGTTGGGAGAGTGGGCAGAGAATTGGCAGATGGAATATAGTGTTTCAAAGTGTGGAGTCATGCATTTTAGTAATAGGAATAAAGGCGTAGACTATTTTCTAAATGGGGAGAGAATCCAGAAATCAGAGGTGCAAAGGGACTTGGGAGTACAGGTGCAGGATTCCCCCAAAAATTATCTTGCCAGTCGAATTGGTAGTAAAGAGGTCAAACGCAATGCTAGCATGTATCTCAAGAGGGCTAGAATACAAATTTTAGGAAGGGGAAGCAGGAAGGGGGGGGGGAGGAGAGGATGTTGCACCAATGCAGGAGAGGTTTAGGCCCAACGGGTCCACTTGGTCTAGTCATTTATAAAACACTCCCATTTTCTATCAAATTGATGATCTCTGATTTTCTACATTTAAGTTCCCTCTGCCATCTCTCTAACTGAAGAATATTGCCCATCTCATCTATTTCTCCTGAAGCCCTCTGCATCTTCCTGACTAACACTGCCAGCCAGCCTTGTGTCATCTGAAAACGAGGATCCATTGCACCGTATCCCATTTTCCAAATGTTTGAACAGCTGGGTCCCAGGCCCTGTGATACCCATCAGTCACTACCACACTACATTGTCAGCAAACGCACAATAATCACCAGGATATGACAATGATATGGTACATACTAATTTTGTTTAATAACCTGTTGCATGCCACCTGATTGAAGTGAACTTTCAAAATCCAAATACTGTACATCACATCATCCTTCCCCAACTATTCTCAGACACATCGAATAGAAACAGACCATTTGATAACCTCAAGAATTTCAAATGGTTTGTCAAAGATCCATAACTCTATGTTGAGTCTGCCCAAACCTTTTATTATGTAAAAGGTACACTGTTACCACTTATTTAATGGAGTTGGTACCCACCATGAGGTTCCTCTGTGGCACCAAGAAGAAAGTATAGGACAGATGTGGACATTTATACACATTGCCATTGGTGTTGAAGAGGAAGTCATTACACCCAGTGTAAGCTCTGAGACCAGTTGGTATTGAGCAAAACACAGAGTGCTGGAGAAACTCAGTGGGTTAGCCATTGCCTGTGGAGGGAAAGGCAGCAGACATTTCAGTCTGAAGTAGGGTCCCATTCCAAAACGGCATCTCTCCATTCCCTTGCATAGATGTTGCCCTACCCGCTGAGTTCCTCCAGCACTTTGTGTTTTGCTCAAGGTTCCAGCATTTGCAGTTTATTTTGTCTCGTGGTATTGGTTTATTTTTGTCACATGTACCAAGATACAGTGGAAAAACATTGTAGTTGGGGGTGGTGCAGTGGGAGGCTTGCTGCCTAGTGGTGTCAAAGACCCAGGTTGTAATGGACAAGATAGCAAGGAACATAAGAGCAAGGTTCTTTACCAGTGAAGTAATAAATCTGGGCATTTGTTGACATGCACCAGATATTAACCTTATAAAAAAAATTGCTACAAAACCCCAACTGATTAAATAATATCCATTTTAAACACTTGGCTTTGCCCTTGTTTTCTGCATGTGATGCGTCCCATATTTTCTGCGTGTGATGCCATTCACATGTTTTCTGTGTGTGACGCAGTCCCATGTTTTCCGCATGTGATGCCATTCACATGTTTTCTGCGTATGACACCAGTCCCGTGTTTCCTGCACGGGATGCTGATGCAGTTGATTTTTCATGTCCTCAGACAATTTGGAATGGGCAAGAAATGTTGGATACCAAGCATCATCTACCTGAGAACACATCCGAAGAAAGATTCAATTCACCTGATTGGATGTAATTTAACCTTATTTCCTCTCCTTTTCAGAAAACGGGCTCCGTCACCCCAGTCAAAGGTCTCGAGTAAAGTGACCAGCGTATCTTCAAGCTCCAAGTCTCACGACGTGGCAGCCTCTGCCACTGCTGCATCCTCTGCAAAGTCGAGTAAATCCAACACGTTATCCCGCAGGGAGGAACTGCTGAAGCAGCTGAAGGCAGTCGAGGATGCCATTGCCCGAAAGCGAGCAAAGATCCCTGGCAAGGTCCAGTAGTCATGCCCTACTGACAGGGACTGTGGTCGTTTGATTAGAGACAGCTGTCAGTATTTTCAGTGATTAAATCCGTGATTTATTTCAGGAAGCAGCCATGTTGGGGGGGCGGCTCTTTGAGTACCTCACTGCCATCCTCCCAACCTTCTGATGTCCCAGCAGGGGTGATGGTTGCAGAGTTACTGCAGATGTACCACCTTTCTGTTCTTCCTCAAATTGGAAGATGCTACAGACTGTGAGCTCGGTCACGCATTTAACACAGGCTGACATTGCAGTGGCATTCTATTCAACCCAAGCAGACAGCAACAGGAGTTGGACTGGTGGAACCTGACCCTGGAGATGCCACACCTTTTACACTGCTTCAGAAGATCTTAGTGTGTGTGTGTGTGTGTGTTGTCTGAAGGAATTCCTCACGTTTACATTGTGTTACCAGAGAGGGGGTGAATGTGCTGTCAAACACTGCTCTCTTTCTTCTCCCACACCACCGCCCATCATAACCATTTTTTGGTCAAATTGTTCTTCTGCCTTCCCAAATAAATACTCATTCTTTTATTTTACACTTTTTCCAAGTTTTTTTTAAAATGTCATACACTGACCTTATGGTTATGTTGAATGTGTAGGTTGAAGTTTTGGACCTCTTTCAAAAGATCATTTGGTTAATGCACACAGCTGAGGAATTGTGGTAAAGCAGGTTTTTTTGTGCTTATAACATCTGCTGAAGTTGTGAGGACAGAGTTTCAATTGAACGGGGAAATAAATGTTCAGGATTGACTTTTTTTTACATGACTTTAATAAAGGATTTACTAGTTGTAAAGAATCGGAACAGTTTTGATTTGCAAACCAGCCTTAAAATAATGGAATCGAGTCTGTCAACGCTCACACTGAAGCACTGGCTGCTGGGGCTTTGTCACTCACACTGAAGCACTGGCTGCTGGGGCTTTGTCACTCACACAGAGGCACTGGCTGCTGGGGCTTTGTCACTCACACAGAGGCACTGGCTGCTGGGGCTTTGTCACACACTGAGGCACTGGCTGCTGGGGCTTTGTCACTCACACAGAGGCACTGGCTGCTGGGGCTTTGTCACACACTGAGGCACTGGCTGCTGGGGCTTTGTCACTCACACAGAGGCACTGGCTGCTGGGGCTTTGTCACTCACACAGAGGCACTGGCTGCTGGGGCTTTGTCACACACTGAGGCACTGGCTGCTGGGGCTTTGTCACACACTGAGGCACTGGCTGCTGGGGCTTTGTCACTCACACTGAGGCACTGGTTGCTGGTGCTTTGTCACTCACACTGAGGCACTGGCTGCTGGGGCTTTGTCACTCACACTGAGGCACTGGCTGCTGGCTACATGTTGACACTCACTGAGGCACTGGCTGCTGGGGTCTGTGTCGCTCACACTGAGACTGGCTGCTGGGGTCTGTCGATGCTCTCACTGTGACACTGGCTGCTGGGATCTGTGTCAACACTAGCACTGTGACACTGACTGCTGGGATCTGTGTCAACACCAGTGGCGTATCTAGGGTATGGCGTATCTAGGGTATGGATATGGGGCGGACCGCTGATTGGCCATTGGCCAGGCCGGGGAGGGGGCAGTGAGTGGCGGCGCGGCAGTGCGCGCCCAGGGAGGCTGTGTCCTGACCTGCACGGAGCAGTGGCACGGCACAGGGCAGCGCAGCACAGAGCCGGCTTTGCAGGACAAAGCTCCAGCTCCAGCAGCAGCAGTGCACCCAGCCAGCACTCCACTCCAACACAACCCAATGCAAAGAAAATGATCATCAGCGAGGAAAACCACTGTGGTGCACGTGACCCAACTCACTCCACCCTCACCCCCTGCCGTCGCACACACCATCCTCCCTCCCTCTCCCTACTGTCACTCTACACGTGTACTTTTTCTTTCCTCTCCACCCTAGCTTCTCCTCGAGTCACCATCTGTTACACGTATCCAACTCCCCGCCTCTGCCAGTCGTGCACACTAAGTGATCTCGCGGGCCGGCGAATGCCTTGGGTCGGTTCGTTCGTTCAAAGTGAGGAGAGGGAGTCAGATGTTTGGACAGTGGCGCAATTTTGGTGCTTTCCATAGGCGCTGTTTCCCGTAGATACGCCCCTGGTCAACACTAGCACTGTGACACTAGCTGCTGGGGTCTGTGTCTCTCTCACTGTAATTGGATGCTGGGAGATGCCAGATTTCACGTTGCTGATGATAAATGTGGGGCTGTGACAGGCTCCAGAATGTGTAGTTTCTCTTCCTAAGCCTTCAGCTGGAGGAGTTCTGTCACGTGCCATCGCCGCCAATTGTTCTGAGATATGGAATGATCCACCCTCACCCTCTCCTGAAGCCTCGCCCTCACCCTCTCCTGAACCCTCTGACTCACAGCCTCCACACCAGATGCAATGGGACCTGGTGCACAGCTGACATCAGAAGCCCAAACCTTCCACCTCCTAATCCCAGCAGCAGGTTTGTGGATGCACATCCTTTCTTAACATTAAACCATGTAGGCTGGAACTCTGCTGCTGGGCCGCCAGAGGACTTAGAATGTATAGATTGAAGTCAAGTTATAGGAACTTTGCAATGTGATAGATAACCTTTGTCAATGGTGCCTTTGATTAAGGAGTGACCTCAGTATGCAACATCCGAGGCAAAGGTCGGGTCCGAAACCATCCTCGATCATTATTGTTAGCACTAACATCTGTCATTATTATCAGACATCATTGTTACACATCCGGCGGTTGGGGCCATGCACTACTAATTTGAGTTACTTTCATCATCAGTCAGGCTAGCCAGCCCCAGCTCAATAGTGGCAGAGCAAGGCATCTGTAAATTCACTGTACCAACTGCAGGGTAATTGAGGGCAAATTTCCCTTGATCGTGTGCTATTGGGTGACTAAAACAGTTTTGTTTTGCAAGTCCAGTGACGGGTCCAAGACTCAGATCCACGTGGACTTCAGGTATTTCCCATTCCTTAGATAAACACAAAATGCTGAAGTAACTCAGCGGGTCAGGCAGCATCTCTCGATAAAAGGAATAGGTGACATTTCGGGTCGAGACCTTTCAGACTCGACCCGAAATGTCACCTATTCCTTTTCTCCAGAGATGCTGCCTGATCTGAGTCTATCTTCGGTGTAAACCAGCATCTGCAGTTCCTTCCAATGCATCTCCCATTCCTTGTTGGGTTACTTTTGTGACTGCCGTGCAGTCTCTCTGCCGAGCTCATGAAATTCCAGCACTAAGTGTCAGCATTGGAATGTAAAATGTGTCGACCCTGCTACAGTAGTTGTTACATCGGGGCCTTTCCATGCCTTTGTGCTTGGGGTCAATATGTGACCCGTCAGACCAACCTTGGAGAACCGTGGTTCTTTGTAGCTCTGCTCCTGTCTGTACTGTGATTGGACCAGCAGCGCTCCTTGTATCTCACCTGCAACCAACCATACTAGCTAGGTAATCGAGTTGAGAGCTCCCCCGCGGCCCCACACTACCTCAGTGTCTACATTATGATTCCCCATACACCACCTCCCAACCTCAGTGCGAATGAGTTACAATTGCCTCTTTGTCACCAGCACCCTATCTAGTGCATGTTTACTGCTTCCTCTCCAGTTCCTCCTCAATGTTTTGGGTAACAGCATAACACTTGTTGCTTGGTGTTTAAGAAAGATATCACCAGCACTTGTGGAGTCCCAGGCAACAGACCTGTTTATATTAACATCTGCAGGAAACAAGGACTTCTCTGGGCACATGAGAAATTAAACCTATTTCCTGAGGGTGGGGGGGGGAGGGTGAGGCTCCCACACCTTGCATTCCCCTCCTCACCTGTAATACGGTGATTGGATCAGAAAGTGTCATGTTACAGGGCTGTTGCAATCCCGGTCGCTAGGCTGACATTGCTGTCTTCACAACATCAGCTGAAGGAGATGAGAGAATGGGAATGAAATAGAATTTGCCATCAGATGCCTGGTATTTCACATGTCTTGCCACATGGCTCATCTGTTTTCTGGCTGTGTGATTTGTTGTGCTGGTTGTAGATTGGAATTGCTTTTGCTGACGGTTTGGCCAACACAGCTCCAGGTGATCCGTTGCCCAGTGACATTTCCAAGCACCTGAAAGCACATCAACCAGTCAGAACCAAGGGTACAGCCAATGTGCTGGAACTCTTGGTGGAGAGCACCAATGCCCTTACCCGCACAAGGATTTTCAGTAGGGATAGAGGATAATTAAAAGAGGGAGGTGTTTACCCTCTCACTTGTCATGGGTCTGTTTCCCCAGGGAAGCTCTCCTCTGTTGCTGAGGAAGACACATAAATTAAATGAAACATTGGTTATAACTCCTCAAATAATGCTTGGAAATTAAGGCTAACTCTCACTGGCATTAGAACTGATTTACTTGAGTGAGGTTAAAGTATTAGCGTTTCCATATAAAAAGCTTGGATCATTTTTCAAAACTAGTTGATATATATAATTGGGCACCGATCCAACTCAATTGGTTGTATCATATAGATACAAGGAACAGCAGATGCTTGTTTGCCAAAAGACACAAAGTGCTGGGGTACCTCAGCGGGTTAAGTAGTATCTCTGGAGAACATGGATAGGTGACATTTTGGGTCGAGACAAGAAATCTGAAGGTGGTGTCCTGACCCTAAACAGACTGAGACTGTCGAGGGGGAAGGTATAACGACAGGTGTTGCATCTCTTGCGGCTGTAGTGGACAGTACCTAGGGAGGGGGTGGTTTGGATGGGAAGGGGCAAGTTGACCAGGGAGTTCCGGAGGGAACGGTCTTTGCGGAAAGCAGAAAGGGGTGGAGATGGAAAGATATGGCTAGTGGTGGGGTCCCGTTGGAGGTGGCGAAAATGTCGTAGGATTATGTGCTGTATGCGACGGCTAATGGGGTGGAAGGGGAGGACTAGGGGGACTCCTTGTTACAACTGGGGGGAGGGGGTGCAAGAGTGGAGCTGCAGGATATCAAGGAGACCCTAGTGAGGGCCTCATCTATGATGGAAGAGGGGAACCCCTCCGTGCCCTAAACAATGAGGACATCTCCGATGTCCTGGTATAGAATCTACAGGAAACAGGGTGGGATCGTCATTTACCGTTGTGTAGTTTAGATAGCTGTGGGGGTCAGTGGGTTGATAATAGATGTCAGTCAATAGTCTCTCCTGTGATGGAGACGGTGAGATCAAAAAACGGTAAAGAGATATCGGAGATGGTCCATGTGAATTTGAGTGCAGGATGGAAATTAGTAGTAAAGTTCATGAGGTCAGTGATTTCTGCATGGGTGCAGGAGTTGACAATAGACAATAGGTGCAGGAGGAGGCCATTCGGCCCTTCGAGCCAGCACCGCCATTCAATGCGATCATGGCTGATCATTCTCAATCAATACCCCGTTCCTGCCTTCTCCCCATACCTCCTGACTCCGCTATCCTTAAGAGCTCTATCCAGCTCTCTCTTGAATGCATTCAGATAAATTGTTCTTTGCAGCCATTAGGCTATCAAACACTACAACCTCCAAATAAGCTCTGAACTATTATAAACAGCATGATGCAAGACTCACTCGCCTATAGTTTCCTGGCTTATCCCGACCAATTTTTCTGGAATATGAAAAAAAATAGCTATCCTCCTGTCGCCTGTTACGTTAATGATGGTGAAAAAAATCTCTGCCATAGCCTCAAAAAATCCATTGCTTCCCCTAACACCTGGGAATAGATTTCAAAAGGCCTCAGAGATTTGTCCAAATAAATTGATGGAAAGATACAGCATGGAAACTGGCCTCTTGGTCCATGAGTCCGCGCCGACCATCAATTACCCATTTACACGAGTTCTATGTTATCCCACTTTCTCATCCACTCCCTACACACCAGGGTCAATTTACAGAGGCCAATTAACCTGAAAACCGGTGTGACGGGAAACCGGAGGAATCTAGAGTACCTGGAGGAAATCCAGACGTGCAGAAGGGTCCCAACCTAAAAAATCACCTATTCCTTTTCTCCAGGGATGCTGCCTGACCCGCTGAGTTACTCCCATCTACTCCCATCTATCTCCTGGTCGTCCAATCGTTGATTAGTAAGGATGTCAGGTGGTATGGGGAGAAGGTAGAAAAATGGGGTTGCGTAAGAAAGACAGGTAAGATATGATCGAATGGCAGAGTAGACCTGATGGGCCAAATGGCCTAATTCTGCTGCAAGAATTTATGAATCTGCCCTTGAGCTAATCTCCGCTAACCCGGACAGCATAGCAACATAGAAACACAGAAACATAGAAACAAAGAAACATAGAAACACAGAAACACAGAAGCACAGAAACACAGAAACATAGAAACATAGAAACACAGAAACATAGAAACACAGAAACATAGAAACATGGAAAATAGATGCAGGAGGAGGCTATTCAGCCCTTGAAGCCAGCACCGCCATTCATTGTGATCATGGCTGATCATCCACAATCAGTAACCTGTGCCCAACTTCTCCCCATATCCCTTGATTCCACTAGCCCCAAGAGCTCTATCTTACTCTCTCTTAAATTCATCCAGTGATTTGGCCTCCACTGCCCTCTGTGGCAGAGAATTCCACAAATTCACAACTCGTGGAAGGTGAAAAAGTTCCTTCTCACCTCAGTTTTAAATGGCCTCCCCTTTATTCTAAGACTGTGGCCCCTGGTTCTGGACTTGCCCAACATTAGGAACATTTTTCTTGCATCTACCTTGTCCGGTCGTTTTATAATTTGATATGTTTCTATAAGATCAAGTCAAGTCAAGCCAAGACAAGTTTATTTGTCACATACACATACACGATGTGCAGTGAAATGAAAGTGGCAATGCCTGCGGATTGTGCAAAAAAAATTACAATTACAGCATATAAATTAAAATTATGTGAGCATTAAGATAAGGATAAATTACTGAATGGGATTTAATGGTGGCAGGACAGACAGGGTGACTGCAAAGAAATGAATGATTGTAGAAAAGAATGTGGGCATGAGATGAGGTAAGGAAGATAGGTTTGGAAAAATCCTACAAAAATAGGCTGCCCGATGTACTAAGCGGGCAGTCGGGAGGTTGGTTTCCTGGTTGTTCCGGCCGTTGTTTGCAAATAAAGGCTTTCAACTTCTCAAAGAATTCTCCGTGTCGCCTGTCTTAATTTCGAGGCTCAGGGAACCACAACACAACACCTTGTACAGATCCAAATACGTGCTCATATTAAAGAGATTTATTCTGTTAAATAGGGATGATGGTGACATATTAGGTCACTAAAAGAACGGAGACATTGTATTGGATATTTTTCCAAAAGTGCAGTTTGGTTGAGCATTCCCTTAGGGATGACTTTGTATCTCTTTATTCCTGTTTTTTTTGTTTTAGAGTTATAATATGGAATGAAGCCTTTCAGCCACTGAGTCCCTGCCGACAAACGATCACTTGTACATTAGTTCTGTTATCCCACTTTCGCATCTTAAACACTGGAAGAATTTACAGAAGCCAATTAAACTACCACGTATCTTTGGAATGAGGGAGGAAAGTAGAGCACGCTTCACAGGGAGAACATACAAACTGCACAGACAGCACCCGAAATCAGGATTGAACCCGGGTCTCAGGCACTGCAAGCTCTATTGCTGTGGCACTGTGCCACTCGAATTTTATTTTTGTTCTTTCTTCATTTCTGTGTTTGCAGTTGTTTGAATTTTATGGCTCTCCCTCCAACATTGCTCCAATATTCCCTGTAAGTATTAGTTACTTACCATAAATGTCAGTGGTTCCCTTTTTTAATACCCATTACACACTGTTTATCACCAGTAAGCAGCCTTTCATTGTGCCTTTTCAGTTTATTCACAACCAAATCTTTTATCTCTTTTATTAAGCTTAGTTTCATCCTAAAATGAACTCTCCATAGTACAGAATGTGTAGGAAGGAACTGCAGGTGCTGGTTTAAACTGAAGATAGACACAAAATGCTGGAGTAACACAGCGGCACAGACAGCATCTCTGGAGAGAAGGAATGGGTCGAGACCCTTCTTCAGATCTGATCTGTAGTTGTATCTCTAAAGTACAGCCCTTTTAAAGTGACATGGTAGTATTAAGTTAGCTTGGGCTGTCACACCAGGTAGTTAGTTATTACTTGCCATTTCGTTTTCTGTCAGTTGTTACCAGAGTGATGGCACAGTCAAATGGTGCATGCTCTCCAATAACCTGGGTATTCATGCCCAATTTGGCTAGGGCCAAACATCTTGAGTTGTTTATAGACAATAGACAATAGACAATAGGTGCAGGAGTAGGCCATTCAGCCCTTCGAGCCAGCACCGCCATTCAATGCGATCATGGCTGATCACTCCCAATCAGTACCCCGTTCCTGCCTTCTCCCCATACCCCCTCACTCCGCTATCCTTAAGAGCTCTATCCAGCTCTCTCTTGAAAGCATCCAACGAACTGGCCTCCACTGCCTTCTGAGGCAGAGAATTCCACACCTTCACCACTCTCTGACTGAAAAAGTTCTTCCTCATCTCCGTTCTAAATGGCCTACCCCTTATTCTTAAACTGTGGCCCCTTGTTCTGGACTCCCCCAACATTGGGAACATGTTTCCTGCCTCTAATGTGTCCAATCCCCTAATTATCTTATATGTTTCAATAAGATCCCCCCTCATCCTTCTAAATTCCAGTGTATACAAGCCCAATCGCTCCAGCCTTTCAACATACGACAGTCCCGCCATTCCGGGAATTAACCTAGTGAACCTACGCTGCACGCCCTCCATAGCAAGAATATCCTTCCTCAAATTTGGAGACCAAAACTGCACACAGTACTCCAGGTGCGGTCTCACCAGGGCCCGGTACAACTGTAGAAGGACCTCTTTGCTCCTATACTCAACTCCTCTTGTTATGAAGGCCAACATTCCATTGGCTTTCTTCAATGCCTGCTGTACCTGCATGCTTCCTTTCATTGATTGATGCACTAGGACACCCAGATCTCGTTGAACTCCCCCTCCTCCTAACTTGACACCATTCAGATAATAATCTGCCTTTCTATTCTTACTTCCAAAGTGAATAACCTCACACTTATCTACATTAAACTGCATCTGCCATGTATCCGCCCACTCACACAACCTGTCCAAGTCACCCTGCAGCCTTATTGCATCTTCCTCACAATTCACACTACCCCCCAGCTTAGTATCATCTGCTAATGGTACTTTTATTCCCTTCGTCTAAGTCATTAATGTATATCGTAAATAGCTGGGGTCCCAGCACCGAACCTTGCGGTACTCCACTGGTCACTGCCTCCCATTCCGAAAGGGACCCATTTATCCCCACTCTTTGCTTTCTGTCTGTCAACCAATTTTCTATCCATGTCCGTACCCTACCCCCAATACCATGTGCCCTAATTTTGCCCACTAATCTCCTATGTGGGACCTTGTCGAAGGCTTTCTGAAAGTCGAGGTACACCACATCCACTGACTCTCCCCTGTCAATTTTCCTAGTTACATCCTCAAAAAATTCCAGTAGATTTGTCAAGCATGATTTCCCCTTCGTAAATCCATGCTGACTCGGAATGATCCTGTTACTGCTATCCAAATGCCCAGCAATTTCGTCTTTTATAATTGACTCCAGCATCTTCCCCACCACTGATGTCAGACTAACTGGTCTATAATTACCCGTTTTCTCTCTCTCTCCCTTCTTAAAAAGTGGGATAACATTTGCTATCCTCCAATCCACCGGAACTGATCCTGAATCTATAGAACATTGAAAAATGTTCTCCAATGCTTCCACTATTTCTAGAGCCACCTCCTTAAGTACCCTGGGATGCAGACCATCAGGCCCTAGGGATTTATCAGCCTTCAGTCCCATCAGTCTACCCAAAACCATTTCCTGCCTAATGTGGATTTCCTTCAGTTCCTCCATCACCCTAGGTTCTCCGGCCCCTAGAACATTTGGGAGATTGTGTGTATCTTCCTCAGTGAAGACAGATCCAAAGTAACGGTTTAACTCGTCTGCCATTTCTTTGTTCCCCATAATAAATTCCCCTGCTTCTGTCTTCAAGGGACCCACATTTGCCTTGACTATTTTTTTCCTCTTCACGTACCTAAAAAAACTTTTGCTATCCTCCTTTATATTATTGGCTAGTTTACCCTCGTACCTCACCTTTTCTCCCCGTACTTCCTCCCGTCACAAGACAGAAGTGAAGAGGTATGTTGATGATTGTGCAAACTATTTTCAACTCCTCAGCAAATATAAATGCAGCACAATTAGCGAGAGGAAACAAGGGACTAGCCAAGTGACAAGCATGTTATTATCTGAGGAGATACAAATACAATCTGTGGCCTCCTCCAGCTAAAACACCAGGGATAGAGAGGGAAACAAGCAGCAGGTGGCCACAGAGATGGTCTGCATGCATCAGTGAATGAAGATCAGATGTGACTGTGGGGAAAGTTTGGAGTTTATGGGCATGGGGCCAAGAGCACAAGTCAAGTCAAGTTTATTTGTCACATACACACACACGATGTGCAGTGAAATGAAAGTGGCAATGCCTGCGGATTGTGCACAAAAAAGAATTACAGTTACAGCATATAAATAAAGTTAATAAGTTAATATAGAGAAGACAAAATTTAGTCCCTGGAGTTATAAAAGTTAACAGTCCTTTTGGCCTGTGGGAAGAAACTCCGTCTCATCCTCTCCGTTTTCACAGCGTGACAGCCGAGGCGTTTGCCTGACCGTAGCATCTGGAACAGTCCGTTGCTGGGGTGGCAGGGGTCCCTCATGATCTTGCTTGCTCTGGATCTGCACCTCCTGATGTATAGGTCCTGCGGGGGGACGAGTGTAGTTCCCATGGTGCGTTCTGCCGAACGCACTACTCTCTGCAGGGCCATCCTGTCCTGGGCAGAGCTGTTCCCAAACCAGACTATAATGTTGCCGGACAGGATGCTCTCTACAGCCCCAGAGTAGAAGCAATGAAGGATCCTCAGAGACACTCTGAATTTCCTCAGCTGTCTAAGGTGGTAAAGGCGCTGCTTTGCCTTACCCACCAGTGCAGCAATGTGCGTTGCCCATGTCAGATCCTCTGTGATGTGGACTCCCAAGTATTTAAAACTGCTCACCCTATCCACAGTAGACCCATTTATCTCCAGTGGCGTGTACGTCCTTGGATGTTTAGCCCTTCTAAAGTCCACAATCAGCTCCTTAGTTTTAGTGACATTCAAGAGGAGGCTATTGTCCTGACACCAGAGTGCCAGATCAGCCACCTCCTCCCGGTAGGCCTTCTCATCGTTGTCGGAGATCCGGCCCACCATCACAGTCTCATCAGCAAACTTGATGATGGAGTTTGAGCTGAACCTGGCCCCACAATCATGTGTGTATAGGGAGTACAGTAGGGGGCTAAGGACGCAACCCTGGGGGGATCCTATGTTCAACGTGAGGGAGCTAGATGTGTGCTGCCCCATCCTGACCACTTGGGGCCTGGCAGTGAGAAGGTCCAGGGCCCAGGCACACAGAGGGGTGCTAAGCCCCAGTTCCAGCAGCTTCTCAACCTGTCTGCTGGGAACTATTGTGTTAAAAGCTGAACTAAAGTCAATGAACAGCATCCTCACATAGCCCCCCTGGCTGTCCACATGAGAGAGAGCGGTATGCAGAACCTGGGAGACCGTATCATCCGTGGACCTGTTCAGACGGTATGCGAACTGTAGTGGGTCCATGTTGCGAGGAAGGAGGGCACAGATGTGCTTCTTGATTAGTCTCTCGAAGTATTTCACGACAACCGAGGTGAGGGCCACTGGTCGGTAGTCATGGCACCGATGCAGTCATCAATGTGCCACAGCGGAGCACAGTGTGCAATTCTGGTCGCCACGTTAGATGTTGAGCCAGAAAGGGTGCAGAGGAGATTCACCAGGCTATTACTGGATTGAAGCATTATGGTTTTAACCAGAGATTGGTTTAGGCTGGGTTATCTTTCCCTGGAGTAAAGACGCTATGTGATAGGTATTTACAATATGAGAGTCGCAATCTTTTTTCCCCTAGTTGGGATTTCCAAATCAAGGGCACAGGAGAGATAGAGGTGGAGCAATGATCTAAAAGGGAAATATTCTCACACAGTGCCTGAGGGGATGCTCGAGAAAGGTGCTCTTCACGCGATTTAAAAGGAATCTAGAAGCACTGGAATTACCAACGCAATGCAGGTTCTGAGCGAATGTGGGTAAATGGGACAAGTATTGACATGTGCAATGGTCAGCATGGACATGATCTGCCAAAGGGCCTGTTGCAGTGCTGCACAACTCTGTAGCCCTCTAAGCCAGATGTGGCAGAAGTCACTGACCAGGTCTCCACACCCTCACCTTGACTTGCTCTTGTTCACCAGCTTTAAAGGATGTTGCTGGGTTAGGTGCAGAAAGCATATTGCTGGAAAGCAGAGCAATTAGCCTTGATAGGTTTGAAGTGTCCACAAACAGCTGGAACAGTTGTGTAACTATGTCCCTCTGCACAGCCAGGTGAGCCTATTGGGTATTTTAACGTTACTGTTTCAATTCTTGAAACTTAGGAGTGTTTTTCAAAGTGTTAAGGGAAATTCACCAAATGATGGAAGAAACGTGGACTAGGAGCAGGGCAGCCCCTGAGCTGTAATCTCAGGGAACCTCCCTGCATCTGCCTCTAGGTAAGCGGAAGGGTGCACATGCTGCTCGTGGAGGACCATGTTCCTGCGCTTGCATCAAGCCGTAGTTGTTACATCCCTTCTCCAATGTTTTTAAGTTTATTGTTCATGCCCTCTCTCTTCAGAGCTGCCAAAATCAACAGTCATCTTTCTAATGGCATATTAGCACCAATAGGGAGGAGTACAGACCTGGGAAGGACGTTGGTCGGATTAACAAAGCTGTTCAAGAGGTCCGTCAGCAGTGGATAGTGTGGAGCGGGTAGGAATGATATCATACAATACTTGTGATGAGGAGCCTGGTGGAGGCAACAGAACAGGTTTCCCAATTAACTGCTGTCGTTTCCACAGTCATTGCCCAGGTTCAGACCTAAACTTTGGAGGGGTCTGTAGAGTAAACGGTATGCTTGGGTTGGTGACATCCTGGCCCATTCTGCAAATGTCAAGTTGTTTTGTGTGGAGGAATCTGCAGCCTCTGGCCATTCAACAGATTTGCACAGAGCCATACGTAATGTCATGATTAATGACGTTCCTCTGTGTGCACAAAATGCTGGAGGAACTCAGCAGGTCAGGCAGCATCTCAGGAAAGAAGGAATGGGTGACGTTTCGGGAAGAAGGGTCTCGACCCGAAACGTCACCCATTCCTTCTCTCCTGAGATGCTGCCTGACCTGCTGAGTTACTCCATCATTTTGTGAATAAATACCTTCGATTTGTACCAGCATCTGCAGTTATTTTCTTATATTTCTGTGTGCATATTATTTCTTTTAAGTTGGGTACTAATTGTAGTAATTGTGTAAAATATTCGAACCCTTTTATATTATTCCCTCCCTGTGACTGGATGTTGTTCAGATTTCAAGACTAAAATGAATCAAAACAAATTCTTGTATAAGTCAGGTATATTTTCATTCCAACAATTCTACTTTCTGTTTTGTCATATCCTTTGAGTGGGGAACTCCCAGGCAGTGATGTAACTTGCAATGTTACAGTTTACATCTGCCCACATACCTACAGTGCTTGAATCAGGAAGAAATCACACAGCAAACCTGCAAGAGCAGCTGTTGGAGCATGGAGTGTTTACCAGCAGCAATAGCTGAGCTCTGGCATTAGACCACTGTGTGCAGGGGGTGAATGTGCCTCAGTGTGGACAGAATGGTGAGCTGCAGGTTTCTGCAGCTAACCTGGGATGAGCAGCATAGTTGGAAAATGGAAAACTACAGACGCTGGAATTCTGAAACAAAATCTGGAATGTTTAGTAGGTCAGGTAGCTCTGTAGTGAAAGTGAGAGAGTTTATGCTTCATGGTATCTGGATTAGGAATAATTGATGGCAAGACTAGCTTTTAATTGCAGGGAGAGTGGGATGTGGTACTTATAGAGCAAAGACAGGAAGCTCCATGGTATGGCATGGTCCAAGTTAGAGCTTCTCAAGTTAGAGTCACACAGCATGAAATTTGGCACCTCGGTGCAACTGGTCCATGTCGACCAAGATGCCCCAGTTATACTAGTCCCATTTGTCCACGTTTGGCCCCTATGCCTCTAAACCTATCCTATCCATGCACCTGTTGAAATGTCTTTGAAATGTTGTTGTTGACCCTGCCTCAACCACTTCCACTGGCAGCTTGTTCCGTATGTGCCACCAAGTTGTCGGTGCGGAAGAGGGAAATATGCAAACGTTGTCCAAGTGAAATGGAAGTGGTGGGACCACTGACTGGTGAACCAGTCACCACAGATTCACCACCCACTGACAAAATAAATTCCTCCTCATCTCCATTCCTTTTATTCTGAGGCTGTGCCCTTTGGTCCTACACTTCTCCACTAATGAAAAAATCTTCTCCACATCCACTCTATCCAGGCCTTGCACTATTCGGTAAGTTTCAATGAGGTCCCCCTTCATCCTTCTAAACTCCAGCGAGTACAGGCCCAGTGCCATTAAATGCTCATCAGGCGTTAACCCAATCATCACCAGGATCATTGACTGGACCCTCTCCAACACCAGCACACCCACCCTCAGATATAGGGCCCAAAACTGCTCACAATCTTCATCCAGGCCTCTCCAGCTGTTGAGGGCCTTTGCCCAGCTGTAGAGGAGGTATCCCCTCTGTGAAAGATGAAGGAAGCAGTGGGGTCCTTCAGAATCCGGTAGTTCCCTCGGGCCCCACCCCTCTCCTGACTGACCCTGGTCGAAGCACAGTCTTCAGTGCTCCCACCCCCTCACAAACGAGCCAGAGCCTTGATTGGGACAATGACATGGGATCTGCTGACCGTGCTGGAGCGTTTGAAGTTGTAATTTGATTCTTACTCTGAAACATCTCACTGTGACAGGGACGGCACAGTGGCACAGGTGGCAGAGTTGCTGCCTCTCGGCGCCAGAGACTCAAGTTCGACCCTGACCTCGGGTGCTGTCTGTGTTCAGCTTACAATCTTGTGGGTTTCCTCCGGGTGCTCTGGTTTTCTGCAAGTTTGTAGGTTGATTGGCCCTCTGAAAAATGCCCCTAGTGTGTAGGGAGTAGATGAGAAAGTGACATAATATAGAACTAGTGTGAACAGGTGATTAATGGTCGGCATGGACTCTGTGTGCTGAAGGGTCTGTTTCCATTCTGTATCTCAAAACTAAACTCTAAAATTGACAAATTGTGATTTGTGACAATTATTTTCTAACTTAAAATTTAATTTAAAAACTGATCATAGCTGTACAGATTTTTTAGTCCTGTCCCTTTACCTCCCCCCTCAACTCCATCCAAGGACCCAAACAGTCTTTCCAGGTGAGACAGAGGTTCACCTGCACCTCCTCCAACCTCATCTGTTGCATCCGCTGCCCCAGATGTCAACTTATTTACATCGGCGAAACCAAATGCAGGCTCGGCGATCGCTTCGCTCAACACCTGCGCTCGGTCCGCGTTGGCCAAACTGATCTCCCGGTGGCCGAGCACTTCAACTCCCCCTCCCATTCCCAGTCTGACCTTTCTGTCATGGGCCTCCTCCAGTGCCATAGTGAGGCCCACCGGAAATTGGAGGAACAGCACCTCATATTTCGCCTGGGCTGCTGGTATGAACTTCGACTTCTCCAACTTTAGATAGTTCCTCTGTCCCTCTCTTCCCCTCCCCCTTCCCAGATCTCCCTCTATCTTTCTGTCTCCACCTATATCCTTCCTTTGTCCCGCCCCCCTGACATCAGTCTGAAGAAGGGTCTCGACCTGAAAAGTCACCCATTCCTTCTCTCCTGAGATGCTGCCTGACCTGCTGAGTTACTCCAGCATTTTGTGAATAAATACCTTCGATTTGTACCAGCATCTGCAGTTACTTTCTTATTCAGTATGCCAATTTAATCAGCATGGTGAAGGTGGACAGAAGGGCCTGTTTCCTTGCCATACAGCTCTATGACTTGAGGTGCCGCAGATTGGAGAAAGAAGTGTGAATGGGTACACACAAAATGGAAGTATTTTTAATATCTTCTGGAGAGTCATCTAGATTGGACAATGACTGTGACGTTGCTGATGTTATTTATAACGACATTTGCCAGCTGCAAATGTGATCTTTCCACCTCTTCTACGTTCCCCCACCCTGTGTGCTGGACTTGCAGACAATATGGTAGTTAGTGAGTCACAGCTCCAGTGACTAGGCTTGACCCTGACACCTCGATGAACCATGCTCTCCATGGGCCTGGCAGATATTCCCGAGCACCTCCAGTTTCCCTCCAGAATGACCAAATGCACAGGGTCGTGGGGAGACAGCAACTGTGATGTTGTCAGCTTGGTACAGCAGAAGGAAAGATTTACTTGCAAAAAGGGAGTGAAGTGAAAGTTTGCCAAATTGTTTCCTGGGATTAAACAAACTTGGTACTTTGTGGAGAGGTTAGAAGGAATGAAACGAAAAGAGTGCTTAATTGTCAGATGTACCAGCAATGGGAAAATGAAATTATTGCTTGCAGCAGTTTAACAAGCCCATAATCGACAGTGCAATAAATTAAAAACCAGTAAAACAACCTTCGAGGTCCTGATAGATCAGCCTACACTCTGAGAACTTGCTATTGAGATAGTAACTCTATTGGTCTTAATCATCCAAAATATCCTAGATTTGATCCTAGTTTCCATTGGATAGGAAAATATCAACTGTAAATTTATTCAAGACGGGAAAAAGGAGAGAATGCTAACAATTGAGGGAGCTGTTACGTTTTTTATAACTAGGGGAATTGAAATTAATATGGCATTGGCAGACTGCACCTGGAGTAAGACTTTGTACAGCATTGGTCTTATTGAAGGAGGAATGCTGTATCTGGAAACTAAACTCTAAAATTAACAAATTGTGATTTGTGACAATTATTTTGTAACTTAAAATTTAATTTAAAAACTGATCATAGCTGTACAGATTTTTTAGTCTTGAGCAGAAGGGAGCAATTTATGAGGGGCCTCAGGGGTAGCTTTATCCACTTGGAAGGCAGTCCATATCTGGCACGAGCTGCAGAGGAAGCTGTAGAAATGGACTAACCCAGTATGCCAATTTATTCACAAAATTCTGGAGTAACTCAGCAGGTCAGGCAGCATCTCAGGAGAGAAGGAATGGGTGACGTTTTGGGTCGAGACCCTTCTTCAGACTGATGTCAGGGGGGCGGGACAAAGGAAGGATATAGGTGGAGACAGGAAGATAGAGGGAGATCTGGGAAGGGGGAGGGGAAGAGAGGGACAGAGGAACTATCTAAAGTTGGAGAAGTCGATGTTCATACCACTGGGCTGCAAGCTGCCCAGGCGAAATATGAGGTGCTGTTCCTCCAATTTCCGGTGGGTCTCCCTATGGCACTGGAGGAGGCCCATGACAGAAAGGTCAGACTGGGAGTGGGAGGGGGAGTTGGTGCTCGGCCACCGGGAGATCAGTTTGGCCAATGCGGACCAAGCGCAGGTGTTGAGCGAAGCGATCGCCGAGCCTGCGTTTGGTCACACCGATGTAAATAAGTTGACATCTGGAGCAGCGGATGCAATAGATGAGGTTGGAGGAGGTGTAGGTGAACCTCTGTCTCACCTGGAAAGACTGTTTGGGTCCTTGGATGGAGTTGAGGGGGGAGGTAAAGGGACAGGTGTTGCATCTCGTGCGGTTGCAGGGGAATGTGCCCGGGGACGGGGTGGTTTGGGTAGGAAGGGACGAGTGGACCAGGGAGTTACGGAGGGAACGTTCTCTGCGAAACGCAGAAAGGGGAGGGGATGGGAAGATATGGCCAGTGGTGGGGTCCCGTTGTAGGTGACGGGAATGTTGGCGGATAATTTGTTGGATCCGCTGGCTGGTGGGGTGGAAGGTGAGAACGAGGGGGATTCTGTCCTTCTTACGAGTGGGGGGAGGGGGAGCAAGAGCGGAGCTGCAGGATGTAGAAGAGACCCTAGTGAGAGCCTCATCTATAATGGAAGAGGGGAAGCCCCATTTCCTGAAGAATGAGGGCATCTCTGACGCCCTAGGTGAAACACCTCATCCCGGGCGCAGATGCGGCGGGTGGGAAGAAGTGTAGTCCAGATAACTGTGCGAGTCAATGGGGTTATAGTAGATGTCAGTCACTAGTCTGCCTCCAGAAACGGGAGGGAGATGTCGGAGATAGTCCAGGTATATTTAAGGGCAGGATGGAAATTGGAAGTGAAGTGTATGAAGTCAGTGAGTTCTGCATGGGTACAATAGGTAGCACCAATGCAGTCGTCGATGTAGCGGAAGTAGAGTTCGGGGATGGGGCCGGTGTACGCCCGGAACAGGGATTGTTCGACGTACCTGACAAAGAGGCAGGCACAGCTAGGCCCCATGCGAGTACCCATATTTTTCCGTCAACTACAACGGGACCCCACCACTGGCCATATCTTCCCATCCCCTCCCCTTTCTGCGTTCCGCAGATACCGTTCCCACCGTAACTCCCTGGTCCACTCGTCCCTTCCTACCCAAACCACCCCATCCCCGGGCACATTCCTCTGCAACTGCACGAGATGCAACACCTGTCCCTTTACCTCCCCCCTCAACTCCATCCAAGGATCCAAACAGTCTTTCCAGGTGATACAGAGGTTCACCTACACCTCCTCCAACCTCATCTATTGCATCCGCTGCTCCAGATGTCAATTTATTTACATCGGCGAAACCAAATGCAGGCTCGGCGATTGCTTCGCTCAACACCTGCGCTCGGTCTGCGTTGGCCAAACTGATCTCCCAGTGGCCGAGCACTTCAACTCCCCCTCCCATTCCCAGTCCGACCTTTCTGTCATGGACCTCCTCCAGTGCCATAGTGAGGCCCACCGGAAATTGGAGGAACAGCACCTCATATTTCGCCTGGCAGCTTGCAGCCCAGTGGTATGAACTTTGACTTCTCCAACTTTAGATAGTTCCTCTGTCCCTCTCTTCCCCTCCCCCTTCCCAGATCTCCCTCTATCTTCCTGTCTCCACCTATATCCTTCCTTTGTCCCGCCCCCCGACATCAGTCTGAAGAAGGGTCTCGACCTGAAAAGTCACCCATTCCTTCTCTCCTGAGATGCTGCCTGACCTGCTGAGTTACTCTAGCATTTTGTGAATAAATACCTTCGATTTGTACCAGCATCTGCAGTTACTTTCTTATACAGTATGCCAATTTAATCAGCATGGTGAAGGTGGACAGAAGGGCCTGTTTCCTTGCCATACAGCTCTATGACTTGAGGTGCCGCAGATTGGAGAAAGAAGTGTGAATGGGTACACACAAAGTGGTTTAAAAATTGAAGTATTTTTAATATCTTCTGGAGAGTCATCTAGATTGGACAATGACTGTGACGTTGCTGATGTTATTTATAACTGGACATTTGCCAGCTGCAAATGTGATAGACAATAGACAATAGACAATAGGTGCAGGAGTAGGCCATTCAGCCCTTCGAGCCAGCACCGCCATTCAATGCGATCATGGCTGATCACACCTCTTCCACGTTCCCCCACCCTGTGTGCTGGACTTACAGACAATATGGTAGTTAGTAAGTCACAGCTCCAGTGACTAGGCTTGATCCTGACTCCTCGATGAACCATGTTCTCCATGGGCCTGGCAGATATTCCCGAGAACCTCCAGTTCCCCTCCAGAATGGCCAAATGCACAGGGTCGTGGGGAGACAGCAATTGTGATGTTGTCAGCTTGGTACAGCAGAAGGAAAGATTTACTTGCAAAAAGGGAGTGAAGTGAAAGTTTGCCAAATTGTTTCCTGGGATTAAACAAACTTGATACTTTGTGGAGAGGTTAGAAGGAATGAAACGAAAAGAGTGCTTAATTGTCAGATGTACCAGCAATGGGAAAATGAAATTATTGCTTGCAGCAGTTTAACAAGCCCATAATCAACAGTGCAATAAATTAAAAACCAGTAAAACAACCTTCGGGGTCCTGATAGATCAGCCCACACTCTGAGAACTTGCTAGTGAGATAGTAACTCTATTGGTCTTAATCATCCAAAATATCCTAGATTTGATCCTAGTTTCCATTGGATAGGAAAATATCAACTGTAAATTTATTCAAAACGGGAAAAAGGAGAGAATGCTAGCAATTGAGGGAGATGTTACGTTTTTTATAACTAGGGGAATTGAAATCAATATGGCATTGGCAGACTGTACCTGGAGTAAGACTTTGTACAGCATTGGTCTTATTGAAGGAGGAACGTAAAAACATTGGTCATAAGCTTCAGGTGAGGGGGGGAAATAATTAACAGGAACCTGAGGGCCAACTTTTTCATGTAGAAGGTGGTGGGTATATGGAAGAAGCTGCTGGAAGTCGCTATAGAACTGGATACCATTTCGATTTTTAAAATTCATTTTGATGGATATGTGGTAGGATGGGGTTTAGAAGGCAGTGGGCCAAACGCAGGTAAACGGGACTAGCCCAGAATGCCAACAGGTGGGCCCTCGAGCCTGTTTCCGTGGTAACGTCTTTGACCCTTTCTGCCGGGATGTGGATGAGTGAGAAAAATCTCACTGGCTGCTATAGGATCTTGAGTGGCTTTGGCAGTGAGGTCGTGGAGAAGTTGGTGCCTCTGGCGGGAGAACGCCGACTGTCGGAGCCACCTGGGAATCGCGTTTTGGTCCGTTCCTCAAAAAGAGGTGAAAGCAAAGAAGTAGATGGTATCTTGATAAGCAAGCAGGTGGAAGGTCACCGAAGGGATCGAGGGATGTGGGCTCGTTGAAGGGGTGGTGTGGATGGGAGGGTGGTGTGGAGGAGAGGGGAGGGCAGAGCATCTCCCAGGGTTTACACTCCTACCAAGATAAACGCAGGGAGGTGATTCCATCGTCGGAGGTACCTGTAACCCCAGACTCTGCATATCAACACGAGGTCACCGAGGACAGGGGAGTGAAGCAATTTCTCCCCAGAGGCAGTGTAACTGTGGCCGCTGTCCTCAGGGTGGGGCTGGACGCAACCCTTCTCTGCCTCCAGGGAGCAGGCTGTGACGAGCCCGGAATCCCTCGCTGCTCCGCTCAGCTCTGGGGTTTTTTCACGCTACTCAACAACGCGGAAACAATGAGGAATTTTCTCACCGGGATTTCCAGCCGATCCCGGTTATAAAACAGTGGCAACTTCACTGGAGAGGCAGAACTAAGGAGGGAAGGAACGGAGCGCATACAACTATGACCATGTGGACAGTTCAGGTGAGGAACGGTCCTGAGCCGGTGGCTACCGGCCGGGGAGGGAGGGGGGAGGAGGGGGAGGCGGTGAGATGGAGAGAGGGGGAGGGAGTGTCGGGGAGAGGGGTGGGTGGAGTGGGGGACGGAGATGTGGGGAAAAGGGATGGAGAAGAGAGGCATGGGGCAGATGGGGAGTAGTGGAAGAGGGAATGGATGGAGGAGAGAGGGGTGGGGGAAAGGGGGTTGTGGCAATGGAAGGGAGAGGGAATGGAGGAGGAGAGAGGGGAGGGAGTGGTGGAGGGGGGGGGGTGAGGGATAGGGAATGGATGGAGGAGAGAGTTGGGGTAGCGGAGAGAGGGGTGGGAGAGAAGAGGTGGTGGGAGAGGGAATGGGTGGAGGAGAGAGGGAAGGGAGAGGTTAAAGTGGTATAGAAGAGGGAATAGAAAGATGAATGGGGATGAAGGAGAGAGACATTCGGGGAAGGGAGAGCGAATATAGAGACGTAAAAAATCATTTCGACTTCCGTGTGAGGCACTTCAAGACATGTCAAGTTGTTCCGTGTCCTGGTGAGCTGCAGGTGCTTGCGGCAGCATCCCCGGCGCGGAGACTCAGAGTTCCTATACACACGAAAATTACACACCAGTCCTGCACAACATGCAAAGAAAAAGAGTCATAGAGTCGCACAGTGTTAAATCAGGCCCTTGGGCCCAACTTGCCCACACCGGCCAAACAACATGTCCCATGTACACTAGTCCCACCTGCCTACATTTGGCCCACATCCCTCTAAACCTGTCCTATCCTTATACCATGTAATGTATCTTAAGAGAACAAGATATTAGTGCAAACACAATGACAACCAAGTTCCCAGCGTTCTGTGCTGTGGTTGTATTTGGGATTTGCAGCAGGTTATGGTTGCAGGAAAGTAGAAACATGCAGATGCTGGTTTATAGCAAAGATAAACACAAAGTGCTGGAGTAACTCAGTGGTCAGGCAGCATTTTTGTAGAAAAGGGGCAGGGTGACGTTTCGGTTCTGGACCCTTGTTCAGACTCGAAGGGTCTGGGGTCGCAACGCAAAATATCGCCTGTTCACGTTCTCCACAGATGCTGCCTGACCCATTGAGTTACTCCAGTACTTTGTGTACATCTAACGAACTGCAGATGGTTGTTTATTTTTTTAAAAGACACCAAGTGGTGGAGTAACTCAGCGGTTCAGGCAGCATCTATGGAGAACGCATGTAAATGACGTTTCGGGTCGGGACCCTTTCAGATTGATTGCAACCGTTGAACCGTCTCTCCCACAGCTTCTGTTAGTGATCTTGTGTCTGCGAGGCGGGGCGGCGCGCCGGCGGAGGCGGGCGGTCACCGAGCAGTGCTTCTTCCCGGAGGATCTGCAGGATCAGGGCGAAGGGATGCGGAAGCTGTTGAGCAGAGCCAACACGGGGCGCTTCCCCGCCCTCGACCTCGTCAATGAACTGGAGCAGCCGCAAAGGGAGCCGGGACCCTGCCCCAAGCTCGGGCTCCCGTCCCCGGGCAACGCGGACCTCGGGCACCGCTCTATCTCACCCTGGGAGTACAGGTAAGCCTAACCGGGCGGGAGCAGCGACCGGGCGGGGAGAAGAGCGACGGGAGTGGGGGTGGCGGTTGGGGAAGGGGGAGGACGAGAGGGAGAGCAGCGATCAGGGGTCAGTCAGTGTGTGGGAGGGGGCTGTGTCGAGGGGTACTGATAATGGATGAACAGTACTGATCATAGTGAATGGGCCGTGCTGGCTCGAAGGGCCGAATGGCCTACTACTGCACCTGTTTTCGATGTTTCTACAGGTGTGTGTGTGTGTGCGTGTGCGTGTGTGCGTGCGTGTGTGTGTGTGTGTGTGTGTGTGTCAATGTGTGCGTGTCAGTGTGCGTGTCAGCGTATAGGACAGTTCGGTGAACTGTTGTAACTTCGTCGCAGCCAGAAACGTTGCGACTCTTGTGTTCTGCATCGGTGAGGTCTGCTGTTTGATTTGACAGGGGGAGGGGATGGGTCGGTGGGACAGGCTCGGCCCCTCACTCACTCCGCCCATTTGCTACTTCCAGGATCGAATACGATGCGGACCGCTACCCCACGAAGCTGGCCTTCGCTCGCTGCCTTTGCGCCGGCTGTATCGACGTGGAGACGGGCGAGGAGACGCGGGCGCTAAACTCAGTGGTCCTGGAGCAGAGCCAGCTGGTGCTGCGGCGGCGACCGTGCCCGGGACAGGACGGACGCTACAGCTTCCAGCTGGAATACATCATGGTGCCGGTGGGCTGCACATGTGTACTGCCCCGGAGTCGCTCATAGCCCCGGGCGGAGCGAGACCTGCCCCTCTCCCTCCACCCCAGGACGGAGCGGGACCTTCCGCCTGACGTTCACAGTGTCGCGGGTCCGGAAACACAGAAGCGTCCCCTGTCCCGCCCGGCCAGCCCGCCGCTCGTCGGCGCTGCTGCCCCGGGCCTCCCGGGTGTATGGTCGATGGGGCGAGTGCCCCCTGGTGGGGAGGGGCGGTGGCCGCTCTGTGTGGAGGGACCGACTCTTGTGATGAATACCTATGTATTTGCACCAGTTGTCATCGTGTGACTGCGCTGTTCGCTCTATTTAATTTATTTATTAAACCCGCCCTCCCCTTAATTTATCTCCACCGTCACTGAGCAAGGAGATTGCATCAGAGATCTGATATGTGAAAGAACAAGATGTATTTATAATAATTTAAAAACAACAATGGGGCGTTTCGGCCCATCGAGTCTGTGCAGGCCCTCATTGACTCTATTCTCACGTTATTTATGCCGTCTTTACACAAGATGTAGTCACGGCCCGATTTTACTGTAATAATCTGTGATTTTATTCTGGATGTGTACTTTATATTAAAGTATTGAGCTGTGATTGGTTTGACGTTTTAATTGTGAAATAAAGGAATATTGATTTAAGAATCGGTGGTCAACGCCTCAAGTTCCTCGGAGTAAATATCACCAACAATTTGTCCTGGACCAATCTCATTGAAGCTGTGGCCAAGAATGCGCCCAACACCTCCACATCCTCGGCATATCTCCGGAGACTGTTACCAATTTCCACTCGTTTATGTAGAAAGCATCGTGTGGGGATTCCTCGCGGTTTGGTTTCGTAAGGACTCTCCCCAAGACTGCAAACGACCAGAGAATTGTGGGCACAGCCCAGCACAAACATGCCTCCCCACCCCCTCCATCAACACTTCACACTGCTTCGGGAAGCAGCCGACATAATCAAGGACCACTCACACCCCGGTCATTCCCTCTTCTCCCCTCTTCCATTGGCCTTGTAAGCACGTACCACTAGATTCATCTACCGCTTCTTCCCCACTGCCATATATATTATATCACCCATATAAATCCCGCGTGGTATGTATATGCATGATATATACGTGATATATATGCATGATGTGAACTGTGTGTGATAGATATATATATATATGCTTGAAAGATATACGTGAGATATATATGTGTGCTTGTACACGATAAATAAACAACTGGCCCTGCGGCACCCCACTAGCCACTGTGATATGGGGTGCCGCAGAGCCTGGTGCTGGGACCCCAGTTGTTTATTTATCGTGTATGTGACAAATAAACTTGACTTGACTTGATATTAACGATTTAGACATGGGAATTAAATGTAACAGGCAGGGCCGGATTAACACAGTAGCAAACGTAGCATTTACTACAGGCCCCACGTGGTGTTGCGGCGCCGCTCCCCGACCGCCGCTGCTAGAATGTGTTGGCGGTGGGGCTACGCGGACCAATGGGCAGCTAGCGCGTCACCACCCAACCACCAACCACGGGACACAGACCCACACCCCCCACACACACCAGGTTTGTAATGCTGCCAGAGCTCACCGGAGCGCCGCTCTGGCACTTCTGGTTTGAAGAAAGGTCTCGGACCGAAACATCACCCATTCCTTCGCTTCAGAGATCCCGCTAAGTTTCTCCAGCATTCTGTGTCTACGGTGCATTTAGAAAGTATTCAGACCCCTTCATTTTTTCCACATTTTGTTACGTTGCAGCCTTATTTAAAATGGATTAAATTCATTCTTTTAATCATCAATCTACACACAATACCCCATAATAGAAAAACAAAAACAGGTGTTTAGATTTTTTTGCTAAGTAATTAAAAAGAAATAACTGAAATATCACATTTACATAGGTATTCAGACCCTTTGCTATGACACTCAAAATTGAGCTTTGGTTCATCCTGTTTCCATTGATTATCCTTGAGATGTTTCTACAACTTGATTGGAGTCCACCTGTGGTAAATTAAATTGATTGGACATGATTCAGAAAGGCACACACCTGTCTATATAAGGTCCCACATTCGATAGTGCATGTCAGAGCAAAACCCAAGCCATGAAGACGAAGGAATTGTCCGAGACAAAATGATGTTGAGACACAGATCTGGGGAAGGGTATAAAACAATTTCTGCAGCATTGCAGGTCCCGAAGAGCACAGTGGCCTCTGTCATTCTTAAATGCAAAAACTTTGGAACCACCAGGACTCTTCATAGAGCTAGCCGCCCGGCCAAACTGAGCAATCGAGGGGGAAGGGCCTTGGTTAGGAAGGTGACCAAGATCCCGATGGTCACGCTGACAGAGCTACAGAGTTCCTCTGTGGAGATGGGAGAACCTTCCAGGACAACTATATCTTCAGCATTCCACCAATCAGGCCTTTTTGATAGAGTGGCCAGACGGAAGCCACTCCTCAGTAAAAGGCACATGATAGCCCGCTTGGAGTCGCCAAAAAGCACCGGAACAAGATTCTCTGGTCTGATGAACCCAAGATTGAACTCTTTGGCCTGAATGCCAAGCATTGGAGGAAACCAGGCACCGCTCATCACCTGGCCAATACCATACCTACGGTGAAGCATTGTGGTGGCAGCATCATGCTGTGGGGATGTTTTTTAGCGGCAGGTACTGGTCAAGATTGAGGGAAAGATGAACGGAGCAAAGTACAGGGAGATCCTTGATGAAAACTTGCTCCAGAGCGTTCTAGACCTCAGACCGGGGTGGAATTTCACCTTCCAACAGGATAATGACCCTAAGCACACTGCCAAGACATCGCAGGAGTGGCTTTTGTGACAAGTCTGTGAATGTCCTTGAGTGGCCCAGCCAGAGCCAGATCGAACATCTCTGGAGGGGCCTGAAAATAGCTGTGCATTGACGCCCCCCACCCAACCTGCCAGAGCTTGAGAGGATCTGCAGAGAAGAATGGGAGAAATTACCCAAATACAGGTGTGCCAAGCTTGTAGCGTCATACCCAAGAAGACTTGAAGCTGTATTCGCTGCCAAAGGTGCCTCAACAAAGTACTGAGTAAAGGGTCTGAATGCTTAAGTACATCTGATATTTCAGTTATTTCTTTTTAATTACTTTGCAAAAATTTCCAAACACCTGTTTTTGCTTTTTTATTATAAGGTATTGTGTATAGATTGATGATAAAAAAAATGAATATAATCCATTCTAAAATAAGGCTGTAACGTAACAAAATGTGGAAAAAGTGAAGGGGTCTGAATACTTTCTGAATGCACTATATCTTCGGTGTAAATCAGCATCTGCAGCTACTTCCGACACATAACTTCCCGATGGGCCGTGGCTGTGGACTGGAAACGCGGTCGTGACGCCGTGGTCTCGATGCCTCCCGGAACGCCGCGTAGAAGCCCGGGTCGGGGCCCGGCCGGGGTCTCTTGGGTAAAAACCCGCGTCGGGAGAAGCGGTCGACGGAGCCCAATCACGGGTCAACACCACAGAGGCGTGAAGTGGGGCGTCAACAGTGGTGAAGCCTCGAGGCGATGGGGCAGCGACGGTGGCAATGCCTCGCGGGTCGACCCGCAGTCAACGGTCGATGAGAGCGTGGAAGATCGTCGGGAGGGAGGGTAAGAACAATGGAGGACCTGGCTTGGGGGATCGCTGTGGTAGGGGGGTGGGGGGTGGGCGGACACAACAAAAGGAGGAGCCGCCGTGCTTTGTAACTGTCATTTTTTGTACACTGATTCAAATTTAAGATTGAAATGCATTAAAAGCTAAGATGCTTGAAATATGAAATAAAAATGTAAAAAATGCTGGAAACACCCAATCGGACAGGCAATATTATAATAAGAGAAATGTTTAGCCACTGTAGGCCCCGGACAGTTTATGCTAACTGGGGTTGCCAACTGTCCCGTATTAGCCGGGACATCCCGTATTTTGGGTTAAATTGGCTTGTCCCGTAAGGGACCGCCCATGTCCCGTATTGGGCCCAGGGGGGCACTGTAGGCCCCGACGCCGCTTAACGGAGGTTGCATAGCAACCCGCTCCCGGCCTGGGCGGCCGCCATTGATGGAGCGTGGGTTGGTGGGGGGGGAGGAGAAGGAAGAGTCCTATCCCTTCCCGGTTCGGGGATGTTCAATGCGGTGGGTAGACGGTGGCAGCTCTCCCGCTGATGGCCCTCGGGGGGCCAGAGCATGTTGCTGCGCCCATGCCACTGGACTCTGGGTGGTGTGGGGAAGGCGCTGAGCCGGTCGGGGAGAGGAGGGAGGGACTGGGGAGTCGAGGGCAGTCCCAGCGCCAGGCCTAGGCCTCCACCTCCACCAAAGCCCGGCCACACCGCCGCTATTGCTGCTACCATCTTTCCCTCGGCCCACCTCAGGCTCACGGTTAGTCGGTCACAGGGCTTAATCCGGCCCTGGTAACATCTTTAATTTGTGGATGACACAAAGCTAGGTGGCAGTGCGAGCTGCGAGTAGGATGCTATGAGGCTGAAGGGTGACTTGGATAGGTTGGGTGAGTGGGCAGAAGCATGGTAGGTGCAGTCTAATGTAAATAAATGTGAGGTTATCCACTTTGGTGGTAAGAACAGGAAGGCAGATTATTATTAGAATGGTGTCAGATTAGGAGAAGGGGAGGAGCAACGAGACCTGGGTGTGTAGGAAAAATAACTGCTGGTTTAAATCGAAGGGAGACACAAAATGCTAGAGTAACAGCGGGTCAGTCAGCATCTCTAGATTTAGTGATGTTTCTTCAGACTGACCTGAGACCTGGGTGTGATTGTACATTAGTCACTGAAAGTAAGCATGCAGGTACAGCAGGCAGTGAAGAAAGCTAATGGCATGTTGGCCTTCATTGTGAGAGGATTTGAGTTTAGGAGCAAGAGGGTCCTACTGCAGTTGTACAGGGCCCTGGTGAGACTGCAATTTTGGTCTCCTAATTTGAGGAAGGACATTATTGCATGTGAGGGAGTGTTCACCAGGTTAATTCCCGGGTTGGCGGGACTGACATATGATGAAAGAATGGGTTGACTGGGCTTGTATTTGCTGGAATTCATAAGGTTGAGAGGGAATCTTATGGAAACATATAAAATTCTTAGAGGATTGGACAGGGTAGATGCAGGAAAAATGTTCCCGATGTTGGGGGAGTCCAGAACCAGGGATCACAGTTTAAGGATAAGGGGGAGGCCATGTAGGACTCAGATGAGGAAATACTTTTTCACCCAGAGTTGTGAATCTGTGGAATTCTCAGACACAGAAGGCAGTGGAGGCCAATTCACTGGATATTTTCAAACGAGTTGGATTTAGCTCTTAGGGCTAAGGGAATCAAGGAATATGGAGAAAAGGCCTATTTTCTATGTTTCTATAAGACATATATATATATATATATATATATATATGTGTGCACGTGTACTCGTGATATACATATTACGCGCGTGATATACTTTTCACGCATATATATCACACATATATATCATGCATGCGTGACTTTGGTGCCAACGCGTGGCGACACTTGCGTACTGCATCGGTTGTGTGCAAAACAAAGCATTACACTGTGTGCCGGTACCCCGGGTACATGTCACAATAAAGTTTCGTTCATTCATTCGTTCATTCATTGATCCGCGCAGCCGTCAGCTGCGCGTGCTGGTCCTGGGCGGGAGCGAGAACGCGCGAGCAGCCGACCCAACGTGCCCCGCGGTCCTTCAAGCTGATTGGCGAGCTGTCTCTGACGGAACCCACGCACCTTGATCTCATTGGTCTGCAGGCTCAGCCGGGCCCCGCATCTGATTGGTGGTTCCACGGCCTCTGGAGTCGATTGGTGCGCCAGGCCGACTCGCCATTGGCGGAACGCAGCTCTCGGGGCCGCGGATTTATTGGCCGCCGGCTCCGTTGGGCCCTTGAGCCCGTTGCTCGAGCCCATGGGCGGCGCAGACCTGGTGGCTTCGGCCGGGGAGCTGATCGGAGCCTCGGAACTGGCGGAGCTCGGCGGCGGAGGACATGAGTGGACCTTGGGGGGAAGCGAATGCAGGTAAACCCGGGGCCAGGGCAGGGGCAGTGGTCTTCCAGAGAGTGCAGGCTTGGAAGTCGGGGTCAGTCAGACCTCCGGTACCGCACGAAAGAGATTCGCTCAATCGAGGGATTGGGTAGATGGAGCGGGGAGCAGCATCGCCCGAGGGTGAAAGGAAGCTGTGTGGTGACTTGCCGCAGTTGGGGGGAGTCTTGAAGAAAGATTTCAAGGGGATCTGAGGGGCCATATTTTTTTTAAAACACAGAGGGGTATTTGCAACGAACTGCCAGAAAAAACGTTAGAGAGGGTGCAATTTTAAACACATTTGGTACATGGATAGGAAAGGGCTTGAAGCTATATGGGCCATACATAGGCAATGGTAACTCAAATTTCACTGCACCTTAATTGGTACATGTGACAATAAACTGACCCTGAAACGGGACTAGCCTAGTTAGGCAACTTGGTTGGCAGACAAAAGTTGGGCTAAAGTGCTTGTTGTGTACTGTCCTACTCTTAACAATGAAGAATGGCTTCCAATTGATTGTGGCAAATAGTTAATATGTGCCAGATGTAGTATAAAGTGGAGAAATGTAAATCAACCAACTTTGATAAGATGGACACCAAAGCAAAAGACACAACAGTTTGGGAAATGTTAACGTGCAAAGGATACTGTGTGTCCATGTACTCCAGTCACTGAAATCAAACAAACAGGGACAGCATGTGGTTAATATGACGAAATGACAATGGTGCTCATCGAATAATAAAATGATTACTTTAGTGGTAACTGTACCTTCAAGAACTGAGTACCATGTAGTGTGCTTTGAGTCGTGATATATTCATAATCTTATCAGTTTAGTGAATATGTGTGTAAGTATGTTCAGTGTGCTTCAGTAAAATAAAGAAGACTTGCACTGATACTGCTTGACTGAAACCTGTGTTTGTTTCTGTCTACATGCCACTACCTTAATATCTTACAAATGGCTAAGAGGATCGGATTGAGTTTGTGAATTTAACCTTTAAATTCAGTGCAGGACTGTTTTGCAATATGCAATATTATTTAACATTTAAACAGCAAATACGGAGTTGTGTTGCAGGTTTTTTTGTGAACTGAACATGATAGACTGCAGTTCCTTCTATACAGGGGACTAGTGAAAAACTGCAGCTGCACGAATCGTCTAGAGATTGTCAGGCTAACTTTGTTGCGGCAAGATGATGCAGACGACATAGCTCTCCTTTCACACACAGATACAAATACAGGAGAAGACGGACAGACTCTTACAATCTGCAACAAAACTTGGTCTTGCACCCAATACAGCAAAGACACAGGTGATGAAGATCCACTCCAAAACCAGCAACCCTATCCTCATGCATAGCACTGCCCTGCAGGAGGTAGAAACATTCACATACCTAGGCGGTGTTGTGGACACCACCGGAGGGGCAGATGCAGATATAAAAAGCAGAATCAATAAGGCTCGGGTGGTGTTTAACATGCTCAGGAAGATGAGTTCAAAATACATCTCAATCAACACCAAAATATGCATCTTTAATTCAAATGTGAAGCAGGTAATGCTGTATGGATCAGTGACATGGAAAACAACAAAACACACAACAAACCGGCTGCAAACATTCATTAACACCTGCCCCAGGAGAATACTAAGCATCTGGAGGAGAGACAAAGTAAGCAATGTGGACCTGTGGAAAAGAACAAGCCAGGATCCTGTTGACTTGCATTCGAAAGAGAAAATGGAGTTGGATTGGACACACCCTCAGAAAACCTGCCACAAACATCACACGGCAAGCCCTGAAATGGAACCCCCAAGGAAAAAGGAAGAGGTCGCCCCAGGAACAGCTGGAGAAGAGGTGTCCAGGCAATGTCTGGGAGGGGACTCAACTGGGGAGATCTCAAAAGAACCGCCAACAACCGAGTGAGGTGGAGGACATTTGTCAATGGCCTATGCTCCCGAGAGGAGCCAAGGGCTTAAGAAGAGAAGAAGAAGATGGTGTCCATGGGATACATTGGCCGACTAGGGACTTTCGACAAGAACCGTGAAGCCATTTTCTCATACCGTGAGTGAATGGAAATGTTTTTTAGTGCAAATAACATTATTGAAGCTGAAGAAACAGAGGATAGTGATCAAGTGCAGGTGAGAGCACAAAACAAGGCCATCAAAGAAGGCAAAAAGGCCATTCTATTAACTGATTGTCCTGAAGTTTATGCAACTCACACCAGCATGCTAACCCCAGAGTAAGTAAAGAATGTTTCATTTGAGAAAGGCTGTTTCAAAACGTGATGCTCACTTCAGCCCTAAGCCATTATGGATTACAGAAAGTTACAAGTTTCACACTAGAAATCTAAAATCTGGTGAGACTGTGGGTGAGTACATTATCACATTGAAGAAGTTGTCTCTACACTGCAATTTTGGGACATTTCCAAATCGAGCATTGCATGAAAAATTTGTATGTGGATTGGTGGATGAGCGAATCCAATCAAAATTACTGACCACACCAGCCCTTACCTTTTACTTGACATGCAAAACTGCCCTGGTCATGGAGATGGCATCTCAAAGTTCGCCCAACACACGCTGGCACAGTCGACAGTCAAACGGAAGTTCCAAAATATAAGCATGACAAGGGAAAAGGCCGTTCTGGGAAAAGCACAGATACGTGCTATTGATTTTACCTACTTGCCTGCCTTATGGAGGCAGCTAACATCATAAAAGGACTTCACTACAGTCTCATCTCGTTGGTACCTTTGGGACGGAGGTACAGGAATCTGAGAACAGTCTCATTAAGCATCAGACATTTGAACCACCCTGCACAACGCTGAACACAACTCCACCTCAGCATCGAATCAGACTTTGCACTATTAAGGTTACTCTGAATACTTTGGTTTTGCACTATCATGGTTTAGTTTACTTAGAATAACTGAATTGTTGTTGTCTAATGTGCCTATAAAGCTGCAAACAATAAGATTTTATCGTTCCGGTTCTTATTTGGAGCATATGATAAATAAACACACTTGATGACTCTGCTACCACCTTCAGGGATCCTTGGATTTTGGATGTTCTCCCAAGTTCATCACCTTGAAATTATCAGGACTAAATTCCATCTACATTGTTCTTCCCTGCTCAGCAACTGATCAACTAGGCTTTATCATTCTGTAGCCTATCACTATCCTCACTATCAATAACACCATCGCTTTTTGTGTCATCTGCTCGCTTACTTAATCATTCTTCTGATGCTCATATGCAGAATGTTAATGTATACAGTTAAACGTTGGGGTCCCTGCACTGATCCCTGTGGTATAGCACTGGTCACAGATATCCAATCACAAAAAGAACCTTCCACCATCAACCCCTGTCTCATATTACAAAACAATATGTTGGGCTGACAACCTTTTTAGCATGGATAGAAACAAAAAGCTGGAGTAACTCAGCAGGACAGGCAGCATCTCTGGAGAGAAGGAATGGGTGATGTTTCAGGTCGAGACCCTTCTTCTCGACCCGAAACGTCACCCATTCCTTCTCTCCAGCGATGCTGCCGGTCCTGCTGAGTTACTCCAGCTTTTTGTTTATATCTTCGGTTTAAACCAGCATCTGCAGTTCTTTCCTACACTAAACCATTTTTGCATGTTTTGTCTTTGTGCTTTGATGTAACTGAGTGGTTTGATTGCACCGTGAAATTATCTATCACATTGCTGTAGACCTGATGACACGTCAACTAGACTGGGCAAAGGTAGCCGTCTGGACATGTTTCTTGAACTCTCATGTGATGTGGGTATTTGTTGTGATGAAAACATTTAACACCGCTTCCCTGCACTGTGGTGAACTATTTGAGACTTGAACCCCAACAGCCCTTGTGCTGTTTTGAGTCGGTCCTGGTGACAGTGAAGAAATGCCAGCGTATTTCCACATGCGAATGTTGGTTGTAGTGTTCACCTCACACCTTTTCTCCCTCTATTTAGATTGTATGGCCATTTCAATCACCAATAATGTTGCAGTTGGTCCACCATATTCATGCCAATCTTTTTGACTAAATACACAAATTCCATTTGCCTGCATCAGGTCCAGTTGTTGAAAAAGAGCTTGAAGTGGACAACCGGTAGATGTTTCCTTTTCTATTGTTGCTTTATTAAGTATGTGCATGTTATTCTCTCTCTAGGTTAGAGTTTGGAAGTTAGCAGGTTGCGATACCTGGCTAATAACTGCAGCTGTTTCCTGTGAAGATGAATCCGAGCAGTGAGTCCCCTGTGGGGGAAGCCAGCGAGCTGAGCAAGTCACCACTACTCAGCATCCACAGCCAGTCAAACTTCAGCCTGCAGCCTGAAAGGATGTGGTCTCCAGAGGCCCCTGTGATCAGGAGGCAGACTCCCAGTCCACAGCTACCACTCTGCTTAGACAGCGACTGGGAGAGTCGGGAGGAACTGCGCCTGCGGGAGCTGGAAGAGGCTCGAGCCCGGGCAGCCCAAATGGAGAAGACAATGCGCTGGTGGTCAGACTGCACGGCCAACTGGCGTGAGAAGTGGAGCAAGGTGCGGGCAGAGAGGAACAAGTGCAGGGAAGAGGTGAGACTGCTAAGACAGAAGCTGGAGGCACTCAGCAAAGAGCTGACCGCAGTAAAACGTGAAAAGCAGGAATTGTTCAATGAGAATGAGCAGTTAAGGTTGCAGGCTGCATGGATAAAGAATGACCAGGACAGTGAGAGCACAGTGGACAATAAATTGGTGTCTGAGAAGGAGAGTGTGATCTTAAACATTCCAGAACAGGAACCAGTGCGAGATGTTGGAAGAGAGAAAACTTCTAAAAGCAAGGTAAGCTTCTTGGAACATGCTGGTGGAGTCCTTGCAACTGTAACTGGTATCACTTAAGTATTTCAAGGATGGTAAGGAGCTTTCATCCCAGCCATCACTTTTATTTTATATCTATTCGTTTGAATACTCCGAGACTTCTTTTTCGGGTGTGACCATAAGCTTGTGCAGTTCAATTAATTTTCAATTGTCAGTCTGTTACCAGAATGTATTGTCAAGTGTCATAAACATGCACCAGAAACTCACCACAGAAAGTGATCATCAGCATCATTTGACATTCTGAAACAAATGACCTTCCATTTTCCCAGAACCCTCTGGAAAAAGTTGCCACTCGTGTTTAAATCTATTAAAGCTTTCCCCTCTTGCCTTAAACCTATGCCCCTGGTTCTTGATTTCCCTACTCTGGGTAAAAGGCACTGTGCATCTACCCTATCTATTTCCCTCATGATCTTGTACACCTCTATAAGAACACCATCATCCTTCTGCGCTCTAAGGAATAAAGTCCTACACCGCCCAACTTCTCCCTAAAGCTCAGGTTGGCAACATCCTGGTAAATCTCTGCACTCTTTCCAGCTTAACAATATCCTTCCTATAGCAGAGTGACCATAAAGGGCCTGTCCCACTTAGGCGATCTTTTTGGCGACTGCCGGCAACTGTCAAAAGTCGTAGCAGATTGCCAAACTTTTCTTTTACCTGACGACAATGACCACGACAATGCCGAGTCAGGTCGAGATTACAACGTCTTCGGAAACATCGCAAAAATTCCCACACTGTCAATGCTTCTCCGGCGTCCTGGTTTTCGCTGAAATCACTGACAAGTCGGTAAGTACTTGAGAGTTTTGAACTATAACACCTTGTATGGGTTACTTAAAAACCAAGCTTCACTGTAACAAGGAATAAACAGGTTTTGTATTAAAAAAAAATTAAAAAAATTAATGGTTAAGTGGATTTTTGTGAAAAGTGTGTGGGCTTACTTTGAAAATGTAAGGGAGACGTATATCTGGTTTCTGGGTTGCATATCTGGGTTTGGAGCCCACTTTAAATGTAATGGCTGAGACCAAAAACATCGCAAAAATTTCCGCGCTTACTGACCGTCAAACTGTCGCCTCCAATCTACCTGTCAAATGTCCTGACGGTAAATAAATTGGTTAAACACAAGCATTTTATGGTATTTTGAAATGATTTTACTTATTTTAATATTATGTGCTTTTAAATGCATCTTATCAATGCACCTATCAAACCTGGGAACAGCATGCGACAGCGACCGCAATAAGCTATGATACCTGGCGACAAGCCAGCTGTCGCCGAGAGATTTCAAACCGTTTGATTTCTTGGCGACGCGCCGAGATCCACTACAATCTTTGGAAGACTCCTCACGATCATGCCCACGACACCCCGGCGAACTGTCGGCGACAGCCTAGTCGCCTTAAAATCGCCTAAATGGGACAGGCCCTTAACTGGACACAATACTCCAAATGCGACCTCACCAACGTCTTGTACAATGATAACATAACATCCCAACTTCTGTAAGCAAATACCTGACGAAAGGCTAATGTACTTCTGAAGACTGAAAGCCTTCTTGACCACCCAGTGACTCTACTTTCAAGGAACTATGTACCTACACACCTAGATCACTCTGCTCTATCCAGCATCCTGACATTCACTGTGAAGGTCCTACCCTAGTTTGACTTTCCAAAACGCAACACCTTGCACTTATCTACATTAATCTCCATTAACCATTCCTCTGCCCACTTACCCAACTGATGAAGATTCTGCTGTAATTTTTGATAATCATCTTCGCTTTCTACAATACCACCCACTTTAGTGTCATCTGCAAGTTTACTAATCATGCCTTGTACGTTCTCATCCAAAATGTTGATATAAGCCACCAACACGATAGGCCCAGCACTGATCCCCAAGGCCAAAAAAACAACCTTCTACCATCACTTTCTGCTTCCTTCCATGCAGCTAATTCTCTATCGGGACGGCTAACTCTCTCTGGATCCAATGCAATCTAACCTTCCAGAGAAGCTTACTGTATGGAGCCCTATCAATGTCTTGCTGAAGTCCTCCTCTGCACACTTTCCAAAGCCTCCACATTTTTCCTGTAATGAGGCGACCAGAACTACACACATTACTTCATATGCGGCCTAACCAAAGTCCTATAAAGTTGCGTCAAGACTTCCTGACTCTTATCCTCATCGCTCTGACCTATGAAAGCAAGCATACCACATGCCATCTTTACCACTCTACCTACTTGTATTGAAACTTTTAGGAAGTTATGGACGTGAGCAGCAATGCTGTTAAGGATCTTCCATTTATTGTATATTTTCCCCTGATATTTGACCTCCAAACTTTCCCGAATATTTGACCTCCAACACCTCGCATGTGGTTTGTATTTTTTTTTAGTTTGTGTTACCATTTTACAAGGCATTGTTTGGGTCACATCTGAAATATTTTGCACAGTTCTGGTGATCACATTTTAGGAAAGAGCTGTACAAAATTTAAAGGCAATGATCGGGTGGATAGTGAGAAACACTTCCCCATAATGAAGACATCTATGTCCAGAGAGCAGAGATAAAAGGTAAAAAGTAAAAGAATCAGAAAGTACATCTTTAATTCAAAGGGTGACTATGAACCATATTAATTGTGGTATATAAATGGCTGTTAGAGTTCTTAGAAGATGTAGCATAGAATTTTTAAACTTTGTTATGTGATGTAAAAAATACTTTTACTGTTGCACAATAGAACTGCTGGGCCAATTCTTTTTAACTTTGGTAACTTTGGGTGGACTGAGTTATTGCAAACTACAGTTTTAAAACAGAAATTTGTTACGTGAGTTTCTATTCTATCATGGGGAATTTGTGTTTCTTATTCTGCAGGACCTGGACCTTATGGAAGTGATTCTGAAAAATGAGCAGGGAAGCTCAGAGCCATGGGACAAGCACACTGCTCAGAGCATGCGCACTACGCTCAGCCGCCAAGAGAGGAACCGCATCCTGTGGGAAGAAGTATCTATACTGGAAGAGGATACTACTAAAGTCACTGCATTGCAGTTGCGTCTGGATGAATCCCACAAAACTCTGCAGAAAGAGAGAGAGTAGGTGCTGATATCTAAACTTGCCAGTTCATTATTTCCTTTGAAATCTCAGGGATAGGATATGCATCAGTCATGAATGAGGAAGTCCAAATCTCAGAATTGAACTATAAGCTCCAGATGTACAAATACTGTACTCTTAATGATGCCATCTTGTGGGTGAGATGTTAAAGTGAGGTCCAGTCTTGTCTTTGATATCGATGTCACCGGTCTCATGAACTATCTTGAGGAGAAGCATGGTGCAGGGACAAATTTATTCCCAAAGTACACATCATTAAAATAGATTATACGGGTATTATCGTTGTTAATAGTAGGGTATACGGTGCATGATTAGACAGCATAACCCCAAGACTGCCCCACAACGCCAGACACCCGAGTTCGATTCTGACCTTGAGTGCTGTCTGTGTGGAGTTTGCACATTCTTCCCGTGACTGTGTGGGTTTCCTCTGGGTGCACTGGTTTTCATCCACATCCCAAAAAAGTGCAGGTTTGTAGGTTAATTGGCCTCTTTAAATTGCCCCCGGTGTGGGGAGTGGATGAGTTATTTGTGGGATAACGTAGAACTAGTGTGAACAGGTGATCAATGGTCGATGGGCCAAAGGAGTCGTTTCAATGTCGTATTTCTGAATTAAAGTAAAAATACCATAGCAGTATTTTTTCTGAGGTCAGAGAGGGGAAGAATGCAGAAATGGGTCAAGGCATGATATTGAAAGCAGAGTTGAGATCAAAGGAAAGTGATGGGAAAGAACATACTTCAAGGGTGTTTGTATCAAAGATCTGTTGAACCTTGGTTACACTGAATTCTGTAAAGGAGAGAGAAAAGTTTTGTAGCTTTGGATGAGACAAGAATTGAAATTACTGCAACAGGACAGTTTTGAGAAGGAGTTGGGTGATGCTTAAAGGGAAAGCTTAAGAGCATAAGTTGAGCTGAGGCAAGACCTTCACGGTGAATGGCAGGGCCCTGGGGAGTATTGCACAGCAGAGGATTCTGCTAGTACAGGTACATAGTCCTTTGAAAGTGGTGTCACAAGTAGATAGGGTTATCATGGCTTTGTATAGGTTGGCCTGAATCAATCAGGCTATTGTGTATAAAAGTTGGGATGTTATAGTTGTACAAGACGTTGGTGAGGCTGCATTTGGAGTATTGTGTTCTCTTTTAGTCATCCTGCTGTGGGAAAGATATTGTTAAGCTGGAAAGGGTGTAGAGAAGATTTACGAGGACGTTGCCAGTACTTGAGGTAAAAGGAAGAGGTTGGACATGCTAGGACTTTATTCGTTGGATGAGGGATCATCTTATAGAGGTGTTGTATAAAAACAAGTGGGGAATACTATATGGTATGCTTGCTTTCATGGGTTGGGCCATTGGACCCTTGTGGAATACCACCAGTCACTGGCAGCCAACCAGAAAAAGCCCCCTTTATTGCCACTCTTTGCCTTCTGCCATCCAGCCAACCTGCTAATGCTGTCCATCTGATACCATGGCCTCTCATCTTCTTTAGCAGCCTCGCGTGCGGAATTTTATCAAACGCCTTCTGAAAATCCAGGTAAATCATATCCATTGACTCTCCTTTGTCTATCCAGCTGTTTACTTCCTCAAAGAATACCAACAGGATCGTCACGAATGATCTCCCATTCACAAAACCATGCTGACCTGCCTATTTTATTGTGTGCTTCTAGGCACTCAGAAACCTCATCGTTTTTAATGGACTCTAAAATCTTACCAACTACTGGCTAACCAACCTATAGTTTTCACTCTTCTGCTTCACTCCCTACTTGAATAGCGGAGTAATATTTGCAATTTTCCAATTGTCTGGAACCACCCCTGATTCTAGTGATTTTTGAAAGATCACAACTATTGCCTCCACAATCTCTAAAGCCACCTTTTTCAGAACCCTGGGCTGCAGACCATCTAGTCCAGGAGCTTGTCCACTTTCAGACCTTTCAGCTTCCATTGCACCAATTTCTTAGTAAAAGCCACTCCACTAACTTCCACCGCTTGACTCTCTTCAAATTCAGGCATGCTGCTGGTGTCTTCCACTGTGAAGACTGATGCAAAAAACTTATTCACTTCATCTTCCATTTTATTATTTCCCAGTATCAGTTCTCCAGCATCTTTTCCAGCAGTCTAATGACCACTCTTGCCTCTTTCTTACTCTTTATATATCTGAAGAAACGTTTGCTGTCCTCTTTTATATTATTGTCGGGCGGAAGAGGAAGGAGGTGCTACAGCGGGAGTTTAGAGAGTTAGGAAAAAGACTGAGAAGTAGGACGTCGAAGGTGGTTATCTCTGGACTGCTACCGGTACCTCGTGCTGGTGAGGCCAGGAACCGAGAGATAGAGGGTATGAATTTATGGCTGAGGGGCTGGTGCAGAGAGCAGGGATTTAGATTTCTGGACCACTGGGATCTCTTCTGGGCTAGGGGTGACTTGTACAAAAGGGACGGGTTACATCTTAACAGCAGGGGGACAAACATTCTGGCAGGCAGGTTTGCTAGTGCGACACCTGTGGCTTTAAACTAAGTAGTGGGGGGGATGGGTTAACAAATTGCGAATATGAAGATGAGGTTAAAGGGAATACAGGAGATATTGCAGAAGACTCTCGGAAGAATGGGAACAGAAGTTCTAGAGGGGAAAAGAGATTAAGGGCAGGGCCATTTGTGACCGATGTGAGAGGGGAGGTAAATACAGAAGTTAAAGTGTTGTACTTAAATGCGCGTAGTATAAAAAATAAAGTGGATGAGCTTGAGGCTCAGTTAGTCATGGGCAAGTATGATGTTGTAGGGATTACTGAGACATGGCTACAAGAGGACCAGGGCTGGGAACTGAATATTCAGGGGTACACAACGTATAGAAAAGACAGACAGGTGGGCAGAGGGGGTGGGGTTGCTCTGCTGGTAAGGAATGATATTCATTCCCTTGCAAGGGGTGACATAGAATCAGGAGATGTTGAATCAGTATGGATAGAAATGAGGAATTGTAAGGGTAAAAAGACCCGAATGGGAGTTATCTATAGGCCCCCAAACAGTAGCCTCGACATAGGGTGCAAGTTGAATCAGGAGATAAAATTGGCGTGTCACAAATGTAATGCTACAGTGGTTATGGGAGATTTCAACATGTAGGTAGACTGGGAAAATCAGGTTGGAAATGGACCCCAGGAAAGAGAGTTTGTCGAGTGCCTTCGAGATGGATTCTTAGAACAGCTTGTACTGGAGCCTACCAGGGAGAAGGCAATTCTGGATTTAGTGTTGTGTAATGACCCTGATCTGATAAGGGGACTAGAGGTAAAAGAGCCATTAGGAGGCAGTGATCACAACATGATAAGTTTTATTCTGCAAATGGAAAGGCAGAAGGGAAAATCGGAAGTGTCAGTATTACAGTATAGCAAAGGGGATTAAAGAGGCATGAGGCAGGAGCTGGCCAAAATTGACTGGAAGGAGGCCCTAGCAGGGAAGACGGTAGAACAGCAATGGCAGGTATTCCTGGGAATAATGCAGAGGTTGCAGGATCAATTTATCCCAAAGAGGCGGAAAGACTCTAAGGGGAGTAAGAGACACCTGTGGCTGACGAGGGAAGTCAAGGACAGCATAAAAATTAAGGAGAGGAAGTATAACATAGCAAAGAAGAGTGGGAAGACAGAGGATTGGGACTCTTTTAAAGAGCAACAAAAGTTAACTAAAAAGGCAATACGGGGAGAAAAGATGAGGTACGAGGGTAAACTAGCCAATAATATAAAGGAGGATAGCAAAAGTTTTTTTAGGTACGTGAAGAGGAAAAAAATAGTCAAGGCAAATGTGGGTCCCTTGAAGACAGTAGCAGGGGAATTTATTATGGGGAACAAAGAAATGGCAGACGAGTTAAACCGTTACTTTGGATCTGTCTTCACTGAGGAAGATACACACAATCTCCCAAATGTTCTAGGGGCCGGAGAACCTAGGGTGATGGAGGAACTGAAGGAAATCCACATTAGGCAGGAAATGGTTTTGGGTAGACTGATGGGACTGAAGGCTGATAAATCCCCAGGGCCTGATGGTCTTCATCCCAGGGTACTTAAGGAGGTGGCTCTAGAAATAGTGGAAGCATTGGAGATCATTTTTCAATGTTCTATAGATTCAGGATCAGTTCCTGTGGATTGGAGGATAGCAAATGTTATCCCACTTTTTAAGAAAGGAGGGAGAGAGAAAACGGGTAATTATGGACCAGTTAGTCTGACATCAGTGGTGGGGAAGATGCTGGAGTCAATTATAAAAGACGAAATTGCTGAGCATTTGGATAGCAGTAACAGGATCATTCCGAGTCAGCATGGATTTGCGAAGGGGGAATCATGCTTGACAAATCTACTGGAATTTTTTGAGGATGTAACTAGGAAAATTGACGGGAGAGTCAGTGGATGTGGTGTACCTCGACTTTCAGAAAGCCTTCGACAAGGTCCCACATAGAAGATTAGTGGGCAAAATTAGAGCACATGGTATTGGGGGTAGGGTACTGACATGGATAGAAAATTGGTTGACAGACAGAAAGCAAAGAGTGGGGATAAATGGGTCCCTTTCGGAATGGCAGGCAGTGACCAGTGGGGTACCGCAAGGTTCGGTGCTGGGACCCCAGCTATTTACGATATACATTAATGACTTAGATGAAGGGATTAAAAGTACCATTAGCAAATTTGCAGATGATACTAAGTTGGGGGGTAGTGTGAATTGTGAGGAAGATGCAGTAAGGCTGCAGGGTGACTTGGACAGGTTGTGTGAGTGGGCGGATACATGGCAGATGCAGTTTAATGTAGATAAGTGTGAGGTTATTCACTTTGGAAGTAAGAATAGAAAGGCAGATTATTATCTGAATGGTGTCAAGTTAGGAAGAGGGGATGTTCAACGAGATCTGGGTGTCCTAGTGCATCAGTCACTGAAAGGAAGCTTGCAGGTACAGCAGGCAGTGAAGAAAGCCAATGGAATGTTGGCCTTCATAACAAGAGGAGTTGAGTTTAGGAGCAAAGAGGTCCTTCTACAGTTGTACCGGGCCCTGGTGAGACCGCACCTGGAGTACTGTGTGCAGTTTTGGTCTCCAAATTTGAGGAAGGATATTCTTGCTATTGAGGGCGTGCAGCGTAGGTTCACTAGGTTAATTCCCGGAATGGCAGGACTGTCGTATGTTGAAAGGCTGGAGCAATTAGGCTTGGACACTGGAATTTAGAAGGATGAGGGGGGATCTTATTGAAACATATAAGATAATTAGGGGATTGGACACATTAGAGGCAGGAAACATGTTCCCAATGTTGGGGGAGTCCAGAACAAGGGGCCACAGTTTAAGAATAAGGGGTAGGCCATTTAGAACGGAGATGAGGGAGAACTTTTTCAGTCAGAGAGTGGTGAAGGTGTGGAATTCTCTGCCTCAGAAGGCAGTGGAGGCCAGTTCGTTGGATGCTTTCAAGAGAGAGCTGGATAGAGATCTTAAGGATAGCGGAGTGAGGGGGTATGGGGAGAAGGCAGGAATGGGGTACTGATTGAGGGTGATCAGCCATGATCGCATTGAATCAGCTCGAAGGGCTGAATGGCCTGCTCCTGCACCTATTGTCTATTGTCTTACTTTCATATATATTCTTTTCTCCCCGTATTGGCTTTTTAGTTACCTTCTGTTGGTTTTGAAAAGCTTCCCAATCGTCCAGCTTCCCACTAATCTTTGCATTGTTATATGCCTTCTCATTTAGTTTTATGCTGTCTTTGATTTCCCTTGTTAGCCGTGGTCACCTCATTCTCCCATTAGAATATTTCTTCCTCTTTGGAATGAAAAGATCCTGCGTCACCTGAATTGTTCCCAGAAATTCCTGCCATTGGTGTTCCACCGTCATTCCTGCTGGAGTCCCTTTCCAATCAACTTTGTCCAGCTTCTCCCTCGTGCCTCTGTGTCACCTTTGCTCAACAGGAATACGGATATACCCGATTTCAGCTTCACCCTCTCAAATTGCAGGTTAAATTTTAACATATTATGGTCACTACCTCCTAGTGAGTGGTTACTTTACCTTAAACTCCCTAATCAAATCCGGTTCATAACACAATACCAAATCTAGAATTGTCTTTTCCCTGAAAGGCTCAACCACAAGCTGCTCTAAGAAACCATCTCATTGGCAGTCTACTAAGTCCCTCTCCTGGGGTCCAGTACCAATCTGATTTTACCAGACTACCTCCATATTGAAATTCCCATTAAGATTGCTCTTCTTACATGCAGATTTCATCTCCTGATGTAATTTGTACCTTACTTCCTGGCACCTGTTAGGAAGCCTGTAAATAACTTCCATCAGGGTCTTTTTACCCTTGCAGTTTTTCAGCACCATAAACAAGGATCTTCTGATCCCATTTCACCCCTTGCTTAGGACTGAATTTCAAAATGGGCAAAATTATGGCAACTGGTGTACAATGTGGGAAAATATGAGATGCTACATGTCAGTATAAAGGACAGAAATATAGAATATTCCTAAAATGGTGTGATGGATGCATTTGTCCTTGTACATTGTATTACTGACAAACAAAATGAGATCCTTGAAAATGTTTTGCATAAATTTCTAAATTTAAGTGTAAATGAACAACAATTATGAGGCAAAGATAGGGTCGGTTTAATGTAATTTCCATATAGTTGTGCTGCTTTTTCTCAGGGACAAGAATGCACTCAATAAGAACATTGAGAATTTGGAGGCAGATATCTCGCAATGGAAAATCAAGTATGAAGAGCTCAGCAAATCTAAGAAAGAGGTGCTTAAACAGGTGAGGTATTAATTACCAGAGAGTTGGTAATCCTGGAAGATAATTTTTAACTGAACTAACATTAAGAATTTGCAGAAGAAAAATATTTTTCCAAATACTTGTGAACATTTTCATAGGTGTATTTGTTTTGCTGTTACACTTGTTCAATATACACACTGCCGTTTTGTTTAGTTGCATTTACAATGCAGTAATCCTGGTTGTCAGTAGTTCTAGGAAAAAAGATGCTGACTGTGATGCTTATCTACTCGAATCCCAATTGACTGCATAAGGCCCTAACCCTCAACACTATTCCACCATCATGTACCCCAATGCTTTTTAAAAGTTGTAATTGCATCTGCCTCCACAACCTCATCTGCGTGGCAGGGTGGATGGTCTGGAGAACCAGAGAGGAGGATGGAGGAAGCTGGTGATGGCAGATGCGGAAACAAGGTCCGGTGAGAGTGAACTGGGGACTTGCCTTCCGCGCCAACAAGGTCGGCAGGAGCCCCCCCCCCCCCCCCCCAGGCTGAAGGTGGGCGGACAAGGAGAGGGACAGCGGTTCACTGGACGATCCGACGGCCGGAGACCCTGCAGCAGCCTGGGGCTCGCTTGGATTGGGCACTGCAACAGAAGACTAGATGCGTGACCGGACATGACTTCGTAAATGGCAAACCTGGCGAGCCCTGCATGTGGTCTCAGTGGACTATTTCTATTCACTTTATACTAATCGGGATTGTGCTTAAGTATGGCAGTACTTTACTGAACTGGATGCAAAACAAGAATTTCACTGGACATGTGATAAAGAACCATTGACCATCAGCTGCAGAGAGTAGTCGGTCATGGGGGGTGGGTGATGGTGGGTGATTAAGAGCTGGAGGAGAGAAAAGACCAGGACTAATCAGGAGTGGCCTCGGGCAGGGCGGTGCCATTTTGGCTAGGGAAAGTGGATCTCAAGGTGTTCTCCTTTTTTGCTTTATCATTTGTCACGGTGGCAATATTGCCTCCAAACGAATCCTGCCATCGTGACTCCCTTTTTGCCCCTTATATGTGCCTTCCAGACCATTGGTGCTCATTCTTTGAGTGATAAATGTCACATGGTCTTCTCCAAATTCATTGATTAATGCCAAGGATTGTTCCTCAGTTTTTTCTGAATTTTCTTAAAATACCTGTGAGTGATAAAGAGCCCTGTTCTGGCTTTGTGCTTTTGTTCAGAATGGAGGAATGTGGACAGGCCTCTAGCCTGTTGTTCAGCTGTCATCTTGTAAATAAATTGTGATCTTTTCTACATAGGATTTCTTTCCTTCAGTATTGTTTAAGACTAACTTCAGATTTATTTATCATTAATTGCATCCTCACTAGTATTTATCATTATAATGTATACTGCTTATTATGTAAGCTCCATGAATTTTATTGCACCCTTATGTGCAATAACCTGATTTGAATTTGAAGAGCTCCCTGAACTCGAGGAGTTGGAAGTTGCAATTAGATTGCTAAATTCACTGAAGTGGTCATTGTGGATCCAGTGTCCAAACAAACTAAGAAGTGGTTTCTGATTTTTAGCTGAACATGTTAAAGGAATTACACCAGGACGAATTGGGTCGGATATCTGAAGATCTGGAGGATGAGCAGGGAGCTCGGACAACCATGGACAAAAAACTCGCAGAACTGCGAGCCGAGGTATGAATTAACCCCCCTCTGTCAACACAGTTACTCTCTGCATGCTGTTGTTTGTAGAAATACAGAGGTAGATTGGAGGAAGTACAAGGACACAATTAGATCAGATTGGGCCTCAAGCCTTTTCCACCAATCAGATACCATGTTGTACCTTGGGTTGCCAATGTCATCCTTCAACAAAAAAAGAGTGAGTTGTGTTATGGCGCACCCACTATTCCTGTTCTGTTTTTTTACACAGAGTGGTGGGGGCCTGGAACGCATTATCAGGGGTGGTGGTGGAGGCAGATAAACCTGCACACTCATCTCCAATCCCCAAATCACCATTTGCCTTGATCTCTCTTTCCTGACAATTTTGAAATCCTTAATTATGGACAGATGGGCCTTTTGATAGAAGTCATTCAGAAAATGTTCAGAGATTCAATTCCTGCAAATGAACGAGTTGTCGTCCAAATAATGACTCGGCTAGTTAGCCCTGTATTTTTTTAAGTTTCGACGATTGGGAGATGATCTTGAAATTAAAAAGTCCCAAGGGAGCTGACGGACTAAATGTGGACACATGACCCCAGCGGTCTTTTCAGGTAAGGCAGAGGGTACTTGCACCTCCTCTAGCTTAATCTATGGCATTCGGCACTTTCAATGTGGCCTCTGGGAGGAGACCCAAGTGTAGACTAGGTGGACATTTCGCTGATCAGTTGCGCTTGGTCTGCCAAGGCCTGCTGTATCTCCTAGTTTGCGTACCATTTTAACTATCCTTCTCATTCCTGCACTGACCTTTCTGTCTCAGGCCTCCTCCATTGCTGGAGTGAAGTCATACACAAACTGGCAGAACATTACCTCGTATTCTGCTTGGGTGGTTTACAACCCAACAGTTTGAATATTGAATTCTCCAATTTTAAGTAACTAATCCCCCACTCCCACCTTTTCATCATGGGCCTATTAAATGAGCCTTTGGTCTTTGTCAACAGATGGAGAGACTCCAGGCAGAGAACACCTCCGAGTGGGGCAAGAGGGAACGGTTGGAGACAGAGAAGCTGAACCTTGAAAGAGAGAACAAAAAGCAGAGGGCACAGATTGAGGATTTGTTGGAAGTATTGGCCAAAAAAAGGAAGCAGGCTGTAAGTGCCCTGGACATGGACTTGAAGACCATTCAGAACGAGCTTTTCGAGAAGAATAAGGTAAAAGACTGGATTTTCTTTAAAGATGGACTCAAAATGCTGGAGTAACTCAGCAGGTCAGACAGCATCCCTGGAGAAAATGGGTAGGTCATGTTTTGAGTCGGCATCCTTCTTCAGACTTTTAAAAATATATAATTTTACTATTGCCATGGCTTTCACAAGGGTATCTTGAACTACGTTTAGTGCTGAGATGGGGAAAAACTTTTTCACCCAGAGTATTGTGAATCTGTGGAATTCTCTGCCACAGAAAGCAGTGGAGGCCAATTCACTGGATGTGTTCAAGAGAGAGTTAGATTTAGTTCTTGGGGCTAAAGGAATCAAGGAATAGGGGAAAAAAGCCAGAACAGGGTACTGATTTTGGATGATCAGGCATGATCATATTGAATGGCCGTGCTGGCTCGAAGGGCTGAAAGGCCTACTTTCTATGTTTATAATGTTCTTGTTAGTAGCTTGTAATAATATTTCTATTTCCAATCATGAAATGTTTGATAGCCTCATAGATTTGACACTAGATTGAGAGCATTTACAGTCATAGAGTCGCACATCATGAAAACAGGCCCTTTGGCCCAACTTGCCTATACCGACCAAGATGCGCCATCTACACTAGTCTCACCCGCCTATGTTTGGCCCATATCCCCTAAACCTTTCCTATCCATATACCTGTCGAATTGTCTTTTAACTGTTTTAAACTGTTGGTTTAACCATAGTGTTGGTCATATCCCTGCACTTCATCCTGATGAAGTTTACAACCTCCTTCGTCATCCACGGTTCCCTTACCCTGCCATCCCTATCCCCTTTCTCCCCCCTCCTACTGGGCAAAATCACCTGAAAGCACTTACCATCAGAATTTAAGAACAGCTGTTATTATGAACAGTACTTCCATTATAGAATACAGAACGATACAGCACAAGAACAGGCCCTTTAACATGATGGCAAGACCATAACTTAACATCCTGCACATAACCCATATGCCGATCCGAAAGTCTTTTAGATCCCACTGACAAGCTGCTTCAACTGGGATTTTCTTTTATCTGATTTGCCAAAGCCATTCCCGGACCCTTTTTGGCCCTTCTATTTACCTGTTTCAGTTCCTTTCACCTTTCTTTATTTTTCTCAAAGCCCCTGTCTGATTCCAACCTCTTAAACCATGCATGCGCTTACTTTTTCGTTTTGACCAAATTTACAACTGTATATCTTGCCATCCTTTGCTTCTCCTTTGCTACTTCTTATCAGAACATGCCAATTGTGAACATCGATCAACTACCCTATGAACAACTGCCGCTTGTCAGATGTGGACTTACCCAAAACAATTTTTCCCAGTTTACCCTCCCAAGCTCCTCCCATTGTAATAAAAAAGAACTGCAGATGCTGGTTTATACCAAAGATGGACGCAAAATGCTGGAGTAACTCAGCGGGTCAAGCCGTAGCTGTGGAGAAAATGGATAGGTGACGTTTCCAGTCGGGACCTTTCTTTAGAAACATAGAAACATAGAAAATAGGTGCAGGAGTAGGCCATTCGGCCCTTCGAGCCTGCACCGCCATTCAATATGATCATGGCTGATCATTCAGCTCAGTAGCCTGTACCTGCCTTCTCTCCATACCCCCTGATCCCTTTAGCAAAAAGGGCCACATCTAACTCCCTCTTAAATATAGCCAATGAACTGGCCTCAACTACCTTCTGTGGCAGAGAATTCCACAGACTCACCACTCTCTGTGTGAAGAAATGTTTTCTCATCTCGGTCCTAAAAGACTTCCCCCTTATCCTTAAGCTGTGACCCTTGGTTCTGGACTCCCCCAACATCGGGAACAATCTTCCCGCATCTAGCCTCTCCAACCCCTTAAGAATTTTATATGTTTCTATAACATTGTAGTTTGGCTTACCCCAATTTGGCACCTTTCCACAAGGTCCAGCCTTCTCCTTATTCAAAAAAATCTTAAAACTTATGAAGTTGTGATCACTGTTCCTAAAATGCTCCTCCGCTGAAACACTGGTCATCTAGCCAGTCTCATATCCCAACACAAGGTCCAATATGTTCCCTTCTCGGGTTCGACTATCCATTCTGTTTCAAGAATCTCTCTTGGATACATCTTTCAAATTCTGCCCAGTTCAAGCCTTTGGCACTGAGCAAATTACAGTCAACATTGGGGAACATGGAACAGTACAGTATAGGAACACTACAATGTTTATGCCGAACAGGATGACAAGTCCAACTGATCTTATTAGCCTGTAAATGATTCATATCCCTCTATTCCCTGCACGTTCATGTGCCTATCTAAAAGCTTCTTAACCGTCACTATCGTAACTGCCTTCACCACCAATGCATTCCAGGCCCCCACCAGTCTCTGTATTTCAAAAAAAAAACTTGCCCCGTCGATCTTAATTAAACTTTTCCCCCTCTCACCTTGGAGCTATGCCTTCTAGTGTTGGACATTTCCACTGGGATCCCTTCAATGGTGAGGAGGTCAGTACCCGTGATGGACTGGGCAGTATCCACCAGTTTTTGGAATCTCCTTTCTTCCAGGGCATTTAAGATGCCAAACCATGCAACCAATCAATCTGCTTTCTACTGTATACTTGTTGAAGTTCAAGAGACTATTTGTCGACATACCGAATCTCCACAATCTTCTAAGTAGATGAGTTGATGGGCTTTTTTTAGTATTACATAAATGTGCTGGGTCCAGGATAGATCTTCAGAGATATGCACGCACAGGAACTTGATGTTGTTGACTCTCCCCACCACTGACACATTAATGAAGACTGGTTTGTGGATCCTCGCCCTACCTCTTCTAAAGTCAATACGTAGCTATTTGGCTTTACTGACATTGAGAACAAAGTTGCTCTGGCACCATTCAATCAGACAATCGATCTCCCTCCTATACTCTGACTCGTCAATGTCTGTAATTCTTCCAACATGGTGGTGTCGTCGATGAATTGTCATGATGCCAAGACCAACTCTTATTAGCCTGCACATAATCCCTATCCCTCCCTTTCCAAAAACCTCCATCTTTTGTATAATAGGGCGACCAGAAATGCATGCGGTACTCCAAATGTGGCCTAACCAAAGTCAGAAAAAGCTGCATCATGACTTTCTGGATCTCTTGCAATCAATGCCCTGACCTATGAGAGCAACCATACCATATGCTTTCTTTACCATTCTACCAGTGTTGGCACTTTCAGGGAGTAATGGACTCGTATCCCATGATCCCTCTGTAGATCTATGCTGTTATGGGTCATACTATTAATTGTATACTTTCCACTTGCATTTGACCTCCAAAAGTGCAGCACCTTCTACTTATTCGGATTTAACTCCATCTCCTATTTCTCCACACATTTTCGTAACTGATCTAGATCCCGCTATATACTTTGACAGCCTCCCTCAAAGCCCGTTGCAGTCTTTGTTATACAGACTCTGTCACAGTGTTGTTGTTTTAAAACATAATTACTTGGGAGGGAAGTAAATTGCAGGGATTGGTTTTGCTGTTGGAGCAGTCTGAAAATGGACGAGATGTTTCCTCCGGCAGAAGCAACATAATTATGCGATGTTTCCCAGAATGTTTAGATTTTCAAGATCTGGTTTCGTATTCATTGCCTTTACTGAGCGCAGCTTTTGATTTTCAGGATTTTTATGGCAGTTTCAAATTCCGATACGGGCAAAGTAGAACATGAACTGACATATTCTGTAGTATTAAATTGTTGAATGACTTGTCGAATAGCATCCAATAAATTTAAGATCAGTATGGCAATTAGAATGGCTAGGATTGGGTTACTCACCATGCGATGTTGCTTTGATTACAGGAGTTGTCGGATCTCAGGCATGTTCATGCCAAGCTGAAGAAACAGTACCAAGAAAAAATGGCTGAGTTGGCACATGCAAACAGAAGAGTGGAGCAGCATGAAGCAGAAGTGAAGAAATTGCGGCTACGTGTGGAAGAGTTAAAGAAGGAGCTGGCAGTGGCAGAGGATGAGGTATGATCTGCTTCACAAGGAGGATTCAGGGGTTCATATCTACAGCCAAACAAAGGTGGAAAGTCTCAAGTAATATTTTTTTTAATGCAGAAGCTGGAAATCTGAAAGAAAATCAAAATAAAAGCCATCTGAAGAGAGAAACAAAGTCAATCAGCATATGCAGTTTCTTGCTTCTACAAAGTCAATGTTGCTGGTGTTCTGATGAGACGACAGCTCTGTCTTTCTCTCACTTCTTTCACTTACCCATAGCCAATTCAAAAACTAACTCAACAGTGTGTTATGTTAAAACCCAAAATGCTGGAATAACTCAGCAGTCAGACAGCATCTGTGGAAGAAATGGATAGATGACGTTTCAGGTCGGAACCAATCTTCAAAGTCTGAAGAAGGGTTCCAGACCAAAATGTCGCCAAAGAGCCAGCAGGGGTATTTTAGATACAAATGGTTTTCCTTACTCTACTTAATTGAATTGTTATTGTTATTGGTTGTAGAGAGCGGGTAATATACTAAATTTGTTCGCTTAAATTAGCCTTTCCTGACTGACTAATTAGCTACAAGACAATTGAGTTTGTGAAGCTCTGACCACAAAGGGAAAGTCCAAAATATCCTGTTCTATGGAGCTTATTGGTCGGGAAAGGCCAGCTAAATGTTTGCCTCTTTCCCCATTCCAGGTGGATGAAGCTCATAACCAAGCCAGGAGGTTGCAACGGTCCTTGGATGAACAGACAGAAGAGTCTGAGAACCTTCAGGTACAACTAGAGCACCTGCAAACAAGGTACACAGAGCATAGCAACTCTTCCTGGTATTCTTTTATTCTGAAATCACTTGGGACCAAGGATGACCTGTTTCTGTTCCAGTTTTGTGGGGTCAGCAGTGACTGATAAAGAGTCTGTAGACTTTGCTACAGATGGGGCAGGATCTGCCTGACAAGGTGGGTGGGAGGTTTATGTGCTGGTGCTCTGCTTCCACTATGTACACTGGACTATTGTGTGTGCTTCCGGCACAGAGATGTGAAGCTTTTGGTACCATCCTCTCTGCTATTTAACCACTGTGAGCAATCATGGGCCAGAAATTCCCCCGAGTCAATGGGATGATGCATTTTTCCAAGGGCCTTTAAGAATATCCTTCAATTGTTTCGTCTGTCCATCTGGTTACTTCCATCATCAGTTTTTGAAATAGTGCTTTTCTGGTCTTGAGCATGTAAATACAATGGCCGGTCCAACAGAGATATGACCTCAGACTTGACCCTTGGTTTACTGGGTAGCAGTGATCCCCTGCCCTTGGATTCTTCTGTCACCTGGACGAACTGAAGTGGGCATTTCCAGGTGCAGAAATTATGCCACTGGTGCTCTCTGCAAAATCCTCCAGAAAAGTTGGGAGGGTAAATAAACCAACATAGTAACAGTGGTGCCATGATGTAGTAAGCCTAGAGCTTTAGCCAGTATAAGATGAACAAAGTGCTGGAGTAACTCGGCTGGTTAGACGGCATCTCTGGAAAACATGGATGCTTCAGGTCGGGACTCTTCTTCACACTGATTCATGTATGGGAGAGAAACCTGTCTAATTGTTTCTTAAACGTTGCAATAGTCCCTGCCTCAACTACCTCCTCTGGCAGCTCGTTCCATACTCCCACCACCCTTTGTGTGAAAAAGTTACCCCTCAGATTCCTATTAAATATTTTTCTCTTCATCTTAAACCTATGTCCTCTGGTCCTCAATTTCCTCTATTATTGGCAAGAGACTCTGTGCATCTACCCGACCTATTCATCTCATGATTTGATACACCTGTATAAGATCACCCCTCATTCTCTTACGCTCCAAGGAATAGAGACCCAGCCGACTCAACCTCTTCCTATAGCTCAGACACTTGAGTCCTGGCAACATCTTCGTAAATCTTCTTTGTATCCTTTCCAGCTGGACATCAACTTTCCTATAACATGGTGCCCAGAACTGAACACATTACCCAAAATACGGCCTCACCAACATCTTATAAAACTGCATCATGACCTCCCAATGTCTATACTCAATGCTCTGATGAAGGCCAATGAACCAAAGGCCTTTTAGACCACCCAATCCACCTGTGACTCCATCTTCAAGGAACTATGTAGCTGCACTTCTAGATCCCTCTGCTCTATAACACCCCCCAGAGCCCTACCATTCACTGTCCCAAAATGCAACACCTCACATTTCTCTGTATTAAATTCCATCAACCATTCCTCGGCCCACCTGGCCAAACGATCAAGGTCCTGCTGCAATTTTTCACAACTATCTTCACTATCTTTCACTACCACCCACTTTTTGTATCATCTGCAAACTTGCTAATCTGGCCATGTAAGTTCTCATCCAAATCATTGATATAGATGACAAACAGTAACGCTCCAGCACCGAGGTAACGCTCCAGAGTGGTGAGGCACACCACTAGTCATAGGCCTCCAGTCCGAGAAGCAACCTTCCACCATCACCCTCTGCTTCCTTCCATGAAGCCAATTTTCTATCCATTCAGCTATCTCTGCTTAGATCCCATGTGATCTAACCTTCCGGAACAGCCTACCATGTGGAACCTTGTCGAATTGTCGATTGTCTATTGTCTATTGAATGCTTTGCTGAAGTCCATATGCAAAATCTACAGCTCTGCCCTCATCAACCTTTTTGGTCACATCTTGAAAAAGTTCAATCAGATTCGTGAGAAACGGCCTCCCACGTACAAAACCATGCTGACTATTGTCTCGTGATGCTGTATGGGTGGAACTAAGAAATAAAAAGAGGTTGACGGTCACACAGGAACGAGATGGAAAGTACTGCTGCATGCTTCATGTAGGACATGTGTTTTTCCTGGGTGACTATCCGACAAAGTTGCATAGTACTAATCCCTTCACAACCCCCATCCCTCCCCCCCCCTCCCAAAAAAACCGGATCCCCTTTAATTCGTGGTGACCCCCCCTGCGCCAGGTCTCCCTTTGTTCTTGGCGACGCGGCCAGTCCACCTCGGCCCAACTTCGAGACCCCAACCCCAACCTAACCTCGGCCCGACCTGACCCTGCCTTATGTCCAACCTCGTCCTTGTGGCGACGGCCCGAACCTGTCCTCGACCCGATCTCGAGAGACTCTGACCCCGAAGACTCCCACCTTTCACTGCGGTGGCTTCTCTGTAGGACGCGGCGCTCTGTAGGAGACTTCTGTACGTTTCAGCCTTCAACATGTTTTCTCTGTCACACAGGTTGAGGAGGCAACAGACAGTCTTTGGGAAAAGAAGCTCTTGTTTTGACCCAGATGATCCCAGTGAGACTGGCAGCGACTTTGATGATGACCCTGAGTTGCAGTTACAGATTTCTTGAGCAGCAATTGGAAGGTTGGTGGACAGAGGGAGGAAATCTCTCCAGTATGCCAGCTGCTATGTTGCCAGCATCAGGCCAAGAGGTGGTTTGGGGCTTTATGAAACAGGAGTTTCAGAAACTATTCCTATAACGTAATTCTCTAAAAACAACTCTCACCGCCTTCATTAATGGACTTTGTATCACTTTGTATCCTTTAAAATATATTTATGCATATAACTGATGTACACTATATTTACATGAATTTTCTATTATAAACCTGAGTACTTAGGGATTGGGGTGGAGTATTTGTTGTTTTTTTTCACTGCTTCATCTAAATGATGAGGGTGCAAATGTGTCACCAGCTTCTGATTTGGGGAGATCATCAGGGTACTCCCTCAACTATCTCCTCAATTCTTGCCGTTCTTGTCTGTAAGCAGGACTAATCAGCATCTAAAATGTTGGATTTAAGCGGTGATCAACATGACCAATGGTTTTCATAACATAAGTAAATAAATGTTGATTTCACGGGAAGGAGGATTGGCAAACAGAGGAAACAAATATCTGCTCATTGGCAAGAGAACCCATACTGAGATGAGGAGAATTCAGCAATTCTGAGCCATGAAGGGAGTGGATACAGTTTCAATAGAAGTTTTCAACAAAAATTTGGATAAACATTTGATGGGAAAATAATTGCAGGATGAATCACCAGACCTGGATAACGTATCCCATATTATTAAAGAAAGCATCATCATTGGAGTTCCTTAGTGCAGTGTACTTGGATCCTTGGCCCAAACATCTTCAACTGCTTGTAGACACAAAATGCTGGAGTAACTCAGCGGGACAGCCAGCATCTCTGGAGTGAAGAAATGGGTGACGTTTCGGGTCGAGACTCGAAATGTCACCCATTCCTTCCCTCCAGAGATACTGCCTGTCCCACTGAGTTACTCCAGCATCTTGTGTCTACCTTCGATTTAAGCCAGCATCTGCAGTTCTTTTCTATACATCTTTAACTGCATCATCCTTTCTATCATAAGACCAGAAGTGGGGAAGTTTGTCGGTGCCGGCACATTGTCCAGTTCCATTCACAGCCACTCAAAGGAACCAGTGTGTCTGTGTGCAGCCAGTCTGAGACAACCTGAATCTGATCTGATAGAAGTAGATAAAATGATGAGAGGCGTAGATAGTCACCCTTTTTCTCAGGGTGGAAATGTCCAACACCATAATTATAAAGGGAGAGGCGGAAAGTTTAATGGAGATGTGTGGTGCAAATTCTTTTACACAGAGAGTGGTGGTGGCCTGGAACGCATTGCCGGGATGGTGCTGGAGGCAGATATGATAGTAGCATTTAAGAGGCTTTTAGAAGTGAGATCACTTTAACGACACCATGTTTGGCACAAGCATTGTGGGCTAAAGGGCCCCTTGCTGTGCTGTGTTTTATGTTCTAACGTTCAAACATAGGCTTATTAGTGGCAAATACATCTGCACCCCTAAGGTTCCAAGCAATGAGTGTCTTCAGTAAAAGATTTCAATCACTTAACCTCGACCTTCAGTGACTTTATCACCGCCAGGTTCCCTCCTCATCAACATTCAGGCGGTCAAATTAACCAAACATTTAAATATTTTGGGGTCCAAGTCCATAGCTCCTTGAAAGTGGCAACACAAGTAGGTAGAGTGATAAAGAAGGTTTATGGTTTGCTTGCCTTTGTCATTTAGGGCATTGAGTATAAAAGCCAGGGAGTCATGGCAGCTTTATAAAACATTGCTTCGGCTGCATTTGCAGTATTGTGTGCAGTTGTGGTCGGCATATTACCAAAGGATGCAAACGAGATTTGCCAGAATGCTGCCTGACCCCCTGAGTTACTCCAGCATTTTGTCTCTATCTTCACTTACTCCGACTGCTGTGAGGCCATAACATCTTCAGGTAATAAGGGGAGAGAAGGGTAGGGCTTTCATATTTGGACAGTAGGACATGGTCAGTTTGGTGCCATCATTGGGTAATGACTGGGAGTGTGCTACATTTCAGTGGACATCAGTTGGATCTTGATTGCAGTGTGTTCACTGTCTGCTGTCTGAGCTACCGACGTGAACTTGTGGTTTCAATACTGTTCTTGATTTACTGCATCTAATTTAGTTGAGATTGTAAATATCTAAGCTCAGAAGTACAACACACCAGTTATTTTCTCATTACTCGGCATTCTACCTTAATAGCTCTGGCAAGGTTTATTACTGACAAGACAATATCTGTAAACAAAAATAATTGAGTTACAATTTCACACATGAAAAAAAGAAATGGAAGATATGTTCATGATTTAATGCATAATCTAATACCTGCGCATTCTCAGTCCTGTTCAAGCAGGCTGGTACTGAATTAGAAACCCTCCCCTTTCCCTGATGGACTGTTTCCTTTTACTTTTACAAACCAACCTGCCTTCCATTGACTCCATCTACATTTCATGCTGCCTCTGCAAGGTCACCAGCATTATCAAGGTCCAATCTTACCTCGGTCACTCCCTCTTGTTCCCTCTCTCATCAGGCAAGAGGTTCAGAAGTTTCAAAATACATAGCTCCAGATTTGGGGTCAGTTTCTTCCCAGCTGTTGTGAGGCAACTGAACCGTCCTCTCACCAACTAGAGAGTGGTCCTGACCTCTATACCTCATTTGAGACCTTTGAATTATTTTTAATCGGACTTTACTGGACTTTATCTTGCACAAAACATGATACCCTTTATCCTGTATTTGTACACCGGCTTGATTGTGATCATGATAGACACAAAATACTGGAGTAACTCAGCGGCTCAGGCAGCATCTCAGGAGAGAAGGAATGGGTGACGTTTTGGGTCGAGACCCTTCAGAGTGATATCAGGGGAGGGGGCAGGACAAAGATAGGATGTAGGAGACAGGAAGACTAGTAGGAGAACTGGGAAGAGGGAGGGGATGGAGACGGGGATCAGGTTGGTTGAGACGGACTGAGCGGAGGCGTTCAGTGAAACGATCGCCGAGCCTGCGCTCGGTCGCGCCGATGTAGAGAAGTTGACATCTGGAACAGCGGATACAATAGATGAGGTTGGAGGACGTGCAGGTGAACCTCTGCCAGATGTCAACTTCTCTACATCGATGAGACCAAGCGCAGGCTCGGCGATCGTTTCGCTGAACACCTCCGCTCAGTCCGTCTCAACCAACCTGATCTCCTGGTGGCTCAGCACTTCAACTCCCCCTTCCATTCCCAATCTGACCTTTCTGTCCTGGGCCTCCGCTGTTGTCAGAGTGAGGCCCAGCGCAAATTGGAGGAACAGCACCTCATATTTCACTTGGGCAGTTTACACCCCAGCGGTTTGAACATTAACTTCTCCCACTTCAGGTGGTCCCTGCTTCACCTCTCTATCCCCTCCCTCTTCCCAGTTCTCATACTAGTCTTTCTATCTCCTACATCCTATCTTTGTCGTCGTCCCCCCCTCCCCTGACATCAGTCTGAAGAAGGGTCTTAACCTGAAATGTCACCCATTCCTTCTTTCCTGAGATGCTGCCTGACCCGCTGAGTTACTCCAGCATTTTGTGTCTACCTTCGATTTAAACCAGCATCTGCAGGTTTTTTTTCATACACATTGATTGTGATCATGTATGGTCTTTTCGCTGGCTGGATAGCACAGTAAAAAGCTTTTACCTCGGTACAAGTGACAATAATAAACTAAACTAGATCAGATGAATGCATCCCATATCTCATCTACCTGTCTCTTGAGTGTTCCTGGGTAGTATGACAAAACAGAAACCATCTTCCAGTGGAGAGCAGTCTGTCTATTGGCAGAGTCAATGGTTCACAGATGGCATCTATCTGCTCTGTAGTAACAGCTCTCAATAATTAGCTTCCAGGTAATAGTGTAACACTTGTGATTGGCCTTAGTTTTCACAGAGGCACCAAGATCTCGTGTGACCTACAACTGGGCTTCTGACTGAGTTGCAACGCAACCCATCAGCCAGTGTAAAACAAGGCTGGCTGGACCTTTCCACAGGATGCACACACCTTCCAAAGTGGGTGATGAACAGATGGCATGAACTATGGAAGAATGGAACTGGACATATCACCACTCCTGCTCACCTTGTGCATTCAGTCAGGAAGACTGGGCAATGCTGTCCATCTATCCATCTCCGTGTGTACATTCCCACTGACAACATATTCTTCTCTGATTGCACAATTACACATAACACAATCTATCTCTGAGTGTGTAATCCTACAGACAGCATATCATCCATCTCCGAGGGCACACTTGCTGACAAACTATCCATGCTGGCTAACTTACTGACAACTCTCTGTCCGTCTCTGAGTATACACCAAATAACAACACCCTGTCCTCTGAGATTTTATGAGAATGTTGCCACTACTTGAGGGCCCAAGTTAAAGGGAGATGTTTGGCTGCAGGAGGTTATAGAGTTATTTAAATTCTTGAGCGGGATAGGGTGAATGCAGTCTTTTTCCCAGGGTCAGGGAATCAAGAACCAGAGGCCATGGGTTTTGAGAGGGAAAAGATTTATTGGGATAGTGAGGGGCAACTTTTTCACAGAGGGTGATGGACATATGGAACAAACTGCCAAATGCAAGTACAACAACAACATTTAGCAGACATTTGGACAAGTACATGGAATGGAAAGGTTTAGATATATATATATATGGGCCAAACGTGTGTTAATGGGACTAGCTTCAATGGGACATCTTGGGTGAGATGGGCAGAAGAACCTTTCTTTGTACTGTACACTTACTGACAATACACTCCATCACTGGGCATCCACCATGACAACGCACTATCAACAATACAAGCACGAAAGCACACCAATGTCTCTACTTCCTCAGAAGACTAAAAAAAATTGGTACGTCTCCAATGACACTTAGCAATTTCTATTGATGCACCATAGAAAGAATCGCAGCTTGATATGGCAACAGCTCTACCCAAGGCTGCAAGACCTGCGTCCACCACACAAAGCAACCTCCTTTCCCCCTCCCCACCATTGACACCATCGACTTGAGGTAGCATGGTGGAGTACATACCCCAAACAGCATCAATCATGCTAAAGTGACAATAGTTGAGAGCTTCAAGTTCCTTGGCATTAATAGAACATATTCCTTCGCCCCACTGTCATCCTCAGAGCTTGGGTCTGACCCCACCACTTACCCCTGTTGGGTTTTCATTACCCCCCCCCCCCCCCTCAGCATCTCCCTTACTGATACAGGACGGTCAGTCCTCAGCAGGGACCTTACCTTTCCACCCTGATACCTACACCCCAATGTGTTCTGAGTCTGTCACGATATTGAGCTCTTCCGTCACCTCCACCACTGGGTCTTTTTCTCTGGTGAGCAGTCCTTGTCTTCCAGTGATGATCCCTTCTCCTGTCTCCAACATTCTTCCTCCTCACGATCCCTCCTTCTGTCCTTCTACCCTTCCTGGACCTTTTTATTTCCAACTGCTGGTGTGATATCAACCATTTTGACTTCTCCACTTCCCTTACCCACTCTAAACTCACCTACAGAAATGGGTAAACAAATAGCAGATGGAGTTTGATCTGGGCACGTGTAAGGTGTTACGCTTTGGGAAGTCAAATAGAGTTATAAAGCCAAAGAGCATGGACACAGGCCCTTCAGCCCAACTTGCGCAAGCTGACCAAGATTCCCCATCGACACTTGTCCTATGTGCCAGTGTTTAGCCCATATATTCATCTAAACCTTTTCTATCCATGTTAAGCAACTGCCTTAACCACCTCTTCTGGCCGGTCATTCCCTATAACGAACAACCTGTGTGAACAATTTGCCCCTCAGGTTCCTGTTAAATTTTTCCCTAAAACCTCTCACCTTAAATCTATGTCCTCTGGTTCGTTATTCCCCTACCCTGGGTAAAAGACTGTGCATTCATCCTATCTATTTCTGCACTCAATACCAGCACTGATGAGGTCAAAGTAGCAAAAGCCATCCTGATCACCCAATCTACCTGTGAGGCCACGTCGAACAAACTATGTACCTGCACTCCGAGATTCCTCTGTTCTAAAACACTCCCAAGGCCCTGCCATACACATATAGATCCAGCCTTGGTTTGACTTCCAAAAATGCAACACTTCACACTTACCTGCATTAAACTCTATTACCCATTCCTTCGCCCACTTGCCCAACTGATCAAGGTCCTTACATAATTTTCATAACCATCTTCACTATCGACAATACCACCTATTTTAATATCATCTGGGGGGATTAGCTGCAGAGAGAAGCTGGACAGATTTGGATTGTTATCTCTGGAACACTAGAGATTGCGGGAGACCTGAAAGTTTATAAAATTATGAGAAGCATAGACAGAGCTGTTTTCCTAGTATGGAAAAATCAAATACTAGACGGCATAGTTTTCAGGTGAGGGGAAAAGTTTAAAGGAGATGTGCAGAGCAAATTTTTTACACAGAGGTCGGTGAGTGCCTGGAACACTGATTGAGGTAGTGGTGGTGATTGAGGCAGACACGATAGTGGCATTGAAGGGACTTGTCGATAGGAATATGGATATGCAGGGAATGGTGGGATACGGATCATGTGTAGGCAGATAAGTGTTAGCATCATGTTGGGCAGACATTGTGGGCTGAAAGGCCTGTTCTTCTGTTGTACTGTTCTATGTTCCCCACGATATTCCTTGTGTTGAAATAAACACACTTTCAACCCATCAGTTGCACCATATTCCTCAACATCTCACTGCCAGTCCTTCCTTTCAGTGCATCTCGGTGTGAGAGTGACATTATTTCTCACTGAATGTGACATGGGTATCAATGCGTGTGATGTCTGTTTCTGTGAGTGTAACTGTCTCTAAGCGTAAGTGAGAGGAGGCCCCCCGGTGACGACGAGTGTCATTGTGAACAAGTCTGGGCCCCTGATGGTAATTGCGATGATCTGTGCTTCTCAGACACTGTCTGGCTTCATCCTTAGTTGTGCCGTCTGCTCCTGGGGTGTGAGTGTGACAGCAACAGCACCGATTGCTGTCAGTGCTGCAGCTAGTTGCTCAGCTATGTTGGTTTTCCTTGCAGTGCTGAGAGCGAGGGCCCTGGGGGGTGCTGTGTGTGCTGGGCCTGCTCACTGGTTGAGCAGGAGCCTGCGGTCACTCGCTGCTCCTCCCAGTCTCTCGCTGCTCCAGATCAGGTGACTGCTGAATGCAGGGGGCTCTCCGGTCACCACGACTGTCCACAAACACGGGAGGCTCCGGCGTTCCCAGGGATTATGTTAATGAGCTGCATTCTCATGTCAGCCTGAGGTGCTTGTGCGGGGAGACGAGGAGGACAACTTGCTGTCAGGATCAGTGCGTGCCTGCCCCGCAGAGTGTAAATATAGATCCGTGCGCGGAGGGAGGCGCTGGCTGCTCTCAGCTCACCGGCAGTGGTTGACCCTGGGAGCGGCTCATCTGACAAGCCTGACCTGTGCACCGGGAACCAGGAAGGAGGAGGTGCTGACGGTGAGGTAAGTGCTGCGGGGCTGCAAGCGGGTTTAATCTGCCAGGGAGGGAGTAGCACAGGCTGCAAATGTTTCCGATTATGAGCTCGGCATTTCATAGCCTGTCACAGGTTCTACCTCCAGCACAAATACCAAGCTGATGATGAACACCATATGGGCATAGACCCTGTCACACCCTGTGCCAGGAGCACAGCTGGAACCCTACCTGAGAGAGCCACCACCATATCCACCAAATGTAATCCTGCCAGGACCCTCATTCCCCTACTGAAGACCTGTCTAGTGCCCAGAACCACACACTTTATCCACATTGCCAGCCAGTGCCCAGAACCACACCTTCTGAGTAACCCTGATCAGACCCATATCCTCCACTTATAACCATGCCGTGTCCAAACCCATATCTTCCGCCTGTTACCCCGCCCTTTGCCCAGAACCACATCCTCAGGCTGTATCCATGCCTGAAATCAAATCCTTCCCCTATGACCCCACCCACTGTCCAGAACCGCATCCCCCTTCTATATCCCTGACTGATACCCAAACACACATCCTTCATCTGTAACTACATCCAGTGCCCTCAAACACGTCCTCCGCCTTTAACGCTACCTGGAGCCAATCTCTGCCAGTAACCCCCACGAATATATATGAATATCACTACCTTAAATGGTACACGTGACAATAAAACCTTTGAAACCTTTGGTTCCCGGAACCAAATAGAACATACAACAGTACACATAAAACAAAGAACTGGGGGAATTCAATGGGCCAGGTAGCATCTGTGGAGGGAATAGGCAAATGTATTTCAGGTCAGGACCCTTCTTCAGACAATGGAGTAGGGGAGAGAAAGCTGGAAAAGAGTGGTGAGAGTGGGACAAAAATTGGCAAATGAAAGTTAATACAGATGAGAGAGGTGTAGTTGGTAGGTGGATTGAGTAAGTAACGAAAGGGAGAGGTGAAAAGGAGACAAAATGATATGACGTAAGGAAAGAAGACGAGGAATGAAATGTAAAGCCAGAAGGAGATATTGGTGGATGAGGGCAGTGGGGAGGAGAAAGAGTGGGATATGAACAGGAATTGTGGAACGCTGGAATGGGAGAGGAGCATGTGGAAGAAGGGAAAGGTACAGGGTAATTGGGCCGGTGGGAGGCAGTGGGTGAAATGCATGTGCACCCCAGCGGGGGGTGGGAGGGGGGGGGGAGAGATGGGGGGTTAGGGAGTGGAGGTGGGGAGAAGGAATATTGCTTGAAATTGGAGAATGTTTAATGTTCATACCATTGTGTTAAAAGCTACCCAAGTTGAATATGAGGTGTTCTTCATTCAGTCTGTATGTGACCTCACTCTGGTAATGGAGGAGGCTGAGTACAGAAAAGTCGTTAAGGGAATGGTTCGGGGAGTTAAAATGGATAGCAACCATTGGATGCACCAGCAGGCCTGGATGGACTGAGCGCAGGTGTTTGGTGAAACGGTTGCCTAGTCTACGCTTCACCATGACAGTGTAAAGGAGGCCACATCAGGAACACCTAATCCAGTAGATGAGATTGAAAGTGGTGCACGTGAACCTCTGTCTCATCTGGAAAGGCTGCTGGGGTACCTGGAGAGACGAGGGGTAGGGACAGGTATTACCTCTCCTATGGTTGCAAAGATAAGTGCTTGGGGATGGGGTGGGTTGGGTGGGAAGTGGTGAGTGAACCAAGGAGTTAAAATCATACAGGACAGAAATAGGACCTTCGGTCCAACTCGCCCATGTCCATCAAGATGCCCCATCTAAGCTAGTCCCATTTACCAGCCATTGGCCCATATCCCTGGAAACCTTTTCTATCAATGTACCTATCCAAATGTATTTTACATGGGTCAGTCTGAAGAAGGGTCTCGACCCAAAACGTCACCCATTCCTTTTCTCCCGATTTGTTGCCTGACCCGCAGAGTTACTCCAGCATTTTGTGTCTACCTTACATGGTGTTGTTATACCTGCCTCAATTACTTCCACTGGCAGTTTGTTCCACATACCCACCACCCTCAGTGTGAAAAAGTTATAGCCTGGGTTCCTATTCAATCTTTCCACTCTTATCTTAAACCTGTACCTTTTAGTTCTTAACTGTCCTACCCTGGGAAAAAGACTGTGCATTCACCCTTCTATTCCCATCTCTAAGATCGCCCTCAGCCTTCGTTATTCTAAGAACTAATGGTCTCCCTGTACTTCAGGCCTTCATGTCCTGAAGCAACCATGTAAATCTTTTCTGCACCCTCTCTAGCTTAATGGCATTGTTGCTCTAGCAGAGTGCCCAAACCTCAATACTATACTCCGTGTAGCCACACCAATGCCTTATACAACTGTAACATAACACCTAACTTCTATACTCAATTCCTTGACTGATGATTCCTTGGCGGCACAGTGGCGCAGCGGTAGAGTTGCTGCCTTACAGCGAATGCAGGCCCGGAGACCCAGGTTTGATCCTGACTACGGGCGCCGTCTGTACGGAGTTTGTACGTTCTCCCCGTGACCTGCGTGGGTTTTCTCCGAGATCTTCGGTTTCCTCCCACACTCCAAAGACGTACAGGTATGTAGGTTAATTGGCTGAGCAAATGTAAAAATTGTCCCTAGTGTGTGTAGGATAGTGTTAATGTGCGGGGATCGCTGGGCGGCGCGGACCTGGTGGGCCGAAGGGCCTGTTTCCGCGCTGTATCTCTAAATCTAAATCTAAAAAAAAATCTAAATGAAGCCAATGTGTCTAAAGCCTCCTTCACAACCCTATTTACCTGTGACACCATTTTCAGTGGACTATGTACATAGAACATGTACATACAGTGCCTTCCATAATGTTTGGGACAAAGACCCATCATTTATTTATTTGCCTCTGTACTCCACAATTTGAGATTTGTAATTAAACAAATCACGTGTGGTTAAAGTGCACATTGTCAGATTTTAATGAAGGCCATTTTAAATCATTTTGGTTTCACCATGTGGAAATTACAGCAGTGTTTATACATAGTCCCTCCATATCAGGGCACCATAATGTTTGGGACACAGCAATGTCATGTAAATGAAAGTAGTCATGTTTAGTATTTTGTTGCATATCCTTTGCATGCAATGACTGCTTGAAGTCTGCGATTCATGGACATCACCAGTTGCTGGGTGTCTTCTCTGGTGATGCTCTGCCAGGCCTGTATTGCAGCCATCTTTAGCTTATGCTTGTTTTGGGGGCTCGTCCCCTACAGTTTTCTCTTCAGCCTATTAAAAGGCATGCTCAATTGGGTTCAGATCGGGCGCTTGACTTGGCCACTCAAGAATTGACCATTTTTTAGCTTTGAAAAACTCCTTTGGTGTTTGAGCAGTATGTTTGGGATCATTGTCTTGCTGTAGAATGAACCGCCGGCCAATGAGTTTTGAGGCATTTGTTTGAACTTGAGCAGATAGGATGTGTCTATACACTTCAAAATTCATTATGCTACTACCATCAGTAATTGTATCATCAATGAAGATAAGTGAGCAAGTACCTTCAGCAGCCACACACGCCCAGGCCATAACACCCCCAACACTGTGTTTCACAGATGAGGTGGTATGCTTTGGATCTTGGGCAGTTCTTTCTCTCCTCCGTACTTTGCTCTTGCCATCACTCTGATATAAGTTAATCTTCATCTCATTTGTTCACAAGACCTTTTTCCAGAACTGTGGTTGCTCTTTTAAGTTCTTGGAAAACTGTAACCTGGCCATCCTATTTTTGCAGCTAACCAGTGGTTTGCATCTTGCAGTGTAGCCTCTGTATTTCTGTTCATGAAATCTTCTGTGGACAGTGGTCTTTGACAAATCCACACCTGACTCCTGAAGAGTGTTTCTGATCTGTCGGACAGGTGTTTGGGAATTTTTCTTTATTATAGAGAGAATTCCTCTGTCATCAGGTAAGCCTAAGGTTTGGCTGATGTCTCCAACAGTTTTATTCTTGGTTCTCAGTCTCATAATGGCTTCTTTGACTTTCATTGGCACAACCTTGGTCCTCATGTCGATAAACAGCAATAAAAGTTTCCAAAGGTGATGGATAGACTGGAGGAAAGACAAGGTGCTGAGAGCTCTTATACCTGCATGAAGGAGGCAATTAAACACACCTGAGCAATTACAAACACCTGTGAAGCCATGTGTCCCAAACATTATGGTGCCCTGAAATGGGTGGGGGGGGGGGGGGGGGGTACGGACTATATATTAATACTGCTGTAATTTCTACATGGTGAAACCAAAATGTATAAAAATGGCCTTTATTAAAATCTGACAATGTGCACTTTAACCACGTGATTTTTTTCTATTACAAATCTCAAATTGTGGAGTACAGAGGCAAATAAATAAATGGGTCTTTGTCCCAAACATTATGGGGGGCACTGTACTTGTACTCCTGGATCCATCTCCTCTACAACACTACCCAGGGCCCTACCATTCACCGTGAAGGTGCTGCCTTGGTTTGGCTTCCCAAAATGCAACATGTCACACTTGCCTGATTTATGCCTTTTGACATTCCTCAGCTGACTGACCCAGCTCATCAAAATTGTAATTCTTCATAACCATCTTCACTGTTTACAACACCAATAATTTAGTGTCACCTGCAAACTTACTATTCATGTCTTGTAATTTTCATCCTAATCATTGATATAGAAGACAAATGGGCTGAGCACCACAGGCACAGGCCTCCAGTCCAAATAACAACCTGTTTTCTACCCATGAAGCCAATTCTGTGTTAGTTGGCTAGCTCTCCCTGTATCCCATGCAATTTAACTTTCAACAGCAGCGGACTATGCAGAACCTTATTAAAGGCCTTGTTGAATTCCATATAGACCACATCTATGGCACTTGCCCTCATCAACCTTCTTGGTTACTTCTTCAAAGAACTCAAATTCATGAGGCATGATGTCTCACGCACAAATCCATGCTAACTATCCCTAATCAACCCCTGTCTTTCCAAATGCATATATAATTCCTCAGAATCATCCACAGTAACTTGCATACTACAGATGTTAGGCTCACTGATCTGAAATTCCCAAGTTTTTCTTTGTAGCTCTTCTAAAATAGAGGCAATGAAACTCACCAGGATAACAGTGAAACTAGTACAACGACTAGGGTGGGAGAGGGACAGAGAGAGAGAGGGAATGCAAGGGTTACTTGAAGTTAGAGAAATCAACAGTCATACCTCTGGGTTGTAGACTGCCCAAGCGAAATATGAAGCGCTGTTCCTCCAATTTGCGTTTGGCCTCACTCTGACAATGGAGGAGACCTAGGACAGAAAGGTCAGTGTGGGAATGGGAAAGGTAGTTTGCCCTCTCCCTTGTCTGCTACTCTGCATATTTGAGTGAGGAAAGATCTTGGCACTATAACATATCCTGTTTATTTTGGGAAATCTGAAATATCCTGGTATATTTGTTCCTCTAATTCTCTAAAGCTGAAGTCATGTTCTCTCTTAGCCAAGTTTCCTTGATGGCTATAATGACCCAGTTGCATGCACTATTCATCTGACTTACCTGTCAGACCTCGGCTATTGAAATAAATGCAACTTAATCGAACTGTCTTTCCTCGCTCCCTGCTGTGCTCCTGCCTATACTGTTCACTGAGTTACCGAGGGGAGGGGGGGGGGGCGCAGAGCTGGGGGGAGGGGGGGTTGAGGCAGGTGGTGTGGGCTCTACAGAAAGCGGAAGGGGATGGGGCTGGGAAGTGGTAACTGGTGGCATGGTCACATTGGAGGTGGCAGAATGTTAGAGGCTGGTGGGATGAATTGACTGGTAGGGTATCAATTGACATGTCGAACAAAAGACTAAACGAAGGTTTAGTACCACTTAATCTTTATTAACACTTGAGTTACAAAAGCATGCATGCAAACCATTGACTTCTCATTTGCTTTACTATTCCAGCTTATCACTTCATAAACTAAATCATAAGAGTCATGACTTGGACTCAGATATTACCCTAGGAATGAATTGGCCAGATTCACTCTATTGGCAGGGGCCAGTGTCCCTGACGACCACACCTGTGGGAATTGTGTTTACATGCAGATCCACATAGGCGGTATTAGGGAACTGGAGCAGTAGTTAGATGACCTCAGGAACATCTGGGAAAATGAGAGCTTCATGGATGGGAGCTATAGCGAAGTAGTCATGCCTAAGGTACAGGAAGATGTCTTTTATTTTAGTGTGGTTTGGAGAAACAGTGCTGAAACAGGTCCTTCGGCCCACCGAGTCTGCACCGACCATCGATCCCCGCATATTAACACTATCCTGTACACACTAGGGACAATGTTTTTACATTTATACCAAGCCAATTAACCTACATCGAGTGTGGGAGGAAATGGAAGATCTCTGAGAAAATCCAAGCGGTCATGGGGAGAACATATAAACTCTGTATAGACAACGCCTGTAGTCAGGACCGTAATGTGTCAGTGGTTTATATTGATTATTTGGATGATTCTAAAATAACAATGAACTGCAGGTGCTGGTTTCTTACAAAGGTAGATCCAAAATGCTGGAGGAACTCAATGGGTCAGACAGCATGCCTGGGGAACATGAATAGTCGCTGCTCAATGTCAGAACCCTTCTTCAGACTCATAGGTGACTTCCAAAGTGAAGAAGGGTTATGACCCGAAACGTTGCCTATATGTTCTCCAGGGATGCTGCCTGACCTGCTGAGTTACTCCAGCATTTTGTGTCTATCCCAACTTCTACACCCATTCCTTCTCTCCAGAGATGCTGCCTGTCCCGTTGAGTTACTCCAGCAGTTTGTGCCTGCCTTCGATTTAAACCAGCATCTGCAGTTCGTTCCTACACATTCTACACTCAATACCCTGACTGTTGAAGGCCAATGTACTAAAAGTCTTCTTGACCATTCTATCTACCTGTAATGCCACTTTCGAAGAGCTATATACCTGCAATCCTACATTCCTCTGCTCAACGGCACTCCCCAGGGCTTGGGCATTCATTATGAATATCCTGCCCTGCTTAGACTTCCCAAAATGCACCACCTCAGGGCAGCACAGTGCCTTATAGCACCAGAGACTCCTGTTCAATCCTGACTACGGGTGCTGTTTATACGGAGTTTGTACGTTCTCCCTGTGACCTGCATGGGTTTTATCCGGGTGCTCTGGTTTCTTCCCACACTCCATTAGGTTAATTGACTTTGGTAAAATTGTAAATTGTCCCTAGTGTGTAGGATAGTGTTAGTCATAGAATGATACAGTGTGGAAACAGGCCCTTCGGCCCAACTTGCCCACACCGGCCAACAATGTCCCAGCTACACTAGTAGGATACTGTGTGTGTACGGGAATCACTGGCGGGTGTGGAATCGGTGGGCAGAAGGGCCTGTTCCACGCTCTATGTCTAAATTAAACTAAAAAATCACTCGCTTATCTGCATTAAACTCCATTGACCATTCCTCAGCCCATTTGACCAAATGATCGAGATTCTGCTATAATTTTCGATAGCCATCTTCGCGATCTACGCTACCCCCCACTTTAGTGTCATCTGCACAATTATTAATCGTGCCTTCTACAATCTCATCCAAATAATTAATATAAACTATATAAGCAATAGACCTAGCACTGATTCCTGAGGCACACCACTAGTCACAGTCTGAAAAACAACCTTCCACCATTTCCTTCTGATTCCGTCCCATCCGCTAGCTCTCCTGGATCCCATGCGATCCAACCTTCCAGAGCAGCCTACCATCTGAACCTTATCAAATGGCTTGCTGAAGTCCATATAGACAACGTCTACAATTTTGCCCTCATCAACTTTTTTGGTTATTTCTTCAGAAAACCCAAACAGATTCGTAAGACATGATCTCCCATGTGCAATACCATGCTGACTATCCCTAATCTGCCATTGTTTATTCAAATGCATATATATCTTATCCTCAGAATATTTTCCATTAACTTGCCTACCACAGAAGTTAGGCTCACTGGTTTATGGTTCAAAGAGAGATTACTTACATAGAACAGTACAACACAGGAATAGGCCCTTCAACTTCCAATGCCTGTGCCAAATGAGATCTCCTTTGCCTGCATGTGATCTTTCCCCATCCATCCCTATATCTTCATGGTGGAGGCACATGCAGTTACGTTATGCAAATGGGATTATAATGGCATCGGGGGATATGTCTAATGTGAGTAAGTAGGATGAGCATAGTTGGCAGGAATGTAATGGGCAGATAGGCTCATTTCTGTGCAGTACATTTCTGTGATGAAATCATTTGTCCTCTGTTTCCCTGTGACTTGCTGAGCAGCTATTGTTCAGTCCCAGTAATGTGATTGTCCCTCTCTTGTTCTATTGTTCATCCCTTAAAACCTCATTTGATGATCCTTCAAGCATATCATCTCTTCTCTATTCATTAAAGATATGGGGAAGGCCATTTCAGAATGAGATTAAGAGAAATGTTGTCAGCCCGTGAATTCTCCACCACAGCAATCTTAGTCGGCATGGTCGGGACGTTGGGGCGAAGGACCTGTTTCCATGCTATATGATTCTATGAATCTCTAAGACTATTGTTGATAGAGTGAATTTCATGCTGGAGCTGCAAATTTCCTCCAGATTCTGGGAGGGTGGGAAATGGTTGAAGTTGCAAGGCCCACTTGGGGAAGTGCGGTCGGTCAGTGGGGAAAATTCCAGTCCTTTGTCAGTTAACCTACTTTGCTTTGTTGAATAGCTGGCTGCCGGGCAACGATGGAGGTTGCGTGGAGACAGTAGTACATGAACTGAGCACGTGGCTAAGAGACCAACACGCGGGGACTAAGCAGAAAAATCGCAGAGCCAATGTGTTGCAAGACTCGCCCTCAGAATGGCTTCCAATTTCAATGACATTGTGAAACAGGGGTATGTGAGGATGAGGAGCAGAAAGCTGGGGGTAAGTGTGACATCGCTGGGCATTATTGTCCCATTGAAATCCACAGTGCCAAGCACAACCTCAGAGTAGATAGGTTAAAGTGAGAGTGAGAGGAAAGATGGAACTGGGGGGTGGGAATGGTGTCAGGAGGTGGCTGAGGGTAAGCGTGGTTCAGCTGCTCTCTCTCTCCCTCCCCAAAAATACGCCTATCGATCTCTTCCCCGCACACACCCTGCTGTCTTCTCCCTGTTGCCCGTGGCTGTGACAAAGCACACAAGCCCAATGCTATGCCAGTCTTTGCCACTGCGTTCAGCGGTTCCCTTCTGTCTGAAGCTTTGCAACGTTCAGCCTCCAGGGAGAGATATCCACAGGCATCACAGCTGGAGGTTGCTCCATATGCTGAATTAAATCTCAAGATCAGCGCTGAGAATACATTATCCATTCTTCTGCCCGAACCCAACACTTCCTGAGAACTCAACGCCCAGAAGCCTGTTGGTAGTCAGCAATATTCTCGGTGTTTATATATCCACAGCACGGCTATTGTCATCATAGAATCACTGGGGCTCAGGCAGCAGCACACCTTGGCCCTCCTCGCCCAGGTACAGGCAGTACTCTTTCTTCAGGTACAAACTTTGTTCCACCCTCCAGATGCAGAAAATGCTGCTTATTCAGGTATAAACAGTGCCGCTCACGTGTACAGGCGCATTGCCTGACTGAGTACAGATAGTGTATCTCCCTTGGATACAGGCGGTGCACATCCCTATGATGCCAGCAGTACGTCTCCCTCGGGCAGAGGTGACACATATGACTCTGGATACAGGCCACACGTCTCCCAGAGTACAGACGACACACCTCACTCTGGGTACAAGCAATGCATATACTGTAGGTGCATGTTGTTCTTGTCTTTGGGTGGGGCATCAGAGAGAGGGGTGCTAGTGCTCCTCAAACATATTCCATTCAGAACTGCAGTAAAATCTCAATGTTTTGCCCACGTTTCAGATCTACCGAAGATGCTGGCTCGTCTTCAAGAAATCTTCCAGCAAAGGACCCCGGAGATTGGAGAAATATTCAGATGAGAAATCAGCCAACCTCAAAGGGACTCCCAAGGTAAATTGTTGAGGCCAGTGTTGGTTGTGGATGGGATCCTGTAACAACCTGGCCTTCCCCTCTATCACTCACACCCTCTGCCGCCATCATCTGCCATTCACACCTTCGGTCACTCTCCCCTTCAGCGGTGAGCAACTCACTCCCTCTGTTGCACACTCCCTTTGTCGTTCACTCCTGTGGTCACTCTCGCCTTCTGTCATCTGCTCTCTTTATCACTCCAACCATTTGTCACTCACTCCCTCTGTCAGACACCACCTCTAACACACGCTTTAATTTACTCCCTCGGTCACTCATTTGCTTGGTCACCCACAGCCTGTGTCATGCAATCTGTCCGTCATTCATTCCTTCAACAATTCACAATCTCTGTTAGTCTCTCGCTTGGATATTTGCACCCTACGCCACCGCACTCCCTGCCAATCACTCCTCCTGTCACGCTGCTCGTTCATCACTCACTTCCTCCATCACTCCCACTCTCACACACCTCCAATGTTACTTACACCCATTACCACTCACTCCCTTTGTTAGTTTCTCCCTCCATCACTCACACCCTATGCCACACACCCCCTCCATCACTTATAGAGTCATACAGCGTGGAAACAGGCCCTTTGGCCCAACGTGCCCAGACCAGCCAACATGTGCCAGCTACACTAGTCCCATTTGCCTGCATTTGGCCCATATCCCTCTAAACATGTCCAATCCATGTACCTTTCTGAATGTTTCTTATACATTGCGATAGTACCAGTGTCAACTACCTCCTCGGGCAGCACTTTCCATACACCTAACACCCTTTGCATGAAAAGGTTACCCCTCCGGTTCCTATTAAATCTTTCCCCCCTCACTTTGAATCTACGTCCCCTGGTTCTCGATTCCCCTACTCTGAGCAAATGTCTCTGTGCATCTACCTGATCTATTCCTCTCGTGATTTTGTAAACCTCTCAGATCACCCCTCGTCCTCCTGCGCTCCAGGGAAGAGAGTCCCAGCCTGCTCAACTTCTTCCTGTTAGCTCAGGCCCTCGAATCCTGGCAACATCCTCGTAAATCTTCTCTGCACCCTTTCCAGCTTGACAATATCTCTCCTATAACATGGTGCCCAAAACTGAACACAATACTCTAAATGCACCCTCACCAACGTCGTCTACAATTGCAACATGAACTCCCAACTTCTATTCCCAATGCTCTGGCTGATGAAGGCCAAATGTGCCAAAAGCCTTTTTACCAGCCTATCTACCAGTGATTTCGCTGTCAACGAATTATGTACATGTACTCCCAGATCCCTCTGCTCTACAACACTCCTCAGGGTTCTACCGTTCACTGAGTAGGTCCTTCACTCACTCACACTGTCACTCATTCCCTCTTTCATCAACTCCCTTTTTCACTCTCACTCTCTGTCTGAGTGAACAGACAGAGGTCTGCGACTCTCACCCTCTTTCATTTACTCCCTCAGTCACTCATTCCGTCACTCACTCCCTCCGTCACTCACTCGCACCCTCCGTCCCTCACTCCCTCCCTCCGTCTTTCGCACCCTCCGTCACTCGCGCCCTCCATCACTCACTCTTTCACGCAGTCCCTCTGTCATTCGCATCCTCTGCCACTCTCACCATTTTTCACTAAATCCTCTATCACTTACTCCCTCTCTCATTAGTTTCCTCTATCACTTTTTCACCATCACTCACACAATTTGTTACACACTCTGTCTATCACACTCCATCAGTTATTCACTCCCTCTTTCACTTCCTACCTTTAGTTTAGGTTTATTATTGTCACATGTATTGAGGCACAATATAAAGCTTTGTTTTGTATGTTATCCAAACAGATCAGATATACCATTTAGAATTACAATCAAATCAAACTCAAGTACGTTAAATGGAGCAAAGGGGAAGGTACAGAGTGCAGAATATTGTTCTCAGTATTGGAGTGCATCATTCCCAAATACAAAGTCCAGTCCACAATGTGGCAGAGGTGAATCGGACGGTACCCTAGCTTATGGAAGGGTCATTCAGAAGTATGATAATAAAGGGGAAGATTTTGTTCCTGAGTTTGGTAGGGCATGCTTTCAAGCGTCTGTACTTTCTGCCGGATGGGAGCAAGGAGAAAAAGGTATGCCCGGTTGGGACAAGTCTTTGATTATGCTGGCTGCCCTTCCGAAGCAGCATGAGGTTTAGATGGAGTCAATGGTGGGAGTCTGCTCTATGTTATGGACTGAACTAATCTACAACACTCTGCAGTTTCTTGTGATCTTGGACAGAACTGCTTCCAAACCAAGCAGTGATGTAACCTGACAGTATGCTTTCTATGGTGCCTCCGTACAAATATGTAAGAGTCATTGGAAACATATCGAATTTCCTTACTGTCCTGAGGAAGTAGATGCTTTGGTGCGCCTTCTTGGCTGTTGCTTCAATGTGTTTGGCCCATGACAGATTGTTGGCAATATTAATGTCAAGGAAATCGCAACCATTTTCACTTCAGCACCATTGATGCTGATTGGGAGGTGTACACCGTGCTTCCGAAAGTTGCTAACTAGCTCCCTTGAGGGAGAGGTTATTGTCCTGACACCTTATTACGTTCTCCATCTCTTTCCTGTTCTCCGTCTCGTCATTGTTCGTGGTTCAGCCCGCACAGTGGTTTAGTTTAATTTAGAGATAGTGTGGAAACAGGCCATTCGGCCCACTGAGTCCGCCCAACCAACGATCGTCCGTACATTAGTTCTCTGTTATCCCAGTTATGCATCCGACACGCTAGGAGCAATTTACAGACGCTAATTATCCCACAAACCTGCACGTCTTTGGCATGTGGGAAGTCACAGGGGGAACTTACAAACTCCCTACTGACAGCACCCGTAGTCAGTATCCAACCCGGGTCTCCGGTGCAGTAAGGCATCACTCTACCACTGCACCACTGTGCTGTCCTGGTGCCACTGTACTGCCCTGGTATAGTGGCGTCATCTGCAAACTTTTAGATGGAGATAGATCCAAATTTGGCTGTACAATTCTGAGTATCACTCATGCACTCACTCCCTCCATCACTCAGCTCTCTGTCATTTATTCTCTCTGTCACTCACTCTCCCCGTCACTCTCTCCTTCTGTCACTCACTCTCCCCATCACTCTCTCCTTCTGTCACTCTTTCCCCCTGTACCCAATCCCTCTGTCATTCAAATCCCCTGCCACTCTGCATTTTTGACTATGTCACTCACACCCTCTGCCACTCACACTCTCTATCACCGCATCCCTCTGTCACTCACTTATCTCATCACTCACTTCCTCTGTCAGTCACTTAATCTTCCACTCGCTCTGTCACTCAGTCCCTCTGTAAATTACTCCCCCTGTCAATCACTCCCCCATCACACACTCCCTCCGTCATGCACTCCCTCTGTCTTATCTTCACTGTGTCACGCACACCCTATCTCACTTATGCCGACTATCACTCATTTTCGTGTTACTCACTCACACCATCAATGAATTCCACTATCACTCACGCCCTCTGGTGCTACTTCTTTTGCGAGCTCCCTCTGTCATTAACTCCTACTCCCACTGACTCATTCTGTCACTCATGCTGTTTCTGCCGTTAATCGCCTCCCTCGCTGCTCGTCCTCATTGTGTTAACATCTCTTCTCAATTACTTGCTCTCTTACTGCCGTGATAGCTCTCTCTCCTATTTGCCTCACCCACTCACTGTCTCAACCTGTCTCGCTCACTCGCTCGCTCACTCACTTTTCTCTTCTGCACAACTATCGTATTCACACACTCAATAGAGAATTCCAACCTCTCCTGTCTGCCTGTTCTGGTCTCTGCTCAGGTGACGGAGATGAGCAATGTGAAGACGGTTGTCCGTTTACCGAAGGACACCAAGCGCCAGGCGGTCGCTCTCACCTTCAACGACAACAGCTCCCGCACCTTCACTTGTGACTCAGGTAGGCCCTGCAGATGCACATCCCATCAGTGGGTCGGAGGGGTAAGGGGGTCATTCTGTCACCGCTGAGGGGCAGTACTTGTCAATTATACCAGAGAACAGGGAAGTGTTGGGAAATATCAGAGATTGTTGCTGTCACTGGATCCCAGTAAATCCCAGAACAACTGGGTCCCAGTGAAAGCTGATGCCCGTGGAACTAGATCCCAGTGAGAGTTGATGAGAGGATAGAAGAAAACAGCAAGAATCTGTAACATGGAAGTGTATTCCAGTGAATGTTAACCCATGTGGTCTTTACAACTATCAGTGTGACAGATTTGTAGTCCTCTAGCCCAGTGAGTATGTCCCTGGCAATGAAGGACACTAGCAGTGAGTGTCTCTGGCACTGAGTGTTTTGTTTAGTTTAGAGATAGAGATATAATGCAGAAACAGGCCCTTCAGCCCACCGAGTCCGTGCCAACCAGCGATCCCTGCACATTAGCTCTATCCTACACACTAGGGACAATTTACAATTTTACCAAGCCAATTAACCTACAAACCTGTATGTCTTGAGTGTGGGAGGAAACCGGAGCTCCCGGGGAAAACCCACGCAGGTTACAGGGAGAACGTACAAACTCCATACACAGAGCACCCATAGTCAGGATCAAACCCAGGTCTCTGGCATTGTAAGTCAGCAACTCTACTGCTGCGCTACCGTGCTCCATGTGTCCCCCTTACAGCCAGTGCCCCCTTACAGCCAGTGTCCCCTTACAGCCAGTGCCCCCTTACAGCGAGTGCCCCCTTACAGCGAGTGCCCCCTTACAGCGAGTGCCCCCTTACAGCGAGTGCCCCCTTACAGCGAGTGCCCCCTGACAGAGAGTGCCCCCTGACAGAGAGTGCCCCCTGACAGAGAGTGCCCCCTTACAGCCAGTGCCCCCTTACAGCCAGTGCCCCCTTACAGCGAGTGCCCCTGGCAGTGAGTGTCCCCAGGTAGTAATTCCCTCTGGCAATGAGTATCTCTGGCAGTAAATGCTCTGCGCTGCAAGAATCCCTGTCAGTGAGTATCTCTAGCATTGAGTGTCTCAGCCAGTGGGTGTTTCTGGCAGTGAGTGACTCGGGCAGTGAGTATCCCTGGCAGCGAGTGGTGAACCTTGTCGTGATTCCCTGGCAATTTTTGTCTCTGCAGCGAGTGCCCCCATACAGCGAGTGCCGCCTTACAGCGAGTGCCGCCTTACAGCGTGTGCCCCCTGGCAGCGAGTGGTGAACCTTGTGGTGATGCTAGATAGAGCTCATAAAGATTGCGGAGTCAGGGGGTATGGGGAGAAGGCAGGAACGGGGTACTGACTGAGAATGATCAGCCATGATCGCATTGAATGGTGGTGCTGGCTCGAAGGGCTGAATGGCCTACTCCTGCACCTATTATCTATTGATTCCCCGGCAATTTTTGTCTCTTCAGCGAGTGCCCCAGACAGCGAGTGCCCCCTGACAGCGAGTGCCCCCTGACAGCGAGTGCCCCCTGACAGCGAGTGCCCCCTGACAGCGAGTGCCCCCTGACAGCGAGTGCCCCCTGACAGCGAGTGCCCCCTGACAGCGAGTGCCCCCTGACAGCGAGTGCCCCCTGACAGCGAGTGCCCCCTGACAGCGAGTGCCCCCTGACAGCGAGTGCCCCCTGACAGCGAGTGCCCCCTGACAGCGAGTGCCCCCTGACAGCGAGTGCCCCCTGACAGCGAGTGCCCCCTGACAGCGAGTGCCCCCTGACAGCGAGTGCCCCCTGACAGCGAGTGCCCCCTGACAGCGAGTGCCCCCTGACAGCGAGTGCCCCCTGACAGCGAGTGCCCCCTGACAGCGAGTGCCCCCTGACAGCGAGTGCCCCCTGACAGCGAGTGCCCCCTGACAGCGAGTGCCCCCTTACAGCGAGTGCCCCCTTACAGCGAGTGCCCCCTTACAGCGAGTGCCCCCTTACAGCGAGTGCCCCCTGACAGCGAGTGCCCCCTGACAGCGAGTGCCCCCTGACAGCGAGTGCCCCCTTACAGCGAGAGACACGTGATAAATGACTGTGGCAGTGAGTCTCTCTGTCAGTGATCGATCCTGGCAATGGGTGGCAGTGGCAGTGAGTGTCCCTGACACTGGATGTCCCACGTAGTGCACCCTAGCCATTGACTATCCCTGATAGTAAGCCACCCTGGCACTGAGCATCGCTGATAATGAGCAACCTTGGCAGTGAGTGATCCTCAGTGTGAGTGACCATGGGGCACTGAGCTTCCTGGCAGTGAGTGAAACCTGCAGTGAATATTTCTGGCACTGATGGCACTGATGGTCCATGGTAGTGTCTTCCCTGGCAGTGAGTTACTTTGGCAGTGGGTGACGTTGACAGAGGGTGTCCCTGGCAGTGTGTTCCTGGTGGTGAATGTCCCTGGACTGTGTCCCTGGCAGTGAGTGACCAGTCTGGCAGTGATTGACCCTGGCATTATGTCACTGGCATTATGTCACAGGCATTGAATATATACGTTCATTGGTTTGACAGAGTTAGACTATTTCTCACAGACTGTGTGTCATTTTCAGAGCTCGATGCTGAGGAATGGTACAAAATCCTTTCTATTGAATGCCTGGGGGCCCGACTAAACGACATCAGTCTCGGAGAACCAGATCTGCTGGCTGCCGGCGTTGTATGTGAACAGAAGGGTGAGACATCTGTTGTGTGCATATGTGTGTGTGAACATATGTGTGATGGGAAAGAGTAGCAGTGGCAGGGGGAAGGAGAGAGGTAAGTGGAAAGGAACAGTTAGAGAGGAGGGGAGGGCAGAGGCAGACGGACGTTGGGTAAGTGGTAAAGTGTAGGAGAAGGGAGGTGGAGATGGTTGGGATATAGAGGAGGGGATAGAGGCAAAGAAGAGGAGAGGAAAGGGGGGTGCAAGAAGGAAGGCGGGGACAGAGAGGAAAGTAGAGATGCAGTGGGAAAGGAGTGGGAAATGGTGGTGTGGGGGGAGAGGAGATGAAGAGGGATGGAAGTGGAAAGGATAGATTGAAGAGGGAAAGTGAGAGGGGAAAGTAAGGAGAGATGGGTGGTTAGTGGGGGAGGGGAGGGGAGAGTGGAGACAATGGGAGGGGGATAGGGGAGGGGAGGAGAATTGGAGAGAGTGGAATGGTGGCTGAGGAAGGCGATGAGGCAAAGTGGGAGGGAGGGAGGGAAAATAGGGGATGGGACTGAAAAGGAACGGTGAAGGGAAGGGGAGAGGAAATAGAGATGAAAGGGCAGGATTGATTGTGGAATAGAGGGGAAGGGGAGGGAGGAGGAGGAAGTGTGGAGGACCGAAGGGAAGGGGGCAGGGAGGGGAGTGACCAACAGTGAGGATAGATGAGAATGAGAGCAAGGGAGGAAATGAAGGATGGGCAAAGGATGGGGCAGAGTGGAGAGTAAATTTAGTGGAGAAGACGAGAAGCCACCGGAGGGAGCGAGGGGAGTGGGGGCTGGGGGGACATGGGTGAGTAGGGAAGGGTAGGGTAGGGAAGAGTGCAGTTGAGGCTGAGGACAGGTGAGACTGTAGTGTGGTTCTGGTGGTGTCGCAGAACTGGACTGGGACCAGTTCTCAACTGTGTCCAAGGGCCCCAACATTGAGTGGAGAGGGAGCACCCTGCCTCTCTGATAGGGCAAGTGATGGATGGTGACCATTACTCTTTTCATACTTTGAAGATGCACCTGTCTTCCACTGTCTGACCCAGAATCAGCGTTTTATAATCATTGAGTAACAGAGATGTACAGTACATACATATGCTCGTCCATGCCGACCAATTCAATAACCTTGCGCCTAGCCCAAGTCACTGCAAACCTGTCCTATCTTCACCTCACACAATGCAGACTCGGTCCTCACAGTCCACCTCCCTGGTTCTGCTTTCTCTTTGTTATCTTCATCCATCGTCCTGCTCTTCGCTCCTGTCCAAGAATCTGCCTTCTTCCCCCTATTACCTCCTCCAGCAATGTCTTTGTCCCCACCAGCTTCTAATTAAATTTTGTTCAGAGATACAGTGTGGAAGCAGGTCCTTCGGCTCACCGAGTCCACACCGACCAACAATCACCCGTACACTAGTTCTTTCCTGCACACTAAGGACAATGTACAGAAGAAAAGTAACCTACAAACCTGCATGTCTTTGGAACGTGGGAGGAAACCGGAGCACGATGAGGAAACCCATGCAGTCACAAGGAGAGCGTACAAACTCCGTACAGATCGCATCCATTGTCAGGATTGAACCTGTGTCTCTGATGCTGTAAGGCAGTAAAGGGCCTGTCCCACTTAGGCGATTTTTTAGGCGACTGCCGGCGACTGTCAAAGTCGTAGCAGATCGCCAAAATTTTCTTTTACCCTACGACAATGCAGAGTCAGGTCGATACAAGTTACCTTTTTTGTGAAACTAGCACCTGGCTAAGAGATTACACCGTCTTGGGAAACATCGCAAAATTCCCAAGCTTACCTGACCATCAAACTCTCCCCTCCAATCTACCTGCCAAATGTCCTGACGGTAAATAAATTGGTTAAACAAAACTATCTTCTGGTATCTTCAAATGCCTTTTCTTAATTTAATATTACGTGCTTCTAAATGCATCTGCGACAACCTAGCAAACCCAGGGACAGCATGCGACAGCGCCCGCAATAAGCTACGATACCTGGCGACAAGCCAGCTGTCGCCGAGAAATTTCTATCTGGAAATTTTCCCGCGACGCGCCGAGATCCGCTACGATTTATTGAAGACTCTTCATGATCATGTCCACGACACCCCGGCGAACGTTCGGTGACAGCCTAGTCACCGGCAGTCGCCTTAAAATCGCCTAACTGGGACAGGCCCTTTACTCTATTGCCCCTGTCACCCAAAACATTAAAAGCCTTCGTTCACCCCTTCCCTGCATCTTATCTCTGGCCTGTTCTAGTTCTGATCCAGGGTGACATGAAACGTTGGCTGGACTTCTCCCTCACCTAAACACTGGGGCTTTCAGCACCCGCTTGTCATATCATATCATATCATATATATACAGCGCGGAAACAGGCCTTTTCGGCCCACCAAGTCCACGCCGCCCAGCGATCCCCGCACATTAACACTATCCTACACACACTGGGGACAATTTTTTAAAAACATTTACCCAGTCAAATTAACCTACATACCCGTACGTCTTTGGAGTGTGGGAGGAAACCGAAGATCTCGGAGAAAACCCACGCAGGTCACGGGGAGAACGTACAAACTCCTTGCAGTACAGCACCCGTAGTCAGGATCGAACCTGAGTCTCCGGCGCTGCATTCGCTGTAAAGCAGCAACTCTACCGCTGCGCTACCGTGTGTGTGGGCTGCTCTGCAGTTCTGCACAACCTGACAGGACAATCCAATGCCCGGGAAATGCCAGGCCTCGTCCTCGCCATGCGCATCAGCTCCTGCTGCCCTAAGTGCTTCCCTCTTGATCCCTGCAGAGCGTTTTAATGTCTACCTCATCCCGTGCCCGATACTGGACATTTATGGCGAGTGTATGATGCAGATCACCACTGACAATATCTATCTCTGGGACATCCATAACACCCGCACCAAGCTGCTCACCTGGCCTCTCAGCTCCCTGCGGAGGTACGGACGGGACACCACTCGCTTCACCTTTGAGACTGGACGGTGAGTTCCTCTGGACGGTCGAGGACAGTGGGGGAGGTTGGGGCGGGGGAGCAAAGAGAAGCGCGGTGGCGGAAAGGGGGTGTGGAGAGGGATAAAGATCAGAGAGGACCGTTGCGATAAGGAGAGGGTAGATGTGGAGACAAAGGAGACAGTTGAAGGACATGTGCACATGGGAGGGGAGGGAGAATAGACTGCTCCAGACCGGGGTGGATGTGGGAGGGGAGGATAAGGGAGGGAGCATGTGAGAGAGTAGAATGGAGGATGAGGGAGGGAGGGATATTGGGAAGAGGATGTGAGAGGGTGGGATGTTTGGGTAGTGATTTGTGGAGTGCAAGGGGAAAGCAGTGTGGAAATTGTTCTTAAGTTTCATTGCTACGATGAGAGGATACCCCCCTCCCCCGTCGGCACCTCTTAATTCCTCCTACCCTACTTTCCCCTTCCTATCCTAGTCTACCACCCCCCTCCCTCTCCCCCTTCCACTCCTACTGTTCTCTCTCAACCTCCCCTCACCTATCCCTAAGTATCTTCTTCTCCCTCTCCCTCACTCCTCCGGCTTGCCTTCCCCATTCCCCCACCCCATTCTCCCTCTCTCTCCCCTCCCTCCCGATTCCTCGCTGTCACAGGTTAACACCTGGCACTGTCCGCAGGTTGTGTGACACAGGCGAGGGGGTCTTCACCTTTCAGACTCGCGAGGGGGAGGAGATTTACCAGCGAGTTCACACAGCAACCCTGTCGATAGCTGAGAGGCACAAGCTCGCGCTGAGGGAGGTGGAGAACAACATGCGGGTAAATACTGGAGCTCAGAGGCACGCACGGCGTGGGCGGGTTCCTCAGGGTGACACTGCTGGCGTTCCGCGTCCTTACAATAATAGGACAGGTGAGCCGGGGCCATACCGCGCCTCCTGTCTGCATCACGCGATGGGTCTTCACCCCAATCCCATCCTCCAGCACAGTCACCATTCTCTCTGTAGACCATTTAAATGTGACCATTTAAAGCCTGGGGAAAATACTTCACCTCAGAACCTGCTGAACCTTCTGCCCTTTGCTTTCATGTCAAGTCAAGTCGAGTTTGTTGTAAAATGCACAAGTACAGTGAAATTCCCCAGATACTGCCCCAAGTACTGGGGAACTTAGGACAGGTAATGGAGATGTTTTGAGGATATTCTGTATTACGGTCGAGAGGTGCTGGATGTCCTAACACGTATGGAGATAGATAAATCTCCCGGGCCTGATCGGATATATTCCAGGACACCGTAGCAAGCTAACGAAGAAATTACAGCAGCCCTGGATGAAATGTATGAATCATCATTAGGCATGGGTGAGGAACGGAAAGACGAGAGTGGCTAATGTTGTACCTCTATTTAAGAAGGTCTGCAAGAAAAAGCCTGGAAACTATAGACAAGTGAGCCATCTGTGGTAGGCAATATGTATGGTAGGCAAGTTACTGGAGAGGATTCTGAAGGATAAAATATGTATGCATTTGGACAGACAGGTGCAGATTAGCGATAGTCAGCATGGTTTTTGTACATGGGAGATTGTGTCTTACGACTATGAGTTTTTTGAAGAAGCAACTAAAAAGATTGGTGAGGGGAAAGCCATAGACATTGTCTATATGGACCAGCAAGGCTTTAGATAATGGTCAGCTGCTCCGGAAGGTTGGAATGCATGGGATCCAGGGAGTGCTAGCCGACTGGATAATTGGCATCATGGACAATAGACAATAGACAATAGGTGCAGGAGGAGGCCATTCGGCCCTTCGAGCCAGCACCGCCATTCAATGTGATCATGGCTGATCATTCTCAATCAGTACCCCGTTTCTGCCTTCTCCCCATATCCCCTGACTCCGCTATCCTTAAGAGCTCTATCCAGCTCTCTCTTGAATGCATTCAGAGAATTGGCCTCCACTGCCTTCTGAGGCAGAGAATTCCACAGATTCACAACTCTGACTGAAAAGGTTTTGCTCATCTCAGTTCTAAATGGCCTACCCCTTATTCTTAAATTATGGCCCCTTGTTCTGGACTCCCCCAACATTGGGAACATGTTTCCTGCCTCTAACGTGTCCTACCCCTTAATAATCTTATACACTTCGATAAGATTTCCTCTCATCCTTCTAAATTGTGATGGTGGAAGGTTGTTATTCAGAGTGAGGGCCTCTAACCAGAGTGGATCTTCGGGGATCATTGCTGGGACCATTACTGTTTGGGGTTCATAGCAACGATTTGGATGAGAATATACAGTGCATCCAGAAAGTATTCAGACGCCTTCACTTTTTCCACATTTTGCTATGTTACAGCCTTATTTTAAAATGGATTAAATTCATTTTTTTAATCATCAATCTACACACAATATCCCATAATAAAAAAGTGAGAAGAGGTGTTTAGAAATTTTTGCAAAGTAATTAAAAAGAAATAACTGAAATATCACATTTACATAAGTATTCAGACCCTTTGCTATGACACTCAAAATTGAGTTTATGGTCATCCTGTTTCCATTGATTATCCTTGAGATTTTTCTATAACTTGACTGGAGTCCACCAGTGGTAAATTAAATTGATTGGACATGATTTGGAAAGGCACACACCTGTCTATATAAAGTCCCACAGCTAACAGAGCATGTCAGAGCAAAAACCAAGCCATGAAGACGAAGGAATTGTCCGTAGACCTCCGAGACAGGATTGTGTCGAGACACAGATCTGGGGAAGGGTATAAAACAATTTCTGCAGCATTGCAGATCCTGAAGAGTACAGTGGCCTCCGTCATTCTTAAATGGAAGAACTTTGGAACCATCAGGACTCGTCATAGAGCTGGCCGCCCGGCCAAACTGAGCAATCGGGGGAGAAGGGCTTTGGTCAGGGAGGTGACCAAGAACCCAATGGTCACTCTGATAGAGCTCCAGAGTTCCTCTGTGAAGATGGGAGAATTTTCCAGGAGGACAACTATATCTGCAGCACTCCACCAGTCAGGCCTTTATGGTAGTGGCCAGACGGAAGCCACTCCTCAGTAAAAGGCACATGGCAGCCCACTTGGAGTTTGCCAAAAGGCACCTAAAGGACTCTCAGACCATGAGAAACAAGATTCTCTGGACTGATGAAACCAAGATTGAACTCTTTGGCCTGAATGGCAGGCGGCACGGCTCATCACCTGGCCAATACCATACCTACGGTGAAGCACGGTAATGGCAGCATCATGCTGTGGGGATGTTTTTCAGCGGCAGGAACTGGGAGACTAGTCAGGATTGAGGGAAAGATGAACGGAGCAAAGTACAGAGAGATCCTTGAAGAAAACCTGCTCCAGAGCGTTCTGGACCTCAGACTGGGGCGGAGGTTCACCTTCCAACAGGACAATGACCCTAAGCACACAGCCAAGACAACGCAGGAGTGGCTTCGTGACAAATCTGTGAATGTCCTTGAGTGGCCCAGGCAGAGCCCGGACTTGAACCCGGTCGAACATCTCTGGCGGGACCTGAAAATAGCTGTGCATTGACGCTCCCCATCCAACCTGACGGAGCTTGAGAGGATCTGCAGAGAAGAATGGGAGAAATTACCCAAATACAGGTGTGCCAAGCTTGTAGCGTCATACTCATGAAGACTTGAGGCTGTAATCACCGCCAAAGGTGCCTCAACAAAGTACTGAGTAAAGGGTCTGAATACTTATGTAAATGTGATATTTCAGTTATTTATTTTTAATTACTTCGCAAAAATTTCTAAACATCTGTTTTTGCTTTTTTATCATGGGGTATTATGTGTAGATTGATGATTAAAAAAAATGAATTTAATCAATTTTAAAATAAGGCTGTAACATAGCAAAATGTGGAAAAAGTAAAGGGGGGTGAATACTTTCTGAATGCACTGTACAAGGCATGAACACTAAGCTTGCAGATGACAATATAGTGGGTGGTATCATAGATAGCAAAGATGCATTGTCAAAAATTACACAGGATCTTGGGCAAGTACACTAAAGAATTTTGAATAGAGTTTAATGCAGATGAGTGAGGTGTTGCATTTTGGCAAGAAAAAGTAGAGCAGGACCTTCACAGGTAATGTCAGAGCTCTGGGGAGTGTTATGGAGCAGAGGAATCTAGGAATGCAGGTACATTTTTCCTTGAAAGTGTTGTCACAGGTAGATAGGGTGGTCAAGAAGGCTTTTGGCTCATTGGCCTTCATTAACAGGGTATCGAGTACAGAAATTGGAATGTTTTAAAAAGAGAACCGTACAGCATAGTTTGTGCCAAACATGATGCCAAGTTTAACTAATCTTGCCTGCTTGTAATGCTCCTTATACCTCTATTCCCTGTACTTCTATGTGCCTATGCAAAAGCCTCTTAAACACCACTATCCTATCTGCCTCCACCACCACCCCTGGCAGTGCGTTCCAGGCCCCCACCACTCTATGTGTAAAAAGCTTTCCCTCAGCATCTCCTTTGAACCTTCCCCCTCTCATCTTATTGCTGTGCCCTCTCGTGTTGGATGTTTCCACCCTGCCACTGAATCAGTTCTAAATCTGCTCCCTCTCATTTGGATTAAATTGGCTTCTACTAATTTGACCAGTTAGGATCTACAATGACTCCCTAGAGTCGTAGACCACAGAAATAGGTACTTTGGCCCACCATGCCCATGTTGACCTTTCAGTCCATCTATACTAAAATCGGTGGACATAGAACATGGAACAGTACAGCACAAGAACAGGGCCTCCTGCCCACAATGCCTGTGCTGAACATGATGCAAAGACTGTCTTTCATCATCCATATCCCTCCATTCTTGCATATCCATATATCTATCCAAAAGTCTCTTCAGTGCCACTGACATATCTGCCTCAACCACCGTCCCTGGCAGCGCCTTCAGGCACTCACCACCCTCTGTGTAAAAAGGTTCTGACTGTCTTGATCAACTGGCCAATAGGCTAAGGAATGGCAGAATGAGAGTCATACAGTATGGACGCAGGCCCTTCGGCCCAACTTGCCCATGCCGAACAAGATGCCAGTGGATGGAATAATGGGAGGCTTTCCTCTATTCGCACCCAGAATATTTTTACACCCCCACCATCTTCCACCCTTTTCCGTGTCCAACTTCAGTGGTGCTGTAAGTCAACATACAACACGGAAACAGGCTGGCCAAGATGTCCCATCTAAGCTAGTCCCATTTACTCATATTTGGCCAATATCCCTCTAAATCTTTTCTTTCCACACACACAAGGAAAAGAAAAGCCTCATCGAGATGGTCCCTTTTGCTGTTACTCTCTCTGCCCTTTCGCTATGGATTTCCTGTCTGACTCTGTTCCCTCCACAAGCCCTTGGACTAATTGTGCACTCACTTTCTTTCATCTTCTGGTCAGTATTTCACCATTCCCTTTGCATCTCCTGCTCTGATCCTGATCTCATGCTAAGTTCTCACATCAATCCCCCTACTCACCTGCCCAGATCCCCACCCAGTCTGGCACCCCTCATTCACACCACTCAGTACCCCCACAATTACACCTACCAGTTGCCTTGATTGGTGTATCGTCCCACAGTCCAATCCCACTTTGCCCAGGGCCAGGTGGGAGAGGGGCTGGGCACTCTTTGTGACGGGGGTGGTGTAACTTATCACAGGTCCTGAAGCTGCTGATGAAGTGGTTCAGGCCGGGATCGAACCGGAAGGTGAGATCCAGTCTGGCCAAACTCAGCAATTCATCAAATGGGAGACTGATGCCGATACCGGAGGAATAAGGTCGTCCTGTGAACGCGTGAAGGATCAGGGTCAGCCACCTGTGTGTTGTGTTTTGCAGCTGTTAAACAGATCGACGGAACCGGAGCACTTTTCCTGCCCCCCGAGCACAATTCTCCCTCGAAGCGCCTTCTGGCATCACATCGCAAGCTCCCAACTTGCTGCGGAGGTGGAGCACAGCAACCGTAAGGAGGGAGGGGGAGGGAGAAGTGTGGAGGAGGGCCGGGGAGTAGGGAGAGAGGAGAGGAGTGCGAGAGGGGAGAGGAGGAGCCGAGAAGATGGATGATGAGGGGCAAGGGAGCCGAGAGAAGATGGCGGGAGGGGAAGAGAGGTGAAAGGGAAGGAGAGAGGAGGGCGGAGCGAAGGGGAGAGGGGAAAGGGAGGAAGTTGGGGAGATAAAGGTGCAAGAGCAGGGAGGGAGGGAGGGAGAGAGAGGGAAAGAGGAGACTTCCCTCCAGCTCCTTATACTGTTGGAAACAGCTGGGAACTGCAGAGATGGGACACTCTGTCTCTGATTTGTCTGTGATCCTAGGACTAATTAATAGGTCTGTTTGAGAAAGCTTCATTTTGGAGCTAATCCAATCAGTCCCTGCTGGGGTGTTTAATGTCCCCTCCGTACCCACCAGAACTGCCCCACTGTCACCCGAGTGCTTTGCGGAAGTTCGGCTTCATGTCGATCGCAGTCCGCGGCTGCATCTTGGTGTAGTGGTTGTCGAGAGGACGATACTTTGGCTATGATGTGAAAAAACTCCAGTGGAGCAGGTGAGGCCATCGTGGGAGCTGCTGACTCGGGTAGGCCAAGAGTGGAGGCAGGAGGTGGGAGAGTCGGGACCCGACAATGCGCATGGGATTGGGGACTCGGGATGATTCCGGAGACTCCTTCTGATGAAATTAAGCTTTTGTAGCAATGTTGTTCAGGTGAGCAGAGGGCTGAAAAGTGCCAGCCAGTAAGCCGAAAATTTGTTGTGAACAAACACTGGAGCTCATTGTTAGGGAAATGGTGAAAGTGAAAGCAAGTAATTGTGGTGTACTGGCTGAATAATTGCGTGCATTAGATTTATTAGACTTTTCAGTAAGTAAACAACAGAGAAAATTGAGATGGACACAAAATGCTGGAGTAACTCATCGGGACAGGCAGCACCACAGGATAGAAGGAATGGGTGACGTTTCCGGTCGAGGCCCTTCTTCAGACCACCAGAGTAACACTTAAGTGTTACTAAAATGGAAGTATTTCCATTTTAATACTTAAGTACTGGTTGTCCCCAGGTTTCGACAGGGCTCTCTACCTGTGAATTGTTAGATCACCCATGAGGTTGAATGTCCAAGTAAGCATGAGGCATCTCCTCCCATCCTCATCTCTAACAATTAAAGATTTGTACAAATCAAAGTAAATGGAAGTTTATAAATTGCTAGTTTACAAAAAAAGACACAAACTGCTGTAATAATTCAGCGGATTAAGCAGCATCTCTGGAGAATATGGATAGGTGATGTTTTGGGTTGTGATCTTTCTTCAGGCTGACTGTGGAGGGGGGGGGAGAAACTTGGAAGAGAGGAGAGGCAGGACAATGCTTGGCAAGTAATAGGTGGATATAGGTGAGGGGGGATTTGATGGGCAGATGGTTGGACAAAGGCAAGAGATGAAAAGGTAGAAAGTGCGAGAGTTACGAATTGTGAAGTTAGAAGAAGGAATAAAGGTGGAAGAGAAGGGGAGAGGAGAAATAGGTGCAAGTTCGGTACAACCCAATGGTATGAACATTGAATTCTCCAATTTTAGGTAGCTAGCCGCCCACTTCTTTCCCCCACCCCCTTCCCTTCTTCCCCACCCCCTTTTCTTTTACCCCCCAACTCTCCACTGCACCCCACCTGAAGTTGCACCTATTTCTCCCCTCCCTTTGAGTAATACAAAGCAAGCAGAGCAGAATTCAAGCAGGCAATTAGAAGTGCCAAAATGAGCCGTGAAATGTGAAGAGGTTAATTAGGGAGAAGGTAAAATCACTGAAGGGTAATTGAGGCATTTTATGCTTGGAGTCAGAGGATGTAGATTAGATACTAAATGAGTACTTTTTATGTGTATTCAGCAAGAAGGACATGGAGAAAAGTGAGACCAGTGGGGGAGAAAACTAATATGCGAGGACAGTTTGAGATCAAGAAAGAGGTGGTGTTGGGGTTCCTGAAGAGCATTAGTTTAGTTTAGAAATGCAGCGCGGAAACAGGCCCTTCAGATCACCGTGTTCACACCAACCAGTGATCCCCGCACACTAACACTATCCTACACACACTAGGGGCAATTTTACACATACACCAAGCCAATGATCCTACATACCTGTACATCATTGGACTGTGGGAGGAAACCGAAGATCTCAGAGAAAACACACACAGGTCACGTGGAGAATGTACAAACTTCGTACAGACAAGCACTTGTAGTCGGGATTGCACCCGGGTCTCAGGCGCTGTAAGGCAGCAACTCTACCACTGCGCCGCTTTAAGGTGGATAAATCCCCAGGGTCTGATGGATTCATCCCAGATTATTGAGAGAAGCAAGGGAGGAGATTGTAGAGCCTTCGGCGAAGATCTTTGCATCTTCTCTAGCCACAGATGGGGTCTCAGAGGACTGGAGAGAAGCCAATGTTGTTCCATTGTTAAAAGAGGGAAGTAGAAATAATCTAGGAAATTTTTGGTGAGTCTTACATCAATGGTGGGGAAGCTATTGGAGAGAATTCTTCAAGATATGAGTTGCTCACATTTAAAAGAGTATGGGCTAATTAAGGACAGCCAGAATGGCTATGCCACTGGAGATCATGTCTTATGAACTAGGTTGAGATTTTTGAGGAGTTGAGAAAGGTTCTCGATAAGGGAAGGGCAGTGGATGTTGTCAAATTTGACTGTAGTATGTCATTTAGAACATAGAACAGTACAGCAGAGGAACAGACCCTTCGGCCCACAATGAAGATGGCGGGACCCATTCTTTAACCATATGTCAGTCTCACCATCCCAGGATTTAACCCAGTGAGCCTACGGTGCACTCCCTCAATAGTAATAATGTCCTTCCTCAAATTAGGAGACCAAAATTGCACACAATACTCCAAGTGCGGTATCACCAGGGCCTTGTACAACTGCAGTAGGACCTCTTACTCCTATACTCAAATCCTCTCACTATGAAGGCCAACATGCCATTAGCTTTCTTCACTGCCTGCTGTATCTGCATGCTTACTTTCAGTCACTGATGTACAAGCACACCCAGATCTCAATGCACCTCTCTATTTCATAATCTGAAAGAATTCAGATGATAATCTGCCTTCCTGTTCTTGCCACCAAAGTGGATAACCTCACATTTTTCCACATTATACTGCATGTGACATGCATCTGCCCACTCACCCAACCTATCCAAGTCACCCTGCAGCCTCATAGCATCTTCATCACAGCTCACACTGCCACCCAGCTTTGTGTCATCTGCAAACGTGGAGATGTCACATTTAATTCCCTTGTCTAAATCGTTAATATATATTGTAAATAACTGGGGTCCCAGCACCGAGCCTTGCGGCACCCTGCCATTCACTGCCTGCCATTCTGAAAAGGACCCGTTAATTCCTACTCTTTGCTTCCTGTCTGCCAACCAGTTCTCTGTCCATGTCAATATCCTACCCCCAATACCATGTGCTCTAATTTTGCACACAAATCTCTTGTGTGGGACCTTGTCAAAGGCTTTTTGAAAGTCCAGATACACCACATCCACTGGCCATTTCCCTGTTCCCCAATATAAATCCACCTGTCTCTGATTGTATCCTTGCCAATTCCCATCTCATACCTTCAAAGCCTCTTTTTTAAGTTCAGGACCTTAGTCTCTGAATTAACCGTGTCATTCTCCATCATAATGCAGAATTCCACCATATTATGGTCACCGTTGCCCACGAAGTTCTGCACAACAAGATCGCTAACTAATCCTATTTCATTACACAATACCCAGTCCAGGATGGCCTGCCCTCTAGTCGGTTCTTCTACATATTGGTTTAGAAAACCATCCTGTATACATTCTAGGTAGCGCTGCTACCAATTTGGTTGGCCCAATCTATATGTAGATTGAAGTCACCCATGATAACTGCTGTACCATTGCTACACGCATCCCTAACTTCCTGCTTGATGCTATCCACAACCTCCCTACTGCTGTTTGGTGGTCTGTATACAACTCCAACAAACTTTTTCTGCCCTTGGCGATTTTGCAGTTCTACCAATACCGATTCTACAACGTCCAATCCAACGAAGGACGCTGTCAGGTTTCAGGCCAGGGTTTAACTCAGCCCGTGGCTTCCGTCCCACTGACTGGTCCAGTGCAGAGGAACCACAGGTTGCAACAGAAACTCGTGGAGACACCCCGCTCCCTTCAACTGAGCCATTCCCAACCTTCTACCCTTCATCGGGCATCCATCCTTTAAGAGCGGAAACAGGCCCTTCTGTCCATGCCGACCAGCGGTCACCACTTACATTAACACTATCCTACACACTGGGTACAATTTACCGAAGCCAATTAACCCACGAACCTGTAAGTCTTTGGAGTGCGGGAGGAAATCCACACGGCCACAGGGAAAAGACAGACAGCACCCGAGGTCAGGGGCGAACCAGTGTAAGGCAGGAACTCTACCACTGTGCCCCTCTCCGAACAATCATCCTTTTCTGATAATTTTTCATTTTCATCATTTTGTGCTTCCAGACCTTTGTTAATGTGAAGAACCCCTAGGGCCGTGAATTGGGCAGGACCCCCACCCCGAACTCGGGGACCCTGACCCTGACTCCACGGGCTGGGCACAGGCTTTGAGAGGCCAGACTGGGGGATTGAGCGGGGATGCGCCAACATCTGTCTCCTCTGGGGCTGAGCGGGGGCGGGGGCTGGTCGGGCAGCTGTCCCCTTTGGCTGCCGTCGTGATCCAGCGAGAGTAAGGCGTGAGGGAAGATGGAGGGGCTCGTCCACAGGATGGGGGGGAGTTCTGTAGATCAGGCGGTGGGATTGCTGCTCTGTACGAGGTGGAATGGGCAGTAACTCTTCCTTTCCGTGTCCTAGCAGCGCTGTACTGTTCGGACCCGGCGGGGGACGAGGCAGACTCCGTGCAGGCGAGTTCTCTGAAGCGAGACTGCCGGTCGTCTGCGCACTTTTCTGCTCAATGATAGCGGCGGAGCCGGCGAGGAGCTGTAGACGGAGCTCTCCGGAGGCTGGGTTAAAGCACCTTCAGACCAGAGACTGCAAATGAACAGCGGGAGGGCGGGGACAGAAGCACAACACCAGAGTAAGGGTGCGGACACGGGGACGTGTGAGCATCGGTAATGTCTGCTGACCGGGGCGCCGTGGGACAACATTACTGTAAACAGACTCCTACTGCTTCCAACAGAGCCAAAAACAAAGTGCTGGAGGAACTCCGCGGGTAAGACGACATTGTGGAGGGAATGGACAGTCGATGTTTCGGGTCGGAACCCTTCTTTAAACCGGGCCACGGACAACAATGTTATTCCCGCATGGAATTGTTTGGTGTGAGACTGAAACTTTTACTCGGACAGATATTGGAATCGCAAGGAGCTGCAGTTGCCGTCTGTCCTGCTGAGTTCCTCCAGCTGCTTTTGTTTACTGCAGATGCTGGAGTATTTGCCCGTTGACTGGTGTCGGACGGCATTCACAGACTGGCGGAGGGGGGGGGGGCTGTGTGCGCTCCCTTCTGTACAGCGTGTTGAATGTAAAAGGTGCGAACAAACACTGCCTTAACTCCACACGTTCTTCGCAGCCGCGCCCCGGCTCACTCTCCAGGTCATCGGGACCCGCGCATCTCCCCACCAGACCCAGACCGAGTGCCCGGCACTGACGTCCTGGTCCGGGCCGACACCAACAAGTTAGAGCGGGCCCAGTTGCAGAGGGGCCAGGAAGCACATTGACAATTTCGGGACAGAATTCTCTTCCCTGTGCCCATCCCACGCTTTCCGCGGCTTCCTCCGACCAGGGGCTCCAGAGAAGGAAACAGACCGACAGCAAGCACACTCGAGACCGATACTCCAGGCAGGGTTTGGTGGGTGGTCGGGGAGAGGTTCTGCTGGCGCAAGTATGTTTAAATGTGGTTGAAGCGTGTCCCCTGCATCCGATCCCGGCCGCCTTGCATTTTATCCACTATTCATTAGACGCATGAACACGCTCCACGTCGATGCGTTGCCTCTTGCATGTACCCCCAAAGAACAGATTCCCAATAGAGTGCAAAAATAAATCAGAGTTCTCACCAAATTTATCGGCGCTTTTGTTAAACTACACGCGTTAACCATACAGCCACACAGCACGGAAACAACTCATCCATGCTAACGAGCCGGCCACAGATCACCGAAACAGCCCCTTCGGTCCAACTTACCAATGCCGACCAAGATGCTGTATCTAAACAAGTCCCACCTGCCCGCGTTTGGCTCATATCCCTCTAAACCTTTCCAAGCCATGTACCTGTTTAAATGTCTTTGAAATGTGGTTATGGTACCCTGTCTCAACTACCCACTCTGGCAGCTCGTTCCATATACTCACCACCCTCTGTGGATAAGTTACCGCTCAGGCTCCTATTAAATCTTTTCCTCCTCACCTCATGTCCTCTCGGTCTTGATTCCACTACTGCGGGTAAAATAATCTGTGCATCTACTTTATTTATTCCTCTCATGATCTTATATCCTCTATAAAAACAAAAAGACAGACCAGCCACAATTGAATGACGGACTGGACTCGATGGGCTGAATGGTCTCATTCTGCTCCCATGACTATGAACATCACTTCTCATCCTCCTGCACTCCAAGGAATAAAGCTCAGCCTGCTCAACATGCATACATACATGAATGAAAGAAAGAAAGAAACGTTATTATCACATGTGACCTGTCACAGTGAGATTCTTTGATTTGCATACACAAGTATGCAATGAGTGGCCACATATGGGGTGCCAACAAAGTTACAAAGTATTCCATTTAGTCCCCAATGGTCCCTCTGTGTCCTTGGCAGCCTTCACAAGCCACCCCCCACACCCGGTTCCCCTTTTGTCTCACGACCCTCCCACGTCGGGTCCCCATTCTCTCACCGCCCGCCCCTCATACTGGGTCCCCCTTTGTTCTCAGTGGCACGTCTGGTACCCATGAGGTCCCGTCCGACCTCCGGCACTCACGTGGGCCCGTCCTCGTCCGATCACCAGCACCTGTCCTCGACTGCCGGTCCCTTAACCGCCAGCCCCTCCTTATAGTTCAGACTTCAAGTCCTGGCAATATCTTTGTAAATCTTCTCTTCACTCCTTCCATCTTTCCTATAGCAGGGTGACCAAAACTGAACACAATACTCCAAACGTGGCCTCACCAATGTCTTGCACAACTGTAACACAATGTCCCAATTTCTAAATACTCTGACTGATCACGGCCAATGTGCTGAAAGCCTTCTTTACCACCCTATATACCTGTGATGCCACTTTTGTGACGTGGAGGCTTTGGAAAAGTAGCAAAGGTTTACCAGAATGATGCCTGGAATGTGGGTGGTGTTGGACAGATGGATTATTTTTTCTGGAATGCCAATGGTCGCAGGGAGACCTGACAAGAGTTTTATAAAATCATAGTTAAAGTTTCCCAAACCTTACATATACTTCCCTTTTCTTGTTATATGTTTATAACATCTCTCATTTTCCATGGTCACCGAACTTTGATATCCTGTCTTTCTTCATGCAGGAATATGTTAGTCCTGAATTCTGACCAGCTGGTCTTTAAACAATTCCCATATATCAGATACCCAACATACAGACTTCATTACAAATTTCCAACCTGCATTCAAATTCACTTGGACCATCTCCGACATTTCCCTTCTGTTTCTTGATCTCACCATCTGTCACAGGAGATAGACTACGGACTAACATCTATTACAAACCTACCGACTCCCACAACTATCTGGACCACACCTCTTCCCACCCTGCCTCCTGCAAAGACTCTATCCCCTACTCCTAATTCCTCCATCTACGCTGCATCTGTGCCCAAGATGAGATGTTCCATACCAGGACATCCGAGATGTTCTCATTCTTTAGGGAATGGGGATTCCCCTCTTCCATCATAGATGAGGCCTTCACCCACAGCTCCTTTCTTGCTCCCCCCATCCCCCAGTCACAACAGGGACAGAATCCCCCTAGTCCTAACCTTTCACCCCATCAGATGTTGCATGCAGCATAGTCCTCCAACATTTTTGCCACCTACCACGGTATCTCACCATTAGGAACATCTTCCCATCCACCCCTTTCCGCAGAGGCCACTCCCTCCGCAACTCCCTGGTTAACTCATCCCTTCCCTCCCCAGGTACTTTCCCTTGCAACCGCAGGAGATGCAACACCTGTCCATATACCTCCTTCGACACTGTTCAAGGAACCCGACAGACCTTTCAGGTGAGGCAAAGGTTCACTTGCATCTCCTCCAACATCAACTGTATCCGCTGTTCCAGGTGTGGACTCCTATATATCGGCGAGACCAAGTGCAGGCTCGGCGATCGCTCAGTAATCGCTGAATACCTCCATTCAGTCCGCCTAGGCCTACATGATCATCCAGTTGCTAAAGACTTTAATTCCCCCTCCCATACTGACCTTTCTGTCCTGAGCCTCCACTGTCAGAAGAGGCCCAATGCAAATTGTAGGAACAGCACCTCACATTTCGCTTGCAACCCAGTGGTATGAATATTGATTTCTCTAACTTCAAGTACCCCGTGCATCCCTCTCTCTGTCGCTCTCCCACCCTAGTTCTCCGACTAGTTTCACTGTCCTGATTAATTTTACTGTCTATATGCCTCGTTGTCATTTCCCATCAGCTAACAATTCTACATTTCCTTGACTAGCATCTGCTTTGATCTGTCATTTTCACACATCACCTGTATATATCTCTAGTCTCCCTCTCCCGACTCTCTCTGAAGAAAGGTCTTGACCCGAAAAGTCACCTCTTACTTCTTTCCAGAGATACTGCCGGTCTTGCTGAGTTACTCCAGCATTTTGTGTCTATCTTCAGATACCCAACAGCTGCTCCCAATTGATTCCAAGTTGGCACTTTCTCCCAAAGTCCAGTTTTGTCCTTATTCATACCCCACCATAAAACTTACGGAATTATGATCATCGCACACCAAATGTGCTCACTGAAATGCCAATCACCTGGCCCGATTTTTCCAATATAAGTATGGCACCTTCTCTGGTTAGATTGTTTCAAGAAACTCTCCTGGACACACCCGACAAATTATGTCCCTTCTAAGCCTCTAGCACGGAGAGCCCAAGTTATTATTGGGGAAATTAAAGTAAATAAAAGATGCTCCCATAATTTACCTACATATCTGTTCCTTTATCTCCCACTGACTATTGGGTGGTCTATAGTAAAACTCCAGCAGATTGCTCCTTCTTACCTGAGCTCTCCCCGTATTGCCTCAGTGATGAGCTGACCAGGATTATCATTGACACGTGGCTTGTTTCCCTCCAACTAACAATGAAAGCTGGTGAAATTAAGTACTAACAACAAAATTTCACAATTTTAGAAATAATTAACCTCGCCTTTAACACCAAACACATCAAATTTCCATGGTTGGAGTCACAAGGAACCGCAACTGCTAGAATCTTGAGTGAAAACAAGCGGTAGCTCAACGGCTCAGGAGCATCTGTGGAAGCCATGGATAGGCAACGTTTCAGATCAGGACCCTTCTTCTGACTGATTGTAGTTGGGGGAAGCTGGAAAAGAGGTGGGCGCGGAACATAGCCTAGCAATTGTTAGATGGATATAGGTGAAGATTTTTTGTCCAAGGTTAATGGTTGTGGAAGCAGAACTCTGAGATGTATTCCCCTGACCGTAACCTACAATTGTGAAATTGGTTCTCCTTGGTGATATCCTTTACCTACAGAGGCCTAAAACTGTCAAACACCATTCCCACCACCCCCAAATTAAGTACGAATCATAGCCAAATTCCACAAACAAGTGTCAAACCTCTTTCTACTTAAACGTGCTGAGGAAGGGGTGCAGCTCTACAAGAAATTGATTCACAACACCAACGAATCAGATGGGTTGTTACAACAAACTTTGGGTTACCATAGTCCTCAGCACCAACGATTCCTTAAAATAAATGTTTATGATCTAAATTTTGCGGTCTCTGGTCTGGCTGCATCCCGACACCAACCATAGATTTGTTCTCAGACAATACCTCCACTAGGTCCCGACTCCCCATACTCCACCTACTGACCTTTAAAGAATTCCAGATGCATCTAGAAAAACAGCAGCAGTAAAAAAATGTGAGCTTTATTGATATTTGGAACTGAGCAAAGTATCAGGTGGATGAGTCCTGGAAGGGTTCAGTGTTGGGTTGGCAGGAGGGCCGGCCCTGCTAATTGATGGTGAGTACGTCGCTCTGGATCTCGTGGCTCAGCATTGTCTGCAGGTCACTGAGTTTCTTCTTCAGCCCGGACAGGGCAGACAAGACTATTGTTTCTGGCCGCAGCGCTCCAGACGATTCAACGTTGAAGTAAAATCTGATGGGAACAAATTTCAAACTCTCAATTACCAGATAAAACAACACTGCAGACGTCCAGGTTTCAGAATTGTACCCTTTCATTTCTCTGAAACTGCCTGGCCAGGCCACCAAAGACTGACAGCACAGGACTGGCACCACCTGTTTCTTGCCTCTCCCTGCCATCAACATCATCCAACATTGTTCTGGATAACCACACTGTTGGCAGCAAAATCTGCAAAGACAGAGAATGCTGACGTTTCAGCTAAAGCTCCTTTCATCAGAACTGAGAAAGATTTAAAGTATAAGTTCTAATCGGTTGCTTAAGGGATGTGAATCATCTTAGCTCCATCCTTGCAATAGTTTTAGTATTGGTGCAGTTCTGGTAGCCCCATTACAGGAAAGATGTGGAGGCTTTGAAGAGGATGCAGAGATTTACTAGAATGTTCCCTGGATTTAGGGGGGTTTAGCTACTGGAAGAGATTGGACAGAGTTGGAATGATTTCCCTGGAACACCAGAAGTTGAGGGGAGACCTGATAGAAGTAGAAATTATGAAAGGCATAGATAGGTAGGGAGTTGGAATCTGTTTCCAGCCTGTTCCTGTGCTGTACTAATGTTCTAACGGAGCCTCATGTCCAATGGACAATATTTAAACTGCTTCAAATGCAAATGAGGTAGAACATTTATGTGTAATCTGCTGGAGAACATAGAACATTACAGCACAAGAACAGGCCCTTCGGCACACAATGTCTGCACCGAACATGATGCCAAAACCATCTCTTATCTACCTGCATGTAATCCATATCCATATGCTTATCCAAAAGTCTCTTAAATACCACAATTCTATGTGCCTCAACCATCAGCCCTGGTAGCGTGTTTCAGGCACTCACTGCCCGCTGCGGAGAAAAAAAAGCTAGTGAGGTTAAAAAAACCTAAAACTGAAACCCAAAACTGAACACTTCCAGGACTTAAAGTTATGCCTTCTAGTATCAGATATTTCAATCCTGGAAAAAGGGGCACATACCCAAGGATAGTGCCTCAGAGAGCAGGAGACAGAGGATCATTCACAGACAAACCCTGGAATCATGATAACTTGCTTTCACTCCAGTTCTCTGCACTGAAGTTGTACAACACAGAATCGGCCCCTTAGGCCCAGTTCATTCGGACCATCGACACGAATTGCATTTGCCTTCATTAGGTCCGAATCCTTCTCAGCCTTGCCTACATCTTTCTAAATGTCTCTTACATCAAAGATTATACACTAACCCTAACCTTCATCACCAGCTTTCGCAGTGAGTTCTCACAGTGACCAGTGGTATGCCGCAAGGATCTGGGCTGAGTCCCTTTGTCATGTGTCATCTATGTTAATGATCTATGTTAATGATTTGGATGAGAAGCGAGTTAGCATGACTAGTGAGTTTGCAGATGACATCTAAATTGGCACTGTGATGGACAGTGAAGATGGTTGTCCAATGTTACAATAGGATCTAGATCAACAAGGAAGGTGAGCAAGGGAATGGCTAACGGAACTCAGCCAAATGCAAAGTAGGGCATTTGAGGAAATTGTGGCATCACACAGAAGAGTTAGGATGTCATGTTACAGCTGTGTGGGATGTAGGCGAGACCACACATGGAATCGTATGTGCACTTTTGGTTACCATGCTACAGGATGAATCTGATTACGCCTAACGATAAAGATTAAGCGAAAGGTTCACAGGAATGTTACCTGGATTGGAAGGGCTGTGTAATAGAAGAGAGACTAGATAGGCTGGGACAGTTTTCCCCAGAGCAAAGGAAATTGAGGGGTGACCTTATAAATGTTTATAAAATCATGAGGGGAATAGATAGTCCCAGTCTTTTACCCAGGGTAGGGGAGTTTAAACCAACTGGGAAAGATTTAACAGGGACCCGATGGTCAGGTTTTTCCCATAAAGAGGATGGTGGATACATGGAACAAGATGTTAGAGGAAGAGGTGGGAACAACTATAGTTCAGGCTCTGCGATTCTAAATGTACAGCTCATCCTCTCATGTGCATCAGTCACCAAGTTGATGATTGATGGTCAACCATGGACCGTACACACAGTGGTTATTTGTGAACTGTTGCTGGTTGCCAGATGGTGCAATGTGCAGGTGACCTTATCTGAAGACTGGCCACACACCAGCAGAAAGCATGTTGGAGCTGAGGTGACAAGGAAGAGGGTAGACAGACAGAACCTTTTCCCCCCAGGGTGAAAATGTCAAAGACTAGAGAGTGTAGCTTTAAAGCAAGAGGGCAAAGTGTAAAAGAGATGTGCGGGGAAAGTTTTTTTTGCACACAGACTGGTGAATGCCTTGAACATGCTGCTGGGAGTAGTTTGGAGGCAGATACAATAGTGGCATTTAAGACACCTTTAGATCGGTAAATGATATGGAATGGAGGGATATGGATTATGCACAGGCAGGTAAGAGTTGGTCTTGGCATTATGATTGACACAAACATTGTGGACTGAAGGGCCTGTTGCTGTGCTGTACTGTTCTATGTTCCCCCTCACCTCAAACTTACTCTCTAAATCGTGAAGACTGTGACCATCCATCTTCTCTATGCCCCTTATGATTTAACATATGTCTGCAAGGCCACCCCTCAGCTTCCTTTACTTTCAGGGAGAAAGGTCTCAGCCTCCCCTTGTAACTCAAGCCTTCCAGTCCTGGTAACATCCTCGTGAATCTTATCTACATGCTTTTCAGCTTAAGTGACACCCTTCCTCTGGCTGTTTTGTAGAGTTGCAACGTGACAACCCAACTACTGTACTCAATGCCCTGACTGATGAAGGCTAGTGTACAAAAAGCCTTCTTCACCACCATCTATCCGTGTTCCCACTTTCAGAGAAGTCGGTACCTGTACCCAGAGGTCTCTGTTCTACAGAAGTTCCTTGGAGTCAACCATTTATGTTGCACATCTGCCATTCCTTGGCCCACTTTCCCAGTTCACCGAGACACTCTAAAGAACCAGAAAGAGCAGTATTGTTGGGGGGTGCATTTACATGGTGCGGTGGGCTCAATCTGTAAGGAGAGCTGCATTGGGAGGATAGAGTGTACTGTGTTTCACTGGGGGTGCTGAGTGTGTAGGACCAGAGTGCTCACCGTTCTGGTTTCCCATTGGGGTCATAGGGTGCCTGGACCTCCTCGTCGTCGAGCTCCGAGTACTCGCTCTTAGGCCTGCAGGTTCCATAAAAACACGTAAAAAAAAACGACTCGTTCTGTCAACATTCTGTCTCACCCTGTCCCTCCCGCCCCTCCGCAGATCTGGGATGCACCCCAATGACCGGGGACGCCCCTCCACCCCGCAGACCGGGAATGCCCTTCAACCCCCCTACCCCCCAGACCGGGGGTGCCCCACCTCCCCCTACAGACCAGGGAGCCGTCCAATTCTCACCTAGGGGTGGGGGGGGGATTGAAATAAGGTTGGTCCTACCATTCCTCGGGCTTGGGAAAGACGGTGTGCCGCAGGGCGTTGTCGGGGTCGTACTCGAATGAGACGCCTGCCGTCGGGTTCCATTTGGCGTGCTCCTTCCCAAAGCCCTTCTTAGCATAAGCTCGGAGCCGCAGCTCCTGACCTTTCCGCAGCTTCACAATCAGGATGTCTGAGGGAGGCAGTTAGGAACCTGTTCATTAATGGTCCCTCTCCCCTCAACAGTCCCCTCCCCCTGCCCAGAACAGACATTCTTCCTCCTCCCCAGAACACTTCCCACCCTGCCCCAGAACTATCACCTTTCTCAATATCGTCAACCCTCCCCCCAAAACATTACCTCCTCTCCCTCAGAACATGCACGACCCCTTCCAGAACTGTCACTACTCTTCCTTCAAATGCTCTCCCTTCCTCACAACAGAGGCCCTCCACCCTATCCCCCCTCTCATACCTGTACCCACTCACGGGAACGGGCCAACCCTCCAGATCTGGCACAGAAAATCCCGCAGTGATGATCAGAGGAAATACATGACACCATTCGCAAATGCATGAATTCAGTCAGTGGACTGATCCAGATTCAAGGACTCGATGGCAAACCTAGGTGAATATTCCATTGCTGTCACAGACTTCATCAGCAAATATGCAGAGGACTGTGTACCAAATAAAATGATACACGTGTTCCCAAACTGAAAACCATGTTTAAACCACAAGGTCCAATTCCAGGTAACTCCAAGTCTGCAGCATTCAAGTGAAATGATCCCGACCAGCATAAGAAATCTATCTATGGCCCTCACAGACCTACTATGGATGACAAGAAGGAATCCGGACCAAGTTGGAGTCTTGGGACAACGACATGGATATCCATGGGTTGTTGTGGGTCTGGCACTCTATAACCGGCAACAAAGCAAGGGCAGGGAGTATCGCTGGCAACAATGCATCCCTCCCCGATAAACTCAATGTATTCTGCCCATACTTTGAACAGAAGGTCGGCGGAGGAATACCACCCACCCCACTAGTCTCGGGTGCACCTATATCAATGGTTACGGTAGCAGACATAAGAGCCATCCCGAGAGTGAATCCGCAGAAAGCAACTGGTCTGGATGAAATTAGGATGAAATGGTGGTGCTGGCTCGAAGGGCCGAATGGCCTACTCCCGCACCTATTGTCTATATCCCTGGCCATTTCCTCAGGATCTGAGGAACTCAAGGGCGGCACAGTGGCACAGACCGCGGTAGAGCTGCTGGCTCACTGCGCCAGAGATTACTGGCGCTGTCTGTGTGGCATTCTCCAAGTACATTCTCCCTGTGACTGCATGGGTTTTCTCCAAGTTTCCCCCCACATTCCAAAGATGTGCAGATTTGTAGGTTAATTGGGTTCTACAAATTATCCCTAGTGTGCGGAATAAAACTAATGTGAATGGGTGACGATGGTCGGAGTGGACTCAGTGGGCCGAAGGGCCTGTTTCTAAGCTGTACAACTATGATACACCTTCTCATGGTGTAGAAGCTATGTTAACCTGTGGACCAGCTGCTATTCCCAAACACCTTCAACTACTTAGTACTCCATTCTGATCTATGATACTCTGTATCTTCCCTTTTGCTCTATCTATTGTACTCGAGTTTGAATTGATTGTATTTATGTATGGAATATCGCATCTATTTGGAGAGCATGCCCATCCAAGCTCTTCGCTGTATCTTGGTCTACGAGACAATAATAAACCTAAACAGATCTGTCCCCCCAGCCCCAAAAACTCCTCTCCCTCATGGAATCCTGACCCCTCCCTCTTACTCAAGAATGCTGCCTACCACCTCCTGGAAACCATGTCCCCTCCATCCTTCCCACAAACCTCATCTCTTTCACTCCTCCCTTGGAAGCGTTCCTTCTTCAGAAACCTGCCCTGCCCCACTCCCATAGAACTGTCCCTTCCAATAAATCCCTCAGAACCTTATCACTTACTCAATCAGAACCAGCCCGCTCCACCCCACTCTCTGTACTATGTCCCCTCCAATTTTTCCCTGGAACGCCATCTATTCCCATCTGAACATCCCCTTCTCCCCATCCCCGGAAACCTGTCCCCTCCACCTTCCCCTCCCTCCAAAGCCCCAACCGCTCGCCTTTCCTCACCATCTTGTTCCACGTAGTCATTGGGGTCATTGTCTCGGCTCCGGGACGTTACCTGGTTGAAGCAACAGAGATAGACACAAAGTGGTGGAGTAACTCAGCTGGTCAGGCAGCATCTCTAGTGAAAAAGGATGGGTGGCATTTCAAGTCGGGATCCTTCTTCAGACTGCCTAGGTAACAGAGGTGGTGAGCTGGTGATATTGATGATTACTTCCTAAATAATCAAAGGTGAGCCTGTCCCTGAGCAAAACACAGCGGGCAGCAGACAGTATTCGGGAGCAAAGCCGAAATCAACAAACCGCACCTGGGCAGGTCACTCTGTTTTGACAGCACAGTCTGACAATGTGACCAAAAATGAACAATCGGATCAGTATGTCTGCAGGAAAAGTCCGACTGGAGCATAACAATTTGCCAGCAGCTCTGCCTCCTGCACTGAAATCGCATTAGCACCAATATACATAGCTCACTGGCCTAACGTCAGTGGAAGTGCTTCTCTGTACATGGATGGAAATTTTTCTGACTGCGATCAGAAAGACGCAGAAGGGGCAAGTGGGATAGCACAGGCCCAGTTTACCAGCCGCTGCCAAATTTACTGTGTCATATTTTTATTGGAAAGGAATCGCATTACTCAGACCTAAGTGCAAGATTGGATGGGATTGTTGCAGGATTAAGGTTAGATCGGTGCCGATTCCCAGGGCCGAAGGGCCCATTTCCAGACTACTTTCCCGGTAGCTGTGATTCCTTAATTGCGCACAAGAGGATGTACAGTGGCGTAGCAGTAGAGCTGCTGCCTGACAGAGCCAGGGACCCAGGTTTGACCCGGACCATATGGACTGATGTACGGAGTTTTTTATGTTCTTCCTGTGACCGCATGGGATTTCCCCGGGTGTTCCGGTTTCCTCCTGCACTCCAAAGATGTAGGGGGGAAGGAGAAGACAATGGAGGACCCGGCGTGGGGGGACTGCCGTGAAGAACAATGGAGGACCCGGTGAGGGGGGACCGCCGTGAAGAACGGTGGGAGAACAAAGGGGGACCCGGTGTGGGGGAGGGCACTCTAGTTTTACAATCCTCTGCCCAGGGGATACGCCTGCATTTGTTGTTTGTTCATCATTACGGTTAAGGCACTGTGCACACGGCAGCCAGCCAACAGTCGCTTGTCTTTTTCTTTTTTTCACTTTTAATTTCAAGTTTTCGTGTACCTTGTGTGTTATGACTGACCAATTTCCCTCCGGGGATGAATAAAGCTGTATCGTATCGTTTACAGGTTAATTGGCTTTGGTAAATTTTCTCTGATGTGTAATTTAGCGTTAGTGTAGGGGGTGATGCTGGCTGGTAAGACTCCGTGGGCCCAAGGGCCTGTTTCCTCGCTGTATCTCTGAAGTCTAAAGTAAAGTCTGAAGTATAAAGAGCGGGATAACTGCAAAGCACTTACTGGGATAACACGGGAATTGTTAGACAACAGGTCCCTGGAGGTAACATGCCGTGTCTGATCTTCGTTACACTTAACATCTAGAGTCAGCTCCACCGAACATTCCGGGCAGAACTCATCGCATGTACAGTCCTGTGATGGAGACAGCAGTCAGTAACAAAGACATCAGGTGTACATTGATATATGTCGTATCAGCTCTCACTTGCAACCCCAACCAATAATATCACACATAATCACATTCAATCTTGCACGACTAGACCCACACACATCCTTTCACGCACACAACTTACCCTGGAGTACTGCATCTTATCCACAATATCATCACTTGTTAGAGGAACCAACCCTAAAACAAAATAAAACAAAGCTGAAATAAGCACAGCAAGTTCAATGGACACAGTGTGATTGATAAAGTATTTACAGCACAGAGACAAGACAGGAGACACAGAGATCTTTAGAAGCTAGAATTTTGAGAAAAAAGAGGCGCTGGCATAACTCAGGCAGCATCTCTGGAGAACACGGATAGGTGACATTCCACGTCAGAACTCTGCATGGTCTGAAGAAAAGTTCAGAACTGAAATGTCACCGATCCATGTTTTCCAGAAATGCCATCTGGCCCACTGAGTTACTTCAACACTTTGTGCTTCTTACACAGAGACAGGAATATACAGTTTTAACCCCCCAATGTAACAACCAGTGAACATCTAACCTACTGAGACATTTCTAGGTGAGCTCCTCACTCACCTCCGTTTATGTTAAAAAACTTGCTCTGCACGTCTCCTTTAAACGTTGCCCCTCTCTCCTTAAAGCCATGCCCTCGAGTATTTGATTTGTCAGTCCCAGGTAAAATATTCTGACTGTTTACTCAATTTATGCCCCATAATTTTATATACTTATATGAGATCTCTCCGCATTCCAGAGTAAATCGATCTAAGTCATAAGTGATAGGAGCAGAATTAAGCCATTCGGCCCATCAAGTCTGCTCCGCCATTCAATCATGGCTGATCTATCTCTCTCTCCTAAGCCCATTCTCCTACCATCTCCCCAAAACCCCTGACCCCAGTACTAATCAAGAATCTATCCATCTCTGCTTTAAAATTATCCATTGACTTGGCCTCCACAGCCTTCTGTGGCAAAGAATTCTACAGATTCACCACCCTCTGACTAAAGTCTGTCCAACATCTCCCTGAAGCTAATACCCCCTAATCCACCACAATCCTCTGTCCTCTACCAGTGAGTCAGTTCTGAATCCACACATCTAAGCCACTGTTAGTCGCATGCATCTTAATCTTCAGTATAAGCTTACCATGGGGGACTTTATCAAATGCCTTGCAAAAATCCATGTAGACAACATCCACCGCCCTACCCTCATTGATCATATTTGTCACCTCAAAAAACTCAATCAAGTTAGTAAGATTTATGTGGAACGACCTGCCAGAGGAAGTGAGCAGATACAATAACAATATTTAAAAGATATTTGGGCAAGAACATGATAGGAAAGGTTTAGAAGGAAATGAACCAAACAAGGATAAATTGGACTCGCTTAGATTGAGCATGGATGAGTTGGGCCATGCCTCCATGCTGTATGACTTTATGACTCACCAATTCTGTGTGCAATGAATTCATCGTGGAGAACTGAAGAATTTGCATCAATCTGAACCCAATCGATTGCTGCAAAGAGAAAACACGTGTGAGATTCCCCGACTTGATGAGGACGGCGAGTGCAGACAATGAATGCCAACTCACCCAACGTAGCTACTTCAGCCATCAAAACTCTGCGCAAAGCGTTGGCCACCCTGCAACACAAATGCGGAGAACTCACTGCTGAGGTACGACCCCTAGGACCCACACCCAGACAGACATCCCCACACCCTAACATCGGAACAAAGACCAGCTCCCTCTGACACCCAGAGAGACTGGCCACCTCCAGACTGACATACTGCAACACCACCATCCATCTACAGATCCCCACATCAGACATTTTCCCATTCCCTGGACAGACTCCCACTGGACACCTCCAACCCCAGACAGAGCCCCGTAACAACCCCAGGATGGGACAAACCCCCCTCCCCCCTCTAACACCCCAGCCCCGGACGGATCTCGCTCTGCACACCACCACTGCACAATGACCCCGACACCTCAACCCCCAGATTGTCCCCCCATACCCTAGACACTCACAGTGGAGGTCTGTCCCGCTTTTTCCTGACAGGGAGATTTGCTAGTGCTGCTTGGATAGAATTTGTTATACATGTCCACAAAAGTTGTCTCAAGCTGTATGTAGATGGCCCTATTAGAGAGGGGCAATACTGGAGATCCTGTTAGAAAACAAGTTTCCGAACAACTAAAGTGTCCGTGGGGAAGTGGTTTTGACCCAGTGACCATAATTCTATTAGTTTAAAGTAGTTATGGAAAAAGATAAAACAGGTTTTTCTTTTCTTCATGAATCTTCCATGGTTTAGCGCAGCTACGACAATAATATTCTCCTCCTGCATGATATGGGATGTCAGGGAGACTTCAAGTGACTTCAAGTGTCCCTGAGCACCACACATCTGGGAGGTGTGTCGAGCTGCAGCTTCTCACAGACCACCTTGGGGAACTGGAGCAGCAGCTGGATGGCCTCAGGATCATTCATCAGACTAGGATATTCGGGAGATAGGACATCGAGGTGGTTGCTGCTCGGGTACAGGAAGAAAGTAGATGGTGGCCACTAGAAAAGGAAATAGGCAGAAAGAGCAGGGATCGCCTGAGGCCATTTCCCTCAAAAACGGGTATGCATGACCCGTTGGATTCTGTAGGAAGGAACTGCAGATACTGGTTTAAACCAAAGATAGACACAAAATGCTGGAGTAACTCAGCGGATCAGACAGCATCTGTGGAGAAAAGGAATGTGACATATCGGTTCTTCAGAAGAGTCTCAACCTAAAACGTCACCTATTCCTTTTCTGCAGAGATACTGAGTTACTCTAGCTTTTTGTGTCTATACACTTTGCATTCTGTTGGAGGGATGACCAGTCAGGGGAGAACAGCAGCAGCAATCAGGTCTGTCGGGCTGAAGTTATAAGGAGAGTTATAAGTTATAAGGAGAGTCATATGGACATGCCATATGGAGGAGGCTGAGTGGTGACTTTATAGAGGTTTATAAAATCATGAAGGAAGTAGACAAGGTGGATGGTCAGTCTTATACCCAGGGGAAGGATGTCTTAAACAGGTGGGCAGAGGCGTCTGGTGAGTGGGGAAGATTTAAAGGTGATCTGAGAGGCAAGTGTTTCACACTGAGGCAGGTGGGAATATAGAACGCGCTGCCAGAGGCAGGTGCAATTACTGCATTTGGATAGTGGGTGGAAAAGAGGGAATTGGGCAACACGCGGGTAACTGGGACGAGCTCAGGTGGACAACTTGATCGGCAGGAACGATATGGAACCGCTGCGCTGTCCATGGTCAGTCAGTCCCCTCTTCCCCGTGGCCGTGCTACTTCTCTCCCTCACGCACATCCCTCACAGGTACTCACGACAGCTCCGTATTCTCCACGATGAACTTCACGTTCTCGTCCGTTAGTTCGGTGATGCGCACCGTGGGCTGGTTGGCGTACGGCATGGCGGCGACCCCTCCACCAAAGATAATACTCCACCGCCCAGACCCTGCTCCCTACCCAGCGAGCACTGCGCTTCCCGGCGAGCCCCGCGCCGCAACCTCTGCGCTTCTCAGGCCGCCCGGGAGAGGGCAGCACCCTCTGCCAGATCACCAAAGTACCAAGACAGAACACTCGACTCTGAAAACCGTAGTAAATAAATTTCAGCGCCATTTTAGTAGGCAGATTCTGTGTGCTAGACTGGGCAGTGTTCATAACTCTCTGCGATTTCTTGATATATAAAATGTTTGCAAACAATTATTTTTGTTCAACTTCTTGGATAAGTTGATAGTTGACAATTATAACTATTTCTTGAAGAGTTGCTGCTTCGTGATCTTTAAACTTTGGATGTTACTGATTGAATATTTGCACTAGAGATCCACTCTGTATCTGGCCAAATGATCATATTTAATGAACTGTTCTTCTTTGTTTTCTCTTGTTAGTTTTAATTTCACCTCCACGTGCTGAATCTCTTTTTGTTTTCTTTTAAAAAGTCATGGAAGCAGGGATTAGGCATTTGCAAACAATATAACTCTACTGTATCCACAATATAAATGAAAAGACATTTAACTTAATACTTAGAGCCAAGAAAATTTGAATCGGTGAATTGATTAGTTAAAAACCCTTGACAGGCACTAAAATCACCAATGCTGTCTGACGTGGTACAGAAGCATGAATCCAATTCAAATAGACAGTGTTGGAGTAAATCACCAGGTCAGGCAGCATCTCTGGAGAAAAAGGATGGGTAATGTTTCAGGTTGGGGCCCTTCGTTAGACAAGGGGGGGGGAGGTGAAGAGCTGGTATAAATCAGGACCTGATCTTTTCATTGGTTAGCTGATATGCGAAACAGTGCAACCCTGCATATCTCGCACACAAAATGATGTAAATCTTTCCATGAATGACAGAAATAAAAAGTGTTATCCTTGTTTATGAAGTTCATTTTTGAACTATGTAAAATTGAAGGGGTTGGTGCAATATACTGCTAACCCACAAATGTGTCGTTATGAGAAATTCACATTTGAAAAATGCATAAATCACAAAAAAAAGAAGGTGCCTATGTTATTTGACCAACTTATCGGTTTAATTTAAATATGAATTTTTTACTCTAGTATCTTTGCAGATCACCTCTGTCTCCATTCCCTGCCTAACATCGCCCTCGTCCCCCCCCCCACAAACACTCCCTCCATGTCTGTAACTGATCTGAACCCCGTTGTATCTGTTGAGAACAACGAACCGTAACAGTAGGGGGAAAGATTTTATGGGAATCTGAGGGGTAACTTTTTCCACACAAGGGGTGGTGGGTGGGTGTATGGATCGAGTTCCCAGAGGAGGTAGGTGAGGCAGGTACTATCGCAAGCAATTAGGGACATGGATAGGTCAGGTTTAGAGGGATATGGGCCAAACTTTGCTCTTTATGTTTACCCCCCCCCCCCCCCAATCATAAAACACACTCCAACACTTCACACTCCAACACTTCCCGATTCCAGCTATTTTTTTTGTCCGTGTAGCAACTGCCCTTTTATTGCACGGCTATAATCTTGATGTTAATCCAGCCAACAGCTTACGACAAGCCTTTTTGAAGTTCATAAAAGCACCTTACAGCACCTTAACCACCAACGCACCTGCTCCCCCTCAAACCACCTGCCCCCCCTTATCCTGTCAGCCCCTGCCTCAGTTCTCCCCAATCTCCACCACCGACCTCTCTGACCTCTTCACAGGAATAAAAACTGCCACCTGCTCTCTGGACCCCATCCCCTCCAGCTTTGTCAAGGCCTGCCTTCCTGCTCTCTCTCCACTTATCACTGCAACAATAAACTCCTCCCTGTCCACTGGCATCGTCCCGCCATCCCTCAAAATCGCTGCTGTCACCCCCATTCTGAAAAAACCTGGTCTAAACCCTGACACCCCAAACAACTTCAGACCAATCTCCAACCTACCTTTCTGTCCAAAGTTTTGGAACGTGCTGTAGCTTCCCAACTCAAATACCACCTCTCTACCAATAACCTGTATGAAACTTTCCAATCCGGATTCCGCTCAAACCACTGTACTGAAACTGCGCTCCTCAAAATCACAAACGACATTCTCCTCTCCTCCGACGCTGGCAACCTCAACATCCTCATCCTACTTGACCTCAGCGCCGCCTTTGACACCATAAATCACTCCATTCTCCTCACCCGACTTGAAACCTCCCTTAACATCACCGGCACAGCCCTATCCTGGTTCAAATCTTACCTCTCTGACAGACACCAGTTCATCTCCATTAACAACTGTAAATCCCCCACCGCTCCCCTCCCCCAAGGTGTCCCCCAAGGCTCAGTCCTTGGCCCCCTCCTCTTCATCCTCTACCTGTTCCCCCTTGGTCAATTAATCCGCCGTCATGGTCTCAACTTCCACTGCTTCGCCGATGATATCCAGCTCCTCATCTCCACCAAGTCAATCTCCCCCACCACACACTCTACACTGACAAACTGCATCACTGAAATAAAATCTTGGCTTCAATCAAACTTCCTCAAAGTCAATTGCAACAAATCTGAAATCATCATCATTGGCCCCAAAACACTCACCAAATCCACCCAAAACTTCATCCTCAACATTGATGGTCTCCCAGTATCCACCTCACCTCATATCCGGAATCTTGGAATCATCCTTGATCAAACCCTCTCCTTCGACAAACACATCACAAAGACAGCCTTCTTCCACCTCAAAAACATTGCCCGTCTCCGTCCATCCCTCTCCTCCACAGCTGCAGAAACCCTCATCCACGCCTTCATCACCTCCCGTCTGGACTACTGCAACAGCCTCCTCTATGGCGCACCCTCAAAAATCATCAATAAACTTCAATACATTCAAAACTCCGCTGCCCGTCTACTCACACACACCTCGATCCGTGACCATATCACCCCCGTCCTTTATAAACTCCACTGGCTCCCCATCCCCCAGAGAATCCAGTACAAAATCCTCCTCATAACCTACAAAGCCCTCCATAACCTGGCCCCATCCTACCTGACCGACCTCCTCCACAGGCACACTCCCACCTGCACCCTCCGCTCTGCCGCTGCCAATCTCCTATCCCCCCACATCCGGACTAAACTCAGATCCTGGGAGGACAGGGCTTTCTCCATCGCTGCTCCCACCCTATGGAACTCACTACCCCAAACCGTTAGAGACTCCTCCACACTCACCACATTCAAAACATCGCTGAAGTCTCACCTGTTCAGTACTGCCTTCAACCACTGAAGGTCACCTCACCTTATGTCTCCTTTCTCTGTTCATTTATTTATTTACTTATTTATCTATTTATTCATTTCCCTATGTTCTCAAAATCTCTGTAAAGCGTCTTTGAGTATATGAAAAGCGCTATATAAATAAAATGCATTATTATTATTATTATTATAAATGGAAGGAGGATCAGATATTACATGCCCAGCTGCCATGATCAGGATGAGAATCTTTGACCCTCATCCTGATAATTGGGACGGGGAGTCACTGATGTCAAATTAACTACTTCTGCTTACTGGACTTATCCCTACAAGTTTGTAAGACTGGCAGTTTGCCAATCCTGAAGAATCATCAACTTCACTTCCTGCTGGACTTTCGCTTATATTCTGCTGAAACTCCAGGACTTTTCTTGGTGAAGACTGATATACAGGAGATCCTCCAAGTGGCCACTGTTTTTCTTTGTACCACAGCCATTTTCTTCATCTCCAGCATTGTTTCACTTTGGCCTCTGGTCAGAGTCACCTCTCCCCTTGCAACCATTTTCTGTTCATGTTCTTATCGGACATTTTGGATTCCTTTCAATGATTGCGACCAATCTTTTCCTGCACTTTCTCCGCCTCTACTTCCTTTAATCTTCCTTACTCATCTTGTCACATTTTGTTTTCTGCTGCTCCCAATCACTCCCCGGAAAACTCTGACAGTAATATTCCTCCCTCCCTCTGTGGAACATACTTAACTATGCCTACAAACGCCAGCCTTTTTCTATTTTCCTCACAGTGTCTGAATTTTATCAATAATGGAAGTCATTATTGATAAAATAATGACTCCGGGACACCAATTCCTGCGTGCTATTACTGCCCATAACCATGATCCCAGCTCACTCTGCAATGGATTCCCCAAAATGATCAATTCATACAGTAGATTGATACCATTATTTATTGTCTCACTACAGTGCTTCATATCTGGATTCTAACACAAAGGCTGCAGGTAACACAACCCTGCTCTCACACACACAGCCCCAAGTCTTTGCCTGCCTGCATGCCCACAGGCAGAGCTCATCGATTCTGAGCGATCCCAGCCAAGTTCTTCACCTGTGCAATCAGAACAAAAGAACATGCATTACAATGGCTAAAGAAGGGAGGCGGGCACAGAGTCGAGAAGGGGAATGGAGGACTTGGGCAATCTTTCCCCATCCTTACTTTTTTAAAACACCACCTGACATCTCTTGGTCATGACTAGTGCTGAGACCATGACTGGTGCTGAAACACTCCTAGTCACCAGGTATGACGCTCAATTGCCAGAGCAGTGAGACGTTGAACTGCAGTGGGCCTGGTGCTGTCTATTTCTATCTTACTCCTTCACTGTTGAGCTCAAGAGTAGAGACTAAGCTGAACCTCTATGGGGTTGGGAGATATCAAACATACTCTCGCCATCAACTGGAATCAGTTACCTCAGCATAGTCAGATTCAGCCCCTGGCCCCTTTGGCTCAGCACACAAGGAAAAACCGGGAGTTACACAGCCTGGGCTCAATATGTGATACTTACTGTAACCGCAGCTCCCAGCAGTCCCTGAAACACAGCTGTCCCTGTTAACTGAGCCTGCAGAGAAAATAAACCCAACAAAGTTCAACTTGCAGTGAAGAGCTGCAACTTCTTAGCTCTCACAACTAGAGTTCAATCCTGACCACACAAACACACTGTGTGGAGTGTGCATGTTATCCTTGTGATCATGTAGACGTGAGGTACCAGATGATTGGAGGATAGTGAATGTTGTGAAGCCTGGAAACTACAGGTCAGTGAGCCCTACGTGAGTGATAGAGTCAGAGTCATAGAGCTGAATGGTGTCAGAAACATGCCTATCGGCTCACTTTGTCCATGCTGACCAACTTGGGATACCATGCTAGTCCCATTTTGCCCTCATCCTTCTAAATTCTCCTATCCACATATCGATCCAAATTTTGACAGTAATAATTGTATCCACTTTTATGGCTTCCTCTGGCAGCTTATTCCAGATATCTACTGCCTCTGCACGAAAAAGGTTATCCCCGAGATCCTTCGAAAAGCTCTCCCCTCACACCTTGCCAATGCCCTCTACTTTTAGAATCCACTACTCTGGGAAAGTAACAATGTTCATTTTATCTCTCAAGATCTTATACATTGGCGGCACAACGGTAGAGTTGCTGCCTTACAGCACCTGAGACCTGGGTTCGATCCTGACTATGGGTGCTTGTCCTTACAGAGTTTGTAAGTTCTCCCAGTGACCACGTGGGTTTTCTCCAGGTGTTCCCGTTTCCTCCCACTTTCCAAAGATGTGCAGGTTTGTAGGATATTGACTTCTGTAAATTGTCCCTAGTGTATAGGACAGCACTGGAGTATGCTGATCAGCGCAGACTCAGAAGGCCAAAGGGTCTATTCCACGCAGTATCTCTCAACTAAATTATCCAACCCTCACGCCGCAGCCTCCTACTCTCAAAATAGTCCCAGCCTATCCAGCTTGTCCCTACGATACAAAGCCCACAAGTCGAGGTTACAGCCTGGTGTTAGTTTCCATGCTATATCTCTAAATTAAACATCTTGGAGAACTTTGTTTGCATCCTGAGGCAGTTCATATCTGCAATGAGCTGGAAGAGGAACCGGAAGAAGTGGATACAATTACAACTTTCAAAAGACATTTGGACAAAAATATGGATAGGAAGGGTTAGAGAGATGTGGGCCAAATGTGAGCATATAGGACTAACCATTAGCATGAAATCTTGGTATGGTTTTCATATTGTGGCACCAAATTAGAAATCCAGAATTGCTGTGATATTTAGCAGGTCAGGCAGCATCTGTGGAGATCCACAAATAGATCAAGGGCGGCACAGTGGCATAGCGGTAGAGTTGCTGACTTACAGCGCCAGAGACCCAGGTTCGATCCTGACTACGGATGCTGTCTGTACAGTTTGTAAGTTCTCCCCGTGACCATGTGGGTTTTCCCCAGGTGCTCCGGTTTCCTCCAAAATTCCAAAGACGCACAGGTTGGTAAGTTAACTGGCTTTGGTTGTAAATCATCCCTAATAGACAATAGACAATAGGTGCAGGAGTAGGCCATTCAGCCCTTCGAGCCAGCACCGCCATTCAATGCGATCATGGCTGATCACTCTCAATCAGTACCCCGTTCCTGCCTTCTCCCCATACCCCCTCACTCCGCTATCCTTAAGAGCTCTATCCAGCTCTCTCTTGAAAGCATCCAACGAACTGGCCTCCACTGCCTTCTGAGGCAGAGAATTCCACACCTTCACCACTCTCTGACTGAAAAAGTTCTTCCTCATCTCCGTTCTAAATGGCCTACCCCTTATTCTTAAACTGTGGCCCCTTGTTCTGGACTCCCCCAACAATGGGAACATGTTTCCTGCCTCTAATGTGTCCAATCCCCTAATTATCTTATACGTTTCAATAAGATCCCCCCTCATCCTTCTAAATTCCAGTGTATACAAGCCCAATCGCTCCAGCCTTTCAACATACGACAGTCCCGCCATTCCGGGAATTAACCTAGTGAACCTACGCTGCACGCCCTCCATAGCAAGAATATCCTTCCTCAAATTTGGAGACCAAAACTGCACACAGTACTCCAGGTGCGGTCTCACCAGGGCCCGGTACAACTGTAGAAGGACCTCTTTGCTCCTATACTCAACTCCTCTTGTTATGAAGGCCAACATTCCATTGGCTTTCTTCACTGCCTGCTGTACCTGCATGCTTCCTTTCATTGACTGATGCACTAGGACACCCAGATCTCGTTGAACTCCCCCTCCTCCTAACTTGACACCATTCAGATAATAATCTGCCTTTCTATTCTTACTTCCAAAGTGAATAACCTCACACTTATCTACATTAAACTGCATCTGCCATGTATCCGCCCACTCACACAACCTGTCCAAGTCAACCTGCAGCCTTATTGCATCTTCCTCACAATTCACACTACCCCCCAGCTTAGTATCATCTGCAGGATAGTGCTTGTGTACGGGGATCGTGGTCGGTGCAGACTCGGTGGGCCGAAGGGCCTTTTTCTGCGCTGTATCTCTAAACTAAACTATGCAAGATGAACCAAATGGCTGTTTCTGTGTGTAGCTCGATGACTGCCTTTACCACTCTGAACTCTGATGTAGGGCTCATTATCCTGTAGTTTCCAGGCTATAGGAATGACATGCTTCCTATATCTTGGTAACCAGCATTGCACCCAATGCTCCAAGTGTGCTCTCACCAAGAACAAGTAAAGCTACATCATGATGTCACAACGTCCCAATGAAGGCAAGCAAGCAAAGGCCTTCCCCACCATCCTGCTCTGATTCGCCACTTTCAGGGTATTATGCACCTGCACTCTCAGATATCTGTTTTGCAGCACCCTCCAGGGCTCTATCATTTACTGTGCAAGTCCTGGACCAAGTTGACATACAAAACTACAACACCACACGCTTCTCAGAATTAAATTTCATTTGCCATTCCTGGGCCCACCTTCCCATCTGATCTAGATCCTGCTGTAAACTTACCGATCAGTGTCACTTGATTCTCGGTGATTGCATGGCTATTTAGTTTATTTTCAGTTTAGAGATACAGTCTTTAGTGTTAGAGGAAACCGGAGCATCCGGGGAATACCCACGAGGAGAATATTCGCACTCCATACAGACAGCACCTGTAGTCAGGATCGAACCCGGGTCTCTGGCGCTGTAAGCAGCAACTCTACCGCTGTGCCACCCTGTTTCTGCCTAGTACAACTCTGGTGCAGTCCAGTGATGACACACGAGTCTGAATACATGAATCAAGTGTAAATGTGGCTTCTGCCTGCATGTACAAGGTACACAAGTGACAAGCAGGAAAGAAGCCCATGTGCATGTTATGCACTTATCCTGTACTACTTGTGAGCTGAATTTGGTGCTTGGGAAGCTCGTTGGGCAGCTCCATGGACTGGGACTCACCTGCTGGGCGGAATGAGCCATGCTGACCACGTCACTAACACGGTGTTGAAGGAAGGTCCAGGTGTTCTCATAATCTGGGGAAGAGTCCTGCACCAGCACCAGCTCTGTGGTGCTGTAGATTCCAGCCAGAATCACCCTCTTTGTGTACCAATTAGACTGCTCAGGAAAGAAAAGCCATTAGGGTCAGTGGACATTTTTGGCAAGAGGTGTTCCGGGCGTGCTGGGGTGACCGCTGTTGAGGCTGCACGTGATGTGGACGATTCATTAATTGACTGGAGGACAGCAGCAGCTCCAGTCAAATACCTAGTGATATCACCGAGATAGATGGAAGTAGGGCCGGGATCCTGAGCCGATGGCCTGTAATCCAGCCTCGCCAGGCATGGGGTGATGGGGTGCTGGTGGCCAGCAGCCTGATCTCTGGCCCCGTTGGGCAGAGATAGGTAGGCGATGGCTTGCACTCCAGTCCCAACATGTGGTGGGCCTGGGTTGGCCGGTGGCCCTTTTAAGCAAGAAAGGCTGCAGAGAAGATTTACGAGGATGTGCCAGGACTTGAGGGCCGGAGCTATACGGGGAGATTGAACAGGCTTGCATTTTATTTCTTGGAGCGCAGGAAGGTGAGGGGTGATCTCATAAAAGTGTATAAGATCATGAGGGGAATATCGAGGATAAATGTACAGTCTTTAACCCAGATTAGGGGAATGAAGAACTGGAGGACATACGTTTAAAGTGAGAGGGGAAAGATTTAAAAGGAACCTGAGAATTTACTTTTCTTTTACACAGTGGTGGGTATATGAAACGAGCTGCCAGAGGAGGTATTTGAGGCAGGTACCATCACAACTTTAAAAGACATTTGGACTTTTACATGGATAGGATAGGTTTAGAAGGATATGGGCCAAATGAAGGCAGATGGGAAAATTGTAGATGAGGCATGTTGGTCGGCTTGGGCAAGTTAGGCTGAAGGGCCTGTTTCCACGCTGTATAACTTTCAGCAATAGGGGGAGGGGCCTGCAAGCGGTACACCAGCCCTGTCAATCGGAGCGAGGTTGGGCCGATGGGTTGTTCTCAGGGCTGATGGACTACATTCTGGCCTCTTAAGGCAGTGGCAGGGTTGATGGGCTGTACTCCCTCCCCGTTAGGAAGGTGCATGGCTGCTCGGCTGTGTTCTGACCCCGTCAGGTGGACTGAGGGTGGCCTGTACTCTGGCCGTGTAAGTTTCCAGAGGACCATGGCAGATGGAGGGAGGAGGGGGATGTGTGACACTGGACAAGCTGACAATTTATCATCTCTCTAAATGCCGCTCAGTGAGAACGGACTTCTGAAATATCCCAGTGACAGAATGCAGAGATCATCAAAAAGCAGCATCCAATCCCTAAGTGCTGCCGTGCATTGACCGAGCGAGCTCCTTGTGATAGGCACTGAGTCACCAGGAAACATTTACCCCTGCTTCAACCAGACCTGCTCACTCTTTTAGACTGATCTCCTGCCTCATCACATGCTGAAAATCTCCTCTGCCTCCCTCAATGATCTCCCTGTCCCCAAACCCGTTCTCCACCCTTCTTTTCTCTCTCCTATTCCAGCTGCTCATTTCCTCACTCAACACAGTAACCGATCACTCAGTCCATCAAGTCTGTGCTCCCAGAAACCCCATCAGTCTGTTTGCCCCTCTTTGCTCTGGAGTTCTGCAAGTTTTTGCTTTCACTTGTTCTGTGACACCAGTTGATTTGCCTGCCACTAATCTGCACATTGGGTACAATTTAGAGCGGCCAAGTAACCCATGAACCTACACATCCCTGGGTGGCACTCCACACAGCCACAGGGGGATCGTGTAAACACCACACAGACAGTGCCTGAGGTCAGGATTGAACCCGGGTCTCGGGAGCTGTGAAACATGATACTATACTACCGAATCCTCCATCCTGATAGCTTTTTACTCTCCCTCCCCAGACAGTCCTCCCCTTTCCTACTGACCTCGCCTCCTTCTCCATTGCTCTCACTCACCACCTCTGCTGACGCGCGCCAACTGAATCTGTGAAAGGAACCCCTGCCAGCTGCACCCTGTTACGTACATACTGAGTCACACTCCTTACTCACGTCTGTAGACTTGTCCCCTGCGTAGTACCATATCTCATCCATCATTTCCGTCAGGCTCCTCAAACTATCGGCAACATTCTCCGGCTTCAGTAGAATGCTCATTGCCTATTAGGCAGGAGATAGTGAGTTACTACTTTACCACTGACCAGCATTCAATAAGGAATACAGACTCAGGCAACGTTTGCAGCTCATTCGTGACAGACCTGCGGCCAACCTGCAGCGGGAGGATTGCTCCCAGCCCAGAGACGTTGGCGTAAACTCCAATAGAGCCACAGGGAAGCAAGCGCCCACTAACTGTTCTGCTGGTATCATCGTGGGCCTGTATATTCAGTGGTTATGTTAGGGAATGGGAGGAAGGATGGTGCATGGAGAAGTGTTGATATTCTTTGTGAGCTGGATCCCAGTGAGTGTGGAAGTGAAATGTCCAACCAAGAGCCAACAGCAATCCCACCATGTTCAGACATCCCCGGACTGGGGCTGGTGGGATCTATTTGCTCAGGCAGCCCCGGATTGGGCTTGGTGGAGTCCATTCCCTCGGATACCCCTGGACTCAGGGTGTTTCCTTGAACCTTCCCCCACCAAGGCCTGGTCCATTGAAACCTGCTTCCTGGGATGAGATCTGTCCTGCGTCCAGTGCCGACACCAAAGGCAATGAAAGGCAATGACCTCATCCTGGTGGTGTGATTATTCCTAGTGCCCTCAGAATCCCACCAGCCCATATTCCACGTCATGCCCTTCGGTGACAGATGCACCCCTACCTGTGGCCAGCTGTAAATGTACGGGATGATCATCCGCAGCCGGGCCTCCACTGCATCTCTAACAAATACCTCAGTCTTCTTCACCCTGTGAAGAAAGAAAAAATGGAATATTCCAATGAGGCAATGAACCAAACATTTCTCAGACCTTTCTTATTGGTACTCCCATCCTCAGGAAAACCTATTTCACATTAAAAGGAAGGAAAACAAGAGAGGACATGGTGTCCTTGCAGGAGAGATGGAAGAATTTATTCCGGGCAACAAGGAAAAGTCCTTTAAATGACTGAATTAGGGAGATGCAGCATGAAAACAGGCGCTTTGGCCCACTGAGTCTGGGCCAACCAGTGATCACTCTGTATACAAGCACTATACTACACACTAACGGCTGCGGCTCTCTGGCAGTCTGTTGTCTTTTTTTCTTTTTTTTTTGTTTGTGTCGGTGTTGGGATGGTTTTTGTTTCTGTTTTTGGCTGTGTATGTGTGGTGGGGGTGGGGGGTTGTGGGGTGGGGGGGGGCGGGGGGAAACCTTTCTTTTATTGGGTCTCTTCCCCGGGGCGCGGCTCGGCTGTGGGCCTTAACATCGCAGGCGCGGCTCGGCCGCGGGACATTTCAGTGCCCGGTGCGGCTCGGCCGCTGGACTTAACATCGCCCGGTGTGGCTGCGGGACGTTTCAGTGCCCGGTGCGGCTCGGGTGCGGGACGTTTCAGTGCCCGGTGTGGCTTGGCCGCTGGACTTAACATCGCCCGGTGTGGCTGCGGGACGTTTCAGTGCCCGGTGTGGCTGCGGGACGTTTCAGTGCCCGGTGTGGCTGCGGGACGTTTCAGTGCCCGGTGCGGCTCGGCAGCGGGACGTTTCAGTGCCCGGTGTGGCTGCGGGACGTTTCAGTGCCCGGTGCGGCTCGGCAGCGGGACGTTTCAGTGCCCGGTGTGGCTGCGGGACGTTTCAGTGCCCGGTGCGGCTCGGCTGCGGGACGTTTCAGTGCCCGGTGTGGCTTGGCCGCTGGACTTAACATCGCCCGGTGCGGCCGCGGGACGTATCAGTGCCCGGTGTGGCTCGGCCGTTGGACTTAACATCGCCCGGTGTGGCTGCGGGACGTTTCGGTGCCCGGGGCGGCTCGGCCGGGGGGCCTTCCATCCCCTTGCGGGGGCTGTGCGTGTCGTTTGCCTCGGTAGGGGTCGAGCTGCCTGTCCGTGGGTGCGGGGGGAAGAGAGGGGAAGTTTTGTTGCCTCCATCACAGTGAGGGGGCGTTTGGAGTCACTGTGATGGATGTTTGTGTTGGGGTCGGGTGTCCTGTGTTCTTTTCTTTTTTGCTGTGTTTTGTGTGACTGCTGAAATTTCGCTCGGTGTTGTGCCGAGTGACAATAAAGTGTTGTTATGTTATGTTATGTTAAGGACAATTTACAACTTACAGAAGCCAATTAACCTAAGTCTTTGGAGTGTGGAAGGAGCCGGAGCACCCGTAGAAAATCCACGTGGTCAAAGCAAGAACATATAAACTCAGTACAGACAGCACTCGTAGTCAGGGTCGAACCCGGGTCTCTGGCACTATAAGACAGCAACTCTACCACTATGCTACCGTGCTGCCCCTGCTTTGTGTTTGTAAAATTCCGCAAGAAGTACTGGACAACCAAGTGACAACAAGAACCAACAAAACAAGCATTAATTTAAAAATTATACTAGAGGGGTTGGTCAAATGAAAGATTGATAAATCGCAAAGACACAATGATCAATATAGCAGAGCACAGTTTAGCTTAGAGATACAGGAAAGCCCCGTCGGCCTACCGAGTCCACGCCGACCATGATCACCTGCCTACTAGTTCTATCCAAGACACTAGGGACAATTTACAGAAGCCTATTAACCTATAAACTTGCACATCTTTGGGTTGTGGGAGGAAATCAAAGCACCTGGAGAAAACCCACGTGGTCACAGGGAGAATGTACAAACCCTGTGCACAGCACCCATAATCAGGATTGAATCCGGGTCTCCGGTGCTGTGCCACTGTGTCGCAGAGCTTAGATTCAATAGTTTTTTAGAGATTGGATACTCTAATTACCATCTCCCAGGACTCTACAGATTCTGCATTATTTCCTGTGGATTGAAAGGCAGAAAATGTGACTACGCTGTTGAAGAGGAATTGAGAGAACAGGAGTCAAGTGGCCTGGGCCAGCATCACAAGAATTTAGAAGAGGAGACAGTCTCTTTGAAATGCACGGAATTGCTACGGCGGGCTGGATGCAGGAGGGTATTTTCCTAGAATTAGGATTGCCCTCCCAGAGTAAAGGGCAGGCCATTTAGGATTGAGATGAACAGAAATGTTTTCACCCAGAGAGTGGTGGATCATTGGAATTCTCTTCCCCATGAAGGTTATAGGCATTTAGATTATTGAAAGAGTAGGATGGGAATCGATGGCCATGGTAATGGGGTAGGAGAATGATGCTGAAGGATTTACAGTTACATGGATGAATATCAGGGCAGGCTGAGGGGTTGAATGGCCTCGTCCTCGAACTATGGGGCATAGTCTTAGAATAAGAGGGGGCTCTTTTAAAACTGAGATGAGGAGAAACTTCTTCACTCAGAGGGTGGTTAGTCTGTGGAATTCGCTGCCTCAGGGAGCTGTGGATGCAGGAACGTTAAATAAATTTAAAACAGAAATAGATTGTTTTTTAATAGACAAGGGAATTAGGGGTTACGGGGAGCGGGCAGGGAAGTGGACATGAGCTATGGTTAGTATAATAAGACCTGAGTAATCTCCTGGACAAGTTTCGATCGCCTAGCTTGAGGTCGGAGAGGAATTTCCCGGATTTTCCCCCCAAATTGGCCTGGGTTTTTATCCGGTTTTTCGCCTCTCCCAGGAGATCACACGGTTCTTTTGGGTGGGAAGAAGGGCGATAGTGGGAAGGGGGTTGGGGTAGGATCAGCCATGATCGTATTGAATGGCGGAGCGGGCTCGAGGGGCCGGTTGGCCTACTCCTGCTCCTATTTTCTTGTGTTCTTGTGTCCCACAGTGTTACAGCAGCTCCTGCTGTCTTTTACCTAGCCTCCCCACCCAAACTGGCAGCAACACACACCCCTTCAAACCCAAAGACAGCAGCAGAAGCCGTAATAAATGGTGCAAAGCCCCACCCCCAGGACCACACTGTTCTCCGCCCCACCATCACAATCACCTTCCCGATGGGCATGCCTCCACAAGATCCAGATCAGCAGTCAACAGGTCCATGGAGGGGTACGGCTGTTTTCCACATTGGGGTTCATTCTCCATTCCTGCTGGCCCACAGAATGGACTGAGCTGCTGTCTCAACACCACACTAGCACGTCAACGTTGAGGGGCAGGGGTAAGTCCCAGCGGGGCAGAGCACGAACTTGATGGAGACCTCCTACCCCAGCTGATCCACTGGACTTTTATGCCAATCCCTTAGGTTCACATTCACTTTGACACCAGAGTTTTGTTGCCTAGAAATTGACCTAAAATTCTCCCCGTTCTACAGAGGTTCAGACTCGCTGAATTCCCACGCAAGTGGTCAAGTCCGCCACTGGTAGAGTGGTGTGGTACTTACTCCTCCTTTCCCTGCTCGACCAGACTGCCGTGCTCGGCCAGCAACTGTGAGAGCTGGTTGTTGCAATGAGTGACGAAGTGCAGCACTAAGTCACCCGGACCATGACTAAACATCCCAGTCACTGCTGGCGACAGATCCAATACCTTTAACAAGAGGACAGAAAGTTAGTTGTCGCATTGTGGCTTCCACCCAGCTATTAGACAGGCTAGGTCTGACTTGTAGGGTGGGGGAGGGGGAGGAACAGGCGAGAAAAAAATGTTAGGATGAGAAAGAGTAGTAGGCCACTCAGCCCCTCAACCCTGGTCCACCTTCAACCTCTGCCTTTATCCTGCACTGTCCTCACATCACTTTCTCCTTTCATTACTGAGATGTCCATCAATGTCTGTTCATCATGAAGTCAAACCACAGCTGTCCAGGATAAAGAATTTCGAAGATTCAGCAACCTGACAAAAACTATCTCCTTCTCAGTCCTAAATGGCCGACGTCTTGTTCTGAAACTGAGACCCTGGGGAAACACCATCTCAACATCTTTACCCCTCCCTTCCCCACCTGACTCCACCCACTATATCCTTCCCTCCTTACCTGGGTTCACCAAGCACATACCAGCCTTTACCCCACCACTGTCACCCCTTCATATTGAACATCTCCTCTTCACAGTTCAGTAGAAGCAACCTGATCTAAAATGTCAACAGTCCATTTCTCTCCAAGGTGCTGTCTGACCTGTTGACTTCTTGCAAGTTTGTTAATTGCTTGCGACTCTAACATCTGCAGTCTGAAGAAGGGTCCCGATCTTAACGTCACCCAACTGTTCTCCAGGATTGCTGCCTGACCCGCTGAATTACTTCAGCACTTTGTGACATCATCTGCAGTCTCTGTATCTCCCGACATCTACCCTGGAAATCCCGAGAACATCTGTGTTGACTTCTCCAATCTGCTCACTCCCTCTCAAACCTCTGAATTCACACAGTAACAATCCCAATAGGCACCGTTACCGATCTCATCATCTCTAGAAATCTTTCTTATACCCTCCCAAAACCACACTGCCCTTTTCTATCTTATTCCCAAAATTGACAAGATGGACTGCCAGTTACTCCAGCATTTTGCATCTATCTTTGGTATAAACCAGCATCTTCAGTTCCTTGTCATTACATGGATATCATATTCATGTTCTCCAGAGATGCTGCGTGACCTGCTGAGTTCCTCCAGCAATTTTGGGCTTTTCTGTAGAGGTTTCCCTGTGTGGGATGCTGTGGGAGGCAAGGCAGAGATTACTGGGGCATTGGCAGAGATTTTCATATCGCTGCTGGTCACAGGGGAGGTACAAAATGATGAAAGACAGCGAATGTGCTTCCTTTATTCAAGATGGGTTGCATGGATAGGACAGTTAAGTTCAGGAAAGTGAGCCAAATACCAACAATGGTAGGAATAGTTTTGGTAAAAATACAGTGGGATGGGATTAAGTTACACTTGCAAAGGCTGGGATTGATCAGGGATGGTTAGCATGGATTTTGGTGGGAGATCCTAATTGATTCAGAAGTCATAAAAAAATATGCTGATGAGGGCAGTGCGGTAGATGTGGTTAATATGAATCTCAGTGAAGCCTTTGACAAGGTCCCACATGGAAAGCTGATTCAAATGGTGAGAGCAAAATCTATTCGCCCACAGGTTGGTTGGAATCTGGAACCCGAGGTGATATGGAGGCAGACTCTCGTTAGCATTAGCAGTAAATCATCAGGGCATAGTAGGCTACGGGCCAAGTGCTGGTAAATGTGTTTAGTACAGAGAGGAACATGATATCAGCATAGACATGCTAACAAAGGGATTAGTAGAGTGGGTGATGCAGATATTTTGTTTTTAAATTGTCACAACTTTGACCAGTTTCTACCTTGGCTCCTTCCGCAATGGCTTCCACTGTCCAGCCAAACTTAGGGACAAATTTCAGTGCCTCTGAAAGGAGCTGCTGCCTCAGCTGATCCTCAGACTCGAAGCCCTCTCCCTTCTCTGCACTCTGATCTGAATAATTGCTGTGGAAAGGAGAATGGAATGGTAAGTGAATCTAACACTTGTGTCACATATTTCCCAGAGCAAACTCTTGTCAGTGAGCCCGACCACTTCCCAGTTGTCATAGTGCATAGTCTTGTTGGGAAAAGCCAACGCAAACTGCTGGCCTGTTATCTCATCACATTCAAATGCAGAAGCCCCATGCAGGTCCAATCTTGACCTCAACCCCATAGTCGCTTTCTCTTCCCACAACCCAATCCCTTGTAATCTAAACTCAGCACTGCTCTGCATGTGTTCAATGACTCTGCATCTATTCTTTCCAGGGGTCAAGAATTATAAAGATTTATCATGCTTAGAATAAGATTTTTCCACAGTCGAGGAGGTGCTGAATGAGCTAAGGCATATGAAGGCAGATAAATCTCCTTGACCTGATCAGGTATATCTGAGGACACAGTGGGAAGCGGCAAACTTCAGCCTGGGCTTCACCCAAAAGCCCCAGATGCCAGTCTTCAATTGCAAGCAGGCACCAGCTAACCCAGCAGTGAATAACAAAGCAGACAATAAGTATCCCAACAAGCTAACCCAACAGGTATCAGCTAACCTGGCAGAAAATAGTCAGACAACAGCCAACCAGCAGAGGATGCCAGGCACAGCCCTGCTAAAGCATAGTGTCTCTGCAGACACCAGTGACCAGCAGATGGCATTCTATAGGCACAGGGTAAATCATAAGGTACATGACAGCATTGGCTAATACAGTAGAGACCAGAAAAACACTAAATTACCTCAGGGTCTCCTGTAGATACAGAACATCAGAAACAGCAATAAGCTATTCAAACCCCCATGTCTACTCTGTTTAATTAGATCACAGTTGAACTTTTTCCTGACTGTCCACTTTCCTGTACTTCCATCACATTCAGTGATGCTCTTAACATCTAAAAATATGTCCATCTGCCTTTAATATGGCCATCTACTCAGTCATCAAGGCTCTCTTAGGAAAAAAAATCCAAAACATTTGCTAACCTCTAGGTAAAAAAATTCTCATCAGTCCTAAATGGCCAACTCATTATTTCGAGATTGCATGTTTTATGCATCCCAGCTGGGGGAAGCATATCAACATTGTCAAACCCCACAGTAATTTTGTACATTTTAAGGATTTCACTTCATTTTCTCTAAACTGGAATTCCCAGTCCAATCTGGTGAACTTTTTGCTGCATTGCCACTAATGATGGTATATTTTCTTTTAGGTCAGGAGACCAGACCATACACATTCCACATGTGGGCTCACCAGAAAACTAAATGAATGCTGTACCATAACGTTACTCTCTCCTTTAAATCCTCTTGCAATAAAAATTGGCATACTGCTGGTCTTCCTAATTGCTTGTTGTAGTTAAATATTGAAAGTTAATGATTTATCTCCAAGGACATTCGCGTCCTCTGAACACCAACACCTTTCAACTGCTCACTTACCTACCTGGCCTTGCCCAGTCATATCGACAGTCTACATGGACCTCTTTGCATCGTTCTGAGAACCCACACTGGCACCCAGCCTTACACGATTGAAAAAAAAGGATATTTTACCTTTGGCTTCTTCATCATTGATCTAAACTGCGAATGGCTGGGGCACCAGCGTTGATAGCTATTGCAACCAATGAGTCACAGCCTCCAAACTCGGAAATGAGACATTTATTAGTGTCCCGGCCAGCACATTTACTTGGCCTGGGCCAGCACATATACCAACAATGCTATGTCTCTGTTGTAACAAACACAATCCATTTGTCTTTGCATTTATATTTCCTCATACCAGCGAATTTACGCTGCATCCTGTTGCTTTCACTTCTTGCGTAGAGCACAAAAAAAATTAGAGCTCCACCAAAAATGAGGTTTCAGTTTTCTGAAAGAACAACACATACTTTCTACATACAACTGAAAATAGATCAATTTTATGTGAACATTCAGGTTTGAAAGTTACCACCTATATTATTCTGTGCACATCCCAAAACACAACATCCTAAATAAAATGTTACAGTCTTAACTCCCTTTATTGTTGTCTTGTATCGCAAAATTTTCAACCATGCCTGACAAAAAACATAGTAGCTTATCTCTGGTTTTATACACGTTTCAGCTTTTGAGATGCTAGAAAGCAGATTCTGGATTATATTGTAAATAATGTGAGTTTATTGCCCTACAGCAAAGAATTGGAGCAGTTCAGCATACCTGGAGTTGGAGTCCTGGTGTCCAGGGTCTGCATGGGAGTGCTCCTCATGCACCATTCTTAAGTATATCGACGATCGCAGTCCCCTATGCAGCTCCTTGTGGAAACTTAGCCCAGCTGGCACGAGAGAAAGAGAACCTCAGTTCGTTCCAGTCAACAGAGAACACCAAACCCACCACTCCCCATCAAACATTTTACAGGTCCTTCACAGGTGAGAGACAACAACGTTTTTCACTACATCTTAGTACATGTGACAAATATAAGCCAAAAATACCAATATTGCATCTGTATTCTCTCCTCCTCCACGTAGTAAATATTTGCCTTACACTGCTCTCTCACAAACATCACTTAGGGTGGACAGGAGACGTTCTATTAGAGGAACATGGCATCACACAGCTACAATCTCCAGAGAGAATGTACTAATTCCACTAAGCGGCCGGGGGGGAGAGAGTTAAATTCAGTTCACAAAATTGTATTCCATCCCCCTGGTCGTCTGCACAAACTCGGCCACTCCCCGACAACTACACAAACCCAATGTCCTAGGCATAGACCTGCCCTTCCCTCGCCCCTGCATAACCCTCGGCCCCACATCCTCTTTGCCGCTGTATTCCCCTCTACCACCTGCACCCCCCTCCCCTCTGCACTTGCCCCTGCACCCCAGACCCAACCCCTCACTCATGCGTGCCACTGTAACCCTCTCTCCCCTTTCCCCTCGCATCCTACACCTTCCTTCACCCCTGACCTCTGCATCCCAATCCTCCCTCCCCTCCAATTCTCCTCTCTGTCTCCCCCCCCCCCCCCGGTTCCATTCTCCTCTCTGGACTCTGCCCTTCCATTCTCTTCTCTGCCCTTCCATTCTCTTCTCTGCCCCTCCATTCTCTTCTCTGCCCTTCCATTCTCTTCTCTGCCCTTCCATTCTCTTCTCTGCCCCTCCATTCTCTTCTCTGCCCTTCCATTCTCTTCTCTGCCCTTCCATTCTCTTCTCTGCCCTTCCATTCTCTTCTCTGCCCTTCTATTCTCTTCTCTGCCCTTCCATTCTCTTCTCTGCCCTTCTATTCTCTTCTCTGCCCTTCCATTCTCTTCACTCCTCCGACCATCTAACGGTCAGCACCATGGCGCGCTTCCTGCACTGGGACCGGTCGACCTCTGGCGAGCAATCTACACAGAAGCCGCAGAGCAGGCCTGCACCACAGCGCCATCGCCGGATCGTCAACGTCATTGGTACGCGCCCGCCCCACGGAACGTCACCCGCGCGACACCGTGCGCAGGAGCTCGAGCCCCGGGACTGCAGCGACTGACCGGAGCGTCGGGCTTGTTGGTGAGCGAGTGACTGGAGCGTCGGGCTTGTTGGTGGGCGAGTGAAGGGAGCGTCGGGCGTGTTGGTGGGCGAGTGAAAGGAGCGTGGGGCTTGTTGGTGGGCGAGTGACGGGCTTGTTCGTCGGCCGGGTAGTCGATGCTGTGAGTTGAAGACTGCTATTGGAGGCATTGAGGATCGTGGGGAAGGTGGGAGGAGGAGGACGGGGGATGATGGGTGTTGGGCACCGAGAGACAGTAATAGGACGGCGTGTTGTTTGTACAAAGGTGCAGAAGAGGTGCTGCCAGTACATGGGTGTTGAAGTGGTGTTGCCTGTACACAGCTGTTGCCTGTTCATGGGCACAGATATGTGGCAGTGAGGGCAGGAGTGAGCGGGTTTGGAGTGGGGGAAGCTTGTGAAAGAGCATCCTTATTGCTTTGTGCCTTATACGGGCTCTGGACTAATCACTAGCATTATAACCAAGAGGAATTAATCACAGAGTTATACAGCACAGACACAGACCCTTTGACCCAACTCATCAATGCTGACCAAGTTGACTACCTGGCATGGTCTAATTTCCCTGCATTTGGCTGATGTCCCTTTAAATCATTCATATCTACATACATGTCTAAATACCTGTTAAACTTAGTAATTGAACTTGCCTCTGCCACTTCCTCTGACAACCTGTTCCACATTTCCATCATCCTCTGTGTAGAAAAAAGTTTCCCTTAAGATCCCCATTAAATCTTTCCTCTCTCATCTTAAATCAATGGCCTCTTGTTTTAGACCATCCCATCTTGGGAAAACTCGTTAACCAGCACTCGCGCTGCCCATACACGAAATGCAAGTTTCACTTTGGTGGTTCTCCCAAAGATTTGACCCCTCGGCCGATGTAAGACGACCAATCTTGACCTCATTGGGGCTTCCGCGGCTGGACAGTGCAGTTAGCCAACGGCGCAAGCAACTGGACCATTCACCTTACCTACACCCCTCATGATTCTATAAAATTCAGAATTGTATCTGCCTCAATTACCTCATCTGGCAGCAATATGCCTACCACAGTCCATGTGAAAAGGTTGCCCCTGAGGTTCCTATAAAATGTTTCCCCTCTTACTTTAAACCTATGTTCCCTGGTTCTTGATTCCCCTACTCTGAGACTGTGTATCTGTTCCCCTCATGACCTTATACTTGTCTATACGATCACCTCTCATCCTCATGCACTCCAAGGAATAAAGTCCTTGCCTGCTCAACCTCTGCCTGCAGCTCAGGTCCTCAAGTCTTGGCAACATCCTTGTAAATCTTCTCTGTGCCTTTTCCATCTTAACAACATCCTTCCTTTAGCAGGGTGACCAAAACAGAACACAATACTCCAAACGTGGCCTCACCAACATCTTGTGCAACTGTAATGTAACATCCTAGCTTTTATTAATGGGCGTACCTTTAGAATGGAAATCAGGAAGAATTTCTTTAACTAGAGGTTGCCAAGTCTTTGCAGGAGGTGCAGAAGAGATTACAACATTTCTGAGGGGGTCGGTGATCAGGTGTGTGGAAAGGCAGGAAGAAGCCAGTTTAATGTGAGAGGCATAGATAGGGTAGACAATCAGAACCTTTTTCCCAAGGAAGTGTATGGAATAGAGGGATATGGATCATTTGACAGGTGAGAACAGTTTAACTGGGTATCATATTCTGCATAAATATTGTGGACCAAAGAGCATGTCCCTGTGTTGTACTGTTCTATGTAATCCATGCAAGTATAAGGTATTGCACTTTGGGAGGTCCAATGCAAGGGGAAAGTATAAAGTAAAGAAGGCATACAGCATGCTTGCTTTTATTGAACAGGGCATTGAATATAACAGTCATGATGCAGCTTTATGAGACTTCAGTTAGGCCACATTTGGGATATTGTGTGTAATTCTGTTTCCCTTTGGAGGAAGGATGTGGAGACTTTGGAGGTGGTGCAGAAGAGGTTTACCAGATTGCTGCTTGGATTAGAGGATGTTACCATAAGGAGAGATTGGACAAACCTGTATTGCTGTCTCTGGAGCGACAGTGTCTGAGCGGAGACCTGATAGAAGTGTATAAAATTGGGAGGTTTAGATAGGATAGATGGTAGATACAATAGATGGGCATATAGATATGCAGGGAATGGAGGGGTATGTAATATGTACAGGCTGATGAGATTTATTTAGCCAGGCATCATGTTCGGCCCAGGCATAGTGGGTCGACGAGCCTGACCCTATGCTGTACTTTTTTTATGATCTCTGTTCTATGGAACTTTTCATATCGTAAAGGAAATAGCTCCATCTCATTACTAAGCACCTACATTCTACTTCCCTCCACCTCCCTACTTGCATACCTTCCTCCCTCCTTATCCTGAGCCTTGCCTTCTCCCAATCAGCACAATCCCCACCTTCACCCCATCCTTACTGTTATTTGGACTGTATTCCCCAGCTCCCCATGGTGAATAATATTGTAAATTTTATTTCCTTTACATCTGCGACTGATGTCATTCTGTAATATTTACTTCTTGTTCTAAAGCAGTTTTACAATGGATCAGTTTGATATAAAGCTAGGACACTACGTGGCAGTGATCTGGGATGATTTGATCACAGCTGAATCGAATTCCAAGCTGGTGCAGGACATTCGGGCAGTTACTGGCTCTTCAGGAAATGTGGCAATGGAAAACATTGAGAGGCTTCAGCTATGTAAGTATGGAGAACAAGACAACATAGTCACTTTCTCCCCTTATCACCTATTAACTAAATGCAGGTTTTAGTACTGTGTCTGATAAGAACTCTTATTAGCCTGTCCATAACTTGGTACAGAAGATAGTCATTTGACTCCTGCCAGCTCCCAGCAGAGCAATCCCATAAGTCAATTTCTCCTCCCCTCACTCCCCTGTAACCTTGCTACTGAATCACTCTCATCTGTCCATCAACACCTTTAAAAAACACAAAGTGCTGGAGTAACTCAGTGGGTCAGGCAGCACTTCTGGAAAACATAGATAGGTGACCTTATGGGTTGTGAACCTTCAGACTGATTGTGGGCGGGGTAAGAAAGCAGGAAGGGATGACAAAGCACATTAGGTAATAGGTTTATACAAGGAAGGGTGGATTTTTACAGGCAGTTTGTTGGACAGAGGCCAGAATTGAAAAGGCAGAAGTTATGAGACAAAATAAAAAAATGTGAAATGAGAAATGTGAAGCTCGAGGAAGGGATGTAGGTGGAAGGGGAGGGGAAAAATTTGGTGCGAGTCCCGATGGGGTTACTTAGCAAGTGCATGTGACCTCGTGCAAGATGCCTCGTTGATGGCTGGTGCACAAGATAAGAGCTTATAGTGTGTCAGCATGGAATAAGGATCAGCTATCACACAGAACACAGAGAGCATAAATAAGTCCTTTTTAGGCAGACGGGAATGGTGTAAATAGTGTAGTGGCCCAAGTCAGTTCTTCGCCCTCAGATATTTACAATTTATGTTAATGTTGGGGGAGGGGATGGGGATGGGTGGGGAGATTGGCTTATTATTGTCACATATATCATAAAACAGTGAAAAACATTATAACTCAAGCCCCCCAGTTCTGGAAACACTCTTATGAATCGTTGCTGCACCTTTTCCAGCTTAATAAGATCCTTCCTTTAGCTTGAAGACCAGAATCCCCCAGTTTCTGCAATTGTGCCTCAAACCATGGGATGATAACCAACTTGGTGCTTCTACTCAGTCCATTGTCAGTATCCACAGCATATCAGTTCTCCCTGACTGCTTAATCAATGAGTCATACAGCATGGAAACAGGTCCTTCGACCCACTGAGTCGGAAGCAACCATCAGCCACGCATTTACACTGGTCCTACATTAATCCCATTTTTATTCTCTCCAAATCCCCATCAACCCCCAGATGCTACGACTAATCTGCACATTTAGGGTCGCTCGGTTACTGCGGTCGATTCATCACCAACCGAGACATCTTTGGGATGTGCGAGGAATCCATAGCCACTGTGGGAAACCCATGCAATCACTGGGAGAACATATAAACTACAAAATAGCACACAAGGTCAGGATTGAACCTGGGTCACTCTAGCTGTGAGGCAGTGGCACTACAAGCTGAATCATTATACTCCCCTCAGGTGACTGACCTCTGCTGAGCTTGCACAGTCAGCATGACTTCTGTACTCGGCACTGGACATCTTGCCCAGACTGTGCTAGCATTAGCTCCGTCTTACTACTTGATGTTCAGAGGTCAGGTCTGTATATTATGTCCTCCAAAGCTGTGGCTGTTTTTTACACATGCTGGCTATGGCTCAGAAATAACTTTTTCAACTTTGTGCCTGATAGTCATGACTTTAATCCAGTGATCTGACCAATACAATTGTGATCTTAAAGCCTCATGATTTTTGTCTCCTTCTTGATGAACTAGTTACTGTTTTGCCTCAGACTCAGCCATGGTCTATAACTGGCTGAAGTCGGGCAACTGGACACACACCAGTGAGTTGCCGGCATTTTCCTGTGCTGTGCATTATCTCTGTGTTGAACATCATGTTCCATTAACACTTAATCAGTGCAGTTCCCCACAGTTTCTGGCTAATTAAGTTCTGGTTCGTCCATTGTCAATATGCTCGAGAAACTGCAAAATAAATTTTATAGGTGAGAGATTTATCCTCTACACAAGTAGTACTCTAATTCAAAGCTGCTCACCAGCTGAGTTCCCCAGCAGATTGTTTGTTTTTCCAGGTTTCAATACGTGCAGTCTCCCATGTCCACATTCTGCTCCAATCATAATTTCCTGCTCTGTTCCAGGTCCCTTTATTCTCAGCAGTGTCCTACAAATTCCTTCATGATCTCTAACTGATATATTACATACTCCACAAATATCTGTCTAAAGTGAAAAGACTCTTCTTTATTAGCTATATTATCTAGTTATAGTATTTGTTATTATCTAGCTATTCAAATAAATAAGCAAAACACAAAGTGCTGGAGAAACTCAGTGGATCAAGCAGCATCTGTGGAGAGAATGGACAGATGACCTGTTGCCTTTGATGTTGCATGACACGAAGGTCCTGTTGATTGTACTGTGGCTGCTGCCTCTTGTATGTCATGAAGACGGTTGTCAGTGTGCCAGACTGTGAATTACCCTTTGCTCTATTTGCAGCTGCTCACAAGGACTCCAGCTTTGACGTTGTGCTCTCTGGTGTCGTGCCAGAGTCTGTCACTCTGCACAGTTTTGACGTCTTTGCTGAAATAGCTCGAATTCTGAAGCCTGGAGGAAGATTTTACTTCAAGGAGCCCGTGTGTATATCAGGTAGCATTGTACTTTGGACCTTTGATATGCAGTGTAGCATAAGTTCTTGTGCAAGCTTTACAAAATAAAGAAGTGATAAAATGCAGATAGTGATGATGGAAAAACAATGAATGTATTAAGTTGAAAAAGTAAAAGTACAAAATCTGGAAATACACAGGCTAGATGGCAACTGTGAATGCAGAAATAGACTTGACACTGTCTATGACCTCCCGTTGGAACTGTAAAATATTCCAGTAATTTTATCAGGCAATACGGATTCGATTATCTGAATGGATATGGAAGGCAATAGGAGATATAAGTGGAACAAGTCACTAAACCAAAGATGGCGGAGCAATAGCTGGGACTGGAGGCAAGATCATTGCTGGCGACTACATATGAAATTGCTTAACTCTATGCCAGAGGCTCCCAAATTCATAACTGAAGAAGGTGGTTCTGAAAAACAATCACTCAGCCTATGTCTATGAGTCCCCATGGAACGGAAGTAACATCGTGAACATCTTGTTCAGAATTCAGGAAGGTGGAGAGGGAGAAAGTGGAAGGGCGAGTACTATGCCCCTGAACAGGCAGGTGCCACAGCGAACAGGACAGCTATTGGAGTGTTGGGAGAGTGAGATAGTTTGTCAAAGAGGGGCAGCTCCTGGTGACATGCAGAAAGAAGGAAGTATGTAGTCCTAATATACACACAAGATGGCAGGAATGTCGTTTTCTGTATGAGATGCATTTGAAGCAGTGAATTTTGGAATGTGAGAAATGGGGCCTGTTGTGATTCTGTTGCAGGTCCAGGATGCAGGTATGGGTGAAGCCGAAATTTTGGGGGAGGGGGGGGCTTTTTGATCAGGGACACATAACTACAGTAATGGGAGGATATTCTTGGAGGATTGTTTAGTGAGGTCATATGGGTGGCATTTGAAAACAGGAAGGGAGCATCATTTTGATGGGACTGTATTATCGGCCTCCCAATTGACAGGGTGAATTAGAGGAACAGATGTTTAGGGAGGTTGCAGATGGCTGTAAGTATAACAGGGTATTATTAATACGAGATTTCAGCTTCCCTGATATTGACTGGGTCCTCCATAATGTACAGAGCTTATACAGGGTTGGGTGGGGGATGGAGAGTTGGTTAAATTTGTCTGAGGAAACTTCATTAATCAATATTAGAGATTCCTACTCAGGAGGTTGAAACACTGGACCTCCTATTGGAGAATGAGGTGGCAAGTGACTAGTGTAAGTGGGGGGGGTACTTTGGGACCAGTGACCATAATTCTATTAGTTTTGAAGTAGTTAGGGAGAAGTATAGGACTGGTCCATATGTTAAGGTCTTAAATCAGGGCAAGACCGATTTCGGAAGCATGTGGTGGGCGCATGCAGTGGTCGATTTAGAGTGTCAGGTAAGGGGATTTCTGGCAAGTGAGAAACTTTGAAAAGTGAGATATCGAGTCAAACAGCAGGGAAATAGGCCCTTCGGCTCAACTCGTCCATGCCGACCAAGGAACCCAGTATGATGCGAGATGATGAGGCACTGGGCAGGTGAGGGATCAATCTTTGACAGCAGGGGGAAAACTTAGTTTAGTAAAGAAAGAGGACATCTTGGATGTTCTAAAATGGAAAGCCTCATCTTGGGAGCGGATGCAGTGGAGACGAACAAATTGAGATTAGGGGATATTGTCTTTGCATGAGACAGGGTGGAAGGTGATGTTGTCGAGTTAACTACGGGAGTTCTAACCGTAACTGAAGGCCAATGCACCAAAAGCCTTCTTGACCACCTTATCTATCTGTGATGCCACTTTCTGGGAACTATCAACCTGTACTCTTAGATCCCTCTGCTCTATAACACTCCCCAGGACCCTACCATTCACTCCGAAGGTATTGCCCTGTTTGACTTCCTAAAATGCAACACCTCTACGTTAAACTACATTCCTCCACCCACTTGCCAGCTGATCACGATCCTGCTGTAATTTTTGATAACCATCTTCAAATACCATCTGGTACCGTAGACTACGATACCACCCTCCTTTAAAATCATCTACAAACTGGCTAATCATGCCTCGTACATTCTCATCCAAGTCATTGATATAAACCACAAACAGCAAATGGCCCAGATGTATACCACAGGCATCCAGTCTGAAAAAACACCCTTCCACCACCACCCTCTGGTTCCTTCAATAAAGTTAATTCTGTATCCAGTTAGCTATCTCTCCCCAGATCCCATATGATCTAATCTTCCGGGGCAGCTTACAATGCGGAACTTCATCAAAGGCCTTGCAGGGTAGAGTTACTGCTTTACAATGCCAGAGTCCCGGGTTCAATCCTGACTATGGTTGCTGTTTCTATGGAGTTTTTATGTTCTCCCTGTGACTGCGTGGGTTTTCTCGGAGTGTTCTGGTTTTCTCCCATATTCCAAAGACATGCAGGTTTGTAGGTCAATTGGCTTCTGTAAATTGCCCCTAGCATGTAGGATTAAAAACTGGTAGAACATCAAACTATCATTGGTTGGAACGGCGCGGACTCGGTGGACAGAGGAGCCTGTTACCATGCTGTATCTGTAAACTGTCTACTCTAAACCTTGTGCAAGGTTAGGGAGCAAATTGTGCAGGCCAGTGTAGATATATTTGCATCATTATTAGCCACAGGTGAGATTCTAGAAAACTGGAGGGTGGTTAACGTTGTACTGTTATTTAAGAAGGGCAGCAACGATAAGCCGGGGAACCGAAAGCTGGTGACATTAATTGTTGGATGGGATTCTGAGGGACAAGATCTACCAGCATTTGGGTAGATACAGGCTGAATAGGGATGATCAGCATGGCTTTGTGTGTCAGAAATAGTGTCTCATGAATATCCTGGAGATTTTTGAAGAGGTCACCAAGTGGATTGATGAGGGGCAGGGCAGTGGATGTTGTCCACATGGACTTTAGCAAGGCCTTTGACAAGCAATTGCTTGGTAGACTAATCTGTACAACTGGAAACAACGGAGGTCACTGGCGCTGTGTGGCAGCGGCTCTACCAGCTGCACCACTGTGCCGCCCTAGATTTATTTTAACAATGGATCCAGATGTACTTGTACAGGAAGCACTTGGGGTATAACATATGAGTGCAGCATATGATCCGGAAGGTGGTTGAACTTTATTCAGGGAGAGTCGGCGTCTTATTGCGATGTACAGAACTTTGAGGATATCACATCCCAGTTACTGTTGTAATTGGGAAGCAATACTTGTCTTAGATCCACTTTCTGGGAAACGTTTTTTTAAATTAATTAAATAATTTCAGTCAAATCCAAGTGGAAATTAATTATTCAGATATCAATAATATAGTAAATATAATGGTAGTATTAACCAATAAAAGCAGATTCCTGTTGACATTAGGCGTTCTTGAACATTGGACTACGGACTGCCTTGTGACTGCTGTTCCAGATGTCTGCCACCAGTTCTAATGAATTCCTACTCATCCATCGGGCTTAAGTCAACACACAAAATGAATGAAATGCGATTCTTTGTGTTCAAACCTTCAGGCTCTAATGTAATGGCTGTAATGCCAGATTATCCTGAGGCTCAGTGTTCACAGCATTCCAGTTGTGGTCCTGCTTCTTCATTCATTCATTCTGAAATCGATGGGCAGGGCCATCCACTGTGGAGAGAAAAAACTGTTGGAGTATAGACTCATTAGCCAATCCCCAATGATATCTGCCCACTCAAAGGCCTCTTTGTTCTGATGAATCTTTGGCTCTGGTCTGTCTCACCTTTCAAGTCACAGCAGTAGCATGAGGTGTTGCCCTGTAGTGCTGGGGCAGGAGACCACCCAGGGCAGTGAACAGAGATGTTTGCTGATGCCTGAGTTTCCAGCATGCTTCCTGCTGCTTTGATACATCCTGCTTTCACAGAAATGTGATCATCCTCTCACCAAGCATCAAGTATCCTCCTTCAAGCATCAGCATGCAGTGGTAGAGGGTTAAACCAGCATTCACTAGGTCTTAGAAGCATAATATCAGTCATTGGTGTGAAGGTTGTTGCTCTTTAACACTGTTCTTTTCTCTGCATTAGGTGATAATGGGAGATTGAAGACTGCGTCTCAGCTCGCCTCTCTGCTTAAACTGGCTGGTTTTACGGAGATCTGTGAGGTATGGTTGAGACTAGACAGACGCACTATCCAGTAAATGAGAAAACTGCCCTCTTGGTCCACTGGGATGAGCCAGGAATGTCATTGGCGGATGGAGTGTTTTTTTGGAAAGAGAGCAGTCTGGGAGATTGGACATGCTGAGTCTGAGATGGGGACATGCTGAAGGGGGAAGAGTGGTCTATTACAGCTAAGCAGGTGGAGTATTATTTGGGAGAGGATCTTTTACTGTGCTTGAGGGGGGACTACTGTTTATGGAGGTTGGAGTGTTGAAGGAGAGAATGAGCCATGTAGGAGGTGAGGGGTGGGGATGAAGTGGCTCCGGTGGGGTTTTCTGGGTTACAGATGAGTAAGATGAAGGTGCTGCTTGGAGAATTCCTGTGGAAGGGACATGAGGAGGACATCAGGATGGCCCGATGTGCTGGAGAGGGGGTTAGATGAGGGTACAGACTGTGTAGGAGTGATTGGGATGCCTGAAGGGCTGGAGAGGAGGCGTTATGTATAACCACATTCAATGCATCGCACATTACTCTTTGATGTCAGTGCCTGTGTTCCCTATCCTTTTGTAAAGACAGCTGTGAAGAGTTTATTGGACCAGATCCATGCCTTTGCTCAGGTTACATTTCTGATCTGGTAACAGACCCTTTCCTTTTGTTATCCTCTTTTTAAAATGTTTAAAATGTCTACTCTCACCTTAAAGATTCGCACTTGCCGACTTTGTTTCCCCCGACACTGGAGCCTTAGCTCAGCTGCATTTCTTTCACTGCAACCTGAGGCAGGTTCCTGGGTAACATTCAATTCTTCGCACTCCTGTGACTGATTTGCAGAAACTTGATCTGTTCCATAAATGTACGTAGTCAACAAACCAATGGCAGTGGCATTGGGGTCCCTCTGCTTCATTGTTCCTGCATTGCTGTGGTTTGTTCCAGCTCCACTTTGCACACAAATCAGCAGTGATTGTACTACTGACTCTTTGTCACAGATGGAAAAAGAACTTTTGACTGCTGATCAACTAAGTTCCATAGACCAAGGCATCGGCTCCCCTAGTGGAAACTTAGTGAAGCATGGATTAATGGCCAAGAAACCAGACTTTGAAGTCGGATCCTCTTCTCAACTCAAACTGTCGTTTGTTAAAAAAAACAACCAGGTACCAGGTAAGTGTTAATAAGCAGTCAAAGGGGAACTATAAGCATGATGAGAATGTCGTGTAACTTTGCAACTATAAGCATGATGAAAATGTCTTATTAATCCACAATATCAGAAAGATGTAAAATGAAGTCTCCACCACGCTTAACTGTCCCAGGGCAGGTAAAGCACAGATTTCCCCCCAGAATGCACCTCCCAGTCTATACAATGTCCCTGTTTCCATTATTCTTCATGGGTTTTCCTTGTCATGTTTTCATGTTGTAGACTAACCACAATGGCGTTTTTAGTATGTAACTAAGATAGTAAATCCACCAGTCAAACAAATTCATTTCTGGTAGCGATAAAAGATGCTGCAATCCAGTCAGATGTAAAATTGTTAAGAGAGATCACTTCACAGGCAGCTCCCAGAGTTTGAAGATGATGGAATGGGTGTATTCACTGGTGAGCAGCTGGAAAGTCTTCGTCTTTCCATTTAATGAATTTTATGCAAGGTAATGTGGCCGGCTGCAATGCTATCAGGAGATGGCGGGTGGGTGGAAGAAAGGAGGCTGTTAAGGAGCGGGTGCAGGCAGTTAGACTAATTGATGGAATTTGCTATTACAGAGAAGCTACAGTTGGACCCCAATGCAGCAAAGGCTTGGACCTTGTCAGCTATCGATATGAATGATGACGATGTGGTGAGATCCCTCAATCCTCACTACCGTTGCCTTTTCAATGTGGTGATATCCTTCCCTCCACACTACCTTTTTCTGTATGTGTTCAGATCCCTCAGTCCCCACTACCTTTCCATGGTTGGTGTGATAAGATCCTTCAGTCCTTATTAACTTGCTCTGTTTAAAGTGGTAAGATCCCTCTGTAACTGCAACCTTTCTGTTCTTGTGGTGTAATTCCTCTGTCACCATTGCCTTCCCCTGTTTGTGGTGGGATCTCTCAGTCATAGAGTCATACAGCGTGGAAACAGGCTGTTCGGCCCAACTTGCCCTCGCTGACCAACATACACCATCTGCACTAGTCCCACCTGCTTGCGTTTGGCCCATATCATTCTAAAACTATCCTATTCATGTAGCTGCCTAAATGTTTTTTAAATGTTGTGATTGTACCTGCCTCAACTACCATATACCTAACATATTCCAGATACCTCCCATAGATGTTTGACTTAGTGGTCTTTAGTTCCCGGGCTTTTCTTTGCAGCCCTTCTTAAATAGAGGCACAACATTAGCCGGGGTTAGACCCATGTCTAATGATGATTTATATATCTCACCTTGGGTTCCTGCAATTTCTTTTCTAGCTTCCCATTGTTTCCTCGTATTTAGCTGATCAAGACCAGGAGACCAACCACCTTTATTCTACCTTTAAATAAAACAAAATATTTAAAAGCTGGCCAATATTATAAAAGAAGATAGCAAAAATTTCTTCAGATGTATAAAGAGTAAGAAAGAGACAAGAGTGGACATTGGACTGTTGGAAAATTATGCTGGAGAAGTGATAATGGGGAATAAAGAAATGGCAGATAAATTGAATCCTTTTTTGGCATGAGTCTTCACAGTGTAAGACACCAGCAAAGTGACAGAAATTCAAGAGAGTCAGGGGGTGGAAGTTAGTGGAGTGGCTATCACTAAGGAGAAAGTGCTTGGGAAGCTGAAAGGTCTGAAGATGGATGTCACCTGGATTGGATGGACTGCACAGCGTTCTGAAAGAGATGACTTAGAGATTCCTTCATATGGTCAGTTAGGAACTGCAGATGGACGCACTTCCCTCAGTTGTCCTCAGGGCCACTGGAAGTCACCCTCACTTCCTACATCTCGCAGCAGGAGCATACAAATGTCCTAACTGCAATTTTCACTGCACTACCACCAGAGCAACTTGTGAAAAGAAAAGACCTTGCCTTATTTCACCGTTGGCCTCCTTGCTGAAGCCGTGCAAGCCAAAGCCTCAACTTTGCTCTCAAAACTTGCATCGCAACACACAATAGGCCACTCTGCTATACCTTCACTTCTTATTGGCTGCTCTGTTTCTCAGTGAGCCAATCAAACAGTGAGCCAATCATTTTTAAACTGTCCGGCTGCCATTCTGCTCAGTCTGTCTCCCCGTTGGAAACTGACTATATCAACAGCCTACATGGTGCCATCTGAGAATGTTGAAATGCAGCAACGGTGCAACTGAGTCTTGTGAAGTTTACTAAACTGACGTAAACTGAGCTATTCCAAACAGAAGGTAAATGTAGATGATGAGAAAATGGATAGTCTCAACACTAGCAGTGCTGTTTCCGTTTGTTTCCAACCAGAGGTTGCAGAGGTCCAGGCAATTTCATGCTGCCAGGGTGTGGCAGATCACAGAGCAGCTATTGGCAGATTTGTTGGTCCGCTTACACCCTGTCTTGCTGTGCAATTTGAGAAGGTGAACTGATTTGCTTAAGCCATCTTTCCAACCCCTCCCCCTCCCAAATCCACCTGCTGCACCAGATTGTAAGGCACACAGGCTACAGTTGTAAGAACGGCTCCACAAAATGCGGATTAAATTTGTGATGATTTGAGTGACTTGGTGCCTCTCGCAAAGGCCATAAATCGCCCCTAGCCATATTGCCCATGGGTCTCCACGGTCCTCTGATTTGGTTGAGCATGCTACTCTGTCCCAAGTGGCAATTACCTCTGAATCGTAGCCTGCCTCACCAAATGTTTGTTCCAAGCTTTTTCTGATTTTATTTCAAGGTTCTGGTGTGTTGTAATATTTTGCTGCTGCTCAAGGCAGAGGCTCCCACGCACTGAGAATGATGAAACCCCTTTAGTTTGCGGTTCTACAAGCGAACATCATGGAGAGGGAACATCGAAAGCTACCAATCCAAGCTGTGCTCTTCCATTGCTCTGCCCTGCACTGGCACATCCTTTCCAGATCTTTTATTATTAAAGGGATGAATACGTCGAGAGAGATGCTGCTCTGAGTTCTACTATCTTCATTATAGAATCTGTTGGGTTGGAGGTGTCAGGTGCTCATCCTAGAAAACAATGGGAAGGAATTAATTCCATTCAGAGTAAAACAGATTCTCCCTTCCTGTTCTTCTGCAGGATTTCATAGATTCTGATGAGTTGCTGGACGAAAATGATTTAAAGAAACCTGACCCAGCCTCGCTCCGGGTCATGAATTGTGGAGACAGCAAAAAGAAAAAGCGTGCCTGTAAAAACTGGTCAGTGTCCTGCTCGCACTCAAGCCCTTCGGTACTGTGGTGACCACGTGAATCATCTACTTGCAAATCATCTTGTGCCTGTGATGCCAGCTGCTCAGATCTTCCTCCTTCTATACTCACTCTCTGTAAACAACACCTTTTGCTTTCCCCCACTTTCAAGTGCCCATCTCCCCAAATCAACATGCCCTTCCTACCACCTCCAAAACCTTCCCGAGGGGACCTTTGCCATTCCCTTGTCATTGCCCTCCACGAGGGGCTCGCAGTTGACCTCTCCAATGATTTAATGAGTCAATTATACTTTATTGTCACATATACCTCGGTACAGTGAAATATTTTGTTTTTCATACAACCCGGTAAAATCATACAGCAGACCTCACCGAGGCAGTACACACTTGTGTACAAGTGTGTACAAGTATGTACTGCCTCGGTGAGGTCTGCTGTATGATTTTACCGGGTTGTATGAAACCATGTTTTGGCAAAGTTAAAAAAGTTCACCAAACAGTCTTAATTACTGCCTGCCATTGCACGTGGTTGCAGGCCTCTTCCCCCACTTTGCTGATTTCCTTAGTTTTCAGCGCCCCCCCCATCACTCTCGGCACCCCCCCCCCCGTCCCCCCCGCCAGGTCTGACATCGACTCTCACCGCTGTTGTGATTAGTTAAAGCAAAGGTGCTTGCATTTATGTATGACTTGGTCTTTCTTTTTCAGCACATGTGGTCTCGCAGAAGAGTTGGGGGGTAAAGGACCCAAAGATGTAAAGTCCCTGCAGGTCAAATCGTCTTGTGGAAGTGTAAGTTTCCTCAAAATCTGATTGCCCAAATGAATATCGGAGCTTGATCTGGTGTCCAATCTTTCCCAACAAGGCATTAAGAAACAAGAATCAATGATGCATGCAGGGACTTATGCTTGCTCTGCATGTGTCTCTTTAAACCGTATTACACTGGTGCCTTTCATGTAACATAACATAACAGAATAACATAACAGAGCTTTATTTGTCATTCGGTACCAAGGTACCGAACGAAACTACAGAGCAGTCATACAAAAAAGAACACAAGACACATAACCCCAACACAAACGTCCATCACAGTGACTCCAAACACCCCCTCACTGTGATGGAGGCTACAAAACTTCCACTCTCTTCCCCACGCCCACGGACAGACAGCTCGTCCCCGACCGATCCGCACAGTCCCCGCAAGGGGATGGAAGTCCCCGCGGCCGAAATAGATGTGTCAGGAACTAGGAGAGAGGGAATGAAAATCATATTGGAGTTTTTAAGGGAAATTGTTCTTGTAGGATAAAACAAACAGCGTTGATAGAGGGGGCGGTGTTAATATAGATAATTTTCAGCAGATGTTCCATTCAGTGCACAAAATACGAGCTGACATGACTGGGGATTTATCATGTGGGGGTGATCATGGAAGACTGGGGGGTGAAATAAACAGTCAGGTTAGGGCTCTCCACCTTGCCCAAATTATAACTGGTGGAGGGTTCCAAGGAGCAGTTCTTGGCTCTCAATTATTTATCATCTCTGTGCGCTGGAAACTGCCTGTTATTTGCAAGGACCTCTTCTACCAATGTGTGAGTGTTCCCTGTATCATTATACTGCTGGCTCCTTCACCTCATGGTCTTGCTACTCTTCTTTTAGTGGGCCTGGTGCTTCACTGTGCCTGATCTTCCCTGTGTAATAGTGTAGAGAGCTCTAAAGTTGCTGCTTGATTTTGCAGTGCTATCTGGGTGATGCGTTCCGCTGTGCCAGTTGTCCATACATGGGGATGCCCGCCTTCAAGCCTGGTGAACAGATCCTGCTGACGAACAAGACTCTGAGCGATGCCTGACGTGTTTGAAGAAAGTCTGATGGACTGTCACTGCCTGTCTCCACACTGGGTGATTCTGTTCCTTCCATTAGAACTGTCAGATCTGTGCTCTCTCACCTCAACCAAATCAGTGAATCGTTGGATTTAATGCAGTCAGACTGAATTATTATCTCATTACAAAGTAACTGAACTTAACTAAAAATTTAGGTTTATTTGTGATCTCAATTCCAGGAGTTTATTGAGGTGGGAAATAAATTGTAAATGATATCTTGCAGTTCTTCTGCCAGAGCAGATGTGAATGTCTTGTACACAGACTCATGCCATGTGCTTTGTGCCCTCAGCGATGCTGCTTAATCTTTTGCTAGATCCACCACTTGTCTCCCATTATTATCAGTTTGGATGCTTCATTGTGGGAGGAGGAGTACTGAGGGAGCAACACACTATTAAAGGGGCATTACTAAGGAATTACTGCACCGTGGGAGAGGCAATTCCGAGAAACTACTGCACTGTGGGAGGGGCAGTACTGTGGGAGCATTGCACTGCAGGAGAGGTGGCACTGATGAATTGCTGCACTGTGGGGGAGGCAGCACTGAGGGGCTACCTCATTGTGGGAGGGCTTCACTGCGGGGTGAACTACTGATTGAATGCTGCACTGTGGGAGGGGCGGTGCTGAGGAGGCAAAGGGGATATGAAGGGTAAGTTTATTTTCCCCACAGTGGTTGCCATCTGGAGTGAGCTGCCAGAGGAGGTGGTGACATTTGGTACAATTCAGGGGAGGCAGAGCTGGTGGATCTGCTGCATCACAGCGCGAGAGACCCGGTTTCGGTGCTGACCACAGATGCTGTCTGCATAGAGTTTGCACGTTGACCCTATGACCACGTGGGTTTCACTGGGTACTCTGGTTTCCTCCCACATCCCAGACGTGCGGATTGTAGGTTAATTGGCCTCTGTAAAATTGCCCCCCCCCCCGTGAAAGTGGGATAACATAAAACTAGTGTGAATGGTTGATCAATGGTCTGTGTGGACTTGGAGGGCCAAAGGCCCTGTTTGTTTCCATGCTGAATCTCGAAACTTAACTGAACTGCAGATGCTGGTTTACAAGAAAAAGACACAAAGTGCTGAATTAACTTAGTGGGTGAGGCACCATCTCCAGAGAAACAGAAACAGAAAAATAGGAGCAGGCCATTTGCCCGATCGAGCCAGCACTGCCATTCAATATGATCATGGCTGATCATCTAAAATCAGTACCCGCTCCTGCTTTTTCCCCATATCCCTTGATTACTTCAGCCCTGAGCTAAATCTAACTCTCGAAAACATCCAGTGAATTGGCCTCCACTGCCTTCTGTGGCAGGAAATGCCACAGATTCACAACTCTCACGGTGAAGAGTTATTTCCTCATCTCAGTCCAAAATGGCCTACCCCTTAGTCTGAAACTGTGACCCCTCGTTCTGGACTCCCCCTAAATGGGAAACATTTTTTTCCTGCATCTAGACTGTGCAATCCTTGAAGAATTTTATATGTTTCTATAAGATCTCCTCTCATCCTTCTAAATTCCAGTGAATACAAGCCCAATCGACCCATTTTTTCATCGTATATCAGTCACGCCATCCCGGGAATTAATCTGGTGAACCTATGCTGCACTCCCTCAATAGCAATAATGTCCTTCCTCAAATTAGGAGACCAAAATTGCACACAATACTCCACGTGCAGTCTCACCAGGGCCCTGTACAACTACAGTAGGACCACCTTGCTCCAAAGCTTAAATCCTCTCGCAATGAAGGCCAACATGCCATCAGCTTTCTTCACTGCCTGCTGTACCTGCATGCTTACTTTCAGTGACTGGTGTACAAGGTCTCGTTGCACCTCCCCTTTTCCTAATCTGACACCATTCAGATAATAATCTGCCTTCCTGGTCATGCCACCAAAGTGGATAACCTCACATTTATCCACATTATACTGCATCTGCCATGCTCACTCTGCATCTGCATCTGCCCATTCACCCAACCTAACCAAGTCACACTGCAGCCTCCTAGCATCCTCCTCGAAGCTCGCACTGCCACCCAGCTTTGTGTCATCTGCAAACTTGGAGATGTCACCTTTAATTCCCTCGTCTATATTGTTAATATATATTGTAAATAACTGGGGTCCCAGCACCGAGCCTTGCTGCACCCCACTAGGCACTCCCTGCCATTCTGAAAAGGAACTGTTAATTCCTACTCTTTGCTTCCTGTCTGCCAACCAGTTCTCCATGCCAATATCCTACCCCCAGTACCATGTGCTCTAATTTTGCACTCTAATCTCCAGCGTGGGACCTTGTCAAACGATTTTTGTAAGTCCAGATACACCACATCCACTGGCCCTCCCTTATCCATTCTACTTGATACATCCTCAAAAAATCCCAGAAGATTAGTCAAGCATAATTTTGCCCTTCATGAATCCATGCTGACTTTGTCACTGCTTTCCAAATGCGCTGCTATAACATCTTTAACAATCGACAAGCATCTTCCCCACTACCGATGTAAGGCTAACTGGTCTATAATTCCCTGTTTTCTCTCTCCCTCCTTTCTTCAAAAGTGGGGTTACATTGGCTACCCTCCAGTCTACAGGAATTGATCCAGAGTCGAGAGAACATTGGAAAATGATCACCAATGAATCCACGATTTCTAGGGCCACCTCCTTGAGTACTCTGGGATGCAGACCATCAGGTCCTGGGGATTTATCTGCCTTCAGTCCCAATGGTTTTCTTAAACACCATTTCCTAATGTGCATTCCCTTCAGCTCCACCCTCCCACTAAGACTAATGTGCATTCCCTTCAGCTCCACCCTCCCACTAATCCTCGGTCCCCTAGTATTTCTGGGAGATTGGTTCTGTCTTCACTAAGGAAGACAAAAACAAAGTATTCGTTTAACTGTTCTGCCATTTCCTTGTTTCCCATTATAAATCCACCTGTCTGATTGTAAGGGACCTACATTTGTCTTCACTAATCTTTTCCTTTTTGCAGATCTAAAAAGCTTTTTAGAGTCAGTTTTTATATTCCCCGCAAGCTTTCTTTCATGCTCGTTTTTCCCCCTCTTAATTAACCCCTTTGTCCTCCTCTGTTGAGTTCTAAGTTTCTCTCAGTCCTCCGGTTTGCTGCTTCCCCCAGCCAGTTTCAGATTGGTCAATCCTCGGATTTAACACTTTCATTGATTTCCCTCGTTAGCCACGGTTTACCCGCCTTCCCCGTTTTATTTTTTCGCCAGACAGGGATGAACAATTTTTTGGAGTTCATCCATGCGGTCTTTAAATCTTTGCAATTGCATCTCCACCGTCAACCCTTTAAGTATAAGTTGCTCGTCTATCGTAGCCAATTCCCGTCTCATACCTTTAAAGTCTTCGAGTTCAGGTCCCTACTCTCTGGATTAACCGTGTCACTTTGCATCCGAATGCAGAGTTCCACCATATTATGGTCACTCTTGCCCAAGGTACTTTGCACAACAAGATCGCTAACTAATCCTTCCTCATTACACAATACCCAGTCTAGGATGGCCTGTCCTCTAGGAGGTTCTTCTACATATTGATTTAAAAAACCATCCCCTATATATTCCAGGAAATCCTCCTCCTCGGCACTGCTGCCAATTTTGTTGAGCCAATCTCTATGTAGATTAATGTCACCCATGATAACTGTTGTACCTTTGCTACAAGAATCCATAATTTCTTGCTTGATGATATCCCCAACCTCCTTACTGCTGCCTGGTGGTCTGTACACAACTCCAGCAAGCGTTTTCTGCCCTTGGCTATTTTGCAGTTCTATTCATTACCGATTCTACAGCATCCAACCTAATATCTGTCCTTGCTATTGCATTAATCTCCTCTACCACCAGCAATGCCATCCCACCTCAGCTTCCTTTCTGTCTATCTTTCCTGAATATCGAATACCCCTGCAAGTTTAGCTCCCAGCCCTGGTCACCCTGGAGCCATGTCTCCATAATTCCAACTATATCATATTCCTTACCAATTAACTGCACATTCAATTCATCCACCTTATTACGAATGCTCTTTACATTAAGGCAAAAAGCTGTCATGTTTGTTTTTCTTATCTCCCTTCTACTTTTTTCTTCTGTCCTGCTTTTGTGTCCCTTTGTCTGTCAGGGAGGGATAGGTGACATTTCAGTTCGGGACCTTTCTTCCAACTGAATGTGGTTGGGGGAAGGGGGTCGGGTGGAGAAAAATGGATGACTAGAGGCGCAGGAGGATCTAGTACTGCAAGTTATGGGGGTGGGGGGTGATAGGCAGATGATTGGCATGATGGAAAAAAAAGAGGTATTAAGTATAGAATGTGCAAATTGTGAAGTCAGAGGAAGGAATGTCGGTGGAGTGGAGGGAACTAAATGGGTGCGAGTCCAAATGGGGCACAGGGAAGTTGGGGGAGGGGAGGTGGACGAAGGGTTGTTGGCAGGTTGGTTACCTAATGATAAGTTCACTGGTCGGGCTGCTTCATAGCACCACCTGCAAGTCCGAAGGCACTGGGAGGCACCAGGATTGAAGTATTGATACAGAAAAGAGGAAGCACCAATAGTCAGAAGGGCGGGACTGAAGGAGTGGGCCACCGTGGGGACAAGGTCGCTTCGGGACCTGTCAACCTCGGCCCTGATCATACTCTACTGCAAGCAAGTAGAGCACTCCAGCAAGGCAGCGCTGGCGTCTCCTGGAGGACGTTGCGGCCTGGATCCTAACATAGGGCTGGAGGAGCAGCACGTTATAATGTGGTACCTGGTCAGAGTAACCGGGAGGATGATGTTGGTCAGTGACGGCGACGGTCACGGATTCCCTGTGTTAGCGATAGTGCAATGAGAAACGTATTAATTTAATACCAAGCCACAGAAAGGTGCACGGCTGCATTTATTATCTACATTATTATACTGGTGTTTAGGTGCATAGATCTGGTTCTCCTCTCCGACTGTGGAAGCAAGTACTCCGAGCATCGCCAGAACCAGGAGGAAGGTAGACTGAGCAAGGACAGAATACACCATAGGTTTGCAAATACTCTGCCGAAAGGACAGAAGCCCAGGGCCGCCGGTTACATGGCCTGAAGCGAATGATCATTGCAAGCAGAGAGGGCGATTATAGCCGGCTGGTATTGCCCTGGACACATGTATTTGATGGGTCGCCTCTATCCCAGGGCTCTGGCGGCTTCTTCGTACTCCCCTGAACTAGCCCTGTTGAAAGCGTTTCTTCAGCGCATCCAGCGCTTTCTGCATCCATGTCTCAGTGGGTTCCACGCAGATCTCCACGCCGCCCTTCGTTTTGAACCTGTGCAGGGTATAACGAGGCTGGTGTGAGGTGAGGTAACAGTCCAGGTACACGCGGCTGCAATGCCCCCTCAACTGTCGTCAACAAGTCTGACACCCCGCGATTGGCCCAATTCCTGCTATCTCTGCGAGGTGGAATATTTCATGGGCAGTTTATTGTTCTCCATCAATGCTACAGTGGTCTGGAAAACAGGAGGGATCGGTGTACAAGCACGGTGACAGGGATGGGAGTCGGGATGGCTCTCGGAATAACGGATCGCCTGGCGGAACGAGTGCACTGCCTCCCAAATCTCACCCTTATGAAAGAGCACAGGCCTGAGCTATAACCCGTGTGTCTTTCCCCAGAGACGCTGCCTGACTTGTTGAGTGCTGACAGTATTTTCTCTTTAGTTTCCTGGCACCTGCAATGTGGTATTTTTGACTAATGGGATGTCCCCTTGGCTGATAGTAGGGTGTGAAGGGCTGCAAGTTCGGCCGCGGTGAGTAGTGCTTGTGCCTGAGTGCCCTCCTCTTGTGCTGATCATGAACATTAGAATGGCCAATTGCTGTCAACTTACAGTACACTGGGAGCGATGCATTTCAGTTCCACCTTCGGCCCATCAATGGATCTTTCCTCGGACAGGAAAGGGACGGTTGGAACCGCTGTGTGCAAAAAAGGGCATCATTTTCCATCCACTGCCAGATACCATTGGTAAACTCTGTAGCCTTGCACCGGTGCTCGGCTCTCCGGAGACAACCCCGCATTCCGACTGACCTGAGAGCAGGCCATTCAGGTTCGTAATTCTATTGGCCAGTGTGCCTCCATTCTACTTCAATACGCCACCTTCTGGCTGCGGAAAGGGCTGGAAATACCCAGTATCTCAGGCAGTGGAGAAAAGCAGCCTGTCTTCCACTTGGATGATCCTTTACCATCCCGGTTCAATGTGGGAAGGGGACAGATTGAACAACGAAGCAATGTAGCACCACAGGCCACTGTCCTCTTGTGGTATGTGTCAGGGGTTATGGGATCAAGGCAGAAAAATGGGGTTAGGAGGGAGAAGTGCTTCGTGACCTGCTGTGGTCAAGTGACTGTGCATTCCCTGAGACCCTCAGTGGAAATTAATTTCCCTGCCCCTCAGCCGACTTGCATCTGGCTCTCTGAGACCCACGTTACTCTGACCCCAAAGGGCTCCCTATTTCCTCTCGGGACTGGTTCGTTTTCTCCACGTCGATTCTCTTTCATCCTACAACCAGAAAACTCGAACATTCCCCATCTGAACCCAACCATCCAATCTCATTGAACCCCCTTCCCCAGCAGTAGAGACCCAGTCATTGGAGTACGCGAACGTACTCTCGCTTTCTCTGCACCAATGATTGACTGTGTGGTGAAATCTTTAAAAAGGATAATTGAAATTAGTTCTGTGTCTATTTTTGCCCCAACCATATGACTGGATAATTATAGTATTTAAGAGAGTGAGCCGGTGATTCCAGAATTATCTCACTCTCTCAAGTGACATAGTGCAGGGTTGTGAGGGAGAGTTAATCCGACCTGCACGGGTCATAACTACACACACCCCGAATGGATGGACCCCGCCTGCTGCCCCTTATCCCCAATTCCCAATACAGCGTCGCTCCTCCATTGTCCAGAGGTGAGCGCCTGTAACAGGGTGAGACGCACCATCCGCCTCTCTGCCGGGTCTGACTGGAAAATTAGATATTTTTTTAAAGATTTAGAGATACAGCGCGGAAACAGGCCCTTCGGCCCACCGGGTCCGCGCCGCCCAGCGATCCCCGCACATTAACACTAGCCTACACACACTAGGGACAATTTTTACATTTTGCCCGGCCAATTAACCTACATACCTGTACGTATTTGGAGTGTGGGAGGAAAACGAAGATCTCGGAGAAAACCCACGCAGGTCACGGGGCGAACGTACAAACTCCGTACAGACTGCGCCTGTAGTCAAGAGCGAACCTGAATCTCCGGCGCTGCATTCGCTGTAAGGCAACAACTCTACCGCTGCGCCACCGTGACGCCCATTAATTAATCCTACCCTCTCTGCTTAGAACACTTGGCTGTGGTGGTGGTGGAGGTAGGGGAGGACTGTTTTCGGAAACGTTCCCGATACGAAACTCCCGGCCTCGCAAACGCGGCTTGAGGTCACAGATCCTGACGAGATCTTCTGCACAGGTCTCCAGCCGCAATGTCTGCCCCATCATTCCTACCTGGCACGGGATGCACATCACATTGGCCAGGGGCAGATATCCAGGTGATCCCAGGGACTCCCTGTCTGAAGTGCCGTTGATCAGGGGTAGGGAGTCCGGCATTTTCAAGTCGTTAATTCGGGTAACGTTGCATACAGGCGGGGATCCTGTGATTTACCTCGGTCTGGCGGAATTACTGGATGGTGACCCGGACCACAATCTCTGAGATCACCATGCCACTGTCACAAAGTGGTAGATTTGAAACGCCGCGATGTAACTATGGGAATGGGCTTGGCCTGGCCTGGCGACAACTCTGACCTTACCTGCAGAACCAGTGAGCCGGGTGTTGGCCAGTTCAAAGAGAAGAAGTCCGAGGACAAGGTGACCCTTCATGTCTAGCTCCCAACCACACCCGGGATGGGCAGATCCACGGAAAGCGAAGTGTAAAGAGAAACATAGAAGCAGCGCACTATTTATACTAAAGCAGAGAGAGGCTTGGGAACGAGAAAGGCTGGCATGGCATTTTCTTTGTTCCTGTGCCCGGAATGCAAGCCTAATGATTAATTAATTCGGAAACGTTCATGCCAAGGTACAATGGAATTGCAGGATTCCTGCGCCAAGTCCCACAGAACTGATTTATTGGATTCCCAATCTTGGCCACGTCAACATAACAAGGCTTCCTCGCTGGGGTTTGGGGCGGACTGTGAAGCTGTGCTGCCAATGGCCCATGTCAGGCAGAGCGCTCCCATGCTCAGCGTTACCGTGGAGATGGTTACAGTGTTGGTGTGCAAGCCTGGCACTGGATGGGACAGCAGAGAGAAAACTCAAGACTCAGCAACAGTTGGCATTGATACAGTTGCCAGTGTGGCACCTGCCCAGATCCACATAATTATTGTAATGTCTTTCGAGCATGCTGAAGAACAGAAAGACTTTGTGTCAGTATTCCTCTTCATTTTCCTATCAGTGCCTGCCTACGTTAACTTTGAACACTAATTGTATGTAAAGAGATGCTATTACGTCACATGTTAGACTACACAGAACGTTCAGGTTCAGGAGTCACAGTCTGTGGGTATCATGTAAACTAATTAAGAACAAGATGAGGAAAATACTGCACTCATCTGCCGAAACCACATACTCTCTTGGCTGAAGGAGTGAGCTGGGGGACATCACCTCCCTGTCGTCGCTCACCATCCTGACCTGGCCCTTCATTATCGCTGGGCCTAAATCCCGGGACCCCCTCCCCAATACAGCGTGGCTCCACTCTCAGCCCCGGACTGAGCGACCCGAGAAGAATGTTGTCTTCCTTCCCTGGGGATAAACATTGGCTGTGAAACGAGACGCAAGAAGAAAATAAACTATTTCCTTTAACTGCAAATACATCCCGCGGCCTTGTCCCCAGGATTATAGAATCATACAGCTCAGAGGCAATCCCTGAATGCCGACTGGGATGCCTTGTGTACATTAATTCCATTTGCCCACATTAGTCCCATATTTCCTATGTCTTTTCAATATCGTAATTGTATCTGCCATCACAATTTCCTCGGACAGTTTGTTCCAGGTAATCTTCGGTTGGATGGAATTGTTTGACGTGTACCATGAAAGGGCAAATGACCTACTCCTGCATTGACGTGTAGCATTTACGCGGGGCCCTGTCGCCTTCTCAATTGGGACGCACATCGGGACTCTACACGAAGAAAATCTCGTAGAGCAATGGCGAGTTTATCGAGCAACTCTGTTTATTCAGCCTTGGCAGTATATACTGAGAGACACTCTGATTAAACAAAGTGCTACTACTCACCTGCACACAAGGGGGAATATACCGAGGCCAATTAACCTGACAACCAGCACATCTTTGGATGCAGCAGGAAATCGGCGCATGCAGATTGTGTTCGTGTTCCTGGACCATTCTTCAACGACCATCTCGTTCTCCTTCATTAGTACCTTCCAATCAGCGTGGAGGTGTGGTAATGGTGGAAACTTGGTTCCGAGTTGCATCACGAACAAAGCAAAGCTTATTGGTATCAGATGTTCTTGCAATGTTCAATTTCTTGTCTCCAAACGGTGATCAGTCTCGTAAGACCATGGATTACGACATTATGACATAGAAACATAGAAAATAGGTGCAGGAGTAGGCCATTTGCCCTTTCGTGCTAGCACCTCCATTTAATATGATCATGGCTGATCTCTGCCTCCTAATCCCATTTTCCCGCTTTCACCTTTGACACCCATTCTAATCAAGAATTTGTCTAACTCTGCCTGGATCTTCCAGTTGCTCACAATTTTAACTGCCCTTCACATCCCCATCATAACCGTTCTGTCCTCAGCCTCCTCCATTGCCAGAGTGAGGCCACACATAAACGCGAGAAACAGCATTTAACGGAGAATTGTGTTTTTTGTTAGGGTACAGAGAAGATTTACGAGGATGTTGCCAGGATTCGAGGGCCTGAACTATAAGGAGAGGTTGAGTTGGCTGGGACTCTATTACGTGGAGCGCAGGAGGATGGGTGTGATTTTATGAAGGTGTATAACACCATCAGAGGAATAAATCGGGTAGACGCACATACTCTCTTGCCCTGAGTAGGGGAAACGAGCACCAGAGGACATAGGTTTAAAGTGAAGGGGAAAATGTTTAAATGGAACCTGAGGCGTAACTTTTCCACCCAAAGGGTGGTGGGTGTATAGAACGAACTGCCAGAGGAGGTAGTTGAGGCAGGGACTATTGCAATGTTTAAGAAACAATTAGATAAGTACATGGATAGGACAGGTCTAGAGGGATTTGGGCTAAATGTAGGCAGGTGGGACTGGGGTAGCTGGGACATGTTGGCCAATGTGGACTCGGTGGGCCCAAGAGCCTGTTTCCAAGCTGTATCTCTAAAGTCTAAAGTCTAAAGATGTTAGGCTTACTGGTCCAGAGTTTCCAGGCATTTCCTTGCAACACCTTAAATTCTCCAGTCTTCCGGCATCTCATTCTTACCTAACAATGATTCTCGTTTCTCAGTCAGGGCGCCTGCAATTTTTTTTCTAACTTCCCACAGTGTCCTCTGATATATCTGATCTGGCCCTGGAGATTTATCTATGATCATACATCCTAAGACGTTCAGCACCACCTTAACGGTAAAACTGAACATCTTCAAGACACTTCCATTAAATGTCCCTGTCGTTCTGACTGTGCTAATCAGTGCTGCTGGTTCTGTGGCTAGTTTCTTTACTTGCCATAGGGCATGGGAAACCCATAGTCCTCATCATAAGCACATCAATGCGCCTCAAAATCTAAACTTCCCTCGTCAATGTTGTCTCCATCCTCTCGTAGGGCTGTGGGCAACACCATTTCCACCATTCTCATGCATGGCTTTTTACATTCCCTATCCTGTGCGCATTCCACTGCAGCTAATTTTACCCTTTCCTCCTATTTCTTCGCCATGCTGCGAGTATGACTATTCATTTTTCATATTCACCTTTTCCTTGCCCCTGTCACCAAGCATTTTACTCAGGGAGGGGTGTCACTTGTCACCTACTTTAGTGTTATTTGCAAAACTATTAATCATGCCTTGCACATTCTCATCTAAATAATGAAATAAACCACAAAGAGCAACGGGCCAGGCACCAATCACCAGCACCATTAGCACAGGCCTCCAGTTTGAAAAATAACCTTCCACCGCCAACCTCTGCTTCCATCAATGAAGCCAATTATGTGTCCGGAAATCTTATCTTCCAGAGCAGCCTATCGTGCGGAGCCTTATCAAAGGACTTGCTTTTGTCCATATAGAGAATGTTCATGGCCTTGCCCATGTCAACCTTCTTGGTTAGTTCTTCAAAAAATTCAATCAAATTAATGAGATACGATCACCCCATACAAAACCATGTTTAGTTTAGTTTAGTGATACAGCATGGAAACAGGCATTTTCGTTCACCGAGTCAATGCTGACCATTGGACATCCAATCATACTAGTTACCACAAAATGCTGGAGCAACTCAGCGGGTCAGGTAGCATCTCTGGAGAGAAGGAATGGGTGACGTTTCGGGTCGAGACCCTTCTTCAGACTGAAGGCACCCAGTTTGAAAAATGACCTTCCGCCGCCATCCCCTGCTCCAATCAACGAAGCCAATTATGTGTCCGGCAATCTTACCTTCCAGAGCAGCCTATCATGCGGAGCCATATCAAAGGACTTGCTGTAGTCCACATAGAGAATGTTCACGGCCTTACCCGTGTCAACCTTCTTGGTTAGTTCTGAAGAAGGGTCTCGACCCGAAACGTCACCCATTCCTTCTCTCCAGAGATGCTGCCTGACCTGCTGAGTTGCTCCAGCATTTTGTGGTAACTAGTATGATTGGATGTCCAATAAGTTGTCTACTACAGATGGTAGGCTCACTGGTCTATAGTGCCCAGGGTTTTATTTCAAACTCTTCTTAAATAGTGGAGCAACATTAGTCATTCTCCAGTCATCTGGCACCTCATCTATGTCCAGCGATAATTCATATATCTCTGTCTAGGCTCCAAAAACATCTCTTTCTGAGTAAGCTCCTGCTTATTTTGGTTTCGCCCCGTTTTCCCTTTATTTTCAGTCTTTTTTTGTCCTAGATTTGGCTGCCTTAGTTTTAACCAATTCCCCTTTTAGCGTCTCCAGTTGCCAAGCACAGCAGCCTATTACAATCCTCCCTAAAGCACAGCTAACAAGATTTCGGCAGAGGGGTGGGCCCTGTTCTTGTCAGACAGCTACACATGCCACTAAATCTTTCCGCCTCCGGACATTCAAAAAACTACATAAACATCTCCATATGAGAAACCTTGCACCATAATCTAGAAATAGCTTCTCAAACTGTGTGCCAGGAGTGGGGTTCTGATTCCCAATCTGTGACCATGGGGTAGCAGTCTCTCAGGGTCTAAGTGATCTAGTACCAGAGATTATGTGTCTATTGCCGACAGGTATTGCTGCCACAAGTGTATCTGTACTTAAGGCAGCCATTTGTCTTACTTCAGTCTCGGGTAAATCAAGTTGGCCAGCATCCTGAGCCCACAGCCGGGTGTTCTGGGTAGACAATAGCTCTCCAGCTGGCTGTTTCATCCTGGCTCTTGTTTCTTGTAATTCTATGGTAGTATAATCCTGACAGTGGTTTCTGTGATTTCAGCTTGATCATCCAGCTGAGCTAATTGGTTATTTACTCTCCATTCAGTTTGAACGTTAGTTCGGACTAGCTCCTATTATTGTTTTTCACCCTCTTCTCGCCCTCTTTGCTTTCTCAGTCCGACTCACCTATGTACCCAATATCCGCGTATCAGTCATCCAGTGATAACGTAGCGCGGGCTTTTACTCGGCCCATCCACCACTCCTTCCAGCTTTGCTGTCGAACAGTAGGCAATTTTCAGGCGCTGTCGATTTGTTTCAATTCCACATTTCCTGCCAGTTCCCGTCTTAATCAAGGTTAAAAGGTACTTTTTTCCAGGTTGGTTAACCCCCTTTTCAGCCTTTGTTTTGTTTTTGACACACGTTTAAGATCCCTCTGTAAGCGTTGATAATCGTCTCTACTGTCACCACCTTTATAGAGATATGTTGAGTGATACAGCAAGGAAACAGTCCCGTCTGCCCACCACGTCGACCACCCGTTCACACTAATTCAATGATATTCCACTTACTCATCCCCTTCCTACACACTCGGGGCAATTTACAGAGGACAATTAACCTACCAACGCGCACGTGTTGGGGATGTGAGAGGAAACCGGAGCATCTGGAGGAAATCCAAGCGGTCCTAGGAGAACGTGCAAACTGCACACAATCAGAATCGAACCCGGGTCTCTGGCAATGTGAGGCAGCAGCTCCACCAGCTGCGCCACCGTGGTAGGAGGCTGAGAGGTGACATTATTGAGCTGAGAAAATCGTTGGGATGAACAACTACCTTCCTAGCGATCAGTGGTGGGGTCTTAACTCTCCGCAGTTTCTCTGATCGGCTAAGATTGAGGAAGCAAGTGCACTATCGTAGCATAAATAAGATGTAAATTACCAGAGGTTATATCCATTTCTCAGGTTTCTTATCCGGACAACTTTCCTCCCTTTCCGCGCTATCTTTGAAAGGAATGATACGGACCCTTCTTCTTCCACCGACCGCATGCCCACCGCCCCCCGTAAGCAGGATCGCTCCCATCGATTCTCTGACCACAGCCTGAACCCTTGCAGGTACGGTCACGCAGATCAAAGCTCACACATTAATCGCCCAGAGCATGTTCAAAGTTTATTAACACTGAGCAACTCGACAAATAAAAGATAAATACAGAACTACAAATAAATCAACATAATAAACAGGATATACTGTCTAGTTTACAAGGAGAACGAGTGAAAACTCAATGATCTACAATTTTACAACGAATCAGGCACTAATCCGACCTTTGTAGGATGTGGACCGAATGTGGACCCAATGACGCTTTCATCCACAACAGTGAGCCTGAGGGGATGGAACCGACTTTCACGAACGATTCTTGGCAGTCCGTTGGAGTGCAGAGTTTTCACCTCGTCTATGCCTTCTTGTTTTTCCTGTCCAGATAGTTCATTGCAACTTTGACCCATCTCTCGCCGGCTCTGGTGCAAATCTTCATATTCCTCCGGTTGACGAATCTGAAGCAAACCAAGCAGGTGTGATTACCGAATAGTCGCTCACCACTTGTTCAAGCACACTTTGGAGCAACACATTTAAATACTTACATGACAGTGGGAGTCGAGCACCAGGGAGCTGCCCTGTAACTTTTAAGCCTCCGGTGACGAATAGGAGTGGTCTTAAACGTCTCACAGCATTCCAGGGTTATCGACGCAGCTGGGAGAGAGGGAGGAAGGGAGAACGTTATACACTGAGGGATTTTTCAGCATTTTCCATCGCAGGTTACTGTATTGCCTCACGTTTACACAAAATGCACAGCAAGGGGGGGCATTGCTGCCCTCGGCTCTGTGGAGGTTTCCGTGTTTTACACTAGTTGGCCAACCCCTCCTCCAACTATTTCAGCCCCCTCACCATCAATACAATTTTCCCGTCTGCTAACCTCTCACCCCCTCAGATGCAGTTGTATTGTTCCCTATTCTTCCCTCCAAATAGTGAGGAGATTATTGTAATGGGAGCTATTCAACGACACCGCCAGACGGAGGAAAACGGCAATGAGCAGCTCGCGGTTCATGATCAGGAGAAGCCGGAATATTAGGAATAAGGAAAGTCTCTTACGCGGGGCGGCTGCAACATTCTGGAAAGTGCAGATCACCAGGGCTCCTACAAGGGCAACGACACAGAGCGCTGTCTTCATGGTGCTTCTTTGGATGGAAGTGCTGGCTGGGGCCCGGTGACTGAGCAGCTTGCACTCCCTCAACCTTTTAAAGGGTAGCGGGAGAGTCAGTCCGGAAATCAGGGGGCGCCTGGAAGTCCCTAAAATCCACATCGACATTGCTCCGGCGAACCATTGCATAATTCCGGCGTTCCATGAAATGGGAAGTACGGACGATTCGGCGAATAATCTTTCCAGGGTTAAACTGCAAGGAGCGCGCTGCATCTTCCAGAACCCGTTTTTTCAGTATCAGTACGTTTCACTTCCTTCAGTCAATCCCACAACATCCGTAACCAAGAGGAAGGGAAAGCTGAGATAAGAATTAAGCTTAAGAAAATAACTGCAGATGCTGGTACAAATCGATTTATTCACAACATGCTGGAGTAACTCAGCAGGTCAGGCAGCATCTCGGGAGAAAAGGAATGGGTGACGTTTCGGGTCGAGACCCTTCTTCAGAAAGAATTAAGCTTTCCGAATAACAAGTCACTAATTCCGAGACTGCGATCCCTGGTCCCGGACGCCCAAGACAGGACAAATATATTCCCTGCATCTACCCCACCAAGCAGTAGTAGAACTGCATAGGCTGCAGTGAGATCACCCCCCGTTCTTCTCCCCTGGATAGAGTAAAGCCCCGTTTATGTACACACTTTCACAAGACAATCCAGTGAGCACAGGAGTGAGTACATCTGAGGACGTTTCGTGGCACACCTTCTATAGCATGGACAAACATTCTATGGGGGAGAGACCAGAGCTGACCACAATATTCTAGATGTGGTGTTCCGAGGCCCGTATAGAACTGAACGAGACATCTTTACACTTGGTCAGATCCTCTGGCAATAACGATCAAGTTGTCACTGGACGCCCAGTTCCTTGTTGTTTCTGGATGATGCCGTGCAGTGGTTTCTGTACAAGAGCAGCGGGGCCTATTAAGCACCAACATTGTATCACCATCGAATATACACGGCCTTCCTGTTTATGCATCACACTGGATCTGTTCGCCTGTGTGCCCAGTATGATGCAGGGCATTTGCCCATTCACTCCGCTTATCTCTAACCCTCTCCGGTCTCTCTGCCCCCGACCTTGGACCATCCCGGCGAAGTTATATCTGAATTTGACTTCCCTTCCACTCTGGTGGACACCACCTCATTAGGCACTCCACAGTTCTCGTCAATGCTCCTTGAGCTGAAACATTTACTCAGTTTTTCTATCCACATTATCAGTCTCACCCACTCATAAGGTCATAAGTGATAGGAGCAGAATTAGGCCATTCGGCCCATCAAGTCCACTCCGCCATTCCGTCATGGCTGATCCATCTCTCCCTTACAAACCCACTTTCCTGCCCCTTCACCATAACCCTTGACATAACCCTGTACTAATCACGAACCACTCCCCATTGTCGGAGTTGTAATTCCCTCAGAACCCAGTGGGAGCTATCAGTGCCACTCCCCGCTATTATCCTTAATGCCATCTGCCAAAGCTATCTCCGGTCTCATTTTGCCCGCTTGATTTTCTGTTTTAGCTTGTTCCTTAGTTCCCAAAGCTCCTCCAGGAATACACTCGACCCAGTTGCTTATACCTGCCCCGTGCCCCCTTCTAACTCTTGACCAGAGCCTCAATTTCCAGAGTCCCTTCCCTATAGTAGATTCTGGGGCCTTTTGTACACATCTTGGTTGCCATGAATGAGATGGGCTGAAATGCATGTTTCCGTACTGTGAGAGTCTAGGACACTGTTCACCAGGTGTCACGCGCTCTCAAGTCAAGTCAAGTCAAGTCAAGTCAAATTTATTTGTCACATACACATACACGATGTGCAGTGAAATGAAAGTGGCAATGCTTGCGGGTTGTGCACAAAAAGAATTACAGTTACAGCATATAAATAAAGTTAATAAGTTACTATTAATGTCGACAAAAATTTAGTCTCTGGGGTTATAAAAGTTGACAATCCTGATGGCCTGTGGGAAGAAGCTCCGTCTCATCCTCTCCGTTTTCACAGCGTGACAGCGGAGGCGTTTGCCTGATCGTAGCATCTGGAACAGTCCGTTACTGGGGTGGCAGGGGTCCCTCATGATCTTGCTTGCTCTGGATCTGCACCTCCTGATGTATAGGTCCTGCAGGGGGACGAGTGTAGTTCCCATGGTGCGTTCTGCCGAACGCACTACTCTCTGCAGGGCCATCCTGTCCTGGGCAGAGCTGTTCCCAAACCAGACTGTAATGTTGCCGGACAGGATGCTCTCTACAGCCCCAGAGTAGAAGTAATGAAGGATCCTCAGAGACACTCTGAATTTCCTCAGTTGTCTAAGGTGGTAAAGGCGCTGCTTAGCCTTACCCACCAGTGCGGCAATGTGCGTTGCCCACGTCAGATGCTCTGCGATGCGGACTACCAAGTATTTAAAACTGCTCACCCTATCCACAATAGACCCATTTATCTCCAATGGCGTGTACGTCCTTGGATGTTTAGCCCTTCTGAAGTCCACAATCAGCTCCTTTGTTTTAGTGACATTCAAGAGGAGGCTATTGTCCTGACACCAGAGTGCCAGATCAGCCACCTCCTCCCGGTAGGCGTTCTCATCGTTGTTGGAGATCCGGCCCACCACCACAGTGTCATCAGCAAACTTGATGATGGAGTTTGAGGTGAACCTGGCCCCACAGTCATGTGTGTACAGGGAGTACAGTAGGGGGCTAAGGACGCAGCCCTGGGGGGATCCTATGTTCAGGGTGAGGGAGCTGGATGTGTGTTCCGCCATCCTGACCACTTGGGGCCTGGCAGTGAGAAAGTCCAGGACCCAGGCACACTCTCGCTCTCACTGCAATTTCTAAGGTTTACAATATCTCAGCTAATTGGCGTGAACCCATTTTCCCTTCCTGGCAGTAGTGTTCAGCAAGGGACAGTGTGGTTCCATAGAACCGTGTGGAGTCTTCCCCGTTGGTTCAAACACCGTCCCCTTACCATCACCCCATCTCTTGTGCCGTTATTAGTGGGCTCTCTTTATGATTGCATCAGTATGCTAGGTCCATGACAGATTTCAGAGAGACGCGTCCAGGAACTTGAACGCTCTCCACCGCCTAAGCATTAATTACAGCTCAACATTCTGAAACTGGGGTTAGTATTTGTCAACGTAGATTCATGCCACCCAACATGCCCCATTCAAATTCATCCCATTTGCCTGCCCCTGGCCCATATCCCTCCAATAAATTCCTGGACTATTGTAAATGTTGTTATTGCACTTGCCTGTCATATGGCAGCTTGTTCCATGCACTTACCAACCTCTGTATGAAAAGTTTACCACTCAGTGCCTGTAAACAAGCTTCATTTGTTAAAAAATGTGCAGCCTCACCAAAGTCTCGATCAACTGTAACATTACGTAACAAACGCTATCCTCGATTTTCTGACTATAGGCTAAACATATTGTTATGGTCATATGGCCATGGAGTTATACAGCATGGAAACGAACCCTTCAGCCCAATTCGCCCATGCCGACTATGGTTCCACATCTGGACTAATCCTATTTACCCATATTTGGTTCTTCTCACTCAAAATTTCCAGATCTATAACATATAATTTTCATTTAGCAAAGCTAAACTGTGTGCTGACTAATTGATAAAATGGACGGTTAGAGGAAGTGGTTGCAACATTTTCTCCTTAACGTCAGATTTTCAATGTTAGAGTGGTGCTGGTGAAAGGGGAAACTGCTTCCTAGTTTTCCAAGAAAGAAGATCACAATTGGATCATTGTGAACCCGCTGAACTTTGTGAAAGGCGCATAATTGGGGAAAGATAAGTGGAAGAGCAAATGGAGAGAGATCTGGGGGTCCGTAAAAGCAAACCAGAGCGTTTGTGGCTACTAGAAGTAAGACTATAATGTTGGGAAGAGGATGGAGTACAACAGTAAAGAGGTCCTGCTACCAGGGCCGTTTTTACAGCATTATGGGCCCCCGGGCAAAGCAGTGTACTGGGGCCCCTACCGTTACTCTCCCCCACCCCCCTTTCCCTACCAGCCCCCCCCCTGCCGTGCCGGTGAAAAGCACTTACCGAAAAGCACTTAGCGATATACTTAGGGTGCTACATTGTTGCGAAAAGCACTTCCAGATCGCTGTGAGAAACACTTAGGGACCGAAAATGTTGCGAAAAAAAGCACTTATTGAACCTACATTTTTAATGTAGTATTTAATTATTGCAAGTCACTTAGCACACGCAGATCAGCATGGGGCCCCTATGCTCGTGGGCCCCCGGGCAAGTGCCCATCAGGCCCATGCGTTAAGACGGCCCTGCCTGCTACATCTACAGATGGTGTTGGAGAGACCTCACTGGTTTATTGCACACAGCATCACACAATGTGGAAACAGGCCACTCTGCCTACCATGTCCACGCTGTTCAATGGGCAATCACCCGTTATAGACCTATTTTCCAGCACGAGGTGCATAGCCTTCGTTGCCTCAAGTGTGCATCTGGACACTTCTTAAATTCTGTCAATGATTCCGCTTTCATTACTGCATTCCACGTATTCACCCCCACTTTTCAAAAAGGGAGGGAGAGAGAAAACGGGGAATTACAGACCAGTTCGTCTACCATCGGTAGTAGGGAAAATGCTACAGTCAGTTATTAAAGATGGGACAGCAGCACATTTGGAAAGTGGTGAAATCATTGGACAAAGTCAGCATGGATTTATGAAAGGTAAATCATGTCTGACGAATCTTATAGAATTTTTCGAGGATGTAACTAGTAGAGTGGATAAGGGAGAACCAGTGGATGTGTTATATCTGGACTTCCAGAAGGCTTTCGACAAGGTCCCACATAAGAGATTAGTATGCAAACGGTATTGTGGGTTCAGTATTGATGTGGATAGAGAACTGGCTGGCAGACAGGAAGCAAAGAGTAGGAATAAACTGCTCCTTTTCAGAATGGCAGGCAGTGACTAGTGGGGTACTGCAAGGCTCAGTGCTGGGACCCCAGCTATTTATAATACATATTAATGATTTGGACGAGGGAATTGAATGCAACATCTCCAAGTTTGCGGATGACACGAAGCTGGGGGGCAGTGTTAGCTGTGAGGAGGATGCTAGGAGGCTGCAACGTGACTTGGATAGGTTAGGTGAGTGGGCAAAGGCATGGCAGATGCAGTATAATGTGGATAAATGTGAGGTTATCCACTTTGGTGGCAAGAACAGGAAAGCAGACTATTACCTGAATGGTGGCCGATTAGGAGAAGGGGAGATGCAACGAGACCTGGGTGTCGTGGTACACCAGTCATTGAAAGTAGGCATGCAGGTGCAGCAGGCAGTGAAGAAAGCGAATGGTATGTTGGCATTCATAGCGAGGGGATTTGAGTATAGGAGCAGGGAGGTTCTGCTGCAGTTGTACAGGGCATTGGTGAGACCACACCTGGAGTATTGCGTACAGTTTTGGTCTCCTAATCTGAGGAAAGATATTCTTGCCATAGAGGGAGTACAGAGAAGGTTCAGCAGATCGATTCCTTGGATGGCAGGACTTTCATATGAAGAAACATTGGATAGACTCGGCTTGTACTCGCTGGAATTTAGAAGATTGAGGGGGGAATCTTATAGAAACTTACAAAATTCTTCAGGGGTTGGACAGGCTAGATGCAGGAAGATTGTTCCCGATGTTGGGGAAGTCCAGAACAAGGGGTCACTGTTTAAGGATAAGGGGGAAGTCTTTTAGGACCGAGATGAGAACGTTTTTTTTCACACAGAGAGTGGTGAATCTGTCGAATTCTCTGCCACAGAAGGTAGTTGATGCCAGTTCATTGGCTATATTTAAGAGGGAGTTACATGTGTCCCTTGTGGCTAAAGGGACCAGGGGATATGGAGAGAAGGCAGGTACGGGATACTGAGTTGAATGATCAGCCATGATCATATTGAATGGCGGTGCAGGCTCGAAGGGCCGAATGGCCTACTCCTGCACCTATTTTCTATGTTTCTATGTTTCTATGCTGGGACACAAAAGCGCAAATAATTTAGATACGTATATCAGAGGCATGATCACTAAGTTGGCAGATGACATGAAGATTGGGTCGAGCTGTTGACAGTGTGGAAAATAGTTTTCAGTACGGAAGATATTGATGAGTTGGTGAAATGGGCTGAGAAATGACATGTGAAGTTTAGTGGTAATTCATGTGGTTACTGCGTTTAAGAAGGCATGAGGGGCCCTAGCCTTCATCAGTCGGGACATTAAATACAGGATCAGCCGACAGACCTGAATCTGTGCTGTATGACTGCGTTTTAATTTGGAATGGACGAGGTTGAGAGCGGGCGGACATGAGTGAACTATATAAAACAATGAAGGGAGTAGATAATGTAGACTGCGGGAAACTTCATCAATACCACGATGAAGAAAACTAGAGGATATAGACTAGGGTAAGGAGTATGAGATTTATAGGAGATCTAAGGGGATATTTTCTCACCCAGAGAGGGGTGAATACGTGGATACGTGGAATGCAGTGATGAAAGCGGAATCATTGACAGAATTTAAGAAGTGTCCAGATGCACACTTGAGGCAACGAAGGCTATGCACCAGTCCATTACAGGCACTGACTTCTCACGTTGGAAGGGATCCATAGGAGGCACTGCCTCAAACGGCAGCCAGCATTACCAAGGACCAGACCAGCTTGGACACCCTTTCACTTCACCTGATGCAGGAATCTGAAATTGTGACCTCCAGGTTCAGAAACAGCTTCTTCCGAACAGCCGTCGGGTAATTGAACACAACAAACCACACACACACACTATGAACTACCAGGTATTTGGTTGCACAAATATTGGCTTTTTTGCACTAATATTGTTATTTTTATTCTACTGAACTTTTTTTATCGGTGAGAATTGTGTTTACAGACCAGTTGTGCGGGTGCAGAATTTCATTGTTCTGTTTTTGGTACATTCTTAAACATTTGTCTCAAGACGCCAGTTCACTTATCACGGTGATACCACTTCACCGATCATCCGGAGACAAGTTCATTGATCGCGGTGAGACCTGATAACTCACCATCGTGACACCACTTCCAAAATCACCATGATACCAGTTCACCGATCACTGCAATACCTGCTGCAGTGGAATCACACATCGATCAGACTACAATCTCTTCCTCCGATTGTCTCAATCAAGAGTCGCTGAGGTGCTTCTGACGAGGAGTTCTCAAACAGACTGTCCATCATCAGCCCTGGATTCGTTCTGTCCGTCAGGGACACTACAGTTTGGTCTCACGGCAGGATCAGCACGTCAGGGCAGGCCTTAGCGCTAGATATGGTCAATCACGGGCACTCTGCACCCGGATTCTATCGTATAGCATGTGACCCAAGGAATAAAGGTTTTACATGTCCAACTTCTCCCTATAGCTCGGGCCCTCGAGTCATAGAAACATATATTTCTTGGATTCTTTACAGATAATGGCAGCTCTACTGCAGCAGATAACCAAAACTGAGCACCATACACGAAGTGGGGCCTCGTCAACGTTTTGTAACTTAACGCCCAACTTCTATACTAATTTCCCTGACTTATGAAAGTAGCATGTCAAAAGATTTCTTCGCAACCCCCAACATACGACGCTACTTTAAGCTCCAAGATCCTTCTGCACTCCAACAATCTCCATGGCCTTATCATTCACTATTAAGCTCCTGTCTCATTTGACTTCCCAAAAGGCAATATGTTTCAGAATCGTGCAGCATTTATTTTCGGAATTCAACTCTTTTGTTATTACTCGCATCTTTCCCTGTAGATCTTGCTGTTATCCCTGGCGAAGATAATACAATTTGTTTGGAGTAGTCTGCAATGATGCAGCCGCAGATGAAGTTTGAACTGCTACCTAAAATACACGGAACTCGTCGCCTTCTTTGAGTTCGACATACCCTCCTGCTGCATCTGCCCACTGGAGATTTATCTATGGTCGTACATCCCAAGACGTTCAGCCACCCCCTCAACGGTAATACTGAACATCATCAAGAAACTTCCATTAACTGTCCCTGTCGTTCTGACTGTGCTAATCAGTGATGCTGGTTCTGTGGCTAGTTTCTTTACATGCCGTAGGGTGTGAGAAACCCTTAGTCCTCATCATAAGCACATCAATGCGCCTCAAAATCTAAACTGCCCTCGTCAATGTTGTCTCCATCCTCTCGTGGGGCTGTGGGCAACACCATTTCCACCATTCTCATGCATGGCTTTTTACATTCCCTATCCTGTGCGCATTCCACTGCAGCTAATCTAACCCTTTCTTGCTATTTCTCTGCCATGCTGCGAGTGTGACTATTCATTTTTCATTTTCACCTTTTCCTTGCCCCTGTCACCAAGCATTTTACTCAGGGAGGGGTGTCACTTGTCACCTACTTTAGTGTTATTTGCAAAACTATTAATCATGCCTTGCACATTCTCATCTAAATCATGAAATAAACCACAAAGAGCAACGGGCCAGGCACCAATCACCAGCACCATTAGCACAGGCCTCCAGTTTGAAAAATAACCTTCCACCGCCATCCTCTGCTTCCTTCAATGAAGCCAATTATGTGTCCGGCAATCTTATCTTCCAGAGCAGCCTTTCGTGCGGAGCCTTATCAAAGGACTTGCTTTTGTCCATATAGAGAATGTTCATGGCCTTGCCCGTGTCAACCTTCTTGGTTAGTTCTTCAAAAAAATCAATCAAATTAATGAGATACGATCATCCCATACAAAACCATGTTTAGTTTAGTTTAGTGATACAGCATGGAAAAGGGCATTTTCGTTCACCGAGTCAATGCTGACCATTGAACATCCAATCATACTAGTTACCACAAAATGCTGGAGTAACTCAGCGGGTCAGATAGCATCTCTGGAGAGAAGGAATGGGTGCCGTTTCGGATCGAGACCCTTCTTCAGACTGAAGGCATCCAGTTTGAAAAATGTCCTTCCACCGCCATCCCCTGTTCCAATCAACGAAGCCAATTATGTGTCCGGCAATCTTACCTTCCAGAGCAGCCTATCATGCGGAGCCATATCAAAGGACTTGCTGTAGTCCACATAGAGAATGTTCACGGCCTTGCCCGTGTCAACCTTCTTGGTTAGTTCTGAAGAAGGGTCTCGACCCGAAACGTCACCCATTCCTTCTCTCCAGAGATGCTGCCTGACCTGCTGAGTTACTCCAGCATTTTGTGATACTTTCGATTTGTACCAGCGTCTGCAGTTATTTTCCTGTCCAATCATAGTAGTTCAGTCTGAAGAAGGATCTCGACCCGAAATGTCACCCATGCCTTCTCTTCAGAGATGCTGCCTGTCCCGCTGAGTTACTCCAGCATTTTGTGTCTGTCACATTAATTTTATGTTATCCCACATTTCCATCCACTTCTTACACGCTAGGGGCAATTTACAGAGGCCAATTAACCCACAAACAAACGCATATTTGGGATGTGACAGGAAACCATAGTCCCCGGAGGAAACCTACACAGTCACAGGGAGAATGTAGTAACTTAACACAGACAGCACCCAAGGTCAGGATCGAACCAGGGTCTCTCGTGCTGTCAGGCAACCGCTCAACCAGCCGAGCCACTGTTGACCACTCCAATTAGCCTCGGTCTATCCAAATGTACATATATCTTATCCATCGGTATGCTTTCCAGTAACTTGTCTACTACAGATGGTAGGCTCACTGGTCTGTAGTGCCCAGGGTTTTATTTGAAACTCTTCCTAAATAGTGGAGCGACATTAGTCATTCTCCAGTCATCTGGCACCTCATCCATGTCCAGTGATAATTCATATATCTCTGTCTAGGCTCCAAAAACATCTCTTTCTGAGTAAGCTCCTGCTTATTTTGGTTTCGCCCCGTTTTCCCTTTATTTTCAGTCTTTTTTTGTCCTAGATTTGGCTGCCTTAGTTTTAACCAATTCCCCTTTTAGCGTCTCCAGTTGCCAAGCACAGCAGCCTATTACAATCCTCCCTAAAGCACAACTAACAAGATTTCAGCAGAGGGGTGGGCCCTCTTCTTGTCAGACAGCTACACATGCCACTAAATCTTTCAGCCTCCGGACATTCAAAAAACTACATAAACATCTCCATATGAGAAACCTTGCACCATAATCTAGAAATAGCTTCTCAAACTGTGTGCCAGGAGTGAGGTTCTGATTCCCAATCTGTGACCATGGGGTAGCAGTCTCTCAGGGTCTAAGTGATCTAGTACCAGAGATTATGTGTCTATTACCGACAGGTATTGCTGCCACAAGTGTATCTTTACTTAAGGCAGCCATTTGTCTTACTTCAGTCTCGGGTAAATCAAGTTGGCCAGCATCCTCAGCCCACAGCCGGGTGTTCTGGGTAGACAATAGCTCTCCAGCTGGCTGTTTCATCCTGGCTCCTGTTTCTTGTAATTCTATGGTAGTATAATCCTGACAGTGGTTTCTGTGGTTTCAGCTTGATCATCCAGCTGAGCTAATTGGTTATTTATTCTCCATTCAGTTTGAACGTTAGTTCGGACTTGCTCCTATTATTGTTTTTCACCCTCTTCTCACTCTCTTTTCTTTCTCAGTCTGACTCATCTATGTACCCAACATCCGCGTATTAGTCATCCAGTGATAACGTAGCGCGGGCTTTTACTCGGCCCACCCACCACTCCTTCCAGCTTTGCTGTTGAACAGTAGGCAATTTTCAGGCGCTGTCGATTTGTTTCAATTCCACATTTCCTGCCAGTTCCTGTCTTAATCAAGGTTAAAGGTGTTTTTTCCCCAGGTTGGTTAACCTCCTTTTCAGCCTTTGTTTTGTTTTTGACACACGTTTAAGATCCCTCTGTAAGTGTTGATAATCGTCTCTACTTTCACCACCTTTGTAGAGATATGTTGAGAGATACAGCAAGGAAACAGTCCCGTCTGCCCACCGCGTCGACCACCCGTTCACACTAATTCAATGATATTCCACTTACTCATCCCTTTCCTACACACTCGGGGCAATTTACAGAGAACAATTAACCTACCAACGCGCACGTGTTGTGGATATGAGAGGAAACCGGAGCATCTGGAGGAAATCCAAGCGGTCCTAGGAGGACGTGCAAACTGCACACAATCAGAATAGAACCCGGGTCTCTGGCAATGTGAGGCAGCAGCTCCACCAGCTGCGCCACCGTGGTAGGAGGCTGAGAGGTGACATTATTGAGCTGAGAAAATAGTTGGGATGAACAACTACCTTCCTAGCGATCAGTGGTGGGGTCTTAACTCTCCGCAGTTTCTCTGATCGGTTAAGATTGAGGAAGCAAGTGCACTATCGTAGCATAAATAAGATGTAAATTACCAGAGGTTATATCCATTTCTCAGGTTTCTTATCCGGACAACTTTCCTCCCTTTCCGCGCTATCTTTGAAAGGAATGATACGGACCCTTCTTCTTCCACCGACCGCATGCCCACCGCCCCCCGTAAGCAGGATCGCTCCCATCGATTCTCTGACCACAGCGTGAACCCTTGCAGGTACGGTCACGCAAATCAAAGCTCACACATTAATCGCCCAGAGCATGTTCAAAGTTTATTAACACTGAGCAACTCGACAAATAAAAAATAAATACAGAACTACAAATAAATCAACACAATATGCAGGATATACTGTCTAGTTTACAAGGAGAACGAGTGAAAACTCAATGATCTACAATTTTACAACGATGAACAGGCACTAATCCGACCTTTGTAGGATGTGGACCGAATGTGGACCCAATGACGCTTTCATCCACAACAGTGAGCCTGAGGGGATGGAACCGACTTTCACGAACGATTCTTGGCTGTCCGTTGGAGTGCAGAGTTTTCACCTCGTCTATGCCTTCTTGTTTTTCCTGTCCAGATAGTTCATTGCAACTTTGACCCATCTCTCGCCGGCTCTGGTGCAAATCTTCATATTCCTCCGGTTGACGAATCTGAAGCAAACCAAGCAGGTGTGATTACCGAATAGTCGCTCACCACTTGTTCAAGCACACTTTGGAGCAACACATTTAAATACTTACATGACAGTGGGAGTCGAGCACCAGGGAGCTGCCCTGTAACTTTTAAGCCTCCGGTGACGAATAGGAGTGGTCTTAAACGTCTCACAGCATTCCAGGGTTATCGAACCAGCTGGGAGAGAGGGAGGAAGGGAGAACGTTATACACTGAGGGATTTTTCAGCATTTTCCATCGCAGGTTACCGTATTGCCTCACGTTTACACAAAATGCACAGCAGGGGGGGGGGGGGGGGGGGGCATTGCTGCCCTCGGCTCTGTGGAGGTTTCCGTGTTTTACACTAGTTGGCCAACCCCTCCTCCAACTATTTCAGCCCCCTCACCATCAATACAATTTCCCGTCTGCTAACCTCTCACCCCCTCAGATGCAGTTGTATTGTTCCCTATTCTTCCCTCCAAATAGTGAGGAGATTATTGTAATGGGAGCTATTCAACGACACCGCCAGACGGAGGAAAACGGCAATGAGCAGCTCGCGGTTCATGATCAGGAGAAGCCGGAATATTAGGAATAAGGAAAGTCTCTTACGCGGGGCGGCTGCAACATTCTGGAAAGTGCAGATCACCAGGGCTCCTACAAGGGCAACGACACAGAGCGCTGCCTTCATGGTGCTTCTTTGGATGGAAGTGCTGGCTGGGGCCCGGTGACTGAGCAGCTTGCACTCCCTCAACCTTTTAAAGGGTAGCGGGAGAGTCAGTCCGGAAATCAGGGGGCGCCTGGAAGTCCCTAAAATCCACATCGACATTGCTCCGGCGAACCATTGCATAATTCCGGCGTTCCATGAAATGGGAAGTACGGACGATTCGGCGAATAATCTTTCCAGGGTTAAACTGCAAGGAGCGCGCTGCATCTTCCAGAACCCGTTTTTTCAGTATCAGTACGTTTCACTTCCTTCAGTCAATCCCACAACATCCGTAACCAAGAGGAAGGGAAAGCTGAGATAAGAATTAAGCTTAAGAAAATAACTGCAGATGCTGGTACAAATCGATTTATTCACAAAATGCTGGAGTAACTCAGCAGGTCAGGCAGCATCTCGGGAGAGAAGGAATGGGTGACGTTTCGGGTCGAGACCCTTCTTCAGAAAGAATTAAGCTTTCCGAATAACAAGTCACTAATTCCGAGACTGCGACCCCTGGTCCCGGACGCCCAAGACAGGACAAATATATTCCCTGCATCTACCCCACCAAGCAGTAGTAGAACTGCATAGGCTGCAGTGAGATCACCCCCCGTTCTTCTCCCCTGGATAGAGTAAAGCTCCGTTTATGTACACACTTTCACAAGACAATCCAGTGAGCACAGGAGTGAGTACATCTGAGGACGTTTCGTGGCACACCTTCTATAGCATGGACAAACATTCTATGGGGGAGAGACCAGAGCTGACCACAATATTCTAGATCTGGTGTTCCGAGGCCCGTATAGAACTGAACGAGACATCTTTACACTTGGTCAGATCCTCTGGCAATAACGATCAAGTTGTCACTGGACGCCCAGTTCCTTGTTGTTTCTGGATGATGCCGTGCAGTCGTTTCTGTACAAGAGCAGCCGGGCCTACTAAGCACCAACATTGTATCACCATCGAATATACACGGCCTTCCTGTTTATGCATCACACTGGATCTGTTCGCCTGTGTGCCCAGTATGATGCAGGGCATTTGCCCATTCACTCCGCTTATCTCTAACCCTCTCCGGTCTCTCTGCCCTCGACCTTGGACCATCCCGGCGAAGTTATATCTGAATTTGACTTCCCTTCCACTCTGGTGGACACCACCTCATTAGGCACTCCACAGTTCTCGTCAATGCTCCTTGAGCTGAAACATTTACTCAGTTTTTCTATCCACAGATGCCTCCTGATCTACTGAGCGTTTCATGAACTCTGTGTCCAGAGAAATAATCCGGATGTCGTGCTCAATGAGTGAGGCCTTGAGTGTGATTGATGTGATTTATGTCGCTCCATCCTCACCAGATTCCCCAAGTGACGCTCTGTGCTTTGTTACCTAACAGGCTCTCATGTGGGTCCTAGATTATCAGTCTCACCCACTCATTAGGTCATGTGATAGGAGCAGAATTAGGCCATTCAGCCCATCAAGTCCACTCCACCATTCCGTCATGGCTGATCCATCTCTCCCTTACAAACCCACTCTCCTGCCCCTTCACCATAACCCTTGACATAACCCTGTACTAATCACGAACCACTCCCCATTGTCGGAGTTGTAATTCCCTCAGAACCCAGTGGGAGCTATCAGTGCCACTCCCCGCTATTATCCTTAATGCCATCTGCCAAAGCTATCTCCGGTCCCCTTTTGCCCACTTGATTTCCTGTTTTAGCTTATTCCTTAGTTCCCAAAGCTCCTCCAGGAATACACTCGACCCAGTTGCTTATACCTGCCCCGTGCCCCCTTCTAACTCATGACCAGAGCCTCAATTTCCAGAGTCCCTTCCCTATAGTAGATTCTGGGGCCTTTTTTACACATCTTGGTTGCCATGAATGAGATGGGCTGAAATGCATGTTTCCATACTGTGAGAGTCTAGGACACTGTTCACCAGGTGTCACGCGCTCTCAAGTCAAGTCAAGTCAAATTTATTTGTCACATACACATACACGATGTGCAGTAAAATGAAAGTGGTAATGCCTGCGGGTTGTGCACAAAAAGAATTACAGTTACAGCATATAAATAAAGTTAATAAGTTACTATTAATGTCGACAAAAATTTAGTCTCTGGGGTTATAAAAGTTGACAGTCCTGATGGCCTGTGGGAAGAAGCTCCGTCTCATCCTCTCCGTTTTCACAGCGTGAGAGCGGAGGCGTTTGCCTGATCGTAGCATCTGGAACGGTCCGTTACTGGGGTGGCAGGGGACCCTCATGATCTTGCTTGCTCTGGATCTGCACCTCCTGATGTATAGGCCCTGCAGGGGGACGAGTGTAGTTCCCATGGTGCGTTCTGCCGAACGCACTACTCTCTGCAGGGCCATCCTGTCCTGGGCAGAGCTGTTCCCAAACCAGACTGTAATGTTGCCGGACAGGATGCTTTCTACAGCCCCAGAGTAGAAGCAATGAAGGATCCTCAGAGACACTCTGAATTTCCTCAGTTGTCTAAGGTGGTAAAGGCGCTGCTTAGCCTTACCCACCAGTGCGGCAATGTGCGTTGCCCACGTCAGATCCTCTGCGATGCGGACTCCCAAGTATTTAAAACTGCTCACCCTATCCACAATAGACCCATTTATCTCCAGTGGCGTGTACGTCCTTGGATGTTTAGCCCTTCTGAAGTCCACAATCAGCTCCTTTGTTTTAGTGACATTCAAGAGGAGGCTATTGTCCTGACACCAGAGTGCCAGATCAGCCACCTCCTCCCGGTAGGCCTTCTCATCGTTGTTGGAGATCCGGCCCACCACCACAGTGTCATCAGCAAACTTGATGATGGAGTTTGAGCTGAACCTGGCCCCACAGTCATGTGTGTACAGGGAGTACAGTAGGGGGCTAAGGACGCAGCCCTGGGGGATCCTGTGTTCAACGTGAGGGAGCTAGATGTGTGTTCCCCCATCCTGACCACTTGGGGCCTGGCAGTGAGAAAGTCCAGGACCCAGGCACACTCTCGCTCTCACTGCAGTTTCTGAGGTTTACAATATCTCAGCTAATTGGCGTGAACCCATTTTCCCTTCCTGGCAGTAGTGTTCAGCAAGGGAAAGTGTGGTTCCATAGAACCGTGTGGAGTCTTCCCCGTTGGTTCAAACACTGTCCCCTCACCATCACCCCATCTCTTGTGCCGTTGTTGTGGACTTTCTGGCTGACCTCATTTCATTAGTTTGATGTTTTCAACCGATATTCCTGGCAGAATGTTCATAAACCTCCCCAGAAATCTCTCCCTCGTTCCTCCCCTCTCCTGCCCAGCTCCGAGTTGGTAGCAACATCAAATGTTTCCGTAGGCCTTTCCTGTCATTAACAGGAGTGCATAACTACATGTCTCTGTGACATTGGCTAAATAAAGGAAGTGCACAGACGACCGGGGTCGAGCGAGTTCATAGTTAGGAGCCTCTCTGCTTAATCGTTGTGGAGATCAAACATGACCTCCAAGTTTGACAAAAATCTGGGAGAGTCTAAACTGAAACGGAAAGTTTCTCTGATGCGGAAAGGACATATGGAATCCAACCAAGTGAGCAGGAACGTGACTGCAACAATGTTTATATAATTCCACACCTTCCTCCCCCCTAGTGTGAATTATCCACAAGTAGTTGTTTTGGGAAATGCAGCTGGACTAGTGGGCAGGCTCCCCGGATAGTGTTTGGAGACCTGGACCAGGGTGTGGGTTATCTGCCTCTACCTCACTTTCTGTTTCACCGTGGTTACCGTTTCATCGGCCCGAGGGCTCTGGGACATCCTTTCTGAACCACACCATAATGCAATGTTACATTCCAAATTTACGGCCGATTTTCACGTTTCTGGGTTGAATATTTTCTTTAAATTATCCCACCTCGACAAAGCAGCTGTGTGGGATTCATAGGTTTCGCAGATGAAATGCTCAGTTTGATTTCCCCAATGATACGCAGTAACCACCCAAAATGTGTGTTTGATTGAAAACAGGCCTTTCATGGAAACAGGCCTTTCAGCCCAGTAAGTCCACACCGACCAGCAATCACCCGAACATCAGTTCTACCCCACACACTATGGATAGTGTGTGTAGCATTCTCCCCACCTTAAACAAAGTCACACACAGGACAGTGATACTTCTCAGGAAGTAAAGGTATTAGTGGGCTCTCTTTATGATTTCATCAGTATGCTAGGTCCATGACAGATTTCAGAGAGACGCGTCCAGGAACTTGAACGCTCTCCACCGCCTAAGCATTAATTACACCTCAACATTCTGGAACTGGGGTTAGTATTTGTCAACATAGATTCATGCCACCCAACATGCCCCATTCAAATTCATCCCATTTGCCTGCCCCTGGCCCATATCCCTCCAATAAATTCCTGGACTATTGTAAATGTTGTTATTGCACTTGCCTGTCATATGGCAGCTTGTTCCATGCACTTACCACCCTCTGTATGAAAAGGTTACCACTCGGTGCCTGTAAACAAGCTTCATTTGTTAAAAAATGTGCAGCCTCACCAAAGTCTCGATCAACTGTAACATTACGTACCAAACGCTATCCTCGATTTTCTGACTATAGGCTAAACATATTGTTACGGTCATATGGCCATGGAGTTATACAGCATGGAAACGAACCCTTCAGCCCAATTCGCCCATGCCGACTAAGGTTCCACATCTGGACTAATCCTATTTACCCATATTTGGTTCTTCTCACTCAAAATTTCCAGATCTATAACATATAATTTTCATTTAGCAAAGCTAAACTGTGTGCTGACTAATTGATAAAATGGACGGTTAGAGGAAGTGGTTGCAACATTTTCTCCTTAACGTCAGATTTTCAATGTTAGAGTGGTGCTGGTGAAAGTGGAAACTGCTTCCTAGTTTTCCAAGAAAGAAGATCACAATTGGATCATTGTGAACCCGCTGAACTTTGTGAAAGGCGCATAATTGGGGAAAGATAAGTGGAAGAGCAAATGGAGAGAGATCTGGGGGTCCGTAAAAGCAAACCAGAGCGTTTGTGGCTACTAGAAGTAAGACTATAATGTTGGGAAGAGGCTGGAGTACAACAGTAAAGAGGTCCTGCTACCAGGGCCGTTTTTACAGCATTATGGGCCCCCGGGCAAAGCAGTGTACTGGGGCCCCTACCGTTACTCTCCCCCACCCCCCTTTCCCTACCAGCCCCCCCCCTGTCGTGCCGACGAAAAGCACTTACCGAAAAGCACTTAGCGATAGACTTAGGGTGCTACATTGTTGCGAAAAGCACTTACAGATCGCTGTGAGAAACACTTAGGAACCGAAAATGTTGCGAAAAAAGAACTTATTGAACCTACATTTTTAATGTAGTATTTAATTATTGCAAGTCACTTAACACACACAGATCAGCATGGGGCCCCTATGCTCGTGGGCCCCCGGGCAAGTGCCCATCAGGCCCATGCGTTAAGACGTTAAGATGGTGTTGGAGAGACCTCACTGGTTTATTGCACACAGCATCACACAATGTGGAAACAGGCCACTCTGCCTACCAGAGGATGTAACTAGTAGAGTGGATAAGGGAGAACCAGTGGATGTGTTATATCTGGACTTCCAGAAGGCTTTCGACAAGGTCCCACATAAGAGATTAGTATGCAAACTTAAAGCACACGGTATTGTGGGTTCAGTATTGATGTGGATAGAGAACTGGCTGGCAGACAGGAAGCAAATGGTAGGAATAAACGGGTCCTTTTCAGAATGGCAGGCAGTGACTAGTGGGGTACCGCAAGGCTCAGTGCTGGGACCCCAGCTATTTACAATACATATTAATGATTTGGACGAGGGAATTGAATGCAACATCTCCAAGTTTGCGGATGACACGAAGCTGGGGGGCAGTGTTAGCTGTGAGGAGGATGCTAGGAGGCTGCAACGTGACTTGGATAGGTTAGGTGAGTGGGCAAAGGCATGGCAGATGCAGTATAATGTGGATAAATGTGAGGTTATCCACTTTGGTGGCAAGAACAGGAAAGCAGACTATTACCTGAATGGTGGCCGATTAGGAGAAGGGGAGATGCAACGAGACCTGGGTGTCGTGGTACACCAGTCATTGAAAGTAGGCATGCAGGTGCAGCAGGCAGTGAAGAAAGCGAATGGTATGTTGGCATTCACAGCGAGGGGATTTGAGTATAGGAGCAGGGAGGTTCTGCTGCAGTTGTACAGGGCATTGGTGAGACCACACCTGGAGTATTGCGTACAGTTTTGGTCTCCTAATCTGAGGAAAGACATTCTTGCCATAGAGGGAGTACAGAGAAGGTTCAGCAGATCGATTCCGTGGATGGCAGGACTTTCATATGAAGAAACATTGGATAGACTCGGCTTGTACTCGCTGGAATTTAGAAGATTGAGGGGGGAATCTTATAGAAACTTACAAAATTCTTCAGCGGTTGGACAGGCTAGATGCAGGAAGATTGTTCCCGATGTTGGGGAAGTCCAGAACAAGGGGTCACAGTTTAAGGATAAGGGGGAAGTCTTTTAGGACCGAGATGAGAACGTTTTTTTTCACACAGAGAGTGGTGAATCGATGGAATTCTCTGCAACAGAAGTTAGTTGAGGCCAGTTCATTGGCCATATTTAAGAGGGAGTTACATGTGTCCCTTGTGGCTAAAGGGATCAGGGGATATGGAGAGAAGGCAGGTACGGGATACTGAGTTGAATGATCAGCCATGATCATATTGAATGGCGGTGCTGGCTCTAAGGGCCGAATGGCCTACTCCTGCACCTATTTTCTATGTTTCTATGTTTCTATGCTGGGACACAAAAGCGCAAATAATTTAGATACGTATATCAGAGGCACGATCACTAAGTTGGCAGATGACATGAAGATTGGGTCGAGCTGTTGACTGTGTGGAAAATAGTCTTCAGTACGGAAGATATTGATGAGTTGGTGAAATGGGCTGAGAAATGACATGTAAAGTTTAGTGGTAATTCATGTGGTTACTGCGTTTAAGAAGGCATGAGGGGCCCTAGCCTTCATCAGTCGGGACATTAAATACAGGATCAGCCGACAGACCTGAATCTGTGCTATATGACTGCGTTTTAATTTGGAATGGACGAGGTTGAGAGCTAGCGGACATGAGTGAACTATATAAAACAATGAAGGGAGTAGATAATGTAGACTGCGGGAAACTTCATCAATACCACGATGAAGAAAACTAGAGGATATAGACTAGGGTAAGGAGTATGAGATTTATAGGAGACCTAAGGGGATATTTTCTCACCCAAAGAGGGGTGAATACGTGGATACGTGGAATGCAGTGATGAAAGCGGAATCATTGACAGAATTTAAGAAGTGTCCAGATGCACACTTGAGGCAACGAAGGCTATGCACCAGTCCATTACAGGCACTGACTTCTCAAGGTGGAAGGGATCCATAGGAGGCACTGCCTCAAACGGCAGCCAGCATTACCAAGGACCAGACCAGCTTGTTCACCCTTTCACTTCAGCTGATGCAGGAATCTGAAATTGTGACCTCCAGGTTCAGAAACAGCTTCTTCCGAACAGCCGTCGGGTAATTGAACACAACAAACAACACACACACACTATGAACTACCAGGTATTTGGTTGCACAAATATTGGTTTTTTTGCACTAATATTGTTATTTTTAATCTACTGAACTTTTTTTATCGGTGAGAATTGTGTTTACAGACCAGTTGTGCGGGTGCAGAATTTCATTGTTCTGTTTTTGGTACATTCTTAAACATTTGTCTCAAGACGCCAGTTCACTTATCACGGTGATACCACTTCACCGATCATCCGGAGACAAGTTCATTGATCGCGGTGAGACCTGATAACTCATGATCGTGACACCAGTTCCAAAATCACCATGATACCAGTTCACCGATCACTGCAATACCTGCTGCAGTGGAATCACACATCGATCAGACTACAATCTCTTCCTCCGATTGTCTCAATCAAGAGTCGCCCCAGTGCTGAGGTGCTTCTGACGAGGAGTTCTCAAATAGACTGTCCATCATCAGCCGTGGATTCGATCTGTCCGTCAGGGACACTACAGTTTGGTCTCACGGCAGGATCAGCACGTCAGGGCAGGCCTTAGCGCTAGATATGGTCAATCACGGGCACTCTGCACCCGGATTCTATCGTATAGCATGTGACCCAAGGAATAAAGGTTTTACATGTCCAACTTCTCCCTATAGCTCGGGCCCTCGAGTCATAGAAACATATATTTCTTGGATTCTTTACAGATAATGGCAGCTCTACTGCAGCAGATAACCAAAACTGAGCACCATACACGAAGTGGGGCCTCGTCAACGTTTTGTAACTTAACGCCCAACTTCTATACTAATTTCCCTGACTTATGAAAGTAGCGTGTCAAAAGATTTCTTCGCAACCCCCAACATACGACGCTACTTTAAGCGGGCTAGTTTACCTGGACTCCAAGATCCTTCTGCACTCCAACAATCTCCATGGCCTTATCATTCACTATTAAGCTCATGTCTCATTTGACTTCCCAAAAGGCAATATGTTTCAGAATCGTGCAGCATTTATTTTCGGAATTCAACTCTTTTGTCATTACTCGCATCTTTCCCTGTAGATCTTGCTGTTATCCCTGGCGAAGATAATACAATTTGTTTGGAGTAGTCTGCAACGATGCAGCCGCAGATGAAGTTTGAACTGCTACCTAAAATACACGGAACTCGTCGCCTTCTTTGAGTTCGACATACCCTCCTGCTGCGTCTGCCCACTGGAGATTTATCTATGATCGTACATCCTAAGACGTTCAGCCACCCCCTCAACGGTAATACTGAACATCATCAAGACACTTCCTTTAACTGTCCCTGTCGTTCTGACTGTGCTAATCAGTGATGCTGGTTCTGTGGCTAGTTTCTTTATATGCCGTAGGGTGTGGGAAACCCATAGTCCTCATCATAAGCACATCAATGCGCCTCAAAATCTAAACTGCCCTCGTCAATGTTGTCTCCATCCTCTCGTGGGGCTGTGGGCAACACCATTTCCACCATTCTCATGCATGGCGTTTTACATTCCCTATCCTGTGCGCATTCCACTGCAGCTAATTTGACCCTTTCTTGCTATTTCTCTGCCATGCTGCGAGTATGACTATTCATTTTTCATATTCACCTTTTCCTTGCCCCTGTCACCAAGCATTTTACTCAGGGAGGGGTGTCACTTGTCACCTACTTTAGTGTTATCTGCAAAACTATTAATCATGCCTTGCACATTCTCATCTAAATCATGAAATAAACCACAAAGAGCAACGGGCCAGGCACCAATCACCAGCGCCACTAGCACAGGCCTCCAGTTTGAAAAATAACCTTCCACCGCCATCCTCTGCTTCTATCAATGAAGCCAATTATGTGTCCGGCAATCTTATCTTCCAGAGCAGCCTTTCGTGCGGAGCCTTATCAAAGGACTTGCTTTTGTCCATATAGAGAATGTTCATGGCCTTGCCCGTGTCAACCTTCTTGGTTAGTTCTTCAAAAAAATCAATCAAATTAATGAGATACGATCATCCCATACAAAACCATGTTTAGTTTAGTTTAGTGATACAGCATGGAAACAGGCATTTTCGTTCACCGAGTCAATGCTGACCATTGATCATCCAATCATACTAGTTACCACAAAATGCTGGAGTAACTCAGCGGGTCAGGTAGCATCTCTGGAGAGAAGGAATGGGTGACGTTTCGGATCGAGACCCTTCTTCAGACTGAAGGCATCCAGTTTGAAAAATGTCCTTCCACCGCCATCCCCTGCTCCAATCAACGAAGCCAATTATGTGTCCGGCAATCTTACCTTCCATAGCAGCCTATCATGCGGAGCCATATCAAAGGACTTGCTGTAGTCCACATAGAGAATGTTCACGGCCTTGCCCGTGTCAACCTTCTTGGTTAGTTCTGAAGAAGGGTCTCGACCCGAAACGTCACCCATTCCTTCTCTCCAGAGATGCCGCCTGACCTGCTGAGTTACTCCAGCATTTTGTGATACTTTCGATTTGTACCAGCGTCTGCAGTTATTTTCCTGTCAAATCATACTAGTTCAGTCTGAAGAAGGATCTCGACCCGAAATGTCACCCATGCCTTCTCTTCAGAGATGCTGCCTGTCCCGCTGAGTTACTCCAGCATTTTGTGTCTGTCACATTAATTATATGTTATCCCACATTTCCATCCACTTCTTACACGCTAGGGGCAATTTACAGAGGCCAATTAACCCACAAACCCACGCATATTTGGGATGTGACAGGAAACCATAGTCCCCGGAGGAAACCTACACAGTCACAGGGAGAATGTAGTAACTTAATACAGACAGCACCCAAGGTCAGGATCGAACCAGGGTCTCTCGTGCTGTCAGGCAACCGCTCAACCAGCCGAGCCACTGTTGACCATCTCCAATTAGCCTCGGTCTATCCAAATGTACATATATCTTATCCATCGGTATGCTTTCCAGTAACTTGTCTACTACAGATGGTAGGCTCACTGGTCTATAGTGCCCAGGGTTTTATTTGAAACTCTTCTTAAATAGTGGAGCGACATTAGTCATTCTCCAGTCATCTGGCACCTCATCCATGTCCAGCGATAATTCATATATCTCTGTCTAGGCTCCAAAAACATCTCTTTCTGAGTAAGCTCCTGCTTATTTTGGTTTCGCCCCGTTTTCCCTTTATTTTCAGTCTTTTTTTGTCCTAGATTTGGCTGCCTTAGTTTTAACCAATTCCCCTTTTAGCGTCTCCAGTTGCCAAGCACAGCAGCCTATTACAATCCTCCCTAAAGCACAACTAACAAGATTTCAGCAGAGGGGTGGGCCCTCTTCTTGTCAGACAGCTACACATGCCACTAAATCTTTCAGCCTCCGGACATTCAAAAAACTACATAAACATCTCCATATGAGAAACCTTGCACCATAATCTAGAAATAGCTTCTCGAACTGTGTGCCAGGAGTGAGGTTCTGATTCCCAATCTGTGACCATGGGGTAGCAGTCTCTCAGGGTCTAAGTGATCTAGTGCCAGGGATTATGTGTCTATTACCGACAGGTATTGCTGCCACAAGTGTATCTGTACTTAAGGCAGCCATTTGTCTTACTTCAGTCTCGGGTAAATCAAGTTGGCCAGCATCCTGAGCCCACAGCCGGGTGTTCTGGGTAGACAATAGCTCTCCAGCTGGCTGTTTCATCCTGGCTCCTGTTTCTTGTAATTCTATGGTAGTATAATCCTGACAGTGGTTTCTGTGGTTTCAGCTTGATCATCCAGCTGAGCTAATTGGTTATTTATTCTCCATTCAGTTTGAACGTTAGTTCGGACTAGCTCCTATTATTGTTTTTCACCCTCTTCTCGCCCTCTTTGCTTTCTCAGTCTGACTCATCTATGTACCCAATATCCGCGTATTAGTCATCCAGTGATAACGTAGCGCGGGTTTTACTCGGCCCACCCACCAGTCCTTCCAGCTTTGCTGTTGAACAGTAGGCAATTTTCAGGCGCTGTCGATTTGTTTCAATTCCACATTTCCTGCCAGTTCCCGTCTTAATCAAGGTTAAAGGTGTTTTTTCCCAGGTTGGTTAACCTCCTTTTCAGCCTTTGTTTTGTTTTTGACACACGTTTAAGATTCCTCTGTAAGTGTTGATAATCGTCTCTACTGTCACCACCTTTGTAGAGATATGTTGAGAGAAACAGCAAGGAAATAGTCCCGTCTGCCCACCGCGTCGACCACCCGTTCACACTAATTCAATGATATTCCATTTACTCATCCCTTTCCTACACACTCTGGGCAATTTACAGAGGACAATTAACCTACCAACGCGCACGTGTTGTGGATATGAGAGGAAACCGGAGCATCTGGAGGAAATCCAAGCGGTCCGAGGAGGACGTGCAAACTGCACACAATCAGAATCGAACCCGGGTCTCTGGCAATGTGAGGCAGCAGCTCCACCAGCTGCGCCACCGTGGTAGGAGGCTGAGAGGTGACATTATTGAGCTGAGAAAATCGTTGGGATGAACAACTACCTTCCTAGCGATCAGTGGTGGGGTCTTAACTCTCCGCAGTTTCTCTGATCGGCTAAGATTGAGGAAGCAAGTGCACTATCGTAGCATAAATAAGATGTAAATTACCAGAGGTTATATCCATTTCTCAGGTTTCTTATCCGGACAACTTTCCTCCCTTTCCGCGCTATCTTTGAAAGGAATGATACGGACCCTTCTTCTTCCACCGACCGCATGCCCACCGCCCCCCGTATGCAGGATCGCTCCCATCGATTCTCTGACCACAGCCTGAACCCTTGCAGGTACGGTCACGCAGATCAAAGCTCACACATTAATCGCCCAGAGCATGTTCAAAGTTTATTAACACTGAGCAACTCGACAAATAAAAGATAAATACAGAACTACAAATAAATCAACATAATATGCAGGATATACTGTCTAGTTTACAAGGAGAACGAGTGAAAACTCAATGATCTACAATTTTACAACGAATCAGGCACTAATCCGACCTTTGTAGGATGTGGACCCAATGTGGACCCAATGACGCTTTCATCCACAACAGTGAGCCTGAGGGGATGGAACCGACTTTCACGAACGATTCTTGGCAGTCCGTTGGAGTGCAGAGTTTTCACCTCGTCTTAGCCTTCTTGTTTTTCCTGTCCAGATAGTTCATTGCAACTTTGACCCATCTCTCGCCGGCTCTGGTGCAAATCTTCATATTCCTCCGGTTGACGAATCTGAAGCAAACCAAGCAGGTATGATTACCGAATAGTCGCTCACCACTTGTTCAAGCACACTTTGGAGCAACACATTTAAATACTTACATGACAGTGGGAGTCGAGCACCAGGGAGCTGCCCTGTAACTTTTAAGCCTCCGGTGACGAATAGGAGTGGTCTTAAACGTCTCACAGCATTCCAGGGGTATCGAACCAGCTGGGAGAGAGGGAGGAAGGGAGAACGTTATACACTGAGGGATTTTTCAGCATTTTCCATCGCAGGTTACCGTATTGCCTCACGTTTACACAAAATGCAGAGCAAGGGGGGGGGGGGGGGGCATTGCTGCCCTCGGCTCTGTGGAGGTGTCCGTGTTTTACACTAGTTGGCCAACCCCTCCTCCAACTATTTCAGACCCCTCACCATCAATACAATTTTCCCGTCTGCTAACCTCTCACCCCCTCAGATGCAGTTGTATTGTTCCCTATTCTTCCCTCCAAATAGTGAGGAGATTATTGTAATGGGAGCTATTCAACGACACCGCCAGACGGAGGAAAACAGCAATGAGCAGCTCGCGGTTCATGATCAGGAGAAGCCGGAATATTAGGAATAAGGAAAGTCTCTTACGCGGGGCGGCTGCAACATTCTGGAAAGTGCAGATCACCAGGGCTCCTACAAGGGCAACGACACAGAGCGCTGCCTTCATGGTGCTTCTTTGGATGGAAGTGCTGGCTGGGGCCCGGTGACTGAGCAGCTTGCACTCCCTCAACCTTTTAAAGGGTAGCGGGAGAGTCAGTCCGGAAATCAGGGGGCGCCTGGAAGTCCCTAAAATCCACATCGACATTGCTCCGGCGAACCATTGCATAATTCCGGCGTTCCATGAAATGGGAAGTACGGACGATTCGGCGAATAATCTTTCCAGGGTTAAACAGCAAGGAGCGCGCTGCATCTTCCAGAACCCGTTTTTTCAGTATCAGTACGTTTCACTTCCTTCAGTCAATCCCACAACATCCGTAACCAAGAGGAAGGGAAAGCTGAGATAAGAATTAAGCTTAAGAAAATAACTGCAGATGCTGGTACAAATCGATTTATTCACAAAATGCTGGAGTAACTCAGCAGGTCAGGCAGCATCTCGGGAGAGAAGGAATGGGTGACGTTTCGGGTCGAGACCCTTCTTCAGAAAGAATTAAGCTTTCCGAATAACAAGTCACTAATTCCGAGACTGCGACCCCTGGTCCCGGACGCCCAAGACAGGACAAATATATTCCCTGCATCTACCCCACCAAGCAGTAGTAGAACTGCATAGGCTGCAGTGAGATCACCCCCCGTTCTTCTCCCCTGGATAGAGTAAAGCCCCGTTTATGTACACACTTTCACAAGACAATCCAGTGAGTACAGGAGTGAGTACATCTGAGAACGTTTCGTGGCACACCTTCTATAGCATAGACAAACATTCTATGGGGGAGAGACCAGAGCTGACCACAATATTCTAGATGTGGTGTTCCGAGGCCCGTATAGAACTGAACGAGACATCTTTTCACTTGGTCAGATCCTCTGGCAATAACGATCAAGTTGTCACTGGACGCCCAGTTCCTTGTTGTTTCTGGATGATGCCGTGCAGTCGTTTCTGTACAAGAGCAGCGGGGCCTATTAAGCACCAACATTGTATCACCATCGAATATACACGGCCTTCCTATTTATGCATCACACTGGATCTGTTCGCCTGTGTGCCCAGTATGATGCAGGGCATTTGCCCATTCACTCCGCTTATCTCTAACCCTCTCCGGTCTCTCTGCCCCCGACCTTGGACCATCCCGGCGAAGTTATATCTGAATTTGACTTCCCTTCCACTCTGGTGGACACCACCTCATTAGGCACTCCACAGTTCTCGTCAATGCTCCTTGAGCTGAAACATTTACTCCGTTTTTCTATCCACAGATGCCTCCCGATCCACTGAGCGTTTCATGAACTCTGTGTCCAGAGAAATAATCGGGATGTCGTGCTCAATGAGTGAGGCCATGAGTGTGATTGATGTGATTTATGTCGCTCCATCCACACCAGATTCCCCAAGTGACGCTCTGTGCTTTGTTACCTAACAGGGTCCTAGATTATCAGTCTCACCCACTCATAAGGTCATAAGTGATAGGAGCAGAATTAGGCTATTCGGCCCATCAAGTCCACATCCGCCATTCCGTCATGGCTGATCCATCTCTCCCTTACAAACCCACTCTCCTGCCCCTTCACCATAACCCTTGACATAACCCTGTACTAATCACGAACCACTCCCCATTGTCGGAGTTGTAATTCCCTCAGAACCCAGTGGGAGCTATCAGTGCCACTCCCCGCTATTATCCTTAATGCCATCTGCCAAAGCTATCTCCGGTCCCCTTTTGCCCGCTTGATTTCCTGTTTTAGCTTGTTCCTTAGTTCCCAAAGCTCCTCCAGGAATACACTCGACCCAGTTGCTTATACCTGCCCCGTGCCCCCTTCTAACTCTTGACCAGAGCCTCAATTTCCAGAGTCCCTTCCCTATAGTAGATTCTGGGGCCTTTTGTACACATCTTGGTTGCCATGAATGAGATGGGCTGAAATGCATGTTTCCGTACTGTGAGAGTCTAGGACACTGTTCACCAGGTGTCACGCGCTCTCAAGTCAAGTCAAGTCAAGTCAAGTCAAATTTATTTGTCACATACACATACACGATGTGCAGTGAAATGAAAGTGGCAATGCCTGCGGGTTGTGCACAAAAAGAATTACAGTTACAGCATATAAATAAAGTTAATAAGTTACTATTAATGTTGACAAAAATTTAGTCTCTGGGGTTATAAAAGTTGACAGTCCTGATGGCCTGTGGGAAGAAGCTCCGTCTCATCCTCTCCGTTTTCACAGCGTGACAGCGGAGGCGTTTGCCTGATCGTAGCATCTGGAACAGTCCGTTACTGGGGTGGCAGGGGTCCCTCATGATCTTGCTTGCTCTGGATCTGCACCTCCTGATGTATAGGTCCTGCAGGGGGACGAGTGTAGTTCCCATGGTGCGTTCTGCCGAACGCACTACTCTCTGCAGGGCCATCCTGTCCTGGGCAGAGCTGTTCCCAAACCAGACTGTAATGTTGCCGGACAGGATGCTCTCTACAGCCCCAGAGTAGAAGCAATGAAGGATCCTCAGAGACACTCTGAATTTCCTCAGTTGTCTAAGGTGGTAAAGGCGCTGCTTAGCCTTACCCACCAGTGCGGCAATGTGTGTTGCCCACGTCAGATCCTCTGCGATGCGGACTCCCAAGTATTTAAAACTGCTCACCCTATCCACAATAGACCCATTTATCTCCAGTGGCGTGTACGTCCTTGGATGTTTAGCCCTTCTGAAGTCCACAATCAGCTCCTTTGTTTTAGTGACATTCAAGAGGAGGCTATTGTCCTGACACCAGAGTGCCAGATCAGCCACCTCCTCCCGGTAGGCATTCTCATCGTTGTTGGAGATCCGGCCCACCACCACAGTATCATCAGCAAACTTGATGATGGAGTTTGAGCTGAACCTGGCCCCACAGTCATGTGTGTACAGGGAGTACAGTAGGGGGCTAAGGACGCAGCCCTGGGGGGATCCTATGTTCAGGGTGAGGGAGCTAGATGTGTGTTCCCCCATCCTGACCACTTGGGGCCTGGCAGTGAGAAAGTCCAGGACCCAGGCACACTCTCGCTCTCACTGCAGTTTCTGAGGTTTACAATATCTCAGCTAATTGGCGTGAACCCATTTTCCCTTCCTGGCAGTAGTGTTCAGCAAGGGACAGTGTGGTTCCATAGAACCGTGTGGAGTCTTCCCCGTTGGTTCAAACACTGTCCCCTCACCATCACCCCATCTCTTGTGCCGTTGTTGTGGACTTTCTGGCTGACCTCATTTCATTAGTTTGATGTTTTCAACCGATATTCCTGGCAGAATGTTCATAAACCTCCCCAGAAATCTCTCCCTCGTTCCTCCCCTCTCCTGCCCAGCTCCGAGTTGGTAGCAACAACAAATGTTTCCGTCGGCCTTTCCTGTCATTAACAGGAGTGAATAACTACATGTGTCTGTGACATTGGCTAAATAAAGGAAGTGCACAGACGACCGGGGTCGAGCGAGTTCATAGTTAGGAGCCTCTCTGCTTAATCGTTGTGGAGATCAAACATGACCTCCAAGTTTGATAAAAATCTGGGAGAGTCTAAACTGAAACGGAAAGTTTCTCTGATGCGGAAAGGACATATGGAATCCAACCAAGTGAGCAGGAACGTGACTGCAACAATGTTTATATAATTCCACACCTTCCTCCCCCCTAGTGTGAATTATCCACCAGTAGTTGTTTTGGGAAATGCAGCTGGACTAGTGGGCAGGCTCCCCGGATAGTGTTTGGAGACCTGGACCAGGGTGTGGGTTATCTGCCTCTACCTCACTTTCTGTTTCACCGTGTTTACCGTTTCATCGGCCCGAGGGCTCTGGGACATCCTTTCTGAACCACACCATAATGCAATGTTACATTCCAAATTTACGGCCGATTTTCACGTTTCTGGGTTGAATATTTTCGTTAAATTATCCCACCTCGATAAAGCAGCTGTGTGGGATTCATAGGTTTCGCAGATGAAATGCTCAGTTTGATTTCCCCAATGATACGCAGTAACCACCCAAAATGTGTGTTTGATTGAAAACAGGCCTTTCATGGAAACAGGCCTTTCAGCCCAGTAAGTCCACACCGACCAGCAATCACCCGAACATCAGTTCTACCCAACACACTATGGATAGTGTGTGTAGCATTCTCCCCACCTTAAACAAAGTCACACACAGGACAGTCATACTTCTCAGGAAGTAAAGGTATTAGTGGGCTCTCTTTATGATTGCATCAGTATGCTAGGTCCATGACAGATTTCAGAGAGACGCGTCCAGGAACTTGAACGCTCTCCACCGCCTAAGCATTAATTACACCTCAACATTCTGGTACTGGGGTTAGTATTTGTCAACATAGATTCATGCCACCCAACATGCCCCATTCAAATTCATCCCATTTGCCTGCCCCTGGCCCATATCACTCCAATAAATTCCTGGTCTTTTGTAAATGTTGTTATTGCACTTGCCTGCCATATGGCAGCTTGTTCCATGCACTTACCACCCTCTGTATGAAAAGTTTACCACTCGGTGCCTGTAAACAAGCTTCATTTGTTAAAAAATTAGCAGCCTCACCAAAGTCTCGATCAACTGTAACATTACGTACCAAACGCTATCCTCGATTTTCTGACTATAGGCTAAACATATTGTTATGGTCATATGGCCATGGAGTTATACAGCTTGGAAACGAACCCTTCAGCCCATTTCGCCCATGCCGACTAAGGTTCCACATCTGGACTAATCCTATTTACCCATATTTGGTTCTTCTCACTCAAAATTTCCAGATCTATAACATATAATTTTCATTCAGCAAAGCTAAACTGTGTGCTGACTAATTGATAAAATGGACGGTTAGAGGAAGTGGTTGCAACATTTTCTCCTTAACGTCAGATTTTCAATGTTAGAGTGGTGCTGGTGAAAGTGGAAACTGCTTCCTAGTTTTCCAAGAAAGAAGATCACAATTGGATCATTGTGACCCCGCTGAACTTTGTGAAAGGCGCATAATTGGGGAAAGATAAGTGGAAGAGCAAATGGAGAGAGATCTGGGGGTCCGTAAAAGCAAACCAGAGCGTTTGTGGCTACTAGAAGTAAGACTATAATGTGGGGAAGAGGATGGAGTACAACAGTAAAGAGGTCCTGCTACCAGGGCCGTTTTTACAGCATTATGGGCCCCCGGGCAAAGCAGTGTACTGGGGCCCCTACCGTTACTCTCCCCCACCCCCCTTTCCCTACCAGCCCCCCCCCTGTCGTGCCGGCGAAAAGCACTTACCGAAAAGCACTTAGCGATAGACTTAGGGTGCTACATTGTTGCGAAAAGCACTTACAGATTGCTGTGAGAAACACTTAGGGACAGAAAATGTTGCGAAAAAAAGACTTATTGAACCTACATTTTTAATGTAGTATTTAATTATTGCAAGTCACTTAACACACACAGATCAGCATGGGGCCCCTATGCTCGTGGGCCCCCGGGCAAGTGCCCATCAGGCCCATGCGTTAAGCCGGCCCTGCCTGCTACATCTACAGATGGTGTTGGTGAGACCTCACTGGTTTATTGCACACAGCATCACACAATGTGGAAACAGGCCACTCTGCCTACCATGTCCACGATGTTCAATGGGCAATCATCCGTTATAGACCTATTTTCCACAGTGATGAGATTTATAGGAGATCTAAGGGGATATTGTCTCACCCAGAGAGGGGTGAATACGTGGATACGTGGAATGCAGTGATGAAAGCGGAATCATTGAAAGAATTTAAGAAGTGTCCAGATGCACACTTGAGGCAACGAAGACTATGCACCAGTCCATTACAGGCACTGACTTCTCACGGTGGAAGGGATCCATAGGAGGCACTGCCTCAAACGGCAGCCAGCATTACCAAGGACCAGACCAGCTTGGTCACCCTTTCACTTCACCTGATGCAGGAATCTGAAATTGTGACCTCCAGGTTCAGAAACAGCTTCTTCCGAACAGCCGTCGGGTAATTGAACACAACAAACAACACACACACACTATGAACTACCAGGTATTTGGTTGCACAAATATTGGCTTTTTTGCACTAATATTGTTATTTTTATTCTACTGAACTTTTTTTATCGGTGAGAATTGTGTTTACAGACCAGTTGTGCGGGTGCAGAATTTCATTGTTCTGTTTTTGGTACATTCTTAAACATTTGCCTCAAGACGCCAGTTCACTTATCACGGTGATACCACTTCACCGATCATCCGGAGACAAGTTCATTGATCGCGGTGAGACCTGATAACTCACCATCGTGACACCACTTCCAAAATCACCATGATACCAGTTCACCGATCACTGCAATACCTGCTGCAGTGGAATTACACATCGATCAGACTACAATCTCTTCCTCCGATTGTCTCAATCAAGAGTCGCCCCAGTGCTGAGGTGCTTCTGACGAGGAGTTCTCAAACAGACTGTCCATCATCAGCCCTGGATTCGATCTGTCCGTCAGGGACACTACAGTTTGGTCTCACGGCAGGATCAGCACGCCAGGGCAGGCCTTAGCGCTAGATATGGTCAATCACGGGCACTCTGCACCCGGATTCTATCGTATAGCATGTGACCCAAGGAATAAAGGTTTTACATGTCCAACTTCTCCCTATAGCTCGGGCCCTCGAGTTATAGAAACATATATTTCTTGGATTCTTTACAGATAATGGCAGCTCTACTGCAGCAGATAACCAAAACTGAGCACCATACACGAAGTGGGGCCTCGTCAACGTTTTGTCACTTAACGCTCAACTTCTATACTAATTTCCCTGACTTATGAAAGTAGCGTGTCAAAAGATTTCTTCGCAACCCCCAACATACGACGCTACTTTAAGCTCCAAGATCCTTCTGCACTCCAACAATCTCCATGGCCTTATCATTCACTATTAAGCTCATGTCTCATTTGACTTCCCAAAAGGCAATATGTTTCAGAATCGTGCAGCATTTATTTTCGGAATTCAACTCTTTTGTTATCACTCGCATCTTTCCCTGTAGATCTTGCTGTTATCCCTGGCGAAGATTATACAATTTGTTTGGAGTAGTCTGCAATGATGCAGCCGCAGATGAAGTTTGAACTGCTACCTACAATACACGGAACTCGTCGCCTTCTTTGAGTTCGACATACCCTCCTGCTGCATCTGCCCACTGGAGATTTATCTATGATCGTACATCCTAAGACGTTCAGCCACCCCCTCAACGGTAATACTGAACATCATCAAGACACTTCCTTTAACTGCCCCTGTCGTTCTGACTGTGCTAATCAGTGATGCTGGTTCTGTGGCCAGTTTCTTTACATGCCGTAGGGTGTGGGAAACCCATAGTCCTCATCATAAGCACATCAATGCGCCTCAAAATCTCGTCAATGTTGTCTCCATCCTCTCGTGGGGCTGTGGGCAACACCATTTCCACCATTCTCATGCATGGCTTTTTACATTCCCTATCCTGTGCGCATTCCACTGCAGCTAATTTGACCCTTTCTTGCTATTTCTCTGCCATGCTGCGAGTATGACTATTCATTTTTCATATTCACCTTTTCCTTGCCCCTGTCACCAAGCATTTTACTCAGGGAGGGGTGTCACTTGTCACCTACTTTAATGTTATCTGCAAAACTATTAATCATGCCTTGCACATTCTCATCTAAATCATGAAATAAACCACAAAGAGCAACGGGCCAGGCACCAATCACCAGCGCCACTAGCACAGGCCTCCAGTTTGAAAAATAACCTTCCACCGCCATCCTCTGCTTCCATCAATGAAGCCAATTATGTGTCCGGCAATCTTAACTTCCAGAGCAGCCTTTCGTGCGGAGCCTTATCAAAGGACTTGCTTTTGTCCATATAGAGAATGTTCATGGCCTTGCCCATGTCAACCTTCTTGGTTAGTTCTTCAAAAAAACCAATCAAATTAATGAGATACGATCATCCCATACAAAACCATGTTTAGTTTAGTTTAGTGATACAGCATGGAAAAGGGCATTTTCGTTCACCGAGTCAATGCTGACCATTGATCATCCAATCATACTAGTTACCACAAAATGCTGGAGTAACTCAGCGGGTCAGGTAGCATCTCTGGAGAGAAGGAATGGGTGACGTTTCGGATCGAGACCCTTCTTCAGACTGAAGGCATCCAGTTTGAAAAATGTCCTTCCACCGCCATCCCCTGCTCCAATCAACGAAGCCAATTATGTGTCCGGTAATCTTACCTACCAGAGCAGCCTATCATGCGGAGCCATATCAAAGCACTTGCTGTATCCACATAGAGAATGTTCACGGCCTTGCCCGTGTCAACCTTCTTGGTTAGTTCTGAAGAAGGGTCTCGACCCGAAACGTCACCCATTCCTTCTCTCCAGAGATGCTGCCTGACCTGCTGAGTTACTCCAGCATTTTGTGATACTTTCGATTTGTACCAGCGTCTGCAGTTATTTTCCTGTCCAATCATACTAGTTCAGTCTGAAGAAGGATCTCGACCCGAAATGTCACCCATGCCTTCTCTCCAGAGATGCTGCCTGTCCCGCTGAGTTACTCCAGCATTTTGTGTCTGTCACATTAATTTTATGTTATCCCACATTTCCATCCACTTCTTACACACTATGGGCAATTTACAGAGGCCAATTAACCCACAGACCCACGCATATTTGGGATGTGACAGGAAACCATAGTCCCCGGAGGAAACCTACACAGTCACAGGGAGAATGTACTAACTTAACACAGACAGCACCCAAGGTCAGGATCGAACCAGGGTCTCTCGTGCTGTCAGGCAACCGCTCAACCAGCCGAGCCACTGTTGACCATCTCCAATTAGCCTCGGTCTATCCAAATGTACATATATCTTATCCATCGGTATGCTTTCCAGTAACTTGTCTACTACAGATGGTAGGCTCACTGGTCTATAGTGCCCAGGGTTTTATTTGAAACTCTTCTTAAATAGTGGAGCGACATTAGTCATTCTCCAGTCATCTGGCACCTCATCCATGTCCAGCGATAATTCATATATCTCTGTCTAGGCTCCAAAAACATCTCTTTCTGAGTAAGCTCCTGCTTATTTTGGTTTCGCCCCGTTTTCCCTTTATTTTCAGTCTTTTTTTGTCCTAGATTTGGCTGCCTTAGTTTTAACCAATTCCCCTTTTAGCGTCTCCAGTTGCCAAGCACAGCAGCCTATTACAATCCTCCCTAAAGCACAGCTAACAAGATTTCAGCAGAGGGGTGGGCCCTCTTCTTGTCAGACAGCGACACATGCCACTAAATCTTTCAGCCTCCGGACATTCAAAAAACTACATAAACATCTCCATATGAGAAACCTTGCACCATAATCTAGAAATAGCTTCTCAAACTGTGTGCCAGGAGTGAGGTTCTGATTCCCAATCTGTGACCATGGGGTAGCAGTCTCTCAGGGTCTAAGTGATCTAGTACCAGAGATTATGTGTCTATTACCGACAGGTATTGCTGCCACAAGTGTATCTGTACTTAAGGCAGCCATTTGTCTTACTTCAGTCTCGGGTAAATCAAGTTGGCCAGCATCCTGAGCCCACAGCCGGGTGTTCTGGGTAGACAATAGCTCTCCAGCTGGCTGTTTCATCCTGGCTCCTGTTTCTTGTAATTCTATGGTAGTATAATCCTGACAGTGGTTTCTGTGGTTTCAGCTTGATCATCCAGCTGAGCTAATTGGTTATTTACTCTCCATTCAGTTTTGAACGTTAGTTCGGACTAGCTCCTATTATTGTTTTTTACCCTCTTCTCGCCCTCTTTTCTTTCTCAGTCTGACTCATCTATGTACCCAATATCCGCGTATTAGTCAGCCAGTGATAACGTAGCGCGGGCTTTTACTCGGCCCACCCACCACTCCTTCCAGCTTTGCTGTTGAACAGTAGGCAATTTTCAGGCGCTGTCGATTTGTTTCAATTCCACATTTCCTGCCAGTTCCCGTCTTAATCAAGGTTAAAGGTGTTTTTTTTCCAGGTTGGTTAACCTCCTTTTCAGCCTTTGTTTTGTTTTTGACACACGTTTAAGATCCCTCTGTAAGTGTTGATAATCGTGTCTACTGTCACCACCTTTGTAGAGATATGTTGAGAGATACAGCAAGGAAACAGTCCCGTCTGCCCACCGCGTCGACCACCCGTTCACACTAATTCAATGATATTCCACTTACTCATCCCTTTCCTACACACTCGGGGCAATTTACAGAGGACAATTAACCTACCAACGCGCACGTGTTGTGGATATGAGAGGAAACCGGAGCATCTGGAGGAAATCCAAGCGGTCCTAGGAGGACGTGCAAACTGCACACAATCAGAATCGAACCCGGGTCTCAGGCAATGTGAGGCAGCAGCTCCACCAGCTGCGCCACCGTGGTAGGAGGCTGAGAGGTGACATTATTGAGCTGAGAAAATCGTTGGGATGAACAACTACCTTCCTAGCGATCAGTGGTGGGGTCTTAACTCTCCGCAGTTTCTCTGATCGGCTAAGATTGAGGAAGCAAGTGCACTATCGTAGCATAAATAAGATGTAAATTACCAGAGGTTATATCCATTTCTCAGGTTTCTTATCCGGACAACTTTCCTCCCTTTCCGCGCTATCTTTGAAAGGAATGATACGGACCCTTCTTCTTCCACCGACCGCATGCCCACCGCCCCCCGTATGCAGGATCGCTCCCATCGATTCTCTGACCACAGCCTGAACCCTTGCAGGTAGGGTCACGCTGATCAAAGCTCACACATTAATCGCCCAGAGCATGTTCAAATTTTATTAACACTGAGCATCTCGACAAATAAAAGATAAATACAGAACTACAAATAAATCAACATAATAAACAGGATATACTGCCTAGTTTACAAGGAGAACGAGTGAAAACTCAATGATCTACAATTTTACAACGAACCAGGCACTAATCCGACCTTTGCAGGATGTGGACCCAATGTGGACCCAATGACGCTTTCATCCACAACAGTGAGCCTGAGGGGATGGAACGGACTTTCACGAACGATTCTTGGCAGGCCGTTGGAGTGCAGAGTTTTCACCTCGTCTATGCCTTCTTGTTTTTCCTGTCCAGATAGTTCATTGCAACTTTGACCCATCTCTCGCCGGCTCTGGTGCAAATCTTCATATTCCTCCGGTTGACGAATCTGAAGCAAACCAAGCAGATGTGATTACCGGATAGTCGCTCACCACTTGTTCAAGCACACTTTGGAGCAACACATTTAAATACTTACATGACAGTGTGAGGCGAGCACCCGGGAGCTGCCCTGTAGCTTTTAAGCCTCCGGTGACGAATAGGAGTGGTCTTAAACGTCTCACAGCATTCCGGGTATATCGTCCCAGCTGGGAGAGAGGGAGAAAGGGAGAACGTTATACACTGAGGGATTTTTCAGCATTTTCCATCGCAGGTTACCGTATTGCCTCACGTTTACACAAAGTGCACAGCAAGGGGGGCATTGCTGCCCTCGGCTCTGTGGAGGTTTCCGTGTTTTACACTAGCTGGCCAACCCCTCCTCCAACTATTTCAGCCCCCTTACCATCAATACAATTTTCCCGTCTGCTAACCTCTCACCCCCTCAGATGCAGTTGTATTGTTCCCTATTCTTCCCTCCAAATAGTGAGGAGATTATTGTAATGGGAGCTATTCAACGACACCGCCAGACGGAGGAAAACGGCAATGAGCAGCTCGCGGTTCATGATCAGGAGAAGCCGGAATATTGGGAATAAGGAAGGTCTCTTACGCGGGGCGGCTGCAACATTCTGGAAAGTGCAGATCACCAGGGCTCCTATAAGGGCAACGACACAGAGCGCTGTCTTCATGGTGCTTCTTTGGATGGAAGTGCTGGCTGGGGCCCGGTGACTGAGCAGCTTGCACTCCCTCTACCTTTTAAAGGGTAGCGGGAGAGTCAGTCCGGAAATCAGGGGGCGCCTGGAAGTCCCTAAAATCCACATCGACATTGCTCCGGCGAACCATTGCAGAATTCCGGCGTTCCATGAAATGGGAAGTACGGACGATTCGGCGAATAATCGTTCCAGGGTTAAACTGCAAAGAGCGCGCTGCATCTTCCAGAACCCGTTTTTTCAGTTTAAGTACGTTTCACTTCCTTCAGTCAATTCCACAACACCCGTAACCAAGAGGAAGGGAAAGCTGAGATAAGAATTAAGCTTTCCGAATAACAAGTCACTAATTCCGAGACTGCGATCCCTGGTCCCGGACGCCCAAGACAGGACAAATATATTCCCTGCATCTACCCCACCAAGCAGCAGTAGAACTGCATAGGCTGCAGTGAGATCACCCCCCGTTCTTCTCCCCTGGATAGAGTAAAGCCCCGTTTATGTACACACTTTCACAAGACAATCCAGTGAGTACAGGAATGAGTACATCTGAGGACCTTTCGTGGCACACCTTCTATAGCATGGACAAACATTCTATGGGGGAGAGACCAGAGCTGACCACAATATTCTAAATGTGGTGTTCCGAGGCCCGTATAGAACTGAACGAGACATCTTTACACTTTGTCAGATCCTCGGGCAACAACGATCAAGTTATCACTGGACGCCCAGTTCCTTGTTGTTTCTGGATGATGCCGTGCAGTGGTTTCTGTACAAGAGCAGTGGGGCCTACTAAGCACCAACATTGTATCACCATCGAATATACACGGCCTTCCTGTTTATGCATCACACTGGATCTGTTCGCCTGTGTGCCCAGTATGATGCAGGGCATTTGCCCAATTCACTCCGCTTATCTCTAACCCTCTCCGGTCTCTCCGCCCCCGACCCTGGACCATCCCGGCGAAGTTATATCTGAATTTGACTTCCCTTCCACTCTGGTGGACACCACCTCATTAGGCACTCCACAGTTCTCGTCAAGGCTCCTTGAGCTGAAACATTTACTCCGTTTTTCTATCCACAGATGCCTCCCGATCTTCTGAGCGTTTCATGAACTCTGTGTCCAGAGAAATAATCCGGATGTCGTGCTCAATGAGTGAGGCCATGAGTGTGATTGATGTGATTTATGTCGCTCCATCCACACCAGATTCCCCAAGTGACGCTGTGTGCTTTGTTACCTAACAGGCTCCCCTGTGGGTCCTAGATTATCAGTCTCACCCCACTCATAAGGTCGTAAGTGATAGGAGCAGAATTAGGCCATTCGGCCCATCAAGTCCACTCCGCCATTCCGTCATGGCTAATCCATCTCTGCCTTACAACCCCACTCTCCTGCCCCTTCACCATAACCCTTGACATAACCCCCTACTAATCAAGAACCATTCCCCATTGTCGGAGTTGTAATTTCCTCAGAGCCCAGTGGGAGCTATCAGTGCCACTCCCCGCTATTATCCTTAATGCCATTTGCCAGAGCTATCTCCGATCCCCTTTTGCCCGCTTGATTTCCTGTTTTAGCTTGTTCCTTAGTTCCCAAAGCTCCTCCAGGAATACACTAGACCCAGTTGTTTGTACCTGCCCCATGCCCACTTCTAACACTTGACCAGAGCCTCAATTTCCAGAGTTCCTTCCCTATAGTAGATTCTGGGGCCTTTTGTACATATCTTGGTTGCCATGAATGAGATGGGCTGAAATGCATGTTTCCGTGCTGTGAGAGTCTAGGACACTGTTCACCAGGTGTCACGCGCTCTCGCTCGCTCTCACTGCAGTTTCTGAGGTTTACAATATCTCAGCTAATTGGCGTGAACCCATTTTCCCTTCCTGGCAGTAGTGTACAGCAAGGGACAGTGTGGTTCCATAGAACCGTGTGGAGTCTTCCCCGTTGGTTCAAACACTGTCCCCTCACCATCACCCCATCTCTTGTGCCGTTGTTGTGGACTTTCTGGCTGACCTCATTTCATTAGTTTGATGTTTTCAACCGATATCCCTGGCAGAATGTTTATAATTCTCCCCAGAAATCTCTCCCTCGTTCCTCCCCTCTCCTGCCCAGCTCCGAGTTGGTAGCAACAACAAATGTTTCCGTAGGCCTTTCCTGTCATTAACAGGAGTGAATAACTACATGTCTCGGTGACATTGGCTAAATAAAGGAAGTGCACAGACGACCGGGGTCGAGCGAGTTCATAGTTAGGAGCCTCTCTGCTTAATCGTTGTGGAGATCAACCATGACCTCCAAGTTTGACAAAAATCTGGGAGAGTCTAAACTGAAACGGAAAGTTTCTCTGATGCGGAAAGGACATATGGAATCCAACCAAGTGAGCAGGAACGTGACTTCTGCAACAATGTTTATATAATTCCACACCTCCCCCCCCCTAGTGTGAATTATCTACAAGTAGTTGTTTTGGGAAATGCAGCTGGACTAGTGGGCAGGCTCCCCGGATAGTGTTTGGAGGCCTGGACCAGGGTGTGGGTTATCTGCCTCTACCTCACTATCTGTTTCACCGTGGTTACCGTTTCATCGGCCCGAGGGCTCTGGGACATCCTTTCTGAACCACACCATAATGCAATGTTACATTCCAAATTTACGGCCGATTTTCACCTTTCTTGGTTGAATATTTTCGTTAAATTGTCCCAGCTCGACAAAGCAGCTGTGTGGGATTCATAGGTTTCGCAGATGAAATGCTCAATTTGATTTCCCCTTTGATACGCAGTAACTACCCAAAATGTGTGTTTAATTGAAAACAGGCCTTTCATGGAAACAGGCCTTTCAGCCCAGTAAGTCCACACCGACCAGCAATCACCCGAACATCAGTTCTACCCCACACACTATGGATAGTGTGTGCAGCATTCTCCCCACCTTAAACAAAGTCACACACAGAACAGTCATACTTCTCAGGAAGTAAAGGTATTAGTGGGCTCTCTTTATGATTGCATCAGTATGCTAGGTCCATGACAGATTTCAGAGAGACGCGTCCAGGAACTTGAACGCTCTCCACCGCCTAAGCATTAATTACACCTCAACATTCTGGAACTGGGGTTAGTATTTGTCAACATAGATTCATGCCACCCAACATGCCCCATTCAAATTCAGCCCATTTGCCTGCCCCTGGCCCATATCCCTCCAATAAATTCCTGGACTATTGTAAATGTTGTTATTGCACTTGCCTGTCATATGACAGCTTGTTCCATGCACTTACCACCCTCTGTATGAAAAGGTTACCACTCGGTGCCTGTAAACAAGCTTCATTTGTTAAAAAATGTGCAGCCTCACCAAAGTCCCCGATCAACTGTAACATTACGTACCAAACGCTATCCTCGATTTTCTGACTATAGGCTAAACATATTGTTATGGTCATATGGCCATGGAGTTATACAGCATGGAAACGAACCCTTCAGCCCAACTCGCCCATGCCGACTATGGTTCCACATCTGGACTAATCCTATTTACCCATATTTGGTTCTTCTCACTCAAAATTTCCAGATCTATAACATATAATTTTCATTCAGCAAAGCTAAACGGTGTGCTGACAAATTGATAAAATGGACGGTTAGAGGAAGTGGTTGCAACATTTTCTTCTTAACGTCAGATTTTCAATGTTAGAGTGGTGCTGGTGAAAGTGGAAACTGCTTCCTAGTTTTCCAAGAAAGAAGATCACAAGTGAATCATTGTGAACGCGCTGAACTTTGTGAAAGGCGCATAATTGGGGACAGATAAGTGGAAGAGCAAATGGAGAGAGATCTGGGGGTCCGAAAAAGCAAACCAGAGCGTTTGTGGCTACTTGAAGCAAGACTATAATGTTGGGAAGAGGATGGAGTACAACAGTAAAGAGGTCCTGCTACATCTAGAGATGGTGTTGGTGAGACCCCACTGGTTTATTGCACACAGCATCACACAATGTGGAAACAGGCCACTCTGCCTACCATGTCCACGCTGTTCAATGGGCAATCACCCGTTATAGCCCTATTTTCCAGTACGAGGTGCATAGCCTTAGTTGCCTGGGTAACTCAAGTGTGCATCTGGACACTTCTTAAATTCTGTCAATGATTCCGCTTTCATCACTGCATTCCACGTATTCACCCCTCTCTGGGTGAGAAAATATCCCCTTAGATCTCGTATAAATCTCATACTCCTTACCCTAGTCTATATCCTCTAGTTTTCTTCATCGTGGTATTGATGAAGTTGCCCGCAGTCTACATTATCTACTCCCTTCATTGTTTTATATAGTCCACTCATGTCCGCCCGCTCTCAACCTCGTCCATTCCAAATTAAAAGGCAGTCATACAGCACAGATTCAGGTCTGTCGGCTGATCCTGTATTTAATGTCCCGACTGATGAAGGCTAGGACCCCTCATGCCTTCTTAAACGCAGTAACCACATGAATTACCACTAAACTTCACATGTCATTTCTCAGCCCATTTCACCAACTCATCAACTCACCAATATCATCCGTACTGAAGACTATTTTCCACACTGTCAAGAGCTCGCCCCAATCTTCATGTCATCTGCCAACTTAGTGATCATGCCTCTGATATACGTATCTAAATTATTTGCGCTTTTGTGTCCCAGCATAGAAACATAGAAACATAGAAAATAGGTGCAGGAGTAGGCCATTCGGCCCTTCGAGCCTGCACCGCCATTCAATATGATCATGGCTGATCATCCAACTCAGTATCCCGTACCTGCCTTCTCTCCATACCCACTGACCCCTTTAGCCACAAGGGCCACATGTAACTTCCTCTTAAATATAGCCAATGAACTGGCCTCAACTACCTTCTGTGGCAGAGAATTCCATAGATTCACCTCACTCTGTGTGAAAAAAAACGTTCTCATCTCGGTCCTAAAAGACTTCCCCCTTATCCTTAAACTGTGACCCCTTGTTCTGGACTTCCCCAACATCGGGAACAATCTTCCTGCATCTAGCCTGTCCAACCCCTTAAGAATTGTGTAAGTTTCTATAAGATCCCCCCTCAATCTTCTAAATTCCAGCGAGTACAAGCCGAGTCTATCCGGACTTTCTTCATATGAATGTCCTGCCATCCCAGGAATCAATCTGGTGAACCTTCTCTGTACTCCCTCTATGGCAAGAATGTCTTTCCTCAGATTAGGAAACCAAAACTGTACGCAATACTCCAGGTGTGGTCTCACCAATGCCCTGTACAACTGCAGCAGAACCTCACTGCTCCTATGCTCAAATTCCCTCGCTATGAATGCCAACATACCATTCGCTTTCTTCACTGCCTGCTGCACCTGCATGCCTACTTTCAATGACTGGTGTACCACGACACCCAGGTCTCGTTGCATCTCCCCTTCTCCTAATCGGCCACCATTCAGGCAATAGTCTGCTTTCCTGTTCTTGCCACCAAAGTGGATAACCTCACATTTATCCACATTATACTGCATCTGCCATGCCTTTGCCCACTCACCTAACCTATCCAAGTCACGTTGCAGCCTCCTAGCATCCTCCTCACAGCTAACACTGCCCCCCAGCTTCGTGTCATCCGCAAACTTGGAGATGTTGCATTAAATTCCCTCGTCCAAATCATTAATATATATTGTAAATAGCTGTGGTCCCAGCACTGAGCCTTGCGGTACCCCACTAGTCACTGCCTGCCATTCTGAAAAGGACCCGTTTATTCCTACCATTTGCTTCCTGTCTGCCAGCCAGTTCTCTATCCACATCAATACTGAACCCACAATACAGTGTGCTATAAGTTTGCATACTAATCTCTTATGTGGGATCTTGTCGAAAGCCTGCTGGAAGTCCAGATATAACACATCCACTGGTTCTCCCTTATCCACTCTACTAGTTACATTCTCGAAAAATTCTATAAGATTCGTCAGACATGATTTACCTTTCATAAATCCATGCTGACTTTGTCCAATGATTTCACCATTTTCCAAATGTGCTGCTATCCCATCTTTAATAACTGACTCTAGCATTTTCCCCACTACCGATGTTAGACGAACTGGTCTGTAATTCCCCGTTTTCTCTCTCCCTCCCTTTTTGAAAAGTGGGGGTGAATACGTGGAATGCAGCGATGCAAGCGGAATCATTGACAGAATTTAAGAAGTGTCCAGATGCACACTTGAGGCAACGAAGGCTATGCACCTCGTGCTGGAAAATAGGGCTATAACGGGTGATTGCCAATTGAACAGCGTGGACATGGTAGGCACACTGGCCTGTTTCCACATTGTGTGATGCTGTGTGCAGTAAACCAGTGGGGTCTCACCAACACCATCTGTAGATGTAGCAGGACCCCTTTACTGTTGTACTCCATCCTCTTCCCAACATTATAGTCTTACTTCAAGTAGCCACAAACGCTCTGGTTTGCTTTTACAGACACCCAGATCTCTCTCCATTTGCTCTTCCACTTATCTTTCCCCAATTCTGCGCCTTTCACAAAGTTCAGCGCGTTCACAATGATCCAATTGTGATCTTCGTTCTTGGAAAACTAGGAAGCAGTTTCCACTTTACCAGCACCACTCTAACATTGAAAATCTGACGTTAAGGAGAAAATGTTGCAACCACTTCCTCTAACCGTCCATTTTATCAATTAGTCAGCACACAGTTTGGCTTTGCTGAATGAAAATTATATGTTATAGACCTGGAAATTTTGAGTGAGAAGAACCAAATATGGGTAAATAGGATTAGTCCAGATGTGGAACCTTAGTCGGCATGGGCGAGTTAGGCTGAAGGGTTCGTTCCCATGCTGTATAACTCCATGGCCATATGACCATAACAATATGTTTAGCCTATAGTCAGAAAATCGAGGCTAGCGTTTGTTACGTAATGTTACAGTTGATCGAGACTTTGGTAAGGCTGCACATTTTTTAACAAATGAAGCTTGTTTACAGGCACCGAGTGGCAACCTTTTCGTACAGAGGGTGGTATGTGCCTGGAACAAGCTGCCATATGACAGGCAAGTGCAAAAACAACATCTACAATAGTCCAGGAATTTATTGGAGGGATATGGGCCAGGGGCAGGAAAATGGGATGAATTTGAATGGGGCGTGTTGGGTGGCATGAATCTATGTTGACAAATACTAACCCCAGTTCCAGAATGTTGAGGTGTAATTAATGCTTAGGCGGTGGAGAGCGTTCAAGTTCCTGGACGTGTCTCACTGAAATTTGTCATGGACCTTGCATACTGATGCAATCATAAAGAGAGCCCACTAATACCTTTACTTCCTGAGAAGATCGAGGAGGCTCAGTATGCTGATGAATACTCTCTTGAATTTTCACAGGTTTGCCAAAGAGAGGATATTTACTGGTTGCATCATGGCCCGTGTCCAGCAATTCCTGCGCGCAGGAATGAAGGAGATCACAAAAAGAGGTGGGCAAAGCCCAGTCCATTACAGGCACTGACTTCTCACGATGGAAGGGATCCATAGGAGGCACTGCCTCAAACGGCAGCCAGCATTACCAAGGACCAGACCAGCTTGGTCACCCTTTCACTTCACCTGATGCAGGAATCTGAAATTGTGACCTCCAGGTTCAGAAACAGCTTCGTCCGAACAGCCGTCGGGTAATTGAACACAACAAACAACACACACACACTATGAACTACCAGGTATTTGGTTGCACAAATATTGGCTTTTTTGCACTAATATTGTTATTTTTATTCTACTGAACTTTTTTTATCGGTGAGAATTGTGTTTACAGACCAGTTGTGCGGGTGCAGAATTTCATTGTTCTGTTTTTGGTACATTCTTAAACATTTGTCTCAAGACGCCAGTTCACTTATCACGGTGATACCACTTCACCGATCATCCGGAGACAAGTTCATTGATCGCGGTGAGACCTGATAACTCACCATCGTGACACCACTTCCAAAATCACCATGATACCAGTTCACCGATCACTGCAATACCTGCTGCAGTGGAATCACACATCGATCAGACTACAATCTCTTCCTCCGATTGTCTCAATCAAGAGTCGCCCCAGTGCTGAGGTGCTTGTGACGAGGAGTGCTCAAACAGACTGTCCATCATCAGCCCTGGATTCGATCTGTCCGTCAGGGACACTGCAGTTTGGTCTCCCGGCAGGATCAGCACGTCAGGGCAGGCCTTAGCGCTAGATATGGTCAATCACGGGCACCCCGCACCCGGATTCTATCGTATAGGATGTGACCCATGGAATAAAGGTTTTACATGTCCAACTTCTCCCTATAGCTCGGGCCCTCGAGTCATAGAAACAGATATGTTTTGGATTCTTTACAGATAATGGCAGCTCTACTGCAGCAGATAACCAAAACTGAGCACCATACACGAAGTGGGGCCTCGTCAACGTTTTGTAACTTAACGCCCAACTTCTATACTAATTTCCCTGACTTATGAAAGTAGCGTGCAAAAGATTTCTTCGCAACGCCCAACATGCGACGCTACTTTAAGCGGGCTAGTTTACCTGGACTCCAAGATCCTTCTGCACTCCTACAATCTCCATGGCCTTAACATTCACTATTAAGCTCATGTCTCATTTGACTTCCCAAAAGGCAATATGTTTCAGAATCGTGCAGCATTTATTTTCGGAATTCAACTCCTGTTGTCATTACTCGCATCTTTCCCTGCAGATCGTGCTGTTATCCCTGGCGAAGATACCACAATTTGTTTGGAGTAGTCTACAATGATGCAGCCGCAGATGAAGTTTGAACTGCTACCTAAAATGCACGGAACTCGTCGCCTTCTTTGAGTTCGACATACCCTCCAGCTGCATCTGCCCACCCGTTCAGCAGCCGTGCCGGCATTTCCACCTAAATGACCCAGGGTGTTCGATGAAATAAACCTGAGGCCCAGTATAGAAGGGAGAGAATCTGATCGGGATGTCGCCAGCCGGAGTGAATGAGCGAAGCACATTGAGAACATAGCCAGCTTAGTCAGCCACGGGAAGGCAGTATATTTTCAATAATAACAGAGTGAAGAATATTTGTGCTCATATGGACCCGCGGCCCTTGTACACAAATCGCTGCAACTGCGGAGACAACAGACAGCTACTGTGCGGTAAATGGCACAATGGTCTTCATTACCAGAGGATCTGAATCCAAGATAAAGGGTTCTCATTCATTTCTTTACGGCCCTAGGCGGACCACATGCTGAATATTATGGTCAGCTCTGGTCTTCCCGAAAAGGAAGGATATCCCTCGAATAAAAGGAGTGCAGTTAAGACTCCCCAGCGTCGTTCCCATGTCCACGCGATTGCCTTGACAAAAATTACACAAACTGGGGATAGACACAAAAGGCTGGAGTAACTCAGCGGGAAAGGCAGTATCTCTGGAGAGAAGGAATAGGTGACGTTTCTTCAGACAGTCTGAAGAAGGGTTTGCACCCGAAATGTTACGGATTTGTAAAAAACACCCGGATTTGAGTATAGGAGCAGGGAGGTTCTGTTGCAGTTGTACAGGGCATTGGTGAGACCACATCTGGAGTATTGTGTACAGTTTTGGTCTCCTAATCCGAGGAAAGACATTCTTGCCATAGAGGGAGTACAGAGAAGGTTCACCAGATTGATTCCTGGGATGGCATGACTTTCATATGAAGAAAGAGTGGATAGACTCGGCTTGTACTCGCTGGAATTTAGAAGATTGAGGGGGGATCTTATAGAAACTTACAAAATTCTTAAGGGGCTGGACAGGCTAGATGCAGGAAGATTGTTCCCGTTATTGGGGAAGTCCAGAACAAGGGGTCACAGTTTAAGGATAAGGGGGAAGTCTTTTAGGACCGAGATGAGAACGTTTTTTTTCACGCAGAGTGGTGAATCTGTGGAATTCTTTGCCACAGAAGGTAGTTGAGGCCAGTTCATTGGCTATATTTAAGAGGGAGTTAGATGTGGCCCTTGTGGCTAAAGGGGTCAGGGGGGTATGGAGAGAAGGCAGGTACGGGATACTGAGTTGGATGATCAGCCATAATCATATTGAATGGCGGTGCAGGCTCGAAGGGCCGAATGGCCTACTCCTGCACCTATTTTCTATGTTTCTATGTTACCTATTCATTTCCTTCAGAGATGCTGTCTGACCCGCTGAGTTAATCCAGCTTTTTGTGTCTCCGGTTTAAATCAGCAACTGCTGTTCCTTCTTACACAAACTGGGGTTTTATTCGCCAGCAGGGAACAGTGAGGTCTGATTTCACTGCAGCACAGACGAATTCCTCTCGGTGGGTAAATGCAGGGACAATGTTTTTTTCTAACTGGACTGTTGAGAACCCGGCCCACGCTCTCAGAATGAGGGACTTGCCGGTTCGGAAGCTGAATTACTGTCGCCCAGGTTTCTTCCTCTCCGGCACGGATGTTGTGGGATTGCCTAAGGGAAGTGAGTACTGCCGATACTGAGAATCTCGGGCCCACGATGTTGCACACTGCTCTTTCCATTTTGACACTGGAACCAACATTCTTAGAATTGCCCATGCTTCGCATTTCAGGGAACTGCGGAACTGAGTGACAGTTTCACGGGAGGAGGAAGTTCTGGGGGACTTTTCAGTCACCGCCTAAATCCCTGTGGGGGCGTTCTGCCAACGTATGTGAAAGAGGGTGAATGGGGTCTACTCACTCACTGGGCCAGACTCAGCAATGCCAACCTGCGAAGCATAAGATGAAGGCAGCCCTCTGCAGGTTTGTTCTTCTGGGTCCTCTGGTGGTATGCATTTCACAGTACGCTGCAGCCGACCCAGGAAAGAGACCTTCATTACTCCTAGCGTGACTCGAATCCTGGCGCAGAGGCTCAACCAGAGACCGACGTCAGGCAGAGTCATAGTGGTAGGTGACCCCATAGTCAGAGGTGCGGACAGGAGATTCATGCTAGTGAGGGTAGGAAGAGAGGGACAGGTGAGCTGAATGTGTGGCTGAGGAGTTGGTGCAGGGGGCAGGGATTTCGATTTCTGGACCATTGGGATTCTTCTGGGGCAGGGGTGACCTGTGCAGGTTGCACATTAACTGGAGGGGGACCGACATTCTGGCAGGCAGGTTTGCTGGTGCTACACGGGTGGGTTTAGACGAAATAATGGGGGGGGGGGGTCAACAACGTGGAAGCGCATGCGTAGAGTCAACGGGAAACAGAGTGAAGGAAAGGTTATGGAAGTTTCCAGGAAAACCAGGAAAAAAAGATTAAAAAGGTGGAAGAGAGTAAGGTCGGGTAAAATCGGGATGTTTGTGCGCGGAGGGATGGTCAACACCGAATTGAAGGTATTATATTTGAATATACGTAGCATAAGGAACAAAGTAGATAATCTTGTCGCACCGTTGGAAATTGATAGGTATGATGTTGTGGGCATTGCGGACACGTGGCTACAAGAGGATCGGAACTGGAAGCTAAATATTCAAGGCTCCACATCCTATCAAAAGGACAGGCAGCGTGGCAGAGGGTGTGCGGTAAGGAATGAAATTCAGTCCTTAGCAAAGGATGACATATGATCAGAAGATATAGAGTCCTTGTGGGTCGAGATGAAAAACTGCATGGGTAAAAAGACTCTAATGATAGTTATTTACAGGCCTCCAAACAGTAGCCGGGATATTGGGTACAAGTTGCATCAGGAAATAAAATCGGTGTGTAGGAAAGGCAATGCCTTTGGTGGCCATGGGAGATATCAATATGCAGGTAGACTGGGAGAATCAGGCTAGCGCTGGACCCCAAGAGAGAGAGAGAGAGAGTTTGTAGAGTGCCTCCGAGATAGTTTCTAAGAGCAGCTTGTAATGGAGCAGGTATAAGGCAATTTGAGATTTTGTGTTGTGCAATGAACCAGATTTAATAAGAGAACTTGAGGTAAAGGAACCACAAGGAGGTAGTAATCACAATATGATAATATTCATGTGACCGGGAGAATGTGAATGCAGCTGAGCAAAGGAGAGGCATGAGGGAGGTGCTGGCAAAGATTGACTGGAAAGGGGATTTAGCAGGAATTATGGTAGAGCAGCAAAGGCAGGAATTTCTGCAGATAATTCGGAAGGTGCAGGATCATTTCATTCCAAAGAGGAAGAAAGATTCCAGCGGGGGAATTAGACAACAATGGTTGACAAGAGAGATCAAGGGCAACATAAAAGCAAAAGAGAAGGCATATAACATTGCAAAGATTAGTGGGAAGCCAGAGGATTGGGATGTTTTTAAAGAACAACAAAAGTTAACTAAAAGGACAACACGGAGAGAAAAGATAAAGTACGAATGTAAGCTAGCCAATAATATAAAAGAGGATAGCAAGAGTTTCTACAGATATATAAAGAGTAGAAAAGAGGAAAGAGTAGACTTTGGGCCGCTAGAGAATGACGCAGGAGAAGTGATAACAGGAAATCAAGAAATAGCAGTGGAATTGAATACCTTTTTTGTATCAGTCTTCACAGTGGAAGACACCAGCAGTGTGCCTGCAATCCTAGAAAGTCAGGGGTGGAAGTTAGTGGAGTGACTATTCCCAGCTAGGATAAGATACTAGGAACACTGAAAGGTCTGAGGGTGGATAAGTCACCTAGACCAGATGGACTGCATTCTAGGGTTTTGAAGAAGGTGGCGTCAGAGATTGTGGAGGCATTAATTGTAATATTTCCTGAAAATTGGAAAATTGTGAATATTACTCCGTTGTACAAGAAGGGAGCAAAGCAGAAGAGCGGAAACTAAGGGCCGGTTAACCTGACTTTGGTGTTTGGGAAGATTTTAGAGTCAATAATAATAAAGTTTGAGGTTACACAGTACTGAGAAGTTCATGATAAAATATGCCGAAATCAGCATGGTTTTGTGAAGAGAAGATCTTGCCTGATAAATCTGCTAGAGGTCTTTGAGGAAGTTAATAGCGGGACAGACAGAGGCGAGGCTGTAGATGCTGTTTACCTAGACTTTCAGAAGGCCTTTGATAAAATGCCGCATGCCAGGCTGCTAGGGAAGATAAGAGCCCATGGTATTAAAGAGAAGGTACGAGCATGGATAGCTGGTTGGCCGGATGGCAGAAGGCAGAGACTTGCAATAAGAGGCGCTTTTTCGGGATGGGTGCGAGTAACTAGTGGAGTTCCGCAAGAAACGGTGCTGGGGTCGCTTCTCTACAGGTTGTATATTAATGGTTTTGATAAGGGCATTGAAGACTTTGTGGCCAAGTTTGCAGATTATGTTAAGATAGGTGGAGGTGCAGGCAGTTTAGAGGAACCAAGGGCTCTGCAGAAGGACTTGGAAAGGTTAGGAGAGTGGGCAGAGGCAGATGATATCCAGTGTAGCAAAGTGCGGAGTCAGGCATTTTGGTAATAAGAATAAAGGCATAGATTATTTTCTAAATATGGAGAGAGAATCCAGAAATAAGAGGCGCAAGGGGACTTAGGAGTGCTGGTGCAGGACTCCCAAAAATCAGGCCGCATTTGGAGTACTGTGAGTAAATATGGGCCCCATATCTGAGGAAGGATGTGCTAGCTCTGGAGATGGTCCAGAGGATGTTTACAAGAATGATTCCAGGAAACAATGGGTTGGCATATGATGAGCGTTTGACAGTACTGGGCTTCTATTCACTGGAGTTTAGAAGGTTGAGGGGGAACATTGAATAATGAAAGGCATAGATAGAGTGGATGTGGAAATCATGTTTCCATTGGTGGGAGAGTCTAGGACCAGAGGTCATACCCTCAGAATTAAAGAGTCCTCTTTTAGAAAGGAGGCGAGGAGGAACTTCTTTAGTCAGAAGGTAGTTAATCTGTGGAACTTACAGTATATTCACAGATGGATGTGGAGGCCAAGTCAGTAGATATTTTTAAGGCAGTTATAAATATATTCTTGATCAGAACGGGTGTCAAAGGTTATGGGGAGAAGGCAAAAAAATGCGATTAGGAGACAGAGATCCTAATCAGGATATACGATTGAATGGCTGAGTAGACTCGATGGGCCGAATGGCTGAATTCTACTCCTATAACTTGTGAACGTGAACATTCCGGCCCATTCTGAAAACGAACCTTGGGCAAATGCCTGGTGCAGCTCCCTGCCACTTTCCACAGGTGGCCAAGAAGGCTTTCGGCAGATAAGATTTCATCAGTCAGGGTATTGAGCAGAGACGTTGGAATGTTATATTACAGTTGTACACGACGTTGATAATAATAATAATAATAATAATAATAAGCATTTATTTTATATAGCGCCTTATCAGGTGCTCAAAGCGCTTTACATAAACAATCATAACATAAAAACAAACAGACAAACTATCCTAACGGAAAAGCGGCGAATAAACAACGCCAGCGTCCTCTCACGTCAGGGTCCGGCAGTAGACAACAAAAAGCACAGGACACACAGATACAATTTTTACACAAACAGCCATCACAGTGATTGCTCTAGGCACACCCTCACTGTGATGGAAGGCAAAGAAAAGTCTTATCTCCTCCTCATTCTTCTCCCGTGGTGCCACGAGGTGACACTCCGGTAAACACAGCAATCTGGTCTGTTTCAGGTTCACCCACAGGAGGAATGTAAAGATTTGCACCAGACCAGGTGAGATGTGGGTTACGGCTGCAGTGAAGAATCTGTAGAGGAAGCATAAGGTGGCCCAGACCGTAGTGTAAGCTACGAGGGCTCGGTGAAAATGAGTTATACAGACAGTGAAACGCAACAGGACCACAGTGAAACTAGTACGACGTCTATGGTGGGGCAGGCATGGAGACAGAGGAGATGCAAAGGTTACTTGAAGTTAGAGAAATCAATATTCATACCGCTGGGTTATAAGCTGCCCAAGGGAAATATGAGTTACTGATCCTCCAATTTGCGCTTTGCCTCACTCTGACAAAAGAGGAAGCCCAGGACAAAAAGGTCAATATGGGAATTGGAAGGGGAGTTAAAGTGTTTGGCAACCGGGAGATCACGTAGGCTAAGGCGGACTGGGCGAAGGTCTTCAACCAAACGATCGCCCAGTCTGCGCTACGCCTCGCCGATATATATATATGAACCTTATGTCAAAGGGCACAATTAGGCCATTCGGCCCATGAAGTCTACTCCGCCATTCAGTCATGGATGATCTATCTTTCTCTCTCAACGCCATTCTCCTGTCTACTCCCCATAATCCTTGACACCCTTACTAATCAAGAATCTGTCCATCTCCGCCTTAAGATACCCAATGACGGCCTCCATAGCCGTCTGTGACAATAAACTCCACAGGTTCACTGCCTTCTGACGAAAGAAAATTCTCATCTTCTCCTTTCTAAAGGTATGTCCTTTTGTCCATAAGTCCCTCTTTGTCACCCTTTTGTTTCCTTTTCATCTCTAGTCCTTGTCCATCTATCATCCAATAAACCCCCACCCACCCATTCACCTCTATCCACCGTTCACGTGCCACCCTCTGCCCCGTCCTCACCTCGTTTCCAGCATTTTCTTCCTTACGACAATCGGTCTGAAGGGTCCCGACCCCTTTCTGTCTTCCAGAGATGCTGCCTAACTCGCAAAATTAATATAGCACTTTGTTTTCGCTTGTATAATTGTTAAGAACAGAACAAACGTAGCTCAGAATCGCACCCTCGAGCACAATTTGGCATTTATTTGCAGTGAAAATAATTTGCGGTGTTGTGGGAGAAGCGCGAAGGAAAGCCGAGCCTCTGTCCTGGATAATTGTGAATCGCGGACGGGTGGCTTTATCTCCCACCAGCTCCCCATCCATCTCGTTATCATAGAATCATATAGCATAGCAACAGGCCACGGCAATCCGCGGGCAACCACGCAGAAGTCAGTTTACATTGTGTGTAGATGATTACACCCCTGAGTTGGAGCCCTCGCTAGTTTGTGATGACAAGGAGATTTGCGTTTGGTGGGTGGATTTCTCAAGGTCCCTGCGGGATTGGTACTCTTGATACGAATTGAAGCTGTTGCTGCAGCTGGTGAGTTGTGCAATCCTCCCCTCCCTCTCCTGCCTCCTGGGACTAACAGTTCTCTAGAAATAGGAGCTCTTGTGAGTGTAAGTATCTGAGAGAGGCCGACGGCGGGGCCATTTTGGGAGCGACTCTGCGGAGGAGAATCTGAGCCATGCAGCTGGTACAGGTCCGGAGAATTTTCTATCCCACTCTTGCTGCCGTTGCGATTCCAAGTAAGTCGCGCGTGTCGCCGCTGTTCCGTCCGAGGCTACGGGCTTCATTCTGCAGATGCCACTCGGCTCTTGCACACCAACGCTCGGCGAACCGCCTTGTAGTGCAAGTGACGCTGGCCCATGTGTGCGCTGGCAATCTCCGAAACACAGTCTGCGCCTGGCCCGGGGCTGGTCCAGCCCAGCCACGTCCCTATCCTTTGAATGTGCTGCCCTGCGGGGTTACATCCTCCCATTCCTCGTCCCCCGTCATCCCCGCACCAGTGAGGGAAATCGGAGAATAATACATTCCCGGTGTTATGACCCGGCTCCATTCAGGCGAAGCTCACCTATCTAATGCCCGCCTCCATTCAGGCGAAGCTCACCTATCTAATGCCCGCCTCCATTCAGGTGAAGCTCACCTATCTAATGCCCGCGTCCCTGAGCCTGTTTCCCTCTCGCTCTTTCTTCCTCTTCCATTCGTTCACCTGCCATCTCACGCTCTTTGCCACTCGCACACCAATCGTATCACTCTCGGTCTGACCGCGGATTTTTGTGTTTGCCTATCAGCGTCTGATTCTGTGCCTCTTCCGTTTGGTAGGCAGTTGGAGGGATGCTCTGTGTCCCGCATTGCGTATCTCTCTCTCTGTGTTTCTCAGTAACAATCAGACCCTTCATGCCAACGATGAAATACCAATTTATTCCAAATCCACCACTTGGTCCGGAGCCTGATATGCCTTGTCAATTCATCTGTTGATATTTCGAACATAGAAGAGTAGAGCATAGGAACAGACACTTCGGCTAACAATGTCCGTGCCGAACATGATGCCACGTTAAACTAATCTCCCCTGTCTGCAGCTCATCCACCCCCCAATTCCCTGCATCCGTGTACCAATCTAAAAGGCTCTTAAATACCACTGCTATATTTGTCTCCACCACCAACACTGTCAGCGCATTCCAAGCACCACCACTCTCTGTATTAAAATATCTGCCCCGCTCATCTTTATTTTTTTCCCCTTTTCACTTCAAAGCAATGGTTTCAAGCCTTTCACATTCACACCTGGCAAATGGTTTACGCGTCTACCATGTCTATACCACTCAGAATTGTATATATTTCTATCAGGTCTCCCTCTTAGCCTCCGAAGATCAGAGAAATCAATCCAGGTTTGTCAAACCTCTCCTTACAGCGAATGTCCACCAATCCAGGATTCTGGTAAACTTCAAAAGGGCACATAGTGCTGGAGTAATTCAGTGGCCAGGCAATATTTCTGGAGAACATGGTTATCCATGCCTGACCTGTTGATTTACTCCATCACTTCGTGTCATCTGCAGCTGTTTGATTTCACATTCTGGTAAATCTCTTCATATCTTCTTCAAAGCCTGCACATACCTCCAGTAAAAGGGCGACCAGAATTGCACGCAATATTCCAAAATGCGGTCTAAGTGCTGTGTAGCTGCTAAACCACTTCCCGGCTGTTACATTCAATGCCCCGACCGATGACGATAAGCGTATCATGTGCCTTCTTTGTACTTCCATCTACAATGCTACTTTCAGGGAGCTATGGACATGAAGTCCAAGATCTCTCTGTACACCGATGCTGTAAATTGCCTTGCCATTAACCGTATACTTTCCCCATACATTCAACCTCCCAGATGCAACACCTCACCTTTGCTTGGAATAAACTCCAGCTGTCATTTCCCCACCCATTTCTATCTACGTTGTCAGCCTTTCTCACAGCTATATACGTTGGCAGCCTTCCTCACTGCCTGCAACTCCACCAATGTTGATGTCGTCTGCAAACTTACTAGATAGTTATAGATATAGCCCGAGAGTCATGCATCACGGAAACAAGTCTTTCGGCCCAATTCGCCCTTGCCAACCAAGATGCCCCATCTCACCTAGCTCCCGTTAAATCTGCTCCCGTTTGGCCCATATTCATCGAAACCACTCCCATCCATTTACCTATAATTTCCATCTATACTCACGTCATTTATTACCCAGTGTGCCAATTATGTATCTCTGCAACTCTCTAATGCACTTTCAGAAGTCAAGTAATGGTGACACAAGGAATTGCAGATGTAGGTTAACAAAAACAGACACAAAGGGCTGGAGTAACTCAGCAACATCTCTGGAGAACATGGGCAGGTGACGTTTCGAGTCGATAAACTCTTCAGACTATAAAACAAAAGACCCAACGCGGTGATGTAACGCGCGGTCAAGTAATGGTTGGTCATACACAGTTAATGGTAGGAATATTGATGAACAAATAAATTTTTATTTACGTCCATAGATCCCCGAAAATGGCAGTACAGGTGGATAAGGTGGTGAATACACATTTAATGCTGGCAATTGATAGCCAATGCGGGCAATATCAGAGCTGGGGCGTCATGTTTAAATGCTTGCTGTCTATATCCCTACGCAGATGTTGCAGTTGAGTTCCTCCAGTTCCTTTCCTTTTTCACCATGCCTGGATTGAAGCATTTCAGTTAGTAGGGAGTTTGGATGGGCTGGTTTTGTTACGATAGAGGATGAGCGGTGATCGGTGTTGCACGCATCGCATCTGGGGATGGTCTCTGTGTTTGCATTGCCCAGATCCCGGCACGGTCTATGCCCGGATTTGGGAGTACTTTCTAGTTGGATAATGTGGTGTGCGCTGCTGGTTTTTCTGAAAACCATGTTTGTATTGCATTGCTTTGTTGGGGATATATCTGCCAATTGTTTTGTTACAGTTAACCTGCTGGTGATCCTGGTCTTGTTGCGGGGTCGGTGTGGTCTCACACGTTGCATCACCTGGTACCTGGTGGCCATGGCGTTGGCGGATCTGTCCGTGGTGCTGTCGGACGTGATATTGCAGCAGATCGTCCCCTTGTACACGGTCAACCCTTTCTCCTTCAACATCAGGCTGTGTGGCCTCATTGACTGCCTCACCCACGCCGCTACTGACCTGTCCGTCTGGTTGACTGTCGCCTTCACCTTTGACCGATTTGTGGCCATCAGCTGCCGGGAGCTGAAGGCGAAGTACTGCCGGGTGAGGACGGCGGCGGCCATTCTCGGAGTGGTGTGCGCGCTCAGCATTTTGAAGAATATCCCCTGGTATTTTCGCTACACGCCCCTCTTTTTCTTCCTGATCCCGTGGTCCTGCATGGTGGACCTCAGTTATTACACCTCGCCTCTGTGGAAGGCGTTCGACCTGATGAATCACATTACCACCCCTCTGCTGCCGTTCCTGCTGATCCTGCTCCTCAACGCGCTGACCGTCAGGTGCATAGTGATGGCCAATCGAGCTCGCCGGCGGCTGCGGAGAGACGGCGGCGCCGAGAGTCAACCGGACTCGGAGCTGGAGAATCGCAGGAAGTCCGTCATCCTGCTCTTCAGCATCTCGGCCAGCTTCGTGCTGCTGTGGACGACACAAGCGGTATACAGGATCCACGAGAGACTGACAATCAACCATGTCCTTCACCGCCTGGTGAAGTGGCGCCTGCCCTCTCTCGTCGCCTACCTCGGGCCCATGCTGCAGCTACTGGGTACCTGCAGCAACACCTGCATTTACGTGGTCACGCAGAACAAAGTCCGGCAGCAGTTGAAGAAGGTGCTCCTGTATCCCTGTTGCCTCTTGACCCGGGTGCTGAGGTAGCAGCCAAACCTGTTTGACGAGAGCAGTCGTCTGCCTCTTCACCGGCCCCACAAGAGACGCGGTAAACTTCTCACGACATGTGCCATTTAAAGGCTGTCTCCGTCTCCTCCGGCAGGGACGCAGCTGGAATGAGCCAGCAGGGTGCGCATCTTCATCAGAAATAATAACAACACAAAGTCTGAGGATCTACAGTCAGGCACAGAGCGAGGCACAGACTTCATCTCCAACAGTGTTAGAGACCGCGGCAGAGGGCCATTTGATTTACCAACTCTCCGTGTACGATCTAGTGTGCTGAAGGAACTGGACAGCTCGGACGATCCCTCATCCTTCACACCGGTCTCCGCACATCCTCGCTCTATGGAGAGGGTCTCGGTCACTCCACTCTCTCGAGTGAAGGGGCTCGGTCACTGCGCTTCCCGAAGGAGTGGCCTTGGTCACTGAGCCCTCAGGAGTGTGGGTCCTCGGTTACTTCTCTCGCCCCGTAGTGAGGGGCCATGGTCAATCCGCTGTCTCTCCACTGTCACTCAGACTGTTCTCCAGGTCGTGTGGTGAGACGTTGGTGTTTTTGATGCATGTTCCTTTATGAATGAGGCAGTCCGTCTGGTGCCCGTCGCCATTTTCTGCTTTGTTAGTTTTCATGGAGAATGTGGAGCAGAGGTCGACGGTACTCAGGAGGTGAATGGGCAAGGGTGCATCATATCAGTGAACATCCCTATTTCTGACCCGGAGATGGGAGATGAATGACGGAGGAGCAGGATAACTTGGGGAGAAAGAGTTGGTGGGAGCAATGTGTGCCCACCAAGGTGAAGGCTGGAGAAAGGATGGACGGGGGGTTACTTGTAACTGGAGAATTCACTGTTCATACTGTTGTATTGTAAACTACCCAAGTGGAAGATGTGAGGCTATTCTTCCAGTTTGCGCGTGGCCTCAATCTGACAATGAAGAAAGCCAAGAACAAATAGGTCTGTCTGGAAATTGACGCTTAACTCGCGTCCCAGAGTTCCACGTGTCCCTTTTATCCCCCATCTTTCCCACCACCCCTGTCCCATTTCACCCATATCCCTCCCTCTGGGTTAAAATTTCACACATCCCTTTTCCTTATCTGTCACCCTTTTTACTTCTTTACATCTCGCATTTGTCACTCCTCCCCCTCCCCCTCCCTCCTCATCATCTGTATCCACATATCACATGCCAGGCTTTGCCCCAACCCACCTCTTCTTTCCAATTCCCCCTCCTCCCTCGCATAAGGGTCTGAATAAAGGGTCCTAAGCCCAAGCGTCATCTGTCCATTTTCTTCACAGCTGCCTGACCACCGCTGAGTCCCCCGAGCATGTTTTTTTTGCACAGAATTCCAGCGTCTGCAGTTACTTCTGTCTCCACAGGATGTTTGCCTACTTTATCCAGAGCATGGAATATCGGCGCAGGGAGGTTTTGGAACAGCTGATTCACTGGTACCGCACTCCCGGTAGGACATGAAATCACTGGAAATAATATATAAAATATTTACCAGGACCTTAAAAATACCAGGATGTTTCACACAGAGGCTGCTGGGTTTACGGAACGGGCTGCCAGAGGAAGTACCGTCTCATTGTCTGTATCTCGTTTTCACCAAGCCCACAGCTAATAATGGCCTTTCATTTATCATCGTTAATTTTTTGCATATCTTTCATTTATTTGTTCTATATATCTCTAGATCACGGCACGGTAGCGCAGCGGTAGAGTTGCTGCTTTACAGCGAATGCAGCGCCGGAGACTCAGGTTCAGTCCTGACTACGGGTGCTGCACTGTAAGGAGTTTGTACGTTCTCCCCGTGTCCTGCGTGGGTTTTCTCCGAGATCGTCGGTTTCCTCCCACACTCCAAAGACGTACAGGTATGTAGGTTAATTGGCTGGGTAAATGTAAAAATGTAAAAATTGTCCCTTGTGGGTGTAGGATAGTGTTAATGTACGGGGATCGCTGGGCGGCGCGGACTTGGTGGGCCGAAAAGGCCTGTTTCCGCGCTGTATATATATGATATGATATGATGATGATCATCATCTATATCTTTTCCCTTTCCCCTGACTCGAAACATCATCTATTCCCTTTCTCCAGAGATGCTGTCTGACCCGCTGAGTTACTCCAGCTTTTTGTGGCTATCTTAGATTTAAACCAGCATCTGCAGTTCGTTCCTACACATAAAATATAAAATCTTGGTCAGGTGAAAAAGATTACAAAGCATACTTACAAGGAAATAATACAGCATGTGAACAACTCTCCAGCCGTCATTGTTTGTGTTAAACCAAATTGGACTGGTCTTGTCTGTGTCCCTCCATTCTCTGCATATTCGTGGCACTTTCTGGAAGTCCCTTGAGCATCATTATTGTATCACTAAGGGCCACACATTCTAAATACCTATAATCACTCTGAGTGAAAGAGATCTACCCCACACATCTCCCTTAAATATTCCCCCTCTAGCTTTGGAACTGCGACCCTGGGGAAAAATGTCCTGAAAGTCTGTCCTATTTATGCCTCATAAACTTCTCTCAGATCTTCGGCGTCCAGTACTCCAGATAAGACAATTAACGTCCAGAATCTCTTTTCATGCTAATATTTTATAATCCAAGCAGCATCCAAGTAAAAATAAAAATACACACAGTGCTGGAGTAACTCAGCAAGCCAGGTAGCAGTTTCAGGTCAGGATCGTTCTTCAGACTGATTGCAGATGTGGAGGGAAGGAGGGTCGGAAAGAAAGGTGGAAGAGAGGAGGAACATGACAAAGAATGGCAGGTCATAGGTGAATGCATAGGTTGGGGCGAGGGGGAGGGGGGGTCGTGTTTTGATAGGCAGATGATTAGCCAAAGGCCATAGATGAAAACGCAGGTGAAAGAAAGACAGGATTGAAGAGTTGCAAATTTTGAAACCAGTGATAGGATGATATGTGGGAGGGGATGGGAGAAATAGGACCAGGTGGGGCACAGGGGAGGGGAAAGAAAGGGGCTGTGGGGGACAAGGGGGTGGGGGTGGAATGGTGGGTTGTTAGAGGTTATCTAAAATTGCAGAATTCGATGTTCATACGTTGGGTTGTCAGAAGATGAGAGCTGATCCTCCAGTTTGTGTCAATTCCTATCCAAGCAAACCTCTTCTGCATCCTCTCCAATACCCATACACCCTTCCTGTAATGTGGCGACTAGAACTGCACACAATAATGCAAATGTAGCCTAACTAGTTTTGTAAAGCTATAAATGATTAGCTGACTCTTATATTCAATACCCTTATCAATGAAGTCAAGCAGATCATATATCTTCTTTGCACTTTACCTACTTCCGTTGCTCCTTTTCCAGAAGTTATTTAATCCTCAATGTGTTCCCTGGATTTTGTTAAAACATTTTTTCTAAAGCAGAGTGCCAACATGTTTTATTGGGAATGTTAATAAGCAACTTATCCCAAATATGGATTAGATGATTTAAAGAATATAGTGCAGACAGATCATGCAACAGTCTCAGTAAAATGTACTAAAATCACTTGGTGGGTGTGTGCACTACCTTTTGAATTCAAAGCAGGAGAGCCAAGCGCTGAGTTCCTTCCCATCTGGGAAGACAATGCTTTGAAAGAATAAATGCTGAACACCGGCTCTTCAGATGGAAAATAATGCAATTTCTCAGCCACTCATGCCACCTGTGAAGATGGAGTTTTTGGTTGGAATCATGCATGTCATTCCTTCTACGCGCAGTTGCAGGTTTAACCATCATCATCATTATTATGCCTAATCACCTTCCGTCAAACTCTCAATGGAGTCTAGCAGATCACCTCAATCATTTTCACTGAGTGCTGACAATGTCAACTTTATAGTCACACATCACAACAAATTATTTTTTGTTTGATGACAGAATGACTCACCCTGTTCTGCAAATTAAACCATAAGAGGTAGGACCAGCAGGATGCCATTCAGCCCCTCAAGCCTGCCCTGCTGTTCCATGGGATTATGACTGATTTGACTTTCCTCAAGTGCATCTTCCAGCCTTTTTGCCATTCCCCTTGATATCATCATTGATTATAAATCTACCTCTGCCTTAAATAGACAGAATAACCTGGTATGTGGATCAACCTGCCAGAGGAGGTAGTTGAGGCATTTTAAAGACACTTGGACAGGTACATGAATAGGAAAGGTTTAGAGGGATATGGCCAAACACAGGCCGATGTGACAACTTAGATGGAGCACCTTGGTTAGCATGGAGAAGTTGGACTGGAGGGCCTGTTGCCATGCTGTATAACTCTACGACTATACTGCACATGTCCTTGGTAAAGTAATCAAGCTGTGGTTCCTCAGGTAAATTTCTTTACAGTGCCGTACATCAAGGATCATTCACAAAGCCTTCTACAAACTCCCAAGTGTTACGAATGTGGCACCATCTGCATTTTTCAATTCTCTTATCCTTGTATAATTTAATTATGTTTTTACTAATAAAGTTTGAAGTTTAGTTTTTTGTCATGTTTACCAGCTACAGTAAAAAAGCTTGCGTGCTAACTAGTCAGCAGAAAGACAATATATGATTGGGCAGAGGCAGGTGATATTCAGTGTAGCAAAGTGCGGAGTCAGGCATTTTGGTAATAAGAATAAAGGCATAGATTATTTTCTAAATATGGAGAGAGAATCCAGAAATAAGAGGCGCAAGGGGACTTGGGAGTGCTGGTGCAGGACTCCCAAAAATCAGGCCGCATTTGGAGTACTGTGAGTAAACATGGGCCCCATATCTGATGAAGGATGTGCTAGCTCTGGAGATGGTCCAGAGGATGTTTACAAGAATGATTCCAGGAAAGAGTGGGTTGGCATATGACGAGCTTTTGACAGTACTGGGCTTCTATTCACTGGAGTTTAGAAGGTTGAGGGGGAACATTGAATAATGAAAGGCATAGATAGAGTGGATGTAGAAAGGATGTTTCCATTGGTGGGAGAGTCTAGGACCAGAGATCATACCCTCAGAATTAAAGAGTCCTCTTTTAGAAAGGAGGCGAGCAGGAACTTCTTTAGTCAGAAGGTAGTTAATCTGTGGAATTTACAATATATTCACAGAGGGCTGTGGAGGCCAAGTCAGTAGATATTTTTAAGGCAGATATAGATATATTCTTGATTAGAACGGGTGTCAAAGGTTATGGGGAGAAGGCAAAAAAATGCGATTAGGAGGCAGAGGTCCTAATCAGGATACACGATTGAATGGCTGAGTAGACTCGATGGGCCGAATGGCTGAATTCTACTCCTATAACTAGTGAATGTGAATATTCCGGCCCATTCTGAAAACGAACCTTGGGCAAATGCCTGGTACAGCTCCCTGCCACTTTCCACAGGTGGCCAAGAAGGCTTTCGGCAGATAAGACTTCATCAGTCAGGGAATTGAGCAGAGACGTTGGAATGTTATATTACAGTTGTACACGACGTTGATGAGGCTGCCTTTGACGTATAATGTTCAGTTTTGGTCATGTGTTTTAATTAATGGGTTGGTGACACTCCGGTAAACACAGCAATCTGGTCTGTTTCAGGTTCACCCACAGGAGGAATGTAAAGATTTGCACCAGACCAGGTGAGATGTGGGTTACGGCTGCAGTAAAGAATCTGGAGAGGAAGCATAAGGTGGCCCAGACCGGAGTGTAAGCTACGAGGGGTAGGTGGAAATGAGTTATACAGACAGTGAAACTCAACAGGACCACAGTGAAACTAGTACGACGTCTATGGTGGGGCAGGCATGGAGACAGAGGGGATGCAAAAGTTACTTGAAGTTAGAGAAATCAATATTCATACCGCTGGGTTATAAGCTGCCCAAGCGAAATATGAGTTACTGTTCCTCCAATTTGCGCTTTGCCTCACTCTGACAAAAGAGGAAGCCCAGGACAAAAAGGTCAGTATGGGAATTGGAAGGGGAGTTAAAGTGTTTGGCAACCGGGAGATCACGTAGGCTAAGGCGGACTGGGCGAAGGTCTTCAACCAAACGATCGCCCAGTCTGCGCTACGCCTCGCCGATATATATAGGAGCCTTATGTCAAAGGGCACAATTAGGCCATTCGGCCCATGAAGTCTACTCCGCCATTCAGTCATGGATGATCTATCTTTCTCTCTCAACGCCATTCTCCTGTCTACTCCCCATAATCCTTGACATCCTTACTAATCAATAATATGTCCATCTCCGCCTTAAGATACCCAATGACGGCCTCCATAGCCGTCTGTGACAATAAACTCCACAGATTCACTGCCCTCTGACGAAAGAAAATTCTCATCTTCTCCTTTCTAAAGGTATGTCCTTTTGTCCATAAGTCCCTCTTTGTCACCCTTTTGTTTCCTTTTCATCTCTAGTCCTTGTCCATCTATCATCCAATAAACCCCCACCCCACCCATTCACCTCTATCCACCGTTCACGTGCCACCCTCTGCCCCGTCCTCACCTCGTTTCCAGCATTTTCTTCCTTACGACAAACGGTCTGAAGGGTCCCTACCCCTTTCTGTCTTCCAGAGATGCTGCCTAACTCGCAAAATTAATATAGCACTTTGTTTTCGCTTGTATAATTGTTAAGAACAGAACAAACGTAGCTCAGAATCGCCCCCTCGAGCACAATTTGGCATTTATTTGCAGTGAAAATAATTTGCGGTGTTGTGAGAGAACCGCGAAGGAAAGCCGAGCCTCTGTCCTGGATAATTGTGAGTCGCGGACGGGTGGCTTTATTTCCCACCAGCTCCCCATCCATCTCGTTATCATAGAATCATATAGCATAGCAACAGGCCACGGCAAACCGCGGGCAACCACGCAGATGTCAGTTTACATTGTGTGTAGATGATTACACCTCTGAGTTGGAGCCCTCGCTAGTTTGTGATGACAAGGAGATTTGCGTTTGGTGGGTGGATTTCGCAAGGTCCCTGCGGGATTGGTACTCTTGATACGAATTGAAGCTGTTGCTGCAGCTGGTGAGTTGTGCAATCCTCCCCTCCCTCTCCTGCCTCCTGGGACTAGCAGTTCTCTAGAAATAGGAGCTCTTGTGAGTGTAAGTATCTGAGAGAGGCCGACGGCGGGGCCATTTTGGGAGCGACTCTGCGGAGGAGAATCTGAGCCATGCAGCTGGTACAGGTTCGGAGAATTTTCTATCCCACTCTTGCTGCCGTTGCGATTCCAAGTAAGTCGCGCGTGTCGCCGCTGTTCCGTCCGAGGCTACGGGCTTCATTCTGCAGATGCCACTCGGCTCTTGCACACCAACGCTCGGTGAACCGCCTTGTAGTGCAAGTGACGCTGGCCCATGTTTGCGCTGGCAATCTCCGAAACACAGTCTGCGCCTGGCCCGGGGCTGGTCCAGCCCAGCCACGTCCCTATCCTTTGAATGTGCTGCCCTGCGGGGTTACATCCTCCCATTCCTCGTCCCCCGTCATCCCCGCACCAGTGAGGGAAATCGGAGAATAATACATTCCCGGTGTTATGACCCGGCTCCAGTCAGGTGAAGCTCACCTATCTAATGCCCGCCTCCATTCAGGTGAAGCTCACCTATCTAATGCCCGCGTCCCTGAGCCTGTTTCCCTCTCGCTCTTTCTTCCTCTTCCATTCGTTCACCTGCCATCTCACGCTCTTTGCCACTCGCACACCAATCGTATCACTTTCGGTCTGACCGCGGATTTTTGTGTTTGCCTATCAGCGTCTGATTCTGTGCCTCTTCCGTTTGGTAGGCTGTTGGAGCGATGCTCTGTGTCCCGCATTGCGTATCTCTCTCTCTGTGTTTCTCAGTAACAATCAGACCCTTCATGCCAACGATGAAATACCAATTTATTCCAAATCCACCACTTGGTCCGGAGCCTGATATGCCTTGTCAATTCATCTGCTGATATTTCGAACATAGAAGAGTACAGCATAGGAACAGACACTTCGGCTAACAATGTCCGTGCCGAACATGATGCCACGTTAAACTAATCTCCTCTGTCTGCAGCTCATCCACCCCTCCATTCCCTGCATTCGTGTACCAATCTAAAAGGCTCTTAAATACCACTGCCAACACTGTCAGCGCATTCCAAGCACCACCACTCTCTGTATTAAAATATCTGCCCCGCTCATCTTTATTTTTTCCCCTTTTCACTTCAAAGCAATGGCTTTATGCCTTTCACATTCACACCTGGCAAATGGTTTACGCGTCTACCATGTCTATACCACTCAGAATTGTATATAATTCTATCAGGTCTCCTCTTAGCCTCAGAAGATCAGAGAAATCAATCCACGTTTGTCAAACCTCTCCTTACAGCTAATGTCCTCTAATCCAGGATTCTGGTAAACTTCAAAAGGGCACATAGTGCTGGAGTAATTCAGTGGCCAGGCAGTATTTCTGGAGAACATGGTTATCCATGCCTGACCTGTTGATTTACTCCATTACTTCGTGTCATTTTGTGTATAAACTAGCATCTGCAACTGTTTGATTTCACATTCTGGTAAATCTCTTCATATCCTCTTCAAAGCCTGCACATACCTCCAGTAAAAGGGCGACCAGAATTGCACGCAATATTCCAAAATGCGGTCTTAAGTGCTGTGTAGCTGCTAAACGACTTCCCGGCTGTTACATTCAATGCCCGACTGATGACGATAAGCGTATCATGTGCCTTCTTTGTACTTCTATCTACATGTGTTGCCACTTTCAGGGAGCTATGGACATGAAGTCCAAGATCTCTCTGTACACCAATGCTGTAAATTGCCTTGCCATTAACCGTATACTTTCCCCATACATTCAACCTCCCAGATGCAACACCTCACCTTTGCTTGGAGTGAACTCCATCTGTCATTTCCCCACCCATTTCTATCTACGTTGTCAGCCTTTCTCACAGCTATATACGTTGGCAGCCTTCCTCACTGACTGTAACTCCACCAATGATGGTGTCGTCTGCAAACTTACTAGTTAGTTATAGATATAGCCAGAGAGTCATGCATCACGGAAACAAGTCTTTCGGCCCAATTCGCCCTTGCCAACCAAGATGCCCCATCTCACCTTGCTCCCGTTAAATTTGTTCCCGTTTGGCCCATATCCATCGAAACCACTCCCATCCATTTACCTATAATTTCCATCTATACTCACGCCATTTATTACCCAGTGTGCCAATTATGTATCTCTGCAACTCTCTAATGCACTTTCAGAAGTCAAGTAATGGCGACACAAGGAATTGCAGATGTAGGTTAACAAAAAAAGACACAAAGGGCTGGAGTAACTCAGCAACATCTCTGGAGAACATGGGCAGGTGACGTTTCGAGTCGATAAACCTCTTCAGACTATAAAAAAAGATCCAACGCGGGGATGTAACGCGCGGGCAAGTAATGGTTGGTCATACACAGTTAATGGTAGGAATATTGATATACGAAGAAACTTTTATTTACGTCCATAGATCCCGGAAAATGGCAGTACAGGTGGATAAGGTGGTGAATACACATTTAATGCTGGCAATCGATAGCCAATGCGGGGAATATCAGAGCTGGGGCGTCATGTTATAGCGTTATAACGCTATAATAGGCGCTATACCGGGTACAACGCTGCAGTTCTGATCGTCACACTAATGGAAATATTAATTGAACTAAAGAATATCCAGAGGACATTTACTAAGATGTTGGAGACATTTACTAAGACGTACTATGCGTTGACCTCACTTGCTCCTTAATAAATTCCGAGCCCACCATGACGTCAAGCTCCTCTTCCATTGCTCTCCGCTTCCGTGCCTATTTCTTTGAAAATGAGCCCTCATCATCCTCTCTCCCCTCCATTGATGAATCTCTGTCCTGCCTCCAACACTCCTCTTCTTCGATACAACACTCTGCTCTTTTTACTTTGACTTTTTCATTTCTAACTGCTGACGTGACATCAGCCGGCTTGACTTCTCCACTCTCTTTCACCATCCAACCTCATCCTTGCCAAACAGATTGCGCTCCACTCTCCAAAATAAAGAAGGGTCCTGAGCTGAAATGCTTGCTGTCTATATCCCTACGCAGATGTTGCAGTGGAGTTCCTCCAGTTCCTTTCCTTTTTCACCATGCCTGGATTGGAGCATTTCAGTTAGTAGGGAGTTTGGATGGGCTGGTTTTGTTACGATAGAGGACGAGGGGTGATCGGTGTTGCACGCATCGCATCTGGGGATGGTCTCTGTGTTTGCATTACCCAGATCCCGGCAGTGTCTATGTCCGGATTTGGGAGTACTTTCTAGTTGGATAATGTGGTGTGCGCTGCTGGTTTTGCTGAAAACCATGTTTGCATTGCATTGCTTTGTTGGGGATATATCTGCCAATTGTTTTGTTACAGTTAACCTGCTGGTGATCCTGGTCTTGTCGCGGGGTCGGTGTGGTCTCACACGTTGCATCACCTGGTACCTGGTGGCCATGGCGTTGGCGGATCTGTCCGTGGTGCTGACGGACGTGATATTGCAGCAGATCGTCCCCTTGTACACGGTCAACCCTTTCTACTTCAACATCAGGCTGTGTGGCCTCATTGACTGCCTCACCCACGCAGCTACTGACCTGTCCGTCTGGTTCACTGTCGCCTTCACCTTTGACCGATTTGTGGCCATCAGCTGCCGGGAGCTGAAGGCGAAGTACTGCCGGGTGAGGACGGCGGCGACCATTCTCGGAGTGGTGTGCGCGCTCAGCATTTTGAAGAATATCCCGTGGTATTTTCGCTACAAGCCCCTCTTTTTCTTCCTGATCCCGTTGTTCTGCATGGTGGACCTCAGTTATTACACCTCGCCTCTGTGGAAGGCGTTCGACCTGATGAATCACATTACCACCCCACTGCTGCCGTTCCTGCTGATCCTGCTCCTCAACGCGCTGACCGTCAGGTGCATAGTGCTGGCCAGTCGAGCTCGCCGGCGGCTGCGGAGAGACGGCGGCGCCGAGAGTCAACCGGACTCGGAGCTGGAGAATCGCAGGAAGTCCGTCATCCTGCTCTTCAGCATCTCGGCCAGCTTCGTGCTGCTGTGGACGACACAAGCGGTATACAGGATCCACGAGAGACTGACAATCAACCATATCCTTCACCGCCTGGTGAAGCGGCGCCTGCCCTCTCTCGTCGCCTACCTCGGGCCCATGCTGCAGCTGCTGAGTACCTGCAGCAACACCTGCATTTACGTGGTCACGCAGAACAAAGTCCGGCAACAGTTGAAGAAGGTGCTCCTGTATCCCTGTTGCCTCTTGACCCGGGTGCTGAGGTAGCAGCCAAACCTGTTCGACGAGAGCAGTCGTCTGCCTCTTCACCGGCCCCACAAGAGACGCGGCAAACTTCTCACAACATGTGCCATTTAAAGGCTGTCTCCGTCTCCTCCGGCAGAGACGCAGCTGGAATGAGCCAGCAGGGTGCGCATCTTCATCAGAAATAATAACAACACATAGTCTGAGGATCTACAGTCAGGCACAGAGCGAGGCACAGACTTCATCTCCAACAGTGTTAGAGACCGCGGCAGAGGGCCATTTGATTTACCAACTCTCCGTGTACGATCTAGTGTGCTGAAGGAACTGGACGGCTCGGACGATCCCTCATCCTTCACACCGGTCTCCGCACATCCTCGCTCTATGGAGAGGGTCTCGGTCACTCCACTCTCTCGAGTGAAGGGGCTCGGTCACTGCGCTTCCCGAAGGAGTGGCCTTGGTCACTGAGCCCTCAGGAGTGTGGGTCCTCGGTTACTTCTCTCGCCCCGTAGTGAGGGGCCATGGTCAATCCGCTTCCTGGAGGCAAGAGTGTCGGTCTCTCCACTATCACTCAGACTATTCTCCAGGTCGTGTGGTGAGACGTTGGTGTTTTTGATGCATGTTCCTTTATGAATGAGGCAGTCCGTCTGGTGCCCGTCGCAATTTTCTGCTTTGTTAGTTTTCATGGAGAATGTGGAGCAGAGGTTGACGGTACTCAGGAAGTGAATGGGCAAGGGTGCATCATATCAGTGAACATCCCTATTTCTGACCCGGGGATGGGAGATTATTGACGGAGGAGCAGGATAACTTGGGGAGAAAGAGTTGGTGTGAGCAATGTATGCCCACCAAGGTGAAGGCTGGAGGAATGATGGACGGGGGTTACTTGTAACTGGAGAATTCAATGTTCATACTATTGTGTTGTAAACTATCCAAGTGGAAGATGTGAGGCTATTCTTCCAGTTTGCGCGTGGCCTCAATGTGACAATGAAGAAAGTCAAGAATAGGTCTGTTTTGGAATTGACGCTTATCTCGCGTCCCAGAAATCCACGTGTCTCTTTTATCCTCCATCTTTCCCACCACCCCTGAACCATTTCACCCATATCCCTCCCTCTGGGTTAAAATTTCACACATCCTCTTTCCTTATCTGTCACCCTTTTTACTTCTTTACGTCTCGCATTTGTCATTCCACCCCCCCCCCTCCCCCCCATCTGTATCCACATATCACTTGCCAGGCTTTGCCCCAACCCACCTCTTCTTTCCAATTCCCTCTCCTCCCTCGCATAAGGGTCTGAATAAAGGGTCCAAAGCCCAAGCGTCATCTGTCCATTTTCTTCACAGCTGCCTGACCACCGCTGAGTCCCCCGAGCATGTTTTTGTTGCACAGAATTCCAGCATCTGCAGTTTCTTGTGTCTACACAGGATGTTTGCCTTCTTTATCCAGGGCATGGAATATCGGCGCAGGGAGGTTTTGGAACACTGATTCACTGGTACCGCACTCCCGGTAGGACATGAAAGCACTGGAAATAATATATAAAATATTTACCAGGACCTTAAAAATACCAGGATGTTTCACACAGAGGCTGCTGGGTTTACGGAACGAGCTGCCAGAGGAAGTACCGTCTCATTGTCTGTATTTCGTTTTCACCATGCCCACAGCTAATAATGGCCTTTCATTTATCATCGTTAATTTTTTGCATATCTTTCATTTATTTGTTCTATATATCTCTAGATCATCATCTATATCTTTTCCCTTTCCCCTGACTCGAAACATCATCTATTCCCTTTCTCCAGAGATGCTGTCTGACCCGCTGAGTTACTCCAGCTTTTTGTGGCTATCTTAGGTTTAAACCAGCATCTGCAGTTCGTTCCTACACATAAAATATATAATATTGGTCAGGTGAAAAAGATTACAAAGCATACTTACAAGGAAATAATACAGCATGTGAACAACTCTCCAGCCGTCATTGTTTGTGTTGAACCAAATTGGACTGGTCTTATCTGTGTCCCTCCATTCTCTGCATATTCGTGGCACTTTCTGGAAGTCCCTTGAGCATCATTATTGTATCACTAAGGGCCACACATTCTAAATACCTATAATCACTCTGAGTGAAAGGGATCTACCCCACACATCTCCTTTAAATATTCCCCCTCTAGCTTTGGAACTGCGACCCTGGGGAAAAATGTCCTGAAAGTCTGTCCTATTTATGTCTCATAAACTTCTCTCAGGTCTCCCTTCGGCGTCCAGTACTCCAGATAAGACAATTAATGTCCAGAATCTCTTTTCATGCTAATGTTCTATAATCCAAGCAGCATCCAAGTAAAAATAAAAAGACACACAGTGCTGGAGTAACTCAGCAAGTCAGGTAGCAGTTTCAGGTCAGGATCGTTCTTCAGACTGATTGCAGATGTGGAGGGAAGGAGGGTCGGAAAGAAAGGTGGAAGAGAGGAGGAACAGGACAAAGAATGGCAGGTCATAGGTGAATGCATAGGTTGGGGCGAGGGGGAGGGGAGGGGTCGTGTTTTGATAGGCAGATGATTAGCTAAAGGCCATAGATGAAAACGCAGGTGAAAGACAGGATTGAAGAGTTGCAAATTTTGAAACCAGTGATAGGATGATATGTGGGAGGGGACGGGAGAAATAGGACCAGGTGGGGCACAGGGGAGGGGAAAGAAAGGGGCTGTGGGGGACAAGAGGGTGGGGGTGGAATGGTGGTTGTTAGAGGTTATCTAAAATTGCAGAATTCAATGTTCATACATTGGGTTGTCAGAAGATGAGAGCTGATCCCCCAGTTTGTGTCAATTCGTATCCAAGCAAACCTCTTCTGCATCCTCTCCAATACCCACACATCCTTCCTGTAATGTGGCGACTAGAACTGCACACAATAACGCAAATGTAGCCTAACTAGTTTTGTAAAGCTATAAATGATTAGCTGACTCTTATATTCAATACCCTTATCAATGAAGTCAAGCAGATCATATATCTTCTTTGCTCTTTACCTACTTCCGTTGCTCCTTTTCCAGAAGTTATTTAATCCTCAATGTGTTCCCTGGATTTTGTTAAAACAATTTTTCTAAAGCAGAGTGCCAACATGTTTTATTGGGAATGTTAATAAGCAACTTATCCCAAATATGGATGAGATGATTTAAAGAATATAGTGCAGACAGATCATGCAACAGTCTCAGTAAAATGTACTAAAATCACTTGGTGGGTGTGTGCACTACCTTTTGAATTCAAAGCAGGAGAGCCAAGCACTGAATTCCTTCCCATCTGGGAAGACAATACTTTGAAAGAATAAATGCTGAACACCGGCTCTTCAGATGGAAAACAATGCAATTTCTCAGCCAAACTCATGCCACCTGTGAAGATGGAGTTTTTGGTTGGAATCATGCATGCCATTCCTTTTAGGCGCAGTTGCAGGTTTAACCCTCATCGTCATTATTATGCCTAATCACCTCCCATGTCAAACTCTCAATGGAGTCTAGCAGATCACCTCAATCATTTTCACTGAGTGCTGACAATGTCAACTTTATAGTCACACATCACAACAAATGATTTTTTGTTTGATGACCCAATGACTCACCCTGTTCTGCAAGTTAAACCATAAGAGGTAGGACCAGCAGGATGCCATTCAGCACCTCAAGCCTGCCCTGCTGTTCCATGGGATTATGACTGATCTGACTTTCCTCAAGTCCATCTTCCAGCCTTTTTGCCATTCCCCTTGATATCATCATTGATTATAAATCTACCTCTGCCTTAAATAGACAGAATAACCTAGTATGTGGATCAAGCTGCCAGAGGAGGTAGTTGAGGCATTTTACACTTGGACAGGTTCATGGATAGGAAAAGTTTAGAGGGATATGGCCAAACACAGGCTGATGGGTCAACTTAGATGGAGCATCTTGGTCAGCATGGAGAAGTTGGATTGAAGGGCCTGTTTCTGTGCTGTATAACTACGACTATACTCCTGCCCATGTCCTCGGTAAAGTAATCAAGCTATGGTTCCTCAGGTGAATTTTTTACAGTGCCGTACATCAAGGATCATTCACAAAGCCTTCCACAAAATCCCAAGTGTTACGAATTTGGCACCATCTGCATTTTTCAATTCTCTTATCCTTGTATAATTTAATTATGTTTTTACTAATAAAGTTTTGAAGTTTAGTTTTTTGTCATGTTTACCAGGTACAGTAAAAAAGCTTGCGTGCTAACTAGTCAGCAGAAAGACAATATATGATTACAATTGAGCCATCCAGAGTATACATACATGATCAAGGGAATAACGTTCAATGCAAGATAAAGTCCAGTGTCAGATTAAAGGTACTGAGGGTCTCCAATTAGGTGAATAGCAGCTCAGGACCACTCTCTTCTTGTTGATAGAGTTGTTCAGTTGCCTGAAAACAGTTGGGAAGAAACTATCCCTGAATCTGGAGGTGTGCGTTTTCACACTTCAAGGATGACATTCAATAACCTGTTTAAATTAATTGACATGTATCAGTTAGCATCTCATTGCTTACTGAAACCACTCTTGGCACCTGCCTCCATCTCCATACACCCCTCACTGTCCCAGCTCTGTGCACACAAACAAGCTTGTTAGAGATGAGCCAGTAGGAAAATGCCACAGCAGACACCCCACATTCATTTGTTGCTGTGACAAATGGCAATTTGTATTTGTAGTGTAGGACCGTTGACAGTGAGTGAATGATTCAATTGTTCTCACTGTGTGCTCTAGACTGAGGGATCAGAATGAGAGCAGCAGGCAGTGGGTACTACTGAGGGTGAAAGCCCAGACTATCTCTAAACAGAGGTCTGAAGAAATGACCGATAATCACCGGTAAAAGAGCAATCAGTTATCCCACTGGTTCATTTCCAGAGGAAAATTTTAAAGGTTCCTGAAGGGTGTTTATTTGCAATGACCAGGATTCAACGCTGCATTGGAAAATGGAAAAGGCCAGATCACACAGATCCTTGAACATCATCAATCCGTGAAAGAAGCTCAATGAGCAGGGAAATAGCCAAAGGTTCAACGACTGGTTAAATCTTGATTCAGTAATAAACCATTGAAGCAGCTTCTTGTCTGCCTACGTATTAATAACAAACACTCATTTATCTGACTTCATTTTAATAAATCTAAGAGAATTTATTCAAAGGTTTAAAATCACCCATTCCTTAGAAAATGCCAGCATGTTTCTTGTGAAAATTCTGACTGCAGGCTCATTGACAACCTGCATGGAATGTGCCTGCGCATGATGGCGGAGACAGACAACATGCCTAGTGCGAACAGGGACCTCAGACCTCCTTCAGGGAGTCCATGGTTGGAGGGCTCTCCTTCCAGTGTGGGGGCCAAGTGGCCTGTATGCTGGGGCGTTTCTTCACTCGGTTGTAGTAATCCAGCAGATTGGGGTACCTTTTCTGAGAGAGTCTGAAATCAACATAAAAGATGCATGATTGAATTTTTCTGTCAGGAATATTTAAATTATCATACATCCACAACAAGGTGTTTAGCCACTTAAGTTCCTCTATGCTGCAAATTAATATGGACAATTGGTTCCAACAGGGAAGTAATTAACATCAGCCATGTCGAGGACCAGCCTGGGAGACGAGGTGTTGCAACAACTGGCATTTACCTCGTTCCATGTTCCTTGGTATGAGAGTGGGCATTGACACCAGGCCTTTCAAGGAATTTAAGGACAATAAGTCAACATCTGTGGGAGCAATAGAGGGTGCAAGATATGGACAGACAAATTGGGAATGGATGTTCAGCTCAGTTTGGCTCATCCTCAGTTGCAAGCAGCACAGATGGTGTGGTGGTGGGAGAAATTAGGTTGTGGAAGGGACTAGGCTGAAGTTGCAGGGGTCAAAATGGAAAGAGAGGTCACAGTATTTAGGGTAGGCAACAAGGACTACAAGGAAGGCAATAGTCTGTGGTGTGGCAGAGGTCTGCTCACATTCTCCATGGAGAGAAAACTGGAGGTGAAGGGGTGGAAAGCTTGGAGACAGGTTAACATTGCATAGACCCTATCCAAAGCACAGCACTCAGACCAGACACTGTCACTGTGGCACTGCAACCCCAGTAATGAGCAATGTAGAACATAATTTCTCATAGTAGGGAATAAAGTTGCTGGTTTAAACTTTTGGTCAGAATACCGTCAACAGAAGTGACTGACAACAGCTACTAAGGAACCAGTCCTGGGGACCAAGGCTTGCAATGACTCATTTACCTAGCTCCATGGTGCTTAGTGTGAGTGTTGGTATTGACAGCAAGCCTCCAACAGAGTTTTATGACAAAAGTCAACGTGTGATGGAAGTGAGAGGGTGCAAGATAATGGAAATGCTTAGAGCTGGATAATGCTTAATGGGCAGAATGGCCTCCTATGTTGTAAGAAAATATGGAAAGTGAAGATAGACCAGGATGTGTGCTCTGCTGGCTGGACACAAAATCTCAGCTCACAAAGCCCACCAAGATGCCAAGACCAACTGGTGGTTGTGTTTCATCAATCTTAAATCCAATTGATAGACATAGTGAGACGGTCAGTAACTCACCCAAATCGGACGCAGAAGGCCAGATGTGGAAACAGCATGACGTCAGCCATAGTGAAGTTTCTTCCTGCTATGTATGACTGTGGTCCCATCTGACAGGAGGAAATAGTGTGGTTAAAGCACATACTTATGCAATCATAGTCATCCAGGACAGGAACAGACCCTTGAGCCCCACTCGTCCATGCTGACCAAGATGTTAGTTTGTCCCACTTGCCTATGTTTGGACCATATCCATTTAAACCTTTCCTATTCGTGCACCAGTCTAAATGTATTTTAAATGCTATTATAGTGTCTGTCTCAATTACCTCCTCTGGCAACTCATTCGATACACCCACTACTCTGAGTGAAAAAGGCGTCCTTCAGGTTTGTATTAAAACTTGCCCCTCTCACCTGAAACAGGCGTCCTCTTGTTTTTGATTTTCCTACCCTTGGTAAAATACTCTGTGCATTCACCCTACATGACCGCGGCATTCAAGAAACCTATGACTAGGCATACAGGTATGCAAGGAGATATATGCATACTGAGAAGAGTTGGTCTTGGCATCATGTTTGGCACATCCACATACACTAGCACTATCTTACAGGCTAGGGACGATTTACAATTTTCATCAAAGGCAATTAACCCACAAACATGCATATCTTTGGAGTGTGGGAGGAAACCAGAACACCCCGAGAAAACCCACACGGTCAGTGGACGTGGTAGAATGTTGATACAAGAGGATGTTATCCTGGTGTCTTCCCCTAGTTTGGAGCTCATTTCTCTCCCATCTGCTCATGAACTGTTTTTGCAGGCAGTGTTTTCTATGTCTCTCTCTGTGCCATAATTCAAACACTGACATCCCCCCCCCCAGTCCTGTGTGGAACTGTTACCAAAGAATAAATTGCCTCACACAGTGCCTCACACTTGTTAAATTCCATGTGCCACTTCTTGGCCCAAGTGATCATGGTCAATAGACAATAGACAATAGGTGCAGGAGTAGGCCATTCAGCCCTTCGAGCCAGCACCGCCATTGAATGCGATCATGGCTGATCACTCTCAATCAGTACCCCGTTCCTGCCTTCTCCCCATACCCCCTCACTCCGCTATCCTTAAGAGCTCTATCCAGCTCTCTCTTGAAAGCATCCAACGAACTGGCCTCCACTGCCTTCTGAGGCAGAGAATTCCACACCTTCACCACCCTCTGACTGAAAAAGTTCTTCCTCATCTCCGTTCTAAATGGCCTACCCCTTATTCTTAAACTGTGGCCCCTTGTTCTGGACTCCCCCAACATTGGGAACATGTTATCTGCCTCTAATGTGTCCAATCCCCTAATTATCTTATATGTTTCAATAAGATCCCCCCTCATCCTTCTAAATTCCAGTGTATACAAGCCCAATCGCTCCAGCCTTTCAACATACGACAGCCCCGCCATTCCGGGAATTAACCTAGTGAACCTACGCTGCACGCCCTCCATAGCAAGAATATCCTTCCTCAAATTTGGAGACCAAAACTGCACACAGTACTCCAGGTGCGGTCTCACCAGGGCCCGGTACAACTGTAGAAGGACCTCTTTGCTCCTATACTCAATTCCTCTTGTTACGAAGGCCAACATTCCATTGGCTTTCTTCACTGCCTGCTGTGCCTGCATGCTTCCTTTCATTGACTGATGCACTAGGACACCCAGATCTCGTTGAACTCCCCCTCCTCCTAACTTGACACCATTCAGATAATAATCTGCCTTTCTATTCTTACTTCCAAAGTGAATAACCTCACACTTATCTACATTAAACTGCATCTGCCATGTATCCGCCCACTCACACAACCTGTCCAAGTCACCCTGCAGCCTTATTGCATCTTCCTCACAATTCACACTACCCCCCAACTTAGTATCATCTGCAAATTTGCTAATGGTACTTTTAATCCCTTCGTCTGCTGTAAACGTAAGATCTCATTCTTCACTGTCCATGATGCCACCAATTTTGGTGTTATCTGCAAAGTAATTAACAATGTCAGCTATGTCATCATCCAAGTCATTAATGTATGAAACAACAGTGGACGCAGCACTAACCCCTGCAGCACTTCACTGGTCACAGGCCTCAAACAATCCACACACTACCCTGACTGCTTCCTTCAAGCCAATTTTGATTCCATTGGCTAGTTCACCTCGGATCCATGTGATCAAATCTTCCAAACCTTCGATGAAACAGGACTTTGTTAAAGGCCTTGCTAAAGTTCAGATCGACAACCTTCGCTGCCCTGTCCTCATCAATTCTCTTAGAATCTCTTTTTTAAATTTTTTTTTAAGAGGACTATCAAATTCATGAAGGGCAGCAAGGATAAGCCAGGAAACCACAGACTGGTAAGCTTGATATCTGTCAGATTCCTGAGACACGATTTCCCAAGAACAAAGTCATGCAAATTATCAGTCTCTTCGCATGGAAACACTGGTAGATTGTGTCCGCCCAAATACGATTTAATTATTTTCCCTATGTGCAAGGTATAGAGAAATATGGATCACGTGCAGGCAGCCGGGAATTAACTTTGTGTCATGTTTTGGAAAGGCATGGGTTGAGGGCCTGTTCTTGTGCTTTACTGTTCTATATTTTTTTGTTCTATTCTCTATGCCGGCACTACTCAACAGCTAAAGCAATGCAGCATGTTCTATTATAGGTTCATTTAAATAACTATCTGGGTGAATCCATCTTCGTACCATAGCTAAAATCAAACCTTTCCTCCAATTCGACGACACTGAAAAAATCATTCACGCTTTCATTTCCTCCCGCCTAGACTACTGCAACTCCCTATACACTGGGATCAGCCAATCATCCCTGTCCCGCCTGCAACTGGTCCAAAACGCCGCAGCGAGACTCCTGACGGGTACCCGTAAAAGGGACCACATCACGCCGATTCTGGCCTCTCTCTACTGGCTCCCTGTACGGTACAGAATCAACTTCAAGCTACTCCTATTCACATATAAAGCCCTAAATGGACATTCCCCCCCCCACATCAAAAATCTTCTAACCCACCTCTCTAACTCCAGGTCCCTCAGGTCGGCCGACTTGGGGCTACTCACTATCCCGCGGTTTAGGCTTAAGCTCAGGGGTGACCGTGCTTTTGCGGTTGCAGCTCCTAGACTGTGGAACAGCATCCCTCTCCCCATCAGAACTGCCCCCTCCATCGACTCCTTTAAGTCCAAGCTCAAAACCTATTTCTACCCCCTAGAGTTTGAGGCCCATTGAGGAGGCGCTGCGAACTGTTTTGTATGTGCTGTTATGTTTGTGTGCTACTGTATGTTTCATTTTTTCCTTAGTACCTAATCAGATGTACAGCACTTTGGTCAACGTGGGTTGTTTTTAAATGTGCTATACAAATAAAATTGACTTGACTTGACTTGAATAAGGCTTTACCAAATAACAGAGGTAGGAGCAAGGTCCCAGTGAACAGAAATCTGGAACACTCACGAGAAACAATAAGGAAGCAGGTCAGGAAATAGATTTGGGTAAGAAGGTGCAGTTTGGGAAAGATAGTGTAGAAATTGATCATGCAAACAAACAAAACCTGCAAAGATAAAATGGCAACTAGACAAGTAGGACTTTAGCTAAAACAGTTAAAATAAAACACAAATCTACAAGTGGTGTATCTAAACAAACAAAATTTAAATATACAGACAAGTACCATTGTGGACACACATCTACAGGGGGCCTGACTGGGTGGAGCTGAACGTTGAAAACCATTCAATATTCTGGAAGGGCTGGGATCTGGAATCTGTGAGCACAGATCAGTCTGAAGAAGGGATGACATGAAATGTTTTTGTCTGTTCTTTTCCACTCCATAGATGTGGCCTGGTCTGCTGTGTTCCTCCAATACTTTGTGTTTGCATACAGTAGAACTTAACCAAACCATGGCTGACAAAAAAAGTTAAAGATCATTTTAGATCGAAAACAGGTTTCTAGACAAGGCAGCAAATCTAATGATTTAGATTTTCGCAAAGAAGGGCAAAGAAATTGAATAAGAGATCAAAAATAAACAGGGTAAATATGTAGATTACATAAACATGGATTGCCAAAGGTTTTATAAATATGTAAAAACAGAAAAAGCATTAGTGAAGTCCTGTGCAGAAATTTGAGAATTCATAATGTGAAGTGGCAAAGCCGTTCAGCAAATACTTTGTCACTGAAAATGACACAATTAACTTTCCAGAAATATTAGTGAACTATAAATCTACAAGGTGACAAACTAAAACTAATTGGAAAAAGTGTTGAGAAATTAAAGCCACTGAAAACGGCTACATTTCCATTTCCCAATAATCTGTAGTATTTAATGGTAAGTATTCTGGAAAATGATGTGGACCATGGAACAATTCCTATAGATTGGAGGGCTATTATGGTTAATGTAATCCCTCATAAGAACAGAGATAGTCAATGGTTAGTCTAACATGGGGAGTGGAGAAGATGCTGGAGGCTGTTGGAAACAATGAGATAACAGGCCAGTGGGGAAATATCAACTGGATTAGAACTGAACATTGCTTTCTGAAAGGTAAAGGCCTACATGCAAGGTTAGTGTGCAACATCACATCACATAGAATTATGGGTTCTCCAATGGCGCAGATTAAAAATTAGTTCACAGGCCAAATTTCAATTTTGAAATAAATGGGTCTTTTGCAGGATGGTGGGCAGTGACTAGTTGCGCACCACACCACTCATTAATTAGCCTTCGCTATTCATCATAAAGCAGTGCTACAATGTTGTCAAAGGAGGTGAATATATGGAATAAGCTGCCAGAGAAGGTAGCTGAGGCAGGTACACAAACAGCATTTAAGAGACACTTGGACAGGTAAATGGAGAGGAAAATTTTAGAGGGATATCATCCATATGCAGACACATGGGACATGTTAGTCAGCATGTGTGTTGGGTCAAGGGATCTGTTTCCGTACACTATAGATTAGGAACAGTGAAGAGCATGTAAAGTAGATTCAATGCAATTCAGGCACAGCATAATATAGATAAGAATGACTCTACGAAGTTCACCACTTTGTCAGGAACAGGAGAGAGGTGGGATGTTACTTAAGCAGATAGAAATAGGAATGCGTTGATATACATAGAGAGTTTGTGTTCTTGTACATGAATCACTGAAAGTACAGCATAGTAAAGAGAAATTATATAATGGGGGGTTTCGAGTGCAAGAGCAAGGATGCAGCTTTATAGGACTTTGGTTAGGCCGTATTTGTAGTACTGCATGCAGTTCTGGTTGTCCCATTACAGGGGTGTTGTGGAGGCTTTGGAAAGGTGCAGAGGAGGTTTACCAGAATTATGTGTCGGAAGGAACTGCAGATACTGGTTTACACCGAAGATAGACAGAAAAAGATGGAGCAACTCAGCGTGTCAGGTAGCATCTCTGGAGAAATAGGTAACGTTTTCAGTCGATATCCTTCTTCAGACTGAGAATCAAGAGAGGGGGAAGAGGGGAAGAGGGCCTTCTTCCCTGACCCTCAGTCTGAAGAAGGGTCTCGAGCTGAAATGTCATCTAATCCTTTTCTCCAGAGATGCTGCTTTACCAGAATTATGCCTGGTTTAGGGAGTATTAGCTCCAGGGAGAGGTTGGACAGACTTGGATTGTTTTCTCTGGAAGGCTGGAGGTTGAGGGGAGACTTGATAGACATATATAAAATTATTAGGCATAGCTACTGTGGACAGTCAGAATCTTTTTCCCAGGATGGAAAAATCAAACACTAGAGGGCATAGCTGTAAAATGTGAGGGCCGAAGCTTAAAGGAGATGTATGGGACAAGCTTTATTTTTACACATACAGTGGGTGGTGACGTGGGTTGGTGTTTGCAGCAGACCTCTTGATCTCTCTGCCAGAGAGAGCAATGGGAGGGATAAACGAGTTCCTGAATGGGGAGAAAGTATGAATATGGTACGTAATGAAAGATTGGCCAAAACCATTTCGAAAATCAGAGCAGGCTCAAAGAGTCGAATAGTCTGGGCCAGCTCCTATTTTATATATTTCCAGCAGCAACTTAACCACGGCTTATGCAACTGCAGATCAACTTCACTAAACTGCTTGCAGTCTTCAAATAAAGGGACATACCTTGCACAGATATCCTTCCCAGAGTTGAAACTCTGAACTCAGCATAGTCTTGTTCCTTGCCAATGCTGTGTCATGTCGCTCAGGTTCTGGAACCCTCCAATTGTAGAAGAGGAAGTCAGCTGTGGTTGTAAGGACAGCGAGGTTAGAATGACTATTGCACTCAGGAACAGCGTTGAGAGGTTCCTCTCACTTTGCCACTGGTATAGCATGTGTGTAGATAAAAGTGAATGCTTATTCTGAATGTTATGCATCAAATCATATCATTCATTAGCACAATAGATCCTCTTCTGGAATGGAATTGCCACGTCGATGCGACCTGTCCACCAGTACAGGATAGGCATCACCAGGGGCTAATTTGGATAGAACTGTTATTGATTTATACTCCCATCCAATGAGTGTGGCGGAATTTGCGGGGACGGTGTTGGTGTTGGAACCCCAGTTCCTTGAGATTGCTGTTCTAAGAGGTCTTAGCAGAAATTTGGAGGGAAAGGGATCCCTGCTGCCCAGTGAACAATGAGTTGCATTAGGTTTGAGGTCTTCATCTTTAAACTTTCATCTGTCATAGGGCAGTACAGTGACGCAGTGGTAGAGTTGCTGCCTTACAGCAGCAGACACCCAGGTTTAATGCTGACTATGGATGTGGTCTCTACAGTTTGTACTCTTTCCCTGTAACAGGGTGGGCTTTCTCTGGGTGCTCCGGTTTCCTCACACACTCCAAAGATGTACAGGCTTGTAAGTTAATTGTTTTCAGTAAAATTGTAAAATGTCCCTAGTGTGTATGATAGTCCTTATGTATGGGGTGATCGCTGGTCGTCGTGGATTTGGTGGGCTGAAGGGCCTGTTTCCACACTATATCTCTAAAAGTACTTGAATGTAATGGTGCTGAATTTCATTATCAATGATTGCCTTTGCCATGAAGTAGGCCCAAAATAGAGGAAAGTATAGAAGGTACACAACACATTCTCTGGAGATGTTTTCACTTGTGGGTGTGCCAAACAAGGGGACATGGTTACAAAAGTGGCCGGTCATTTGGAACTTCTCTCAGAAGGTAGCAAATCTGTTGAACTTTCTGCCCCAGAGGGTGGTGAAGGCTGGATCATTCGATCAGTTTCACGAAGAGATAGATTAATATTTAAAAGATGGAGGAATTGAAGCTTATGGGAGCTGGGCAGAAGAAGAGTTGAGGACACCTGAGGAAGAATTGAGAGCCGATAGAATTGGATAAATTATGAGGCAAAGGTAGGGTGGACAGTCAGAACCTTTTCTCCCAGGATGGAAATATCCTATACCAGAAGGCATGGTTTTAAGGTGAGTGGCCCAAAGTTTAAAGGAGATTTGTGGGATTAGTTTTGTTTTTATACTGATGGTGGTGGGTGCCTGGAACATGCTGCCAGGGATCATGGTGAAACCAGATACGATGGTGGAGGTTCAGAGGCTCTTTTTTAGGCACATGGATATGCAGGGAATGGAGGGATAGGAATTATGTGCAGGCAAGCAGGTATGTGTTTGTCTTGGCATCATGTTCAGCACAATCAAAGGCCCATTCCTGTGCTGTACTTTTCTAGGTGCTATTTTTCCAGTCATATCATGAACCTTCATTGTCATGGACTGTTCTACACCAAGGGCAGGTTGAGAGAGGTCTTGACCAGGTCTTGCAGGTGTTGAGTGTAAAGCCCATTCTCCTTTGCTTCGGTAAATCAGACCATAACCACTTGATGTTTGGCATGAAGCGCATGCTTTATCAGCATAACCTATACTCCGCAGTTTGATGACCACATTTCGGTGAGATCTCGAATGTGGAATTGGAGCAATGGAAGTTGAATAGCTTTCCAGTCGCCGTTTAGATTATCTCCACTACAGCAGGATGTTCATTATGAACAAAGTGCAATATTGCAGTGAAAAAGATTGAGAAAAGTGTTAGGTCAATAATGCACCCTCACTAGTTGGCAGTCTGCCCGCAGAGTAGTCCGCAATCGGCCCTTTGCTAAAATTCATGGCTTTGTCTGTCGTCATGTACGAGCCACAGGATGGTGTAGAATCCTAACGTAATAAAAATATGGACAAGGATTCTCCAGGTCCCTCTCAATCAACACTTATCAGCCCATGTTTCAACCATTGCTTTTGGAGGATATTTAACAGTCAATTGCACCACATTGGGGGGGGGGGGGGGGGGGTCTGTTGTCACATGCTGGACAGGGCAGGCACAGATGGCCTTTCCTCCGTTGAAGGATGTCAGTGAACCAGATGGGTTTTATGATTCATAGCAGTTGTTTATGGGCATCATTACCATGACGAGTTGCTTTCCTAAATACCAGATTATTGACCAAATTTAAATTCTACAGCTGCCATGGTGGATTTGACCTCAGATCTCTGGATTATTCAACTTGGATCTTGGGTATGCCTTGAATGCTTGGGCTGTAGATGTCCTGAACAGTGATGAAGAAACTGTGCCTTGCCACCTGTGCTTTCCGCATCCATCATCAGTTCTTTATGGAAAGGCATTTCTACTCAAACTCTGCATTTAGTGGTTGTTTTCAAACCATTGCTGGAGTTATCTGGTATTCAGGCTGGCAATCTTCCTCCCACCCACTCCAGTCCTAAGCCTGCATTAAGGCCACCATCATCCACCCCCCCTCCCCCTCTAGTACTTAATCAGGCAGGGAAACTCCCAGGCCCCCTCTGGTTAGTTGGCCAGTGCCCACCCGTCGCTACCTCGGGGCAAGGACTGGGTGGACTCTGGATCTCAGGTGCACAAATGTGGATGTGTCCTCACTCTCTGTGTTGACACTTGCCCCAGCTGTGATCAGAAGCAACCACCTCCGCACCACTCACCACCCCCATGACAGCCCCAACCATCCACAGGCTGAACACAACAACTTGGTCAGAAGCTCACCCATTTTTTGGTGCAGAGTTACCACTTCAAACATCCGCTGGTAAACCAGAGACTGCTCTGCGGGGCCATCTGGGATCAGTTGGTTGCCTTGGGACTTGAATTGGTTCTGCAAAGCAATGAAGAAACACATCCAGGGAAACGTTAGTAACATACCCGAGATAACTCCAAACAATGTCAACACATGGAACTGCAGATGCCAGTTTACAATGAAAAGATACAAAGTGCTGGATTGATTCAGTGGGTTAGGAAGCATCTCTGGAGAACATGGATAGGTGACGTTTTGGGTCAGGACCCTTCTTTAGACCGATTGTAGAAGATGGGAGAAAGCTGGAAGAACAGTGAGGCCAGGCCAAAGCTTGGCAAGCTTGGATACAGATGGGGGGGGAGGGGGTGCTTTGATTGGTGTATAGTTGGACAAAAGTCAGAGATGAAAAGACAAATGGCAGAAATAAAAAGAGGAGGCATGAAATGTGAAGCCAGAAGAAGGAATATAGGTGGAAGGGGTCAGGGAGGGGAGAAATGTTCATGCCGTTGGTTGTAAGCTACCCAAGTGCAATATGTGATGGTCCTCCAAGAGCAAGTTTCATTCAAATCTTCATTATATTTTAAAAGTTATTCACATTTTAAACTTTAATAAATCACTCCCACTTGCCGTGCCTGTCAGCTGTGCCTGCGCAGTAATACGCCTGTGTTCGACGTCACAATGGGAGAAAGTCAAAGAAGATGGCCGCCGGATCCTCACAGTTGGGAGAGGGTTGCCGGGGAGGACCGGCACCCTTCCCGGCGTGCCCCGCCCCTGACCTTCCTCCCGTGGTGCAGAGCAGGGGCAGAGAGAAGCTCAAACAAGATGGCAGCTGGCAGGACGAACATGCAGCAGCGCCTTACATCCGCTCTCCTGCTGCTTCCCGCCGCGATGGCTGCCTGGGGCCGGGGTAAGTGGCTCCCTCTCCCCTTTTCTCTCTATATTTATACCCTAGGATCTTGCTATGTGCTTTTGGAGTGGGGATGGGGAGGGTAGTAGACCAATGCAGGAGTGGTTTGGACACAACGGGTCGTCTTATATCCCTCTAATTCTTTCCTATTCATGTACATGTCCAAATGTCTTTGAAATGTTTTGTTATGGTACTTGCCTCTCTTAGCCCTGTCCCCAGCAAATTTTCCATAACAGCTAAAATGTCCCAATCCTACATACCTATCCACTCACCAAATTCATCCACCCTGTCCATCTCTTGCATTGAAATAAATGTAATTCAATCCAACAATCCTGTCAAGGAGTGCAGTACATGCAAACATTTAGGTGATCTGGTTTAATTTAGAGATAGTGTGCAAGGGTCTCCAAGTCCCCACCAACATGGGATCACCCATACACTAGTTCTGCTTTACACACCAGGGGCAATTTTTAGAAGCCAAGTGGACCTGTTGAGCCCAAACCTCTCCTGCATTGATGCAGCACCTTCGCCTCTCCCCACCCCTCCCCCTCCCCTCCCCCTCCCCCACCCCTCCCTCTCCCCCACCCCTCCCTCTCCCCCACCCCTCCCTCTCCCCCACCCCTCCCTTCCCCTCCCCCACCCCTCCCTCACCCTCCCCCACTCCTCTGCCCCTCCCTTCCCCTCCCGCACTCCACCCCCCCCCTTATCCTCCCCCTCCCTATGAGATAGATTTAAACTTTAAAATGTGAATAACTTTAAATGAAACTTCTTCCATTAGCACCAAGGGGACGACGGTGAGTAAGGTGGGCCTAAAATTGTCGCGCTATCGTGTACCGTTTTGGCTGTAGTTCAGGAACAAACAAACATATGAGAGTTTTAGTATATAGATTATCCTGCAAATCTGTAAGTCATTGGAATGTGGGAAGAAACCCACACGATGCAAACAGGCATCGAGCCCAGGTCCCTGGCGTTGGAAGGCAGCTACGCTACCGCTGCACCACCCGAATCTACCAGACTTCCAGTCACTGACGTGCACTCTGACGAATGAGTCAGTAACTGGGACTTTGCCGGGACAGCATTACTAACACCCCGTGGTTCGCAATAGTAGTCGACACTTCAGAGCTGCTTCATTTGTAAAAGCGGCTTACTATAGTCAGAGGGCTTTAAAAACGCAAATAAATATTGGCTAGCCATTTTCTGCATTTCAAAATTATACTCGGATTTTTTTATCTGTCGGGAATCAACTTTGATTTGATGATTCATCTTCAAGCCACGAACTCAGAAACCTCTTACATGCGAGGCACTTTGGCCGACCGAGTGCACATCGATCCGGGTCAAGCGGGTGGATTTACCCCTTCCTGGGACAAGGACATTTAACGAGGCAGTCCTTCTCGAGAGGCAGTCCTTCCCGAGAGGCACTCCCGTTTGATTCGCCCATTGAACAAAATGTCTCTCGAACTTTGCACAGACTTGGAATCGGTTTAGAGATTCCATTGCGTCCGAAGAAGGGTGTCCCACGTTTTCTCTCTCACCTTTTCTCTGAGCCCGGGAACTTCTCGCTCTGTGCCGAGAAATGGGTGGGTGCAGATCTAGCCGGAGAACGGCGGTGTGCGTGCGTTTACCCGTGTCTATTCACTCACCTCCAGGTACAGGCAGGCCGCCATCGACTCGTTCACGATGTTGCCGTTGTGCACAAAGGTGGGGAGCTGAAACAAAACGAAAGTAGTTACTCGCGGCCGAAATGTCCCTGAATCGCGGCAACCATTGCCCAGGTCCCATTGAGATGACAGTCTCCCCCAATTCTGCCGGAGAGGAGATGTCTAACAGTTTAAAACAACAATTGTCCTTACTTCTCCCCGGGGGTTCAGTGCCAGAACTTCGGACGACTTGTGCTCTTGTTTGTCGAAGGATAGCAGCTTCTGAGGGATATCGAGCACCTGTTTCTCCCTCAGTGCTATCATCACGCGCCAACAGGGTGGGGAGCCCGATCCCCAGAACAACTTCGTCCGCTCCGCCATCGTCTGCACACTGCAACTCTCGTCGTTTATTTTTGCAAAGTCACTCTGAACCCGTCATCTGACCTCACCCTGTGTGTGTGGTGCAATATCGGAAAAGACCGTGGCGCCCCAGGGATAACAGAAGGCGGAAGTCTCTCGAGCCGTCTGCCATTCAATAAAATCTTGGCTGTTGATAACGTCCACTGCAACAACTCCCCCTCAACCCCAACCTGGCGCTTCCGTGCCCGCCTGGCGATGCAGAGGCTCGTTATCACTACATTACAAATATTAGTTCATAAATCATAGGAGCAGTATTAGGGTTTTCGGCCCATATAGTCTGCACCACCATTCAATCGTGGCTGATCAATTTTTCCTTCCCAACCCCATCCTCCTGCCTTGTCCCCATAACCCTTGACACCCTGACTAATCAAGAATCTGTCTATCTCCGCCTTAAAAATATCCAATAACTTGGCCTCCACAACTGTCTGGCAATGAATTTCAAAAATTAACCACCCTCTGACAAAATAAATTCTTCCTCATCTCCTTTCTAAAGGTACATCCTTTTAATCTGAGGCGGTGTCTTAGACTCTCCCATGAGCAGAAACATCCTATCCTCATCTACTCTATCCAGGCCTTCCACTATTTGGCAAGTTTAATTAGATCCCATCTCATCCTTCTGAACTCCAGCGAGTACAGGCCCTGTACGGTAAAACGCTCATCAAACAGTAACCAATCATCCCCAGGATAATTCCCGTAAACCTCCTCTGGACTCTCTCCGATGCCAGCACATAATTTCTCAGATATGTGACCCAAATCTGCTCGCAATACACCAAATGCAGCCTCACAGTCCCTTTTTATGCCTCAGTATTACATTACAGTTAAAAAAAATATTCTAGTCTTGAAATAAATACTAACATTGCATTTGCATTCCTTACTACCATTCAACTTGCAAATTAACCTTTTGGGAATCCTGCACCAGCACTCCCAAGTCCTTTTGCATCTCAGATTTCTGAATCCTCTCCCCATTTAGCAAATAATCCACGCCTTTATTCCTAAAGACTGCACTCACACATTGCTACGCTGTGCATTCGTACACCTTGTATGATGTGTATCACCACACACAGCGCCACTTCATACAACGTGGCCAATGTACATTCGCCACTTCTTTGTCCACTCTCCTAAACTGTCCAAGTCCTTCTGCAGAGTCCCTGCACTACCCGCCCCTCTATCTATCTTTGTATCATCCGCACACAAGGCCTTCAATTCCCATACAAATCATTGAGGTACAACAAGTAGAGTAGCGCCCCCCTGCAGAACACCACTAATCACTATCAACCAACCAGAAACTCCCTTTATTCCCACTCCTTGCCTTCTGCCATTTAGCCAACCGTCTATCCATGCTAGTATCTTCCCTCTAATACTATGGGCTCTCATCTTCTTTAGCAGCCTCACATGCAGCACCTTATCAAAGACCTTCTAAAAATCCAGGTAAAAACATCGAGTGACTTTTTCTTCCTCAAATAATTCCAACATTCATCAGGCAAGATCTTGCCTTCACAAAACCATGCTGAGTTTGGCCTATTTTATCATGTGGTTCTTAGTATTTGGAAACCTCATCCTTTATAATGGACTCAAAAATCATACTAACCATTGTAGTCAGATTAACTGGCCTATAATTTCCAGTCTTTGGATATTTAGCTCCCAGCTCCGATTCTCTTTTAGTGACATCTCTGTGATGCCCACAACATTGTATCCACCAATTTCTATGTGCTATAAGCTCAAACACTGGCCATCTGAGAGATCACATTTTATTTCACATGCCTTAATTGCACCAGAAGTGATGCAGTTGCATTAAAAGAAAAGGAAGTGTTGGATTTATGCAGCTGCCAATATCTGGCACAACCAATAGCTAAATCTTTAAATGTTAATATTAATCTCTATGCCCAGCTGACTCTCTGATCCCTGCAAGTATGACTATTCATTAATTGCCATTCCCCGCAACAGTGGGGGATTATTTCTGGAGGGACACATTATCCCTGGTTCAGAGAGCACTGGGAGGCCTATTCACGAGTGTAAGCTATAGTTGTGTACTAGACCAAGTGGACCTGTTGGGCCCAAAGCTCTCCTGCATTGGTGCACCAGCCTCTCTTCCCCTCCCCCCTCACCTCCCCCTCTCTCCTCCCCTCCCCCCCTCCTTCCCCTCCTGCTCTCCCCTCCCCCTCCCTCCCTTCCCCTCCTCCCTCCCCTCAAACCCCCTGATCCTCCTACCCCTCCCTCCCCCTCCCTCCCTCCCCTTCCCTCCCTAGGAGATAGATTTAAACTTAAAAATGTGAATAACTTTAAAAATATAACACCAATTTCAATGAAACTTCTTCCATTAGCACCAAAGGGATCATGGTGAGTAAGGTGGGCCGAAAATTGTCGCGCTATCGTGTACCATTTTGGCTGTAGTTCAGGAACAAACAAACAAACAAACAAGAGTTTTAGTATTTAGATATTACTGAGTGGGAGGGTTGAGCCTGACTTCCTTCCCTTGAATTTGCCATTGATGATGTTTCAACTATTCATCCTATCAGTAAAGATTTAGGTTATATGGAAGGTCCCAGATGATAGTCACTTGTAATCTCATGGTGATGACTGCATTTCTTTATGCTTACCTGAGGATACATTTAAAACATTCTCGGAACTCTTCTTGACTGGGTGCCCTGACTGCCCTCAAACACAATACCATGCTGCAAAAGGAAGGGTTCAGCCTCCACTTTTCCATATTTCCCTGTAACATGGGAAGCCATTCGGCCTTTCAAATCTTGCCAGTTCACAAAGAAAACACACTCCCAACTAATTTGCCATGTTACATATTCTCTCTGCCCTCTCTTCAATTTTATCATCTCCAGTACAGATAGTTTACAGCGGCAGATTAAGCTACTTATCTGCACATCAGTGGGATGTGGGAAGAAATTGGAGTATCTCAGGGAAACCTCATACAATGACAGGAAGAAGATAGAGTATCATGCAAACAGCACCGAGAGTTAGGATTGAATTGGATTGCTGCAGGTAACAATTGTAGCTGTGCCACTGTGTAACTCCACATGATATGTAAGTTACTGTATGGTAATCTACTATGATCACTTTGAGAAGGATGCTTAGTTTTCAAAACAGAAATGTAAGGTATTTTACAAGCACCATTAATGATTCTTCTCCATGGCCGTAGGGCAGGCAGGGATCACAAGTGCCTAATCAATTGTGAGCTTGGTTTCAGTTTGAATGGTGTAGAGTTGACCTGGCCAAAGGTGACCTATCCATTTTAGAACATTTAGTTTAGTTTTGAGATACAGCATGGAAACAGGCCCTTTCTTCCACCAAGTCAACGCCAACCATTGATCACTATTTCATACCAATTTTATTTTTACCACATTCTCATCCACTCCCCAAACATGAGGGACCATTTTCCAGTGACCAATTAACCTACAAACCCTCACATAGCTGGAAACTAGAGCACCGAGAGGAACCCACATGAACGCATGAAGAATGTTTAATCTCCACAAAGACATCACCCAGGTCGGAATCAAACCCATGGCACTGTTTTTTATTGACTTATTTATTTATTTTTAATTATCAATAAATACTTTATTCGAGAAATAAATATATACAAAACATGTTCCTTCCAAAACTCCATCCGACATTCTCGGAGGCTATACATTCAATACATACATTCAATACACCAATTACATAAAATGAATCCCCACCCTTGCCACTCATGTGGCTCACTGGCATGGAATCCCTTCCCTTATTTTGAGGGGCGTCTTCACCACACCCTGCCCCAACACCGGAAGGATCCTATACCGTGGTCCTCCCCCACAGAGCCTTGGCGTTGGCTTCAGTGCTTCCCTCAGCACGTACTCCTGCAGGCTGCAGTGGGCCAGTCGGTAACATTCCCCAACAGACATCTCGCTCCGCTGGGAGGTCAACAAAGCTCAGGCAGACCAAAGAGTATCTTTCACCAAGTTGATGACCTTCCAGCAGCACTCAATGTCAGTCTCTGAATGTGTCCCTGGGAACAGTCCGTAAATCACAGAGTCCTCTGTGACGGAGCTATTCGGAATAAATCGTGACAGAGACCCTTGCAAACTCTCCAGACTCTCTTTGCAAATCCACACTCTGCGAAGAGGTGGGCACCGTCTCCTCTCCATAGCAGCCGTCCCGAGGGCAGCGTGCGCTGGTAGTGAGGTTCCGGTGGTGCAGGAAGGATCTGACTGGGCGGGCTCCCTTCACCGCCAGCCAAGCCAGGTCTTGGTGCATGGCACCGTGAGGCAGAAGCTCCACCAACTGCGCGATCGTGCTGTCGATCACAGTGGCACGTTTGTTCCCGATTTATGAACTTGCAGCCAACTCCAGTCGATTCCAATTGCAAGCCGAGGAGAGTTGATTGTTCACAGCCAGTCGACAAACAACTTCTGATTTTTCAGCAACTGTTCCCCCATTTCCCTGTTAGTCGACAATTACCTGAATATCTTTTTATTCACAAAATGCTGGAGTAACTCAGCAGGTCAGGCAGCATCTCGGGAGAGAAGGAATGGGTGACGTTTCGGGTCGAGACCCTTCTTCAGACTGATGAAGGATCTCGACCTGAAACGTCACCCATTCCTTCTCTCCTGAGATGCTGCCTGACCTGCTGAGTTACTCCAGCATTTTGTGAATAAATACCTTCGATTCGTACCAGCATCTGCAGTTATTTTCTTATATTACTTGAATATCTGTTCAGGCCAAACACAAACATTGCAGCAACAAGTTTCATGAAAATGACTTATCCTGGGCCTCTTGGAGAATCGCATTGCGCATGCTTCGCTGGAACCTCGCGAGGTCCGTGCCGCTGAGAATTGTGGGTTGTTGCGGGCTGCGTTGCCCTGGTAACGGCGGGCACAGGACAGCGGAGGTAACTGTTTGGGGACCGCTCGCCTGACGTGCCAACCCCCGGGCCTGGGGTCTTGTCGTGTTACCCCGCAGGTTTGCACAGGATCGCGGGGCTGCTGGTGCGGGTTTCTTTTAGTCTTGTGTGTAGGAAGGAGCTGCAGATGTTGGTTTACACCGAAGATAGACACAAAAAGCTGGTAACTCAGCGGGTCAGGCAGCATCTCTGCAGAAGAGAAATAGGTGACGTTTCAGGTCGAGTCCATTCTTCAGTCTTGTTCGGTGGTTTGTCCGTGAAAGAAAATAAGTGTTGGCGACGGGACGTACACCATGAGTGGTCCCCAAGAGTATCGATGAACAGAGGAATCTTGGGCTTGGCGGCAGGAAGATATCACGGTGAAGAAGACAGGTCTTCATTAATTGGGGAAGTGAATAGAAGAATATATAGGCTCTGCTCCAACTTTATTTAATATTGGTCCCAGCTATAGTTAGAATATGATAACGCTGGAGAGGGTGCAGAGAGATTTGCTGGGATGTTGCCTGGGATGGACCGTTTCAGTTATGAGGAGGGAGGTTCAGCATGGACAAAATTGAGGTATATCAGCTAAATAAATAGAGGAAACAGAGGGAGACTATTGAGGTAGATAAAATTAAAGAACAGATTTAGGGTAAGGGGGTAAGAGATTTAAAGGAAATCTGAAGGGAACCCTTTACACCCGGACAGTGGTGTGTATCTGGAACACACTGACTGAAAGAATAGTGGAAGCAGATTTGCTGACTGCATTTAAGAAGTGGCTAGATGAGCACTTGAGTTGCCCAGACATACATTATGGGCCAAATACTGGAAGATGCAATTAATAGGCTTAGTGGGCCAAAAGACCAAATGCTGTATGACTGTAGGATAACCATAGATCCATAGGCAGGATAGGTAAACCATTGTTAGTGCCTCATCCTAAGCCAAATACCAAACAGTGAGGCCTTCCATTGCCTCTGATGCATAGGACATAGTGTGTCATATATTCCACAAATACAATCTTCTGACCTTTGTTACAGCTGGGGGGAAAAATATTCAAGGATGCTCTCGCAGTTTCCTTGGAAAAATATAGTCAATAGTGTTTTATTTGTCACATATGCGATTGCACAGTGAAATTATTTTTGCATATATTACACATGCGGGCGATGCCATTTTTGGCACCATTATTAAAGGTTAAAGTCCGGTCAGCCTGTACGCTCGATGTACGGCAGCAGTTCCTGTGAACCGACATCCCTCTCCTTTCCTCGCCCGGCCATCTATGTGTCCCGGCGTGCCTCCTACAGCTTAGCGGAAGGTGCTGTAGGCATTACCATGGTTCACCCGCCTAATGGTCCTTTAGCAATCGTTTGGTACAATTGGCAATGTCTGTGACACCCATGTCCATGAATACAACAGGACCACTGATTCCTGGGAATCACTGACCTTTGATTGCTCAAAGTGGAGAAAGAACATTCGGGATGGAATTGGGAACTCTTGAATTCATGCATTGGGAGAACTCCAGAAACCCATGTGTAAACAGTGGAAGGAGCACACCACCTCACAAACAGCCTGCCCCACTGTAGAATCAGTTAGCTCAGAATTCAATGTGAAAGAAAGTAATTGTTCAACATGAAGAACTGACCAAGAAGAAAAAAAAACATACACAATATATTTGAAACAGATACATGCCAATAGTTATGATTAGAATTAGGTGTTTTATAGGGACCGAAAAAATATTTAATATTTCATTTTTTCAGTGAAAGAAGGTACACTACTGATTTGGATTTAAAATGTAATGATTCATAATTAAAGTATTCTTAGACTTCCATCTACAAATATGGGAGTGTTCTGATTGAGTTCTGATGGAAGGTCAACAACCTGAAGCATTAACTGCATTTCTGTTTCTACAGATTCTACCCAACCTGCTCAGCACCTTCAGCTATTCCTATTTTTATTAGCACTTATTGCGATGAATTATTAAATTTGTTTAAAATACTCTCTGATTCACTTAGGGACGATATCTCTCTTACTTATCTGGTCTAGCCTTTGTGTGACTCTGGACACAGCAACGTGGTAACTTCTTCACAGCAACGTGGTAAGCTTCCTCAGTTCAGGAGCAATTGGGGACTACAAAAATTCGCAATACTTGTGACGCCCATATCCCATGAATAAATAAATGTATAATTTTGTTGTTTAGATTGCAGATCATTTATCTTGTCAGGAATGGGAGATGACTGTATGGAAATAGAAGCTGGGAACCACCTGGGTGAGTATGCTGTGAGTAGGTCTTTGAAATGATGCTGATGTCTAATTTTTCATTTAAGAGAGAAGAAAAGTGAACCTAGTCTTTCTTCAGTCTAATAATATCTCACCAGTGGCCTTCATCTATAAATTCCATAATATTTATCATATTTGCTCATTTGAACATTTAAAATAATTACCTGCCTGCTATCACTTACTATTTTGAAGGGAAACTCCTCAATTAACACCAGATCGTAAGTAAGCTGGGAACAGAATTAAGTTTGGTTGTAACTTTGGTTCAGGCAAACATATCCTGTGTTTCGACATAAAAAGCTGGAGTAACTTAGCGGGACAGGCAGCATCTCTGGAGAGAAGGAATGTGTGACTTTTCGGGTCGAGACCCTTCTTGGGGTATACATGTGTATACATGTGTAAATGTGTGTAGATTTCTGTTAGCATTAATTTTGCTGCTTATTGATGCCATTATCGGGGAACTGCTGCCTTGATATCAAGGGCAGTCTCGTTCTCTTTCCCCATCCTCATTTCAACACATTTGTATATGTTACAACAAAGCTGAAAAAATCTCTGCGGCTCCGGTAATCTTGTTGCGGAATATTGTTTTACAGACGCAGAATATAGTCTTACGAGTGGCGAAAAAGTGCACATCAGAAAGTAGTGCAAGGACTGCAATGCGGTAGATTGGGAGTCTTTTCTTAGCCTATGAGACATCCATTAGCTTATGGGGCCCATGTGACAGTCTGGTAACAGCGGGAAAGAAGCATTCCTGAATTTAGAGTTGCAAGTTCTTGTATTGTCTGTCCAGCGGGAGAGAGGAGAAGAGGGGATGAGCGGGGTGTGTATGTTACCCTTGATTAAGCTAGCTGCTTTCTTGAAGTAATGTAAAGTGTAGAAGGAGACCATGAGGGGGGGGTTACATAATTGACTGAGTAATGCATACTGTATTTCAACATATTTTGTTTTGCCAATGATTGCTGACTGAGGAGAATGATTGATTGGTTTGGAGTTGTCTTGCTTACAAGAGAACAAATGCATCTGGCAATATTCCAGATTTAAGGATAGTTGCCAACAGATGTAGTGGAATAACTTGGCAGGAGACATGACTGGAGCTGAAACACAAATCGTCATCAGCATTATCACTTGAATTTTGATTGGGCTTAGAGCTGATGAGGTATGCTAGGAATATGGGGCAAAATACATCTTGTCCCACCTCTCTGTAATAGAGATACATCCTAGAGATATCATTCAGTGAAAGGCTGATATTGCACACCACTGCCACCCATCTTTATTTGAGCAAGTATTTCAAATCAGAAAGAAATTACATGAATTCCAACCCTCTGTACACTTTTACTTAATGTATTTACAGCTGTGGAACAACCCTTTTGTGGGGAGGGAAGTGAAGCTGTGAGAAGTGATGGAAAATGCAACCTGCTGGAAGGTGACCATCTGTTTGATCAAGGAGAAGTGAACATTAAGGCAATAAGTGAAATCAAATGCACAAAGGACCAGGAAAATGCCATGAAGGACATGGGGTCCAGGTGAGGATCTTGTCCTGTTCAAACTGAGTTATTATTCCCATTGGTGTTCTTTACTACAAGTAACCCAGTAAGTATTGCCAACTCATCAGTCATATATTTTCAACAAGAAAAGTTAAATGGTGCAAACTCTTTTTCAAAAGTCAAAGAAACTATAGAAATTTGAATTTAAAGCAATAATTGTTGGAAATACTCACTGAGAGGACAGAGTTAACAACAAAGCAGAACCAAGAAATAAATAAAGAAGCACCAAGAAATTGAGAAAGGAAGTCATGTAGACAGAGATGTCTTCATTGGTTGTAGTAAAGAGTTAAGAATCAAGAAGACAGGTTGCAGCCTTATAAAACTTCCAATAGGCTGCATTTGGAATATTCCAGTTCTGGTTGCCCCATTACAGGAACGATATGGGGATTTTGGAGAGGGTGCAGAAGAGGTTTACCAGAGTGTTGCCTGGATTAGATGGTATTAGCTAAAAGAAAAAAAAAGAGAGGCACAGATAGGGTGGACATTCAGAACATTTCCCCCAGCGTGGAAATATCAACTGTTAGAGGGTATAGCCCTCTAACAGGTAGAGGGACAGGTAGTGTAGGGCTCGCAGGGTGTCTAGAAGTACTTGGTCAGGTTGTGAAAGTGGACAGAGAAGTTGCAGATGGAATGTAGTATCGAAAAGTATGCAGTCATGTACTTTGGTAGAAGCAATAAAGGCATAGATTATTTTCCAAAGGGGGGGAGGATTCAGAAATAGGTGGTGCAAAGAGACTTGGGAGATCTGGTGCAGGATTTCCAAAACATTGATCTGCAAATTGAATTGGTAGTAAGGAAGGCAAATGCAATGTTAGCATTCATTTTAAGTGGACTTGAATATAAAAGCAGTGATGTAATGCTGAGGCTTCATAAGGCACTGGTCGGACCTCATTTGGAACATTGTGAGTAGTTTTAGACCCCATATCTGAGGATGGATGTACTGGTGTTGGAGAGGGTCGAGAGGAAGTTTACAAGAATGATCCCGGGGATGATTGGGTTAATATATGCTGAGCGTTTGACAGGTCTAGGCGTGTACTTGCTGTAGTTTAGAATGATGGGAGGGGACCTCGTTGAAATTTACCAAATAATGAAAGGTCTGGACAGAGTGGACGTGGACAAGTGTTTCCATTAGTGAGAAAGTCTAGGACTAGAGGGCACAGCCGCAGAAGAAGAGGATGTGCATTTAGAAAGGAGATGAGGAGGAATTCCGTTAGCCAGAGGGTGGTGAATTTATGGAATTCATTGACATTTTTAAGGCAGAAATTGACAGCTTCTTCATTAGTAAGGGTGTCAAAGGATAAGGCGATAAGGCAGAAGAATGAATTTGAGAGGGAATGATTGAATGGTGTAGACTCGATGGGCTGAATGGCCTAATTCTGCTCCTATGACTTATGAACGTATGAGTCTGATGTTGGTGTCTTAGTTATCTAGATGTTCCAGAGATGCATGTAGGACCATGGACAGGTCTGCTGTGGACCTGATGCGATGGAAGGCAGTGGATAAAGTCTGTCTGGGAGGCTGAAGTTAATTTGGGCTGTTAAATGCCTTTAAATTACATTGTGATTTTTAACCACTCCCACAAGTCTCATGTCATATGCTTTCCCCCCAATTACTACTTTCCCCCAAAGTCCAAACATCCTTATTCATAACTATCGTAAAACCCATGAAATAGTTATCATTATTTCCAAGGTACTACTCATACCTCCTACATTCACAAAGTGCTGGAGGTACTCCAGCGGCTCATCAGTATCTCTGACGGACCTGGATAGGTCCTTTTCAGGTCAGTACCCTTCTTCAGACTTCTTTAATCAAGGCATTTGACAAGGTCCTGTTAGATCCCGATCTGAAACATCACCTATCCTTATCATCCTGGCCTACTGAGTTACTCCAGCACTTTGCTGGAATTTTTGGCAAGGTTTTTTTGTAAACTTGCATGTGTGTTCTTTGTATCTCCTACATTCACATACCATTTGTTATGGCCACAGTTTAAGAAAAAGGGGTAGGCCATTTAGAACGGAGATGAGGAAAACCTTTTTCAGTCAGAGAGTTGTGAATCTGTGGAATTCTCTGCCTCAGAAGCCAGTGGAGGCCAATTCTCTGAATGCATTCAAGAAGAGCTAGATAGAGCTCTTAAGAATAGCGGAGTCAGAGGGTATTGGGAGAAGGCAGGAACGGGGTACTGATTGAGAATGATCAGCCAGGATCACATTGAATGGTGGTGCTGGCTCGAAGGGCCGAATGGCCTACTCCTGCACCTATTGTCTATTGTCTATTGTCTATGAATATATATGATAAACATCAAAGTTCCCGGTATTGATCACTTGGGGACGCTACTTATTACAAACTTTGAATCAGAAACATATCCATTCACTAGGACACTTTGCCTCCTATCACCAAGCCAATTTTGGAACCAATTATCCAGCTCACACATATACCTTTATGCCTTGGCCTCCACCACCGTACCATGCAGGATCTTTTCAAAAGTTTTGTTTAAAAAATACTTATCATTATCCTTGGAAAAAATTTGCGATGTACTCCCCATATTCTCTCAGAAAAACTTGCTGATACAATACATATACCTCTAATAAACCATGCACCTTTTGCAGGAAAAATTCTTGATGAATCCCAAACGTCACAGCAACACAAATTTCTTATACTATTCTCAATTATTGTCTGATTCATCTTATTCACCCTTCTGTTTAATCTGACACACCTCAGATGCCTCAGAAAATTGACTTAAGTCTTTCCATAAAAATTGCACAGCCGTCTTTGTTTGTCCATCGGAACATGGATTATGTAAAATAGAGTAAATGGATGAAGGTAATCTTTTTGTAACCTTTGCTGTTAAAACAATGCACACTTTCCATTCAGCAAAGCGACCGATCTGATGAGAAGTGATGAAAAATGCAAAGGTGACCATCTCTCTGAGCTGGAAAGGTGTAAGTGCAGGGAGATAAATGAATTCAATTCAACAGAACATAAAGAGGATGCTGAGGACTTGGGGCAAAGGTGAGAAACTTGTCCTGTTATTGTTTCTGTGGTTCAATTGGTATCTTGTAAACTGCAATCCAATAACATCAGGCATGAAAATATTCATTTGATTGCATTTCTCTGTATTTTCACTAATGCCTTGCAAATCATCACACTTTATTTAATTATTGCATCTATTGAAAACCTTATTTGAAATTTTACTTGTAATGCAAGGAGGGTGGAGTGAGGGATGATATGCATAGTGGAAGTTACCATTGTCACCCCAGCAAGTGAAACAGATAATGGTCACATGATGCGAGATTTTGACAATGTTCGGGCATACGCAAATAAGCAGCAAGTAATATTCGCACCACAGAAGTGCCAGAAAATGTCCATCTTCAACAAGAACGTCAAATCTCCAATTCTTGTCATTGAATAGCATTTTCATTGCTGCATTCTCCACCATGTGTGTCACCACTAATCGGAAATCCAACTACAAAACCACTTTCGGAACACCCAGAGGTTGGGTACTTTGCAGAGTAACTCCCCTCCTGACATCCAAGGCCTTCCTACCACAGTGGAAAGTGAGAGTAATGGAATGCTCTCCACCTGCCTAGATGAGTACTGTACCAGAAACGCTCAAGTAGCACAACGCCTTCCAGAACAAAACAGCCTGCTTTACTGAAAGACCATCAATTACCCTAAGCTTTATTTCTCTGAGGCTTATTTATTGGCTATAAATTATACCGTGGGCACTGGCCTGAGCTCCTACGACCAGACTCCCAAACTCCTAACCTTCACCATTAAGAAGGACAAGGGAATCATGGGAACACCATCACCTCAGGTTCTCTTTCAAGTTGCATACTATCCTGTCATGGATATACATAGTTGTCCTTTCATCTTTGGTTCCAAGCCATGAAATTCGTGCCCATAAGCAGTGTAGGAGTAGCTTTGTGAGGACTGCAGCTGTTTAAGAAAGTGGCTCACCATCACCTTCTCAAGGGCAATTAGTGATGGAAAATAAATGTTGGCATTGCTGACAATGCCCAGATCCAGAAAAAGAATTGAGAAAAACTATGCATGCAGTATTTTCAATTGAGATGCAAATGATGAATGGAGGAGTGTTTCATTCAATCACTCTGTATCACACTTCTGCTCAGCTGGTTACCAGTCCTGTAAGGAGAAATGGCACTGTTGACTCTACCATCAATAACAAAAATATATATTTCTACGTGACTTTAGAGCAATAAAACATCTGAAGACACTTTACACAAGCTTTTCAAACCAAATTTACATAATGCTGTGTTTGGGCAAACGACTGAGTAGTTGGTCAAAGACCTTCTTGAAGAGGATGGAAAAGTAGAAAGATAGTCAGATAGTCAGGGATGGAAACTCAAAGTTGGTCTTGTTAGCTGCAAACATGGCCAAATGGGAACAGTCAAAATCTGGGATTCTCAATTGAAGGAGCAGAAATACTTTGGAGGGTTAGAGGATCTTACAGAGAAAGAAAAGGAGAGACATGGAATGATTTGAAACCATGAATGTCAGCTTGAAAACAATCATTGCTAAGCAGCAGTTGATGCAGGTTAGTAAATACAGCAGTAATGAATGATCATGTCTTGGCACGTCACATCTGAAATATGGTGGCTTTGGAGAGAATCATGAGGAAATTATTGGAATTCTTGTCTGGAGGCTACAAATGAAAATTTAAAAATGCAGATGCTGGAAGTCAGACTTTTAAACATCAAATGCTGGGAAGGTTCAGCAGGTTACGCGACATCTGTTGAACGAGAAATAGATTAATGTTTCAGACTGAAATCAATTGCCAGAAAAGTGAGCAAACAAAAGTTATGTTGTCAAGGTGGGGAAGAAATCTACGATTGAGTGGGGTAGGGTTGCCATGGGGACAAACTGTGGAAATCATGCAGGCGATGGGCCCAATTCGACAGTAATAACACAAGCAACGAAATGTTCGACTGCAGGGCAGATGGCGCAAATGGAAACAGAAAAATGAGCCAATACCACAGGTGGATGACTTGGGCAGCACACTGGAACAGCAGTAGTGTTTGCAGGATTACAGGGCCAGAGACCCAGGTTTGATCCTGACTATGGGTGCCATCTGTATGGAGTTTGTACGTTCCCTCTGTGACCGCGTGGATTTTTTCCAGGTGCTTCGGTTTCCTCCCACATCCTTGCATGCAGGTTTGTAGGTAATTTGGATTCTGTAAAATTTCCCCAGTGCTTTGGATAGAACTAGTGCATGTGTGATGATTGGTCAGCACAGTCTCAGCCGGCTGAAGGGCCTGTTTCCAGATTGTATCTCTAAAACAAAAAAACGGAAACTTGTAGCAGAAATGGACAGTTATAATACAGAAAGAAAGTGAGTTGTCAGAAGTTGTATATTGGTATATCAAGTCTGAAAGGCTGTTTATATTTAGAATGGAAGATGTGCTGCAATTTCTTAAACTGTGTTAGGCCTCATAACCACAGAAAGATGGATCAGAGTGGAAGTGGGATGAAAAACTAAAGTAGGGTTTCACAGGAAACTCAGTATCAAATTGGACTGAACAAACGCTCTTTCCAGACAAGTGCTTTGCAAAATGATCACCGAATTTGCATCTGATTTCTCCTGTATAGAGGAGATCACATTGAACTCCAAATGCTGTACATTGGAAGAAGTGGCACTTGTCTGGAAAGGGGGTCCCCAGAGGGTGGAAAAAGAAGAGGTGAAAAGTTAGTTGTATGGGAAAGCATTATGAGTTTGTTGGTGATGCAAGAGGTTTGGTGATGGAGTCTAGTTGGAGCAAGTGGGGGAACAAAAGCAATAAATGTGGAGGCTGTGGGATGCAGTATGAGGATCGGGGAACTCTATCCTTGCTCTGTTCAGATGAGGGTGAGAGCAGATTTTCCACACAGCCTCTGAAATGTCTTCTTCCCTCACCATAGTGGACATGCCAAGGTTGAGGAAGAAGGAGGACAGAAGCACCTTTGTGGAAAGTCTGATCATCAAAGCAAATATGACAGATGTAGGAACTGGACAGTGGATAGAGGAGGCTGGGTGGGGGAAAGATGTTCTGGATAGCTATGCGAATCTATATGCCCGTAATGGATATTTACAGTAAACCTTCCCCCTGAGATGGAAATGGAGCAATCCAGATTTTGTAGGGCTGAGGCAGAAATGGACTGATTTCCATCCAGTGAGCTGGATGGAAATTGGCAGCAGATAGGAAGAAAGTTTTGAGTTCCGTATATGCATGAAGCAGCAATAATGCACAGCTAACTCACTTTCTACATTAGAATAGGTCATTTCTGCTGTAAGTCATACGTCTGTGATGTTGGCTCATTTTTCTGTCTCCAATGAGCACCCTGATGTGCTGAACATGCACCATAGTCCTGTATTTTGTAGTACTTAACACTTCTTTATCGTACTGTGTTAGCTCCACTTAACCCAGGTGACGAGAGAACCACTACAACTCATCCCCATGGCAATCCTGGCCTCACCCAATCAAGATGTTCTCTTTTGTAGTCAATATCCTTCCCTACATCATCTCTGCAATTTAAAATTAATCTGTTTTTTAAAATTTTCTCTGTTCTGATTAAAGGCCTTTGACCCAAAATATTAATGATGTTTCTCTTTCCACAGAAGCTGCCATACCGGCTGAGTGTTTCCATCATATTCTGTTTTCACATTCTTTAATTAAAATGTTTTAATATTCCCTTTGGTCTGTTTAAATCACAGCTCAGTTGTTCCACAAACCACCTTGATAGCATTGGGAAATGGGAGCCCACAAATAGAAACTGCAGAATACCAAGGTGAGTAAGACCTGGTAGCATTTTGAATTGCTGTTCACTCAGAACACCACTGCCCAACATCTTGTATTTGGATAAAACCCCCATTTTTAAATGGGGCAGAGAGCATCGAAATGAAGTGCAACATTTTGTACACCATTTCCAAATATATTTTCAGATACAGTGCAATTCTCGTGTGACGAAGGAAGAGAACCTGCAAGAAGTCAAGGAGAATGCAATTTGCAATCTGATCATGAAGGAGCTAAGTTAATGAAAAGAACAAAACTTGATCCCATAAAACACCAAGAAAATGCTACAAAGGACATACAGTCCAGGTGAGGACCTTGTCCTGTTGAGCCTGAATTATTGTTCCCAAGGTTCCAATAGGACCTTTTGCTGGAAGGGATGATTCAGTCAGATGCTCTTAAGTCTTCAGATCCATACTTTCAGAGAAAGTAAGACATTTAAAAGGTGGGTACTCATTGTATTTCCTCAGGCTTCTGAACCGATTTGTTTACATAACTTTCCATTATTTCTCTCGTGGTTATGGAGACATAGAGCACAGAAACATGCCCTTCAGAAACAATCCATGCCGACCAAAATGCAAGACCATATAAGCAGGTTCCATGTACCTACAAATGGACCATATCCCTCTCAACTATTTCAACCCATGTTGCTCTAGATAGAGCTCTTAAGGATAGTGGAGTCAGAGGGTATGGGGAGAAGGCAGGAACGGGGTACTGATTGAGAATGATCAGCCATGATCACATTGAATGGCGGTGCTGGCTCGAAGGGCCGAATGGCCTCCTCCTGCACCTATTGTCTATTGTCTACTTGTCCGAATGTCTTTTAAATGCTGTTTTAGAACCTGCTTCAACTGCCTCCTTTGGCATCTCATTCCATATGCCCACTATCTTCTGAGTGATAAAGTTGCCTCTCAGATTCCTATTAAATCTTTCCTCTTTCACTTTAAATTTTTGCCCTTTGGTTCTTGATTTCCCCCACTCTGGATTAAAGACACTGCATTCATCCTATCTATTCCCCTCATCATTTTATACACTTTAGATTTTAGACAAGATGCAGTGTGGAAATAGGCCCTTCAGTACACCGAGTCCACGCCAACCAATGATTAGCCCATACACACTATCCTACACACTATGGATAATCTACAATTTACAGAAACCAAGTAACCTACAAACCTGTACGTCTTTGGAGTATGAGTGGAAACCGGAGCATCCGAGGAAAACCCACAGGGTCAAGAGTTAAAAGTATTTTATTGTCAGATGTTCCAGATAGAACAAAGAGGCATTGGTGTGCTTTCTTGGCCATAGCTTCAATGTGGCTGGTGCAGGACAAATTGCTGATTAAATTTATTCCTCAGAACTTGAAACTTTCAACCATCAATATATAGCAGGGTGTGTGTACTGCTTCACTTCCTGAAGTTGATCACAATCTCCTTTGTCTTGCTGACATTAAGGGAGTGGTTGTTGTCTTGGCATCAGGTTCTCAATCTCCTTCCTGTATTCCCTCTCGTCATCCGGCCCACTATGGAGGTGTTGTCTGCGAACTTGTAAATTGAGTTGGATTGCTATTTGGCTGCAAAGTCAAGAGTGTCTAGGAGTATAGTAGGAGGCTGAGAATACATTTTTGCGGAACTTTTATCGCCTTCCATCACAGTGAGGAAAGCGGAGGAGTCACTGTGGTGGATGTTCATATTAAAATGTATTTAGTGTGTTATGTTGGTTTTTATTGGTATGACTGCATGGCAAATGAAATTGCTCGTATGTTTCAAAACATACTTGGCTAATAAAGTATGATTATGATTATGATTCAAAAACAAAGCAGTGTGTAGCCGCAAGAGATGGTAAGGTCCTCAATGAGTATTTCTCCTCTGCTTTCTACCAGGGTGAAAGACATGAAGACAGGAGAATTTGGGACAGTTAAAGGAGATATCTTGAGGAAAGTCTGTATTATGGTCGAGGAGGTGCTGACGTCCTAAGGTGTATGGAGGCAGTTAAATCTCCCAGGCCTGATCATATATATCTAAAAACACTGTAGGAAACTAGAGAAGAATTGCACATGCCCTGGCTGATATATATGAATCACTAGACACAGCGGAGGTGCCAGAAGACCAGTGTAGTGCTAATGTAGTGCCTCATTTTATGAAAAGCTACAAGGAAAAGCCTAGGCACTATAGACTGGCGAGCCTTTCAACTGTGGCAGGCAAGTTACTGAAGATAATTCTGAAGGATAAGATATGCATTTGGATGGACAGGAGTTTTGTGGTAATCAACGTGGTTTTGTATGTGGGGAGATTGTGCCTGATTAAAGTTTTTGAAGAAGTAACCAAATAAGTAGACAAAGGGAAAGCCATAAACATTGTCTATATGGACTTCAGCAAGATATCTGATAAGGTTTTGTGTGGTAGGTTGCTCTGGAAGGTTCGTTTGCATGGGATCCAAGGAGAGCTAGCCGACTGGATAAAGAAGTAGGTTCATGGAACGAAGCAGAGGCTGATGGTGAAAGGTTGTTTTTTAGACTGGAGGCCTGTGACTACTGGTGTGCCTTGGGGATTGGTGCTGAGCCCATTGCTGTTTGTGGCTTATATGTTTCTTGTCATCGAGAGATGCTGCCTGACCCACCAGGTTACTTTAGTGCTTCACGGTTCTACACAACATTCCAGCATTTGCAGTTCCTTGTGCGTCCATTTTACTGATAACAATTTTTTGAATCTCATGTTGCACCTTCAGCAATTGGTGAAGTACGATGCTGTACTACTATATATTCTAACATTCCTTTATATTACTGTTCCATCTACAGTTCAGTTATTTCACTATTTGCCTCATCCGTTTTAGAAGATGGAAAAGTCCAAGCAGAAACTATGGACAATCATGGTGAGTAGGACATGGGGAGCTTTTGAATTGATGGCCACATCTCGGACATTAAATGGTGGCAGAATTTGTGGACAGTGCAAGTGTCTTCCCATCACATCATCTTTCTGTCCTTGTATATCAATGTGGTGGTTCTCATATGAAGAAAACATTGCTCATTGCTGCAGCATCATTAAATTAGGATCAATAGTCAAAACCTTTCTCCCAGGGTCAAAATGTCAAATACTGAAAAACATACGTTGAAGCAGATTTAAGTGACGACTTTTACACAGTTAATGGTTAGTGCCTGGAGTGCGCTGCTGAGAGGGAGGGGTTGTGGTGCAAGCAGCTATGATACTGACGTTTATGAGGCATTCAGACAAGCCATGAACATGCAGGAAATAAAGTAACCGGGATCATGAGCAGGCAGGTGGGATTACTTTAATTTGGCAGAATGTTCGCCACAAATATAATAGTTTGAAGGGTCTGCTCCTGTGCTGCATTATTCTATACTCTCTGTTCTATGTAACCAAGTCTTTTTACAAATTCTGCCTGCCACTTCTTTGCTGGGTCTAAGTCCTGCAACTCCGTCCTTAATAACACTGAAAATGCCAACTTACCAGAAAAATTGATCTGATTGGACAGCATGCAAACAAAGCTTTACACTGTACCTCGGTACATGGAGCAATAATAATCCTAAACCTAAAAAGAATTGGAACGGTTCAAAACATTGATAGACCATGGGCCATGGAATTTTTGTTTCATGTCGTGATCCACATCCCATATCTACCTGTATTTATAACATATTGCGTAAAAATATTATAGAAATTATATCTGAAACTCGTCGAGAATAAAACCTGCACATATTGTTAAAATATGGAAAAAACCTCCAAAATCTTGTCAATTTTCTGAGTAGTAATTGTCCAGTCAAAGCACATTTGTCATTGATTCGGACGCCAATTGACCAATCACGCGCTTTGTTTCAGGCGCGGAGAAGCCGGGACCAGAGCAGGACAGAGCGGTGTCTCATGGATCGACAGAGTTCGCGGGTGACGGAGCCTGGGTCGATGGAGCCCGTGGCTCCGTCAGCCGCGGGCTCCGTGGACCCAGCTCCAGCCACGGGCTCCGTCGACCCAGGCTCCGTCAGCCGCGGGCTCCATTGACCCAGGCTCCATCAGCCGCGGGCTCCATCGACCCAGGCTCCATCAGCCGCGGGCTCCATTGACCCGGGCCAGGCTCCAGCCGCGGGCTCCGTTGACCCAGGAGCCGCGGAGAAGCTGGGACCGGAACAGGCCAGAGTGGGGTCTCGTGGATTGACAGTGCCCGCGGCTGATGGAGCCTGGATCGACGGGGCCCGTGCCTGGAGCCTGGGTCGACGGGGCCCATGGCTGGAGCCTGGGTCGACGGAGCCCGTGGCGGGAGCCTGGGTCGACGGATCCCGTGGCTGACGGAGCCTGCGTCGATGGAGCTCGGACTGGAGTGCTGTGACTTTTTCTAATTAGCTTAATTAATTAGGGTGCAACATTTTGCTCTGACGAGTTATGAATTCCTTCTCAATTATTTTTTTAATCTAAATCTGTGCCAAATTTCAAGTAGATACCAGAGATAGGTCACATAAGTTAAAATCTAGACACGATTTTCGATGTTCGGCTCGTGGTCTATGATCACCAACAGGGATAGGGAATAAATGTTGGATTTGCCAGCAACACCTTCAAAGTGAATAAATAAAGATAAAAGTTGCTTTTTTCATAGTTCAGTTCATTATATGCAGCTATCTCTCATAAAAAATATTCCATCATGTTCAATTTTCCTCACAATATTAGTCTATAATGCCCATTATTCACAAAATTCGGAATATTTCCATACTCAATACACCATTCAGTCAAATATCCCTTTCACTCTACCGGCTCAATCTATGAAATATCCCATGGCATTCCCAATATTACTTTGCAATATGCCTTGTGGGATATATTGCAACACTTTGTGATAGACTCCATATTTCTCAGTAATACTTCTCAGTAATGGTTTAAAGCATTTTCACACCATTCTCAGATTGTTTGATATATCCCATCCACCACTCAGTGTATCTCAACACACTTCATATGCTCCACAGTAATATCCTGATATTGATCATTCGCTACAAACTGCCTATCCCTATTTATTTGGCCACCAAAACATGAGATAAAACAATGCATGATGTCCAGCTTTTAGTAAACTTTGTTGTTATTGTGTTTCTAGCCAATGAACAGTTCACTTATGGTGAAGAAAGAAATCAATCGATCAATCAAGTGAGGAGTGAGCAAAAATGCAGAAGCGTGCAGCTGTCTGAGCAGGAATGGACTAAGAGCATGGGGACAAATGACCTCAAGTCAACAAAACGTCAAGAGAAAGCCAAGAAAGACTTCGGCCCAAGGTTGGAACCTGTTCAGTAATGTCCTGATTATCAAATTATTATTAAATCCATCAGCTCTATGCAAACTCACAGGTCAATTCCATTCTCCCACAAATTTTCCCTGAAACCTAATCACTCCACATTATCAGCACTCCTCCTCCCCCACCCCCAGACCCTACCTATATTATGGACTCTACCTATATTCATTGTGTTCGGTTGACCTTCCAACCTGGCAGATTTGGGAAGTGCAAAGAAATTGGAGCACCCAGGGGAAACCAATGCAGTCAAAGGGAGAATATGCACACTCTACACAGACAGCACCTGAGGTCAGGACAGAACCCGGGTTGCTGGAATTGAGGCAGAAGTTCCACAAGCTACAATTTGTATTTGTATTCTGGGTTTAGGTCAATAAAACACTTCAACAGAGTTTACACTGGCATTATCAAATCCCAGTCACCAGGCTCCTTTCCCCTCCTCTGTATACTCATCTCCCATAATACATAGGAGTAGAATTAGGCATTCGGCCCATCGAGTTTACTCCGCCATTTGATCATGGCTTGATTTATTTTTCTCACATCCCAATTCCCATATTTTCCTTTATACCCCCTCTTTCCTCTCCCTGTCCCCTTCCAACCATATCCCATCCTCCAACTTTCCATTTTACTCTTTCTTTTCTTTCCTTATCTGACACCCCTTTGTCTACTTTTCATCTTGTGTCTTTGTTACTAACTCCACTCGTCTGCCAATTAACCTCCCCCATCTGTATCCACCTATTACTTGCCAAGCTTTGCTCCACTGTCGCCTCTCTTTTCCAGTTTTCTTCCCCCTCTCCAATCAGAACCAAAACACCATCTGTCCATTTCTTCCACAGATGCTGTTTGAGCTCCTCCAGCACTTTGTTTTTTTTGTGCAAGAAATTGCTGCAATTTCTTTGTATTTCTCTTTTTTTTAAATCAAGCCATATTGGCCAGCATTCTGTATCAGGAAGTTTGAGGGCAGATGACCGGAAAGTGGGAGGTTTTAAGGAGAGTTTTGAAGGAGAATGGAAAAATCTAGGGACAGAGATTCAAAGCTCTAGGAAGATTAGTAAGACCTGATTGTTCAGTAGTAATTGAGGTTGACAATCTTACTGCAGTGAAATTTTGAATGTTATTCTAATATTGACAGGAAAAAATATGTAAAAAGCATAATGTGGCATAACATAATACTTGTTTTCCTTTCCGATCAGGCTACAGTTATTTTTTAAAGCACATTTGCTTCTACCCTTTTTCCTGTTTAACATGAAGTAAGGCTCGCTCTGAACCTGAAACTTTACTTGTTCGTAACTCTGTAGAATGACAAAAGAGTTCCTGAGGCGGCTCTGCAAGGAACAGAAGCTCTACCAGACACCATACTTGAACGACATACTCTATTTGCACTTTAAAGGTTAGTATTATTTTCATTAAATCCATGCATGGTTATCTGCTGAAATCTGACTTGCGAATTGTCTCCATTGGGCTTGAGGATGACAGACACAAAAATGTTTTCAGTGTTACCCTTGTTTTATTGATATAATATCCTAATCATGAATTTGGGAATATGTGTAATCTAATTGAAGATCGAAGCTAACAGAAATTCAGGGTCGAACATGAGTTTCTGGCACTACAAGGCAGCATCTCTACTGCTACGCCTCTGTGCTACCCCTTAAGTTCTTAATGCAATTTCTGTTTACCATAAAATAAATTCCAATAAGTATAAAGTACTGGCGCTGCATGACCTGCTGAGTCATAAAGTTATCTTCATACAGTATGGAAAAAGGCACCTTTCCAATTTGTCCATGTCGAATAAAATATATTATGTAAGCTAGTCCCAATTGCCAGCGTTTGACCCATATTCCTCTAAACCTTTCCTATCTGTACATGTCTAAATGTTGTTTAAATGTAGTTTAATGCCTCAACTGCTTCCTCTGACAGCTCGTTCCATATACCCACCACCCTTTGTGTAAAACAATTGCCTCAGTAACCAATAAAAGGCAGGGGTACAGAACACTAGGAGATTGTTTCTTCAAAAATCTAGCAGAGAGTTGGGGAGCAGCCATTTTGAAAGGAGAGAAAACATTCTTGAAAAATCATTGAGTGGAGAGAAAGTTGCATTTTGATTTAAAAAAGGCTTTGTTTCAAGTGAAGGTGGGACATTTGGAAAACACATTTCATTGGCTGCAGAAGAGACATAGTAGGGAATAAAAACGCAGAGAGAATTTGGCAGAGTGGCCATGTTGGGAGAGAGGTGAAATGCTCTGAGGGAAGGTGCAGTTCTGACGCTTTGGCTCAAGAGGCATCAGTGAGAGAGCTGAGAAAAAGGTAATAGCAGGTTAAGGTGCTGTCTGTATTTCTGGGTAATTCTTTCTAGCTTTTAGGTGTCCTGGTAATGGCAGGTGGATAGTGCAATGCTCCTCCTGCAGGACGTTGGAAGTCAGGGGTAGTTACAGGAAATGGGTGACCACAGGAAAGGCAGAATGTGCAGGATCACCTGGGGCCATTCCCTTCGACAACAGGTATACTTCTTTGGATACTGTTGTGACAGGACTGGTCATGGAAGAGGAGCAACAGTAGCAATTGTCCAGCCAGCAGTGTTGGGTCTGGCTCTCAGCGGGGATGGACAAAATGTGATTCTGTGCTACTTGCAATGAACTAGAAGGATTTAAGTATAAGAAAGGTAACTTGGTTACACAGTAACCAAGTACTGGGACACCAATATTCGTTCTGCAATATTGTTCATCACTTCTTATTCCCATCAAAGTGGAATTAATCTGCACCACTAAGTGCAAACTGTTCAATCTATGGTGGGAACACTCCAGAATCAAGATACCTCAGAATTGAGCTGCAGTTTACAGAGGGAGCATACATTTGTGCAGACTCAGTGCCAAGTGGCAAGTTATTGCGGACTCATTCACTGAAGCATATGATTGGATGGAGCTTACATTCAGCTCCTCTACCACTTGTCCTAACTTACTGCCTTCTGATAATAAAGGATCATGGTGAGATCCAGGAAAATGGAACCACTTCCCTAATCTTGCAAGGTACTACGGGCCGAAGACAGACATGGATGATGAGATTCACCATTGTCTTGAATGTTCCATCATAGCCTGGGTCAACTGAGGAAAAGGGGTATTTGAAAACCTGTCACGTAATTGATCAGGCAGTAGTAATCCCTGTTCACATGTTTGCTTCTGGGAACTGGAACTTCATACAGCAGACATTTCTAAGGACTGATAAAATACCACCAAAGCAGAACTCCCAAATCCTCCAAATTCACTGGAAAGATAGGCAAACTAAATCAGCATCCTCTATCAAGCCACGTCCTATGAACTGCAGGCCTTGTTTCTCTTCACAGGCCACATCATTCACATGACCAATACCAGATTCCAGAAACAGATGCTGTATTTAGTGCTCCATTATGAGAAAAATCTACCAGCAAGGATTTATTCAAAGCTTCCTTGAAGCATGGCTCCACCTCCACCAACTCCTAAGAATCTCTGGCCCATGACTGTGCAGTGTGGAGAATGAGCACTCAGAATGGCATTGAGATCTTGGGTCCATCTTTTGGGAGCACACATAGGTGGAAGGGGTACATGGACAGAAGGTTTAGAAGGATATCGGCCAAAAGCAGGCCAATGCCACTAGGTTAGATAGGCATTTTGGTTGGCATGGACAAATTGGGCTGGAGTTTTTTTCTGTGGTATATAACTTTGTGAGAGAAAACAATAATAGGAACCTTCATGTTGGAAAGATTGTTCACAATTACAAATATCATTTATGAAATAGTTATTATGTTATTTTCCAATAACTGAATGGAAGCACCAGCTGAAAACAGCAAACTTGCAAAAGGAATGCATTCTTGAGGCTATGTTCACAAGGCAAATTTCACCAGCCCAGCACAGGTATTTTTATATTTTCCTATTTGTTTGTAAATTATTAAAGCACTTCATTTAATGACTTTATGGATTTGATTTTCTTTTTGGAAGCTACAATTGTTTGGAAGCTGCAGGTTTTTCAGCTGAAAAATGAACATATTCATTTCATTTTGTGGCGGGGTAAATTTTTCTCCAGTTTAAATGAATTAATTAGTTATAGTGAGCTGTTGGATGCCAAGTTCGGGTGCTGGACTTGATTTGACTTGACTTGAAAATTTGACTTGACTTGGAGAGACGTGAGTATACTGCATATAAGGCTTTGTTGCCATTCAGATCAGGTGTTTGCATTTGATGAGCACTTACTGCTTTTCCTTATGTAGGTTTCTCCTGCATTGAGAACCTGGAGGAATACACTGGGCTGAGATGCCTGTGGCTGGAGTGTAATGGCCTGACAACAATAGGGAACCTGGAAGCTCAGACAGAGCTGCGCTGCCTCTTCCTACATCAAAACCTCATTCATAAAATAGAGAACTTGGAACCTCTTCAGAAACTGGATTCATTGAACCTCAGCAACAATTACATAAAGACCATTGTGAACCTCTGTGAGTGGAACTATTCTTAAACTTAAGACATGATTGCAATATAGTTATTGGCTCTCTTCTCTTTACTGACATGTTTATTTTTTATTACCCATTGAACTTAATGGCACTCCATGGCCAGGGAACAAAATGCAAGTTTTGTTCCAATTGTTCAGATGTTGGCGAGGCTACACCTGGAATATTGTGCACAGTTTTGGTACCCTTACCTGAGAAATTATATTTTAGCATTGGAGGCAGTCCAAAAGCAGTTTACCAGGCTAATTCCTGGGATGCGATAATTGTCCGAATAAAAGAGGGTAGCCAGGTTGCATTGGTATTCCTAGGAGATTTGGAACTTGAGGGGTGATCATATTGAAACAACCAATTTGAAGGAGCATGCAGGGTTTACATGAATTGAGAGTCTCAGACGAGTGCACATATGGGCTGGTCATTTATAACCGAGATACTTAGAAATGTTTTTCTCACAGAGAATACTGAATTTCCAGAATCCTCTATCCTGAGAGTCACAGAGTGATACAGTGTGGAAACAGGCTCTTCGGCCCAACTGGCCCACACCGGCCAACATGTCCCAGCTACACTAGCCCCCTCCTGGCCACGTTTGATCCATATCCCTCCAAACCTGTTCTATCTATGGAGCTGTCTAACTGTTTCTTAAATGTTGGGATAGCGGGATCAGCGGGATGGAAACTGTCAAGGTGAGAGGTGATAAGAAGGAAGGTGAGAAAAGGAGATAAACTGGCAGGGGATAATCATGTCTGTGGTGGTGATGGTTGGGCATGTGCAAGATGCATAATGTCACTGGAACTAGCAGTATCAAGGTTTCAAAGCAGCGCCAATCAAATTCAGCTATGTGACATCCAGATATTCTCTCATCTCTGCAGATGGAGCCAGAGAATGACCAACCATGGCTTGTTACCAACCCCTGCACTGTTACAGTACTTCGATCAATTCTTGAACCAATTGTCTTCTTCAATCTTACATGCACCTTGCCCTTGTGGACATGGTCACTAAATATGCCAGATTCCACATTACATTGATGGCACTGGATTTCATATTTAACAGCCATAAAATCATACAACAGAGAAACAAGTCCATGTGACTGTGCAGTGCTCCTGTTCCTTCCAACATTCCAAAACTATGCAGGCTGGTAGGTTAATTGGCTGCTGTAAATTGTTGCAGTGCTCAATTAATTGGTAGAATCTGGGGGTGAGGATGAAAATGTGGAGGGAATAAAAATGGGATTAATGTAGGATTAATATAAATGGGCGGTTGGTTGATGGTTGGCGGGAACTGTGTGGGCTGAAGGGCCAGTTTCTTTGCTGTATGACTGCCATTTGTATAAATCCCATTTACCAGTCCATAATCTCGAATCTTCTATGTCTTGGTGATTCAAGACCTCATCCAGATACACTTTAAATGTTGTGAAACAATGCCTTCCAGAGAACTGCACTTTACTCCAGTAAAGCATTGCAGGGACTATGGGCCCTGTCACAAACTTTATATTATGGTCACTGATCCACCGATCCGTTTAAACCAGACTGAATCAGGTATTTACAACCTCAGCGTTCTATTTAACCCTGAATAATGATTCCAACCCAATAACATAAAGATAGTTTCATTCCATGGAATAACATCATCCACCTGAGCCTGCCTCTGCAGCTCATATTGCCATCATCCCTAAGGTCTAATCTACAATAGTTTAAAATCCCCAAGTCTTTCTAAAATAGTAAATTTCCCATCCTCAATTAAGTTCTTTCATGGCCTCGTCTTTATTTATTTTTGAACTTTCGTCCATTGAATCTTACTACCACAACCAGAGAGCAGTGCTGAACTACTATCTACCTCTTTGATGATGATCGGACTATCCTTGATCGGACTTTGCTGGCTTTACCTTGCACTAAATGTTATTCTATCATGTATCTATATACTGTAAATGGATCGATTGTAATCATGTATTGTCTTTCTGCTGACTGGTTAGCACGCAACAAAAGCTTTTCACTGTACCTTGGTACACGTGACAATAAACTAAACTGAACTGAACCTTATCCATTGCCTACTGTTCCCTCTGTTTCACCTCTAATGCGTCCCTTTGCTCCACCAACATTTAACGTACTCGGCAAATTGTTTTGCCTCTTTCTACTGCTGCAGACACCCGACCTCCTAATTCTTTGGGCCATTTCAATACATTTAAATTACAGATTGGAGGCAAAGAGCAGGCAGCTTGTCTGTTCTCTGGCCTTGGTGGTGAAATGGTACCTTCTATTTTAGAATGGTTTAGTGTGGAGAATGGGTCCATAAAAGAGCCTTGCATCAAATAGTCCTATCATGTTGCATCTTTTCACATGTATTTGACCGAAATTTATAATGTAACGTCCTATGTTATGGCCATGTTAACTTTGTTTTTCTTTAAGCTTGCCTGCCAGTGCTCAATACATTGCAGATGGCTCACAACCAGCTGTGTAAGGTGCAGGACGTTGAACACCTGAAGCAGTGCCCTAGCCTAAGTGTCCTTGACCTTTCATACAATAAGCTTGATGACCCTAATATTATCACTGTCTTTGAGATGATGCCTAACCTAGTAAGTGGCTTTCCTGTCTATTTTCTATGTACAAATGAAAACAAATTTATTTAAAATGTAACGTGTAGCCCGGAATTCAAATCTAAACTGTATGGCTGAAGTTTTTTTTTCACCATTGAGGACACACTTTTACATTTCCACTTCATATAACACATCAATAGGAAGATGTGAAATAAATCAGTAGTCTCTCTTATGTGAAAGGAATACTAAAAAAATCACTCTGGCTCCTGTATTTTAACCTTGCTCAGACTGATAGAACAGAAGACTCCTTAAACCAAAGAATAGGTTTGTGAGGCTTGAGCTTATGTGAGCATGTCCAGATTTGGGGAATGTCCCAAAGCTACTTTTGGAAGTGTGTTTGGGAGGCTGATATGAGAACTAGAAGTAATAGCTGGGACATGAGAAGATTCTGACACCCATTTCCAGTGTTTAATTGATCAGACGTTTGAAACTAAAAGGTTGACAAGAGGTTGACAACAACCTCTCGATATTTAGTTGATCACTTTACAGCCAATGATATCTGCTTTCTTTTGCTAAACAGCAACAAATGATCAGCTAGCTCATACTGTGATTGGAGTAAAGATGACAAAAAATAGCTATGTTTGAGCCAAGTACCTTAATTGGCAAAACGGCCCAAATGCGAGCAGTTTCACTATGTAGATCACTCAGGTGCTATCCACACCTGATATTCCCAGGAAGTCTATCTTACAAGCATTGACCCCACTTTAAACGTCTGAGATTAATTTGGATCAGTTGCTTTTACAGTTGTCATCAGGAAATAGCCTGTTTGTGGAAAGAGAAACAGAGTTATTCTCTTGAGTTACACACTCTTCCTCAGAACTGGGAATGTGATAAAGGATCATCAACCTGAAACATTTCTTTGTTTACAGATGCTGTCAGAACTGTAATTTCCAGCATTTCTAGTTTAGCATCCATAGTTTTTTTTAAGGGTCCTGACCTGAAACATCATCTATCTATGTCCTCCAGAGATGCTGCCTGACCTGCTGAGTTTCTCTAACGCTTTATGTTTTACTCAGGATTTAAGCAGCTGCAGTTCCTTATTTCTACAGTTTAAAAAAATTTTCATAACCTACTTATATTCACCTGATGCAACTGCTTTCAGCTTGATGTCTGTTTACTTGTGGATTATTTAAAAAATTTCACTCCATTCCAAGCTGCTTCCTATTGTCTCGCAGCAAAAGAGGTGATGAAAAATATAAAGGAGGGAAGTATTTGGAGTTATTTAGAAACAAAAGCACCCGGATATTACTGGTACAGCAATGAATAGCCATTGTGTTGGAAATTTAATACTCAAGTTATAAGGAGTCACGTGGGACAAAACGTGACACCAAGCCATGCAAAGGTATTTAGGACAGGTAATCAAAAGCTTGGTCATAAATGTAGGTTTTTATGAGCATTGTGAAGAATAGAAAAGTTTTGGTAACATTAGAGGCAGTTCAAAAGAGATTTGTATTTGCACTGGAGGCAGTCCAAAATGGATTCACTAGGCTAATTGGAGGATGGAATGACTGTCCGAAGAAGAATTGGTACAGAAGAGGAGATGAGACTTGGGGCAGATCAACCTCAATCATAATGAATATTTGGGCTACCTTGGGGGTTAGAGTGGCCTCCTATTTTCTCATTTTCTTGAAAATACAGAGTTCAGAATAGGAATAAGGCGTGGTAGAAACGGGAGAGGAAGAAGAGGGGTTAACAAACACAACACAAGTAGATGAAGATAGTAAGAGGGCAGAGGAAATTTCAAGTAGGAAAATACAGGGAAAAAAATACGAGAGAGTAATTAGCAACACCAGCCAGGTAAAAAGAACCACATTCGTCATTTTCACTATGTTGCAGAACAATGTGCTGCCAGAGACCTTCTGCACAATCTGTTTTTCACCTTTTTTACACAGCGAGTGTTGAACCTGATGGGAAATGAAGTTATCAAAATAATCCCTAACTACAGGAAGGAGTTGATTGTGCGCCTGAAGCAGCTAACATACCTGGATGACCATCCAGTTTTTCCAAAAGATAGGTACGTAACCGAGCAGTACTTGAGTGAACTAAAGTTAAACCTATTTATCCCCTGAGATCTTTTCTAGAAATTATTTTCTATGGTTTGCAAATGCCTACCTCTCAAGCGCTGAAGCACATTTGGCACTTGTGCAGCTTTGTTCATTCTCACAATCGAAACTGGCCCTTGTAATTTAATTTTTATTGCAGCTACAAACCGAAATGAGCATTTCCTGCTGTAGGTTTCTACTTCATTTTGAATTTCTACTAACTTTCTTCAGCATGTCCTTGCTATTTTGTTGACCAATATTTAGCATTTAACAGATCACGGTTTCTGATTCAAAGAATATTAAATATAAGGTCATTGGGAAAAGTCACTTAATTTTAGTTTTCAGTTGGACATTTACAAAATCATATTTGCTATTTTGTACTATTTATTGTGTTCCACCAATGTACAGCATTGGTGGAGAGATCTGTCATGTTTACACAGTGGTTGTGTGCCATGTCATTAGCTAAATGCTAATGTTGCTTTGAGTTTCATAATATAAAACTAGATTGTAATAATCAAATTCTTCAATGCGGGACCAATTATGTTCAGATAGAACCCTTTTTAACAAACCATGTAAATAATTCAAAATAAAATTCAAACTTTTAATGCTATCATGTAAACTGGAAACATCCATTGCATCAGTTGTCATATTTTGTTCATTGAATCTTGGCACCATCAGCAATGTATATTTGCTCTGAGGAAAGACAGTGTGTTTGGCCCATTGTGCCAGACTATGCAGGACAGCAGTTCCATTCTCGGAATAAAATTAGTGAACAGAGAAGATGATTGTTACAACCATTTTACCTGGTGCCATTTAATAAACATTTAAACAAGTACTGTCCCACAAACAAAAGTCTATGGTGCAATATTTGGGCATTAACTTTGAGAAATTCTATTGCCCTTTACATAGATATAGTTATAAATGGAAACAACGTAATAGCTCAAAATATTCACGCTTGATTGTAGAAGCACATAAATCCTAACCAATCTCCATGTATTCTCCTGCAGGGCATGTGCAGAGGCCTGGGATCGAGGAGGATGGACTGCTGAGAAGGAAGAGAGGAAACAATGGGAAACAAGTGAACGGAGAAAAATACAGGAAAGTATTGATGCCTTGACAGCGATCAAAAAGAAGGCCGAGGAGAAATGTAGGCTGCAAGAAATGGAAGCAAAAGGTAGAAGCTGAGCTGTTGCTTAAAATCTTTAAAGGAGCTACACATTCTGCACACTTCACAGACCAAAACCATTGAACCGTTTTGTGCTAATATTTCTTCTGAGGGGCATCATGAATTGGGGTATGAGTGCAATGTGCTGATGTCAGACTCAAATTCACATTAAGCATTTCCTCTCCATGAACCTAATTTGAAAAACACACCTACAAATAATTCTGCAAATGAACGTTTCCATGTTCCTAATCTGATTGGAGCCACATTGGATATCCTTAGTCATTTACTGTGACCTATGGTTCCAGATAGAGTCAAACAGCAGGGAGACAGGCCTTTTAGTCCAACTTGTCCATGATGACCAAGATGCATCATCTAAGCTAGCCCATATATCCCGATTTGGCCAATTTCCCTCTAAATCTTTCCTAGCCATGTATTTGTCCAAATGTCTTTTAAATGTTGTTATTGTACGTGCCTTACTACTTCCACTTCCCTTAACTCCCTGCACTTTAATAATATTATCCTAGCATGCCCAACCTCTCCCTATATAGCTCAGGCTCTCAAAAACCTTGCAACACTTGTCTAATGATAATTCATATATCTGAGCCAAAGCTCCTGAAATTTCTTCTCTAGCCTCCGTCAGTTTATTTTGATATATGTGATCAACCCAGGAGATTTATTTACCATTATATTTTACGATATCCAGCTCGTTCTAGTTTGTAATATGGACTGTCCTCAAGACGTCGCCACCGATTTTCCCGTTTCAATGTTTTCATGTCTTTTTCCTCAGTAAAAAAATAGAAGAAATATTTATTGTGTACCTTACTCATCTCTGGAAGCTCCACACAGAGACTGCATCTTTAGTTTCTGAGGGACTCTATTCCTTCATTGGCCTTTTTACCTTTAATATAATTACAATATCTCTTTGGATTTTCTATAATCTTATTTGTCAGTGATATCATGCCCCTTTTCGCCCCCCTGGTTTCCTTCTTAAGTATGTTCCTCAATCCCTTATACTCCTCCAGGGGTACACTTAATCCAGGCTGGGTAAGTTCATGACCCATGCCTCCTTTCTTTTATGGTTCCTTACTCCTGCCTATCTTGTCCTTCACTCTAACAAGAACATGCTTACCTTGAACTGTCTCTTTCACACATAAAATAATCCCACTTTCCAGATGTCACTTTGCCCACAAACAACCTACTTTAATCAAGTTTTACGAGTTCCTGTCTAATACTATCAAAGTTGGTCTCGCCCCTGTTTAGTGCTTTAGCCATTAACAATTTTAAAGCTGTGTTTGAAAAACCAAATTTAGTCAAAACATTGTGCAAGACAACCAAAACTGGGTTGGATGTAAAGTTGTGGAGGACAGTTTTGTTTTGAAGAAGTGATGAAATGTATTTATCGAGACACAATGAACTGCAGATGCTGGTTTACAAAGAGACACAATGTGCTAGAGTAAATCAGCAGGTCAGGCTGCATCTCTGGAGAACATGGATAAGTGACATTTTGGGTCAAAACTATTTTTCAGTCCGTAGAAGGGTTCATGTTCTCCAAAATTGCTGCCTGACCCACTAAGTTACTCTGGCACTTTGTGTCCTGAAATGTATTTATATTTTGTTGTGGTGTAATCCTCCTTATTTTATTTCTAGGTGAAAATTATTCTACAGAGACTGTGCCTGAGACAATACATTGTTCCTCAGATGCAGAGTCCCAACAAAAGATTGATAAGTTTGTGCACAATGTATTAACAATCCAGGAAGAGAACCCGGCGCACTGGCAACAAAACACAGAACAGGAAAGTCCAAAGTTTGCCACCCAGAACCAGCAGGGAGGATCAGGTTTGCTATTGGCAGACCAGAGAAAGCAGCCATTCAATTCAGAGAGAGCGAGTGAGGCTGAACTTATGCAATCAGAGGAAAAGATCTCATCGTCTTCACTTGGTATCTCTGTCCAATTGCAGAGCGCTGCCTTTAGTGATGCTGCAGGTTAATGTGCATTAATTATATTGCCACTTTATGATATCACTGAAACATGCAGAAAAATTGATAACTGAAAATCAAGGCAGCATTATCCTTTGACAAAATACAAATCCCAGAATACAAAGGTTTATTTATAAGAAAATGCTCATCACTAATCCCAGGGGACACAAGCGAAAGGCCAGTGGAAGTCATTCATCATATCACTCCAGTAAAACATTTTTCTGAAACTGCATCTTGGCTGGAATTATCTGCTATGCATTTCCTGCTCCTATTTATTATGGGCATGCTTGGATGTGCTGATTTATGTTATATTCCTAATATGTTGAGGAAATGTTGAACCAAAGTGCTTTATTTTGTAGTTGGTGTTCTTAATGAGGCACTCTGTTTATAGATGGCTTTTCCTACTTTTGAAGCCCAATTGTATACTCTGCACTGCAGCATCACCAGTGTCTGATTCTGTGATGCACGAGCGCATTCAATGCATGAGGAACTCCCATTGTCTTGCACGTGAACTCTGGAATCATTGGGTTAATTTCCAAAGATCGGAATTGTCTTGAAAAAGTTCAGTAGAACAAACCTATCACTAAAGGAAGCATGCAGGTACAGCAGGCAGTGAAGAAAGCCAATGGAATGTTGGCCTTCGTAACAAGAGGAGTTGAGTATAGGAGCAAAGATGTCCTTCTACAGTTGTACCGGGCCCTGGTGAGACCGCACCTGGAGTACTGTGTGCAGTTTTGGTCTCCAAATTTGAGGAAGGATATTCTTGCTATGGAGGGCGTGCAGCGTAGGTTCACTAGGTTAATTCCCGGAATGGCGGGACTGTCGTATGTTGAAAGGCTGGAGCGATTGGGCTTGTATACACTGGAATTTAGAAGGATGAGGGGGGATCTTATTGAAACATATAAGATAATTAGGGGATTGGACACATTAGAGGCAGGAAACACGTTCCCAATGTTGGGGGAGTCCAGAACAAGGGGCCACAGTTTAAGAATAAGGGGTAGGCCATTTAGAACGGAGATGAGGAAGAACTTTTTCAGTCAGAGAGTGGTGAAGGTGTGGAATTCTCTGCCTCAGAAGGCAGTGGAGGCCAGTTCGTTGGATGCTTTCAAGAGAGAGCTGGATAGAGCTCTTAAGGATAGCGGAGTGAGGGGGTATGGGGAGAAGGCAGGAACGGGGTACTGATTGAGAGTGATCAGCCATGATCGCATTGAATGGCGGTGCTGGCTCGAAGGGCTGAATGGCCTACTCCTGCACCTATTGTCTATTGTCTATTGTCTATTGTCTATAATCCAATCCACTATCTGCTGCAATTTCCGAGGTCAATCCCAATCCCAGCAGGAGTTTTGCTGGGGCAGGGAAGTGAGCTGTTACTGGATTAACTGGAGTGAATGGGCTTTAATATCTGTGGGAATCAAAATCCATTAAAAAAAATCCAAGGGTAAATTGTTGGAGTAAAATGCCTGACTTTCTTTTTTGGTGCCCTTTGTCTGCTGTCTTATCCCTTCAATGTCTTTTCCCTAAAGATGGCAGAAACACACCTTCTTGTGTCCTTTTGTCATCATGGAGAAACCTTGTTTGTCAGACGTTGCTGTGATCTGTCTTCTTCCATTTCATTTCCATGATTGCCCAGGGGTTTCAGATGGTCTGCCTGCATACCCTATGCCCTAACACCCACTCGCTTCCTGAAAGAATTCCCGGAATCCATGCCCTGTGTCAATGCATCTATATCACTTCATTAGTAGCAGGCAACGAATTGACTATTTTGACCATTGGCAGGAAATTTGGTTTCAAAAATCCTCAGATTCCTTTTAACTTACAATCTTTCAATGAAAATATTGCTGTGGTTTCTCTCTGATCTTGGAGAATACAGAGGTGACTGGCAGCTGTTAACAAGACGTTTCCTGAAATTTCAGATCTGAGGCACAATATTCTATTATTGTCACCATCATTTCCTCTTTAGTAACCACAGCTGATTCTCAACTAGCTAATGTCTTTGCTTCAGAAACAAATGTGTTAATGACTTGCATTACTGGCTGCACAGATAGAATGGACATTTTTAAAAAGGTTAACTGAGGTACTTTTACCCTGTTGATTTGTAGTGGAACTGTTTGAAATGCTCTGGCTCAGTTTGTCTTTCTGACTGGTTAGATATGCCACCAAAATCACTGACTGCTCAGGAGTTTCTAGTGACAGAACTGGATGAGCCAGATACCATGGAGACCATCTACTTGGAAGAGGAACAAAATCTTTACATTGATGTGAGTTGAAAATAAATGGTCCGGATTTATCAACTTCAGATCTCAGGAGTCCATATGACTCCTGATAGCTGTGCCACCACTTTGAAGGTGGCCCTCTCTTTGAAAGAACTAATCAATGTCTCATGCTTTTTCCTGGCAAGTCAACTTTGCAGGGATGTCAGTCTACCTCACTCCCTTTTGATGGTCCCTATTGAATATGCTTTTGTCAGTTTTACAGATGGCACCACTGTAAAATAATTATTCCATCCCATACTGTTTGTTTTGCTTTTACCTTTTATTCAGTTTCTAAGTTCCTTTTGCTAGTGGAAAAAAATATTTGTTATATACCTAATCAAAATCATGCAGGATCAATCACATCAATTAAATCTGCGCTGCAGAAAAAGGGTATTCCAGCTTCCTTGGTTTGTTCACCTAACTGAACCCTCTCCACATTACGCTTCACTAAAAGGTCCTTTGAGGCTTTCTAAGGTATTAACAGCCTTCCGCTGGTATGGAGTTGGTTACATCTGAGCCCTAACCAAATATATAAATGTTCAGCGAAACCTTTCTTTTTTGTAGCTGAGAATTTTGTCTTTTTTTTAGCCATGAAAATATTTGTGTATGCAACCCCTTTGCCTCCCCATTTCCAATCTCACTTTAAAATTGTATTACTTTATTTATTTTACCGCGACTCATTCCCACCAGTAAATTTCAGAATTTCACTGTTTCGGATGTGTCCACTTCACTAGTTTACCTTTGTCCTTTGGAAGTATGTTAAGTATGTATTGAGATACAAGTCGGCTGTGACCTAAATGAAGTCAGAACGGTTTTGAGGTGCTAGTGATCTGCTTCTGTTCCTATTCTTCAAGTTAGCTGGTGGGAAAGAGGCAGTAAAGGATGGCATGTTAATTCTTGTTAATGGCATGCTACCATTCATATTTCTTGAAAAAACAATAGGCATTCCTATGGTTTAGGCTTTTTTTAACCTGTCTAATTTAAAACAACTGGGTTATAACCCGAGCTGTGATAACGCTTTCATATTGCAGAAAGCAGATAAGGGGACAAAGTCCCAGTGATGTGCAATCACATTTTATCAAGCCTTTAATCAAGAAACTAAACCGATTTACTCGTAATGGACATTTATGTTGATAGATTTAATTATGGATTTAACTTGTTCAGATCTCATGTGATTATTGCTTGTATTTAAAAGTTGGTTATCCTTGAAGAACCTTTAATCAATTATTTGCACCTATCGAGATTTAAATCTAGTTGTTTGCTGTAAATAACTTCACAGACGATAGTTTCAACTTCGTGCTGCTTTGCAGGATTTACCTGATCTGGAAGATGTAGATATGAGTGACCTGTCAGAGGCTGAACAGACTTTAAGTGACAAGGTAATCCGCTGTGTTTTGTTCACTTCCAGTTACTTTTCAACTGTATTTGGCCTTGACTTTTAAATTGTTAATCAACCCACTGGGTCTTTAAGATATGTCAGTTGGGCAATTTGGCTGAGTTCTAATCTCTATGCCATGGGTTTAAAGATACTGTTTGGAAACAGTCTCTTCGCCCACCGAGTCCATGCTGATCTTTGATCACACGTACGCTAGTTCTATGTTATCCCAATTTCGGATCCTACACACTAGAGGCAATTTACAGAAGCCAATTAACCTACAAACCTACATGTCTTTAAAATATTGGACGAAACCAGAGCACCCAGGGAAAACCCATGCTGTCACAGGGAGAATGTACAGACAGCACCCTTAGACAGTATTGAACCTGGGTCTCTGATGCTGTGAGGCAGCAGCTCCCACTGCTGCTCCACTGTGTCGCCATGAGTAATGGATAAGGCTGGCCCACTCTGGACATGCCTGCACCTTGCAGAGCTGACATGAAATCATACATATTTTTTCATGACACTTCCAGGGCTTACTTGAGAACTGAATCAGACAAACACACCAAAATGTCACCTATCCATGTTCTCCAGAGATGCTGCTTGATCCGCTGAGTCCAGCACTTTGTGCCCATTTGGATGATTACAATGTCCCTCGGAATGCAGTAAGCCCGTTGAGCTATCTGATTTAAAAGCTTACATACATAGACCATGACAACAAACACAACTGCAATACCGCACCTATTATCCCATTCACTTGCAATATATCCCCGTTTCAAATTATATTCCCAGAACTGTTTCGGCACTTATTTTGACTGTCCTTCTAATGCTATTTTGAAGTAATGTATTCTGATTGGAAACATTATTGAGTGAAAAATCATTTTTGATGAGCATCTGATTCTTTTGCCAATTATTTTTAAGACTTTAATAAATTGCTCTTGACACTATATCATCTTGTGGCATGAAGAATAAAGATATGGGACAAACAAAATCAAAGCATCAGAAAGAGGAAGTAATGTAAACGTACAAAAAGAAGGGAATTTAGTATGATAAAGAGATTAGAAGAAGAATTGCACTTAATTTGCTCAGTTTATTATCCAGGCACTGGGGTTCACTGTTCATCATTTTTTCTACTTATTTTTATATACAAAAGAAAAGTGAAACTAGTCTTTAATCCGTGTAGCAGACTTCCAACCAAATTCTTTCATGTCTACAGTTTTATAGTAATTTTACTTGCACTCAGACTTTTCCCTGCCTTCACACTTCCTTCCGAACTGAGCTGATTTGCACATTTATAATATTACCGTTCCACAAGCTCTCTTCCTGTTCAAGTGCAGTCCACCCTTGTGGAATTACTCCTATTGTCTTCAGAAGTGCAGACACACATTGGAACCTCTTCTAAATGCATGCTGGCCGCAGGTTCTAACTAAATTGCCAAAGATAATTCCTCTCCAGTTTGCCAACGGAATTATTAGTACTATTCGCATGAGTGGGTTGAATGTAGTTTATTGAATGGCTGATGATTATAATCTAAAATGAGATTCAATGACTGTTATTTTTAAAATACCATGAAGGAGATCTCTAAACCTGTTAAGCGGATGATATCTCAGAGGTAATTATATTTTCAGAAGTACAACTCAAAAACATAAAATATTCTATTCTTCTTTCAGACAAATCATCATGCAAAGATTGAAGTGCTTGCTTCTAGATGTAATTACAGTAATTCCATCTTGGAGGATGGAGTACAAACCCTAATAGAGGAGATAACTGAGCAACCTAATGGGGAAAGTTCTACAAAGGAAAAAAAGTTTATTGGTCCGTCCGGCCAGGAGACAACAAAAGGAGCTTTGGATCTAAAGCCTGCAATACAACATAGTATCAGCGAATTAGGAAGCTTGTTAGTTAGTGAAGGAAATCCCGAGAAAGGCACTACTGAAATGAATAACAGTTTTCTGATTGAGTTAAACACCCTATCTGATGAAGGTGAGGGTGATAAGCCGAAGAAGCTGCTGTTTGAGGAAATCTCTAACCAGCTTTTTATCGAGAACGTCAAGTCAATACCAGGTAAAATTGATGAGAGCCAATGGTGGGAACTTATCCCAGGGTGAAATCATTTGCTGATAATAGGAAATAAATATGGAAGTAAAATAACTAATGAGAGTTGGAGCCAGGGATTAACCTATGGAAAAATACTGATAATTAGCATTGGGAAATAGCCCAGGGAAGAAGTGCAGAAAACTTGTATGGGAGATAATGTGGGGGTAAGAACAGCAGAGACTTGGGAAATCATAGGAAAAGAAGCACTGAGAATTGGCACCAGTAAATAACTCGGTGAAATAAGCATTGAGAGCTGACAATGGGAAATAACCCTGAGGTTTAAAGCAAGAAGAACTCATAAGTTCATGTTCATATGTCATAGGAACAGAATTAGGCCAATCAGCCCATTGAGTCTTTTCCACCATTCAATTGCTGCTATATCTTCCCTCTCAATCCCATTCTCTTGTCTTCTCCCCATAACCTCCGACACCTTTACTAATCAAGAACCTGTCAATCTCTGCTTTGAAAATATCTGGTGACTTGGCCTCCACAGCCATCTATGGCAGTGAATTCCACAGATTAACCACCCTCTGGCTAAAGAAATTCCTCCTCAATTCCTTTCTCATGGTACGTCCTTTTATTTTGAAGTTATGCCCACTGGTCCGAGACTCTCTCACTCGTGGAAGCATCCTCTCCACATCCGCTCTATTCAGGCCTTTCACTACTGGGTAAGTTTCAATGAGAACTCCCTTATCTAAACTCCAGTGACTGTGGGCTCAGAGCTGTCAAACGCCAATCATGCATTAACCCAATCATCCCCTGGATCATTCTCATAAACCTTCTCTGGACCCTCTCCAATGTCAGCACATCCCTCCTCAGATATGCACCTCAAACTACTCACAATACTCGACATGCAGTCTGACTAGCGCTTTATAAAGTTCGGCTCAACATTCCATCCGTGCTTTTATACTCTAGTCCACTCAAAATTAATACTAACATTGTATTTGCCTTCCTTACTACCGATTCAACCTGCAAATTAACCTTTGGGAATCTTGCAGCACCACTCCTAAGTTCCTTTGCACCTCCGATTTCTGAATCTTCTCCCCATTGAGAAAGTAGTCTATGCCTTTATTCCTACCACCAAAGTTCATGACCACAACCTTTGCTACGCTGTATTCCATCTGCCACTTCTTTGCCCCTTCTCCCAACCTGTCCAAGTTCTTCTGTAGACTCCCTGCTTCCTCTACACTACCTGCCTCTCCACCTATCTTCATATCATCCACAAACTTGGCCACAACCCATCAATTCCATCATCCAAATCATTAATATACAACGTAAAGAATAGCGGAGCCAACATTGACCTCTGTGGAACACCACTAGCCAGTGGCAGCCAACCAGTAAACCCCACCTTTTATTAAGGGCGGCACGGTAGCGCAGCGGTAGAGTTGCTGCTTTACAGCGAATGCAGCGCCGGAGACTCAGGTTCGATCCTGACTACGGGTGCTGCACTGTAAGGAGTTTGTACGTTCTCCCCGTGACCTGCGTGGGTTTACTCCGAGATCTTCGGTTTCCTCCCACACTCCAAAGACGTACAGGTATGTAGGTTAATTGGCTGGGTAAATGTAAAAAATTGTCCCTAGTGGGTGTAGGATAGTGTTAATGTACGGGGATCACTGGGCGGCACGGACTTGGAGGGCCGAAAAGGCCTGTTTCCGGCTGTATGTATATGATATGATTCCCACTATTTACCTTCTGCCAACCTGCTATCTATGCTAGTATCTTCTAATACCATAGACTCTCATCTTGTTTAGCAGCCTCATGTGTGGCACCTTATCAAAGGCCTTCTGAAAATCCAAGTAAACAACATCGACTTACTCTCCTTTGTCTATCTTGCTACTTGCTTCCTCAAAGAATTACAATTGATTTGTCAGGCACAAAACCATGCTGACTTTGGCCTATTTTATGATGCGCTTCTGAGTCCTCGGAAACCTCATCCTTAATAATGGACTCTAAAATCTTATCATTAACTTAAATTAAGCTAACCGGCCTATAGTTTCCCCTCTTTTGCAATGCTCCCTGCTTGAACAGTGGCATAACATTTGCCCTCTAGCCCTACGGGACCACTTCTCACTCTAGTGATTCTTGAAAGATCAATACTAATGCCTCCTCAATCTCCAAATTTACCTTTTTCAGAACCATGAGGTGTAGTCCATTTGGTCCAGGTGACTTATTCACCTGCAGCCATTTCAGTTTCCCAAGCACCTTCTTAGTAATAGCCACTCCACTAACTTCCGCCCCTAACTCTTTTGAATTTCTGTCATGTTGATGGTGTCTTTCGCTGTGAAGCCTGATGCAAAAAACATGGTAAATGTGTCTGCCATTTCTTTATTCCCCGCTACTACTAATGGTGGAGAAGAGCCTTAGTGAAGAGGCACCAGGAGCTGAGAAATTGATTTCTGTAAATGGATTATTGCTGTATGATAGCCTATGGATTAAGGCAGGGAAGTTTGATACTGGGAGATAATCCAACTGAGTCTCAAACAGTCTTTTGGACAATTTAGGCAGGCTGAGGTGATTAGTTTAACTTGGATTCAAGTTCAGCACCACATTATGGGCTGAAGAATCTATTCTTGTATTGTACTGTTACAAGTCAGAAAGTATCAACTTTAAATGTAACTTAATTAAGCTGCAATCATTCTCACCAGCTTGTTACATAGCTTTTATTGTAAACCCGAGAACATAACATGTAGATAGAATTGTACAAATGAAAACAAAGATGGTATGTAAAGAAAATAATCATTCAGGTATTTGCCCTCTATTTCCTGATCTAATGTGAATCTGATCTTGCAGTGTAGATATCTAAGATGGAAATCTCATTCATCATTTTATGTTTATTCATCTTTTTAGAACATGGCCCAAAGGATCAACAAATTCAAGAAGAATTAGCAAATTTGGAACTAGGACGTATCAGCATTGACGACATTGAGTTTGGACTAGATTGAGAAGTCCATTTTAAAAGACAATTGAAAAAAACTCAGATTTACAGGAAATGTAACTGATATAGAGTTCTTGTTAAACAAAACAATGTTAATTTTCCTTGCTATTTAATAATATTGTGTTCTAAAATATGCTCTTGAAGCTATTTTGCGTTATATTTTAATAAATGATTTTATATTTATAATATTACATCAAAAAAAACTCGGAAGCCAAGGTGTGGAGGGAAGGAAACATGGGTCCCATCCATGGGGACGGAATAAAAAGAATGAAAAACCCAACATGGGGCAATAACAAAATAAAACCCTCAGCCCCTAGTGCAACCCAGGAAGGCAATGCCAGATATCCAAATTCAATTGTTTCCACCGGGTTCACCTGTTTCCACCCGCATCCCAAACAATGTTTGGTCAGTTAATTCTCAGTTGTTAACTTTTGCTGATTTGCAGGCGAATGGTAAAATCTGTGGTTGGGGGATTATTGGAGAGGATAATTTAAAAAATGGAATGGGCTCCTTCCAGTCTCGCTGTATGGTCCCTATACATGACCTTGAGGTTCTGATACCAGTCAAAATGTTGCTTTTCCATTTTGTGCTGTCATGGGCTAGAGGTCCTTGGGGGCTAGTGATGATATTGCATTTCCTTATGGCTTTGTGCACGACCTTGAGGCTTTCTTTTGTCTGCCTGGTCATGTCTTCTCGTTACTCTAAATCCCAAATGGACCTTGATTTCTTCCTTTCCACGCAATCCATTTTCATTCTGTCTACAATATGCTTTCTGCTGGATTAAAGTTCGGAGAATAAAGAAGCTACTCCAGTAACCTCAATCTGAATTACTGAAGAATTTCTAACTCTGCTTCTGGTTAAGAAAATTTGTAAACGATAAGATGGTATTAGTTCTGTTTATTTGGAGTAAATATTAAATGATGCACTGTTGGCAACAATCAGATTTATCAATGTAATTTATAAATATGATGAGTTCAATTACTCTGAACGTTAACATTGTTACTAAATTAGCAGATGACACCTAAAATCTAACCGAATCAAGGGATATGGGGAAAAAGCCGGAATGGGGCACTGATTTTGTATGATCAGCCATGATCATATTGAATGGCGATGCTGGCTTGAAGGGCCGAATGGCCTACACCTGCACTTATTTTCTATGTAAATTGATGGCATAGTCGACAATGAGGAAGAGTATCTAAGTTTATATAAGGATCTCAACCAGTTGGGAAGGTGGACCAAGGAATGGCATATAGCATTTAACTCTGACAATTGTGAAATGTTGCACTTTGGCATGTCAAAACCGGGGCAGGACTTACAGAACAGAAAGATCTTGGAGTAAAGGTGCATGGTATCCTGACAGTCACAGTTCAGATGGACAGAGTAGGAAAGAAGGCATTTGGCATCCTTGTCTTCATTGGGAAGGGTATTGAGTACATAGAAGCGTTGGGAAATCAATACGTCATTGGTTTGACCACTTGGAATTCTGCAGTTCCTGTCACGTTGGACTAAGAAGGAATTAATTAATGAATTCCTTCATGGTATCTCTTCTGCCCATGGTAATGGTGCAGAAGAGATTTTCCAGGATGTTACATGGGCTTGAGTTATATGGAGAGACTGGATAGGCTGGGGACTTTTTTCTTTGGAGTGTTGAAGTGTACAAAATCATGAGGGGCATGGATCAATTGAACACTGTTATTTTTCTTGAGCAGCTGCTTCACTCTGGGATAAACTGCTAGAGGAAGCGACAGACTTTTAAATATATCTGTACAGATATATGGATGAGAAGGATTTTGTGGGATGTGGGCGATAAATGCAGGCAAATGGGACTAACTCAGTTGGCATGGACTAGTTGAGCTGGAAGACCTGTTTCTATGTTGTATAGCTGCATGACTTTATGACACAGCTGGTTTGTTTCAGGGCTCTGATGTAGGGAAGGTGGAGGACCTGGCCCAAATCAAACGAGCGATTCAAGGCTTGGCAGTTTATCCTGCAATGGCGGACTGCGTTGCTTCAAAAGCAGACCGTTTCGTCACTTTAATGGTTTCTCGTCAGATAGTGTAACAACGGAGAAGATAGATACAAAATGCAGGAGTAACTCAGTGGGTCAGGCAACGTCGCTGGAGAAAATAAACAGATGACGTTTCGGGTCGAGAACCTTCATCAGACAGTAGGCAGGAGTCTCGACCCGAAACGTCACCTATTCCTTTTCTCCAGAGATGCTTCCCGATTTGCTGAGTTACTCCAGCTTTTTGTACTTATCTTCAGTGTAAACAAGCATCTGCATTTTCTTTCCTAAATAGTGCAGCAACGTAGATTGTAGTCTGTAACAGAGTAGCAGCCAGTGGATGTGGTGTATCTGGATTTCAAAAAGCTTTTGACAAGGTCCCACACAAGGGATTAGTGTGCAAAATTAAAGCACACTAGACAAAGTGGACCCGTTGGGCCCAAACCTCTCCTGCATTGGTGCAGCACCCTATCCCCCCCCTCTCCTCAACCCCCCCTCCCCTCTCCCTTCTCCCCCCTTCCCCCTCCCTCCTCCCCTTCTCTCCTCCCCTCCCCCTTCCCTCCTCCCCTCCCCCTCCCCTCCTTTTAAACTTTAAAATGTGAATAACTTAAAAAATATAACACCGATTTGAATAAAACTACTTGCATTATCACTAAAGTGACAATGGTGAGTATGGTGGGCCTAAAATTGTCGCGCTATCGTGTACCATTTTGGCTGAAGTTCAGCCACAAACAAGATAACAAACGAGGGTTTTAGTATATAGATGGTATCAGGGGTAGGGTATTGATATGGGTAATGAACTGGTTGGCAGACAGGAAGCAAAGAGTAGGAATTAGCGGGTCCTTTTCAGAATGGCAGGCAGTGACTAGTGGGGTGCCGCAAGGCTTGGTGCTGGGACCCCAGTTGTTTACAATATATATTAACGATTTAGACGAGGGAATTAAATGTAACATCTCTAAGTTTGCGGATGACACAAAGCTGGGTGGAAGTGTGAGCTGCGAGGAGGATGCCATGAGGCTACAGGGTGACTTGGATAGGTTGGGTGAGTGGGCAGAAGCATGGCAGATGCACTATATTGTGGATAAATGTGAGGTTATCCACTTTGGTAGCAAGAACAGGAAGGCAGATTGTTATCTGAATGGTGTTAGATTAGGAGAAGGGAAGGTGCAACGGACCTGGTCACTGAAAGTAAGCATGCAGGTACAGCAGGCAGTGAAGAAAGCCAACGGCGTGTTGGCCTTTATTGCGAGAGGATTTGAGCTTAGGAGCAAGGAGATCCTACTGTAGTTGGCCCTGGTGAGACCGCACCTGGAGTATTGTGTGCAATTTTAGTCTCCTAATTTGAGGAAGAACGTTATTGCTATTGAGGGAGTGCAGTGTAGGTTCACCAGGTTAATTCCCTGGATTGCGGGAGTCACTTATGATGAAAGAATGGGTTGACTGGGCTTGTGTTCGTTGGAATTTTGAAGGATGAGCTGGGATCTTGTAGGAACATATAAAATTCTTAAAGGATTGGACAGGTTAGATGCAGAAAAAATGATCCTGATGTTGGGGGAGTCCAGAACCAGGGGTCACAGTTTAAGAATAAGAGGAAGGCCATTTAGGACTGAGATAAGGAAATAACTTTTTCACCCAGAGAGTTGTGAATCTGTGGAATTCTCTGCCACAGAAGGCAGTGGAGGCCAATTCACTGGATGTTTTCACGAGAGAGATATTTAGCTCTTAGGGCTAAGGGAATCATGGGATATGGAGACAAAGCAGGAACGGGGTACAGATTTTGGATGATCAGCCATGATCATATTGAATGGCGGTGCTGGCTTTAAGGGCCGAATGACCTTCTCCAGCGATGGATACAGTGTGTGGTGTGGTAGCAGGATTCTCAGATACTTGTAGAATCTGACAGGGACCGCGACGAGAACGCTCCTGCTATGGTTGTTGACTGAACAGATCCAGCACCTTGGACCAACTGCAAAACAGTGGTTGCTGACCATGTTTAACACCTGCATGGAGAGATGTCACATCCCAAAGATCTGGCGTCGTACACGTGTCATAGCATTGCTGAAGCCAGGCAAAGATTCTTCAACAACAAAGAGCTACAGGCCAATATCACTTCTTTGCCACACCTACAAGCTGTTTGAGTGACTCATCTTGACTCGCCTCAGCCAGGTGATAGAGCCACCCCTAATAAAGGAGCAGGCAGGGTTCTGGCCTGGAAAGTCCTGCCCAGGTCAGCTTCTCAATCTCACCCAACACAAAGAGGATGGCTTTCAGAAAGGTGTTATCACAGGCGCTGTTTTTGTAGACCTTTCAGCCGCTTATGATACTGTAAACCATCGCCGACTGTTACACAAAGTACTTAATTTGATACAAAAATTGCATCTAACCAACCTGGTGAAGACTCTGGTTGAAAACAGACGCTTCTTTGTCGAGCTGTCAGGAAAGTCGCTGGCGCAGGCAGAAAAACGGCCTCCCTCAAGGAAGTGTCCTGGCACCCACCTTGTTCAATATCTATGTTAACGACCAGCCTATCCATCCCAACACCAGGAGTTTCATTTATGCAGGTGGCCTGTGTATTACAACCCAAAGTGCTAACTTCCTTGAGGCAGAAGCTACTCTGTGTGAGGCTTGTCAATCTGTCCTCATACTACAAAGAGAATCACCTGAGAGCCAATCCATCTATAACCCAAGTCTGTGCCTTCCACTTGAAGAACAAGTATGCAAATCAAAGGTTGAAGATCATGGAATGGAGTCAGATTGGAGCACTGTGACTGTCCAGTCTATCTCGGTGTGACTCTTGATCGATCTCTGACCTAAACATAGAAAATAGGTGCAGGAAGAGGCCATTTAGCCCTTCGAACCTATAAAGCACATATCACCAAGCATAAAGTACCTTCAAGTTTAAAGGAAAAGTCAGTTCCAGAAATGCTCTTCTTAGAAAGCTGAGTACCTCAAAATGGGGAGCAAATTCTAAAACCATTCAATCAACAGCTCTGGCTCTCTGCTTCTCCACTGCCGAGTATGCCTGTGCAGTATGGGAGTGCTCAGCAATGCTCATGCAAGGAAGATTGATCCTATGCTAAATACAAGGTGTTGCTGCATCAGTGGATGCATGAAACCTACCAAGACTGACAACATCTATCTGCTCTCTGGCATTGCACCTCCTGGAATCAGAAGAGCTGTTGCCAGTCAAAAAGAAGTCCTCAGACAATCAGAGGATGAAAGACCACCCTTTGCTGCCTCAGTGCTTGAAATCACGCAGGATTCCTCTCTTCTGTCCATCCCCTGGACTGCAGCGCGTTGTCCAGAAGGCTCAAACTCTGGGAAGAGAGCCTAGAGAAATCTCCGGAAGACATTCACATGGCAATCTATCCCTCTGAGAAACTCCCACCAGGTTCCGGCCAACCGTGGATAATCTGGCGCAGTCTCAATGGACAAGCATGGGGAGGAGCAAATGGAACATGTTGAAGTGGGGACATACTGAAGATACGGCAGATTGCGACTCCAGTCTATGGAACATCTCCTGAGTTGTGCCATGTTGCATGACACATGCACTGTGAAGGATCTTGCAGGGGCCAACGACGTGGCACTAAAATTTGCTCGCTATTGGGAAACAGTTGTGTGATGACACGAATAAATAAAACCTACTCCAGCACCTATTTTCGAAGTTTCTGTGCAACTGCGAGATGGGACACTCGGCAATTCCGGTACTGCTGCCCGAGAGGGGGAGGGTGTGCTCAGCCAATCAGGAGCACGCTGCCTTGCTGATGTCAGGAGAGGCGCGGCACAGGTTTGTGAGCCAATGGGATGATGGTGAGTCCAGGGTGGAGCCGAGGGGCGGGGCGGGGCAGAGCAGAGCAGCGCGCGCATGCGCACGGGCAGGGTGGACGCGCGAACAGGCTGGGTGTTTATTATCGGGAACGCGAGTGGCGAGAGATTACAGCCGGCAGCGCGTCAGCTGGTGCGGGGGCGCGCGCCGGGTGTGGCGCAGGCAGCGGAGCGCGCGCACTAGCAGGATCCCGAGCCCCGGAGATAGAGACCGCGCCGGCTGCAGCCAATCCGCCTGTCGTCGCAGCTCCGGGCCCCATCACTTCTACCGGTCATGATTGAGCGACCGGAGACGGCCGTCTCCGGCCTGCCGGTGAGTGGAGAGAGAAGGGATCGGGTTGAGGTCGAGGGGATGGTCTGGTGGAGGATCGGATGGAGTGGAGGGTCGGATGGAATGGGGTGTCTGATGGGGGGTCGGGGGAGGGAGAGTGGTGGGGTGGAGGGGGAGAGGTGGGATGAACGAGGAAGGCGGGGGGAGATCTGGCTGAAGGAGGATGGGTAGAAGGGAAAGGGAGTTTCGTAGGGGGATGGGGAAGGGGGGTTTCGTAGAGGGCTTCTGGTGAAGGAGGTCTGGTTGAGAGACCAGCAGTAGGGAAGGGGAGGTCGGGTGGGTGTTAGGTGGAAGTGGGGGAGGGAGGTCGTGGAGGGAGAAGAAAGTAGATATAGGGAGAGGGTGGAAGCTGAGGGTGGTTAGATGGAGTATGTGAGGGGGAATGGCTGAGAGGGTGGGACGGGTGGTGGATGAGGGAAATCGGATGGAATAAAAGGAGTCGGGTGAGCGTGGGTGTCAGGTGGGGTTTGAGGATGAGGGGGCACGTGAAGGAGAAGGATGTGGGCAAGGGGGTGTGTGGAGGTAGACATTGGGGGTGGGGGAGAGGAGGTTGGGTGAAGGGCTTCCTGTAGAGTAAAAGTGGAATGTGTGTTGTATAGAGGGAGAGGATGAGGTCAATCGGGTGGGTGAGGTGGGTCGGGAAAAGAGCGAAGGAGTTGGGAACTAGTGGTCTGGGTGGAAGGAATGGGTAACGGAATGGGTGGAGAGTGAGGTGGGCCCAGTGACGAGGGGGTGGATGAGGGGGGGCTGGCTGGATGGAGTGGAGGATGAAGGGGACCCAGTGGAGATCGAGGGAGAGAAGGCAGATGGGGTGGTATAGAAGAGACAGAGGGTGGGGATGGGAATGAAGCAATTATGAGGCCAGCTAGCATGGACTTGGCTGAGGAGGAATGGTTTGAAGGTGTCTTCTGGGATATTGCAGTCGGAGAAGGTGGTGTGGGCTGAAATGTGGGTAGTGGTTGGGGGAAACTGAAGGAGCAGAGTGTTATGTTCAGATGGCGGTGGCAATCAATGGTAGAGGGTCAATGCAGATGGTTTGGAGTCAATATCTAGGATGTGCGGGAAGGATGAGGGTGTGAGGTGGAGAAGGGCTGATGGGGAAGTTCTGGCAGTGAGGGTGAAAGGTTGAGTGTTGAGGAATGGGGGTTGCGGTTCAGGAGTGAGGGAGCGGTGAAGGCGCGAGGGTCCAGTGGAGTGATGAGTAAGGCAGTGACGTAGATAGTTAAGACTATCTTGATGGAGATGGATCATTGCATGGAGTTATTGTTGTGCCAATGGTATTTCATAGCTTGTGTCTGAATGTGGTGGGTATAGGTTTTGCTGCATGCAGTCATGGTTGCAAATGGCATCCATCATGACTCTTCAGTGCACATCTCCACCTGTCATGATAGAAGGAAGGTCGTTGATAATTTGCCCACACTGAGCAACATGTGCCATCTGCACTAGTCCCACCTGCCTACGTTTGGCCTATAACCCTCTAAACCTGCCCTGCCCATGTACCTGTCTAAATGTTTCTTAAACGTTGCAATAGTACTTGCCTCAACTACCTCCTCTGGCAGCTCGTTCCATGTACCCATCACCCTTTGTGTGGAAAAAGTTACCCTCAGATTCCTATTAAGTCTTTCCCGCTTCAACTTAAACCCATGTCCTCTGGTTCTTCATTTCCCTACTCTGGACAAGAGACGCTGTGCATCTACCAGATCTATTCCTCTCATGAATTCATACATATCTGTAAGATCACCCCTCATCTTCCTGCACTCCATGAAATAGAGTCCCAGCCTGCTCAACTTCTCCCTATATCTAAGACCCTCGAGTCCTGGCGACATCCTCGTAAATCTTCTCTGTACCCTTTCTAACTTGACATCTTTATTGTAACATGGTGCCCAGAACTGAACTCGATACTTTAAATGCTGCCTCACCATCTTGTATGGAAACATAGAAAATAGGTGCAGGAGTAGGTCATTCGGCCCTTCGAGCCTGCACCACCATTCAATATGGTCATGGCTGATCATCCAGAATTAGTATTGCCATATAACTGAAAGATGACCTCCCAACTTCTATCCTCAATATTCTGACTGATGAAGGCCAATGTTCTAAAAGCCTTTTTGACCACCCTATCTACTTGAGATGGCATCTTCAAGGAACTATGTACCTTGTACTCTGAGATCCCTCTGCGCTACAACACTCCCCAGAGCCCCACCGTTCACTGTGCAGGTCTTGCCTATGTTAGACTTTCCAAAAAGCAACACCTCGCATTTCTCTGTATTAAATTCCTTCAATCATTCCTTAGCCCACCTTCCCAACCGATCAAGATCCTGCTGCAATTTTTGACATCTGTCTTCACTATCTGCAATACCACCCACGTTTGTATCGTCTGCAAACTTGCTAATCTTGCCATGTATGTTCTCATCCAAAGCATTGATATAGATGACATACAGTGCCATAGGCCCAGCACAGAACCCTGAGGCACACCACTTGTCATAGGCCTTCAGTTCAAGAAGCCACCTTTTACCATTAACCTCTGCTGCCTTCCACAAAGCCAATTTTCTATCCATTCAGCTATCTCTTTAGATCCCAAGCGATCTAACCTTCCAGAGCAGTCTATCATGTGGAACCACATCGAATGTTTTGCTGAATTTAGCTCTTTTTGGTAGGAATTGGAAAATATAGGAAATAAATGTTCTGCGTTGCAGAGAGTGGGAGAAAACAGGGAATGTGTATGACCAAGGGAATCCAATAACACTGTTGCAGTGCAGGGATACTGTTGGCAGTGACTGCATGTTAATCATAGCTAATCTATTTGAAAGAGATGTAAACAGAGGGAGATGTATGAGGACAGTCGACAGTTTGTTAGAAATGAGATGCAGAGTACAGCAGTGGCTGAAAATGAAATAATTGAGAATTCTAAAAATAGTCTTGCTCTAACAGATCTTCAGCCACTCCAGTCTGTATTTCAGATTTCTAGAATTCGTTTTTTTGGGTTTTATCTCCTGTGTAGGCACAGTGTTTGTTGTTCATCAGCTGGGTGAGCTGTATGTTGAAGATCAGTCAGACACAGTTTTAAAATTCTTAGTCTTGTTTTCAGATTTCTTCATGGCTCAACTCAATAGACAATAGGTGCAGGAGGAGGCCATTCAGCCCTTCGAGCCAGCTGATCATTCTCAATCAGTACCCCGGTCCTGCCTTCTCCCCATACCCCCTGACTCCGCTATCCTTAAGAGCTCTATCTAGCTCTCTCTTGAATGCATTCAGAGAATTGGCCTCCACTGCCTTCTGAGGCAGAACTCTGCTCTCTGAGTTCTTCTTCTTTGCACCCTCACACTTGTCGTTCTTGTTCTGTGTGCATTGTGCACCTGCACTTTTTTATCACTCCACAATTGAATGCTTTTCAACTGGTGGCAATGCCCTAAGTTATGGAAATCTCCCCAAGCTTCCCTTACTTAGAGTCACACCAGAAAACTATCTTCTTTATCATCATCTGTAGACTCCTATTCCAAAAACTCTTATTTGCATTGTTGCAAAATTTAGTTTTGTGGGGTATGAATGTGAGAACATTGAGTCATCTGGCAGATCTTAGTTATTCAAGAGACATGGGAAACAGGGAATATACATCACAGAGGGTCGGAGAGAAGCACAGTGGGAATGACTGGGATCTGGGAAAATGAGACGGCTAGAACTCTTCCATCCTTTTCCTTTCAGTATGCCCGTTCCTTGGAAGGATACGTGGGATTTGCAAACCTCCCAAACCAGGTGTACAGGAAGTCAGTAAAACGAGGTTTTGAGTTCACGCTGATGGTTGTGGGTAAGTTATTATTGAAATGATGTTATGTTTACATGAAATAACAAAAAATGCCATAGATGATGTAAAGTCTTAGTGTTAATTAGGAGGCATAGTGAAGTTAAGTCCAGCCACCTTGCTTTCACATGGTGTTTTTAATCGTTGTTCCCTCATTCACCATCTACATCCTGGAGTCGTTATTGACAAGAATCGAAAATGGATAACCCCATGAACATTGCGGCAAGAACATCACCTCATAGACTATTCTACGGCAGGTGAATTGTCCTTTGGCTCCCTGAGGTCTTTCATCCATTCACAAGGAACAAGTCAGAAATTTCAGTGCACTCTAGTTGCTTGGATGAGCCCAGGTATAGTAAGAACCTCTACACCATCTTGGAAGAGGTATCTTGCTCAATTGGTACCTGATCTCATTATAAACATTCACTTCTCCTCTGTTAATACACTGTAACTGCAACAGCTTACCAAGGTTCCTTCATCACTGCAGGTATGTGTGAAAACTACGTCCAGTGTCCTCTACCAAGTCCTGCACAACATTGAGTTGGAATATCCACACACCTGGGAGTTTCAGGTGAAAACTGGGCACTATAAAGCACCTTAAACCACCAACAGCAGCAAAAACATACGCCATCACAATCTGTAACCTCATGGACAGGCATATTTTTCACTCCACTATTATCATCAAGCCAAGCGATCAATCCTGGTTCAATAAGAAGTACAGAAGGGAATTTGAGAGCAGCACTAGACATTTCTAAAAATCAGGTGCTATCCCAGCAAAGCAGGCTTGTAGCATGCTTGTAAAGCAGCATGCAATAGACATGGCTAAGCAACAGATGAGTCAGATCCAAGCTCTTTATTCGTGGTTGCAAATAGCAATGGACAATTACAGAGCTGCCAGGAAGACAAGAAGGCACCAAGAACATCCCCTTCAATGATGGCAGGGCCTTGCACTGAATGTTAAAGAAAATGTTGATATATTCACAACTCTGTTCAGCGAGAATTGCCCAAGAAGTGACCCTGCTTGATTTCCTCTAAAATCCCCATCACTGTGGACATCCTGGGGTTGTCATTGACAAGAATTGAAAATGGTGACCAGCCAATTTAGTTTGATATCAAGAAATGAGAGAGGGTTGGATACAAAAACAGTTATGTGTTGAGACAACATCCTTGTTATTGTACCGAAGGCATAAACGGCAGGACAAATTCGCGTGCCCCCCCTCCCTTGACTGTGACCTCTGTTGGTCTGGCAAAATGGATAATTCAGCAAGGCTCTGGAACCAAAATCAGTGGTGGACCTGTACTTCCATGAGGTCTCTCCTCAACCTCTGGTGTTCCAGATAAAGCAATCAAGTCTGTCCAATCACTCCTTGTAGTGAATACCCTCTTCTCCAGGTATTTTCTACCCATTGTTTCTTAGCTGATCTAGATCCCACTGTGTACTTTACCAGCCTTCCTCGCGTGACTCCAGCAATCTTGGAGTAATTTGCAAATTTACCAACCAACCCATCTATATTTACATCCAAGTAATTTATATATATCCCAAACAACAGTTCCCAGCACAAATCTCTGTGGAACTCCACTGGTTACAGACATCCAGTCTAAATATCTTGCCACCACAACACTCTGTCTTCCATCAATAAACCAGTTATGAATCCATATGACCAAATCACTGATAATCCCATGTATCTTAATCTGGATCATCCTATCATGGGACACTTTATCAAATGCCTTACTAAAATCCATGTAGACTACTTCCACCACCTCTCCCTCTTCTATCATTTCAGTCTTCAGACGGTCGTTTCAGGTCGAGACCCGTCTTCAGACGTTCTCACCATTCCGTTGCCATTTCATCTTTCCAATTATGCTGCCTGTCCTGCAAGGAGTTATATGCTTGCGATTTCTTTGGCTAGGTATGAATTATTTCTCGTGCTGTGTTCCATTTATTGTTTGTGAAGTACAGAGTAGGCAAAGTTCATGCTACAATGAGAAGGTTGTACTCGTGAACTACTACAGCATCCAATCGACTGGCTGTTTGGAAAAGACCCATTGCATGACTCACATCCAGGGTGACCTGTGTTGGGTGTCCAAATCTAACCCTATATTGAAGCTTGGTTGAGATTTATCAGTACTATTATTTTTTTTCCTTCAACAGGTGAATCGGGCCTTGGCAAATCAACATTGATCAATTCACTCTTCCTGTCAGACCTGTACTCCAAGGAATATCCTGGTCCGTCACTTAGGATTAAGAAAACTGTACAGGTAATTAAAAAACTACAGATTCTGGAAATCTTAAATAAAAGTAGAAAATGTTGGAAAACCTCAGGCAGCATCTGTGAAAAGAAAAAGCAAGTTATTTCTTTTTTTTTCATGGATGTTGCTTATCTTCCTTAGTTTTTCTTACACTTTCTACAGTTAAAACTGTACAGGCGATTTGCTGGTTGGCTCTGAGCTTCTTCATCCACAGTGTTGTGCAGGGGATATTTATTCACAACAATTGACACTCATTAAACTTTAAAATAGGTAGTGTCGGGGGGTGGAAGGATAGAGATTACGGTAGAGTTTATGATATAGTACAATTTTCTATGCCTGATGATTTATAGTGCTTCATTAGCTGCAAGGTGTATTCTAAATTTAGCCAATTTAACGAATTGGTAGAGCCCATTTGTCAAAATAGAGGTTATCCTTGGTGCGAAGATGGGAGTTTGTCTCCACAATGGCTGTGCAGTGGTCACTCTTGGTACTGTCATGGGCACATACATCTGGAGATGGTGGATTGGTGAAGTTTGGTCATCCCTTGCTAATTCTCACTATTTGCAGCATGCCAAGTGAAACAGCTTTATTTTTCAGAATTTGTGCATCTTGAGCAGTGATGGTTCTCCTAAGATATTCTTAATGATATATTGAATCATCTGTCTATAGGACATTACATGTTCTTGGTGTTTTCCTTACTTTTCCCTTGCCCAAATCAATGTGAAGTCTTACCTCATCAACTGAAGGCTAGCAATTGGTGATAATCAGCAAGCAGTTTCCTTGTCTGTGATAGACTGATGTCATGAGGACCAGAATTCATGTTGACAGATGCAACTGCATATTGTCCAATAGTATAATTTGTGTGATTGTTTCTTCATGTGTTTGTTGCTTGTGGAGTTTGTTTATTTTGTGTGTATGTGTGTTGGAAGCTTTCTGCTATTCTTGTGGCTTTTGGGATTCCTGAACACCCTGCTCTTTTCAACAGCTTATCTGTGGTCCAGGCTCACCTGCCTGACTTATTGGAGCTTTAGTGGATATGTCTGGTTAATATTTTACGGATTACTCTACTTGAGCAGAACCTTATGCTGAGTTGCAACCATCAAGTGCATGCTGATTCCCACAAAGCACTTGGAGTTCCACGAAGATGGCAGCTAAAACATGGCAACTGTTGTGTATGGACTCAGTATGGTTCACCATGTTACACTCTTATATTTATTATATTGTGCCTAATGTCTAGCAGGATTGTCACTGAACTGTACGCAAAAAAGAATTTCATTGTGCTTGGGTACACGTGACAAAGTACCATTGAATGATTGCCTGCCTTTTAAAAAAATTCTTGAAATTTGTGACTCTTGCCACTTTCACTGCAAATGTGTGTTAGCTTTCGACTTGGTATTCGATGGCCTGAATGCAGTTTGTTTGTTTCCAGGTTGAACACGCAAAGGTTCAAATTAAAGAAGGAGGAGTACAGCTTACACTGACTATTGTCGATACACCGGGATTTGGAGATGCGGTGGACAACAGTAATTGGTAGTTTCAGATTTTACTCTCTCCGTCTCTTGTATTTTATAATTGTAACTGCCATCTTGGAAAGTTGTCAGATTTTTAAAGAAAAAAATAGTGATGCAGTGATAGAGTTGCTGCTTACAGCGCCAGAGATCCTAACTAGGGGTGATGTCTATGCAGAGTTTGTATGTTTTCCCTGTGACTGCATGGGTTTTCTCCCGGTTCTCTGGCTTCCTCCCACATTCCAACGTTGTGCAGATTTGTAGGCTAATTGGCTTCTGCAAATGATCCCTAATGCACAGGATAGAACTAGTGTACGGGTGAATTTTGGTTCCACGGACTCAGTGGGCCGATGGGCTTATTTCCAAACCAAAACATGTGAGTGTGAGAAAGCACCCAAAGGGCTGATAATGTCTATTATTGATTTGTAATCTTTCTGGTTTCCTTGCAGTTGGCAGCCAGTTGTAAACTATATCGACAGCAGATTTGAGGAATTCCTGAACTCTGAGTCACGAGTGAACCGGCGACAGATAGCAGATACGCGAGTACACTGCTGCCTGTACTTTATTGCACCCTCGGGACACGGGTGAGATTTGCATGGGGCAGGATTGGGGCCACCTCACCTTTGCATGATCTAATCTATTCAACAGGTCTACAGGTCATCGATGAATAGAGCTCTGGATAAGTCCTGGGCAGTGGATGGATAGGTGCTGAGATGCATATGAGTGGTTGGGGAGGGGGGTGAGCGAGGGAAAGGAATGGAAAATGGGTGAATCTAGGAGTATTGGTGTGGGTTAATTAGGTTTGACAGGATGTGTTTTTGGAGAGGTAGCTAGTGATCTCTGGTTCTTGAAATGCTTGGACTGCATTTCTGGGGGAGATGATATTTGAAACTATATTCATGGCCAAATAAAGTTGTAGTAACACATAAACAAGCCATTGGTAAATTAATTACTAATGAAGACAAACCAGGACGGACAAGGCAGGACCAGCTGTGCTATTGGAAACTGAAATCTAGAGCTGAAGTTAGTGTCTATCGCTCATGGAACTTTGGCTCAAGAGTTGATAAGCTGTAGTCTGAGATTTCAGCACAACGCATCAGGGTATGAGTTGGGATGTGTTAGAAGGTTACCTGTCACTTTGTTCCAAGAGATAATCACATCCCTTAGATTAAGTAGTGCAGAGCTAGTCAGCTAGGAGAGCCGACAACAAGCGATGCATGTTTGGTTGTTTACCAGATTGTTTCCTGGGATGGTGAGTCGTTATGAGGCGAATTGTGCCTATGCTTCCATAAGTTAAAACAAAATGAAAAACGATGTCGTTGAAACTTATGCAATTCTTCTGGGGCTTCACAGAGTGGCTGTAGGATGATGTTTCCTTGGACCAGGGTGTCTGGACCCAGAGGGCATGTCTCAAAGAAAAGGGACAGTCACTCAGGACAGAGATGAGGAGAACTTCCTTTGCCCAGACGGGAAGATGGTGGTGGCCCTATCATTAATTGGCATTAAGGGCGGCACGGTAGCGCAGCGGTAGAGTTGCTGCTTTACAGCGAATGCAGCGCCGGAGACTCAGGTTCGATCCTGACTACGGGTGCTGCACTGTAAGGAGTTTGTACGTTCTCCCCGTGACCTGCGTGGGTTTTCTCCAAGATCTTCGGTTTCCTCCCACACTCCAAAGACGTACAGGTATGTAGGTTAATTGGCTGGGTAAATGTAAAAATTGTCCCTAGTGGGTGTAGGATAGTGTTAATATACGGGGATCGCTGGGCGGCATGGACTTGGAGGGCCGAAAAGGCCTGTTTCCGGCTGTATATATATGATATGATATGATTAAGTACATTGAAGTGGGAGATTTATCGTCTTTTCGATATTGAGGGAATCCATGGAAGGGGGTCAGTGCAGGAAATGGCATTGATATAAAAAATCAACTATGATCTTATTGAATAACACAGTAGGCATGAGGAATTGAATGACTTGCTATCTTTTATGTTCTTCTGAGGAAGCAGAAGGTGGTGGTAGAGAAGCCTCTCCGTGCACATTGTCCAACAGGTACAGTCCTTGTGCAAATGTAAGTGGAGTTTGCAGGGAGGAGGAGCAGCCTGAGGAAAGTGTTGTGGTTCAGTCAGCTGTTCAGTTGAGAGATGAAAGGAACATGGTAGTGATGGTGGACAATGTAGATAGGCATATGAATACTGCTCTTTTTTGATGCAAGCGATTTCGGAAGGTCTGCCCTATGTTAGGATTAAGGATATCCCGAGGCAGGGAACAGATTTGAAGTGGGAGGGGAAAGCCCTGTTATGGTCCATGTGGGCAGTGTGGCTTTAGGCACATTAAAGAAGACTTTCCCGAAGAACTTTGAACTGTTAGGGTAGACATGTGGAGAGACAAATCTCTGCTGAGCCAGCAAGGGGGTGGAGATGGGAAAATGGGACTGGTGGTGGGATCACGATGGAGGTGATGGAAATGTTGGAGGATGATGTGTTAGTTGTGGAGGCTGGTGGGGTGAACGTTGAGGATCAGGGGAACTCTATCCCATTTCGGTCAGGGGTGAGGGCGAGATCTCAGATGTCCTAGAATGGAAAACGCCATCTTGGGATCAGATGTGGCAGAAATATGGATAGGATCTTGCAAGAGACAGGATGGGAGGGTGTGTATTCCAGATAACTGGGAGTTGGTAGATTTATAGTAGACATCAGTCGATAGTCTGTCCCTTGACATGGAGGCAGATCAAGAAAGAGGAGAGAGATGTCAGAAATAGTCCATGTGAATTTTGGGGCAGGGTGGAAGTAAGGGGTAAAGTTAATGAATGGCCAGAATGATGCCTAGATTCGTGGGTATTAGCTACAGGGAGAGGTTGGACAGGCTTGGATTGTTTTCTCTGGAATGCCAGAGGTAGCAGGGAGACCTGACAGAAATATATAAAATTATGAAAGGCAAAGAAAGGGTAGACAGTCGGAACCTTTTTCCCAGGATAGGAAATCAAACACGAGAAGGTTTTGAGGTTTTGAGTCATACAGCATGCAACCGGCCCTTTGGCCCAACTTGTCCATGCTGATCAAGATGCCTCATCTACACTAGACTACCTGTCGGCGTTTGGCTCATATATTCCTCTAAAACGTTCCTATCCATTTACCTGTCCAAATTGGCACGTGTTAAGTGAGAGAGGCAAAGTTTAAAGGAGAAGCGTGGGGGATCTTTTTTGCCCAAAGAATGGTGTGTGCCTGGAACACGCTGCAGGGTTGATGGATGAGGCACATACAATAGTGACATTTTAAGAGGCATATAGATTGGTAGGGGATGAAGGGAGGTGGATTATGTGCAGGTAGATGAGAGATGGTCTTAGCATCATGTTCAGCACAGATTTTGTGGGTTGAAAGGCCTGTTCTTGTGCGATACTGTTCAATGTGGACTTAGACAATCTTTAAAGTGCCACACCAAGAAGTTAATAATAACATTTTGTTTGCGGTAAAATATTGGCATGGATTGAAGGTCGGTCAATGAACAGAGAAGGAATAAAGGAGTCATTTATGTCATGGAAAGCTAATGGTGAATGGCAGGGATATGTTTAGCGGCCAGAGTTTATAATTAGTGAGTGAGGTAGGCGGACTGGGTGTAACATATTCACATTTACTGATAATGCAGGGCTGGGAGGCAGTGTTAGTGAGGAGATTGCATAGATACTTCATGTGCATTGATGTGGTAGGTGGAATGTCATGGAAATATATGAAGGTCAAAAAAATAGAAAATCAAAATATTTTTCATGTGTTGAGAAATTAGTAGGTGTTGGTATTCAGTGGGATTTGAGTATCCCTGCACAGGAATGATTAAGGAATGTAGGTACACAAGTAACCTGAAAGAAATATGATATTTTGGCCTTTCCTGCAATCGGATTTGATTACACAAGGGAAGAGCACAACTGGTTATTTACCAGAATGGAGGTGAGGGCAGTCCTTAGGGATAGATTTTGGGCCCATTTGAATTTCTGATCAATATTATTGATCTATATTATTGATCTAGACCTAAGGTTACAAGCCAGAGTGTGTAAAATTGTGAATAACATAGAGCTTAACAATAGTGTGAACTGCAAGGAAGGGAAGGACAGATTACAACAGGACATGGAAGTTGTTTTAATGCAGACAATTATGAGGTGATGTAGTTTGGTAGGAAGAATGAGGGCTGGAAATATAGAATAAAGTACACTGTTCTAAAAGGGCTGCAGGAGCAGTGTGTGCATAAATGATTGAAAGTAGCAGGGCAGGATAAGGAAGCAGTTACACACAATTCTATGCTTTATCCAGTGGATGCACAGGGTGTCAAAGCAATAAAGTCTTGATTTAAAAACCCTGATCCGGCTTCAGCTGGAATACTGTGTTCAATTCTGGACAACACATTTTCTGGATGTGAAGTATATGTGAGTTTTCCAGCAAAGATTACAGAAATTATGCCTGAAGAGCGATCCCTGAATGGTATTTAAAATTATGAAGGTTGTAGATGGAGGCAGGATAGTTTTCATTGGTGAACAGGTCAAGAATTTGAGACAACAGAATGAAGGTGATGGTTAACAGCAAAAAGTGAGACAAGGACATATATTACCTAGTGGTAAGTGGTGAGTGTGTAATTTATTCAGTGGACGAGAGGAGGGAGATTTAATTGGCAGGCGGGTACAATTGACATTTGGGAAGATACATGGATATTAAGTGTTTAAAGAGATGCAGGCCAAACACACTCGGATGGGACTAGCTCGTATAGAGTTCTAGTTGTCATGGATGAGTTGGGCCAAAAGGCTCTTTCTGTGCTGTGTAACTATGAATCTACGATCTGTGTGCACGGGGTATGACAGGAGCGTAACAGAAATTGAGAGGATGGGATGCGGGAAGCAGTGGCATTGGAATCTAAGCAAGAGATCAAGTCAAAGTACCCCAGTCACCAATCCAGCTGGTTGCACTCCCTCGACAACTCCCCAGAACCCTGCACATTCCTTCCTTTCAAGTGTTTATTCAGCTCCATATGAATGTTACAATTAAATTCCTCTCCTCCCCAGAATAAATTCCAGACACTCACCACATACTGCGAGGAAATGAATATCCTCCTGTCTCTTTTGGTTCTGTTACCCATCACCTTTATTCAGTTGTGTCAAGTTCTTTACCTGTCCACCAATGAAAACTATCCTGCCTCCATCGACAGCCGTCGTAATTTGAAATACCATTCTGGGGTCGTCCTCCAGGTATCATTTCTGTAATCTTTACTATATACTCTCATAAATCTTCACATCTAGAAAATGTGTCCAGAATTGAACACAATATTCTGTCTACACAGCTGGGCCCCACCCCCATCCTCGCTCCATCCACAGGTGGGTCTCCATCCTCCCCTTGCTTTGTTTGCAGCTGGGCCCCACTCCCAGTCTCGACCGTCCACAGCTGGGCCCCACTCCTGGCCTCGTCCATCCACAGCTGGGCCCCACTCCCGGACTCGTCCGTCCACAGCTGGGCCTCCCGGTCTTGTCCGTCCACAGCTGGGCCTCACTCCAGGCCTCGTCTATTCACAACCCGTTCCCACTTCTGCTCAGCCACTGTCTCGGTTGCACTCGTACACTTTCACATGTGCCACAAGCGTTCCCTCCACTCACCAACCTGAGCTCTGGTCCCTATGACGTCTTGCACCCCATTCCGAGACACTGCACCTGCGTAGAGGTGAAATAAACTGTTAGTCAGAGAGCCATTGATGGTGCGAAGGGTGGAATATATTAGAGGAACGTTGAATGTGAGTAGCCAGGGAGAGAAGAATGATGTTCACTGCTTCCTTAACGCAACAGTTAACAGTTCCTATTGCAGCTCTGAGTTTGGTTCTCCCACTCTTGCAGGCTGAAGCCTCTGGATATTGAATTTATGAAGCGTTTACATGAGAAAGTGAACATTATTCCACTTATTGCTAAAGCGGATACGCTCACACCTGAGGAGTGCTACCACTTCAAGAAACAGGTAAAGCAATGCCCGGTGATGTAGCAGTATTAGATGCCATAGTGTAATCAGCTCTGTCCGAGGAAAAGTCACAGTGTAACCAGTGGTCACTATATCCAGAGTCTGTTCCTGTGGCTGGTCACTATATCCAGGGTCTGTTCCGATGGGTGGTCCCTGTGTAACCCGTATTTGTTCCTGTGGGTGGTCACTGTGTAACCAAGGTCTGTTCCAGTGGGTGGTCACTGTGTAACCAGGGTCTGTTCCGGGGGGTGGTCAGGGTATTACCAAGATTTCCCCCTGGGTGGTTACTGTATAACCAGGATCACTCGCAAATTGGAGGAACAGCACCTCATGTTTTGTTTGGGGAACATACAACCCAGCAGTATGAATATTGAATTCTCTAATTTTAGGTACCATACAAACACTCCCCCTCCCCTCCTTGACCCCCTTCCTTCATTAAAAGTCAGTTAACCCTAGCCAACAATTGGCCTATCAGAGAACCACCCTGCCTGAGGTCATCTGTTGTCGGCCCTGACTTGTCATGGTCTTTTCTTGCTTCAAATCCCGCTCCCTACAATCAGTCTGAAGAAAGGTCCCAACCTAAACCGTCACTTATCCATTTTCTCCAGAGGCGCTACCTGGCCCGCTGAATTACTCCAGCTTTTTATGTCTATCTGTTTCAATGTTATTCTTGTCAAATCATATCAAGAGCATACTATTCTCCTCCGTTAGAGTGCAGATGCAATGTCTCTCTTGTCAGGTGGTGATTCAGACCAATGTGATGAGTGGGGGAATTATATGTTTTGCCTAGACTCTTTATAAAGTTAGCATTAGTATTGATAAGCATTGATTGAGACAAGAACCTTCAGAGCGTTTTTGCTATTCTTGTGGATTTTCTGTTCTCCACAGATTATGAAGGAAATCAAAGAACAGAAGATTAAGATTTATGAATTCCCAACTGCAGAAGATGAAGATGATAATAAGTTGGTGAAGAAATTTAAGGTATACTTGGAATCATCCTTGATCAAACCCTCTCCTTCGACAAACACATCAAACACATCACAAAGACAGCCTTCTTCCACCTCAAAAACATTGCCCGTCTCCGTCCATCCCTCTCCTCCACAGCTGCAGAAACCCTCATCCACGCCTTCATCACCTCCCGTCTGGACTACTGCAACAGCCTCCTCTATGGCGCACCCTCAAAAATCATCAATAAACTTCAATACATTCAAAACTCCGCTGCCCGTCTACTCACACACACCTCGATCCGTGACCATATCACCCCCGTCCTTTATAAACTCCACTGGCTCCCCATCCCCCAGAGAATCCAGTACAAAATCCTCCTCATAACCTACAAAGCCCTCCATAACCTGGCCCCATCCTACCTGACCGACCTCCTCCACAGGCACACTCCCACCTGCACCCTCCGCTCTGCCGCTGCCAATCTCCTATCCCCCCACATCCGGACTAAACTCAGATCCTGGGGGGACAGGGCTTTCTCCATCGCTGCTCCCACCCTATGGAACTCACTACCCCAAACCGTTAGAGACTCCCCCACACTCACCACATTCAAAACATCGCTGAAGTCTCACCTGTTCAGTACTGCCTTCAACCACTGAAGGTCACCTCACCTACTGTCTCCTTTCTCTGTTCATTTATTTATTTACTTATTTATCTATTTATTAATTTCCCTATGTTCTCAAAATCTCTGTAAAGCGTCTTTGAGTATATGAAAAGCGCTATATAAATAAAATGTATTATTATTATTATACTCCCATAACTTATGAACTTTACGTGGAATGTTTCTCACTGCATTCTAATCAGAGAGTATTTGATGAAACATCTGAAACCTTAACCTGCACGTCTTTTTCAACATTTTCATTTACTGAGCCCGACTTTGCAAACCTGTGCCCCTCTTACCTATTTCAAAGCTCAGTTATGAATCAGCTCCTTGGAGTATGCCACCAGTTGCCTCCTGCCAAATAGGACAGTAGCATGGCTTTGTTCACATCAGATCGTGTCTCAAGAACTTGATTGGGCTTTTTGAGGAGATGACAAAGGCGATCAATGAAGATAAGATAGTGGATGTTGTCAACATTGATTTTTGTAAGATATTTGATGAAATCCCTCATGGTCGGCTGATCCAGAAGCTTAAGATGCATAGGATCCATAGTGACATGATCTGTGGATTCAGAACTGGCTTACTTATAGAAGGCAGTATTGTGGTGAAATATGTTATTCTGGCTGGAGGTCTGTGACTAGTTGAGTTTTGCAGGGATCTGTGCTGGGGCCACTGTTATTTGTTGTATTTATTTAAAAGACTTGGACGTTAATGTAGATGGATGGGTTCGTAAATTTGGCGCAATCGCCGCCTTGCCAACAGTCCGTCTTGTCCCTTTGTTGTTTTTTAGTATGTGTTAAATGTATGTTTTAGTGCTCTTTAGTTTGTTATATGTGGAGGGGGGGGGGGGCGGGTGGGAAAACCTTTTTAATCTCTGCTGCAAGAGACTTTATTGCATGATATCATGGAGGAGGTGGCAGTTAACTGCTCACCGGTTCTCTATGCAGCAGAATTAGCTGACAGTTATACTGTGCAGTAAACAACTTTTTTTTTTTTTTCGATACAATTATACGAGAAAAAACACACTTTGTCCTTGGTTATATGTTTTCCTGTTACTATCATCTACTACATGGGTATTAATTATTTCAATAGTCAAAATATACTTTTTGTTTATGTTAATCTTATTCAACAACAGATGATTAATACAAGTCAAACATCATACAAAGGCACCTTGACCTATTCTATCTCACCTTTCAAGCTATCATATGCCCCCATTTACTGCAACGCTTCTGCACTACTAGCGGCAGGGGGCGTGGGTAGTCCCCCCATCTATTGCCCTTGTGTTTACAGGGTTAACTATTGTGATCCAGCACACAGTAACTTTCCACTGAAATACAGGCTTCCTTATCTATGTAGTAAGATTAGGATGTCTCAGTGTAGACTTGAGTTCACAAGCTCTTCTTTGTGTTTAGGGAACTTGTTTTCTTAACTTTATGGACCACACCTGCACCAGGCCTATTTAGCCAAGCTCTGAAGGGTACATTCACTGGAGTAAAGTTCGATTCCCACAGAGTGAAGTGCTGCCCATGTTGAAAGACAAAATGGAAGGACAGCTCATTTCGTCCACACCTAGTGCCTACAAATCTATCCTGCACCCTTGATTATACCCAGCAACTGAGGTCCACTCTGTTGTGGGATAGAGAATTTCAAAGATTAGTCGCCTGCCAAGCATAATCTATCCTCAAGTTGCTGGACCCTCATCCTGAAATTCTAGCTGTTGGTTCTTGGACCTCCTAGCAGAAGAACCAGCCTCCTTTGTATTGATCCTATTGATGCATTTTACACTTTTTTAGGTGCCAATGATATTTCCTCATTTTTTTCCCAAGTTTCAGTTAGTTCAGATACAGCCAGTTCAAACTCATTTCATGTTAATGCAGGTTGACCCAGTGGATCTATGTTTCATGTGCTCCTGTCCAGTTAAATCTTTCCTGAAGTCTTTAGGGAGAAAGCAGGTGAATGCGGTTGAGTGGGAAAGATAGATCAACCATGGCTAGCTCCCTCACCCTGAACATAGGATCCCCCCAGGGTTGCGTCCTTAGCCCCCTACTGTACTCCCTGTACACACATGACTGTGGGGCCAGGTTCAGCTCAAACTCCATCATCAAGTTTGCCGATGACACTGTGGTGGTGGGCCGGATCTCCAACAACGATGAGAAGGCCTACCGGGAGGAGATGGCTGATCTGGCACTCTGGTGTCAGGACAATAGCCTCCTCTTGAATGTCACTAAAACGAAGGAGCTGATTGTGGACTTCAGAAGGGCTAAACATCCAAGGACGTACACGCCACTGGAGATAAATGGGTCTACAGTGGATAGGGTGAGCAGTTTTAAATACTTGGGAGTCCGCATCACAGAGGATCTGACGTGGGCAACGCACATTGCCGCACTGGTGGGTAAGGCAAAGCAGCGCCTTTACCACCTCAGACAACTGAGGAAATTCAGAGTGTCTCTGAGGATCCTTCATTGCTTCTACTCTGGGGCTGTAGAGAGCATCCTGCCCGGCAACATTACAGTCTGGTTTGGGAACAGCACTGCCCAGGACAGGATGGCCCTGCAGAGAGTAGTGCGTTCGGCAGAATGCACCATGGGAACTACACTCGTCCCCCTGCAGGACCTATACATCAGGAGGTGCAGATCCAGAGCAAGCAAGATCATGAGGGACCCCTGCCACCCCAGTAACGGACTGTTCCAGATGCTACGATCAGGCAAACGCCTCCGCTGTCACGCTGTGAAAACGGAGAGGATGAGACGGAGTTTCTTCCCACAGGCCATCAGGACTGTCAACTTGTATAACTCCAGAGACTAAATTTTTGTCTACACTATTTATTTTTAGTAACTTATTAACTTATTATATGCTGTAACTAATTCTTTTTTGTGCACAATCCGCAGGCATTGCCACTTTCATTTCACTGCACATCGTGTATGTGTATGTGACAAATAAATTTGACTTGACTTGACTTGATTGAATGGCGAAGTACACTTGATGGACCGAATGGCCTAATTCTGTACCGAGAACTTGTGAACTAAGTACTGAGCCAATTCTGCATGCACACTTTCAAGTGTGGGTTTGTCATAGCTTTGAGTAGTTTCAGATCACCATTTCTTTTGTACTCCATACTTGATTTTCAGCAAAGCAGGCTTTGTGAATCTGTCAATCAAGAATGCATGTAACTCACCATTTTGGAAAGGCTTATTAGTTTCTAATTAGAGAAACATAGGGGAGGTAATAGCGAATAAGAATGACACCATTGTTGTGACCGGAAACGGAAAAACTGTTTGGGGTGCACGTCCACATTTGCCCGTCGTACTCCAGTATGAGACGCTGGAAACCCGATTTGTCACCATTTGAAAATCATAGTCTGATCACCACTTAGGCCTCCACTGTTTATCCTACACTGATGATGGAATCTGCATTTACCTTGATATGAAAGTTCATGATGATTTCTTCTCTCCCAAGGATTGTGTACCCCTGGCAGTCGTTGGAAGCAACCTTGTCTTTGAGGTCAGTGGGAAAAAGGTCAGAGGTCGGCAGTACCCATGGGGAGTGGCAGAAGGTAAAAGTTCTGTTGAGCATGTGAGATTTTTCAACTGTTCAGTGTCAAAGACTGCATGGATCTGACTATTTACCCAGGCTTTCGACCTTAAACAGTGCACAGGTGGACAAAGCAATAAACCCTTTAATCTAGTTTGACCATTCAGTTTAATCACAGTTGATCAGTGATGCAGCAGCAAATTGATGCAAACCATTTTGCAATTAACTTGATAATTTTACAGTTGAGGTGACCTGATTGTTTTGGAATATTATTAAGAAATAAATTGGGCAAACGAAGCTTGGAATGCGTTGTTCTTTCCTGGTCACTGTGTTTGGATCCTGGAACTTCTCCCCACAAATTTTCACCCTGTAATTGATAAAGTTCATAGATTTAACATTCAACAGCTTTTGAAAATATTAGCAAAAAATTGGCTTTATATCAGTGTTATCTGTACTAGACATATATATATATATAAATATTACATTTCCCGGTCATGCTTTAAATCCTGTTGCACGGCATCCTGTTTATCAGTGCCAAAAGCACAAAAACAGGCTCGAGGCTACTGTCTATTACATAACAAAAAGGGAAACATTGATGCTAATAAACAGGTCAGCCTCGTTAGAGTAGGATGAGTACCTACGATGAGGATGAAAATTGATTTAATTTTTCTCAATCTTTCACAGTTGAAAATGGAGACCATTGTGATTTCTCCATTTTGCGCAACATGCTGATCAGGTAAAGTTCATCAGACAATGAAAATGAATTGTTGAATCATTGTGCCATTGCAGCACAGTGTGACTCATGCTCCATAGCTGTAATTAATGATGCATTATTCTTTCACTGTATTTCATTTTCTCTTTAGTGAAAATCCAAGTTTCATTTGAGAGCGCTGATAAACTCCATCCGTGGAGGCAATTAATCTTTTTATATAAGACAAAGGAATCTCACTTTCTGAGCTGTGTACATTTAACATTCCAATCTCATTTGCTGAGATATTTTCCAGGGTTGTTGGTAATTGGGGATTTTTTTTTTGCCATCCACAAATGGTGTAGTTGACCTGGGAATGAGCTACATTACATTCTTGGGATATTGTATATTGTTAGTGAGGGTACGAATAGGAAGATAGGACAGATGAATGCTTGTTTGAGAAGCTGGTGCTGGGAGTAGGAGTTCAGGTTTTTCGGTCATTGAGATCTCTACTGGGTCAGAGGTGACCTGGACAAGAGAGATGGGCTGAAGAGTGACCTTAAGAGATTTATAAAATTATGAGGGGCATATGTAGTGTAGATAGTCTTTTTACTAGGTAGGAGAGCCTAAAACTAAATTTGGGTGAGAGTGGGGAAATTTGGAGACCTGACTTTTTTTCCACAAAGGGTGGTGAATAACTGGAATGAGCTGCCAAAGGAGCTGGAGACAGTTACCGCGTTTAAAGGTGTTTAAAAAGATAGATAGGAAAGGAGTTAAGAGATACAGGCCTAATGCAGGTAAGTGGCAAAGGAGGCATCATGGTAGACATGGACAAGGTGGGCTGACAGAGCCCATTTCTCTGTGGCATTATTCTGTGTGTTGGTGGGTGGTTTTGGTTATTGGGAAATAAACTGTGCACCTGGGTTTGTTACAGCTACGAATTGGGAACATGCCTAGTTTTGAGTTGTACTAGTGATCTGCAAGGAAGCTTCAACTCGCGTACTAATTTTACTTTTATTGCAGGACACATATGCAGGATCTGAAGGAGATCACCAACAATATCCACTACGAAAACTATCGAAGTCGAAAGCTGGCAGCTGTGACGGGCAATGGGGTTGACGCCAGTAAGCTAAAAGGCCGCCTCACCAGGTGAGCTCCACGGAAAATATGCTGCCTGTTGCCCAGTTAACTTTGAAAACAAACTCACCATAAATTTATCCACATGCCGATCGATGAGATCAGCAGTAAACAAACATCAGATTTGAGCTGCATGGAGATGCTGAGCTGTGTACTCAAACTTTGTTGCACTGGACATATGGGGAGAGAAGATAAATATAAAGTAAAATATAAAGCCAGATGGAGGGATATGTGGAAAGGGATGGGTTCTGGGGGAAGGGGGGGGAGGGGTGGGATCGTGGGTGAAATGGGTGTGCACCTTGGCGGGGAGGCGCAGGAAAGGGGGTGTGTGGTGTTACATAAAATTGATGAATTGGCATAAAGCAATAGGGGCATAAAGCAGGGAAATGTGTTTAGAGTGCTGAGGCATCACAGGCGAAGTCAGCCAAAACCTCCAGTTTCTGTGCTGAATGTTTCTTTATTATTCTATGAACAGGATGCAGGTGTTGACCTTTGCACCTGACCTTGCTGTACTAACATTAGCGATAGTTAAAGGGAAATACTGGCGGGCGATCCCTTTTTTGTGAAACTTCCTGTGCCGGCATGCTGCGACTTCCTTGTGGAAGGTACTTCAGTAAATGGTCATGGAGTCTGCTATTCAGTCTTGGGTTTGTTTGGCAGACTTTAGCTCTGGACTTGCTTACTGCCTGCTCAGAACAAATTAAAGCACAGGTAAAGTGCAAGAAGGTAATTAACTTTTATTAATGCAGGAGCCCTCTCGCTGAGATGGAGGAAGAGCGTCGAGAGCACATGGCCAAGATGAAGAAGATGGAGACTGAGATGGAACAAGTGTTTGAGATGAAGGTCAAGGAGAAGAAACAGAAATTGAAGGACTCTGAGAATGAAGTAAGCTTTTCTAACCGACATCCGTCCTCCCCACCCCACATCTCCATTGACCCTGCCGTATGCTTTCTGCACCTTCCTCTCTCTGTAGCCTTTGACTGCAATTAATGGCATTTTGGTGTTTTGCAAAATTTTGGTGTTTCTGTGTCCTCTTCTTGTCCCAGAATACAAATTCTGTCCCTACCTGGACACGTCTGTACTGAAAGAGAGTGGTTGGTTTGAATTGGACATTACCTAGGGAGCATGACTGTGATGTATTCGGCCATTTCAGAGTGTTGTAGAAACTAAAGGAGCTCTTCTTCCTTCCCTGTTGCCACTCTCTCCCTCTTCACTCCTACTCCCCCTCTTCCCTTTCTCCCTTCCCTGGCTTTCCCTTCTTCCGCTCTCACTTTCCCTTTCCTGCCGCCTCCTCCCTTCCTTGCTACCCCCACCCTCCCTCTCTTCCTCCCTTCCCTGTCTCCGTGCCCCTGTAGCTGCAGCGCCGACATGAACAGATGAAGAAAAACCTGGAGGCTCAATACAAGGAGCTGGAGGAGAAGAGGAGGCAGTTTGAGGAAGAGAAAGTGGCATGGGAGGCAGAGCAACGCTTGTTGGAACAGCAGAAATTGGATGCTTCGAAGTTAGTGGTAATTGTATTTGAGAGGGTGTATGAGGAGGTATGTGTGGGGGAAACAGTGAGTGTGAATGGGCATTGTATAGCAATGGGGAGACCTGCTCTTTGGGTGTGGGCTATGAACATGAGGGAAGAGTGTGACAAAGGTGGCTGTGAGGCAAAGTGTAAATAAGGGAGTGTGTGCAGCTAGCTGCAGGTATGAGGGAGATGGTACATGGGTGCATGAAAGGAGAGTAGAGGCAGTGAGCATGAGAAGAGGGATGTAAGCTTGCACGCTACTGCATGTCACTGGCCTTCCAGGACTGTTCCTCTTGTTCTGCATATTGTGTGTGCTGTGTTTTAGTGAATTAACTTTCTTTTTCCATCCTTCCCAGAACAATGGAGAAGAACAAGAAGAAAGGGAAGATCTTCTGAAGAGGTTTATTAGTAGTGCAAATATTTTACGGCTCATTCCTTTGGCCATACTGCAACGGAGAGACATTGCTTAAATCTGATCAGCCAATTACTTAGCTCCCTGCAAGCCCAGGACTAGTGAAAAAACAGTAAATTCTTCATATGTTCCTGGCACTGAGCTCCTTTACAGTGGGCCTCTTGTTGTCTTGTCTTAATATCCCGTGAATCACAAGCTGTGCAGTAATGATGGCATTTGGTACCTGCTGCTCATGCTGCATGCTCCTCACACTGTCCCCCATGTGAGAGTTTGGTAAGTAAGTAAAAATCAGCTCCACATTCTGTCTGCTTGGTGTGTGATTGCTCCCTAGTGGCAGATTCTTAATATGCCACGCACTCATCCAGCACAAGGATCACAGTGAGGATCCATCCAATTTGGCCATTGTATCCTCCCCTGGTGATAGTTTCTTGAGCGAGTTGTGCAATTCCAGTGCTGGTAATTATGGTCTGCAAAAGGTCAGCAGTCTTTGAGCTCTTGTTGGTTCAGACTGGGCCATGGAAACAGGTCACTACAGTGCTGATTTTAATCATTCAACACAAAACAATATGAACGATTTATGTTTCATAATTGAAGTGAGGTGTTTAATGAGTGGGTTAAATATAGTTGAGTCTCGTGCGATGACAATCATTACAAGTGGGCAGGACAGAAACATATGGATTCTCTGTTTGTATTGGTATTTCACCAGCTCAAATGTCCCATGGATTCAGGATTGGTTGGTTATGAATGGGCCATCTGGTTACCAGTCATGTGCAATGATTCCCTGTATTTGGAGTGACTGGTTTTCTGAATGGGGGCAGGAGCTTCTGTGTGGGGAGACGCCCTGTCATTCTCCAGTCAAGCAAACAGATGCAGTGCCAGGCTACCCTTCACTTCAGTTGATACTGTGACGCAGTGGTAGATTTACTGCCTTAGCCTCAGAGACCTGGGTTTGATCCTGATTAAGGGTGCTGTCTGTACACAGTTTGTACGTTCTTCCTGTGACCATGTGGTTTTCTCCAGTTGTTCTGGTTGCCTCCCACATTCCAAAGTAGTGCACATTTGTAAGTTAATTAGCTTCTGTAAATTGCCCCTAGTATGTAGCATGCGAAACTGGGATATCATAGAACTTGTGAGAATGGGTGATTGTTGGTCAGTGCGGACTTGGTGGGCCCGAAGGACCTGTTTCTACACTGTATCTCTAAACTTAAACTAAACTTGCATTTGGGCAGCTGCAGAGTCCATGGTGACACTTCAGATAATTTCACATCCAGCCCAGGACGGGGGTCAGAAGAAAATGGTCTGTTCTATCCAGTCTGGCGGCTACATTTCTTGAATCGACTGACTGGTGGAACATGTATTGTGTAAGCAAGGTAGAAAAGTGCTGGAGGATCACAACAGGTCAGCAGCATCTGTGGAGGGGATGGACAACTGACGTTTCAGGTTGGGTCCCTGCATCAGAGTCTGAAGAGCCAAAACATTGTCCATTCCCTCCCTGGATGCTACCTGACCTGCTAAGTCCTTCCAGCATTTGTTCAAGATTCCAACAACTGCAGTTTCTTGAGTCTCAAGTATGGTATAGGTTTGCTGTGCTCGTCTGTTACACGTAAATCACGGGAAATCCCGTTCATATGCTTCCTGTGGCAGTATCCGTTGAGAAGCTGCATTGTTCCCTGCTTCCTCCCGGTGCTTGTGCCTCCTGCTTATTTTCTTTGCTAGTTTTGTATGGGGAAACAAGTGAAGTGCTTTTAGATCACTGCAGATACGTTTGTAAAATTGGTGTTAAGACATTACTCTGCTTCAGCTGCAGGGTGGATCCCAAACCATGAATGACACAACAGCCTGAAGGTTGGTATTGTATTTCTCTCCTGCTGATCCATTTTCTTTGCATATGAAGGGTCAGAAGTTTCAGCCTTGTGTCCAGACTTCTTGCTGCTTTGTGGCCACTTCTTCCTACTGTGCTGGTGACTCTCTAGGTCACTAGGTACTAGGTGTACTCTCTAGGTGTACTAGGTTGTGCACCCACATTCTACATCCTCTTCCTCATATTTGTTTTTGGTTTCTAATCTTACTCCTCTCTCTCAGCACTGGGTATTTCCCTGTCACTGTCAAGGTCTCTGAGTGCTGGGATGGGACTTTTAACCCTTCTGCTTTTTCACATGTGCTCTGCATTGGGGCTTCTTGGCCTTTCTATGTTGGGAGGGGTCCCTTCCTCTCAGCCTCCCCCTCCTGTATACTCTACTTGTTCTGTCAGCCATTGCCCTCACCAAATCCCCCCTCTCCTGGAAATGGCTTTCTTGATCCACGCTGTGGTGCCTCAATGTTAGCTCTGAGTGGTGAGCTCTCCCTTATTGGTTCACCCTACCCTATGTTGTATCAGTGGCCCTGTGCATTTTCTGCCAATAATTTGGTTCACTGCGATAAACTACCATCAGCCAAGGTGTAGGAGGAGGAGGAGCAACAACACCAGGGAGAGGGACGGAGCTGAATCATTGAATCGAAATGTTACCTCTGGTGTTTTTTTTAAAGAAATAAGCTTCACTTGATGTTTTATAATCTTCACTGCCACTTAGTATACATATTGAAATAAACAGGTAACCTCTCCAGTTCAAGCATTCCACTCACGGATGTCTCTGTTTTTGCTTTATACAAGTTCAGTCTGACCCCCACAGCTTGTACCAATGGCGTGGATGTGGCGAAATGAATGGCTAAGATTATACCAACTCTGGTACAAGGAGTTTTGCTGCTAGTCGTCAGTGCCAGCAGCTCACATATAAGGCTGCTAAACTAGAACATGAAGGAATTAAAAGGGATATCCTGCACAGATCTCCCCAAAATCTCTGTGCAGATCCGAACAAACTCCTTTTATTGATTGGTTTTGATTAGTGCTGATAAACTCTGAATGCTAATATCTATTTGTGCTATTGAGCAGAATTTACTCAATTGTCATGGATTTCCTATCCATGGATTACTGAGCAGGTTGGGTCTATTCCACAAGATTAGCTGACCAACCTTTGTCAAATATATTAAAAAGTAAAAATGCATTTACTAGAAATTGGCTCCCCATCATGCGTAATCGCATTCTGGTGACTGGGTGCACCAGGTTCCCTATTCCTGTGGTCTGATAGCAGACTGTGATATGATGGAAGCAGCAAAATGGGGTGATGTCACCTCCAGCCGCTTCTGTTGCTGCACACAACAGGATAATGTTTGGGGATTTTCTCTATATTCCAAAATCATTGTATGGTGCATGATGATCGGGAGGAATGCCCATCAGATATACAGATACATAGAAGACATATTAATCTGAATACTTCCATACTGACTGCACCCTTGACATTACCTGTGGCAACTCCTCTCACTTTCTTCAAGTTAAAGGGGTAGCCATGGGCACTGGCAGGCCTGCATTTTTGTCGATTACATCAGTCTTTGTTCCAAACATACATTGGCACGATCCCCAAACTCTCTACTACATTGAAGATTGCACCAGAGTTGCTTCTTGCACCCGTGCAGAACTTATGATTTTATTAACTTTACCACTAATTTCCACCTTGCCCTCAAATTCACTTGGACTATCTCTGACACTTCTCTTCCCTATCATGATCTCTTTCTCTATCACAAGGGCAGACTATTAATTTAGTTATCTGGTATTAACCTAGTTATCTGGTCAACGCTTCCTCCTACCAAACCTCTTGCAGAGATGATATCCACCGCTCTCAATTTCTCTTTCTCTACCACATTTATTCCCAGGATGAGGCTTTCCATTCTAGGACATCAGAGATCAAATTTGCCTGGTCCTCGCCTTTCACCCCACCAGCTTCCACATCCATACTCGTTGTATAGCTGAAGAAACTTTTGCTATCTTTCATATTTCATCTAAATAGGGAGGGGGGCGGGAGGGGTCAACAATGTGAAAGCATATGCATGCAGTTAACAGGAAAGAGAGTGCAGGAAAGGTCACATTTAAACCAATATGGCAGAGGGATGGGAACGAATGCAGGGAGAAGGCTGTAAAATGAGGACAGAAGCAAAAAGTAGAAGGGAAAAAAGCAAAACAAACCTGAAAGCTATGTGCCTTAATGGGAGAAGCATTCGTGATGAGGGGGATGAATTGAATACGCATTTAGTTGTTAATGGATATGATATAGTTGGGATTACGGAGACATGGCTCCAGGATGAATAAGGCTGGGAGCTCAATATGCAGGGGTATTCAATATTCAGGAAGGATAGACAGAAAGGAAGAGGAGGGGGGGGTAATTGCTGGTTAAAGAGATTAATGCAATTGTAAGGAGAGACCGCTTGGATGCTGTAGAATCTGTATCATTAGAACTGCAAAATAGCCAAGGGCAGAAAACTCCTTGTTGGAGTTGTATACAGACCACCAAACAGCAGTAGTGAGGTTGGGGATAGCATCGAACAGGAAATTAGAGATGCATGTGGTAAAGGTACAGCAGTTATCATGGGTGACTTTAATCTACGTATAGATTGGGTTAACCAAATTGGTAACAATACTGAGGAGAATGTCCTGGAGTGTATATGGGATTATACATATTTCTAAGCCAATATGTAGAGGAACCAACCAGAGAGCAGGCCATCCTAGACTGGGTATTGTGTAATGAGGACGGATTAGTTAGCAATCTTGCTGTGGAAGGCCCATTGGGCAACAGTGACCATAATATGGTGGAATTCTGCATGGTGAGTGTCACAGTTAATTCAGAAACAGAGCCAGAGGAAGCAGCAAACGAGGACTGGGATAAATTTAGAATTCAACAAAGGACAAAGGGGTTAATTAAGAGGGAAAATAGAGCATGAAAGACAGCTTGCGGGGAACATAAAAACTGACTAAAAGCTTTAGATGTGTGAAGAGGGAAAAAATTAGTGAAGACAAATGCAGGTTCCCCAGTCAGATCCAGGTGAATTTATAATGGGAAACAAAGAAATGGCAGACCAGTTAAAGAAGTATGGTACTTTACTAATGTGAATTTCCTTCAGTTCCTCCCTCACGCTAGATCCTCGGTCCCCTAGTATTTCTGGGAGATTGTGTCTTCCTTACCAAAGTACTTTAACTAATAATTGGCTTGTATAACTAAGGTAAGTGATTACTGTGCGGTCAACTATCGAACACTATATGACCAGTAGGTGGCGACGATATGCCACGTATTTTATTTGCTTGCCGCCATATTAAATACATTTCCTCCGAAGTCATGAAAAACATGAAAAAGAAACAACATTATTATTCCTTTCGCACCCCGTCACAAGAACTTCCTAAAAAACCCAGAAATGACATCGAATGAAGTTGCTAAGTTTTATTAGATTCGTCCATAAAGATCAGGCGGTTCTGTAAAGCGAGAACGTCTAATTTTTGATGCCATTCAGCGTGAATTGACAGGAATCTGACATTCAGCTTGTGTGATGCCATCAAGCTAACAAAAGCCATCAAGCAGTCAGCAACCACCTAACATGCTAACAAAACTGCCCATCACAATTTAAAAAAAATCTCAACAAAATTTTGGTCAGATTAGAACATAGAACAGCACAGCCTTGGAAACGGCCCTCCATGTTTGTGCCCAATATGATGTCAATTTAAACTGATCACCTGCCTGGACATGATCAATATCGCTCTATTGCCTTTCCAAAAGCATCTTAAATGCCATGATGGTATCTGCATCCACCAGGTCTATTCCAGGTCCCCACTACTCTGTGTGAAAACGTGGCCCGCACGTCTCCATTAAAATTTCCCCCTAAAAATAATTAAATTTTTAAGCAGCTGAGTGCTAACGGAAATTTAGAAGTAGACGAGCTTAAAGTACAAATCGATACTTGGAACCATACTTCCACAAGTAAATGCCAATATTTCCCCCAAATTTTGTCAGAAAGGTTGGTTTTCCTGACAGGAGGGCGGAAAATTCAACTTTTCTGTGAACTGTTTGATATTGATTTCTTGATTTGAACTCCCCGTGCAGTGGTAGAGCCGCTGATCCACAATGACAGAGACCCAGTTCAATCCTTTTTTTTAAATTTTCGTTTATTATATTATCCATTGAGTACTGTGTCTACAAACATTTAATGCTGCCGCGCGTAAGAATTTCATTGCTCTGTTTCAGTACATATGGACTATCTATGTACTGATAAAACACGATAGAGCTGCTGCCTCACAGTGCCAGAGGCCAGGGTCAGGGCCGTCTTAACGCATGGGCCTGATGGGCACTTGCCCGGGGGCCCACGAGCATAGGGGCCCCATGCTGATCTGTGTGTGTGAAGTGACTTGCAATAATTAAATACTACATTAAAAATGTAGGTTCTATAAGTGTTTTTTTCGCAACATTTTCTGTCCCTAAGTGTTTCTCACAGCGATCTGTAAGTGCTTTTCGCAACAATGTAGCACCCTAAGTCTACCGCTAAGTGCTTTTCGGTAAGTGCTTTTCGCCGGCACGACAGGGGGGGGGGGCTGGTAGGGAAAGGGGGGTGGGGGAGAGTAACGGTAGGGGCCCCAGTACACTGCTTTGCCCGGGGGCCCATAATGCTGTAAAAACGGCCCTGGCCAGGGTTATATCCTGACCTTGTATGCCCTGTGCGGAGATTGCACGTTTCCTCCATGTGCTCCAGTTTGTTTTCCTCCCGCATCCCAAATACGTACCGATTTGTATATTAGTTGGCCTCTGTAGAGCTCCCCTTGCGTAGGTAGTGAGGAAGTGAATGGTTGGCCGAGGGGCGGCGTAGTCTCGGTGGGCCAAATCTTTCAATGGTTCAATGGTGAATGATTCAATGGTGATTTTATTGACACGAGCGAAATGCCAACACAGTGAAATTATTTACCTTACAAACAGTCCAGTAGAGTATTGCAATACCCCGAATCCCCGATTAGCAAGTGTACAGAAATATACTGAGCCCGCTCGCAAGAGGCGCCGTGTTTTGGCGCCATTTTCAAAGTCCACGCTCCAGTTCCTACGAGCCATGCATTTCAAGCAAGTTCCATGCTGTTTCCGGTCTCCAGCCATCTCCTTCCTTGGACATTGTGTCCTTCTCCCCACACCCGCCCACTTTCATCTCGAGGGGGTGCCACCCGCAGCCGACCTCGAGAGACCAGTTTTAATGCTGTAGTTCTAAACTAAAACTCCATCGCCTCTGCGGTATTGTGCCCATTTTTGGACGCCACACTTTAGGTGACATGTGAGGGGCAGTGGCTATTTTAATGGTTATGATTCCAGTGATGAGGGACTTTTGTTCTGTGGATAGATTGTAGAAGCTCAACGAAGTTTCCGTTTGAATCACGAGAACATTTAGAATGAAAGTGGAGTGAGGGAAACTGTTTCGAGAAAATGGGGCATAGAATGAAGGTGATGGGCAAAAACAAATCAAAGCAAATCAAAAATAGAGGCAGGTTCCACGGACTAGCAGCTGTTTTCCTGGTGTCACCCTGATGATTATCATTAGACATCATCCTTACATATAAATAACTTCTTAAATCTGCCTGTCTGCTCGCTACAGTGACTGACGATATCTTTTTTTCTCTTTCGGGGATTGTCTCCCTTATCGAACGTTTTTACCGTCGACATATCTGGGAAGAAATAAATTAAAGTCTGAATGGTTTTCTCATTCTGTTTATTCGTAGTTAAAGTCCAAGGATGGTTTTGCACATTCAAAATGTTTCCCTCTTGCATGTGTTTGGCTTGCTAGTGCGTTGATCTATGATTTATATTTCCATGCCAATTTTCCACAGCGCATAACCGGACAACGGACCCGTCAGCAGTGTTCATCACGAAAGTGGATTGGCACCCAAAAGCCAATTTATGGCAGTATAATCACATACTATGCCCATGAAGGTTTAATACTATGAAGGTCCGAACAGCCTGGGTAAGAATTGTTGGAACTGACTTTACCCCTGCCTATCATCGAGAATATAAAATTGGAACGAATACTTGATCCAGCACTGGGGATGGTTCGGGGGGGGTGACACCTAATAGAAACTGAGCAGGCCTGTGGAATAACCAAACACGGGTAGGAGAATTTTTAAATTGGAGGCATCGGATGGACCGAGGAATCAGCTTCCGATCCTCGATGTTCTGACCCACAGACCGAAATGAGTGACGGTATGTGATGGCATCTCCTCTACAATAACAGTCAACACTAGTGCCTTGCAAAATTCCGTTCTCAATCCCCTACTCTACTTCCTTTACACTCACGACTGTATAGCAAAATTCGGCTCAAATTACGTCTTCAAGTTTGCAGACGATACTATTGTGGTGAGACGAATCACGAAGATTGACGAGACAGAGTACACGAACGAGATAGATAACTCAGTGGCAAATGTGAGGACAATAATCGCCCCCCCCCCCCCATCACCACCAATGTTAGCAAAATGAAGGAGCTAGATATTGATTTCAGGAAGCATGGTGGAGTCCATGTCCCAATCATCATCATTGGTGAAGTGGAAATGGTTGAGAGCTTCAAGTTTCTTGGCGTTAATATTATCAATCATCTGTCGTGGACCAACTACATTGATGAGATAGCAGAGAAGGCACAACATTGCCTTTACTTCCTGAGCAGCTTGAGGAAATTCGGCATGTCTCCAGTGACTCCAAAAAATCTTCTACAGATGCACCATAGAAAGCACGCTGTCGGATTGATTCACAGCTTGGTTTGGGAACAGCTGACCGCAAGAAATCGAGGGTTGTAGAAACGTCCCTCCATTGACTCTACCTAAACTTCACGCTGCGTCGGGTAAGCAATCCACATAATCGAACATTATCCCACCCAGTTTATCCCTCCTCCTCCCTGCACCCGCCCGGCAGAAGGTACAGAACCTTCAAAGCGGGAACCACCTGACTCAGGAGAAATGTCTTCGTCTTCCTCTTCGTTATCAGGCATTTGAACGCTGCTTGCACAAGCTACATTCGATTCACCACTACGTGATGCACAACAAGACCACTACTATTTACCACGACCACCACGCACCCCATTGGGACATTGGACTTTGTCTGAGGAGTTAATGCGCTGCAATGTTTAGAAATGAGAACACTGTATGTATTTCTCCTTTGCTGTATCTATTGAACTTGAGTTTGAACTGATTATATCTATGTATGATATATCGGATTGGCTTGGATAGCATGCAAGGCAATGTTTTTCATTGTACCTCGCCACCTGTCACAATAATAAACCCAAACCTAAATATAAAATGACCGCAGAAGACAAGAGAAATTGTGAATTTTCTTTAGCAAACGAGTTAAATGGAGCAACATTTGGAATGAGTTTCAGATGGAAGGAGGTGATGTGCACTAGGGAGTTGTCAGTGTCTAAGGATGCCGTCTGTGTTCAAGTGAGTAACTGAAATCTGAGAGAGGAATGGACAATGAACATTGACAATTTTATTAACAGATGGCAGTACAAACAACATATCGGGGAGAAACATGGCATTTAATGTTTCACATCAGTGCTTCACGTGGGCGACAAAATTATTCTCTCAGTCAAGTTTCATCTGCCCAACAAATCCTTATTTCGAACTATATTCCTTCACAGATGGACCGAATATTCCCAGATTTCTGCTTCAGCCAATGTTTCTTCTTTCAACATCTGCCAGCAACACAGTTCTTAAAATATTTACTGGTAAAAATGTTTGTGTACTCCTTTTTTGTGCAAGTCCCAACAGCAGTCAGATTCTGCATATCTGCACAGTGGCGTACTCTACCAGGTAAAACAAATCAATATCGGAACTCTTATTCTCATAATAATTCAGCTACACATGACTTTTCCCGCCTTCTTAGTTACAGAAATATTCTGCTAAACGTTGTATGCACGCTTTTCAAAGGTTCTGCGTTATGTTTACAAGAGGACTCCGGAAACATCATGGTTTAGGCAAAGCTTTAAGTTGGTTCAATATTGCTTGTTAATTTATCACTGTATTCCATCTTGTCTGTTGCCTTCCATGCGTTCGGAATCTAAACAAATAATTGGTACTTAAAATAGTTAGTGTATCGCGTCCTGTTCGGAAATATTTTATAATTCCACAATCCTAATTAAATTGATGACTTTTAAGCTAGATGATGTTAATTAATGAATGATCTGTGAACTAACATTTAGCTGCAAGCTTTCAGATCAGACTTGCAGTACTGAACAAATTAAGCGCAAAAATGCAGATTGAGCACGCTCACACCCAGAGAGAAAAACAAGCATAACAAACATACTCATGATAACCCAAAGCACCTAAACAGACACACGTGCGCACCCGTGCGCTCAGATACACACACAAACACACACACGCACATACACGGACGCACGCACGCACACACACACACACACGCACACACACGCGCACACACACACACACACACATGCGCGTATGCAATGAGCAAGCAAGAAATAATAATCCGCTTTAATTTGAAGTTGACAGAATTGCCACATTGACACTTTTATTAACAGATGGCAGTTCGGCCGATTCTGGTTAATGTAATCTCCAGCTGATCCAATTATTTCTTTGTCCTGCTACATTATTTGAAATTCATTGTTCATTGTTTCAAGTGGATACCTAGAGATTATTCACATCCCTTTCGTTCTTATCTTTTGATAAGCCTGCGCCATTTACGTGGATATCCACTAATCGGTTAATTTACGTTAAATTCAGTAATTATGACAGATATAACGTTGGCCTTCGTTTTTCACTAACTTAGTTTAGTTTAAATTAGGGACGCAATGCAGAAACAGATCCCCGCACACTAACACTATCCTACACACACTAGGGACAATTTACAATTATACCAAGCCGATTAGCCTTCAAATCTGTGCGTCTTTGGAGTGTGGAAGGAAACCGGAGCTCCCGGAGAAAACCCACGCAGGTCACGGGGAGAACGTACAAACTCCGTACAGACAAAATCCGTAGTCAAGATGGAAGCCGGGTCTCTGCGCTGTAAGGCAGCAACTCTAAAGCCGTGCCATCGTGCCGCCCGCGGTTTCCCTCTATTATTTAAACGAACCCGAAGGAAATAACAGTGAATTTTCCTTACCTTCGTGTTTACGGAATTGACATTTTCTCCGACTGAGAACTATGACGGCAAGGCAAATCAATACGCTCAATGTACATCCAAAAACCAAGGGGAACAGCTGTGTTTTTTCTTTGGCTACGAGAATAAACATCAGCATTGATCATCTTTGGAATAATTATCATTTATGTTGTACGCAGATAATGCAGCAAATTGTATAAGCCTATTTTTTTGTGGTGTAATTTGCATTTTACGCGCATGCACAACACAGGCACGGACGCAAACTTTTATCCATCGCCATTTAAAATATTGCATTTATGAATATTGTTTCACGTTATTTATATTTACTTCGTTGAAACCACTATACAACTCGAGCTCATTATGGGAACAAGCAATTACCTTTATATTTTCTTTGAGTCAATGGAAATGAAGTTTTTGGTTTAGAAGAACCGCAAAATATATAAACAAATTTCTGACCACACCTCTTAATGAGCAACAAAGGATTTAAGATCTGACCAAGATCCACAGTATTTTAACACGGAAGACAGTTCATTGTGGGAAGAAATTAATTTATATGTATTTGCCTCTCTCTTTTTCAGACCAAGCAGATAATAGAGTGAACCAGGCCAGAAATACATCCTTGTCCGGATCGATCACCATGCACCCATTCCCACAAAACTCAGTTTACTCTCTCCATGCTATCGTCAACTCCCTGTTGCCGGTTACAATACAAACCATTAGACCAGGAGAAATTTGCAGGAAAATTAACCGTCCAATGGGCACATCTTTGGGACACGGACGTTCGAGGAGCAAACCCGTGCATTAATAGGGGAAACGTGCAAATTCCACGAAGTCTGTACACGAGTTCAGGATTAATTTGATCATGCAGATTGACTCAACCCGGGCTACTGGAATTGGGAGGTAAGCACACAATGCTGGATAGGCAGCTCTGGAGAGAAGGAAGGGGTGACGTTCCGGGTCGAGACCTTTCTTCAGACTGTAAATGGGAGGCAGAAATTCCACAAGCAGCAACCTGTGCGGCATCATAGGATTGATGATGACATTTTTAGGTCATTCACATTTGTCATTGCTTTTATTGGCATTCATCTTTTTTTTAAACAGGCGCAGAACAACTATCTTTGGTGGATATTCTACAAAATTCACACATGCCCATAGCAATAGGAATTAAAATTAAGAAAAGCTGTTTATTGCGGCCTCTATTGTCAGCAAATAAAACATCGTCAGCACCTTACCCGGATTCAAGCTGGCATCAATGTAAATCGCCATAGCTGGTCTCTGAAGTGTGAGGTGGGATACCAGACAGATATACAACGCGCCACTCCCGGACGGCTGCAATGTTTCCAAGCTGCTGGACGCTGCATAAGTTCCGTTCGAGTTCAGGATTTTACTAGTGCTGATACCAGTCTCAATGTTGGTGTCATTTTTATACCAAGTGAAGGTGAGAGAATCCGGGTAAAACTCTCCTGTCTTGCACACAAGGGCGAGATTGGACGAGTTGGTTTCTGGCGCTTTCGGGGAAAGGCTGACAGGTTCCGGAGAAGCTGTGAGACGCGAGAAAGAAATAAAATGATTATCTGAATTCTCATTTTAGTCCAGTTTAGAATCTAGTCCTTCTAATTAGTCTGGACAAATGAAATCTGACCCACTCACCGGCAAATCCTTTGCGTCCAACGGTTATTGTAATGGTAAGTAACATTTTTTTTAATAAACAAGCTACAATTCTCCTATAATTTAGAGGTGTTTAATGTAACAATGTTCAAATCAAACCAATTCGACCTGGTTATTAGCCGGATTAAGTCTACACAGAAAATAACATTTTAACAACAACTCATTTCGCTTTTCGGTTCGCTGGTAGTTCAGCTATCCCAAATTCCAAGGCTAAAAGAGTTTTACTCTACGCACTCCAGTAATTCGTTGCAACAGTCAAAAAAATGTCAGTAAATGATGTTCCTATCTTCTAAATTCCAAAGACCACGACCCTAGTTTCAGCGATATGTAGGTTAATTGGCTGGGTAAATGTAAAAATTGGCCCTAGTGGGTGTAGGATAGTGTTAATGTACGGGGATCGCTGGGCGGCACGGACTTGGAGGGCCGAATAGGCCTGTTTCCGGCTGTATAGATATGATATCTTCTCGATATATGCTTCAGAATCCAGATGTCTTTCCGACAAATGTGCCCATCATTTCCTCTAAGACCTATATATTCTGGCACTGGTGTGATGGCCAAGACTGCTTACATGCGGGTGTATTCTGCCCAGGGTTTTGCATCGTTAAGCCATTACCCTTTCACCTTTGCCATTAAGGTATACAAGCAATCTTCCTATAGTTTTATATTTGCCAGATTATCTCAACGATCATTGTTACCGGGCACCACGCGCTGGCCTTCAGCTTCTTCCTGTGCGACGTGAATCGTATACATAATCTGTATACCAATTAAAATATTATAAAGGCGTTCTAATCATCTACCGTTCACTAACTGAATGATCTAAGCAACCAACTACGGACAGATGTTACAAATACAGTTGTAGAAATAGTACCATTTCCTTATTCGAATGTTTTAAGTAGTACAAAGAGATGAACTATTGACATTATTTAAAGATAGGTTGACCTGGCCCATTGACTTGCTCAACAAGAACCCCGAAACGGAATAGATTCGATCGGTCGAATGGACTAATTCTGCTCCTTTGTCTTATGAACCGCACATCAGTCCTCTCACCGTGCACCTCGAGCCTGAATCCGCTTCCTTTCGCAATCTCGTTTTTTTGCTGACCTATTCCACAGTAGTATATCCCAGAGTCGGCGACACTGACAACAAGGATCTGGAGCAAACTTCTGTCGTTTTCCAAATGAATAACCCGTTTTCTGCCATGAGAACCTGGTTGTAATAGTCCTTCATCACCAAGTTTCCACCAATTTACATTCAGACTTGCTTTGTCCGGAATGTCGCTGGTAACGCATTCGAAGGTGATATCTGTTCCCACCATCACCGTGTTTGCTTTAGGGTTCTGGGATATTGTCGCTGGTGCCACTGCCAAACAGAAAAAAAACATGTTGCCATGAAATATAATTTAGACCCAATAAATAGTTTAATCATATGTAGCTACATGGATGAACTACAGGATAACACGACGCTGAATTATTAGGAAGAATACCTTCATAAATAATCCACAGGGCGCAAAGGTAGATTAACATTGTGGAACAGAATCTGATCTATCCAGAAACTGTGGCGTTGATTCGTTGGAAATAGTAGTTTCCTAATGGCCAGGTCTTGTTCGTGATGCGACGTGCTCTCGTGTTGCGCGCCTAACTTGCTGCAGTTAAACCACTGAAGGAAGTGAGCTGCAGAGGAAAATTGATTTATTTGTGCCCAAGTGCCTTATCTTGACAGGAAATGGCAATTGAAGATAAAGCAACCACCTGGTTGGGCACGAAGGGTGTGACGCTTGTCGATGACTCGCCATCAAGTAAGTGAAATCAGTGAATTACGTTAGGACACTCTGAAGCAGAATGTATTACGCTGAAGGTATATAAGGGGAGGCAAAGATGACGGAGGACGGGTCTTGGTGGTGGACGAAACAAGCAAAGAGGAGAAAATAAGAAACGACATTCTTCAAGGTGAAGGTAGCCATAGGCTAGGATGCTGCCTAGATTCGAGGACAACGTTTTAGATTTTGGCTTTAGTTTTACAAATGGAGGGTAGAAACAGGCCCACCGAGTCCACGCCGACCGTCGTTCAGTGGCCCATATTCGTTCTATCTTATCCCAAAACGCATGCACTCCCTACATACGAGTTTTTTTTTTTTACAGAGGCCAATAAATGCACAGATCCGCGAGAGTTTGGGATACGGGAGGTAATCGAAACGTGGTCTCTGGCGCTGTGAGACAGCAACTTTACCCGCTCCTGCACGATGCCGCCCGTCGGGGTTGAAGGGGGGTAATTGTATTGGGTTACTTTTCCAGAGAGTTGTCCTGATAGAAGCATGTAAGCTCATGATAGACATCGATAAGTTAATTACCGAAAATCTTTCGTTTTTTGAAATGGTTGAGGTTTCAATACCGTGGCTTAAGACCCGAAGAGGGATTGTGTACGGTAATCCGAGGGATAAGTGAGACAGATACTATAAGCATTTAAAATACACTTTTACATGTACATGGTTTGGAGGGACAAAGGATAAATGCGGGCAGATGAGACGAGCGCAGATTGGCCATCTTAGTCAGTATGGATCAGTTAGGCCCGAAGGGTCTGCTTTCTTGCTGTGTGACTGTGGTTTTCCGTCACGTAAAATCGATCTGGTCGTATTTTACTCGGGGCTCTACAGATCTGTGAGGTTGACATTAATAGGGCGCAGAGGTAGAGTTTCTGCCTTACAGCGCCAGGGATCCGGGTTCGATTCTGATTACGGGTGCTGTCTATACTGAGGTTGTACGTTCCCCCGTGCGTGTTTTTTTTCCTGGATCTCCACTTTCCTCCCAGGCTTGTAGGTTAATTGGCTTGGTATAATTGTAAATTGTCCCAAGTGTGTTCGGTTTGTGTGCGGGGATCGCGGCGGACTCGGTGGGCGAATACCCTGTTTCCACGCTTTACCTCAAAACTAAAATTAAAGATCCCATCGGAGTCAATGGAACACAAAAACGGAGTCGCAAATTTAGAGGAAGGATCCTTCTCTCTAACTGGTCAACACAGACCGAAAGTACTCCATTACAAATAGAAAAAGTCTCACGACGGCTTGGTGCACAAATGAAGATTAGATTCTCAGAAAAAAATTGAATTTTTGATATAATATGTCAGTTATGGTCACCCATTACAGGAAGGATGGGGACGCGTTGGAGAAGGTGCAGAAAGAAACTGCAAGTGCTGATTTAAACTTAAATAGACATAACGCGCTGGGGTAACTCAGCCGGCCAGGCAGCATCTCTGGAGAGAAAGGATGGGTGACGTTTCGGGTCGGAACCCAGTCTAAAGAACTGACTTCTGACTTCTTCGTGCGTAGTTAGGCAGATTGTTCAAGTTAGCATGGATAGGAAGGTCCATGGTGGTCTCCATGGTGCACCAATCTTTCAAGATCCTCTCCCTATGCTGGGAGGGGCAATGTGAGAGAGGACAAGGAGCTACTGCAAAGGTGTTGACTTAAGCGTCCCTGTGATGACCCACATTGCAGAGTTAAGGACAGTGTCAACTCGTTTGGTGTGGCAGCTATTAGTCCAAGCTGTTGAGCAAACCTCGGCTGTTGAGTAGACTAGGGCTAAGCTTGCGGTTCAGAGGGTGTGTGCATTGGATCCCCAGCTGTTGCCTGCACGTTTCCTGATAATTTGACCCTTGCTTTCAGTTTATTAGCCACCCTCTTCAGGTGTTCACCATAGGTGAGGGTGCAGTCTAGGGTGACTCCGAGGTACTTGGGGAATTCCTCATTCTTCACCGGCTTATCACAAAAGGACACTCGGAGCTTTTCATTGGCGAGCCGATTGCTGAGGTGAAAGGCAGTGACAGTTGTCTTAGATGGGTTGAGGCGAAGTCGCCAGAAGGTGAAATACTCCTCCATCCCCTTCACGTCTTGGGTTAGCACTCTGCTGATATCCTCAAGGCAGCTCCCTGGTAGGCAAGGGCAAGGACATCTGCATATGTAAGTTTCCTGGACGAGGTAGTTGGCATGTCACTCACATTGATGTTGAAGAGTAGGGGAGCTAGGACAGAGCCCTGGGGGAGACCATCATTCAGGGTCCTGACACAGCTGGTCCGGTCCCCAAGTGAGGGCCTAAATCTACGGTTGCTGAGGATGGATGAGAGGGCACGCATGGTGGTTTGGCACTTTAAGATTCTGGAAGTTTTCAGCAACAGACCATGTCTCCACACGATGTCATAAGTTGATGACAGACCGACGAGAGCAACACCAGTTTTCAGGGCACGTTGGAAGCCAGCCTTTATATTGGTAGTGAGGGCAAGGACTTGATCTGCGCAGCTTCTACCGGGTCTAATGCCAGCTTGCTCTCTGGGCAGAACAGTTTCTACCAATAGAGGAATCCTGGCAAGCAGGAGGCTCTCAAACAGCTTGTAGGATGTGCCCAAGAGGGAGATGGGTCGGTAACTAGCTAGATCATCAGTAGGTTTCACAGGCTTGAGGATGGTGATGACCTTAGACTCTCTCCAGGCCTTAGGGATAATTCCTCTACAATGGACATGGGTGAAAAAAAAGCAGCCAGCCAGTTGCGTCCTTGGGGGCCAAGGTTCTTCAGAAATTCCGGGTAAATCCTATCAACTTCTGCTTTCCCAGATTTAATAGAGGACAGGCCTTTGCCTACATCAACTGGAGTGTAATGATTAAAAAGGCGGCTTGAGGATGATGAAGAAGAGATGGACTTTGTCAAGCTCCGTCTCGGTTATTGTCGGGCTTCTTTGGAAGTGGTGACCTTCGAATTTGCCAGCAGGCGAGAAGCTACAGCATTTGCTGACACCTTGGGAGGATTGTACCGGGCAGGGGCAGCTGAACCAAGATGTCGAACAAGAGTCCATGCCTTCCTACTGGATTGCGTAAAGTTTAAGTCAAGTCAAGTCAAGTCAATTTTATTTGTATAGCACATTTAAAAACAACCCACGTTGACCAAAGTGCTGTACATCAGTTCAGGTACTAAGAACGAACATACAATGGCACACAAACATAACAGCACATACATAACCAGTTCACAGCGCCCCCTCAAACGCTAGGGAGTAGAAATAGGTTATGAGCCTGGACTTAAAGGAGTCGATGGAGGGGGGCATTTGTGATGGGGAGAGGGATGCTGTTCCACAGTCTATGAGCTGCAACCGCAAAAGCGCGATCACCCCTGAGCTTAAGCCTCGACCGCGGGATAGTCAGTAGCCCCAGGTCGGCTGACCTGAGGGACCTGGAGATAGAGTGGTGGGTTAGAAGATTTTTTATATGGGGGGGGGGGGGGGGGGAGCCCGTTTAGGGCTTTGTATGTGAATAGGAGGAGCTTGAAGTTGATTGTGTACTGTACTGGGAGCCAGTGGAGAGAGGCCAGTATCGGGGTGATGTGTTCCCTTTTACGGGTACCCGTCAGGAGTCTCGCTGCGGCGTTTTGGACCAATTGCAGGCGGGACAGGCTGACCAGCTGAGTTATTCCAGCACTTTATCTATTTTACCTGAATGTTGCCTGATTAGAGGGAATTAGCTATAAAGAGAGTTTGGACAAACTTTGATTGTTTTCTCTGGAATGTCAAAGGTTGAGAGGAGATCTAATAGAAGTATATGGAGCTATGAGAGTCATAGAGAGTGAGGACCATTTTCGTGGGTTGGAAATGTCAGACCAGAGGGGTTTATGTGAGCAGGGCAAAGTTTATTGCAAATACTTCGGCAATTTTTTACAGGGTGGGCGGTAGGTAGCTGGAACACGCTGGAACACGTGGTGGTGGAGCCAGATATAATAATAGTGTTTAAAGAAGCTTTTCGTTAGGCACATGGATATGCAAGGAAAACGGAGATGTGCAGGGGATTGCGTGCTGCCAGCGAGGATTAAATTGGCATCATGCTTGGCACAGACATTGTGAGTCGAAGGGCCTGCTCATGTACTGTTTTAAGTTCTAACTCTGCTGCACAGATAATATTTGATTATATGGAACACACCGTCAGAGGGGGTGGTGTGGAATCAGATAGAATTCCGGATTTTAAGATATGTTTCGATAGATATTTAAACATGCAAGGCATAGGCGGATGGCTTTGTGGGTGGGAAATCGTGTCTTGCGTCTTTGATTGAGTTTCTTCCAGAGGCAACCAAGATAATTGTCTAGGGAAGGGCAGTTCACGTTGTTTGAATGGATCTCAAATAAATCTTTGATAAGATCTTAATAGTTACTGGGCCGAAAGGCTAGATCAAAGGAGAAATGCTGTGCAATGGCATACAAAACTGACCTAGTGGAAGGAGTTAGTAGGTAATGGTGCGTTGCTTTCCAATTTGTCGGTCTGTAAACAATGGTGTGCCACACTGGTAAGTGCTGCTTTTCCTGTTGTTGTCATATGTTTGAACGTTTTGCAAGAGAATCTAGGTGGCGTGCAGTACATTAACTAATAGCACGACAACAGATGGTGTTGTCAACAGTGAAGAATATTGTCTGAGCTTACAGCAGGACGTAGATCAACTGGGGGGTTGTAAGACAATGACAGGTGGAAGGTAACTCAGAACAGTGCAAATTCATGTATTTATACCAGGGCAAGATATATATTGTGAATGGTAAAACCTTAGAAATGTCGTGGAACGACTTCGGGAGTATAAGAACATAGCTCCCTGAGGTGGTGACACAATGAGATAGGGAGTGAGGAAGTCGAATGGGATGTTTACCATCATAGGTTGGGACATTGAGTACAAGCGTTAGTATGCAAAGTTACAGCTGTACATTATGTTGGTCTGGGATTTCCCCTGCAATTCTGATTAACTTACTGTAGGAAAGAGACAGGTAAGTTAGAGTGTACAAAGATTCCCAAGATGATGCAGTGCTTGAGTTATAAGGAGAGATTCGAAAGGCTGTAAATGTTTTGCCTGGAACGCACATGGCTGAGGGGTTACCTTAGGGAAGTTTAGAGAATCAGGTGAATGGCCACAGTCTTTTTTTCCCAGGTAGGGGAGTCTAAAACTATAGGCATTGTTTTAAGGCGAAACGGGAAACATTAAGAGTTTAGTGATTTTCGGGGGGAGGCGAGATCCAAAGCGAGACTGAGACAGATGAGATGCATGGTGATGAAAGAAGGTCAGAAGACATGATAGGCAGGAGCTCAGTCGGGAGCGATGAAGGACTGTTGGATTAATTTGCACATTTTAATGCGAGATGCCTGACTGGTAAGGCAGATTAACCCAAGCCGTGGATAGGTAAGTTCGACTGGGATGTTATAGCCAATACGGAAACCTGGCTAACCGAGGGACAGGACTGGCAGTTTAATGTTCTAGAGAACAGGGTAATGGTGAAAAGTTATCTTCTGGATTAGAGTCCTGTGACTAGCAGTATGCTTCAGGAATTGGTGTTAGGCCCATCGCTGTTTGTGGATTACATCAATGATTTGACTGAGAATATACATGGCATGATTAGTAAGTTTGCAGATGACACTAAATTGGGTGGTGTCGATAACGATCATTGTTATAAAAATGCAGCTGGATCTTGATCAGTTGGGCAAGTGGGCCATGGAATGCTTAATGGAGTTAATTGCAGATAAGTGCAAGGTTTTGAGTTGTCAAACCAGGACCTTCACAGTGACTGGCAGTTTAGTGTTGTAGATCAGAGATCGAGGAGTGCAGGTAAATTGCTCTTTGACAGTAGCATCACAAGTAGATAGGCGGTCAAGTGAGCTTCCGCGCGTTGGCCTTCATCTGCCTAGGGTATTGAATACAGATGTTGGGATGTTACGTTGCAGCTTCGTGAAGCCACATTTGGAGAATTGTGTTCGTTATTGTCACCCTGTTTCAAGTAGGATGTTGTTAAGCTGTATAGAGTGCAGAAAAGATTTACGAGGATGTTCCCAGGACCAGGGCCAGAGCTACAAAGAAGGTTGGGCAGGCTGGGACTTTGTTCTTCAGAGCGCAGGAAATGGAGATGCATTACATCATGAGCGAAATAGATGTGTAGATGCGGAGCATTTTTTTAAACCCAAAGTAAGGAAATCAAGATCCAGATGACATTGCTTTAAAATGAGAGGGGAAAACTTTAATAGGAACCGAAGAAGCAAGGTTTTCATATAGGGGCTGATAGGTATTTGGAGCGAGCTGCGAGAGGAGGTATTTGATGCAGGAACTATAACAATATTAAAACGAAATTTGAGCAGGTACATGGATAGGAAACGCTCAGAGGGCAATGGGCAAAATGGGGGCTGGTAGGCTAGCGTAGGTTGGGTATCTTGGCGGCATGAACAGTTTGTGCCGTGGGATATGTTTTCTTTTTGTATGATTCTTTGAGTCTATGGTCGGCATTTATGAGTTAGCCAAAGGGGCTGTTTCCTTGCTATATGACTCCATTGCATCTGACGAGCAAGTTGTTCACACACGGGTTATATTCATATATTGAACTAGCAGTCAGAGGAACTACTGGAACCAGGAATAATTTCAACGTTAAGAAGAGACTTGGACAGATACTTGGACATAAGGCTTCGTGCAATATATTGCAAACGTAAGCAAATGTGGCTGGTCTGTTCAGCACCTTGCTCGACTTGAATATATTGGGATAAAAGGCAGTTTCCGCCCTGTACGACTGGAAGGCACCTTGGTAAATCTGGTTAATGGTCACTAAATGCACAGACTTAGATGCACCATCTCTTGCCCAGGGTAGGTGAATCGATGACCAGGGGACATAGGTTTAAGGTGAAGGGGCAAAGATTTAATAGGAATCTGAGAGGTAACTTTTTCACACAAAGGGTGATGAGTGTATGGAACAAGCTGCCAGATGAGGTAGTTGAGGTAGGGGCTATCCCAACATTTAAGAAATAGTTAGAAAGGTACATGGATAGGACAGGGTTGGAGGGATAGGGACCAAACGCGGGCAGGTGGGACTAGTGTAGCTGGGACATGTTGGCCGGTGTGGTCAAGTTGGGCCGAATGGCCTATTTCCACACTGTATCGCTCTATGACGCAATGACTCTAAAAAGGGAAGCGCTCCAGTGGTTGCTGTCTTCCACCATACCAAAACGATACTTAAGGGTGACGGAGGTGTTTCAGCTTGGCCCCAGGATATCGAAATAGTTGATCAGGCTGGGTCTGGGTCTATTTTCCTGGGTGCAACTCTACGTGCTCCATAAATTACTTTATATCACAATAAAGGCCCGCGTAGAGAGGTTTTTTAAAATGTTTGCACAATGTTCAGGAAATTTCACAACACTGTCGCAAATGAAGCAGACCATGCCTGCACAAAACAAGACCTGAATAAGTTCAATTTAGGGGCTCATAGAGGAATTTTACCATGTTCAAGGGATAAACCTCGTGTGTGATAGAATACTCTTCACTTGAGTGGATGAATGCTGTGCCAGACACTCTCAAGAAAATTGACAGCACCGAGGACAAATCAGATAATTTGGTCGCAACCACATGCAGCACATCAGTTGTTCCACCAGTGGAGACTGACTGTGGTATTAACCATGTCCAAAACGCACTGCATTTGCTTGCGCAGGGAATTTTGTGAGCACCGACCATATCCGTGATCCTATGACCTCCGCCTGGAAAGGCAACGCTAGCAGGCGGTGGGGAGCGCGCCATCTGCAAATGCCCACCCAAATCATTACCCAACCTGACTTGGAAATATTGCCGTTAGTTCTAAATCCTCGAAAACCCTCCACAACAGCATTATGGGAGTGCCTTCACCGAAAGGACTACCGTGCTCCCACGAAGGAGCTCACTGTCAACGTTTGAATAATAAAACGTTTGAACAATAATGCTGGCCTTGTTGGTGATCCCTAGATCTTAACGGCAGATGGAAGAAAATTGCGTGGCCTCCTTTCACTCTATCTAATGTATTTTTGAGATAGGCAGTCATGTTCTGTAGGCGCATTATGTTTTAGGCTTCATTGAATTGAAAGCAATTGAATTCCATGTGAAATGGGGTCACTCCCTTGTCACTCTCAAGTTGCACTCTTGTCTTGACTCTCTCTTGAATTGTGTGTGTGTGCGTTCCTCTTTGTGCCGTGCGTTCACAGGGCGGCGATATAAGCGCGTGGGGTATGGGTAGACTTTTTATGGGGGTAGAAGGTGAGATTTATTTTATTTCACAAATTGGTCCATTACTGCATTCAATATCCGGATATCATTTCAGGAGTTGTTTATGACTGTCACCTTGATTTATCTATGTTAATCTGTTTAGTCAACAACTTTACTTCAATCGTAAATTGAAATGCGAATTCGCTGATTAATACATGTTTTCATTTCAATTACCAGACCATCGGGAAGTTAGGTCGTTCAGATATGCATGCGCTGATAACTGAGGAGCGGTGCGGCAAGTGGCGGTTAAATACAGGCAACGATAATCTCCGCCATTCAGGGAGTATTAATTGCCTGAGTTTAATATTCAGTGGCGCCATTATCAACACGCTGGGCCATATCATTCAGCATACACTCAACTACTCAGGATGCATAAACACTGCACCTACAATAAGTAGCAACATCGAGAAGATGCGGATCCATCGTCGGCTGCCATAGAAAGCTTTCAAATAACTGAAAGGTACAGGCCAGACATATAAAAAGGTTGCTTCCTCTTGTATTGGTTAACACGCTGAATGAATGACATTTTATTATCACGTCACACGTGTAACATGAATCTAGCAATGCCAATGAACCAAGGCACCACTAACAACAGAGTAGTCCGCTACCTTGACTGATCATTGTCTCCGATTCGAAACTCCGATTGTCTTCCCCGCCGATGCAATGGATCAGCCGAGCATACCAGGTACAACCTGCATAGATATATTTCTCGAAAGAAATATCGATGGTATCCCCCAATAACTACATTATTGGAAAGGACGGCAGACTACAGATAGGATCGCCTTGCACTCAAAGTCACTCCGATCTTAAATTGGGTCTGTACCCAATCATATCCATGCCGAAATGTTAGGACTCTCAACCCAACAGCACTCCTTAGCATTTTCATTGCATTTCTAAAGGGAAACTTACCGTCATTTCAAGCACAATGGATAATAGAGATGACAGTAATTATCTTGGATGGACACACATATTTTGTTAAACAAAAACAAAAAAAACCAGACATCAATTTTGCTGCAAGAAAAGATGGAGACAAACTTCTGGTGGACGGTGTTTCAGACAACACCGGTGGAAGGAAAAGGATGGACGTTTCGGGTTAGGACCAGGATCTTCAGTCTCTTGTGGAACACTTTTGCTATCGCGTGCTTCTGGTTTCACACCTGATAAAATAAAACGCTACTGCATATTCGGAAAGTTTTAAGGCCCGTGTTGCTGAGTTACATCTCGCATTCAAATAACCACAACAACTTCTTCAGCGATCATACTCCATCGGACAAACCTAACGCAACCATTAAACAGGTTTAAATGTTTATGTACATCATTAAGGCCATTACAATGACAATTTTCACCGTGGGCTGAACGAATACATTTCAAATGCGCCAATGCTATTGACCTATAAAATCTATTGTACGATTTATGTTGTAACAGCTACAATTCGAAACCACATACGGTGTTTCCATTACGTTGTAATTCACTCAATGCGTGATATTATAGATAAGCGAGAAACGGCTTTTTTGCACGCATCGATACGCGGTAAGGATTAAGCAATAATTTTCAATGCAACAGTAACCACATCAAGGTGATGGTTAAGGTTAGAAAAAAAACACTTGTTTGCGATAGCAGTGAAGCATCCGTTCTTCATCTCTTTTGTTTTGCAAACAAAATCTGCCCATCTTTCAGCACGTCTGCATCTTTTCATTTAAAACTGAATATATTTCTATTCAAGCCATTAGCAAGCCTAAACCCCAGATTTTACATGTGCTAATACACAAAACAAAGTTTAGAATTCGCTCTCATCCACATGTTTGTTCATTACTTGTATGGTCAGTGAAACGGGAATCGAGTGCGTGCTGCACAGCATAGGTCAGTTTAGTTTAATTTAGTTTAGTTTAGAGATATAGCACTGAAGCAAGCCCGTCGAGTCCGTGCCGACCCGTGTGATCATCTGTACACCAGCACTATCCTTTACACTCGGGGCAATTTACAATTTTACCGAAGCCAATTAATGTTTGGAATGCGGTAGGAAACCGGTACACCCGGACAAAACCAACGCGATCACAGGAGAAACGTACAAACTCCGAACCTTAGTCTCTGGTAGGCAGAAACTCTACTGCTACTCCACCGTGCCGCACTGAACACTTGACACGTATACTTAATACTTAACATGGAGCAACACTTAGGAACTAGATATAATTACACATTTGGGAATCGCTCTGAGGCGGCGGAGAGTGGTCCCCAGATAAACATAAATGACTTGAAAACAGTTACAAGAACGGAATGGTGTGATTTGTCTGATATTCAAATCACCCGGAAACCTCTGGGATCAGAAAAAACTGAAACAACCTCCACAATGAGAAGGCAATTAGAACGTTGGATCTGTGATCTGCATAACAAGTCTCCAATTTGGAAAAACAAAATCATGATATTATTTTTATGTAACTGATTATAACTCTCTATATAACTCCTTTTATAACTAAAGATCATGTGTACGTTTTTTTCCATTAACAGAGAATTTTATCACGGTTGAAGATGCGTTTTTATTCTCCCCACCAACGTCGTGTCGATGAAGATAGTTTTCTGGAACCTCAACCTTTATCGTCCGAAGTCAACAATCATTCTTTGGTTTTATTGATGTCAAGGGCGAGGTTGTGGCCCTATGCTCTGACTCGTCATCATTTGTAATTCGTCCAACAACGGTGGTGTGGCGTACTTGCAAATCGAGTTGGAACGGTGTCGGACTACACTTCATGAGTATAGAACGAGTAGAGGAGCGGCCTAAGAAGACGGCCTTGAGGTGCTCCTGTGCTGATGGCTTTTGAGGAGGAAGCGTTGCTGCCAATATGGACAGAGTATCGTCTGTTCATGAGGAAGCCAAGGATCCAGCTTTAGAGGGAAGCACATGGACCCAGCTCTGTGAGCTTGGTATCCAGTCTGGAGGGCATTTTGGTGTTAAATACCAAGCTGTAGTATATGAACAACTGCCTGGCGTATGTGTTTTTATTGTCGAAGTGGTCTAGTGCAGAGTAGGAAGGGAGATTGTATCCTCTGTTGACAAGTTGTAGTGGGTCCAGGCTCTTGAGGTCGGAGTTGATATACGTCATAACCAATCTCTTCCTCATCACGATGCCACTGGTCGGTAGTCATTGGGGCATGTCATCTTGCTCTTCTCGGGCACCACTATTTTCGATGCACTTTTAAAGCAGGTGGGATCGCCAGACCCCAGAAAGGAGAGGTTGAAGATGTGCACAAAATTGCCAGCCAGTTAGGCTGCACAAGTAGTAAGAACATGACCAGGTGTCCCATCAGGTTCAGATGCCTTCTGAGAGTTCACACCCCTGAAGAACGTTCTGACATCAGCCTTTGTGACAGAGATTGTGATACCACTGGGCCTACGGGGGCTCGGGAAGCCGCATCAGTGTTTTCCTAAACAAAGTGTGCATAGAACGCATTGCGCTCCTCTGGGAATGATGCTTTACTGTCGCTTGAGTTAAATGGCAGGAGAAAGTATGGCAGGTCCTAGGTGTTCAGAGGAGGGAGAGGGATGATAGACCGATGATTGGACAATGGACATAGATATAATTATAAATGGTGCACACACACCAAGGTGCAAGAGAAAATAAATCAAGAGTTGTGAATTGTGAAGCTAGGGAATTGACGGGTAGCAAATTGTGTAAGAAAGTAGCTGGAGAGGGATGTGAGGAGAGGGATCGATGCAAGTTCAGCCAGGGATCAGGGGTGGGGTGGGAGCGAGAAATGTTTTATGGGGGAGAAAGAAGATGGGGCGGGGGGGGGGGGGGGGTAGCTAAAATTGGAGAATTCAAAGTTTATTGCTATTGTGTTTTAAGGAATAAGGGGGCTGTTCCATTCAGTTTGCGTGTGGCATCGCTCTGGGAATGGAGGAGGCCCAGGATAGAAAGGTCACTATGGGAATGGGAAGGGGAGTTAAAATAGTTAGAAGCCGGGAGTTCCCGCATGCCCTAGCGATCGAGCAGAAGCATTTGGGACAAAATGGTTGCAGTCTACCTTTAGTTCAGTGGATATAAAGGGTGCCTCATCTGGAACAGCGGATGTTGTACATGAGGTTGGAAGAGGTGCACGTGAACATCTGTTGCACCTGGAAGGATTGTCGGGGTCCCTGGATGGAGGCAAGGGTGGTATAGGGACAGGTGTTGCATCTGCTATGGAGTGTCATATAGTCATATAGCGTGGACACATGCCCTTTGGACCAACTAGGCCATGCTGACCAACATGCCCGATTTACACTAGACCCACTTGTCTGCGTTTGGCCCTTAACCGTCTAAACCTATCTTGTCCATGCACCTGTCTAAATGTTTCTTAATCGTCGTGATAGTACCTGCCGCAACTACCTCCTCTGTCACAAAATGCTGGAGTAACTCAGCAGTTCAGGCAGCATCTAGGAGAGAAGGAATGGGTGACGCTTCGGATCGAAGAAGGGTCTCGACCCGAAGCGTCACCCATTCCTTCTCTCCTTGATGCTGCCTGACCTGCTGACTTATTCCATTATTTTGTGATACCTTCAATTTTGTACCAGCATGTGCAGTTATTTTCCTACCTCCTCTGTCAAATTATCCCCTACACCTACCACCATTTGTGTAAAAACATCGCTCCCTAGGTTCTTATTAAAACCTTCCCCCTTCACTCTTAAACCTATGTCGTCTGGTTGTCAATCTCGCTGCTCTGGGAAAAAGTACCCTATCTATTTCTGGTCTTGTAGATCTATTTAAGATCACCCGTGGTCCTCCTGCACTCCAAGGAATAAAGTCAGCCTGCTCAACCTCTCCCTATAGCTCGGACCTCGAGACCTGGAACATCCTCGTTAAACTTAACTGCACCCTTTCCATCTTAACATAATCTTTCGCCCACCAGACTGACCAAAATTGAACACAATAGATGAAGGCCAATGTGCTGAAAGCCTTCTTGGCCATCCTATTTACTTGTTACGCCACTTTCAAGGAACTATGTACCTGCACTCCCAGATCCTTCTGCTCTGCAACACTCCCCAGAGCCCTGCCATTCACTGTGTACATCATACTCTGGGTTGACTTCCCAAAATGCTTATGCCTTTCTATATCAACCGCCATCCCCCATTCCTCAGGGGTCAGTTTTCGGGGAGGAGGTGGTTTGGGTGCGAAGAGGTGAATGGATCATGGAATTGTAGATGGAGCGGTCTCTGCAGAAGGCAGAGTGGTGGTGGTGGTGGGGGGGGGGGGGGGGGGGGGGGGAGATAGGAAAATAGGACTGTTGTTGAGATCACATCCGAGATGCCGGAAATGTTGGACGATGATGAGATAGATGCAGAGGCTGATGGCATGAAAGGTAAGGAACAGGGGAACTCTATCTTTATTGCCCCAACTAAGGAGTTGCAGAGTGAGCGGTCCCTGCAGAAAGCAGAAAGGGTTGGATATGTTAAGATCTGATTAGTAGTGATTCGTAGTGATCACTTTGAAGGTAACATAAATATCAGAGGCTGATTGAAGGTAACATAAATATCAGAGGCTGATTGAAATATCAGAGGTTGCAAGCAGAGGCTGTTGGGGTGAAAGATGAGGACCAAGGAATCCGTGTTCCATCTTGTGAGCGAGGGAGAGAGAATAGAGCTACGAGCCACAGATGGGACGTGGGCCTGGGATTCATCTATCACAGAAGGGGGGAACTACCTTTGCGGAAGAAAGAGGACATCTCAGATGTCCTTGACTGAGAAGCCTCATCATGGGAGCTGATTGGAGGAATTGAGATTAGGGGATATCGTCTTTGTAAGAGCTAGGTTGGATTGAAGTGTAGTTCAGATAACTGTGAGTGTCGGTAGGTGTGTATTAGACGTCAGTCCATAGTCCTTCTCTGGTGGAGGCAGAGAGATTAAGAAAGGGGAGTGAGGTGCAGGAGATAACCCCGGTGAATCCGTCACGACGTAAAACGTCATCAGTTTGAAGAAGGATCCTGATGCGAAAAACGTCAGATATCCAAGTTTTCCAGGAATTGTGTCTGACCCGCTGAATTACTCAACTATTTTATCTTCCTTGTTAAACCAGCATCTGCAGTTCATTGTTTCTTCATTATCTTTGACGAATCGTGTTTGATCACATTATTATCAATTGCTTTGTTCTTCAATTGGCCTAAAACGGTTTCGTCAGTCTCTGCTTTAGTCCATTATCCCATGACTTCCAATTCTCTGACTCTGTGCTTGCATGAACACATTTGCTTCTCTATCCCCTGCTGTTCATGAAAATTATATGCTTGCTTTATTTCCGACTTTACAGATCGGGCCATACCTGGGGAACATTCATCACGTTTACACCGACAATAAAAATATTATAGATTTCGCAATCTCAAAGCTCCAGTTCTTCCCATTTCATGATATCTGAAGGCTATTGTCCATTAATTGCACATTGTGGACAACTTGATAGTAATCATGTATAGTCTTTTCTTTGATTGGATAGCACGCAACAAAAAGCTTTTCACTGTACGTGACAATATTGAACCAACCTAAACTAAACTGTTTATTTTCGCCAACCGAACATAGATCAGAGTCATGATGAATTGGATTCATCTCTGACCTTTTCGATTTTCATTCACATTCGGACGGCACAGTGGCCTCTCTCCCCCTCTCGCTTCCCTTCCCCTCTCCCCCTCTCTCTCTCACCCCCTCTCTCTTTCCCTCTCTCTCACTCTCTGTTTCCCTCTCACTCCCCCTCTCTCCCATCCCATCTCTCTCTCCAACATTCTCTCTCCCTGTCTCACCCCCTCTCTCTCCCTCTCTCTCACCGCCTGCTGCCTCTCTCTCTCACCCTCTCTCTCTCTCTCTCTCTCTCTCTCTCTCTCTCTCTCTCTCTCTCTCTCTCTCTCTCTCTCACCCCCTCTCTTTCTCTCTCTCTCTCTCTCTCTCTCCCTCTCTCTCTCTCTCTCTCTCTCTCTCTCTCTCTCACCCCCTCTCTCCGTCCCTCTGCCCCTTCTCGATCCTCTCTCCCCCCTCCCCATCTCCTTCTCCCTCCCTTCCCTCTCACCTCCCCTGTCAGAGGAATAATGAATGTAAATGTTGTGTAATTTGTATGGGATCTTTCTTTGTGAGGGCCCGTTGCCCCATATGTCCAGTAGAGTAAGAGTCGTTGCGACGGAAATGAGTTCAAAGACGATATAGCAATTTTGGTTCGGGTCACGTGTGTCGGCGCCTAACGGCTGCGGCTCGCTGGCAGTCTGTTTGTCTTTTTTTGTTTGTGTGTTGGTGTTGGGGTGTTTTGTTCTTGGTTGTGTATGTGTGTGTGGGGGGGGGGGGGGGGTTGGGGAAATCTTTCTTTTTTTAGGTCTCTTCCTCGGGGCGAGGCTTGGCCGCGGGGCCTTCCATCGCCCGGTGCGGCTCGGCCGCGTGGACTTTCCATCTCCTTGCGGGGGCTGTGCGGGTCGGTCGCCTCGGTAGGGGTCGAGTTGTCTGTACTTGGGAGAGGCATGGGGGAAGAGAGAGGGGAAGTTTTTGGCCTCCATCACAGTGAGGGGGTGGTTGGAGTCACTGTGATGGATGTTTGTGTTGGGGTTGTGTCTTGTGTTTTTTGTACTGCTGGCTAAGTAATCTCGTACGGAACGAATGACAAATAAAGCTATTTTGGATTTTGGATTTTTTTGGTGAGTGTTGATTGCGTTCAAGAAATGCGTTTGCTTTATTTGGCCGCGCTCTTCCCAAGTCAGCTCCTTTAGCTTTGCTGCGCAGGTTGGTCGCTGCGTAAGCTCGCTTTTCAATTGAATAAAATCGAGAGATGAATGGGTGACGTTTCGGGTCGAGACCCTTCTTCAGACTGATGTCACGGGAGTGGGCGGGGCAGAGATAAAATGTAGTCGGAGACAACAAGACTGGTGAGAGAACTGGGAAGTGGAGGGGATGGTTTGGATGAGAAGGGATGCGTTTACCAGGGAGTTGCGAAGGGAACGGTCTTTGCGGAAAGCATAAAGGGGTGGAGATGGGAAGATGTGGCCAGTAGTGGGATTCCGTTGGAGGTGACGAAAGTGTCGGAGGATTATATGCTGTTTTGAAACAATCTCTGCAGGAGTAAATTCACTTTTGTATCCCCTCTAAATACCGTACATTTTGCATGTATCTTTTTGTTTTTGTGTTGAAATAACGATTTAGGTGACCCCCTTTACAAAACTATGCAAGTGCAAAGAGCACAGTAGCCAAACGGATGGACACCGAAGTTTACAGGCGCATAACGTGGGGAACTGGTTGCAACCCATTTTACCCGCTTTGTGGAAGGTGAAGGGCTCAGTTGGTTCGGAGCTTTGATGTCAAATCAGTGCTTGATGCTTGTAATATGGATTATCTCACAGTTTCTCTGAGGGCTGTTGCTGCTTTCTTGTTGTCGGAGCATGGACGAGGTGATAAGCAATTACAGTACACAAATAACAAGACGTCACTTTGAGCACGGGAACTACTTGGGATTCCATTCCGAATAGATAAGATTTGTTGCTCGCATTTGCTTTACTGGCTGTGAGTTGTCCGTGTCATTATCCCTACGATTTGATTTTTCTCTTGTCCTGTTTCCCGTCGGAGCGACAGGAGCGTAAATCACTTTACCATGCATTGGTTTCTGCTTGGTCTGCGAGAAGAAAATTAGGGGGAAAAACATTAGTTCTTTTTTTAAGCTGCTCTGAATCTCACACAGACCCGTTTTGCAGGATCAGAAATGATAGTAATAAAATGAACGGGCTTGTTTATCCCAAAGATTGACAACAAAATGCTGGAATAAGTCAGCGGGTCAGGTCGCATCTCTGGAGAAATTGGATGACTGACGTTTCGAGTAGGGACCCTTCTTCAGTCTGATTGCGTGTGTGTGTGTGTGTGTGTGTGTGTGTGTGCGTGCGTGTGTGCGTGCGTGTGTGTGTGCGTGTGTGTGCGTGTGTGTGTGCGTGTGTGTGTGTGTGTGAGAGAGAGAGAGAGAGAGAGAGAGAGAGAAAGAGAGAGAGAGAGAGAGAGAGAGAGAGAGAGAGAGAGAGAGAGAGAGAGAGAGAGGGGGGCGGGGGGGGGGGTCGTTTCACTGGAGGCGTCGAAAAACGGTGCAAATCGGGGCTGGCAACAGATGACCGCAGGTCAGGTGGTTGCTTGATAGGTTGACTGTCGGCTCGGGACTGGTGAGAGCCCCCAAAGGATACATAATTGTGACCGTGAGATCAGTTAACCGATTTGCAGTGGAGGAGGGGGGGGGGGGGGGGGGGGCGAATTCGTATGTTAAAAGGTACCTGTGCATACACCGTCCTTTCTTGATTGACCGGCCTTGGAACTTTCCGGGATGTGCTCAGATTTAGCGTAGCATAAGGCACCATCGCTTCACCTGCACGTTGCATAGACTGAACGAGAAAAATTATATATCTTCTAAGCATTATTGCGCAGAATGATACTATCAGGCTCTAAAATGGTTTCGAGAGCCCATTATATGAATAGTTCCAATGCCAATAACCTAATGGTCGGATGTCGGTCACTTCTGCTGCTCTAACATTACCACAAAAAGCAAGTTGGATCAGATTATCTAATTAAATCGCAGTTTGGGGATGGCGGGAGAGGATTCCCAAGCCGTAAATGACCTTTGTTTTCTTCGTAAACGTCTTATTTGCTTATTCGCAGCACTTATATAGGTAAAGAAGCAAATTACAGTCAACTGATTGAACACAAACATTTTCTCTAGTTCCCCGTTTTTCCATTTCATTTCACATCAAAATTCAGCTTCTGCATCGAAGTGGATGTCAGACTGTGCAGTAGCATTGGCCTGCCATCTTCTGAGGGGATGCAGCAAAAAATGTGTAGAAGCCTTAGCTCAAACTTACAAAGCGTTATTTGAACTCCAACAAAATATGTGGACTGTGTTGATGCCTTACTTAGAACAAGGGATATTTTCCACGAGATAGTTCAGAGAATATTCACTGAGATGCCAGCGGGTACTTTCGGGTTTCACTTTACGAGGAAAGACAGGACAGCTTGATCCTGCACTGATTGAACCCTGGGAGAAGGAGAGGAATCTATATACTGCCGTTTTATGGGATTGACAAGATAAACACGGGGATGCTGATAGTCATGGAGGAATTTTGGAGCCGCAGCAGCCTCGGGAAACGGAAGTGTGTGTGTGGGGGAGGGGGGGGTTTAGGGGGGGGGGGGGGGTTGAAGGGGGCGGGGGGCGGGAAGGGAGGGGGGGGGGGGGAATTCACCTATCTGACATTGAGAGTTTTTGGAGCGTCTTGCTCCAGAAAGCAACATGAAGTTGAAACTCTGATTATATTTGTCATCAGCATGAGAATCACAATATGTGCGTGGATGGCGGAGGAGGTTGACAAAGAATGTTGAATCAGCCTAAAGCCCATTGAATGGTCAAACAGCCTCGATTGGCTTAATGGTCATCTTTTGCTCCTGATGTGGTCTTGAATTTTAAATTCATCACTGAGGTCGACAACAGGCTAGAACTGCAAGTAGCATCTATCGTGTGTTGTCCTGCGACTATGGCCATGGGCTTGGGAAGGCGCTTCTGGGGAAACTTAAATGAAATAATTTGTGGCCTGTAGTTACATGCATTGCGTGCCAGGCAAATACGGCAGATACGCATCATGATTTTGCTCTGAAGGCAAGAGCGTTTAATAGACCTTAGGCATTTTGTAGACAACAGGTGCGATTTTTTAGAAGTGAATGCAATATATCAGCTTGGCAAGATAGATTTTCATCTAGCATTCGTGTTAACGGACAAAACCCTTTGGACAGCTGCTACCTAGAGGTACTAGTAGCAATAAAACTGCTAACTATTTTTTTGCTGTATAGAAGGCAAACGCAGTATTTTAACTTTACTTATTTCATACATACCCGTTGTCCATTAGCATCGGATCTTTCCTCTTCCTTCTGCGTACCTGGTCAATCAGTAATACTAATTATTTATCTAGTTTTAAAAATTGAATCGTTATTTGATTAATTCAAGTTACAATAAACATGAATGGCGAATAGAAAACGGGGGAATACTTTGAGGGGAGGTGAAAGAGTCCAGCGCACAAAATGGCAATAAGCTTAACGTTCGTGGTGATAGGAAATGTCACAAGATCAATAATCAACGGACAGAAAATAGAAATATAGAAAGAAAATGCACAGCAATGTGTACTCATCATGATTTCCGAAGGGGAATTAGGTATGACCAACAGCAAACTTCGTGAGAATTATAGAGACAGAGCTATGGTAATGAAGAAATTATAATCTGTCTAGATTTCCAAAATAATGTCAAATAGGTTGGCGACAAAATATAAATGAAAAAAAGATTAGAGAATAGTAATTATCGACAGGTTGCAGAATTGATTCACGGCTGGCTGTGGGAAAGAAAACAGACTAAAGTGCAACTGCTCACTAAAGTGCAACTGCTAACAGAAAGCAATGGGCGCAGTTGTGCTGCTACCAGTACTGCTGATTAGGGCTAGAATCAAAACTGACTTCTGAAGTTAGGGTAACACATGGCTGGAAGAGAACTTCAGTACAGAGGGGAACAACACATTAGGGTAGAATATTAGTGGACCTAAAAATGGACGGAACGGTGAATTCATCATGCAAAGTATTACATTTTCGCAGAAAGAATATGAAAGCCACTCACTATGACATAAAATATAAATACACCGCGCAGGAACAGGCCCCTCGGCCCACAATGGCTTTGCCGAACGTGCTGACAAGTTAAATTAAGCTATTTTGGCCGTACGTCTTCCATGTCCCTCCATCCCCTGCATATCCATGTGCCTATTCAAAAGCCTCTAAAATGTCACTAGCACATCTGCCTCCACCGACAGCCCTGAAATCGCATTCGACGCACCCATCTGTCTGTTGAAGAAGCATGTCCCGCATATCTCCTTTAAACTTTGTCCATCTCACCTTAAAGCTATGCCCACTAATCAGTGATATTTCCATACTGGGATAAAAGTTTTGATTGTCCACCTCTGATAAATTTACATACTTCTATCACATCTCTCTGCTAGCTTCTGCATCCAAGTGAAAACACTCCAAGTTTGTGCAAACTTTTCTTTTGGCCAACACGTTTTAATCGTGGCAAACCTCCTCTGCACCAATGAGCCAAGGAGCACACCTTCATGGGGCCTCGCCAATGAGCTCACCGTCATAATCTCCTCAATATAATCAAGTTTATAAGACATGACTCGCCATGGACAAAGCCGTGATGACTGTCACTCATTAGCCGATTGTTTTTGAAATGAGAGTAAACCCTATCTCAAAGCGTCCTCCTCAATAGGTTCCTAACCGGTGATATGCAGCTCACTGATCTGTATTTCCTGGAATTTCTCCGCTTCGCTACTGAATCATGATTGGCTACCCTCCAGTCCTCTAGGGCCTCGGCTGTAGCTAGAGGAAATATAAAGATCGGCTCTCAAGAGCCGGCGATAGGTCCCACCAAGCCTTGGGATTTGTCCACCTTAATGCTCTTCAAAGGCCCGAACACCACCTCCTCCTTGATGCCCACCTGCCCAATATGTAATTTATCCGGACACCGGTCTCACTGTACTCCATGTCATTTTCCGGGATGCGCGGTTCTAATTACTTGGAAGGTGCCAGTCCACGCGATATGGAGGCGTAAATGGATCTTAGAGAAAACTCGCGCCAAATGCGCTGCTCGTCAGCAACATCATAAAACACCAATGAAAGACGTTTGAAGGCAGGAGACTGAAAACGGGATACATTATGCTAAACACTTTGGACCACATTCGAGGTAACCAGGAGAGTTCTGGTGTTGCCGGTTTCGAAAAATCTTGAAGAAAATTTGAACTTTTCACATCAGGAAAGTATAAATACAGATCACAATTGGTCCCTTTGATTTTGTTAAGAAATATAAGTGATGACGACGTGGTCGTCTTTAAAATTAATTGAAGTTCTGAGAGTATTGATATGGAAAGAATGATGCATCTTGTGGGAAAGATCAAAAACATGGGCGGTCCTTAGAAGGTAGCACTAAAGAAACGTTACGTTAGAAAAAGAGAATTGGGATATTGGAACCAAGGCGAGTTGGTGTAGCAGGTTGCCCGCATTACGTGGGAAGTTGAACAAACATGCGAGAGAGAAATAATAAAGGTTCATGGTCTTAGATTTATAGGAAAAATGTGAGAAAGTACGAGAGGAGGGCGAACTCCGACCTGCACTGCAATGTCATCGACTGTAAGGAAAAATGATGTTTATACCTTTGAGAGTTCCTATGTTTCCCTTTCTGGAGCTATAACCTTTTGTAAAAAATGCTTAATTGGGTTAAATTATTTCTTACCTTTAATTTTCCTTGCAATACAACGCTTTGCAATGACAAGAGCCAATAGCAACGATACTAAACCGTTCACTGCGCATATAGATATCATGACGTAATTGACGTAACCTGGAAGTTGAAATGCATCAGACACATATGAAAATCCAAACTGCTGAATTCGGAAAATCTCACGTCCCTTGAATCTCACGCAATATGACGCAAGCCCTGAAATTTAGTAACAATTTGAACGTTTGTGCAAAGTAAACAAAAAAAAACTTGACAGATGTGAATTTCCAGAAAGTGAATCTGGAGAAAATGTAAATGGTTCTGCCTGATGAACAAAGGATATTTAACTAAAATTGATGGAGTTGCGAGAAAGGCTGTCAAAAGTTACAGCGGATTTTGTGGACCAGCCCTGTGGTTATTCTTAACTATTTTCAAGTCAATAAAATTGCAGTTACTGGTCCCTAAACATCCCCCCACCAACTTTTATGGAGTGAAAGAATCATTCAGCGTGGAAAAGGGGCCTTCGGCCTAATTTTCCCATGCGGACCAACATCCCCCATCCACACTGGGTTTGGCCCTTGCCTGCGTTTGGCCCATTACCTTCCAAACCTATCCTATCCATGTACCAGTCAAAATGTATTTTAAACATTGTTATGGTAACTGACTCAACTATCTCCCCGGCAGCTCGTTCCATATACCCACCACAACTTGTGTAAAAAAATGTTGACACTCAGGCAAATTAAATCTTCCCTCCCTCACCATAAAACTTTGTCCTTTGGGGTTTGATTCCCCTATTCTGGGCAGAAGAATCTGTACATTTACCGTATCTGTTTCTCTCATGATCCTATATACCCTGTTTCAGGTCACTCTTCATCCCCCTGCAGTCCAAAGAATAAAGTGTGCGTCTGCACAATCTCTCCCTATAGCTTAGGCCCTCTAGTCCTGGCAACGAAGGCCAAGCGTTTTGACCACCTTTTCTACCTGTAACAACGCTGTCAAGGAACTATGTACCTGCACTCCCAGATCCCACTGAATCCCAACACTCCCAGGTGCACTGCTATTTATAATGTGGGTCCTGACACTGTTTGACCTTCGGAAAATGCAACACATCGCACTTCTATGCATTTAACTCCATTAATCATTCCTCGCCCAACCTGCCCAATAGATCAACATCCTGGTGCAATTGTTCATAACCATCTTCAGTCACTTGCCAATTTCCCAAGATTAGGTCGAGGTTTGTCCTCTCCCTTGTAAGGCCATACACGTATTGGCTAAGGATATTGTCTTGAACATATTTGACCAATTCAATGTTCCTGACACTGCGACACTCCCAGCCTCAACAGTGAATGGTATAATTGCAGATATGGCCGAAAAAATGGCAGATGCAGTTTAATCAGAGCAAATATGTGCTGTTGCGCTACGGAAGTCGAATGCAAGTAAAAGGTGTACCGTAAATTTCAAGACTTTGGATCTTGGGTCTAGGAACACAGTTCCATGAGAATGGTAACACAAATTGATAGCATGGTAAAAATGCATTTAGTATATTTGTCATCATCGGTAGCACTGAGTACAAGAGCTATGTGGTGAGGGGTAACCATGTTGCAACTTAATAAAACTTTGTTTAGGCCGCGTTTGGAGTGTTGTGTGCGGTTCTCGTCGCTCCATTACGGCAAGAATGCGGAGAATTTTGACAGGGTGCAGAACAGATTTATTAAAACAATAGTTAAAAGACATTTGGACAGGTACATGTACAGGAAAGGTTTAGAAGGATAAATGCTAAATGCAGGCAAGTGGGGCGTGTTGATGGGGCATCTGAGTCGGCCTGGGCAAGTTGGGCAGAAAGGTCTGTTTCCATACTCCATAACTCTCCTAGAATGCCGAATGGATTAGAGGATATTGGCCATCAAGAGAGCTTAGGCAATCGTGGATTCTTTTTTCTGGGGGGTATAGTCGGGATAGATGGTTGGAACCTTTTTCCCAGGGATAACATGTGAAATAATCGCGGGCATAAATGTAAGATCAGACATGTGTGCGGCAAGTTGTTTTTTTGCAGAGTGGCGTGTTCCTGGAAAACGTTGCCAGGAGTGGTGATGTTGGAGGCAGAATCGAATGTGGGCTTTGTAAGTCTTTTGTGCAGGCATATCCATAGGCAACATGTGGAAGGAAATAGATCATTTACAGGGAGTGGATTTTTTTAAACTTGCATCATGTAGGGCAAGGACGTGACGTGACGGGACGAAGAATCCGATCCTGTGGTGTACTGTTCTATATTATATGTCAAACAAATAAAAGTTGCGTTCGGGCTTCATTTTATGGAACTATTCTTATAAGCGAGAAATCGTGGTTTTAATACTTTTCAAGAAAGATAGCTTTAACAAAACTCGGAGTATTTGTTTTGTCCTTGTTAAAAGGAAACGTCAATATTAGAGACAATATTTAGTTGATACTTCAGATTAAATCGGAGACAGCAAACTGGCGGTCCGACTCACAGTTATATCCGCTTTAAATTTCAGGAATTTCAATATTTTTAGTGTGTTACTTTATTTCAAGGTTCAAGTTGTTGGCAAAATTCGTGAGTTGTTGGAAGTTATGTCATGTTCAGAGAATGAGGGACAGCGTTTCAGCTCCGTGGCCTTTCGGCAAGGAACTGATAGTAAGTAGCTCGTGTATACATCTTACACCTCTGCGGTGACTTACTTGGCCTGAGAGGCAGAATGGCATAGCGAGATATGTTGGGCGGATAAAGGATCAAGGGAAATGTTAGAATCAAACAATTATCCCGCGCGGTGGCCGAAAAATATTCGTGTGTTTGTGAGGGGAGGGCTGTTTATCTAACACAAAATAATCGTAGACGCGAGGAGGTCGTTGGACAATTAGCTGACTAATGGATCAATTGCATTTTAAGACGTATGACGTAACTGTGCAGGTGTAAGTTGAAACATGCAGAGACATGCTTATGTTTTGAGGAATATGGAAGCATACTGGAAACAGGAAAACATATTACACAATTCTGGTACGTTGATAAAAGATTTAAGGCAGATCGCTGAACTTTGGAAGCAGTGGATCCAAAAAGGATGCGATGCTCTGGCAAATGCTTGAAAATGACTACTTTTTATTTAGGTCTGTGCACAGGTTATTTGCGAGAATGATAGATGGGATCATTGTGGCCGGTTCAGTGGAGTTGGGAGAGGTTTGGAGTCTTCTGGTTTGGGCACAAATGAAGGGTAATTGATCACGGCGAATACTTTACTGGGGCAATTAAACACAATTTATTTCCGCTGAAGAAAAGGGAAAATCAGCGGTAATGCCGTATCGAGGAGATTTGTGAGAATAGCTTTCTTGAGATTCGGAGTGCAGCGCCGGACATGTTGGAGGTTGCAGCTCCCATGGAACTTGTCAAAAGACAAATTTGCGTGTACTTGATGAGAACATTTGCAGTCACATGGAAATCTAGCGGATGCGATTATAATAGACGGATCTCCAAGGTTTATAGTTTCATATCATATCATATCATATCATATACATACAGCCGGAAACAGGCCTTTTTTCGGCCCTCCAAGTCCGTGCCGCCCAGTGATCCCCGTACATTAACACTATCCTACACCCGCTAGGGACAATTTTTACATTTACCCAGCCAATTAACCTACATACCTGTACGTCTTTGGAGTCTAGGAGGAAACCGAAGATCTCGGAGTAAACCCACGCAGGTCACGGGGAGAACGTGCAAACTCCTTACAGTGCAGCACCCGTAGTCAGGATCGAACCTGAGTCTCAGGCCAGCACTAACGGTAGTTCCTATCATGCGACCTGTTGTGAAATCTCCAACATTACGTATCTTTCTATGGTAATAGAGATACACAGTCTTACCTGTGTCGGAGTTGATGACAACATACGTGGCTGCTGCAGGAACACGGAGGTTTACATGATTCACAAGGCAGGTGTAAATGGTTCCGCTAGGGACATACTGTGTCATTGGTAATCGGCTGGAAGCTTCATACAATCCATCTGCGGTGGGGTTGTTGCTATTCACTAAATCTGTTGTAGATTTTCTACCATCTTGATACCAGATGAAGCTGATATTCTTTGGGTAAAAGGGAGATGTCACGCAGAGAATAACGAAGGATTCTGTCTTCTCGGGAATTCCAGAATAGATTTTCAGTGGAGTTGGTGGAACTAGGGAATGAAGGTTAGTGATACGTTTATAATAGTAGAAAATTAGTGTGCGGTGTGTGAATAGTTTCTGTGAGGTGGATTCGCGCGTTCATTGTGCTATTATAATAATGTAAATGGAATCTTTATATCCGACTTTAAATCAGAGATAACGTTTACTGGTGCTGTCTAGTGAAGAAAAACCATGATGGTAAATGTAGATCTCACCCTGCTTCATGTAGAGACTCTATCCCCTACTTCCAATTCCTCCGCCTGCGCCGCATGTGCGCTCTAGATTAGGTGTTCCATTCCTGGATTTCTGCCTCTTCCATCATAGACGATGCCCTCACTAGGGTCTCCTCGACATCCCGCAGCTCCGCTCTTGCTCACCCTCCGCCCAGTCCCAACAGGGACATAGTCCCCATAGTCCTCACATTTCACCCCATCAGCCGTCGCAGACAGCAGATAACCCTCCAACATTTTCGCCACCTCCAGCGGGATCCGACCACTAGCCAACACTTTAATTCCCCCTCCCATTCCCACATTGATCTTTTTGTCCTGGGCCTCCTGTATTGTCAAAGTGAGGCCCAGCGCAAATTGGAGGAACAACGCCTCATATGTCGCTTGGGCAGCTTACACCCCAGCGGTATGAATATTGACTTCTCAAATTTCAAGTAACCCTTGACTTCCCCCTCTCTCCATCCCTCCCATTCACAGTTCTCCCACTATTCGGACTGTCCTCTTTTACATTTTATCTCTGTTTGCTATGTTGTTCCTTTCTCCAGGCTAACAATGATCTATTCTACATTTCCCCTGATCGCTATCCAGTTTGTCTCTTTTTCACACCTTATACTTCATTGTCTCTGTATCTCCCTCTCCCTTCACTGTCTGAAGAAGGGCCTCGACCTGAAACGTCACCTATTACTTCTATCCAGAGATGCTGCCAGTCCCGCTGAGTGACGCCAGTGTTTTGTGTCTATCTTCGGTTTAAACCAGCATCTGCAGATCCTTCCTACAACATGATGGTAAATGTGTTGTTCTTGCCACACTGACGTCTCGGGGAAATGCTAAACATGTAAATGTTCTGCTACCCACTATTTCCCCGAATATTTGTAAACACTGTGAATGAAAAAATTCACAACGTGTTCCGTTACCAACGAAAGTGCCCCGGCGGGTGATGCAAGGTCCGGGATAACATGCAGGCCATTTGAAATGTTGATGGAAATTTGGTTTCCGATTCTTCGCCATTATACGTTCGCAACAGGAGCGTCCAAATTTATTCACGTGGAGGCACGGTTACAATGGAATGTCTCTAAGGTTCAATATAAAATCAAACAGTCCTCTTGAACTAACGCAGGCAAAATGGTATATCATATTGGGTCACCCACTACGACAGGAGCACATGTCTTTTCGGTATTCACAACGGGCACTACAATGTATAAGAAAATAACTGCAGATGCTGGTACAAATCGATTTATTCACAAAATGCTGGAGTAACTCAGCAGGTCAGGTAGCATCTCGAGAGAGAAGGAATGGGTGACGTTTCGGGTCGAGACCCTTCTTCAGACTGATGTCGGGGGTGGGACAAAGGAAGGATATAGGTGGAGACAGGAAGATAGAGGGAGATCTGGGAAGGAGGAGGGGAAGGGAGGGACAGAGGAGCTATCTGAAGTTGGAGAAGTCGACGTTCATACCACCGGGCTGCAAACTGCCCAGGCGAAATATGCGGTGCTGCTCATCCAATTTCCGGCAGGCCTCACTCTGGCACTGGAGGAGGCCCATGACAGAGAGGTCAGACTGGGAATGGGAGGGGGAGTTAAAGTGCTGGGCCACAGGGAGATCAGTTTTGGGCACTACAATGTTATCTGTATTGTACTAATGTTATGCTGTACTTTGTAAATAAACTTCCAATACATAAGATATGTTTGATTAATATCGCTAAAGCGTTTTGTTTATACATATCAGCATGCAGACCATCTATGGTATGATTTACCAATTGATAAGTGTGAGGTTATTCACTTTGGAAGTAAGAATAGAAAGGCAGATTATTATCTGAATGGTGTCAAGTTAGGAGGAGGGGGAGTTCAACGAGATCTGGGTGTCCTAGTGCATCAGTCAATGAAAGGAAGCATGCAGGTACAGCAGGCAGTGAAGAAAGCCAATGGAATGTTGGCCTTCATAACAAGAGGAGTTGAGTATAGGAGCAAAGAGGTCCTTCTACAGTTGTACCGGACCCTGGTGAGACCGCACCTGGAGTACTGTGTGCAGTTTTGGTCTCCAAATTTGAGGAAGGATATTCTTGCTATGGAGGGCGTGCAGCGTAGGTTCACTCGGTTAATTCCCGGAATGGCGGGACTGTCGTATGTTGAAAGGCTGGAGCGATTGGGCTTGTATACACTGGAATTTAGAAGGATGAGGGGGGGATTTTATTGAAACATATAAGATAATTAGGGGATTGGACACATTAGAGGCAGGAAACATGTTCCCAATGTTGGGGGAGTCCAGAACAAGGGGCCACAGTTTAAGAATAAGGGGTAGGCCATTTAGAACGGAGATGAGGAAGAACTTTTTCAGTCAGAGAGTGGTGAAGGTGTGGAATTCTCTGCCTCAGAAGGCAGTGGAGGCCAGTTCGTTGGATGCTTTCAAGAGAGAGCTGGAGAGAGCTCATAAGGATAGCAGAGTGAGGGGGTATGGGGAGAAGGGAGGAACGGGGTACTGATTGAGAGTGATCAGCCATGATCGCATTGAATTGCGGTGCTGGCTCGAAGGGCTGAATGGCCTACTCCTGCACCTATTGTCTATTGTCTATTGTCTATTGTCTATTGAAATATTTATGGTATTGATCTGGCTGTAAGAATAATTCAAATCTGAAAAAAACACATTACTTGCAGGGCAATATCACAGTAGCGAAATCGCATCAATTACACGTTTAAACATACCTACCCAACACAACTAAAGTCGACCCGGTTCCGTTGCCAACGAAAGTGCCCCGGCGGGTGATGGTACAATAATACACCCCTGCATCCTGTCGGCTCACATTAACTATTTTCAGGAAGCCACTGAATTTGGTATTGACGCCGGAAACCTTTCTCCCGTCAGGGTCTGGGTTGAAAAAAATATTATCACCCTGTTTCCACCAATGTGCGCTTACACGGGGCCCATCCAGAAAGAAGGGAAGAGAGCAGTAAAACGAAGCATGTTGGCCCCTCGGGACTTTCACTACTTGAGGGAGTTGAGTTACTTTGTCTGAAGTTTCACCAGATCCTAAAGGAAAGAAAAACAGGCCCGATTAGTAATATTTTAACCCAGAAGGTCAAATGGAAATAAAGACACGCATTAAAGAACCCATGAATAGATGTAGGGTTTAGTCTGTACGAAAGGTTTATGGGGATGCCATTTACCTGTGAAAATTATCCCCCAAAAAGCGAAACAGCCAAGTGCAATAATGGTCAACATTCTGCAGCAAGCCCGCGTGTGGAGCAGTGAACCGTTTCTGAAGGTTGAATTGTCAGAAGATGAAGCACATCACTCCTCCCGTGACTGTAAAGCGGCTCTTATCGATGTGGCGAGACTTTCTTTTACTGGCATTGATGTTAACAGCGGCACAATCGGCAGTGGACTACTTTAGTGAATGAAGAGAAAGCTATACACAAAACAGATATAACATGGATTAGTTCTAAAAACCTGCGGTTTGCATCGACTTGGGCTAAATTTACTCCCCGCCTCCCCAATCAAACCACTCCCTTTACAAACCGCAGCCCAAGCAGTCCCATTCCGCCATCCCAACGTCATTACGCCGGATCCACCAGACCCCTCCCATCCCTGACCACGACCCACCGCTTCCCTCCCCTCACCGCCCATTTCGGCCCTTATCGCTTCCATCCCAGTAATCCACGAGACCTTATGCTAACACAAGCTAAAATGAGGACATTTAAGCACTAATCCCAATTTTCGAAATCCCCCTGCTCTCTATGCTGAAATCAATTTGATTTTTCGCACAGGATGAAGAGAAAATTCCTCATCTTGCTCAGTTAGTATCTACAAAAACATCAGTGCACTGTTGTGCAATGGTAGAGGGAATGTGCGTAATTTCAGCAGAAAACTCAGCGAAATCATTTCAGATAAGATGGGTGAGATCCATTGGTCTCGCGTTTAGCAAAGAAATAGATAACACATTCTTAGAGTTCCTAAAAGAGGGAATTATTCGCTATTTAACAGTTTGCTGGGGAAACTACTTCGAGTTGAACAGGAAGCAAACATAAATTACTTCATAGCTGTTCCCGAGGCATTGCTTTGTAATCCCCCCCCCCCCTCCACTAAATGGTAATGAACCTGAGAATGAACCTGAGAATGGTAATGAACTAACTCGTTGGTATCACAAAATGCTGGAGTAACTCAGCGGATCAGGCAGCATCTTTGGACAGCAGGAATGGGTGACGTTTCGGATCGAGACCCTTCTTCCGGTTTCGACCGGAAATGCCACCCAATTCCTCTCCAGAGATGCTGCCTGATCCGCTGAGTTACTCCAGCATTTTGTGATACCTTCGATTTGTACCAGCTTCTGCAGTTATTTTCCAACATGACTAACTCGTTCTTCTGTTGTCGGCGTTTCTGCTTTCGTTTCCACTGAAAATCTCTCAGTGTTACATCGGTTTGGTCAAACAGCTTTGTATTATTCAGTGACAAAATCCATAACCGACGAAGATGGCGGTGGGCGGGGAAACAGATAGCATGAGATTTGTTGCCCGGATGGTATGTTTTGGACTGACCATTGCAGGTTTTACTAGCGGAAATAGTGTTCACCGCCGGTACACATATACCGATTAAGATGCTCGCTGGCAATGCCGAAATACGTACCAAAAATTGCTAAGCTTGGGGAAATCAAGCAAGACCCAATGCTTCATAACTTGATTTCCCCGGCAGTAATGTAGGCACGGCGTTTGTGTAGTTCAGTGGCGGGGAGTGGATACATGCGGAGAGGGGGGGGGGGGGGGAGTGCATAGGTTAAACTATGTAAGCGTCGATGAAGAATTCACTATTTCCAGGGGGTTAGCGGTTGGTCTCATTAATGAATTTTATTATATTTTGCAATTAGCTTTTGAGTTAACTTTGCCATTAATTTGCAGTTTCAAGAGTATTGGGTGGTAGTTAATAAACAGCCCGCGCATAGCTGTTTGATTGCTGGTAAGGTTCACCGATTAATTGCTATCAGTTTATCAGTTCACAAAAGCAATGCCATTGCTCCAAATACGGGAGGACTTAGAAAATAGCGGAATAAACTGCGTGGTTGTAACTATTTGGAATATGATAGTGGAAAGATATTTGTTTGCGAAATATACTGGCAAAGAATACCGGTTTCTAATACCCTATTATTTGAGTATGGTGAATTCTCTGTGAAGAATGGCTAATTGTATGAGTTGTGGTTATATAAAAATACTAAGTATACAAGCTTCAGGTTAAATGTACCTTGCGTCACAACACGCGAGGAAACAGCCAGGGAAATAATAATAATATGCCTTTATTGTCATTGTACGAACAGTACAACGAAATTAGAAGTGCTACATCTGAAACAGTGCGACAGTGCAAATCTTTCAAAGACAATCGCACAAACATAGGAACCAACACAACAAATTCCAATATCAATAAAAACCAATAAAAAACCTAATAAATAATAAATCAGTTTTACACCTAAAATGCTGAAAATATTTTTTTTAAAGTGCGACGAAAGTGAGAGTCACATCAAGTGAAGTGTTTCCATTCACAGTTCTGATGGCCCAGGGAAAGAAACTGTTTTTAAGTCGGTTTGTTCTGGTCCTTAGGCTCCTGTAGCGCCTCCCAGAGGGCAGGAGAGCAAACAGGAGCCTAAGGACCAGAACAAACCGACTTTAAAAATAAAAAGAAATAAAAAAAACCAGTTTCTTTCGCGGTTTGCGGGGATGCAAGGAAATCAGTATCTCACTGCTTGTTATTTATATCTTCCCAGATACTCCAAGGTACTTGCATAAGACCTTTAGACATTAGAGTCTGAACTGCTTTACTACCTCGTGACGTGAAACCTGAAGATACCTGGAGACTCCACAGATATCCAAATGGAATGCAATCGCAAAGTAAAGACGCCGAGTCCTGCTTTACGTTCACTGCTACAAACTATATGGAAGGCGGGTGCCACAGTTGAAAGTAATGACCTGGATTAATAATTGCCTACAGTAGTTGAAAGTGATGACCTGGATTAGAGGGCCTTATACTATAATATTGTCACATCCTTGTCTGCTGGTTGTCAATCAATGTCTGAATCTCAATAATCCATGAGAATCCGTATATTTCAAGGACTAAGGGACTGGACAGAGACGTTTTCTTATATCATGGCATAACCGCTCCCTTAATGTAAGCAAGAAAAATAAGTTGTGATCCACTCCAGGAAGCGAAGCGGTGCACATACCCTAGTATACAATTTGGCGTTAAAATAAAGATCGCTGAAAGCTCCATGAATTTAGGAATAAATGTCACCAACAATTTGTCCTGGGCCTCGTCGATGCAAAGCACACCAATGTCTCTACTCTCCTAGAAGGCTTGGGAAGTTACGCATGTCCCCAACAACACTCACCAACCCCTATAGATGCGCCATTGAAAACATTTTATCGGGACGCATCAAGGCATGGTTTGGGAACAGCTCCACCCAAGACACTAGAAATTGCAGAGAGTGCGGACATACCCCAGACCATCACGTAGACTAACCTCTCTCCATTGAATCCATCTGCACTTATCACTCTACCTCGGCAAGGCCACCAGTAGAATCCACTTCGTCCCCTCTCCCACCAGGCAAGGGGTACAGATGTTTGAAAATCCATTTCTCCAGATTCAGGGGCAGTTTATTCCCGGCCGTTATCAAACAACTGAACTATTCTCTCACGAACTAGATAGCGGTCCTGAACGCCCATCCACCTCATCGGAGACCTTATTTACTGGATTTTGTCGTATCCTTAACGATATAGCCTTATCCTCTATCTGTGCATTGTGGACGATTTGATAGTATAGTCTTTTCGCTGGCTCACAGAAATGATGGGTATTGGGATCTGGCACAGAAGAGAAGTGGAGTTGCGCTACGATGAGATTCAACGGTGGGGCATGCGTCTCGGCCTTCTGTACGCGTATGTGCGCAATATCTTGTGTAGGATATTCATTTTCTACGGAGATGCTGCCTAACCCGATGAGTTCACCCCCAACAATTTGTGTCCATCAGCAATATCTTGTCGGTAATCCCGCACCTGACTGCTCAAATTAAAAAAGAGACGAATGGACACACTTAAGCACACACGGGTATATTTGGGAAGATACCACGGTGAATTCGAGTTTGATTCATCGAATCAGAATGGAGAACAAATGAATCAGTGAAGAGGAGGGATGAGATACACCTGTATTTAGAGTGGTATCCTTTCAGTGGATATAGTAAGGATGGTGTTCTGCTTGGGAGACACGAATTTGCCAGAGTATTTTGAAGAAGCACCAAAGAAGATTGCTGGTGCCAGGGCCAGAGACGTCTAAATGGATTTAGGAATGCCTTTGAGAAGTACAAAGAACAGTATTGCATGGGAACGGGCCTTTTGGCCAAGTATGTCTGTTCTGAACATTATGCGAAGTTAAACTAAACAGATAATACAATAACTTATTTCTGGTATCATCTCAAAATTAGACTAATACCGTATCACATGATTATTGTCGTCTTGTGTAAAACAAAGTTTTACCTTGGCTTACATGGGACTATCATCAAAGCAATAACGTCTGCTTTTCTGCCAAGAGCCACAAAGCATTCGACAGATTTTCAAGTATAACAGAAGGGTGAAATTTTGACCTAACCCGATTTTCACCATGAAGTATAATTTCTAAATGTTTAGAGACACAACATTGAAACAAGCTCTTGGTTCACTGAGTTCACGCGGAGCTTTGGTCATCCGTTCGCATTCGTTCTGTGTTTATCCCACTATCTCATCCAATCTCAACACACTGGGAACAATTTACAGCAGTCAATAAACCTACAATCCAGGGTGCCCGGAGAAAACACATGCAGTCACCGGGAGAACGTGCACACTCCACACAGACGCCAATAGAAGTCAGGATCGAACCCAGGTCTTTGCGCTGTGAGTCAGCAGCTCTACATGTTGTGCCACTATGCCTCCCCACAATTCATCAGTGCCAGATTGAACCCATTCAAGTGTGTGGGGTGTGTGTGTGTGTGAGTGTGAGTGTGTGTGTGTGTGTGTGTGTGTGTGTGTGTGTGTGTGTGAGAGAGAGTTTCTGTCTGTGTGCGTGTGTGCAGGCCGGGGCAACTGGTTGAGAAGATTTATATTTATATTGTGAAATAATAAGGCCCAGGCACTGATACCAGCTAGTAGTAATTGCCTGCCACCACGAATAACCCATTCGTCCTGTTTATGGTGGCAAGCAGTTAGCAATAGCGTATCGCTGGTTCTGTCTGTCATAATGCGTTGAACCAGATTCATCAACAAAAAAACTCGTTACGCCATTTAAAAGACCATTCGACAGATATATGCATAAGAACCACATGGGGGGGTGGGGGGGGGGGGGGGGGTCTAGGTGCAGCCCCTGGGACTAGGTCGGTTGGCATGGACCAGTTGGGCTAATGTCCGGTTTCAGTGCAGTGTAGCTCTGTGACTCTATGTATTCAGTAGACTTGGGTGAAACATGAGTCCACGTAAAGATATCCACGCCGAATATGTCCTAGCCTCTTAATATGATTTGAATGTTCTATCGTCTATCGTACCGAGTATCTGTAAGTAAATATCGCAAGGATGTCTGGCGCATTTTGGCCACTCAAGGATATAAAGAAAATAGGAAGGTGAAACAATAAGTTGTGACATTATCGGAATGTGGAAATCTAACAGTAACAAGACCAGAAAATTGATACAATATATTCCTGCACTAACATTTTCTTTCCATTTTTTCTTTTCAATCAAAAGAAGGGTGGTAACCATTCATCCACATGTATAAGATCCATCAATAACACCTATTAAATTATGAAATTACAATACAAGGATTTGTTATTGGATATCATATTCCACTTGGAATTCTCTGCCTCAGAAGGTGGAATTCCCTGCCTCTGAAGGCAGTGGAGGCCAATTCTCTGAATGCATTCAAGAGAGAGCTAGATAGAGCTCTTAAGGTTAGCGGAGTCAGGGGGTATGGGGAGAAGGCAGGAACGGGGTACTGATTGAGAATGATCAGCCATGATCACATTGAATGGCGGTGCTAGCTCGAATGGCCAAATGGCGTACACCTGCATATATTGTCTATTGTCTATTGTCTATTGAATGTCAGGTACATTCTACACGACGTGTTAGATATTTATTGTTTTGGAAAGCAGGTCGTGGAAGTGCTACAGTTCTACCTTTTAAAAGTATTCGACAGTGATGTTTAGCAAATCTTGGACGACAGGTACTTTGACCTGCAAGGCCGTTGGATGATCGTTTCTCTGCAGCACGCAAATCACATGAAGAATAGGTTGTAGACGACTAATAACAATGAATAAAAAATATTCCACTCTTGTCTCGCATATAGAATGATTTAGTGAAACAGAAAGTATAAGAAAATAACTGCAAATGCTGGTACAAATCGAAGGTATTTATTCACAAAATGCTGGAGTAACTCAGCAGGTCAGGCAGCATCTCAGTAGAGAAGGAATGGGTGACGTTTCGGGTCGAGACCCTTCTTCAGTCTGAGCGTGTGAATGCAGTGGGTCTGTTTTCGCTGGAGTTTTTAAGGATGATCGTGAAGTGGGGAGGGGGGGGGGCAGAGAACCTTATTGAAATTTATCGAATAGTGAAAGGCCTGGATAGAGTGAAAGTGGAAAGGCTGTTTCCACTAGTGGGTGAGATTAGAATCGGAGGCTATAGCCTCAGAATAAAAGGACGTACCTTTAGAAAGGAGACGAGGAGGAATGTCTTTTGCCGGAGGATGGTACATTTGTTGAATTCATTGCCACAAACGATTGTGGTATATTTAATGGGGAGATTGACAGATTCTTCATTAGTAAGGGTTTCGGGTATTATGGGGCGAAGGTAGAACAATGTGGTTAAGATGGAAATATAGATCAGCCATGTTTGAATGGCGGAGTAGACGTGATTGAATCAATGGCCTAATTCGGTTCCTAGAACTTAGGAACTGATGATTCGATTTGGGTACTGTATGGGGAGATGCCCCCCCTCCCTCTACCCCCCTGGTTGTAGGTATCTATTTAAACGTTTAAGCTTCTCCATATTGAACATCCCTTCCAGTCGGAATTGTTTGAGGTGCAATTTGGTAGAGTAAATTGATTTGCCAGTCTACACATTATTTCAGGGAACATGTCACATCGTTATCTTCGTCGTTCATATAAGCATATTTTAAGGGGGATTTGTCATGAATAGACATAACATTTAGTTTCAATGAATTCATGAAATATGACTTCCACTCATGAGGAACAGTCACGGCAGATGCAATTGCAATGGCTACCTTTGTAATTGCAATCAATACAATTGCAAGGGTAGCCATTGAGTTATTTCTGTGTGAAATAGATCAAGAGCTAGAAATAAAAAGTACAAATGCACACAAGCTAAATTATTGATGCAAGCAATTATAGTTATATAACAACAAAATCGTTTCCATGTTGACAATATATAATTGGGCACGGATTTTATGTTGATTACTAAATTAAGCACGCCGTTATTGTAGTCCTTCATTTTTGCTTCGATTTGGCCTCTTCTGTTTTCTCGAATCCACTCAGCTCCACGGAGTCATAAATCAGCTTCTGACTAACATTCACTCGCTTAGTCTGTGAATAAAATGTTTAGGAATAGATCATTATTTGTAGATGAAAGCCATAAAAAAAAACCACATTGACTGTTCCGAAATGACTTGCGACAACCCACAACCTACCTCTGCATATGTGGTTCTTTCCTCCGTGCCTTTCATATTTGAAACCATCTTAGACCTGGAGAAATCTAATGCTGCATATGAGCAGAACTCATCATTTTCTTTTCCCGTCCGCTGCAAAATAATGTTTTATTTACGTGTATTTCTCCTTATATGCAATTGTATTCAGATGGTGAATGCAAAATGGCAATGACAGCAAGCTGAAAATCTTTACATGTTTGACTAGTTTTATCAATGACTTCTCCTTTTTCTTTTAAAACGCTGGAACATTTTGAGTCCTCCCTGTTAATCTAGTTGAGCTCGTCAGAATTGTTTCCGTGTGTACGACTCCAGAATCACATAGTCACGACACAGGTTTAGGCCATCCCGCACACCGTGTTATGCTGATCTTTACGCCCTTCTACATTAATGCCACTTGCTCTTATTCTCCGCCTTATTCCCCATCTATTTACGTTGGTATCCTAAAGCTTTTCATACATAGAAATTGTGTTTCCGTCCATCGTCTGCTCTTGTCGCGCTTTTCACGTCTCAACCGTTCTTCTACAAAACCCGTTCCACTCATATCGCCTTTACAATTTATGTTCCCCATTTTAAACGCGTGTCCCTTCGCTTTTAATACCCCTTGCAGGGAAATAAATAATCTATCCCATCTATGGCTTTGATCATTTTACATACCTCGATCATATCACCCATCAGCTTCCATTGTCTTAATGAAAACATCCCCATTTTAAACAATCTCTCCCCACAAGTAAAATGGGCATGTGGTTTTCGTACGGTCAGAGATTATATGAACAGGCATTTTGATTGTTGTTGACAACCTAAATGATTGCAGGCAGGTGTTCAGGAAAATTCCATAGACCGCATAAAACACGGTCAAATACTGAATGAGGTTCTGAACGTGGCAAACGACTGAATTCACTTCATTCTGAAACGTTCCTGCTAATTAAAAGGCACCCGTAATTGACACATTTATCGTTCTAAACTGGAATGTCAGAGCTGTTCAAGATGTTCTAATGCATAAAGAAATCCCCCGATATTCACGCGATATAGTTACAGATTACTGTACTTGAGTGGAGTGCGTTAATGTCATATGTTAAAATAACCCTGAAAAGTCTTAGCTTACCATGTCTTCAGCAATATTAAAGGCGTTCGCTTGACGTCGATTTCCTAATAGAAAGCAAATTGAGGCCTCGATGTTTAAACTTGCCGTATACGGTACATACAATTGCTTCAGATAAACGCTCACTACTTTCGCAGTACATTGACTGTAAAGAACACACTTTCCCTTTATTCAGATGCCGCCCCTCTTTCATCTTAGTAGACACTAAACTTTCTCGGCGCTAAGGCTTGCAAGTCAATATCGGTCAGCCATAATTACGCTCGTGACAGAGCTGAAACAATCTCCACGTTTTTGTGCTGGTGAAGCGCTGCAGCATTTTATTTTCCAAATCATGGCGCCTTCTGATGCACAACTCATTAGTTGAGACGTAGGTGATGCTATATTGAATGCTTTGCTCTCTGTTTCTTGATTCCCGTACCATTAATATAATCGGCATGTGTGGGGGAACTCTAAACCAGAGCAATGTGTAACTCCTAGTAGTTTTTCTTCAACGTGATTGGTTGTGCCTTTTTAAAAAAACTCACGGTACTCTGAAATGTTCACAAAGCTTAGTCTTTGCTATCTAAGCACCATCATTAAGGGCTGCACAGATCAGATTGCAGATATTGCATCTCATCAAGATGGGGATTGGTCCAAAGGTTGTTACTTGTTTGTTTTATCTGCTCTGGGGGAAAGTTGAATAGAAATGCGTAGAACCAGAAGGGGATCAACATTGATAATGCATAGATAATGCGAGCAGGATATGCAACAGGGCTATCCGTGATTTCATGACCAATTATAACAGCTGATGGAGAAGACACAGAGAGTGGTGGCAACGTGATTTAAAGATGACAAAAACACCATGTGACACAGGATCAGCGCAAGTATTTCTTAGGGAAGTTAAAATACTCAAAGCATATGAGGGGACAATAAATAGAATAATAGTGGGTAATATTTTTTTCAGCAAGAACATCGGGAGCAAATGTGGGTTGTCTATTTCAACTGACCAGTCTCATAGCGACATGCTATCTATAATTAACCAGCCACCAATTCGCCAATTAGATATCGGCTCAACAACTAAATCAATGGAGTCAAGATATGCAAATTCATTGCAACCGACGATCACTGACTACAGCTAGTCAAGGGGATCAAGTATACCATGTATCCTTGGGAGCATGTATAATGTGAGTTATGCTCCATGCCTCACCCCAGTTGAAGAATACTACATTATTCTTGCAACAGATGCATAATATTGGCCAACTTAAAAAAAGCAGCTTGAATAAAAGTACACAATGCTCTAGACTGGGCTGCAGTGATTGACGAGGAAACAATGGGCATCTGATTGGATATATATCATCAAACAGCGAATCACTGGGCATACCCAGAAGATATTAATTAATACGATAGAGTATAGTTATAGAAACAAAGAGTCCTCGAGCTATAGAGCCACACAACGCTATATGTTGTATGACTCTATACGCACGCTGGCGCAATGGTTGAGTTGCTGCCTTGCAGCGACAGAGACCCTGATTCGATCCTGACTACCGGTGCTGTCTGTACGGAGTTTGTAGGCTCTCTCCGTGACGTGCGTGGGTTATCTCCGGGAGCTCCGGTTTCTCCCCACACCCCAAAGACGTACGTTTGTCGGCTAATTTGCTTGGTAGAATTGTAAATTGTCCCTAGTGTGTGTAGGATAGTGTTAATTGCGGGGATCGCTGGACGGCGCGAAGTCGGTGGGCCGAACAATGGGCACGTTGTATGTCTAAACTCTAACATCTAAACACGGAAAGAGACCTTCGACCCAGCTTGCCCCTGTCGACCAAAATGCCGCAACCACACTAGTCGGTCTTGCACGCCATTGGCCGTATCGATGTAAACCTCTCATATACATGTACCTGTCCAAATGTATTTTAAATGTTTTCATATTACCTGCCCCGACAACCTCCCATGGCAGCTCGGTCCATTTACTGAACACCAAGAAAAAACGGTGAAAGATAGAACAACAGTGCGAATCTAACTGAAAGGTCGTGCTAAGAGAGGCAATGAATAGATTTAGGAGGTATATAGATTGCATGGCATAGCGCGGTGGTGTAAAGATAAACATAGTGGATTGTAAATCAGGCTGAGGGCAATGAAACTGATCCTAACCAAATTAACCCTTACCCTAACCAACAAGAGAAGATTGAAAATTAGTCTGTGAATAAAGGATGAGATTCACAAATGATCGTTGGTCACTTCTAAATTATTTCAAATACGTAAAGTCCGCATTGAACCATTGTGTTGAGAGTGTAAAGCCTGTTGGTGCTGTGAATAATTGAAATACCCTGCGTCTTCTCAGAATTTATTTTTACATCACATGCCTCTAATGCCTTGAATAACCCGACATGTTTGAGAAACTCACCATTGCTCAATCAATATTCTTGGTGTCTGTGCCATTTTTCGCCGTAATTAAGAGGGCAATTCACAGACGTGAAAGCTAGATTCAGGTATCGGTCAAGCACATAATTTCCCCCATCACGACTTTGCCATAAAGTGGAGTAAAACCCTCTCCCACTTTTGGTCAATTTTCAAACACACGAACCAGAATAAATACTATCCGATCGATTAGATGCTCACGTTTACTTCTCTTAAAGTGTCGACACACCTTCGCAATGACAACCAGAAGCATAAATATAATTCCAGCTATTACGCATCCATAAATAAGAAAATACGTCGAAATATTGTCTGTAAAATTAAAGAGCGAAAAACATATAACTGGAATTAACTGCTAGTTTCAGAACAGATTAATTGTACTAATATTTAAGTGAAATATTTTACGAATATTCGCAAATATTTAGTTTAGTTTACTTTAGAGATACAGCTAATGAAAATAGCGAGTCCGCGCCGACCAACAATCGCTCGTACACAAATTCTATCCTGCACACTAGGGATATTTTACAAAAGCCAATTAACCTACGCAATTTGTACGCATATGCAATGTAGGAAGAACCGGAGCACCCGGAGAAAACCCACACAGTCACAGGGATAAGGTACAAACTCTCCACAGACAGCACCCGTGGGGAGGAACGTCACCAGTGCTGTCAGGCCCTTCCATGAATACATTTTATAATCAAAACGAAATAACGGTAAGTTTCTGAGAGATGTGGCAAATGTAGGGCGATGCGTTAAATTGAGAGATAAGTTACAAAACTCATCCGATGGATTAAAAAAAAATGTTACGTCGATTTATGGTCGTCGAAGAGAAAACCAGCGATATTCACAGCATTACGATGAAACGCACCATTGTAAAACAATATAACTAATTAAGAATAGATACGTTATTTGAAATTAGCAGGTATCCTTTAAAATATTGATAGACAATAGACAATAGGTGCAGGAGTAGGCCATTCAGCCCTTCGAGCCAGCACCGCCATTCGCACATTAGCCTGGACGGTTGGATCCATCGGAGGCTGTAGGATTTTCAAAGCGAAGGTAAGATTGTGCTGAGGTTAGCCCCCTTTGTGGATTGATTGCGCACGGTGCAAGGCCGCCCACAATTACCATCACCGCATGTAGCGGTTTAACCTCCTGAACCAACAAAAATACAGGAAGCAGTGAAGCAGAACTCAATGAGAAAACATGTGAAAGTAGGTTTAACATTAGGAGGAACAATGGGTGGTGCGTAAAATTATCACCTACTCAAATGGCAATCACAACATATCCATATTGCATATTGGCATCGAGATGATGGAAAGGAGCAGATTTGTAAATGCATCTGGAATCGGTAAGACATGGTAACATTTTGAAACAAAATTACGTTGCAGTAAAAGGAGAGGTTCGCAGACGGCAAAGAATGTACATGAAATTGGCTTATGGGTGCAAAGCACTGGAGAACATAAAGTCAAATGCTAAAAAATATATAAGTAAAATGAAAGGGAATTGAGGAACGTGTAATTCCTTCAAAACAAGTGATAGAGGTCAACATTCTTTAAATAAAACATGTCAATGAAATACATTGTTTTTCTCCAGACTATCAAGGGGTAAAGATATGTCATACGTTATATGTCAAATGTCTTCAGCCAGATATTCTCCTGACATATTCTCCTATTCTTATCTTCATTCGCAAGTGGTACTGGAACAAATCTGGATTAAACATCTTCACAGGTCCTGCTCCTTAAACTTTGATTATCCAAAGTCAGTGCACACCAGCACTTCCCGATTATGTTACAACTTTTGCCATTGCGCACCAAACGCCTTTTTTTCCAAAGCGATCAATATTGGTCACACGATTAAACAAGCTATACATATCGTCATAAGCACCGCGGATGCTTCACAGCGAATCCATCCTAACCAGATGCGCAAGAACGTCAGCTGAAGTGAATGCATTTCCTGAAGAAATGGCCGCGAGCGACATTAGACTTTGCTGATCTCCCACAATGCGCAGGATAAACATTGCACAGGCCCTGATATGTATTATACTTAAATCAACTTAATACTCTAAATGGAATAACCAAGTCGGCTAAGGGCTTTATCTACTCCAACCACAACTTCGTACAATCTGAAATCCACGCTATTAATTTTAACAATCGAATTAAGGCAGTAAGCAAGGTAGAATTACCATACATTTGCAACTTATCAATGATCCTCTCCAACAAAGCCACTTCGTTCTCCAAACACGACGATATGAATCCGCTACAATCGAACCCTCTAATGTGTTCCACGTTACCTGTTTTGGAATCCGGAACATGATACGTCGCAGTCGCTGGAGTGGGAAGAGTGACGTGCGCTAATTGGCAAGTATAGTCTGACCCGCCCTGGAGGGTCATTGTTTCCTTTAAATGACTGGAAACTTCATATAATCCATTCATATTCAGTTTTACCGTTGTATCGATGTCCACGAAAATCTCAATACCATTTCGGTACCAAGTAAGGTTAAGTGACTCCGGGTAAAATTCATCCGCTTTACACAAGAGATTCAACGTGGTGGAGTTTTGATCAGGCAGTTTGGAGATTCTGAGCTGAGCCGGCGGAACTGCAAATGTAAGGCAGAAAATGCATTTGTGATCCGAAAAACAACTACACGGGCATAACTATTTCTCACAATACTGGTCGACGATCACATAATTGCACTGTTATGGGAACGTTCAGGCGATTAGCATAATTTAGGCCGCTTTATCAACAACATAAATCGTGATGAGCCGTGCAATCTGATTCTGCGCACATGCTTTGAAAATAAAAGCCTTAATGAGCAAACATCCGAGGAGAATGAAAACTTTTGTTAGCGTTTCCAATTATTGCCCATTTTTTCGAATAGTGTGAATTGCTACCTTTGTTGATTTTTTTAACAAAAAATGGTCAGTTTATCCTTAACTAATTCGCAACTTTTACGGATTTGTTCTGTTTTTCAAACTCCAGACTGAGCGCCCTATATTATTTAGTTTTCTTGAAGTAAGAACTCCAAATTAATTGGTAAATTTAAAAATACATAGGAATATCTGGTGTAGCCATTTATGTTTACTAAGGGAGAGGAGGAGACGTTTGATGCCGGTCCGGTAATTTGATACCGCGTTGGTTATAAAACTAAAGATTCAGCTTGGGTAGAAGGCCTGCAGGGCGGGTCCATGATGAGTGGGGTTGTTGGAGACAGGAGAAGTGACCGTAACAGGGCGATGGTTGATGGGGCACCGGCAGTAGCAAATAAAATGGTCCAGAGAAATGCTTCCCAACTGTGTCGTTACATCCAAAGCTTTGTCCTGCCCCTCCTCTCTTCCAGCTTTCTATCCCCCACCCCGTCCGCCGCTTCAGTTTAAATCAGGGTCCTAGCCCAAAACGTCGCCTATCCATGGTCTCCTGAGTTGCTGCCTCACCCGCTGAGCCACTCCAGCAAAATGTCTTCCTTTATGCATTTGGAATTTCAATTAATATTTGTTCATGGAAAAGGCGTACGAAACGCCTGTGTTAAAATAACACCAGCGCGTAATTCTGAATGATTTAAAGAGGATCAATATAAATTACAATCAGATATTAGATCACACTAACCGGCCTCGGAAAATACTGGTCAAAATAGTAACTGTGTTGGAATCTGTGTTTCAGTGAATTTGGAACAACGTCACATTAACAACAAATAAACCAACCAAGTAAACAGTTGTCGTGGGATCTAAAGGCATAATATTACATAGAACTTGGGTACTTCGAATAGAAAACCAGGCCACATTGCTTTCCAGAATTATAAAATTAAACAAATAATAGAGGACTATCCCCATATTGCAGCACGTTTGCTTTTACTGTTACACATACCGAAGACTTTGATTCTGGAGCCTGATCCATTCACAATCTCGCTTCCCTGGATTCCCACTCCGCAGTAATAGACTCCAGCATCATCTGCATGGATATTCAATAGATGAAAGGAGGCTCCACCTTTGTTATAACGAACAAATATCTTCGGACTGTCAGAGGTTGTCTGTAGAAAGTTCTGTTCGCCAAGTTTCCATCAATAAAATTCCACCGGTGGACTATTTTGCAAGACGGGGATAATGCAATAGTGATATTTGAATATAAGATCACGTGTTTGCTCCTTGGAGATTGATCCACTTGGTAGTGAGCGTCAACGGCCACTGTAGCACAAAAAAATCAAACAAATTATTCCATAACTGACAAGGAGAGACACAATTAATCGAACTTTTAAAAGATGCGTGAAAGTGGATGTGCGTTCGATATTCGAGTGCTGATCACAGAGGGTGTACGTCAGTAAGAAGATGAAAACAAAAACAATCAAGAAATACCTGCATTTATAATCAAGAGCGACGATAATAACAGAACCACATCCCGAAAAGGCATACTGGACTATGAAAATCATACGTCCTAAGAATTGGAAGTCTGAAATGTACTCAGGAATTGTTGAAAGCAGCATGTAAGTAAAGGATGATCTGGGTAAAGAGAAATAGAGTTAACTTTTCTGTTCGAATGACTTGGTCAAATGGAACATGTTGCATAATGCATTGCCATGTCTCTGCTGTAAAAGAAAGGGCACGCGATTTGACGTGGGCAGGAGGAAATGACGTCCGATACGAAATGACACAATTGCAGCTGTTCAGAAATGAGCTTCTGGATAAATTCTGGAAACAATCTGTCGGAAGTGCATGGCATCAATCTACCGGAAGTGCATGGCATGTTCCATGATGCAAACAAATATTTACCATCCATCCAGACGAATCTTGTCTTGCTGAGTTTACCAATGATCTTCACGCTAATGGCTGCGGTTTCGTGTGAGAACAGAAAATTAAGTCTTCCACATATGTAGAATCAGAAAGAAGTCGGACATCCGGAAATACTAGTAACCAGATAGAAAATAACGTAATACGAAAAGGAAAGCTTTAAATATTTCTGTCGGTCATTAATTGTTTGAAATATGCCTCCAATTTAACAAGACGTATTTAATATATAAGATAGATCCCTCTTGGGACACTGCACCAACACTTCTCCAAACAACTATGTCCTCTACTTGACACATTCGTGGTAAAATTAAAGGAACAATTAGCAAAAAAAACACAGACGAAAATGCCGGAAACATATAGCTGGTTAGAGAACAGTCGTATTAGATAATCGCTGAATCGTACAACAGTGCAATAAGCCTTAGTGTAGCTGTGCCAGCTACAACAGCTGTGAATCATGTCTTCTCTAAACCCAGTTGTCTGCATGTCCCGTATCACTCTCTATTTTCCTTTCTGTATACCTGTGGAAATGTTTTCTGGACGTTGTAATTGTGTTTGCCGCTTTCCATCACGTTTGAAAGAAACGTGCCTCTCGTTCTCTCCCATCCATTATATCTTAAATGTTCCTCTGTGTTGTAATTATCACCCAGTGACTGCAACATGTTCGCCTACGAATACCCTATTCTCAAATACGCCCCATCATTTTAACCTCAAACACAAATGCATTGGTTGTTTCTTCGTTCTTCCTAAAACTGCACCACGTCCCTTTTTGATGCATCGTCTGGCACTTGCTGTTCAGAAGGGTGCCGCGATATTTAGTAATAGGTCCTCGATTCTATGCCTGGTCCCGCCGACGCACAGCAGGAACATCGGATGCAGTGGACCGGGTTAGCGGAAGTGCATGTTGCACCTTACTCGAGCACATTGTGTCTTTTTTGTAAAGGCCGATTAGGCGGAAAGGGAACCAGATAACGTTTTCCGCCCCACACATTTCATTGGACTAGGAAAGAGTATTTGTATCAATAGACAATAGACAATAGGTACAGGAGGAGGCCATTCGGCCCTTCGAGCCAGCACCGCCATTCAATGTGATCATGGCTGATCATTCTCAATCAGTACCCCGTTCCTGCCTTCTCCCCATAACCCATGACTCCGCTATCCTGAACAGCTCTATCTAGCTCTCTTGAGTGAATTGGCCTCCACTGCCTTCTGAGGCAGAGAATTCCACAGATTCACAACTCTCTGAGTGTAAAAGTGTTTCCTCATCTCAGTTCTAAATGGCCTATCCCTTATTCTTAAACTGTGGCCCCTTGTTCTGTCCAACGTGTCCAACCCCTTAATAATCTTATACGTTTCGATAAGATCTCCTCTCATCCTTCTAAATTCCAGTGTATACAAGCCTAGTCGCTCCAGTCTTTCAACGTATGACAGTCCGCCATTCCGCGAATTAACCTAGTAAACCTACGCCGCACGCCCTCAATAGCAAGAATATCCTTCCTCAAATTTGGAGACCAAAACTGCACACAGTACTCCAGATACGGTCTCACTAGGGCCCTGTACAACTGCAGAAGGACCTCTTTGCTCCTATACTCAACTCCTCTTATTATGAAGGCCAACATTCCATTAGCTTTCTTCAATGCCTGCTGTACCTGCATGCATCCTTCCAGTGACTGATGCACTAGGACACCCAGATCTCGATGTACGTCCCCTTTCCCTAACTTGACACCATTCAGATAATACTCTGCCTTCTATTCTTACCACCAAAGTGGATAACCTCACACTTATCCACATTATACGGCATCTGCCATGCATCCACCCACTCACACAACCTGTCCAAGTCACCCTGCAACCTCATAGCATCTTCCTTGATACGTTTTACTCTGTATCATTCTCTAAAGTACGCATTGAGTGGGAGACCAAAACATCACAGGTCTGGACACAAGATCGACATTTTAACTCTCCGTGTATTTTTGCAGCTGCGCAGGCACAGCTTTACCATATTGTTGCATGTATACATCGCATAGCAGCTTTACCATATTGTTGCATGTATACATCACATTCCTCACAGTTCACACTACCACCCAGCTTTGTATCATGTGCAAATTTGCTAATGGTACTTTTAATCCCTTCATCCAAGTCATTAATGTATATTGTAAATAGCTGCGGTCCCAGCACCGAGCCTTGCCGTACCCCACTAGTTACTGCCTGCCATTCTGAAAGGGACCCATTTATCCCCACTCTTTGCTTTCTGTCTGTCAACCAATTTTCTATCCATGTCAGTACCCTACCTCCAATACCCAATCAGCTATCCACACCCATGCACCTGTCGACGTAACGACATTCAAGCGCTGAGGATGCCAGTAAATAATGCAATAAAGACTTTCCCATGCGTCCTACAGAAGGCAAGCATAGATTTGGCCCAAGTCATTTGCAGTAGTTTCCCTGAAGAAGGAAGATAATTGCAAAAAAATAATTGTAGGGCGGTCCAGTGGATTAGCTGGTCGAGCTGCTATCATGCAGGGCCAGAGACCCATGATCGATTCTGCCCTCGTTTACTGTCTGTGTGGAGTTTGCACATTCTCTATGTGGTAACGCAAGTTCCTACCGAGTGCTCCGGTTTATCCCCACATCTCAAAGACGCGTATGCTTGTTGGTAAATGGGTATTTGTAAATTCCCCCTAGTGAGTAAATCCGAAAGTGGGATAATATAGAACTAGTGTGAATCAATGCTCGGCATGGCCTCGGTGGGACGAAGTGCCGGATTCCATTCTGTATTTTGAAATGAAATCAAACCTGTGTGGAAAGATTTAGTGACATCTGCAAACGTACTAACAATGCCATAGACATTTTTAACCAAATCGATGATGTGGACAACAAACAAAAATGTGCCCAACTCCGACCCTTGAGACACACCTCTTGCAATAGGCCTCTAGTCCGAAAAACATTCTTCCACCATCAGCCCTTGCTATTCTCCCCATGTGCGTATTGCCTATCTAATTAGTTATCTCCCCCAGAATCCCATGCGATCTAACTTAGCAGAGTGATCTACCCTGCAGAACCTTGTCAACGGCATTGCTGAAGTCTATGTAGACCTTCTCTCGTCTATCTTCTTCATTAATTCATCACCAAACTCAACCAGGTTCGTGAGACACATGCTCCCACGCTCAAGCTGTGCAAACTATCCATAATGCATAGCTACCTTTGCAAATGCTGTAAATCGTATTCCGCCAGAGCATCTCCCGTAATGTCAAGGTTACTGGTCTATAGTTCCCAAGTTTCTATTGTCATGTTTACTAGTCTATAGTTATCAAGTTTTCCTTCTGCAACCCTTTTCAAATAAAGGCCGAACATTAACCACACCCCAGAGGGGAACGTTTCATTGAGCATCTTGCCCATCTCATGCAGCTTCAAGCATAGACAGAAAATTTGCTATTTGAAGGGCCTTATGTTCTCCCATTTCCTTTAATATACTTAGACAATCTCTTTGGAGTTTCAAAATCTTCCCTACAAAAGTTGTTTCATACCCACTTGTTTTTTTTTCCTGATTTCTTCTTAATTATTCTCGGGAGTTCGGTCAAGGATAATCCAAGGAACATCAGAGGTAAATAATTCAGCACTGGTCTCTGGTTGTGGTAGGATGATTTAGTTGCCTGATAACAGCTGGGAAGAAACTGTCCATGACTCTGGTGATGTGCGTTTTCACATTTCTATACCTTTTGCCTGATGGGAGAGGGTGGAAGAGGGAGTGGTCAGGGTGACTCGTCCTTGATTTTGCTGCTGGCCTTGCCAAGGCAGCGTTTAGTATAAATGGAATCAATAGAAGGGTTGGTTTGTGTGAATGGCCTGGGCTACATCCATAATTCGCTGCAATTTCTTATGGTCCTGGATGGAGCTGTTCCCAAACCAAGCTGTGATGCATCCTGATAACATGATTTCTATGGTGCATCTGTAGAAGTTGGTGAGAGTTGTAGGGGACATGCCAAACTTCATAAGCCTTCTAAGGATGTAGAAGCATTGGTGTTCCTTCTTGGTCGTTGCTTCAATATGGGTGGTCCAGGAGAAGTTGAGGATATTGACTCCGAGGAATTTGATGTTCTCAACAATCGCTTCTTCGGCACCATCAATGCAAACTGCGGTATGTGTACCGCTTTGCTTCCTGAAGTCGATTACTATATTGTAAGATTGGTGAGAAAAAGGTTTTTGTCTCGACACCAGGACACGAGGTTCTCAATCTACCTTCCCGTACTCTGTCTCATCATTATTTGATATCCAGCTCACAATGGTGGTGTCATCTGGGGATTTGAAACTTGAATTGGATTTGTACATAGCAGCACACTCGTGGTTGTACAATGAGTAAAGAATTGAGCTGAGAACGCATCCTTGAGGAGCACCAGTGTTGAGGATTACCTCACTGATTAGGTCTGTTGGTCAGGAAGTCGAGGATCCCGTGGCAGAAATGAGTGCTGACCCCAAATCCTGCGAGTTGGATGATAAGCTGGGATGGTATCATAGTATTAAAGGCAGAGCTGTAGTCTATGTAGTCTGACGTAGGGGTCTTTCTTCTCCAGGCATTCCAGGGATACATGTATGGCAAGGACAACGGCATCATCCGTGGACCTGTTGTTGCGTTAAGCGAACTGCAGAGGGTCAAAGACACTGGGTGAACTGGATTTAATGTGTTCCATAACTAGTCTCTCGAAACATTTCATGATGGTGGACGTGAAGGCCACTGGATGGTGATCGTTTAGCATGAGGTCTTGCTTTTCGTCGGTAATGGGATGGTGGTGGTCTTTTTGAAGCAGGCGGGTACTTCAGAACGGAGTAGGAAGAGATTAAAGATGCCCTTGAATACCGCTAGCTGGTCCGCGCAGCTACTAAGTACATGGCCAGAAACTCCGACTGGTCCCGTTGCTTTTGTGAGTTTACCCTCAGGAAGCCCGATCTAACCTCTGGTACAGTCACCCTGGGGAGAGGCACATTGGAGTTTGAAGTGCCAGGTGTCACTGCCCTGTTGGAATTCTGCTCGAAGTTGAGAATCTATGCTATTAGTTGATATAGTTAATTAGAGATTTTGATATTTTGTTGTAGTTGAGATGGTTTCTTTTGTTGTTTTAGCTAATATAAAATGAATGCTTATTTTCAGTGGAAAGCAGTAAGATTGATGTTTGTGGCAGAAATGTTATCCTTGGGAACAGAATGTGTTAGTCACTTTACGAATGATAAGGAGTATACAGAAGAGTAGGGGCTCTTGTCCTCTCCCACTACTCTGTCTGACTGTGTGAGTGCTGTGTATTGAAACAGTAATGCAAGGTCATGCAGCTGTGATATTGCTCGTCTATAGAGATAAAGAAAGTTTCTTTCATAATAACAACTCCTTATATGGGTGCGTGTGAAAGTAGGAAAAGTTTTGAATCCACTCTAGGTAAATTGATGCGTTTCCCCAAAAGCATGTGACTTATATTAATGGTTTGGTTTCTGAGCATGTGACCTGTATTAATGATTTTGTTTTCTCTGTAACCATGGGAATTGTATTAGATTTGTAATTGGTCCTTAATTTTATCTGTTACGCCCCTTTTTCCTTTCTGTATAAAAAAGTAAACAATCGTGGAAAGGTTGTTCTTCCCCTCCCCTGAGTTGAGATCTTTTCAGACACTAGTATTGTGTCTGGAGATCCTCACGGGAAGAACCCCATGGTGGAATAAATCTGATGTGCTCATCCAGTATTACGTGTGATTATTCAGACTGAAGGTATGATGGAGGAAAGAAGTGCAGGCCGAACCAACCTAACCACGATCACCATCTGTGCCAAGGAGATGTAGTCTAATGCGATGATGATAACCCGGAGGGATTTGGAAAATGGAACGTCAGCCGAAGGCCTGTATTGGACTTTTGAGGCATCTTCAATTTTCGTGACTGTTGAAGGACTGTCATCATAAAATGTTACCTTGTTATTGGACTTAATGTAAATTTGATGATGTATGTCCAAGTGCGGTAGGTTGGATTCCCATAGAACTATGTCTGGTCTCTCCATTACAGAGATGTAAACGTGATCTCAAGTTTCTCGGAGAAGTCCCAAGAGGTAACTTATTTCTCCGAGCTCACTCAGCTATGTACTCCCCCACAGTCAGTTGTTGCTACCCACCCATGACCTCAGTACAGGCATTATTCAGCATGACCAGAATGGGACCCCCTAAAGTACCTTAAATGTGATAATTGGAGGGAGAAAGCAAAAATAAAGGCACCTGAACCTATCCACCTTGTTTATGAACCCTTTATATGCTATTTGTCTCGCGTTACCAAAGGATAATTCACATTCATAGGATGTATGTTTGGTCACAGATATCGCCAAACCGTGCAAATTGACACCCAACGATGACCTCAGGTCATATGAGAATTGTTTCCACCAGGAAAAGGAGGGATATGCATATGTTGATAACCCGATAATGTCGTTTTGTGATAACAGGACCTGTCAGGTCAAAGACGGTCAAGGGAAGTGTAAATGTCACCCCTATACCTGTGTTCCTCTTGTTATGGCAATCCAACTAGTCTGTGGAGACTGCAATCGAACGCGTGTGGTGGTGGGAAACTATACGTTCCCTTTTACCCAGATGATGAAAGAAAGAGGTGGCAGAGATGCGCGATGGTTCTCTAAGCAGTTTAGGATCTTGATAGAGGGAGGTGAGTTAAACATGTATTCAATATGTCATGGCGCCTTGTTTTTAACGGATTCAAACCTTTTCTTTTTCTTTAATGGTACAGCCATTAATGTCCTGAATCCACCATTCCCGAGGTGACAATAGGAACCCTGATTCCTATGACAATAACCTGTCCCTCCCAGTGGGTGTCTCGTGAAAGGTTGGTGACTAAAGCTGTTTCAGAAGAATTTTGTTCAAAGTGGAAAGATCCCACATCTCTAGGAACACATGGGAGCTCTGTGAGATAGGGATGAGCGAGCTTCTTTAGTCTAGGCTTCACTGGATGTTATTTGGCTGCCAATAATCGCAATTACCTCATTTGTGGTCTCACTATCTTGGGTAATGCAACAACGGGGGCCCTCGACATGGTTACCCAGGGACTTACTGAACTTAGGCTCTTTACTATGCAGAACAGATATGCCCTAGATTATTTGTTTGGCTCGGGAAGGCGGTGTCTGTGCTATAGTAAAAGGTAGTTGTATGATGGGAGTTAGGGATCAGACAGAGAATATTATTCGTTTTATTACAAAGATAATGGATAACATGAAGGAGTCGAATAGTTGGGGTGATTAGGATTTCGGGGGCTGCTCGGACAAGTTGATTAATATAGCATTGTATATGGGAATTTTAATTGTTTGTATTTTTGTAGGGTTGACTACTCTGAATGCGTATTGCGAAGAAAACAGATGGTGTAGAGAGTATTGGTACTTCAAGAATGTTAGTGGGAAGACAAACTGAATTGTGTGATAAGGAGGCTGAGGATGTTTATAGTGTGAAGGAAGAGTTTGAACGACTAGGAAGGTTATTAGATTAGGAGGTAAGAGTGAAGAGGAAGATGAAGTGGTTTTGAGGATGACCAACGTAATAGAATAGGTGTAATAGGATATGTGGCTTTTGGAGGGCGATACCAGAAGAATGATGCATGTGTGGAGTTTTGAAACTGAAAGAGTTGAGGCGATGCAGGCAAGAAGCAGTTCATGTAAGAGATATTGTAGCAGGGCGTAGTTTTTCTGGTGTCAAGGGTCATTGTTTAGAAGTGTTTAGAAGTATTAATGATGGTCTAGTTTTGAAGGAAAATAACTGCAGATGCTGGTGCAAATCGAATGTATTTATTCACAAAACGCTGGAGTAACTCAGCAGGTCAGGCGGGAAGGAATGTGTGACGTTTCAGGTCGAGACAATTCTTCAGAGGGGATGGGAAGATGTGGCCAGTAGTGGGGTCCTGTTGAAGGTGACGGAAATGTTGGAGGATGATTTGTTGGATGCGCTGGCTGATGGGGTGGAAGGTGAGAACGAGGGGGATTCTGTCTAGTATTGATGTAGTTTCCTTTCTGTAGAAATAAACAATGTTTAGATTTAATTGTACTTAGAAGTTTGGTTGTAGGTAGTTTGTTTTCTATACACCTGAGGGGATATGAAGGCATTGTTTTAAGGTGTTTAAGGTGATTTATTGTTTTAAGCTTTGATAGTTATCATAGAATGATAAAAGGAGGGAATGTGAATCTATGCTATTAGTTGATATAGTTAATTAGAGATATTGATATGTTGTCGTAGTTGAGATGGTTTCTTTTGTTGTTTTAGCTAATATAAAATGAATGCTTATTTTCAGTGGAAAGCAGTAAGATGGATGCTTGTGGCAGAAATGTTATCCTTAGGACCAGAATGTGTTTGTCCCTTTACGAATGATAAGGAGTATACAGAAGAGTAGGGGCTCTTGTCCTCTCCCACTACTCTGTCTGACTGTGTGAGTGCTGTGTATTGAAACAGTAAAGCAATGTCATGCAGCTGTGAGATTGCTCGTCTATAGAGATAAAGAAAGTTTCTTTCTTAATAACAACTCCTTATATGGGTGCGTGTGAAAGTAGGAAAAGTTTTGAATCCACTCTAGGTAAATTGATGCGTTTCCCCGAAAGCATGTGACTTATATTAATGGTTTGGTTTCTGAGCATGTGACCTGTATTAATGATTTTGTTTTCTCTGTAACCATGGGAATTATATTAGATTTGTTATTGGTCCTTAATTTTATCTGTTACGCCCCTTTTTCCTTTCTGTATAAAAAATTAAACAATCGTGGAAAAGTTGTTCTTCCCATCCCCTGAGTTGAGATCTTTTCAGACACTAGTATTGTGTCTGGAGATCCTCACGGGAAGAACCCCATGGTGGAATAAATCTGATGTGATCATCCAGTATTACGTGTGATTATTCAGACTGAAGGTAAATAACTTGATTGATCAAAGTGAGCATAGAAAACATGCAGTTCATCAGGTAAGGTCACACTATCACCAATGATGTTGCCTGACCGCGCTTTGCAGCCAGTTATCTTATTCAGACCATGCCACATTATCTGTGTGTCCGAGTCATTAACGTTTGTGTTGGTATTGTCTCTTGCCATCCTTGATGGCTTTGCATAGATCATAGCAGGTCTACTTGTACTACTTGGGGTCGTTTGACTTGTATGTAGGAGATTTGGGCTTGAATGTACCTCTTGTTTCATCCATGGTTTCGGGTTGGGGAACACTCGGATTGTCTTCGTCTGCACACAGTCTTCTATACACTTGCTGATGAAATCAGTAACGGTAGTGGCGTACTCATTCAGGTAAGCTGCGGAATCCCTAAATATTCAACAGTTCACTGACTCAAAGTTTGTTTAGTTTGTCAACAATGTGTGGCCGAGAAGTACAAAGTGTAGAGTGGATGGGGAGAGTCTTTGTCCTGAAACTGGGGGAAATAAAATCGTCTCAATGAAGGAATATGACAAAGAAACCGATGGTCAAGCCAATTAGATTGGCATTTTCGTGTTGTGTATTTCAATGACTCTCGGTTATCTAACACTGTTCCATTCGTAAGGACATTGAGGTTGTTTTTGTTTTGTTGCAGCGTCCTAAATAATCTCTTTGTGAATATGCCTCTGAACATTTGACCTGGAAGTGGAATCATACCTCCAAAACAAATCACACTGCATAATTGAGACATATGTTTTGATTAATTGACAAGGAGAAATCAAGTCAAGTCAAGTTTATTTGTCACTTGCACATACACGATGTGCAGTGAAATGAAAGAGGCAATGCCTGCGGATTGTGCAAAAAAAAGAATTAATACAGAAAAGAAAAATTTCGTTCCTGGAGTTATAATAGTTAACAATCCTGGTGGCCTGTGGCGTGAAACTCCATCTCATCCTCTCCGTCTTCACAGCATGACAGCGGAGGCGTTTGCCTGACCTTAGCAGCTGGAACAGTCCGTTGCTGGGGTGACAGCATATGGTGTCCTCTAAAATTAGGTTTCGATAAAGGATAGCAAACATTATATTCTGAAAACCTGACTTGCTTAGAAGTCACGGTGCACATTTCAGAATGTTTAATTCACATAGAAAACAAAATATTTCAGACCTGTAACATTCATTTCACTGTTCTAAAGAACGACATGATTATTGTTTAAAACCGTATGTGATATACATATTTTCTTAAATTTTTAATATAAAATATACAAATGCCACAGCTGTGAAATTAAAAATAATATACTGGAAACACTCATTTGGTTTGATAACATGTCTGGAAAGAAAAACGGTCTATGTTTCAACAACGAGCTGCTGCCGCAATTGGAAAATAAAGATAAAAAAAGGTAAGTGTGGGTGTCGGAGAAAGTTGCACGAGGGATGGATTGCTACCGTTCTGCAACTTGCAAATATACCTTTCAATTTCTCTTTTCCAGTTCTAATGCAACAATCTCTGACGTGAAACATTAAAGCTATTCCTCTTTCCACACATGCTGCCTGACTTGCTGAGCGTTTTCGATTATTCCAAATTTTGAGTATCTTTCTAATGAATAATGTTTGGTTCCACTACAAAACATTAATAATGCACATTCAGAGACGACGTTCACGGCTAAATGCATATAAGCCCACCCCTGCAAAACAGAAAAGCCTAATGGTTGCAAAGAGAATTGAGCCTCAGAATATTTCACCATATTCAATTAGAAAGATATGTAAGTGTCCTGCAATGGGGAACTAAGAACACCTGGTGCCTAAAATTCCTTAGCTTATTGGTAGATCAAACGAGGAGGTGACAGGGAGCGATATCACGGAGCGAAATTTGCATGTGCTGTCTGTTTGACGAGAGTAATCCAGTGAAATAAAAATGCTTAAGATTTGAAAATCACATGTCATTCGATTGAGGGATTATGGATGCATAAAATATCGAATGCATTAACATTCACTAAATTAGAATTTTGAATTAATTATTTGGAATGATAGAAAATAATCAATTGATAACCACATGCACTAAGCTTCATAATAAAGTAATTAATGGAATTCGGAAGGCCAACTCACGGCATTTGAAGGTAAACATAATTAATAGGGAACAATGGAATTGTAATAACAATGAGATGATCTCAAATAAAAATTAGCCACGCCCAATCAAGAAGGAAACGTGCCTATTATAACTTCGCAGTACATTTAAAAAAAATGTAGGTTTGCGGCACTGAATGTGAAGGATTACATTTTAGGAATAGATAGGATGAATGCACAAAGTATTTTACCCGGAGTACGGGAATCAAAAACTAAAGGACATATGTTTAAGCTGAGAGGAGAGAGATTTAATAGGAAACTGACGGGCACTTCTTTCATATAGCGGGTGTCTACAACGAGCTCGGCCAGATACTATAACAACATGAATTTGGGTAGGTACATAGATAGGAAACGTTTAGAGGGATATGGGTCAAACGTGGATAGGTGGGACTATTGGGGCATATTGGATGGCATGGAAACGTTTGGCCTCAGGGCTTGTTTCCATGTTGTATTGCACACATTCTGCTTTAGTTAAACATTTTGTTCAAGATGACCGCGCCGTTGTGTTTGGCTGCCTGCCACTGTATGTTTCTTTTTTTTCCTAATCAGATGTGCAGCACTTTGGTCAACGTGGGTTGTTTTTAAATGTGCTATACAAATAAAATTGACTTGACTTGACTTGACAATGATGCTGTGATTCTAGGACTCTATGATAAGAATCAAATTAGCGAATAATTAATTTCCAGCGTAACTGACATATTTTCGATTGACTGCCACACAGCCCGACGAATTCAGTTGTTATTTTTCACCCCGCTACATATTACATTTATTTCTTTATGTTGCCGTTTAAAAGTCTTTTTGGAGCTTGACGTGTTCAAGGAAGCGTATGCCAGTTCGTTATCAGCAGCAGCCATATCTGCGATCTGTGCACAAATGTTTGCTATTGTTAATTGCACATGAAAACGACTAATTTCGCCGAGTAAGATGTATCTATATTCTCAGATGTGTAGAATGAAGGCGTGAGACGAACTTTACCTTTGCATACACAGGACTCTCTACATGCCCTTCAGGTTTCCCAAATTCTTTGCAGCAGACAAGATCCAAATGGGCGTACATCGGGCCCAACATTCTAACCTTCTTCCTGGAAATTGATGAACTTATTGTAAGATTAGTTAAACTACAGATGACGCTTTCGCTTTGAATGCGGTGGCAAGAATAAACGAGGGACGATTATGTTTTGTTTGGTCTCGAATGCAACTCCTCCTGTTCTGTTGTCCAGCAAACTTACTCAACAACCCATCTAGATTTATGTCTACGTCATTTATATATATCACAAACAACAGAGGTCCCTGTGGAAGTCCACTGAGCACAGACCTTCAGGCAGAAGATCTTCCTTCCACGCCAAACCTCTGTCGCTATGAAGAAGCCAGTTCTGAATTCATATCACCAAGTTACAGTGGATCCTGTACATCTTGATCTGTTGGACCAACCTATCACGAGGGACTTTATCACAAGCCATCCTAAGATTCGTGTTTGCAGCAGCTACTGCCCTTCCTTCATCAACCTCATTTGTCATCTGTTCAGAAAACTCAATTACATCAGTAGAACGTGTTAAGCCGTGCTGGCTATCGTTAATTCGTGCATTCTCTTCCCAACGTCACTAGATCCTCTCTTGATGAAGTCTTTCCAATCGTTTCCCTACCAATAACGTGGTGTTAACCGGACTATATTTGGATCCAACTAGTTGAGCCTTGGATTCCCCCTACCTCCCTTCTTAATCAAAGGAACAACATGGTCACTCTCCAGTACTCCAGAATCTCGCATGTGGCTGGAGAAGAAACAGTAAGCTACAATGACAATATTCCTTTCACTACACTTGGTGTAAACAATATAGATACATATATAATATCTATAATAAATGCGAGCTCCTGTAAATGCATTTTGTATTGTTCTTAATGTCTTCCTTTTTGTAGTGCACTGTGAACTTCACGGATTGGAAATACGTTCAAACAGAATAAGACGTAGTCCTTATTTAAACAGCTTGGTTTCAACAAAGTCACAATCCTCTCTCTACTTTCGCAAACGGAATAGACATATATTAAATTAGCCTTACCCAGCTTTGTCTCCGATTTGTATTTACTGTATGCTTCTTTGCACCTGCTCGGAAGTAAAATAGTAATAAATGGCCGTGAGACATGGTGTTTGTTTCGCAGACAAAGAACCGAATATCATGTGATAATTGCACGACAGAGTTTCACTATATACAGCTTCACTACATATCTACGAAGGCTTAAACCACGTTGTTTGTGCCATGTTTTTTACCAAAATGTTGGACGACACAGTGATGCAGCAGGTAAATGTGGAGTTTGAGGCACGTTCCCCCTGTGACCACGTGGGTTTCATCCGTTACTCTAGTATACTCCCACATCCCAAGTATGTGCGGAATTGTGGGTTAATTGACCTCGGTAAATTGCCCCTACTGTGAATTCAGTGGAGACGGAAGTAGGTTAACGTAGAGCTAGTGTGAAAGGATAATCAATGGCCAGCGTGGAATCGGTGGGTGAAAAGGTCCGTTTCTCTGCTGTACTTTTCTTGCAACCAATCAAACAAATTTTTACCGCAAAATTCACAGATGTTCAGATCTTGACAAAAGGCACAATTAAACGCTGGCTTCTAAGTGGTGATGTGTCGAAATAAAACGTAGAATTCAAAATATGTTATCATCAAATATTAGTTACATGCAAAATTGAATATGTTCATTAAGTCGGTGCTGTTTATTATAATCATAATTATTGCCGGTACAAATGTTTAATTTACTTTATTATCAAGAGAATCCTGCAATTCCCAATTCTATTATATTATAATATTATACTGGGATGATAATGTTTAAAAAATGGATGAGAAACATACCTCTAAATATAATTGCCATCACAACGATAACGATGAACATTAAAATTAACGCTGCACATCTGATACTTCCAGCGATGAGAGAATCAGATGAACCCTCGACAGCTGTGTGAGGTGAAACCGATGACCAAATGTTTATATTTAATTACGTTATTTCAAAGTAGACTTTTGCGGAAAACAAAGCAAGATATTTCAAATGTTCACTAAATGGATTTCACCATAACCGCGTGGAGTGAGGCAAAGAGTCAACAATTTCGATATATAGCGCGATTACGAGTGAAATAAATAGATCTCAAGTGAACTTTGTGGGATATTGACCGTTCGGAAACAGAAAATTGTGGAACATAATATATCAATTAGTATATATTCTGTTCACCATACGGCGTAAATCTTGAAGGAGATGTCAATGTTACTAACGTTGGCCAGGAGTGAATCATTACAGACATCTTCTCCCCACTCACAGTCCCCAATTAATGCAAGTGCCAACAAGGTAGTTCTCATAGAAAGACTGCAAATGCTGGAGCAACTCTGCGGGTCAGGCATCATCGTTGGAGAAAATGGAAAGGTAACGTTTTGTGTCGGGACACTTCTTCAGACTGATTGTAGGGTAATGAGGGCCGAAGCAAGAAAAAAAACCAGGAGCAATCGGAACCGGGGTACGACATGACGTCACACAGGGAGGTTCCCTTATAGGCCACTGTTGGTGAGGCACGATGTTATCTCAAGAGGGATACTTCGTTGCCAATCGTGAAACTGGATATTCGACATTTAGAGGAAGATGGCAAATAGGGGGGGGGGGGGGGGGGGAGGTGAGTGCTTGTCGACATTACTAAAATGAGAGAATTCAACGTTTATACCGCTGGCTTGTATGCTACAAAGGTGAAATATGAGGTGCTGTTCCTCCAATTTGCTTTCGCCGCTCTGTGCAATGCAGGCGTCCGAGGACGGATTGTCAGTGTAGGAATGAAAAGCGGAATTAAAATACTTAGCAAATGGGAGATCCAGTAGGTCCTGGCAAACTGAGCATGCTCAGCTAAATGGCCGCAGAATCCACATCTTTTCACACAATTGTACAGGACCCCGCATCCAGAACACCGGATGCAATAGATAAGAATAGAGAGTGTGCATGTGAACTACTGTCCAACCTGGAAAGAATGTCGGAGTCCCTGCATAGAGGCGAGGAAGAAGGTACAAGGACAGGTGTTAAATCTCCTGCAGTTGTAGAGGAAAGAACCTTGGGATGGGGTCGTCTGGGTTTAAAGGGATGAACGAACCAGAGTTGTGGAAGGAGCGGTCTCTGCAAAAGGCGAAAGGGTATGGAGATGGAAAGATTTAATTCATAGTGGGATCAGGTTGGAGGCGACGGAAATGTTCGAAGATAATGTTTAGGATAGCGGAGGCTAGTGCGGTGAATGGAGACAGAGAGAGAAAAGAAAGATAGAGCGGTGTCAGAGATAGTCCAGGTGAATTTGAGAGCAGGGTGGAAATTAGTGATGAAGTTAATAAAGTCGACGAGTTCAGCACGCTGTAGGATGTGGCTCGGATTGTCCAGGACTGGCCGTTCTGTATCGCAAATGAGGTTGGTGCGGGGGGGGGGAGTGGTGAAAACAAGACAGGGGCGGGGGCTGGGCTCTGGGGCGATGGTTGATCTATCTCTCCCTCGTAACCCCATTCTCCTGCCTTCTCCCCATAACCTGTTGTAGGAGTAGAGTGGTTAGGAGCAGGAAAACCTCATGGGCTCTGTTTCTTCTTTGAAAAGTACCCAAAGATATTTTCCTCTCGAACACTCTCCTGTGCCTAGAGTAACTTCTCGTCACCCTCAATTGCTTCCTTTTTGACTCCTCTCACTTTCTCCAAGTTAAAGTTGCAGCATGGACACTCACTCAGATACAGCTACTGGCTATCGTTTTTGTTGGTTACATCGTGCAGTGCTTTTTCCAAGCATGCACCGGCGTTATCCCCCAACTCTTTCTCCAATACATCAACAAGTATACTGGAGCTACTTCTTGCACCCGTGTGGAACTTAAGGTCTTTTTTAATTACAGCACTAACTTCCACCCTGCCCTCATTCTTTGGTGAATGTGATTCCACCCCACCGATTCCCCTTCTTTCCCCCACCCACCCCCCATAACGTCATCTACTGCATCCAGTGTTCCTGATGCGGGCTACCGTACAATGGTACGGTATCAAGACAAAGGTAGATTCAGCGGCCATTTAGCTGAATACTTGCACGAGGTCCGCTAAGGCCTACCGGATTTCCCGGTTGCTAAATATTTAGAATCCCTTTCCCATTCGTACACTGATCTTTTTGTTCTGGGCATCCTGCATTGCCAGAGTGAGGCCACAGACAAATTGTAGGACTAGTGCTTCATATTTCGGTATTTGCGCAGCTTATTTTTAGGTAGCCTCTGTGTCTGAGTTGCAATTGGTTTCCCGTTTCAGCCATAAGTGAACAAAAAGAAAACCTTCACCCAGTTAGTGGTGCAGCAATGGTGCTGCCGACTCACAACTTCAGGTATCCGAGCTCAGGCCTGGCTTCGGGAACTGTCTGCATGGACATTTCACGTTCTCTGCGATTTTACCAAGGAGCTCCTTGGTGGGTTAATTGATTATTTTTACCTTATTCCTCGGGATGGTGTGATGGTTGTGGGGGCGTCAGAGTGGACTTGTAGAGCATGTGAAAGGGGATGGGTTACTGACGTGCGAACGATATCGGGAACGGTATTTATGGAATTCTGGGAAGCAACATCGACTGGATGGACCGTGCAGCCGTCTACGCTGGCAGGAAATAGGAAAACTGCACAAGTTCTACGAAAATAAATTCGCTGCGGAAAGTATAATATTAAAAAAATCTTCACATTCTATTTTTACTATTATTGGTATTATTATTATTTAGTGGACTATCGATTATACTATCCGTGGAACACGTTACCTTGATGATGGACCGTGTAGTTGGCAGTTGCTGGAGTTAGCATAGAACGGTGAATAATCTTACATGTGTAAACGGTTCCTTCTTTGACTGCCTGTTTCTCCACTAAAGTGCTGATAACTTCATACAATCCGTCTGCCGTTGAATTTTGTTCATGCCGAAATCCAGATTGGATGACGGTACCATTTTTATACCAGGTGAGATTAAATTGTTTCGGGTAAAAGGCAGCCGTTCTGCACTGGATTTTCAGGAAACGAGTCGCAGCATTTCTAGGTCGAACAGCTACGATCTTCAGAGGAGAAGGGACAGCTAAGTAAAGAGGAATAGAATTAAAAGAAAGGGAAAACTTTCATTACATCATCAAATAACAGTTGTTCCAACGCTACTTAATTCCATCATAATTTTAAAATCGGGAGCCCAAGTGAAGTTCTTCATCGCAATTGACCCCCCCCTTCCATTGACATGCATTCTCCTGACATTTAATTAAAAAACAGAGTACTAATTTGCACACATATTTCTTGTGCTAAAATGTGCGATTCAACCTCCAAGTTTAAACTCTTCAAAAGCCTAGTACTGTTGTGACTATTTCAACTTTTCAATATAATCAGTTGTAAACAGTTGCAGACTTTGACTGGCTTACAGGGAATACGTTGACAAACATTTCTTGTTTCTCTAATGCGGCGCAAGAAATATAACTTATATTCCAAATAATTTGGTGGAAATAAAAATCTCGCTCTTTCAATTAACAGGATTAAATGTTGATAACATTATCATTAGGATAATGAAGAAGGGTCTCGACCCGAAACGTCACCCGTTCCTTCTCTCCCGAGATGCTGCCTGACCTGCTGAGTTACTCCAGCATTTTGTGAATAAATCGATTTGTACCAGCATCTGCAGTTATTTTCTTATATCATTAGGATAACATTAGGAGGATCCCCGCCTCGGCGTTCAGTGTAAAATTGAAATCGTTGCATTTCTTCATCTTACACTCACTGCCTTCAATATACACCAGCTCAAATATCATTGCTGACATGCCCTCTGGCTGCATTGTTACTCTTTCTATATTTTCAAACGAATTAATCCAGAATAGTTTTCCAACGTTTTGCACATTTGCATTCTGGATTAAAGACTTTTGTGAAGCAAAATTCAAATTCGAGCTGCAACTTGGAACCCCAGGTTTCTAGTTGTGCCGTTCGCTCACCATGGACGATCAGTTGCGTTGCTGTTCCCTTTCTAACCGTTCGGCCCGCTTGTCTTGCAAGACAATAGTACTTTCCGGCGTCCGAGACCGTGACATTTAGCAGGTGAAGGTAGGCGCCTCCTGCCATTATAGTAAAGATTTTCCTGCTATCTTCTTTCAGGGAGCTTAGATTCCCATCTTTCCACCAGTAAACCGTTAGGTTTGACAGATTTACATTGAAGGGGAAGGAACACCGACAGGTAAACGTCATACCACTGATCACCGCCTTCTGAACACCATCCGATATCGTCTTGCCCGACCTGTCCTCAGCAACTGTCAACAGATGGTGCACAATCTAGTTTAGTCATTGATATACAGCAATGGGAATTTAACACTGCTGTCAAAAATCTTATTGCACGCAGACCAAATATTTACAATGAATTGAACCGAATTATTATGCCCCCTTTTTGTGTCCTCGTAAAGGTTTCCTAAATTACACTCCTCTCCAGAACTCATACAACAGCAATTACTTTATGGACACTTCAGCATGACATTATAACGAACAACTATCACGTCTGCGTATTTTGAAGACCCATAAATAATAAGCAATAGAAGTCCTAGTTTACCCGCATACAAAATTCCAACGAAATACATCATCCAAGGTGACACTTTCAGAAACATATCGACGACGAAAATGAAGCAGGCCTGGCTGGGAAAGATGAAGGTCTGGTTAATAATCGTCACGGTATCTACTACACTGACTCCTAATCGCATCTGTCACCCCATGATACGGCCGAGAAATGCGCTGCTTTTTAATATGGGGCTTGGCTGAGTACCTGAAGGCGGAAATTGAGTCAGGAAATAAAAGGCTGTTTTATTTGAGGACTTTAAGCATTGCGCACATCGATCATTTCTCGATTTTGTCCTCGTGAGAGGATCAAATTCAAATAAGATGCAAAATAAGAACATATTTCCGTTAATTGCCCCCCCCCATCGGTAATTTGATAAAGCCATGGATGAACCAATCTTGGTTTCAAACGCCGCTTTTCTGTTCTTTTCCCCTTAATCGACCCTCAAAGTTAATGTTCTTCCAGATTTTGCGTTGAATACATTCAATAACGCCCACCCAGATCCTTCTCTTTTCTGTTTAGTATGTGTTCCACCCTTTGGTTTCCTAAACGTTCGTTCGAGGAACCCGAATTAAAGAGTACGTTCCCTCAATCAACCCGACCGCCCACAACCCGGAGGATTTATATATTTCAAAATGATCACCTTGTAGCGCGTCAATAAAGGCCCGAAATAAAGGCAAGGAGCCAGGTATTTCGGGAACGTATATTTTACTGTACCTCGGTTATCAGACGGGTCTAGTCTGCTGGAATGGCTTGGCGCCCAAACCTTGTCCTTATATACCTGGTCCCGGACCGCCTCCCTGGACTGGTCCATTCCCGTGCCGAGGTGTCGGTCGAAGTATGGCCCGACCTTTGGGAGCCGCCATAGTACCCCCCCCCAGAACCGGAGGCACGAAACGCACTGGTGGTTGCAGAACCCGACCGGACCGCGTACGGTAATCGATCGACAGAGGGGCCGGCGGAGGCACAGGTGGTGGGACCCACAAAGGCGGGCAACCTCGTGGCCGAGGCTGGGCAACCGGCACCGGTTGGTCGATGTCTAACTGGGCCGGCTTCAGGCGGTCAATTGACATGGCCTCCGGCCGGCCCCCCATGTCCAAGACAAAGGTTGTCTGTCCGTGCTCCAGCACCCGGTACGGGCCCTCATACGACCTCTGGAGTGGCGTCTGGTGGGCGTCACGGCGCAGGAACACAAAGGCGCAGTCCCGGAGGGCCGATGGCACGTAAGGGCAGAATGTCCCATGGCGGGACGTCGGCACGGGTGCGAGCTTGCCAACTCGCTCTCGGAGGCGCTGTAGGGTGGATGAGGGCGGTTCCTCTCGCCCCGGCAACGAGGGCACGAACTCCCCGGCACCGTGAGCGGGGACCCGTAGACGAGCTCCGCTGAGGATGAAGCCAGGTCTTCCTTGGGCGCAGTCCGGATGCCCAGCAAGACCCATGGTAGCTCGTCCATCCAGTCGGGGCCGGGGAGTCGCGCCTTCAGCGCTGCCTTCAGCGCTGCCTTCAGCTGCCGGTGGAACCTCTCCAACAGGCCGTTTGCCTGCGGGTGATATGCCGTGGTGTGGTGCAGCCGCACACCCAACAGGTGGGCCATGGCCGACCACAGCTCGGAGGTGAACTGTGGCCCCCGGTCCGATGAGATGACCACCGGCACCCCAAAGCGAGCAATCCAGTGCGCGGCCTACGCACGAGCGCATGTGGCTGTAGACGTATCGGCCAGTGGTATGGCCTCCGGCCACCGCGTGAAGCGGTCCACCACCGTGAGGAGGTGGGTGATGCCCCGGGACGGCGGGAGCGGGCCCACAATGTCCACGTGCAGGTGGTCGAACCATGTTGCACCTTGCTTTGGGAAATGAGCTTGACCTAGTGACTGATGTTTCAGTAAAAGAATATTTTGGGATCCCTGACCCAAAGGTTTTACGAATAGGGAAACATCTAAATACTGGGGGAAAGTATTAAAGTGGATTACAACGTTATTAAGCAATAGACAATAGACAATAGACGCAGGAGTAGGCCATTCGGCCCTTCGAGCCAGCACCACCATTGAATGTGATCATGGCTGATCATTCTCAATCAGTACCCCGTTCCTGCCTTCGCCCCATACCCACTGACTCCGCTATCCTTAAGAGCTCTAGCCCTCTCTTGAAAGCATTCAGAGAATTGGCCTCCACTGCCTTCTGAGGCAGCGAATTCCACAGATTTACAACTGTCTGACTGAAAAAGGTTTTCCTCCTCCGTTTTAAATGGCCTACCCCTTATTCTTAAACTGTGGCCCCTGGTTCTGGACTCCCCCAACACTGGGAACATGTTTCCTGCCTCTAACGTGTCCAACCCCTTAATAATCTTATATGTTTTAATAAGATCCCCTCTCATCCTTCTAACTTCCAGTGTATACAAGGCTAGTCGCTCCAGTCTTTCACCATACGACAGTCCCGCCATTCCGGGAATTAACCTAGTAAACCGACGCTGCACGCCCTCAATAGCAAGAATATCCTTCCTCAAATTTGGAGACCAAAACTGCACACAGTACTCCAGGTGCGGTCTCACTAGGGCCCTGTACAATTGCAGAAGGGCCTCTTTGCTCTATCATCAACTCCTCTTGTTATGAAGGCCAAAATTCCATTGGCTTTCTTCACTGCCTGCTGTACCTGGACGCTTCCTTTCAGTGACTGATGCACTGGGACACCCAAATCTCGTTGTACGTCCCCTTTTCCTAACTTGACACCATTCAGATAATAATGTGCCTTCCTATTCTTACCACCAAAGTGGATAACCTGAAACTTATCCACATTAAACTGCATCTGCCATGCATCCGCCAACTCACACAACCTGTCCAAGTCACCCTGCAATCTCATAAGCATCTTCCTCACAGTTCACACTGCCACCCAGCTTTGTGTCATCTGCAAATTTGCTAATGTTACTTTTAATCCCTTCATCCAAGTCATGAATGTATATTGTAAATAGCAGCAGTCCCTGCATCGAGCCTTGCGGTACCCCATTAGTAACTGCCTGCCATTCTGAAAGGGACCCATTTATCCCCACTGTTTGCTTTCTATCCGCCAACCAATTTTCTATCCATGTCAGTACCCTACCCCCAATACCATGTGCTCAAATTTTCCCCACTAATCTTCTATGTGGGACCTTGTCGAAGGCTTTCTGAAAGTCAACGTACACTACAACCACCGGCTGTCCCCTATCCATTTTCCTAGTTACATCCTCAAAAAATTCCAGAAGATGAGTGAAGCATAATTTCCCGTTCGTAAATCCATGCTGACTGGGAACGATCCTGTTACTGCTATCCAAATGCTCCGTAATTACGTCTTTATAATTGACTCCAGCAGCTTCCCCACCACTGATGTCAGACGAACTGGTCTATTATTTGCTGTTTTCTCTCTCCCTCCTTTCTTAAAAAGTGGGATAACATTAGCTACCATGCGATCCACAGGAACTGATCCTGAATCTATAGAACATTGGAAAATGATCACCAATGCGACCATGATTTCTAGAGCCACCTCCTTAAGTACTCTAGGATGCAGACCATCAGGCCCTAGGGATTTATCAGCCTTCAGTCCCATCAGTCTACCCAACACCATTTCCTGCCTAATGTGAATTTCCTTCAGTTCCTCCGTCACCTTAGGATCTCTGGCCACTAGAACATCTGGGAGATTGTTTGTATCTTCCTTAGTGAAGACAGATCCAAAATACCGGCTCAACTCGTCTGCCATTTCCTTGTTCCCCATAATAAATTCCCCTGCTTCTGTCTTCAAGGGACCCACATTTGCCTTAACTATTTTTTCCCTCTTCACATATCTAAAGAAGCTTTTACTATCTTTGTTACACTTTGTTACATTGTTTCGACATTCTTTGAACTTTTACAGTGTTGGATGAAAGATAATTGTGGCGAGATAAGGAAAGATATAGGCCTTGGGGTGATGGATGGATGTGAGGGATGGACTAGCAGGGAAGTAAGGGTGGCGAAATATGAAGGGATGTGAGCATTGAGATAAGGATAAATTACTGAATGGGATTTAATGGTGGCGGGACAGACGGGTGACTGCAAAGAAATGAATGACTGCGGAAAGGAGTGTGGGTATGAGGTAATGTAAAGAAGATAAGGTTTAGGATAATCCTATAAAAAAAAGGCTGCCCGATGTACTATGTGGGCAGTCAGGTGGTTGGCTCCCTGATTGTTCCAGCCGTTGTTTGCAAATAAAGGCTTTTAACTTCTCGAAGAATTCTCCGTGTCGCCTGTCTTAATTTCGAGGATCAAGGATCCACAACGTGGTCTGGCGAATCTTCCTCGTAGCCCTGTTAACGGAATTATCCACTTTTGGAGTAAATAAGCTAAACCGTAACAAATTAGACCGGATGTGGTCTCAACTAGGCCGCAGGTTCTTGTAGGATGACCAGTGCATTCTGGCACTGAAATTCTATAGCAATAACAAATTGGAGGAACAGCATCTCATATTTCGCTTGGGCAACGTGCAGCCCAGTGGTATGAATATTGATTTCTCTCACTTCACGTAGACATGGCATCCCTCTCCCTCTATCCCTCCCCCATCCAAGTCGCGCGCTTCTCATTTTCACCCTACAACAAGCTTATAATGTTCTGTTTCCTTTATCATCTTTACTTTTTTGCATAGCTTTCATTTATTGTTCTTTATCTCCCCACATCACCGTCTACATCTCTTTTATCCCTTATCCCTAACCAGTCTGAAGAAGGGTCTCGACCCGTAACGTCACCCATTCCTTCTCTCCAGAGATGCTGCCTGTCCCGCTGAGTTACTCCAGCTTTTTGTGTCTATCTAACATTAACTTACCACTTGCTTGTCGAACCTCACTGTTTGGTGGAAATTAATAATGAATGGACTTCGGTGACGTGCAAAAAGATATACAGGTACCTTTTGAACATCAACATTTCCGCATATCTTACCCTAAAATATATAATCGGCATCTGTGCACTGTCTGTCTACGGGTGTGCATAATCTCCATTTCCCCTCATGGTACTCCATCTGCCACGGCATTTCCTCATTGTATTTCATCTGTCGTGATATCTTACTCATCACGTATTTTTAAGGCAACGCTAAACATGGTCACCTCGCCGAATCCATTGATTAAACCTATTAATACTTCAATAAGGGATTATTTCATTGTCACTGGTCACGAGCTGCAAAATTGAGAAGTGTCTGTATATTCCGATTCTTCGCTTTCGCATCATTAACCAAGTCACAATTCGCACGTCTCTGCCGATCCCTATTCTCTGTGTTTTCACCGAGCTCCGATTTTGAAAAGCCTTCGGAAGATTGAAAGTCTGCAGAAACCCCAAATATACAGCAGCCACTTGCAGACGCACCACGATGTGACACACAAGAATTACAAGGGCAGCACATGTTTGCTATGACACTTGATCTAACCTTCCCATTTCGCGGCGATCCTATCCCTCTCTTCCTCTCGCTGTCCGAAACGTAAGGTTCACATTTGCTATTCAGAACTATCCAGGAATAATTACTGAATCTATAGAACCTCGGAGGATATATAGTATAAGAAAATAACTGCAGATGCTGGTACAAATCGAAGGTATTTATTCACAAAATGCTGCAGTAACTCAGCAGGCCAGGGAGCATCTCGGGAGAGAAGGAATGGGTGACGTTTCGGGTCGAGACCCTTCTTCAGACTGATGTCAGGGGGGCGGGACAAAGGAAGGATATAGGTGGAGACAGGAAGATAGAGGGAGATCTGGGAAGGAGGAGGGTAAGAGAGGGAGGGAGGGACAGAGGAACTATCTAAAGATGATAATTGGAGGATAATATCCAATATATATATATTTCAAAATTCTACAAATCTGTGAATATAGATGACCAGCTGATTGGAATTCATCAATACTTGGGCGCATAAACATCTTTAATGGTGATAATTGGGAGAGATACTGCCTCACATTGCCGGAGATCCTCGTTCGATCCTAACCTTGTCCGGTGCTGTCTGTGTGTTCTCCTTGTAACCAAATGGGTTTTCTACGTGTGCTATGATTTCTTCCTACATCCTAAAGACTTGCTGGTTTGTTGGCTGCTGTAAATTGCCCTTAACGTGCAGGTATTGGGTGAGAAAGTGGGATAACATCGAACTCGTGTCAAGGGGTGGTCGAAGGTTGGCGTGGATTCGATGCTCCGAAAGGACTTTCCATATTCTCTAAATTCTAAACTCTTTAGTAATATTTGGGTTTTGAAAGTATTTATTTTCTTCTATCCCCTGTGACCGTCCTTTATTCAGCGGCATATCCATAAGCCTTATTTGTCATTTTCCCAAGGCAGAGATAATGTACAGTGTATGCTTATTTGTTCTACGCGTTGGTTTTCCTCTCCCATTCTAACTGCTGCAGTATCTGTAAAGCGCTTAGATTTGACTGGCGAGGCATTTCCTTTCGACACATTCCAGGAATTCTATTTATGTATTTCTCGGTGCGTTACTTTGATATTCTACTTTCCATTGGCCATATCACTTAAAGCAGCTGTAAAAGTTAACCGGGTTTGTGACATGAGCGAAGCTGCATCAAATCAAAACATTCCATGATACACAATGTGCCATATTCTCTAGATAACATCTGCAATGTCTGGAACCTGCATGACATTGAATGTGCCTTTCAGCGCTATGACGTCAAAGTGAAACAGAACAATTCGGGCCACGCTGTATAGCTGCAAGACGCTCGCCTACAAGCTTCACTGCTTGACTCGCTGTCAAAAAGCAAACATCGTTGAATATCACCGCCTTTGTTCAGAATATTTATGTTTGCCGTGCTGCTGTGTCTCTCGATCCTGCGCATGAGTTACACGGGCTAATATATTTCCCTCTACAAAACGAAAATAACAGGGAAAATATCAATCCGCAAAAAGTGTAAGATGTACAACTTTCAAACGTCTACCCTACTGTACTCTTAGCGCATTCGCGGTGGCGCAGCGGTAGAGTTGCTGTCTTACAGTGAATTCAGCGCAGGAGGCCCGGGTTCGATCCCGACTACGGGTGCTGTCTGTCCGGAGTTTGTACGTTCTCCCCGTGACGTGCATGTGTTTTCTCCGAGATCTTCGGTTTCCTCCCACACTCCAAAGTCGTACAGGGTTGTAGGCTAATTGGCTTGGTAAGTGTAAAAATTGTCCCTAGTGGGTGCAGTGTTAACATGCGGGGATCGCTGGTCGGCGCGGACCAGGTGGGCCGAAGGGCCTGTTTCCGCGTTGTATCTCTAAACTACTCTTACTTTTCGGTCGATTTATTTCAGTCATTTGGATTTTTATCAATCCGTTCATTGTCATTTCACATGTTTAGCGTTTGTTTTTAATATTGACAGTTACTGACAGGGCCTCCTCGTTCAGGGTGCGTCAGATTCCCGAAAAGGTAACGAAGGTGAAAGGCGAAAATGTATCCCTAAACTGTACTTTCCCAAACTTCGGTCAGAAAGCACTGGTGGATGTACACTGGAAGAGAGAGGGTCAAGAAGAAACTTTGGATTCCACCGCAAACAGGAGAATGACAGATCTTTTGGTTCACATAGAATTAACTGCAAAAATAATTACAATATATAGGTATAATATATAGGTATAGCACGGAAATGTTTCACCCATAACAAAAAGGTAACTTCCATGTTATGGACAGTTCAACTGACCAAGAAACACCGACATGTCCCACTCTTAGTCAAAAGTATTAACCGTTTTCGTATGTACCCGGCTTCTACTCGTGCCGATGAAGTCATTGACCAAAGACCACCGTGAACGGTCTAACTTGAAGAGTCTATTGTTAATTAGTAAGCATTTGCAACATTTACTGTTCGATAAGATATGACTCCTGAGTACAAAAACATCTCCACATCAGTTAACATGCAGATCCCTACGTTAGTTAATGGACAATGTGTATGATCTGAAAGAGGAATCCAAATGGAAAATTTCATAATTGGAACTGTCACTTGGCCCGATTGGGTTCAAAAGTGCATTTCTTCGTCAGTGGGAGCTTGATATAATCCATATTGTTTGCAGAATATCCGACTAAATTTGCGTATGTTGTATCTATAAGGATTCAATTGATCCACAAATAAACTGAACAAAACCCACCAAATACAGAACTCCCAGCGACAATACCTGAATACCAGTGCACTGGAAAATATGACTGCCTCGCCACTACTCAACATTCCTGCAATGTATGGTAGATTACAATTTTACAGTTTGGCTGATGTTTCCTGTAATGATATCCATTTCTTCAGGCATGCGTTCAGGTCGACCATATGCTGTCTGTAAAATAGTGTTTCATAACATCGTCGTCAGTTCATTTCAGCTTTTGCTGTGACAGTTGTCTCTCAGTTAATACGCCACCAAAATAAATACAACATTTTAATTGATACGCATACTCGTTCAATGGCATACAAGAATAAGATAGCCACATGGTCTTGGCCACCGATCATTTCCAACTAAATTCTGCGTTTACTTTCATCTATGATATAAATTGTCATGTTTTAAAGAAGTGTTTCAGTCGACAATCTGCGCATTTCAAGACAATGCATTCCGTTACACTGAATTGAAAATCAATCTCCTATCTCATCTCTCGAACAATGTATTGGTAAATTATCCTTGATCAGCTTGTTTTCATATTGTTTAATTCCTTTCTTCTTAAAATTTATTCAGCATTTCGTGACTAAGAAATTATAAGATGGTTTAGCTTCTAGCCGTCTACTAATGTATAAATTATCTTTTTGGTGCTTCGTGTCGGGAATAATTGAATCTACGAGAAAGTAAACATGCCATTTGCCCGATCTTATCCATACTGGTCATCAACCAGCTCTCTGCACTTCACCATCCCCATCATCCTCACCATTTGAAGCATCAAAATTAGGTATTTCCTCAAGATGGTAGCATCTATCGTCCAGGCTCCCACCCTTCAAGGACATGCCGTCTCACGCCTCTACCATACTGCAGGAAACGCAAAGGCCTAAAATCCCACGCCGCCAAGTTCAGGAACAGGCACTTTCCTACAACCATAACGTTCTTGAAGTAGCCTGCTCAATCCTAATTTTACCTCAACAATAAAACACGATGGCACATCTATGAGCTTGTTTATTTTAAATTTTGTTTTGCATTAAATTCTTGTTTTCTGCCACGTTTCGTTATTCTTTCCATTGCCCAGCAGAAGTTACGTACAACTTAAGTATACTTATGTATAAGTCATGTTGTAGTATGCTGCCTGATTCTTGGTGATGCTGATGCGAGCAAGGTTGTCATTGTACTTGTACCTTGCCATACTTGTGCAATTGACAATAAACGCGAAATCAGTCCATTTAACACCATTAAATCTTTCCTTCGTTTCAAACCAGAAGTTAAGTATATGAAAAAAAGTCAATTCCATTTGGCTGGATGAGTCCCAGTAACTCTACGGAAACTTGACATAATTCCAGAAAAAACAGTCTGTCACAGCGGCACCAGCCCATCGCCCTACGCACGTTTCTTTCAACGCCAGAAGGGCAGTATGGAAACATTACTACCTGCATGTACCTGTCAAGGTCACACACCACCTTGACATAGGGGTATATCATTAGTCTTTCATCGTCATAGGGTCTACATTTCTGGACTGCCTCCCAAGAGCAGCGCGAGTCTAGGAAGTAGATTGCCGAGGTTCAAGGATGCGGCCATGATCTCCTCAATCGCCGTTAGGAATGATCAATAAATACTGGCCTGGCCGAGGACGACTAAATCCATCTAAAATAATCGGAACAAAGACCAGAGCGAAAGAGTCAATGTTGCGGTTCTATCTATATGTTTTCGATTTCAATGGATTGGTTGTAGCGGGGGTTGACAAATTGGGAGTATAAGGATGGAGTTAAATGGGACGATAGTACAGGAAAACCCAAATTAATGGGACGGAAATGTCTAGAAGGGAGAAGAGAGTAGGGTCAGGTGAAATAGGAACCGCGTGAGAGGGGAGGTGGATACCGAATTAAAAGCGTTACATATGAAAGGGCGAAGTATAAGAAATAAAGTGAATGAGCTTGAGGCTTAGTTAGAAATTGGTCAGTATGATGTGGAAATTACAGAGACACGGCTGCAAGAGAATCAGAGCTGGGAACTGAATATTCAGGGTTATACGTCCTATCGAAAAAACATGCAGGTGGGCAGAGGGCGTGGGGTAGCACTGTTGGTAAGGAATGAAATTCAGTCTCTTGGGAGGGGTGACATAGAATCAGAAGATGTAGAGTCATTGTGGATAGAACCGAAACATTGTAAGGGTAAAAAGACCCTAATGGGGTTCAACTACAGGCCGCCAAACAGTAGCCTGGGTATAAGGTGCAAGTTGCATCAGGAGTTAAAACTGGTATGTAACAAAGGTTACATACGGTGGTTATCGGAGATTTCAACATGCAGATAGACTGGGAAAATCAGGTTGGTACTGTAGCCCAAGAAAATGAGTTAGTAGAGTGCCTCCGAGATGGATTATTAGAGCAACTTGTACTGGAGCCTACCAGGGAGAAAGCAATTCTGGATTTAGTGTTGTGCAATGAACCGGATTTGATAGGGGAACTTAAGGTAAAGGAACCATTAGGAGGCAGTGACCATAATATGATAGGTTTTCATCTGCAATTTGAGAGGGAGAAGGTAAAATTGGAAGTGTCAATATTGCAGTTGAACAAAGTGAATATGGAGGGAGGAGCTGGCCAAAGTTGAGTGGAAAGGGACCCTAACAGGTATGACGGTGGAACAGCGGTGGCATGTATTTAACCATATAACCATATAACAACTACAGCACGGAAACAGGCCCGTTCGGCCCTACCAGTCCACGCCGACCACTCTCCCTGACCTAGTCTCATCTACCTGCACTCAGACCATAATCCTCTAATCCCCTCTTATCCATATAATCCAATTTACTCTTAAATAATAAAATCGAGCCTGCCTCCACCACTTCCACCGGAAGCCCATTCCATACAGCCACCACCCTCTGAGTAAAGAAGTTACCCCTCATGTTACCCCTAAACTTTTGTCCCTCAATTCTGAAGCTATGTCCCCTTGTTGGAATCTTCCCCACTCTCAAGGGGAAAGGCCTACGCACGTCAACTCTGTCCGTCCCTCTCAAAAATTTAAAAACCTCTATCAAGTGCCCCCTCAACCTTCTACGCTCCAAAGAATAAAGACCCAACCTGTTCAACCTCTCTCTGTAGCTTAAGTGCTGAAACCCTGGCAACATTCTAGTAAATCTCCTCTGTACCCTCTCCATTTTGTCGACATCCTTCCTATAATTTGGCGACCAGAACTGCACACCATACTCCAGATTCGGCCTCACCAATGCCCTGTACAATTTTAACATTACATCCCAACTTCTATACTCGATGCTCTGATTTATAAAGGCAAGCATACCAAACGCCTTCTTCACCACCCTATCCACATGAGATTCCACCTTCAGGGAACAATGCACAGTTATTCCCAGATCCCTCTGTTCCACTGCATTCCTCAATTCCCTACTATTTACCCTGTACGTCCTATTTTGATTTGTCCTACCAAAATGCAGCACCTCACACTTATCAGCATTAAACTACATCTGCCATCTTTCAGCCCACCCTTCCAAAAGGCCCAAGTCTCTCTGTAGACTTTGAAACTCTACTTCATTATTAACTACACCACCTATCTTAGTATCATCTGCATATTTACTAATCCAATTTGCCACACCATCATCCAGATCATTAATGTAAATGACAAACAACAGTGGACCCAACACAGATCGTTGGGGTACTTGAATAATCCAGAAGATGCAGGATCATTTCATTCCAAAGAGAAAGAAAGATTCTAAGGGGAATAAGAGGCGACCGTGGCTGACAAGGGAAGTCAAGGACAGTATAAAAATAAAAGAGATGTATAACGTTGCAAAGATGAGCGGGAGGCCAGAGGATTGGGAAACTTTTAAAGATCAACAGAAGGTAACTAAAAAGGAAATAAGACGAGAAAATATAAGTACAAAGGTGAGCTAGCCAAGAATATAAAGGAGGATAGTAAAAACATCTTTAGGTACGCGAAGAGGGAAAAAATAGTTAAGACAAATGTGGATTCCTTGAACACGGTAACAGGTGAATTTATTATGGGGGAACAATGGAAATGGCAGACGAGTTAAACAGGTCCGTTGGTTCTGTCTTCGTTAAGAAAGACACAAACAATCGCCCAGATATACTAGGGGACACAGGACCTAGGGTGACAGAGGAGCTGAAGGAAATTCACATTAGTCATGAAATGGTGTTGGATAGACTGGTGGGACAGTAGGCTGATAAATCCCCCGGGCCTTAGGGTCTGCATCCCAGGGTACTCAAGGAAGTGGCTCTAGAAATCGTGGACGCATTGGTGATCATTTTCCACTGTTCTATAGATTCTAGATCAGTTCCTGTGAATTGGAGGGTAACTAATGTTATCCCACTTTTTCAGAAAGGAGGGAGAGAGAAAGCAGGGACTTACAGACCAGTTAGCTTGACATTGGTTGTGGGGGAAGATGTTGAAGTCGATTACTAAAGACGTAATAACGGCACATTTGGATAGCAATAACAGGATCGGTCCAAGTCAGCATCGATTTACGAAGGGGAAATCATGCTTGACTAATCTTCTGGAATTTTTCGAGGGTGCACCAAGTAAAATGTTCAAGGGAGAGCCAGTGGATGTAATGTACTTGGACTTTCAGAAAGCCGTTGATGAGGTCCCACACAGGAGATTGGAGGGCAAAATTAGAGCACATGGTATTGGGCGTAGGGTTTTGACATGGATAGAAAATTGGTTGGCAGGCAGGAGACAAAGGGTAGCGATTAATGGGTCCCTTTGGCAGGCGGTGACTAGTGGGGTGCCGCAAGGCTCGATGCTGGGACTTTTACAAGATACATTAATGATTTAGATGAAGGAATTAAAAGTAATATGAGCAAATTTGCAGATCACACAAATCTGGGTGGCAGTGTGAACTGTGAAGAGGATGCTGTGAAGATGCAGGGTGACTTGGACAGGTTGGGTGAGTGAGCAGATGCATGGCAAATGCAGTATAACGTGGATAAATGGGAGGATATCCGCTTTGGTGGCAAGAACAGGAAGGCAAATTATTATCTGAATTGTGTCAGATTAGGAAAAGGGGAAGTACAACGTGACCTGGTTGTCCTTGTACATCAGTCACTGAAAGTAAGCATGCAGGTACAGCAGACAACAATGAAAGCTAATGGCATGTTGGCCTCTATAACGAGAGGAGTTGAGTATAGTTGCAAAGAGGTCCTTCTGCAGTTATACAGGGGCCTGAGTGAGACCATACCTGGAGTATTGTGTGCAGTTTTGGACTCCTAATTTGAGAAAGGTCATTCTTGCTATTGAGGGAGTGCAGTCCAGGTTCACGATGTTAATTCCCGGGATGGCGGGACTGTCATATGATGAAAGAATGGAGCGGCTGGGCTTATATTCACTGGAATTTAGACGGATACGTGGGGATCATACAGAAACATATACAATTATTAAGGGATTCGACACGAGAAATGCAGGAAACATGTTCCCGATGTTGGGGGAGTCTAGAACCAAGGGCCGCAATTTAAGAATAAGGGGTAGGCCATTTAGACCTGAGACGAGGAAAAACGTTTTCAACCAGAGGGCTGTGACTTTGTGGAATTCTCCGCCTCAGAAGGCAGTTGAGGCCGATTCACTGGATGCATTCAAATGAGAGTTAGATAGTGCTTTTCGGGCTAGAGGAATCAAGGGATATTGGGAGAAGGCAGGAACGGGGTCAATAGACAATAGACAATAGACAATAGACAATAGGTACAGGAGGAGGTCATTCGGCCCTTTGAGCCAGCACCGCCACTCGATGTGGTCATGGCTGATCATTCTCAATCAGTACCCCGTTCCTGCCTTCTCCCCATACGCCCTGACTCCGCTATCCTTAAGAGCTCTATCTAGCTCTGTCTTGAATGCATTCAGAGAATTGGCCTCCAGTGCCTTCTGATGCAGAGAATTCAGAGGGTCCTGATTGTGGATGATTAGCCACGATCATGTTGAATGGAGGTGCTGGCTCGAAGGGCCGAATGGCCTACTCCTGCACCTATTGTCCATGTATCTATGTTTCTATGTAACGATGGACACCTTGCAAAGGTAATTGGTGAACATGCATTCATCTTTGATTCATGAGTTGTTCCGGTGATAGGTTCTTGTTTCACTTACCTGGGCATATATCGTGCTTTCTTCAATGTATCTGGATTTAGCAGATGCCTTTGGACCAGTGATGTTTAGAGTAGCATATGTTATCTTTGGATCACATTCGGATTGCATCGTCTGAAAGTTATCAGCAAGTTGTTATAATTATTATATCAATCAACCTATTTCCAAAAATACACCAGCAAATGTCCCAGTAACGGACATTGTAAATGATAGCAAAATACCATAAATTCCACAAATATCATCGAGTACAGTAGTTATGTTTGCATTTGAAGGCATTACTGAGGAATTTCAATTTGCTCTAATTTCATCACGCAAGTTGACTTGTAGAATCTTGTAATTATGCAATGACATTTTGGAAGCCAAACGAAGGTCATAATTGAGAGGACGTCCGAGCGCTCTTTGAACGTATCTGCAGTGTTATACATGGCTTACCTTCGTTGTGTGCTCTGCACGTCCTTTCGATCTTCTGCACGTCCCTATAGGGGGGGGGGGGGGGCGTAATTTGGTAAAAAACAACTCTTGGCCCATACAAAGAATCGTAATAGCCAGTAAATCTAATAGCATATACATCTTTTTTAAAACTTTTGTGTTTGTATACATGTATGTAGCAAAACTAATATCACGATACCAATTGTTAAAAATCTACACAATATTAGTCCTCTTCGAGTTGTCGAGTCGGAGCACACTCTATTGCAGAATGTGTTTTTGCATCACCGACCGATTTTCTCAGACTCAACCCCATATCCCACAACCTGGCCCATAACACCAAGCATTAATCCTTCATGAACAAATCGGTGACTAACTCAAAAGTTAGCTTCCGAGAAACGATGCACTCAGTGGGATGGGGCGGATTTACCACCGACCAGCTAACCGCGTGCAGTGTCCGATCCAATAAAACTCTCCAATAGTATTTTCTCCGGGATCTCCGGTATCCTCCCACTCTCCAAAGACGTACAGATTTGTAGATTAAATGGCCTGGTATAATCGTAAATCGTCCCTAGTGTGTGTACGATAGTGTGAGTATGCCGGGATCGCTGGTCGGCGCCGACTCGTTGGGCCGAATGACATGTTTCCGAGCTGTATATCTAACTTAAATATTGCTGAATTTCGATTGGTTAATTTCAAAACAATCTCGAGATCAAAGATTTTCGGAGTCTTACCTTTTCGTTTCACAACGAAAATAACGACTATGAGAGGTATCAATCCTGCTCCTATGCAACCAAAAATCGAGTTATGAAATGGATTATCGAGTAATGAAACTGTAAACAATAAAATAATGATCAGTTTTAATATATTTATAGTGTTGTATAATAGGACAGGCTATTATTTCAAAAGCATAACTCTGTCTTTGTTTGACGGGAGTTGACTTCGACGGGAAATAAACACACAGGAACATTGGCCATGAACGCAGTTGCTGTTTTTCATTTCTGTCTCGTGCTAGTTGTATGTGTATACCGTATAATCAAAGAATCGTTAAGGTGCAGAAGAACCAAATATTTGCCTGCAACCAATTCTAAACAGTATGTAAATATGCAGCATGGATATGTCGCAGAGCATAACAAGTAGTGTGTCCGTACAGCAAGGCATTTTGTGGAATGTCCAGAAATTGGAAGGGATAAAAAGTTATTCACTCTTCACCATGTGATTACACAGTGTGGCAGGAAAATTTCCCCATCGTCATTACGTTTTTTGGCGACCCTGGTGTGCTCGAGGCTGACTTTCAGACGATATTCGTGGAATATTGAGAATGTAATTAAGGAAGTGAATTTTGCTGTGAAATCCGATCCCAAACCGAATAGCGGCTTTTAAATTAATTTCAAAAGAGTAGTAGGATAATCGAAGGTAGATTTGGCTCGCTGTGACTGAACAGCGGAAATACCATTAGTTAAAAATCAGGTACTGTACAACACAGAAACACATAATCCTTTGTTTTGTATTTTTTTTAAATCCAGAGTTTCGATGGAAAACCGGTCTTTTGGAACCCTTCATTATAATGGTGTGCATGACTTCGTCGTCTACTTCCAAAGGCGAATTGACGTCAGCTTTATTCAGGGTGGCACGTCGACCATCGGAAAGCCGTATAGAACACAGACGGAAATGCTCCTTTGCTGTAGATTATCAATGAGATATCAGGAGGGGTTGGGCATTGCAGCAGATTCACGTTCCCTCCCTCAAACACAAGAAGCATTCCATGAATGATTTTATTGGTTTGAGGTAACGAATCGATTACATCTGTCAGGAGTACTATTAACTTATATTAAATATGCAATGGGTTGGAACGGCACACGGCGCAGCTTCAGTGGAAGGACGCGCACATAGCAATTTCTGGCCTGTCTCATGATCTTACTTCAAATGCATCAAATGACAACTTACATGGGTCAGCTTTTATGTTTGGTTACAAGTTTTGTAAGAACCATAAACTGATTACTGCACTGGACCTTATTCCACCCATGCTTTCAAACCCGATAATTGAACAGCAACATCTTTTATCCAGCTATTTTTTCTGTAACTCTCTCCATTACTTTCCTTCGTATGCCTTCTTGAAAGCTTGTTTATTGATTAATTGACAAGCTTCATTCTATGAGCGACAGCACTAATAACCAACATTGTGTTTGGAGCTTTGTCGAATCTTTTTTATTCAAAACTCTTCATTGACTTCAGCTACTGCAATCATTCATCAAAATTTCTTGTGACCTCATTACAAAAGAAATCAATCCAAGACTTAGACAAATGCGAATTAATTTTATTGTCCATGCATTAAGATATGCTGGAAACTCGTGGAGTTTTAAACTATAGATTCCATTGTAGACGGCTTAGGGAAATATACAAGGCTGGTTAGGAAATATAGTACTTTGGTGCGTCAGTGAAAGAGAAATTATTGAAGAGGATTATTCAGGATAGGATTTATTGGCATTTGAAAGAAAATTGATTAATTACGGTCGGTCAGCATGGCTTTGTTCACGACAGGACATGCTGATCCAGAAAATTGAGATGGATCGGATTCAGGGTGACTTGGTCGTATGGATTCAGAACTGGCCTACTCAAAACAGAGGGTTGAGATCGAAGAGTGGTATTCTGGCTGGAGCTCTGTGATAAGTGCACTTCCACTGGGATCAATATTTGTGATTTCTATATGAATGATTTGGATGTGAATGTAGATGAGTTGATGCGTATGTTTGCAGACGATGCCAAAATGGGTGGATTTGCGGACATCCATGAAGGCTGTCAAAGTACACAGTGTTAATATTTATAAGCTGCAGAAATTGGTGGACAAATGATAGATAGAGTACAATCCCAGGTAGCGTGAGGTGGAGCACTTTGGGAGGTCGGATGTAGGGGGGACGCAGACAGTAAACAACATTGATATATAAAGGGATATTGGCTCCAAGTCGACAGCTCCCTGAAAGGGACAACACAATTAGATAAAGTGGTAATGTAGACGGGTGGTATTGTTACCTTCATTGACATTCTCTGCCACAGAAGGTAGTTGAGGCCAGTTCATTGGCTATATTTAAGAGGGAGTTAGATGTGGCCCTTGTGGCTAAAGGGATCAGGGGGTATGGAGAGAAGGCAGGTACAGGATACTGAGTTGGATGATCAGCCATGATCATATTGAAAGGCGGTGCAGGCACGAAGGGCCGAATGGCCCACTCCTGCACCTATTTTCTATGTTTCTATGTTTTTATGACTGGTGAATAGAGTATAAGAGTCATTATATCATGTTGCAGAATATTATGTGCAGTTCTAATCGGCCCATTAGAGGAAGCACGTGGAAGTTTTAGTGAGGTTAGTGAAGAGGTAAGAGGTTTATGTTTAGGCCAGTTTAGAGACATTAAAACAGGGCCATTCGGACCATCGAGTGAAGGCTAACCATCGATTACTTCTTTACACTTGGTCTGTATTGTCGCATTTCCTCATCCATACACCACACATTGTGGGCAATTTTACAGTGACCAATTAATCTATACATCCATCCGTACGTCTTTGGGATGTGGGGTGAACCCGCAGCTTCGGCACGAACCCCACGTGGTCACAGGGAGAAGGTGCAACCTCCATACAGATGGTATCCGAGATCAGGATTGAACCCGGGTTTCCAGCGCAACAATGCCGAACCTCTACCAGCTGCGCTACAGTGCTGCCTTTAACCAGTATGTTGTATAGATTAGAGGGCTTAGGGTATCAGGCGAGGTTGGAACAGATTGGATTGCCTTTTCCAGAGCGGTGCAGGCTGAAGGAGATGGAGGCAGATACGGTAGTGACGTTTAAGAAGCCGTTGGACAGGCACACAAGAAGAGTCGCGACCCAAAACGTCATCCATTCCTTCTATCCAGAGATGCTGCCTGTCACGCTGAATTACTCCAGTATTTTGTGTCTATCTTCGGTGTAAACCAGCATCTGCAGTTCCCTCCGGCACATGGAGGTGCAGGGAATTGAGGGATATGGATCATGTACATACAGATGAGACCAGTTTAACTTGTTATCATGTTGTGCGCAATCATTGTGGGCTGAAGGGGCCTTTCCTATGCGGTACTGTTGTATGTTTTATGTTCAGCCTCCTGTACACCGGGGGAAAAAGGCCCAGCCAACATCCCCCCCTCAATTTAATACCTGAAATTCATCTGACCTAATCACATCCTCCTAAATCGCCTTTGCACTGTTTACAGTTTGGTGACATCTCTCCAACAGCAATCAATACTCGAAGTATACACAAATGTGTGTTATTTACATTTCGTACACAGGTGGCATTCTTCACGTACTCAATACACCGACTGATTCAATCAAATGTGCCGCATACCTTCTTTGTCGCCCTATCTACCCCCATCACTTCCATGGAACCATGTACTTGGTGCGCCTAGGCCTCTCTGTCCCGCAACTCCCGCCATGGCTCTGCCATCTATTTTATGTCTGTCCGATTTTATCTTACAAAAATCAACAATGCACTTAACTGAATTAAATGGCATTTGACATTCCTCAGCCCATTCGCCCACTTGATCAAGATTCCGTTGTAATTTTTGATAAACCTCTTCACAGTCTACTAACTCACAATTGTTTGTGCTATCCACAAACTACCCTGGCACGCACATCCAAATCGTTCATATAAAAGAAAACAGACAGTGGACCCACCACCGATCTCTATGGCATACTACTCGTCAGAGACCTTTAGTCATAAAATCAATCCTCTACCACCACCATCTTTAAGACAATTTCCCATTTTTAAGGCAATTCCGTGTCCAATTGGCTAGCTCGCCCTGGATCCAATACGAACTAACTCTTCAGACTAGTCAACCGGAACCTTATCAAATACCTTGCTAAAGTCAAAGTAGGTATTACACCGCACTGTCCCCATCAACGTTCATGGTCACCGCATCAAACCCCGTTTTTCTCGAGCGTTGGGTGCCTATCTATGCATTTTGGGAGGTGTGGACTGATCGGGCATAGTCGGATTTTCTTCGTACGTGGGAATTCACATCTTACTAACTCAGTGGGAATGGCAGCATCTCTGGATAGAAGGAATGTGTAACATTTCAGGTCGAGACCCTTCACCTGTCAGAAGAATGGTCTCGACCCGAAATGTCACCCATTCCTTCTCTCTCGAGATGCTGCCTGTCCCGCCGAGTTATTCCGGCATTTTGTGTCTCTCTTCTGTGTAAACCAACATGTACAGTTCCGTCGTACACACCTCCCCAAATGAATGCAGACCTTGTCTCTCAGAATATGTAATTCCAATTACTCCTGATCTTACCGTGGAGTTTTGGCACCATAATATACTTTACTAATCAATCGATTGCCAGCGTTCGTGATGATCTGGTGCTTCATTTATGGCTTAACCCGGACCATAATGCATGATGGAATACGTTTATTAACTTTCATGTGACACACACAAGTATGGACGTTTGTTGTGTGGTCCACAAAATGTCGCTGGTCGTACATGTGCTAAACGGATAATATAGTTTATTATCCACACCTTTCCTTGAGATAAACATGGGTCTAAGTGGCGAAACTACATCGAAAATTGATCGTTATTCTTACCTCGACTGTAGAAAATATAGCTGATATTGGTTGGATTCGGAAGAGAAATATGAGACACCTGGCAGGTATAAATTGTCCCGCTCTCCACATGGTCGGTCTCGGTCAGGCAGCTCCAAGCCTCGTACAGTCCTGCTGTTGTCTGTGTTTTGTTTGGCTCAATTTTCTGTATAATATCGAAACCATTTTTGTACCAAGTAATATTCAGATCAAGAGGAAAGAACGTGGCTGTTTTGCAAACGAGAATCAGAGTAACCGATGTGTTCTTTGGCAGCATGGTGGTCAAGCTCAGAGGAGTTGGAGGGTCTGGAAAATAAAACGAGTTTTAAATTTCACCAGTCCCGTGATTTTCGTGACTTGAATCAAATTTCATTGCAACCTCGAAAACAATCTTAATTGAACCATATTTGGTTTCAGCCTAGTTTTATAATCAATGCGCTTACAGTATTTCAAACTGTTAAGTATTTTCCTTGTGGTATAATCTAACGACTAATTTCCTTCCTTTTATACCTAATCGTCGTCTGCCTTGATTTTGCAATTGCGTTCTATTATACAACAGTTACCTTACTTCATAAATATTTTGTTTTCGTTTCTACTCGCAGCGCATGTGAATGATGTGTCCCGCTCCGGGCACAGACATTAAGAGTAAAGCATTACATTGAATTTTGTCATCGTTTTCGCGATTTTGATTATAATTTGGTGATTTAATTATACAAAATGTAATCCATAATAACACTCGACTTTCAAAATTTTACAAATATATTCTTTATCCTTGTTGAAATAACTAACTCGGGCAGAAGATTTATTCAGAAGTAACTTGAGGTCAAAAACATGTTTTGAGCTACAAGGTCAGAAGAATGTGTGTTCTTGTGTGAAAAAATATTGTAAACCTGGACCAGAGGGAACAGCTTGCTATTTAGAGTTCCGTTAAGCGCAGAAGAAAGTAGTTACATAACTTCGAGAGCAATGATCCCAGCACCAACACATTGCCTTAAGAACTTTGGATGGTATGTTAAGGCCTCCGACACGAAATCAATGACATTCACTCATGGAAAAGTCACTACCCCGTTCCATTTATAATAACTCAAACAGTGATCAGCGTCTGCATAAGCCGCCCAAAATTTAGGCTTGAGATACAAACTACAAGTACATTTGTACCATCTATAAACAACCCGTTTTCAATATCTATACGATCTCCATGTCATTTCCATTGCTGCCATGGCTACAACCCATAACTGGTAGGTTAATGGGAAATGCATGTTAATGTAACAATGTGTAGGAAGGAACTGCAGATGCTGGTTTAAACCGAAGGTAGACACAAAAAGCTGGAGTAACTCAGCGGGTCATACAGGATCTCTGGATAAAAGGATTAGTTGACGTTTCGGGTCGAGACCCTTCATTAGATTAAATGTAACAATATGGATCTTTGATTTTGTATCCGTCAATGATCGACTCGCTTCACGGCTCCTATATAATTTCAAGCAGCATTCGGGACAATCTTATACTACGGATGAACATGGTACCAATTGAACAAGTGCAAAAGAGGTTCACCAGAATGTTGGCTGAAATAGAGGGGCTATTTATAACGAGACACAGATGATAAATAAAAAACGGGACATTTGGTAAACTAGGTTTATTCTCTGTGGAACGTAGGAGGCAGAAGAATAATCTTATAAAAAGTGTTTTTTTAAATATCGGGGACACACAGACGGAGTTTCCCCCCGGAATAGTGGAATCATTTTCGGTAAAAGAGGAAACATGTTAAGGAGACCTAAGAGGGAGGTTTGCATACCTGGAACATCTGCCACCAGAGAGTGTGCAGGACAATAATAACATTTAAATTGCGTTTGGACCGGTAGTTACGCAGCAGAGTTATAGAGGGATTTGGGCCCAATGCAGGCAAACAGCATCAACATACACAAGTAGCACGGTCGGCAGTGGCGACGTGGGCAGAACGGGCCATTATTCTATGATTCTGCGTTACCTTACGCGTTAGATGGCAGCTCCAAAGAAATCAATTAAAAAAATCTCCTTGATCGGTACCACATTCGGAACCCTGCATATTTCCACTCTCAACTACCTTGCACCGCGTGTCGCTGGTTTCAGTAACAACATTCCCTCTGCGTTGAAGCAATTCTAAAATATCCGTGAAAAGTTTTATAATTCTGTCAAGCAGAAGATGTAGAAGGCGTCATCTACTCTCTCAATCACAGTCTATTCGGATTCTTTGGTGATTGCGTAAAAAATATTATCGTACCCATCACACAAATCATATTATTTCAAAGGACACAGATGGTGAATAAAGCGCAATTTCTTCGACGTGAATGAGCTAATCGCTTTGAGTTGGTGAAGTTAACCTATCTGGCTGATCCCGAACTCACCGTAAACGACCAGCTTCGTTCCAGTCCCGTTTAAAACTTTGGTACGCGTCAAGCTGCAAAAATAGAGCCCGGCGTCCTTCGCTGTCACGTCCTCTACCAGTAAGACGGCGCTTCCCCCTATCAGGAAATAAAACTGGATTCTTTTATTTCCACTTTCAACCAGGAATCTATTATCCCCATCTCTCCACCAATGCACTTTGAACGGCCTGTTGTCTGAGAAGATTGGAAAAATGCAATAAAGCTCTGCCGAGTCACCCCGCGTCACAACAACTTCGGGAACTTGTGTTACGGTCACCGGACCATCGCCACCAGCTGTCGGGAAAGGAAAAAACAAACTATAAGGCTTAGGATTAAACCGAGGTATTGACCAAATTAATTCAAAATTCAACGTAACGAGAAAACAAATAAAGATAAATGTTCAGCAAACTTATAAATTGATAATTAAGTTTCGGTAGGACTGTCTATAGTAAGAGCAAAATATACCGGCGCAGCTGACGTGAAGAACGATCAATTGCAGTAAGACACGTGACATCATGCGCGCCAAAACTGCAGGGAACAGTCGAATGAACCAAGTGTGGAATAAATAGTGAGAGAGGATATACCGCGAGTATGCTTGGGTTGACTGGGTGTGCCGGAAAGTGAGTCTGCGCATGCTCATCTCGTGCATGAGATGCCTCTCTGCGCATTGACGCGGATCCAAGCTCAAGTTAGTGGCTGCTCACACATTTCCGAAAAATTCACAAAGCATTTGCTGAACTAGAACAGAAATTCAATGCAGCTAATAATTGCTGTCGTTGCGCTTTTGCCTATGCAATCTATTAAGCAATGTCCTCGCACTGATCGTCGCGAATATGCTGTCCAAGGTAGACCTTCGTGAAAATACAGTGACGTTTCGCAGATGCACCCTGCTCTGATTGCGCTAATACTTTCCATTGAACTCGCCGTGATGCTAAGCAAGCTAAGTCATCAGCAAGTACATGGCGCCTTTCCCGACACCGTTCAGCCCCCTCCTCCTTAACCCCATGCCCGGCGTTCGCTGCAGCTTACTGCCGTGTAACATGCAGTGCGTCAGGGGGTCACACTGCTGCGTTCATTGGCGAATTGAAAGGGTCATCCGTGATTGGCGAGCGGCTCACATCTTGGCCAAAACTGGCAATGAATCGAGGATGTATATAAGAGAGTATTTCTCTGTCATCCAAACAGGCTTCGGATCCGCAAGATTTACTGCTCTGCGATAGTCCGCGTATATCCGAGCTGAGGCAGAAGGGGGGCGTCGAGCATCAATTCGGCTGGATGATGGGACCAATATTGACGCTATCCCCATTTCTCCGTTATCACCGAATTAAAAAAAAAAAAGATCGCTTTCGATTCGGGAACAACGGTAGGAGTCAAAAGAACAAGTAATAAAACTGAAGATAGACACAAAATGCTGGAGTAACTCAGCGGAACAGGCAGCATGAAGTCTGAAGAAGGGTCTCGACCCGAAACGTCACCCATTCCATCTCTCCAGAGATGCTGCCTGGCCCGCTGAGTTTCTCCAGTATTTTGTGTCCACCTATGATTTAAATTAGCCTCTGCAGTTCTTTCTTACATATTTTGTCCGCTCCACTGCGAAATTTCCTCAAGGTATGTCTACTTTGAAGAAATAAAACTGTCTGAAGAAGAGTCTCGACCCGAAACGTCACCCATCCCTTCTCTCCAGAGATGTTGCTTGTCCCGCTGAGTTACTCCAGCTTTTTGTGTCTATCTTCCGCAAAATCTAAACGTTGGGAACAGGGAATATGCCATCTGAACACCCAAGGCTGCCCCGCCTTTCAGCCAGTGCTTAATCGAAGCTGGCCTCCCATCTCCTTCTGTGCCATTTCCCCATAGCCTTCAATCCTCTGATATTTGAAATCAAATATCGGTCATCCCATTAAATACTTTCAATAATCTACCTTCATAACTCCATGGGGAAAGAGATTCCGCTCCTTCCGTGAAAAGCAATTCCTATGCGACTCGATTTTAAATAGCTGTCCTCTTATCTTGAGACTAGTATCTTTGATTGTGCAGAGCAGACAGCACCTGTGGGATATCGACATTTCACGCCGAAACCCTTGGTCAGAACTGACACAGCAACTGAAGAACTGGAGAAAGCAGAACAGTTCAAGTTTAGTTTAGTCACCTTTCTTCTCCAATGAAATCCTACCGAGCCTATCATTTTGCTGCGACCTCCGCCATTCTACTGAGATTTGAAATAATACCACTTCGTCCATCTTCCACGACCACACTGTAGTCTTCTCCTTCCTTGCCCGCAGCAGAACAAGTCTTCTCAAATCACACTATCAAATTTAATGAACATTCCCTGCATTTCTGTCGCACGTTTTCCAACATTTATACGTTCCAGCTCCATTCGAAATGTCCCCTTTGCATTTCTAGCCGTCCCAAATTTTCTGCAAGTTGAAACTAAATTCATTTCCCTCTTTGTCATTTTCTCATTGAGAATCAGACCAGAAACGTTTTTTTTTTCATTGTCCCTCCACTGACTGAATGATGAATGTTGAATGCCGAATGTTCTGGTCGCCGAAAGAGTAAGCTTCTGAAAGTTCAGCCTATAGAAGTTATTTGTAACTCCGAAGCTGAAGATCGCGGTGTTATTCTCATTCTCAAATTGCCACAATCAAAATTGCACAAAAATATATGTTTTTATGTCGGGATCATTTTGAGTTGTTTAAAAAAAAAATTGATTCTAATAAATTCCTGTAATTTATTCTTACATTTTTAAATACATACTTCTACCGAAGATGACAACTGAATTGTTCGGAAAGGGCCGCTTTAATCACCATTCGTTTTTGTGTTAACTGATGTCAGGTTGACAGAAGATGCGTGACAGAAATGCAATCAATGCGTGTGAGCAATTAAATGGAAATTAGCCAGTACTTCTATTTCTGCCAATCCGTTTTGGGAAATGCATGCCAGTGAGTGCAAAATACTCTGGATAGCGACAAGTTTGGCTGTCATGTTTTTCAATTGAATATTCAATGGAAGCGCATTGCCTGGACATAATTTCCAACATCATTGCAGACATATTAAATACCCGCGTTTCGTTTTCTTGGATTGGCGTGAGCTTCAGAATCTGACCTTTCCCCTCAGATCAGTTAGTCTGAACAAATTAATTGATTGATAAAAAAACAATAGACAATAGACAATAGACAATAGGTGCAGGAGTAGGCCATTCGGCCCTTCGAGGCAGCACCGCCATTCAATGTGATCATGGCTGATCATTCTCAATCAGTACCCCGTTCCTGCTTTCTCCCCGTACCCCCTGACTCCGCTATCCTTTAGAGCTCTCTCTAGCTCTCTCTTGAATGTATTCAGAGAATTGGCCTCCACTGCCCTCTGAGGCAGAGAATTCCACAGATTCACAACTCTCTGACTAATTTTTTTTTCTCATTTCTGTTCTAAATGGCATACCCCTTATTCTTAAACTGTGGCCCCTGGTTCTGGACTCCCCCAACATTGGGAACATGTTTCCTGCCTCTAACATGTCCAACCCCTTAATAATCTTATACGTTTCGATAAGATCCCCTCTCATCCTTCTAAATTCCAGTGTATACAAACCTAGTCGCTCTAGTCTTTCAACATATGACAGTCCCGCCATACCGGGAATTAACCTAGTAAACCTACGCTGCACGCCCTCAATAGCAAGAATATCCTTCCTCAAATTTGGAGACCAAAACTGCACACAGTACTCCAGGTGCGGTCTCACTAGGGCCCTGTACAACTGCAGAAGGACCTCTTTGCTCCTATACTCAACTCCTCTTGTTATGAATGCCAACATTCCATTGGCTTTCTTCACTGCCTGCTGTACCTGCATGCATCCTTTCAGTGACTGATGCACTAAGACACCAAGATCACGTTGTACGTCCCCTTTTCCTAACTTGATACCATTCAAATAATAATCTGCCTTCCTATTCTTACCACCAAAGTGGATAACCTCACACTTATCCATATTAAACTGCATCTGCCATGCATCCGCCCACTCACACAACCTGTCCAAGTCACCCTGCAACCTCATAGCAGCTTCCTCACAGTTCACACTTCCACCTAGCTTTGTATCATCCGCAAATTTGCTAATGGTACTTTTAATCCCTTCATCCAAGTCATTGATGTATATTGTAAATAGCTGCGGTCCCAACACCGAGCCTTGCGGTACCCCACTAGTCACTGCCTGCCATTCTGAAAGGGATCCAATTATCCCTACTCTTTGCTTTCTGTCTGTCAACCAACTTTCTATCCATGTCAGTACCCTACCTCCAATACCATGTGCTCTAATTTTGCCCACCAATCTCCTATGTGGGACCTTGTCGAAGGCTTTCTGAAAGTCGAGGTACACCACATCCACCGGCTCTCCCCTGTCAATTTTCCTAGTTACATCCTCAAAAAATTCCAGTAGATTAGTCAAGCACGATTTCCCCTTCGTAAATCCATGCTGACTCGGAACGATCCTCTTACTGCGATCCAAATGCTCCGCAATTTCGTCTTTTATAATTGACTCCAGCATCTTCCCCACCACTGATGTCAGACTAACTGGTCTATAATTTCCCGTTTTCTCTCTCCCTCCTTTCTTGAAAAGTGGGATAACATTAGCTACCCTCCAATCCACAGGAACTGACCCGGAATCTATAGAACATTGGAAAATAATCACTAATACGTCCACAATTTCTAGAGCCACCTCCTTAAGCACCCTGGGATGCAGACCATCAGGCCCTGGGGATTTATCAGCCTTGAGTCCCATTAGTCTACCCAAAACTTTTTCCTGCCTAATGTGGATTTCCTCCAGTTCGTCTGTCACCCTAGGATCTCTGGCCACTAGAACATCTGGGAGATTGCTTGTATCCTCCTCAGTGAAGACAGATCCAAAGTACCGGTTCAACACTTCTGCCATTTCCTTGTTCCCCATAATAAATTCCCCTGCTTCTGCCTTCAAGGGACCCACATTTGCCTTGACTATTTTTTTCCTCTTCACATACCTAAAAAAGCTTTTACTATCCTCCTTTATATTATTGGCTAGTTTACCATCGTACCTCATCTTTTCTGACCGTATTGCCTTTTTAGTTATCTTCTGTTGCTCTTTAAAAGAGTCCCAATCCTCTGGCTTCCCACTCTTCTTTGCTATGTTATACTTCTTCCCTTTTATTTTTATGTTGTCCTTGTAACTACATGCAAATGTTTCAATTGAAACTTGATTAAAACGAGTCATTCCTCAGTATACGTGTGTGTTTTTTTCAGTGACATCCGCGCCGCCGATAAGAACGAACAAGAAAAAACTTGACTATGTGACATCCACCTCTGCAAGCCACAGAATACCTAACTTGGAAGCAGATGAAAGTTCACACATTGTCGTTATATCTAATTGCTGGAGCATCCACTAAGACACTAACACTATGACAACGCGATTAACAGAAGGACAGTTGTGATTTGTGTTTCAATGGTTCAATTGTACTTTACTTTCACGTATGCACTGCACAGTGAAATGTTTTCGCACAACTCACACACGCATGTTTTGGCGCCATTTACAAAAAGAAAACGCCGGAAGTCCACATGTTGGATACACAGAAGCGCGCCCGATCCACATAAGGCCAAGTCAACCCCAAGCTGCTGCAGTGCCTCCTCCATTGCCCTCGACGGGTTTGGTCGTGATGCGACGTCCCTCCTTTCGCTCGACCACCTTTGTGCCCCAGCCGACCTTGATAGTTGGGGATGGGGAATGAAAGCAGGCCTTGCAGTGAATCAACAACACGAAATCAATGAGCAAAAATAAATATCCCAAATTTCTGGTCCCGAGGAAAATGGAATCCACAACAAATCTAAGTCAGTTTCAATAACATAATGCCTTTCATTCTACCCTTTGTTGCTATCTTAAAGCCTTGAAACGCAAGTCCTTGTGGCTGAATCCATTTTGGTCTAAACAGCTGTCCTGGTGTCTCCCCATACCATTCAACCTCTTGTCATTCAAATGTCCACCAGCCTCACCTCCAGCAATAACCATGACAGAGGATTTTATCACTGAAGAGGGAAAATAGGGAGCTATTGTCCAGTTAGCTACACTTGACTTAACAGAGCACAATGAACATGACAAAAAAAAAGTAAAAATGATTATCACTTTATCTGATCAAACTAAATTTTGGAGAAGTCAGAACTGGTGGTATTAGAGATGAGTGAATTAAAGATCGAATGTCAGAGCACAAGAATATTTTCTGAATTTCGTATTTGCAGACTTTGCAGAGGTGTGCGACACTACAATCTGTTTGTAGTCTACAAACATATCCCAACCTACTGATGATAGAGACCAGAGCCACAAAAGTGCCAAGGCCACAGGAAGCAAAACATTTGGACAATGCTGAAAGGTTTAACCTGTGGGCAAAACACGGCAAATGAAGCATATTGTGGGAAAATTATACGTTTATTTTGATAGGAAGAATAGAACAACTCATTCTTTGGAAAATATAATATTTGAAGCCAATGAATTTGGTCCATTTTTGCAGTCTTATGCATGAACATAATTTTGCATTCAATTTTAGCCGACCTTGGCCACATCCGGTGAAAGCCCTACCCATTGGGAAAATATAACGGGCATTTCCCTCTGCAACTTAGAAACATAGAACAGTAGAGCACAAGAACAAACCCCATGGGACACAATGTCTGTAGTGAGTATGATGCCAAGATCATCTCTTATCTACCCATGCATATTTCTTATTGCTCCATTACTTGCACATCCATATGCCTGCCCAAAAGCCTCTTAAATCCTACTGTCATATCTGCCTCAACCAACAACCCTGGCAAGGCTTTCTAGACACTCACCACCCACTGTGTAGAAAAGGTGCCCTACATACCTCCTTCGCACTTTACCGTTTGTACCTTAAAGCTATGCCGTCTTGTATTTGTTTTTTTCCATCTTGAGAAAAAGGTCTGTCTACCCTATCTGTGCCTCTCATAATTTTATTTACTTCTATCAAGTCTCCCTGCTACCTCTGGCACTACAGGGAAAACAATCCAAGTCTGTCTATCCTCTTCCAGTGGCTAATACCCCCTAACCCAGGCAACACTCTGGTAAACCTCCTTTGCACCCTTCCAAAGCCTCCACATCCTTCCTATAGGTTGACCAGAACTGCACACAATATTTCAAATGTGGTCTCATCAAAGTCCTATAAAACTGCATCATGACATCCTGAGTCTGAAACTGAATGCATCAACCTATGAAGCAAACATTCATTACCAATCTATCTAATTGTGTCGCCACTTTTGGGGAGCTACGGACTTGGACCCTAATATCCCTCTGTTGAGAGTCATGCCATTAATTTTATATTTTTCCCTTACATTTGTAAAGTGCATCACCTTGCACTCACTTAGATTAAACTCTATCTGCCATTTCTTCCCCCATTTCTACAGCTGATCTATATCCCACTGTATACATTGACAGCCTTTCTCACAGTCTGTGATGCCAGCAATCTTGGTGACATCTGCAAACATTAACCAACTCATTTACGTTTATGTCAAAATCATTTATATGTATCACAAATGGCAGAGATCCCTCCACAGATCCCTGTGAACTCCACTGGTCAGAGACCTCTAGCCTGAATGTTATGCTTTACCACATGATAACGTTTCTGAGAAAACATGGCGTTTAAAACTTTACAACAATTTTTTTTAATTTATTGAAAATTCTCAGAATTTACATTCCTTTCCTAAATGTTTGAATAGATTACCAAGCCATTTAAATGCCTGTGGAAGTTCTTAAATTATTTGGAAACTAGCTATGAGGTTGGGTAAACTTGGATTGTTTTCCTTGGATTATCAGAACATGGTGCCAGGGTAAGTGGGAGAAGCCGAAATGATCACCCAGTTTAAGAGGCATTTAGAAAGGCATATGAACAGGCACGGAATGGAGTGATATGACCATGTACAGGCAGATGAGATTAGTTTGAATTGGTATCATTGTCTGTGCAGACATTATAGGCTGAATGTACTGTTCCTGTGCTGTACTATATTCTATGTAAAGTGCAGGCATTTGTTAATCTCCTTTGAATTTACTGAGCAGAGCAATTTTATGGGAGGGTAGAACCTGCTTCCAAACACACCATCTGATACTTTCTTTATATTTTACTGTGGAACATCTACAGATTCAAGAAAGTGAAAATAACAACTAAAAATCCTGAAAATATTTTCAGCATTTCTGTTTGTATTTCCTTCGTGCTGATTGGGCGGTTATGTCGGAGAGCCTCCATGCTGAGGATCCAGTCAAACACTTCCAGCAATTTGCTGCTGTGAGAAATATAAATAAGACTGAATATATTGCAGAACTCAGGGTGGATGATTGCAAAATCTACAATCTCTATAATCTTCAATTTTTTTAAACCACAATTGTTACACTCTATCATTTATGTATGATTAACCTAGGTCTAATATGATTTCACTCGATTGTATGCAAAATAGAGCATTTCATGGTATCTAGGCATACATGACAATAAAATAAATATTGAACTTTTGAATTAATGGAAAAATGGAGCTCATCCATGAACAAATAACAGGCAAATAAACTGAGAACATAGAGTAAGCGAGTTTGCAAGGTGGAGCTGGGTAGAACTGGGCAGAAAGGGCTGCAAATGCTGATTTGCAAAAAAAGATACAAAGTGCTGGAGTAACGCAACTGGACAGGCAGCATCTTTGGAGAACACAGTGGCGTCATAGTGGCACAGCGGTAGAGTTGCTGACTTACAGCACTAGAGACCCGGGTTTGATTCTGACTATGGGCGCTGTCTATACAGAGTTTGTACATTCTACCCATGACTGGGTTTTGTCTAAGATATTTGCTTTCTTCCCACATTTCAAAGACATATTGGTTTGTAGGTTAATTGGCTTCATTATAAATGTAAAATAAATTGTCCCTAGTGTATGTAGTGTAGTGTTAACGTGCGGGGATTGCTGGTCGGCGGACTCGGTGGGCCGATGGGCTTGTTTTCACGCTATATCTCTGAACTAAACTAAACATGAGTAGGCAACGTTTCGGGTTGGAACGCATCTTCAGAATGATTGCAGTAGGGGAAGAGAGCTGGAAGCGAGGTAAGGGCAGGCCAAAGTCTGGCATGTGATAGGTTGATGCAGGTAAGATGGTTGGACAAAATTCAGAGATTAAAAATTGATGCCTGTGAGATACAGAGATAAGGAGAGAAGAGATGTGAAACGTAAATCCAGAGGTGTGGAATCCTTCCACCTTTTCCCTCCTCTCTTCCCTGTGCCCCGCCAGCATGCACACCTATTTCTCCCACAATCCTCTCCCCTTCATCCCCATCACCCAGCCCCTTCCACCTGTATCCTTTCCTCCAGCTTCACATTTCACACACCAATTTGGACCTCAAATTTCCCCATTTTCGTTTAAATGGATTGCTCCTGTAGCCACATGCCAGCCTCCCCATTCCCACCATAGATTGGTAGGAGTATTCAGGAGACTACTGCTCTTGAATTCCTGTGTATACTTGTAATTTGAATATTACAAGACATGCAGGTACAGCAAGCAGTGAAGAAAGCAAATGGCATGTTGGCCATTATGGCGAGAGGATTTGAGTATAGGAGCAAGGAGGTCCTACTGCAGTTGTACAGGGGCCTGGTGAGACCACATCTGGAGTATTGTGTGCAGTTTTGGTCTCCTAATTTGAGGAAGGACATTCTTGCTATTGAGGGTGTGCAGCGTAGGTTCACCAGATTAATTCTCGGGATGACTGGACTGATATGTGATGACATAGGATCGACTAGGCTTATATTCACTGGAATTTAGAAGGATGACAGGGCATCTTATAGAAACATATAAAATTCTTAAGAGATTGGACAGGCTAGATGCAGGAAAAATATTCCCGATATAGTGGAAGTCCAGAACCAGGGGTCACAGTTTAAGAATAAGGGGTTGGCCATTTAGGACTGAGATGAGGAAAATTATTTTCACCCAGAGAGTTGTGAATCTGTGGAATTCTCTGCCACAGAAGGCATTGGAGGCCAATTCATTTGATGTTTTCCAGAGAGAGTTAGATATAGCTCTTCGGGCTAAAGGAATCAGGGGATATGGGGAGAAAGCAGGAATGGGGTACTAATTTTCAATGATCAGCCATGATCATATTGAATGGCGGTGCTGGCTCAAAGGGCCGAATGACCTATTCCTACATCTATTTTGTATGTTTCTCTGTTACAGATATTTGCCTTTGAAGTGAGTGAAAAACACATGTAAAAAATTTAAGACATTCTAAATGCTGGAAGTTACAAGCCTCTGTTCAGAACTAGAAAGATTTGCACTTGAACATTGAGCAGATTCCAAGGGATCTTGAATGGATTGGAAGACATTACATATGGGATTTGGTTGGCCAAAGGACCCACTTCTGTGCTGCATAACTCTATGACACTAAGTGACTCCTCAGTCTATTCCAGTTTCCCTCTGAATGTTTCCACTTTGTTCAAACTGAACATCCTCCACTTGAAGGTGGTAGATGGAGGTTGCTGTATCCATAAGCCCCAAACCAGGGAACAGCCGATCCCCTGAAGACCACCAATGTTTCAATTACCACTCCCTGGACTGGCCTGTCTGAGTGTTGGTAGCATTAAATTTGGACCAAGGATCGCCACAAAGAACATGCTTTGCCTTATTTTAAATGTTAAAATATACCTTGTGTGAGCAAATAGGGCAAAAAAAGCATCTGCTTCCTAAAATGGTGAACTGCACTAAATGTACAATCTAGAATCAGGAGAGTTCACACAACAATTGAGGTGAGGGCTGCAGGACAGTTAGAGACAGACAGCAGCTCTTGGAGTGCAGCAATAGCAAGTAGGAAACATATCCAAGTTAGAAAAAAAGAATAATTGCAAAGGTGGAATAATTAATTGAAAATTAAGAGAAAGGACCCAACTATCAGAAAACCATGAACAAATGAGAATAGGCAGGAAACAGCAGTTCAGGAAATGTGTTGTGATGTTTACAAAGAAAACAATAGGTTAACATTTCACACACTATAAACTCTTATACCAGCACTGTAAACCAAACTGTGAGCAAATATTTTTGTAAGTCTGGGATAACGAAGAGAGAAGGGAGGAAAAAGAGATGTGTTTCTGACATTTTACTAACAAATTGCCCTTTGTACGACTGGTTAAAACTGAGGGGGTCAGTATCAGAATTCTAATTTAACAGTGAGGGTAAGAGAAGAATTCTGGATTAACAGAAGGATAAAAGTTAGTTCAATGGAAACGTTGATATCTGAGGAAAACATAGCAGCCCCGAGATTAACAATAGCAGCTTACCATATCTATGCATATTCTGTGCTTTCTGACTCCATAACTCTAGGAACCACAGTTCTTTTATCTTTTCACATTTTATGAAAGTTTTTCTGAAGTGGGGCTAACTATCTTATGAATAGATAAGCACCCAATACTGGAACAGTACCTTCCCATCTCCACCCATTTCCGCCTTCTGCAGAGACAGCTCCCTCCGCATTTCTTTGGCTCAGTCATCACTGCCCACCCAAATCATCCCCTCCCCAGTTAGTTTCCCGGGTGGATGTAACAGTGAAAAACATCAACACCCTCCCTGTCAAAGCAGCCCGTCTGATTGGTGCCACAGCCACTGCGCTAGCCAAACATTTCCTCCACCAATAGTACAATGTAACTATGTGTGTAGCATCCACAAAATGCATTGCAAGCATACACAGAGGCCATTCCAACAGCACCTCTGATACCCGTATCATTTAAGTGATCCTTCACACACTCAGGGAATTATTGGGCGGAGAGCATCATTGTCAGTGGTAGGGAAGTTATTAGAAGAAATTCTTCGGGGTAGGATTCAGTCCCATTTGGATGGCCTAATGAGGGTCAGTCAGCATTGTACGCAGCAAGTATGAGGCAAGTCATGTTGTATGCGGCAAGTCATGTCTTACTAAATTGATTGAGCATTTGAGGAGGTGAGGAAGGTGATTGTGTGATTGGTGAGGGTAGGTGTCATCCACAAGGATTTTAGCAAGGCATTTGATTAAGTCTCTCATGATAGGTTGATCCAGAGCATTAAGATGCATGGGATCCATGCTGAGTTGATCAAATGTCTTCAGAACTAACTTACTTATAGAAGACTGAGGGTTGTGACGTAAGAGCAATATACTGGCTGGAGGTTCTGCTGGGATCTGTGTTAGGACCTCTGATGTTTGTGATATACGTAAATGACTTGGACACCAATGTGGATGTGTTCGTTGGTAAGTTTGTAGTCAGCACCAACATTTCTGCTGTTGAGATAATTCGAGCAATTGTGAGGTGTTGCACTTTGGGAGGTCAAATGTAAGGGGAGGTATAAAGTTGTTGCTGAGACTCTTAACAGCATTGATGGAGCATAGGGATCTTCAGGTCCAGATAGCTCTCTGAAAATGGCAACACAAGTAGATAGTGTGGTATAGAAGGCTCACGGTATGCTTGCTTTACTTGGTTGGGGCATTGAGTACAAGAGTCGGAAAATCATGACGCAGCTCTATAAGACTTTGGTTAGACTACCTTTGCAGTATTGTGTGTAGTTCTGGTTGCACCATTACAAGAAGGATGTGGCTATTGATAGTGCAGGAGATTTTCCAGTATGCGACTTGGATTAGGGAGTATTAGCTCTTTCTTTCTTTCATATGTCAACTACAACAATCAAAAGTGGCAATTGGTGCTTCAGAGTACTGTAGTTGACGCTTTGCTGCAAATTTTGCCAATTCCGAAGAACTACCCAGGGTGGATGACAAGGACGTAAAGCAGCTCGGAGAATTAGCTGCAATAAGAGGTTCGAAAAACTTAGATTGATTTATCTGGAACATTGGCAGTTGAAGGGTGATACTGACTGTCCTCAAGACATTTCCATTGACTGAACCAAGTTCCCGAAGGGTCTCGACCCAAAACGTCACCCATTCCTTCTCTCCCGAGATGCTGCCTGACCTGCTGAGGTACTCCAGCATTTTGTGAATAATTCCCCGATCCTCATGTCTTTCTCCATGGTAAAACAGAGGAGAAATACTCATCAAGGACCTTTTCCATCTCCTGTGACCATGCAGTTTACCGCTTTGATTCCCGAGGGGCCCATTTTCTCGCTGATAGGAATATATTAAATTATGAGAGGCACTGATAGAGTGACAGTGCATCTTTTTTCTAGGATGGAAAAATTAAATACTGGAGGGCATGGCTTTATGCTGAGAGGTGCACAGTTTAAAAAAGATGCACAGGACATGTTTTTTTTACACCAATGGTGGTAGTTGCCTGGAGCGTGCTGCCAAGAGTGGAAGCAGATATAATAGTGGTGTTTAAGAGATCGTTAGATAGGCACATGGATATGCAAGGAATGGAGGGTTATGGAAAATTTGCAGGCAGATGAGATTAGTTTATCTTGGATCATGCTTGGGACAGACATTTGTGGGGTGGTCTGTTCCTGTGCTGTAGTGTTCTATGTTCCATGAAACAAGGATCAAGCAACGCACATTCGATTGCAAGGTCAAGTAGTCAGGTAAAGAGCCGCTTTATCAATGTTTACACTGATCTTCAGATGCTCCCAGGGGACGCCCTTGTTAAACCAGGCTCTTGATGGGTCTGGTTGGTTTAATACCTGAGAAAAGCTGTCATCCTCAGCCGCTCACAGCAACCACCAGAAAGTGGGATGCTGTTAAATGTATGCTGACCATAGTCCAGGATCTGCATGTTCCTGTTAGAGTGAAGGGCAAAGCAGGTAGGCGTAAGGAAGTTTGGATGATGAGAGAAATTGAAGCTCTAGTAAAAATAAGAAGGAGGTATGGGGCAGATACTGGCAGCTGGGATCAAGTATATCCCTGGAGAAATTTTGGGAACTGAGAAGCACATTAAAAAAAAAATCAGGAAATTAGAAGGGCAAAAAGGGGACAGGAGATAGCTCCGGCAGATAATATTAAGGATAATTCCCAGAGATTGTATGTACATTAAGGGAAAATGGGTAACCAGTGAGAAAATGGGCCCCTCAGGAATCAAAACGGTAAACTGCATGGTCACAGGAGATGGAAAAGGTCCTTGATGAGTATTTCTCCATGAGGATCGGGGAACTTGGTTCAGTCGATGGAAATGTCTTGAGGACAGTCAGTATGACGGTCATGGAGGTGCTGAAGCTCCTAACACATATGAAGGTAGACAAATATCATGAGCCTAACTAGATATATCCAAGGGCACTGTGGGAAGCTAGAGTGGAAATTGCAGGTGCCCTGGCTTTGATTCATGAGTCATTAAATATGGATTAGGTGCCGGATGACTTGAGGGTAGCTGCTAATTTTGCTCTATTTAAAAAGGGTTGCACAGAAATGCGGGGAATTCAGGCCAGTGAGTCTAACATCTCTGGTTGGAAAGTTACTAGATTATTCTAAGGAAAAAGATATTCAGGCATTTACTGTAGATGGACAGGGGCTAATTAGTAATAGTCAGCATGGTGTTGTATGTTGGAGTTCATGTTTAATCTGATTGAGTTTTTTGAAGATGTGACCCAAAACGGTTGATGAGGGCAGAGCTATTGTTGTTGTGTATATGGATTTCAGCAAAGTATTTGACAATGTTCCACGTGGTAGGCTGCTCTGGCAAGTTAGATCAGATGGGATTGAGGAGAGCTTACCGACTGCATAGAAAATTGGATTCATGGAAGGAAGCAGAGGGTGATGGTGTAAGGTTGTTTTTCGGACTGTAATTCTGTGACTAGTGGTGTGACTCAGGGTTTACAATTTGTTTCGTTGGGTTGCTGTTGTTTAAACTAACTAAATTATTGCATCGTATGGGAGGCGCATTTCCAATCTCATACCCCTGTACAATGACAATAAAGATATATTGTATTGTATTGTATTATTGTAGTGCTGGGCCCATTGCTGTTTGACATCTAGATCAGTAATCTGGATGAAAACGTACACGGCATGATTAGTAAGTTTGCAAGTGACATTAAAGTGGGTGGTATAGATAGCAAAGATAGTTGTCAAAAATTGTAGCAGGATCTTGATCCATTGTGGAGGTGGGTTGAGAAATGGTTAATGGAGTTTAATGCAGAGAAGTGCGAGGTGTTGCATTTTGAGAAGCCTAACATGGGAAGGACCTAATCAGTGAATGGCAGGGGTCTGGGGAATGTTGAAGAGCAGTGGGATCTAGACGTGCAGGTACATAGTTCCTTGAAAATGGCGTCACAAGGAGATAGGGTGGTCATGAAGGTTTTCATCTCATTGGCCCTCATCTATCAGAATATTGAGTATGGAATTTGGGAGGTCATATTACAGTTTACAAGACATTGGTCAGCCATATTTACAGTATTGTGTTCAGTTTTGGTCATCATGTTATAGGAAAGATGTTCTTAAGCTGGAAAAGGTGCAGAAAAGATTTACAAGAATGATACCAGGACCAGAGGGACTGAGCTATAGGGAGAGGTTGAGCAGGATAGGACTTTATTCCTTGGAACCCAGGTAGATGAGGGGTGATCTTATAGAGGTGTATAAGATCAAGAGCGGAATAGAGAGGGTAAATGCACAGATTTTTTTTACCCAGAGTTGGGGAAACAAGAGCCAGAGGGCATAGGTTTTAAGGTGAGGGAGGAAAGATTCAATAGGAAGCTGAGTGGTAATTGTTTTAATGCAAACAGTGGTAGGTATATGGAACGAGCTGCTGGAGGAAGTAGTTGAGGCAGGTACAATCATAATGTTTAAGAAACATTTAGACAGGTACATGGATAGGATAAGTCGAAAGGGATTTGGGCCAAATGCAGACAGGTACATTGGTGTAGAAGAGGCATTTTAGTCAGCATGGACAATTTTGGCCAAAGGGCCTGTATGACTCTGTCCATCCTCTTGAGTTTCTTGTCTCCTTGTCTACACCTACTATCCCATGTACACCTGGCTTCTTCTAGCCATCATCCTACCCTTATCTGGTTCCTTCTAAAACCTCCGCCCTCTATCAATACCTCACTCCTCCCAACCTCTACCTTGTTCCATATGCCCATCATCCCCCTCCCCCACCTGTTTTCACCTTATGCCGATCAGCCTCCATCTTACCCTTCATTCTAACCTCTTTACACTGGCTGTAATCCCTCAAAACTCCCAGTCCTTGCTGAATGCCTTGCTGAAATCCATTTCTAGAATATCAACAGGTCTGCCGTATCCTCCCATGCAGGGCCTTGACCCACAACATCAACCAGTCCTCTACTTCCACAGATTCTGCCTGACCAGATGATTTCCTTTGGCAGTTTGCTTTTGCTCAAGATTCCAGCATCTGCAATCTCTTCTATTACCAGCTGACATTTGTTGAGCAACACTGGCCTCTGGTGGTTAACTAGCAAAGTTCAGACATTTTAAAAAACGGGTCGCTGTAGATTTTCATCAACCAGGAACATTAACTCTGTTTTTCTACAGATGCTATCTGACCTGCTGAGTGCTTCCAGCATTTTCTGTCTATATTTCTGATTTTCCGCATCTGCAGTCATTTGCCGTTCAGTTACTAATTTTACTGGCAGAATTTAATTTGCCTTTGAGCCAGTTATTGGTGTGACATTGCACCTTTTTTGTTTTGTTTAAATTGATTGAAAGGTAATGCATGGAAATAGACCCACCACACTAACCACTGATCAAACATTCACACCAGTTCCATGTTATCCCACTTTCGCTTCCACTCCATACACAAAATTTACAGAGGCCAATTAACATACAAACCCGCATCTGTATGGGAGGAAACCGGAACACCTGGAGAAAATCCATGCATCATAAGAGCATCGTGGAAGCTCCACATATAAAGCACCTGAAGTCAGGATTTAACCAGGGTCACTGCTGCTGCAGCAGCACTGCCAGATACACCACTGTGCCCAATTTCATTGGCATATTTAATTGTTATTTTTAGGCAGATTAAAGTCAGATTGTAAGACTGAAGTGAAATACCGAGGGGTGCTGGAATCTGAAACAAACACAGGAAATGTTGCCGGCGTTGGGCAGGTCACGTGACCATTGTGGTTGATTACAGCAGAGGAGGGCATTTGGCCCATCATGTCCATACCAACTCTCTATCAGAGCAACACAAGTTCCACCCTCAATTTTGTCCCTGTTGCCATGCAAGTATTAAAAGTTAAAGTGGCATTTCATCAGAACTGATAGATGCTTTCATCATGTAATGTGGCCCACTGGCCCTTCTCTGGCTTGCTGAGTGGATGCAGCATTTCCTCTTCCCAGCAGAGACTTTGTGACTTGTCACTGTGGCACAGCTTGATGTCTTTACTAGTTTTATCTTCACTGAGCTCATGTGAGACTCTGACAGGCTTTCATATAGGGAGATGATGGAAAGAGGGAGAGACAAACTCTGGCGAGGAGGGCTTCCCATCCCCCCAGGAGTAGCAGACCTAACTTCAAGTCTCCAAGAAGCAATGTACCTGGAGCTGCGTTTACAAGCACCTGGAAGAGCTACCTGTCATGGGCAGAACTCAGACCGTGGACTCTGTCCAGGTTGCTCTGGCCATGCAACGGAGGTCACACAGACACTGACATGCTTAGCATCATTGGAAGGCTTTGCTGACGTCACAGCAGATCACAAGCTACACCACATTACCCTGGCATGATGATGGAAGTAGCTTCTCCCTGTGCAGAGCATATGGCACCATGTCCATGGGCACAGCCAGGGAATGAAGGTTCAGTGAGGACTGAACTGCGTGCATGTACAGGCCTCAGCTCCAGAGATTGCTGAGTAATTGATTAATAGATAACTCCATCCCTCTACAAGAGTGAATGTAACATGTGATCCTCACATTACATTCTGATGCTAAATGTTGCTTGTGTCAGAAATTCCCATCAATTATTCTCGGCGTTATTTGCCTATTTGTAGAGCATTTGCATTTTTGCCTGCAGAGTATTTGCGTATGCCACAAATGTCAATAAGATAGCCTACCTGGTGATGCAAGTTTTTGGTAATGTCAAATAGAACTACATTTCCTCCACCAGTTCAAATCTATTCCAGAACTAAAGCATCAGAGTTCAATAATTGCAGAACTACAATCTCAAAACATTGAATATTTATGCCACTATACTAGAAATAAAAAAGAAGAAACTGAGCACAGACTGCTCCCAAAAGTAGGTTGTACCCATAATATGCAGCAGATCATGAAGTCCAGAAGGAACTCGGTGGTCAGACAGCCTCTGGGGAAGGAATGGACAGACATAGTTTCGGGTCGGAATCCTTCTTCAGACTGATTGTGGTTGGGGGGGGGGGGGGGGGGCTGGAAAAGAGAGTGGGGGCAGGACAAAGCGTGGCACATGATAAGTGGACCCAGGGAAGGGGAGTTAAATTTGCAAATAGGCACAGAAAGTGACAATGGCCAGAGGTGAAAAGGAGACAAAAGGGTGAGGAGGAGTGAAATTTACAGCCGGGGGAGGGGGGGGGGGGATGTGGATGTGGATGGAAGGGAAAAGAGAAGGGGAAGGAGGGATGCTAAAGGGGAAGTGAGGACTCGGGGATGGGAGATGAGTATATGGAGAGGAAAGGAGCAAGGTAACTTGGGGGAGGTGGGATACAGTGGGAGAATTGGGAGCGCAGTATGATGGGGGTGAGGAGTAAGGAATGAAAAAGAGTCTAAAAGCAGATATTACTCAAAGTTAGAGAACTCAGTTCGTACCATCTGATTGTAAGCTACACAAATGGAATTTGTGGTGGTATTTCTCCAGTTTGTATATAAAGTACACAAACTGGAGAAACATCACCACTAATGGAGGCAATGTATGCAACCGAGTTCAAAAAAAGTAGGTATGTGCATGGGAAGGAGAGCTAAAATGATTAGGAACAAGGAGATCCAGTAGGCCTTAGCGCAAGTATTTCGTTAAAATGTTGGCTGGTTTATGTTTGGTCTTGCCAATGTGAAAGAAGTCACACTGAGAGCACCAAATGAAGTTGACTGCAAGTTATTGCTTACGAGGCAGGAGCTAGCGAGTAAGTTGGGTGTAGTTGTTGTTGGGTAAGTCCACATCTGATAATTGGAAATCATTCAAAGGCCGGTTGATCAGGGTTCATGACCGGCATGTTTCAACAAAGAGGAGGGATAAGGATGGCAAGGTAAGGGAACGACTATTTGAATGACTAAAGAGGTTGTAAATTTGTTCAAAAAGAAAAACAAAGCCTACATAAAATTTAGATAGTTAAAATTAGAAAGAGCCTTGAAGAAATATGAAGCAAGTAAGAAAGAACACAAATGGACAATGAGAAGATCCATGACATGTCCCAAGAAATCCCGGTTTTTTTTTCATATTGCAAGGGTGTACCCAGGAAGAAGGTGGGGCCATCCAATGACAAAGGGGGGAATTTATGCTGGAGTCAGAGGATGCATGCAAGTTAGTAAATGAGCACTTTGCAACCGCATTCACCATCTCATTTAGGTGGACAAATGGCCAGGGCCTGAAGGAATTCATCCCACATTATTGAGAGAGGCAAGGAAGGAGATTGCAAGGGCCTTGATGAAGATCTCTGTTTTCTTTCGACACAAGATAGGTCCTGGAAGTCTGGAAAATAGCCATTGTTGTTCCTTTGTTTAAGAATGGAAGTAAAGAGGTGCTGTCAAAGACCCACTCACTTTCTTTCACCAGGTACTCCAGATCCTACTTACAAATGCCGGACCTGAGACACGAAATGCAGTCCGTGTAAGAAGGCGCAGAGTCCTGAAAAGATATTACTGATCCACCCTGTCAAATACATTTTCTTGATCAAGGGAGAGAAAGGTGGCCAACAGGCCAGCCCTCTGTTACAGGTGGATCAGGTCCTGGACCAGACGGATGCTGTCTGGATGGACTGGTCCAGGATAGCGTAGGGCTGGTCAGGGTGGGTCACTTAAGGCAGCACAGAGCCCAGTCAATTTGCCATTGCCCTGGTGAAGAGCTTGTAATCCATGCAGAGAATGGCGTACCTCCCCAGTTGTCAAAAGGCCCATCGCATTGTCATCCCCCAGGATATCTCAAAAAGCTCAGAGGAATTCTATAGTTAGTCCATATAGTCCTAGGTAGAGAGCACCAGTCAGCTCCGCCATCAAGAATGGAATGTCAAGATGCTCCGCATCCCCAGGACTGACTCTTGTAGGTCCTTGCACAAACTCTGCTTCTCATCCTCGCCAGACTGATATGGTGAGAACAGAGTCCCATAGAAGGAATGGACCATGTGAAAGATTTCCCCTGCGTCTGTGATGGAGGAGCTGCGGTCTGCATGTTTTGAGTAAGTAAAAGAAGGATGATGTGTGGTCCAGATCCTGCAGCATTGACTCCTTGACCTCACAAAGCAAAATGGGACCTCTCGAGCTGCAAGTCCCTCAGTACACCCTTCCTCTCCTGATTGCAATATCACAAGGCTGGGTCTACATCTGTTTGACCCAGGTGAGACACCGTCAAGCACCTCTCTTTCAAGCTGCCTGATCTCGGAGTCCTGACTATTGGTTGACCCCCCTGTGTACTCCTGACTGAAGAGATGGGTGTGAGCATTGCTCACGTCATGACACAGCCCTAAGAACCTTCAGAACGAATACTGGAAATGGTCGTCCTCTAGCAGTCAGTTGGTAAGGTGCCAATATGTGGACCCTACCTGTGTGCTCAGTGGGACGAGGTTAGTGCACACCAAATCATTGGCAATATTAATGCTAAGGAAGTTGTAAATCTCAACTATTTTCATTTCCGCACCGTTAATACTGATTGAAGCATGTACTCCACCATTGATTGAAGCGTGTACTCCACCATTGATTGAAGCGTGTACTCCACCATTGATTGAAGCGTGTACTCCACCATTGATTGAAGCGTGTACTCCACCATTGATTGGAGCGTGTACTCCACCATTGATTGAAGCATGTACTCCACCATTGATTGAACCGTGTACTTCACCATTGATTGAAGCATGTACTCCACAATGCTTCCTTAAGTCAATAACTCACACCTTCATCTTGTGAACATTGAGGGAGAGGTTATTATCCTGACACCCCTGTCACTAACTTCAATACCTCCTTCCTGTGCTCCATTTCGTCAATATTCGTGATTCAGCCCGCATAGTGGTCTCGTCCGCAAGGTTGCAGGTAGAATTAGAGCCAATTTTTCCCCATACAGTCCTGAGTATATAAGGAGCATAGTAAGGGCATAAGAACGCATCCTTGCAGGGCACGAGTGTTGACATTTATTGTGGATGATGGTTATCTTTTGGAAGCAGGTGGGAACCTCAAACCAGAGTAGTGCAAGATTAAAGACGGCTGTTAATACCTCTGCCATTTGATCCGCACAGATCCTGAGGGCGTGGCCAGGGACTCTGTCTGGACCAGTTACTTCCTGCAAATTCACTCTCAGGAAGACCAATTTTACAACTGCCAGCATTGATACAGGTGCACCCGAGACCGGCGGGGCGAATGGCATTCCAGCACTAAAGTATTTCACACAGAGAGTGATGAGTATATGGAACAAACCACCTGAGCTGATAGTGGAAGCAGATATGATAGTGCATTTAAGAGACTTTTAGATAGTTACATGAATATGTAGGGAATGGATTTGAATCGCACGCAGGCTAAGTGGTTTAGTTTAACCTGGCATCACGTTCGACACAGATATTGTGGGCTGAAGGGCCTGTTCAATGTGCTGTAAAACTCAGTCTCTGTCCCCTAACTATCTCTGGCTGGTATCCGTGCTTCCTCCTACACATTTCAATCCGAGGATCTTATGACCCACCCTGGGCTCTTTGATGCGATATTGTGTCACAGTTTGACATTTTTTGATGAAGATGTTGAGGTATGAGAGACCTGATTAAGGTGAGGGGGATAGATGTAATGGGAACCTGATGGGCAACTTCATCACACAGAGAATGATCGGTAAATGGAAGAAGCTGCCAGAGAAGGTAGTTTCTACTATAGTTTACTTTGGTTTGACATACAGCAGGGAAACAGGTCCTTCAGAGCACTAAGTCCGCACCGACCAGCGATCAGCCCATACACTATCCCCATCCTACAAACTAGGGATAATGTACTACTTTTCCGGAGCCAATTAACCTATAAACCAGTACATCTTGGGAGTGTGGGAGAAAACAGGAGCACCTGAAGAAAGTATAAGAAGATAACTGCAGATGCTGGTACAAATCGATTTATTCACAAAATGCTGGAGTAACTCAGCAGGTCAGGCAGCATCTCGGGAGAGAAGGAATGGGTGACGTTTCGGGTCGAGACCCTTCTTCACTAAAGCACCCGAAGAAAGCCCAAGCGGTCACAGGGCAAAAGTACAAACTCCGCACAGGCAGCACCCCGAGTCAGGATCGAACATGTGTTTCTGTAAGGCAGCAACTCTACCACTGCATCACTGTGCTGCCCCAATATAACATTTAAAAGTCATTTGGACAGATACATAGATAGGAAAGGTTTAAAGGGATATGGGCCAAATGCGTGAAGGTGGGACCAGCATTCATTGGGCATCTTGGTCGGCATAGGCAATTTGACTGAAGAGCATGATTCCATGTTGTATTACTCTACGACTCTATGTTGTTTGAATGTTTGCCCAAGAGACAATGAGTATTTGTGAAGAATCTTTACTATTATCACAAAGAAACATGTTAGTAAATTGTTGCACAGCAAACTTGCACAATAACAATCAGGTAAATATGACAAAACTTTCTTTGTGCAGGTTGAGTTATTGGCAGACAGGCTGGAAGATTATATTTCTAAAGGGAGTGCCTGCTGCTGTCTTGCACGCCCTATTGCTGCTCTTCTAGGTGGTCTGTGGAGTGATGACCATTTGTTTGAACAGCTGGCTTGAATTGGCCAAAAGGCCAGGGAGTTATAATCAATGAGATCAAACCGGGACTATGTCTCAAATGTTTGCAAAGGTCTAACACTGCATTCTCAACAAGCTTGTTCTTGGCATCTTTTCAAGTCACTGATTTCTCCTGCGGCCAAATTCCAGGGAAAATGCAATCTCCTTTCACCCCTTATGTGTGACAGAGCAGGAGGCAAAGACAGAGAAACTTCTATTTTAACAACTTGCTTCAGCTCCAATGTTGCCACAGGTCAATCAGCTGGTTCTTTCGCATGTCATCCATCTGATCTCTGTTCCATCTTTTTCTGGTCACGTGTTGCATTATAAATAACCCATAGAATCCTTCAGGCACATCCCAGCTTTTGTCTCATTCTTGGAAATGTGTTATCCAATTAAATAAAGCCAGTAACTAAGTCCAAATAAATATATATACAGAGATCACTGACCGAGGACATAATATATTTTTGCATGGATCTTCCTATTTTAACTATCTCAATCAGTAGGAGCTGCTTCACTTGCTCCAGTGCTTGTGGGGCATTTTTATTAAATGAAGGAGAATGGCTCAGAAATATTGCTTTTCTCCATTTCACTTAATATTTTCTGTTCTTTCCAAAAATAGAAGCTGCTTGGGGTCATTTGTTTACTCGCACAAATTGCAGAACATCGTGCTAAACTATGAACTAATTAACCACACGTCAACTAGCTTTAATTTGCAACGTAAATACACGATACCAATCTGGCCTGCAAACCACAAATGTTTCCTTTGGAACAGGCACTTATTGAAATAGACTCTGGCCTGTGTCTTGCAATACACCCCCACACTTTGTTCTCTACCCCCCATTTCTGCAGAAAGCAGTTGCAAAACACTAATGTTAAGACCTGGCTAAACCTGTCTAAGCAACCAGATCTTTGCGGTTTCACAAGGTGCTTGTTGTCAATCAGTAATTGCATCTAGATCTGTTAGATTTTAAAAAACTGTCATTTCTAATGAAATAAATTTCCATTACCTTCCCTCAGTTAATGGTCAAATTTTGCAGCTCATCTCACTGAATGAGCAAAACAACATCTTCAGTTTCTGAATTTCGTCATTGGAAATTTTTGTCCCCACTGAGGTCAGTGTTTGATACTCTGATTCTAAAGATAATCATCATTGATATAATCAGGGCAGAATCAAATGGAGGACAAAAGATCTATTGACGTGAGATGGACAAAGGTAGGCAGTGAACAATGGCCCGTTTCTATGGAATTCCATAAATAGAAGGGTTTTCTGTTCTCCAACAGCTCTCTCTGTCATACTGGTCCTCATTTGATTGATGCCATTATAATTTGTTCCAACTCAAGAAGATATGTTGTTCTAACCCTGGGTTGAACTGACTCAGAGATATGACCTGATAATTTCCACAATTTTCTACACCTATGACCTCTGCACTCCCTCTCCTCTTCCTCCCCGTCCCCCTCCCCAACCAGTTCCCCCTTCTTCTCCTTTATCACCTCCCCCTCCATTGCCTCTTCCTCCTCCTCCACTGCCTCCTTCTCCAACTCCACCGCCCCCTCCTCATCCATCACCTCCTCCATCTCCTCTCCTGTTCGTCCCGTGTCTTCACTATTAAACTATGACCTGCTGCACCATCTATCTTAACATCTTCTGAGCCCCTGTAATAATCACATTTTAAGAACTTTATTTCCTTAAATCTGCTTTTTTTAAACATGCTTGATTAGCACTAGCTCTCAGTTGCTTTATCTCATTGCTCTTTCAGTTCTTTCACTTTTGGTGATACCGTATATTCTTGGTCTTGACTGTCTTCACCTCTGACTTAAATGTGGTGGAAAAGTTGAGAATAACAGTTTTTTATTTTTGTTCAAATATTCATTTAATTTACATTGCTATCCATTTCTTCTGTCTTCTATATAATGGAGATGATGGACTACATCATCAAGGTACCTTGCAACTCATGAATTATGCTCACTAGGACAATGCAGGGAACTGGATAGATCCCTTATGCACTAGTTTTACCAATATCAGTCGATCGATTGCTTGTCGTTAGGAGCCCGGCTGCCCTGTAAAATTGTCATGTAATCTCATGAAAGGATAGATCAACCTTGGTTTGAATCACAACCAAAAGTCAGTTTCCAAACAACCAGCAACTCCTTCAATACCACAGGTTGTAGGGAGTAGGATTTGAAACCAGTACCTTCTGGGTTGGTGGCAAAGAGGATTACAACTCTTCATCTAAAAAACGATGAACAAAGGTACATTATAATGCTTGCTTGTAGAAAATGTGTTATGGTGGCACAGTGGTGCAGTTGTTGACACTGCTGCTTCACACTTAGAGATATGTGATACTGCCTGTGCAGAGTGCTCATTCTCCCAGTGACTGCATAAGTTTCTTCTGGGTGATCCAGTTTTCTTCCATATCCCAAAGACAGATTATGTTATAATTGGCAGAGTGGTGGATGTTGATAGAGATGCATGAGAAAACATGTAACTAATGTTGATGAGTGCTTGATAGTTATTGTGGACATGGTAGGCCAAAGCACATGTTGCCATAATGTATCACTCCATGACATTGAAACAATATTTACTGTCAATAATCCATTGTTAGTAATGTTTTTTAAATCACACTCAAGGTCCAACTCTCAATGAAGTGCCATCTTTTGAGATGCAATCCTTAAGAACTCTCTCTGAGTAACAGAACTGTCAGGAAACCTACGTGTTCTTTGGAGCTTATATAGTCGCACAGACGATCCAAAATTGGTGGAGTTGCGGATAGGGAGGAAGGCTGTCAAAAGATACAGCAGGATTTAGATCAGTAACAGATGCAGGCACAGAAATGGCAGATGAAGTTTAATCCGAGCAAGTGTGAAATGTTATATGGGAGGTCGAATGTAATAGGAAAGTATACAGTGAATGACAAGACCCTTAACAGCATTGATGTACAAAAGGTTTTGGTCGAAGTCCATAGTTCCCATGAAATTGCCACAAAATTGTGTAGACTGGTAAAAAGGCAAAAAGGTATGCTTGCCTTCATTGGTCAAAGCATTAAGTGATGGAGTCATGTTGCTGCTTTATAAAACTTTGGTTAAGCTGCTTTTGGAGCTTTGTTTGTAATTTTAGTCACGAGGTTTTGGAGAAGCTGCAGAAGATGTTTACCAGATTACTACCTGGATTAGAGGGTATTAGCTATAAGGGCAGGTTGAACAAACTTGGTTTATTCGCAAGAAAGAAACTATATATATATATATATATATATATATATATATATACACACACACTCACACACACTCACACACATCTCTAGTTTCTTTCTTGTGATTTCCTCTAATTATTTGTTTAGCTACCTTGTTCTTTCAATCTCTCTCTCTCTCTCTATATATATATATATATGGGCGGCACGGTAGCGCAGCGGTAGAGTTGCTGCTTTACAGCGAATGCAGCGCCGGAGACTCAGGTTCGATCCTGACTACGGGTGCTGCACTGTAAGGAGTTTGTACGTTCTCCCCGTGACCTGCGTGGGTTTTCTCCGAGATCTTCGGTTTCCTCCCACACTCCAAAGACGTACAGGTATGTAGGTTAATTGGCTGGGTAAATGTAAAAATTGTCCCTAGTGGGTGTAGGATAGTGTTAATGTACGGGGATCGCTGGGCGGCACGGACTTGGTGGGCCGAAAAGGCCTGTTTCCGGCTGTATATATATGATATGATATGATATATATGTATATATATATAATGCTAACCCTCACTTTTGTGAAAAATGAGTTACATGCATTAACACGATCCTTACCCACTACCCTACAACCTGTAAAAATGTCATATTTAATTTCAACCGATATGTTGTTCTTGTTTTTTTGTGATTTATGGATTTTTGAATATCTCATAACGACACATTTGTGGGTTAGCAGTATATTGCACCAATCCCCTCAATTTAAAACCATTCAAAATTGAACTTCATAAACAAGGATAACATTTTTTATTTCTGTCATTCATGGTAAGATTTATATTATTTTGTGTGCGAGATATACAGGGTTGCACTGTTTCGCATATCAGCTAACCAATGAAAAGATCAGGTCCTGATTTATACCAGCTCTTCACCTCCCCCCCCCCCCTTGTGTGAAGAATGGTCCCCACCTGAAACATCGCCCATCCTTTTTCTCCAGAGATGCTGCCTGACCCGGTGATTTACTCCACCACTGTGTCTATTTGAATTGGATTCATGCTTCTTTACCACGTCATTTTTGTGGCTGTCAAGGGTTTTTAACTAATCAATTCACCAATTCAAATTTTCTTGGCTCTAACTATAAATTTAAATGTCTTTTTGCTTCTTGCAATTGGAGATGCAGGCATCGATAAGTCAATTGGCCTGATACAGACAGAGTGGATCTTTAGTGCAAATATTCAATCAGTACCATCCAAAGTTTAAAGATCAAGAAGGAGCAGCTCTTCAAGAAATAGTTATAAATGTCAATTGTCAACTTATCCAAAATGTTGAACAAAAATAATTGTTTGCAAACATTTTATATACGAAGAAATCGCAGAGTTGTGAACACTGCCCAGTCTAGCACACAGAATCTGCTTACTAAAATAGCGCTGAGATTTACCCATGACCTACTACAGTTTTTAGGGTCGAGTGGTCTATCTTGCTCCTCTATTATTTTTGCTGTTGACAGTGCAGGCGGGACATTATTATGCAATGCGTGCTAATTCTGGGGAGTGGGGGAGGAGTGAGAGAGTAGGAAGGTTCAGGGAGTGAGGATTGGGGAGGGGTGAAGGGAGTGGGACAGGGAATGAGGATGGGTGAAGGGAGTGGAGAGTAGGGAAGGTAGTGTTGAACTGTGAGGGGACTGCAAAGTAATAAGGGCGAGGGTAATGGAGATCGGGCACAGGTAAGGAGAATGGGAAGGGTTAAAAGGAGTGGAGTGGGAAGCTGAAGAGAGGGGGCATGGATGGGGTGAAGAATGAGGGGAGTGGCAGGGGTGAAAAGTGGAGAATGGGGAAGGGGAATGGTTAGGTGGAAAGGGAATTGGGTGGAGGGTGAGGGATGTGGGGAGTGAGGGTGGACGGTGGCAAATAGGGAGTCAGAAAGGGAATTTGAAGTGAGGAGGGTGAGGGTAGTGGGGATTGGAGAGGTGTGAGGAGATTGGGGAGGGTTAAGGCAGGGTGAAATGGGGAGGTAAAGGGAGAGGGGAATGGGGAGGGATGAGGGGAGGGGAGTGAAGTGGGTGAAGGGTGATTGGGGAGGCGTTTGGGAAGGGGGGTTGGAAAGGGAGTGGGGTGAAGGGATAGGAGTGGGAAGGAATGAGGGAAGTGGGGTAGGAGGTATTTCCCTGGGGTTGTTTCCCTTACACAGTAGTCAGGGAGATGTAGGAGAGGGACTTGTTCAATGGAAAGGCAGAAGGCAGAAGCAAGGACTGAGGGGCGGAGTGCAGTTATGACACAGTGGCTGGGCCGAGACAGGAATGCCTTTGGGTGTTAAATACAAAGGACTGAGAAGGGAAAGGTAGGTTGGCAGACTTCCAGGGGGAGTGTTTAAATGGCAGGAATTTCCTCTAAACAAGATGAGACAAAAAAATCAGCAGCAGAGTTCAAACAATATTTGTTTGAAAACTTACGTGAATAGGTTATATCAGCGACTAAATGAAAAACACAAAATCTCTGCCATTGCCTCCATGAGTAGTGTTGCTGGTAGAGCCCCTTGCTCACAGCGCCAGGAACCTGGGCTCAATCCTGACCTCGGGCGCTGACTGTGCGGAGTGTGCAAGGGGCTCGCTATGTGATTCTCCGGGCACTGTGGTTTTCTCCCATGTCCCAAAGACATGCGGGTTGGTAGGTTAATTGTCCACTTAAATTGCCCCCTGGTGTATTGATGATTGGTAGAATTTGGGTGAGTTTATATCAATGTGGCAAGAAACGAAAGAGTTATTCTAAGATGAGTGTAAAACGGGTCAATGATCGGTACGGTAATGGAGAGATCTCTGCTGTCCCCTGCTGTTGGAGATTCAGTGGCGGAAGGATGCACTGAGGCACAGAAGTCGGGCTGGTCGGGAGGGGGTTATCGGCAATGGAAGTGCCACTAGAAGCAATAAATTAGCATAGTAGGAGAGGGAGGGTGAAGTAAACAAGCAGAACAGAAGAAAGTGGGTTGATTTTGACTGATGTACTTTATGTTTCGCAGAATACTTTAATTAACAAGTATCAGCCAAAATATTATGACCACCTGCCTAATATGCTGTTGGCCTCTGGGTATCGCTAAAACAGCGCCGACCCGCCGAGGCATGGACTCTACAAGATCCCTGATGAAGGTGTCCTGTGTTAACTGGCACCAAAACATAATCACAGATCCTTCAAGTCCTGTAAGTTGCGAGGTGGAGCCGCCATGGATCGGACTAGTCAATCCAGCACATCCCACAGATGTCCATCGGATTGAGATCTGGAGAACTTGGTGGCCGGGACAACACCATGAACACTTCATCATGTTCCTCAAACCATTATCCTGCTGAAAGAGGCCACTACCCTCAGGGAATACCATTGCCATGCAGGGGTGTACCTGGTCTGCAACGATGTTTAGGTAGGTGACGCGTGTCAAATTGAAGTCCACATGAATGGCCGGACCCAGAGTTTCCCAGGAGAACATTGCCCAGAGTATCACACTCCCTCCACCGGCTTGTCATCTTCCCACAGTGCATCCTGGTGCCATCACTGCCCTCGCGCATCGATGCGCCTTTGGTGCCCAACACCCTGTTGCCAGTTTGAGGTTTGTTCCTCCTCGGACCACTGTCAGTAGGTACTCACCACTGCTGATCGGGAGCACCCCACAAGCCTTGCTGTTTCAGAGATGCTCTGACCCAGTCACCTGACCATAACAATTTGGCCCTTGTCAAAGTCGCTCAGGTCTTTACTCCTGCCCATTTCTCCTGCATCCAACACATCAACTTCAAGAACTGACTGTTCACTTGCTGCTTTTATATATTCCACCCCTTGACAGGTGCCATTGTAACAAGATAATCAATGTTATTCACTTCACCTATCAGTTGTCATAATGTTTTGGCTCTTCGGTGTATTTCACAGCGATTCGGGCTGTGAAATATGGCTTTACCAAAAATCTGCAGATGTTGGATATGGAAAAACCCCCCAGAAAATGCTGGAAATGCTCAGCAGGTCAGACAGCAAATGTGCTAGGAGTAACCGAGATAACGTTTTTTCAGAGGTTGTTTCTAGCATTTTCTACTTTGTGGCTACAAACTGTCCTGATGAGGAAGACCCCAGCTTCAAGGTACCATGGGCCACCAGTTTCATGCAAGGGTGTTGAGCTTCGTGCCCACAGACAAAATCATTTCCCTGTCACCCTGAGGCGAATGGCAATGAGAGTGGTCAGCTTGGGCAGTAACACCTTCAAGGAATGAACAGCTGCTCATGATCACCCATGGAAAATATCCACCTGAGTGAGATAGCTATGGGGTTACCAGCAGATTGAATGTTGCCCCCTGTGAAATGGAGAATAAGAGAAGGGTGAGGAAAGAGCACATGCAGTATTTCAGAACCATCAGCGAGACATCTTTCAACAATCTGTGCTCCATCAGTCCTGCAATCCTTGAGTTGATCTCCTCCTGGCACCATACATTGCACTGCGGCTTTACTGAAATAGTGAGTCACATTTTGGCCAGTGTCTACTGGAATTTAAAACAAAAATCTGTAAGTAATCTTAAGTGCTGCAGAATTAGTAATGAGTTCGAAAAAAATCCCATTATTTCAATTGGTAAACTGAAACTCTCAAACCAATACAACCCTGAGTGCCATTTAGCAAGGCAGAGGAACCTTCAGTGGGATGATTTAACATGCATTGGCTTCCCTGAGAAGGGCAATCACCACCTTGCACTCAACAGCAACACATCTAGTGGAGCTGCTGCTTCATAACACCAGAGATACAGGTTATATTCTAACTTGGGCCCTGTCTACGTGGAGTTTGCACGCTCTTCCTGTAATCATGTGGGTTTTCTCCTGGTGCTCCATTTTTCTCCCAGATCCCAAAGATGTGGCAGGATGGTGTGTTACCTCCCTGGTGCCAGGGTCCAGAGTGTCTCAGAATGGCTGTATGGCATTCTCAAGACAGGGGGGTGGGGGGGATGAGCAGCCAGAAATCGTTGTGTATGTTGGCACAAATAACATAGGTAGGAAAAGGGATGAGGTATTCCAAAATCATTGTAGGGAGCTAGGCAAACGGTTGAAAAGTAGGACCTGTAGGGTGATCTCCTGATTACTCCCAGCGCCATATGTTAGCCAGGGTAAGAAAGAGAAAGTTTTTTTAAAAATTCAAAATATGCTTTATTCAAGAAAGAAATATATACAACCATGATCCTGCAAAACACCATCCGACATTCTCGGAGGCTATACATACATTCAATACTGTTTACACCAATTTAACCCCCACCCTTGCCACTCATGTGGCCCACTGGCATGGAATCCCTTCTCTTATTTTGAGGGGCATCTCCAAACCCTGCCCCCCATGTCCAGCAGCAGAAGGACCCTAGACTGTGGTCCTCCCCCACTGAGCCTTGGCATTGGCTGTACCAAGCTTCAGTGCCTCGCCACGTACTCCTGCAGTCTGCAGCGGGCAAGTTGGCAACATTCTGACTTTTTCCCCCCAGTGCAATGTCTAGCACTCTTACAAGGTTACAGTGCTATATCTTTAAACAAAGTGATCATTGAATCAGTGTCGATTTGAAGGTGAAACTACCTGCCCATCTTGTGTAGAAACCTTTTTTTTCTCGTGGGAATTTGTGGAATATGGGAACTAAGAACCTGTTTGTCTAAGAACTGGAATGTGTATTTCACTGAAGCAAAATTTGGCATGCCAAGATTTGTCAATATTAGGGAGTGTCCTCAAACAATTATAGATGTGACATTTCAATATTTTGTTTAAGAATATGGGGTAGGCCATTTAGAACTGAGATGAGGAAAAACTTTTTCAGTCAGAGAGTTGTGAATCTGTGGAATTCTCTGCCTCAGAAGGCAGTGGCGGCCAATTCTCTGAATGCTAGATAGAGCTCTTAAGGACAGCGGAGTCAGGGGGTATGGGGAGAAGGCAGTAACGGGGTACTGATTGAGAATGATCAGTCATGATCACATTGAATGGCGGTGCTGGCTCGAAGGGCCGAATGGCCTACTCCTGCACCTATTGTCTATTGTTTTGCTCTGGTGCATACTCTAGATTTGATAACTATTCCCTGATGGACATCTCGCTCTGCTGGGAGGTCAACAAAGCTCGGGCAGACCAAAGAGCGTCTTTCACCAAGATGATGACCTTCCAGCAGCACTCGATGTCCGTCTCTGAATGTGTCCCTGGGAACAGTCTGTAAATCACAGAGTCCTCTGTGACGGAGCTGCTCAGAATAAATCGTGACAGGGACCATTGCAAACCTCTCCAGACTCTCTTTGCAAATCCACACTCTGCGAAGAGGTGGGCAACCGTCTCCTCTCCATAGCAGCCATCCTGTGGGCAGAGTGCGCTGGTAGTGAGGTTCCGGCAGTGCAGGAAGGATCTGACTGGGAGGGCTCCCCTCACTGCCAGCCAAGCCAGGTGCTTGTTAGTGAGTTCTGGCGATGAGGCATTTTCCAGACAAGCTGGGCAATCTTCTCTGGGAACCATGCCACAGGATCGATGGCATAATTTCCTTGCAGTTCCTGCAGGACTTTCTTTGCTGATCACTGACTGATGGACTTGTGGTCCGGAAGAACCTTTCCATGAACGACAGATGGTACGGCAATGTCCAGCTGACTGGCACATTGCGTGGCATCTGCGCCAGGCCCATCCTTCACAACACCGGGGACAGGTAGAACCTCAGCAGGTAGTGACACTTGGTGCTCACGTGCCTTGGCTCTACGCTCCGCCTGATGCAGCCACACACAAAGGTGGCCATCAGGATGAGAGCGACGTTGGGCAGCATTTACCCCCGTTGTCTGCCGACTTGTGCATTGTGGCCCGTCGCACCTAGTTTACCATCGACCCAAAGATGAACTGGATGACAGCCCGGGTGATCCCTGTGGCGTAGGAGGGACAGGCCACACTTGCACCGTACAGCAGCCCCGAGAGCACATCACACCTGATGACCAGATTTTTTCCCTTGATGGAGAGGGAGCGCTGCTTCCACAGCTTCAGTTTCTTCCCCACCCTGGCTATCCGCTCCAGCCAATTCTTGTCCCACGCCTCAGCCCCCCGAACCAGATCCCCAGCACCTTCAAGAAGTCAGACTTGATGGTGATGGGGACGGAAGATCAGTCGGGCCAGTTGCCAAAGAACATGGCCTCGCTCTTCCTGCGGTTCACCCTGGCACCCGTGGCCAATTCAAACTGGTGGCAGACATGAATCAATCCGCGGACTGACCCTGGCGACATCGTCCATGTACAGGGAGGTTTTGACCTGAGTGCCCCCACTGCCTGGCAATGCCATTCCTCTTATGCCCATGTCCTTCCTGATGGACTCGGCAAAAGGTTCAATACAACAGATGAACAAGACGGGAGAGAGGGCAACCCTGCCTGACTCCAGACCTGACGGGGAAGCTGTCTGATTCCCATCCATTGATTTGGACTGCACTACAGATGTTGGTGTAGAGCAGTTGGATCCAATTCCTGATTCCCTCCCCAAATCCCATTTTGGAGAGCAGGTCCCTCATGTAGACAATAGACAATAGGTGCAGGAGTAGGCCATTCAGCCCTTCGAGCCAGCACCGCCATTCAATGCGATCGTGGCTGATCACTCTCAATCAGTACCCCGTTCCTGCCTTCTCCCCATACCCCCTCACTCCGCTATCCTTAAGAGCTCTATCCAGCTCTCTCTTGAAAGCATCCAACGAACTGGCCTCCACTGCCTTCTGAGGCAGAGAATTCCACACCTTCACCACTCTCTGACTGAAAAAGTTCTTCCTCATCTCCGTTCTAAATGGCCTACCCCTTATTCTTAAACTGTGGCCCCTTGTTCTGGACTCCCCCAACATTGGGAACATGTTTCCTGCCTCTAATGTGTCCAATCCCCTAATTATCTTATATGTTTCAATAAGATCCCCCCTCATCCTTCTATATTCCAGTGTCTACAAGCCTAATTGCTCCAGCCTTTGTACTTGTGCGATATCCTGTTGAAGGCTTTCTCCTGGTTCAAGCTGACCAGGGAGGCATCCACCCGCCTGTCCTGCACGTGGGCAATGGTATCTCTCAGCAGAGCCAGGCTGTCTGAGATTTTTCTGCCAGGTACAGCACAGGTTTGGTCCGGGTGGATCACCTGTCCTAGAGCAGACTTGACCCGGTTGGCGATGGCCTTAGACAGGATCTTGTAGTCTACATTCAACAATGTGATGGGTCTCCAATTCCTTATATCATTCATCTCCCCCATCTGTTTGTAGATTAGGGTGATGCTGCCCTTCCTCATAGAGTCTGACATGCTGCCGGCTAGAACATGTCATTGTACACTTCCAGCAGGTCTGGGCCCACCCAGTCCCACAGAGCCCAATACAACTTGGCCGGTAAGCCATCGCTTCCGGGTGTTTTACTCGAATCAAAGGAACGGATAGAGCCAGTCAGCTCCTCCAGGGTCAGTGGTTGGTCCAGACTCTCCCGCTTGCTGTCCTCCAAGACCTCCGTGATAGGGGACAGGAAGTTCTGGGAGGCGGTGCTGTCAATGGCCTTTCTGTGTACAAATCCATATCAAAGGATCTGCAGATCCTCAGCATATCCGTCTGCAAGGATGTTACCGAGCCGTCCTCCTCCCAAAGGCTGTTGATCACAGAGCTCCTCCCCCCTGTGAACCACAGAAAAACACAACAGATAAATGTGTGGCTGAGGAGCTGATGCAGGTGGGGGAGGGGCAGGGATTCAGACTTTGGGACAATTGGGATCTCTCCTAGGGCAGGGTTCAAGAAAGATGGGTTGCACTCGAACTGGAGTGGAACCAATATTCCTGACAGGCAGATTTGCTCGTGTTTCTCCAGTGGGTTTAATGTAGACTGTGGGCAGGTGGCATTTGCCTGTGTTTTGGTTGATTGTTTGATGAACACATTGCACCTGCGGATCAAGGAGTCTACCGAAAGCAGGCCAAATAAATTCTATTCAATTCGGCTACTAGCCACAACTGCCGTGTAAGCAGCTCGCACGCAGGCAAGCGTGAGCAAAGGCCTACTTTCGCAATGTGTCTACGTGCGGAGAATGGCTAGGGAGCGGGCAAAGGACAGAACGGCAAAGGAATGTGCCTGCACACGCGAAATGACCTCATTGGCGGCGCGGTGAGCGAGCTTGCTTGCTTCCTCCGCCTTTATTGAATTGCCGTCGCAATCGAATATATCTTTGGTCGCAATCCAGCAGGGAACAGTGGGTGGCGGCGTTGCCTGAGCGCATGGACGCTTAGTCGTCAGAGTATGAGTTATTCGCACTGACTGATTGCTTGCTTGCTCGCTCGCTCCAGCGGCTTGTCGCAAGACGCTGATTTCACAGAGGGGTGACCGCCCCACGCTAAATACAAATTAAAAAAATACAAAGGCTCTCCCGCACGAAATCGGCTTAGACCACCAGGCTATCTCTCCCCCGGGGCACGGGAACAGAGCGGAACTGCCTTTTGCAACCCGCCGCCTCTCGCCGGGGCGTTCAGCACATTTGCAGTGAAGCTGCCCGGGATCCATACGCGATGCCGACTGGTTCCCTGGAAGTTTTCCAGGGCCGGCGAGCGCCGTAGAAACCCGAATTGTATCCTCGATTGGTGAGGTCGTGTTTTAACTTGAGAACTATTGTAAAAATTCCGAAACCCGCTGTTTAAGGCTCTTGTTTTAAATATATATATATATATATATATATATTAAACCGGGGGGCAGGGGCTCGGAGTAAACAGGAACGTTTTGCCTTTCAAAGTCCTTTTTGAAATACACTCAATGCCTTAAAGCTAGAACCACAGCAGCGAATTTACATATTGCAAAGTCACGGTGATAAATTAAAGTTTAAGCTATTGACTCAGAGATAACTAGCGGCACTACCCAATCTCCACAGCACAGGCAAAACACCCGAGTATCTCGGATAACCTTGAGATAATTTTTCGGTAAATGCTTTTTCCTGATTGTGCTCTTGCACATTCTTACCCTTCGGATTTTGTCAGGACAGAAGCCGATTTATGATTCTAGGCCTGGCCATTTCACCGGAAGAAGCAACTTAGTTATAAAACCTTGTCGGTAAAAAAAAACTTCTTTAATTAAAGCAGACTCTTAAACATCTTCTAATCGCTTTACTAATAACTATAATCTTCCCAAAACTATCAGGATTTCAAAAGTGCATTTCTCTCTTCCATTCTCGCATTCTCTCTTCCTGTAATTGCCATTTTACATATCGAGTCTCATCTGCTGTCATAGAATAAACTGCTGGAGGAGCTCAACGGTCAGGTGGTTAATCCGTAGGGAGGGGTGGGGGAATATAGATGCGTTGTTTGACCTGATTTCCTCCAGCAGTTGGTTTTTAACTCAGGATTCCTACATTTACAGTCTCTTAAAATTCTTATAATTGGGATGTGACTATCCTGACAAGACCTTACAGGGCATTTGGGAAGACAGTCACAGCAAGGCCTGAGGGGACGAGGACAGCTATTTTCCTTTCTTGGACAGGGCTTCCAGATGGATCCTTACAAGGGTCAGGTGGCATCATGGTCACTACTGCTGAAATTGGCTTTTTCACTCAATTATCAACTCACACAGGCCCTTTGCCCTGTTAAACCAATCAAACAGTAAGCACACATTCAGAGTCATTCTACACCAATCCAATCTTTTTCCTATCAGCACATCTTTAGACGAAGGGGAATTATCTTTCCAGCGCCTTCATGTGTTGGAGCCCTCTGCTAGGTAGGCCGGGCCTGGTCTGAGCTCGTGCTTTTAAATATTGATTCATCAATAGACTGAAGGCTGTTCAGGCAGGAATGTTGAGACAGTAAAATTGAGTTCAGTAAAATTGTTGTCGATCTGATTGTATTATGAAGATGAATACAAAATACTGGATTAACTCAGCAGGTGTGATAGCATCTCTGGGGAAAAGGAGTAGGCGACATTTTGGGTTGGTACCCTTCTTCAGACTGAAAGATAGAGAAGGCCAGATCAAACAGAGCCAGTGACAGATCACATCAGGCAGGGTGGAGTCCATTGTGGCACGTTGTTGGCTGGGGAAGATATGCCAATGACAGGGATACAAGAATGCAAACAGTGAAACTAGTAGGATGTCAGGAGGGGGAGGGGGGGGGGGGGGAGAGGGGGGGGGAGAGGGGGTGGAAAAATGCAGGAATTGCTTGAAATTAGAAGTGCTGTTCCTCCAATTTGCGTGCGGCCTCACTGACAGTGGGGGACGTCCAGGACAGAAAGGTCAGTATGGGAAAGGGAGTTAAAATGTTTGGCAACTGGGAGATCACCTAGGCCAAGGCAGACTGAGCGTGTGTTCAGCGAGACAATCGCCAAGTCTATGGTTGGTCTCGACGATATTTCTGCGTTTGTTCCCCCGCTACCCCACCCTCGTCATCCACTGTTACGACTGGCGCTTTGTTTGTGAATGAGATGGATAACACTGAAGGAACTGCAACCAAAAGGATATGGATTAATATAGAATCGGCAAATAATTTGTGGGAGGTGCTTGGAGATCGTATTATTGGGGAACCGTGTCTGAATGGGGTAAAGGACCAGGAATAGAGCTCTAATGCACCTGTCATGAGATGTTGCACCACACGTTAGCAAGGCCATGCAAAAAGCAAACCAAATACTTGGGTTTATTTTGAAAGGAGTAGAAATGAAAAGTAAGTAAGTTATGCTATGTTCCTGGCACTGAGTTCCTTTACAGTGGGCCTCTTGTTGTCTTGTCTTAATATCCCGTGAATCACAAGTTGTGCAGTAATGATGGCATTTGGTACCTGCTGCTCATGCTGCATGCTCCTCACACTGTCCCCCATGTGAGAGTTTGGTAAGTAAGTAAAAGTCATCTCCACATTCTGTCTGCTTGGTGTGTGATTGCTCCCTAGTGGCAGATTCTTAATATGCCACGCACTCATCCAGCACAAGGATCACAGTGAGGATCCATCCAATTTGGCCATTGTATCCTCCCCTGGTGATAGTTTCTTGAGCGAGTTGTGCAATTCCAGTGCTGGTAATTATGGTCTGCAAAAGGTCAGCAGTCTTTGAGCTCTTGTTGGTTCAGACTGGGCCATGGAAACAGGTCACTACAGTGCTGATTTTAATCATTCAACACAAAACAATATGAACGATTTATGTTTCATAATTGAAGTGAGGTGTTTAATGAGTGGGTTAAATATAGTTGAGTCTCGTGCGATGACAATCATTACAAGTGGGCAGGACAGAAACATATGGATTCTCTGTTTGTATTGGTATTTCACCAGCTCAAATGTCCCATGGATTCAGGATTGGTTGGTTATGAATGGGCCACCTGGTTACCAGTCATGTGCAATGATTCCCTGTATTTGGAGTGACTGGTTTTCTGAATGGGGGCAGGAGCTTCTGTGTGGGGAGACGCCCTGTCAGTCTCCAGTCAAGCAAACAGATGCAGTGCCAGGCTACCCTTCACTTCAGTTGATACTGTGACACAGTGGTAGATTTACTGCCTTAGCCTCAGAGACCTGGGTTTGATCCTGATTACGGGTGCTGTCTGTACACAGTTCGTACGTTCTTCCTGTGACCATGTGGTTTTCTCCAGTTGTTCTGGTTTCCTCCCACATTCCAAAGTAGTGCACATTTGTAAGTTAATCAGCTTCTGTAAATTGCCCCTAGTATGTAGCATGCGAAACTGGGATATCATAGAACTTGTGAGAATGGGTGATTGTTGGTCAGTGCGAACGTGGTGGGCCCGAAGGACCTGTTTCTACACTGTATCTCTAAACTTAAACTAAACTTGCATTTGGGCAGCTGCAGAGTCCATGGTGACACTTCAGATAATTTCACATCCAGCCCAGGACAGGGGTCAGAAAAAAATGGTCTGTTCTATCCAGTCTGGCGGCTACATTTCTTGAATCGACTGACTGGTGGAACATGTATTGTGTAAGCAAGGTAGAAAAGTACTGGAGGATCACAACAGGTCAGCAGCATCTGTAGAGGGGATGGACAACTGACGTTTCAGGTTGGGTCCCTGCATCAGAGTCTGAAGAGCCAAAACATTGTCCATTCCCTCCCTGGATGCTACCTGACCTGCTAAGTCCTTCCAGCATTTGTTCAAGATTCCAACAACTGCAGTTTCTTGAGTCTCAAGTATGGTATAGGTTTGCTGTGCTCGTCTGTTACATGTAAATCACGGGAAATCCCGTTCATATGCTTCCTGTGGCAGTGTCCGTTGAGAAGCTGCATTGTTCCCTGCTTCCTCCCGGTGCTTGTGCCTCCTGCTTATTTTCTTTGTTAGTTTTGTATGGGGAAACAAGTGAAGTGCTTTTAGATCACTGCAGATACGTTTGTAAAATTGGTGTTAAGACATTACTCTGCTTCAGCTGCAGAGTGGATCCCAAACCATGAATGACACAACAGCCTGAAGGTTGGTATTGTATTTCTCTCCTGCTGATCCATTTTCTTTGCATATGAAGGGTCAGAAGTTTCAGCCTTGTGTCCAGACTTCTTGCTGCTTTGTGGCCACTTCTTCCTACTGTGCTGGTGACTCTCTAGGTCACTAGGTACTAGGTGTACTAGGTTGTGCACCCACATTCTACATCCTCTTCCTCATATTTGTTTTTGGTTTCTAATCTTACTCCTCTCTCTCAGCACTGGGTATCTCCCTGTCACTGTCAAGGTCTCTGAGTGCTGGGATGGGACTTTTAACCCTTCTGCTTTTTCACATGTGCTCTGCATTGGGGCTTCTTGGCCTTTCTATGTTGGGAGGGGTCCCTTCCTCTCAGCCTCCCCCTCCTGTATACTCTACTTGTTCTGTCAGCCATTGCCCTCACCAAATCCCCCCTCTCCTGGAAATGGCTTTCTTGATCCGCCTTGTGGTGCCTCAATGTTAGCTCTGAGTGGTGAGCTCTCCCTTATTGGTTCACCCTACCCTATGTTGTATCAGTGGCCCTGTGCATTTTCTGCCAATAATTTGGTTCACTGCGATAAACTACCATCAGCCAAGGTGTTCGAGGAGGATGAGCAACAACACCAGGGAGAGGGACGGAGCTGAATCATTGAATCGAAATGTTACCTCTGGTGTTTTTTTAAAAGAAATAAGCTTCACTTGATGTTTTATAATCTTCACTGCCACTTAGTATACATATTGAAATAAACAGGTAACCTCTCCAGTTCAAGCATTCCACTCACGGATGTCTCTGTTTTTGCTTTATACAAGTTCAGTCTGACCCCCACAGCTTGTACCAATGGCGTGGATGTGGCGAAATGAATGGCTAAGATTATACCAACTCTGGTACAAGGAGTTTTGCTGCTAGTGGTCAGTGCCAGCAGCTCACATATAAGGCTGCTAAACTAGAACATGAAGGAATTAAAAGGGATATAGACAATAGACAATAGGTGCAGGAGTAGGCCATTCAGCCCTTCGAGCCAGCACCGCCATTCAATGCGATCATGGCTGATCACTCTCAATCAGTACCCTGTTCCTGCCTTCTCCCCATACCCCCTCACTCCGCTATCCTTAAGAGCTCTATCCAGCTCTCTCTTGAAAGCATCCAACGAACTGGCCTCCACTGCCTTCTGAGGCAGAGAATTCCACACCTTCACCACTCTCTGCACAGATCTCCCCAAAATCTCTGTGCAGATCCGAACAAACTCCTTTTATTGATTGGTTTTGATTAGTGCTGATAAACTCTGAATGCTAATATCTATTTGTGCTATTGAGCAGAATTTACTCAACTGTCATGGATTTCCTATCCATGGATTACTGAGCAGGTTGGGTCTATTCCACAAGATTAGCTGACCAACCTTTGTCAAATATATTAAAAAGTAAAAATGCATTTACTAGAAATTGGCTCCCCATCATGCGTAATCTCATTCTGGTGACTGGGTGCACCAGGTTCCCTATTCCTGTGGTCTGATAGCAGACTGTGATATGATGGAAGCAGCAAAATGGGGTGATGTCACCTCCAGCCGCTTCTGTTGCTGCACACAACAGGATAATGTTTGGGGATTTTCACTATATTTCAAAATCATTGTATGGTGCATGATGATCAGGGGGAATGCCCATCAGATATACAGATACATAGAAGACATATTAATCTGAATACTTCCATACTGACTGCATCCTTGACATTACCTGTGGGAACCCCTCTCACTTTCTTCAAGTTAAAGGAGTAGCCATGGGCACTGGCAGGCCTGCATTTTTGTCGATTACATCAGTCTTTGTTCCAAACATACATTGGCACGATCCCCAAACTCTCTACTACATTGAAGATTGCACCAGAGTTGCTTCTTGCACCCGTGCAGAACTTATGATTTTATTAACTTTACCACTAATTTCCACCTTGCCCTCAAATTCACTTGGACTATCTCTGACACCTCTCTTCCCTATCATGATCTCTTTCTCTATCACAAGGGCAGACTATTAAGTTAGTTATCTGGTATTAACCTAGTTATCTGGTCAACGCTTCCTCCTACCAAACCTCTTGCAGAGATGATATCCACCGCTGTCAATTTCTCTTTCTCTACCACATTTCTCTACCCCAGGATGAGGCTTTCCATTCTAGGACATCAGAGATCAAATTTGCCTGGTCCTCGCCTTTCACCCCACCAGCTTCCACATCCATACTCGTTGTATAGCTGAAGAAACGTTTGCTATCTTTCATATTTCATCTAAATAGGGAGGGGGGGGGGGGGGGAGGGGTCAACAATGTGAAAGCATATGCATGCAGTTAACAGGAAAGAGAGTGCAGGAAAGGTCACATTTAAACCAATATGGCAGAGGGATGGGAACGAATGCAGGGAGAAGGCTGTAAAATGAGGACAGAAGCAAAAAGTAGAAGGGAAAAAAGCAAAACAAACCTGAAAGCTATGTGCCTTAATGGGAGAAGCATTCGTGATGAGGGGGATGAATTGAATACGCATTTGGTTGTTAATGGATATGATATAGTTGGGATTACGGAGACATGGCTCCAGGATGAATAAGGCTGGGAGCTCAATATGCAGGGGTATTCAATATTCAGGAAGGATAGACAGAAAGGAAGAGGAGGGGGGCGGGGGGGGGGGGTAATTGCTGGTTAAAGAGATTAATGCAATTGTAAGGAGAGACTGCTTGGATGCTGTAGAATCTGTATCATTAGAACTGCAAAATAGCCAAGGGCAGAAAACTCCTTGTTGGAGTTGTATACAGACCACCAAACAGCAGTAGTGAGGTTGGGGATAGCATCGAACAGGAAATTAGAGATGCATGTGGTAAAGGTACAGCAGTTATCATGGGTGACTTTAATCTACGTATAGATTGGGTTAACCAAATTGGTAACAATACTGAGGAGAATGTCCTGGAGTGTATATGGGATTATACATATTTCTAAGCCAATATGTAGAGGAACCAACCAGAGAGCAGGCCATCCTAGACTGGGTATTGTGTAATGAGGACGGATTAGTTAGCAATCTTGCTGTGGAAGGCCCATTGGGCAACAGTGACCATAATATGGTAGAATTCTGCATGGTGAGTGTCACAGTTAATTCAGAAACAGAGCCAGAGGAATCAGCAAACGAGGACTGGGATAAATTTAGAATTCAACAAAGGACAAAGGGGTTAATTAAGAGGGGGAAAATAGAGCATGAAAGGCAGCTTGCGGGGAACATAAAAACTGACTAAAAGCGTTAGATATGTGAAAAGGGAAAAAATTAGTGAAGACAAATGCAGGTTCCCCAGTCAGATCCAGGTGAATTTATAATGGGAAACAAAGAAATGGCAGACCAGTTAAAGAAGTATGGTACTTTACGAATGTGAATTTCCTTCAGTTCCTCCCTCACGCTAGATCCTCGGTCCCCTAGTATTTCTGGGAGATTGTGTCTTCCTTACCAAAGTACTTTAACTAATAATTGGCTTGTATAACTAAGGTAAGTGATTACTGTGCGGTCAACTATCGAACACTATATGACCAGTAGATGGCGACGATATGCCACGTATTTTATTTGCTTGCCGCCATATTAAATACATTTCCTCCGAAGTCCTGAAAAACATGAAAAAGAAACAACATTATTATTCCTTTCACACCCCGTCACAAGAACTTCCTAAAAAAACCAGAAATGACATCGAATGAAGTTGCTAAGTTTTATTGGATTTCTCGTCCATAAAGATCAGGCGGTTCTGTGAAGCGAAAACGTCTAATTTTTGATGCCATCCAGCGTGAATTGACAGGAATCTATGACATTCAGCTTGTGTGATGCCATCAAGCTAACAAAAGCCATCAAGCAGTCAGCAACCACCTAACATGCTAACAAAACTGCCCATCACAATTAAAAAAAAATCTCAACAAAATTTTGGTCAGATTAGAACATAGAACAGCACAGCCTTTCCAAAAGCATCTTAAATGCCATGATGGTATCTGCATCCACCAGGTCTATTCCAGGTCCCCACTACTCTCTGTGTGAAAACGTGGCCCGCACGTCTCCATTAAAATTTCCCCCTAAAAATAATTAAATTTTTAAGCAGCTGAGTGCTAACGGAAATTTAGAAGTAGACGAGCTTAAAGTACAAATCGATACACGGAACCATACTTCCACAAGTAAATGCCAATATTTCCCCCAAATTTTGTCAGAAAGGTTGGTTTTCCTGACAGGAGGGCGGAAAATGCAACTTTTCTGTAAACTGTTTGATATTGATTTCTTGATTTGAACTCCCCGTGCAGTGGTAGAGCCGCTGCTCCACAATGACAGAGACCCAGTTCAATCCTTTAAAAAAAAAATCGTTTATTATATTATCCATTGAGTACTGTGTCTACAAACATTTTATGCTGCCGCGCGTAAGAATTTCATTGCTCTGTTTCAGCACATATGGACTATCTATGTACTGATAAAACACGATAGAGTTGCTGCCTCACAGTGCCAGAGGCCAGGGTTATATCCTGACCTTGTATGCCCTGTGCGGAGATTGCACGTTTCCTCCATGTGCTCCAGTTTGTTTTCCTCCCGCATCCCAAATACGTACCGATTTGTATATTAGTTGGCCTCTGTAGAGCTCCCCTTGCGTAGGTAGTGAGGAAGTGAATGGTTGGCCGAGGGGCGGCGTAGTCTCGGTGGGCCAAATCTTTCAATGGTTCAATGGTTTAATGGTGAATGATTCAATGGTGATTTTATTGACACGAGCGAAGTGCCAACAGAGTGAAATTATTTACCTTACAAACAGTCCAGTAGAGTATTGCAATACCCCGAATCTCCGATTAGCAAGTGTACAGAAATATACTGAGCCCGCTTGCAAGAGGCGCCTTGTTTTGGCGCCATTTTCAAAGTCCACGCTCCAGTTCCTACGAGCCATGCATTTCAAGCAAGTTCCATGCTATTTCCGGTCTCCAGCCATCTCCTTCCTTGGACATTGTGTCCTTCTCCCCACACCCGCCCACTTTCATCTCGAGGGGGTGCCACCCGCAGCCGACCTCGAGAGACCAGTTTTAATGCTGTAGTTCTAAACTAAAACTCCATCGCCTCTGCGGTATTGTGCCCATTTTTGGCCGCCACACTTTAGGTGACATGTGAGGGGCAGTGGCTATTTTAATGGTTATGATTCCAGTGATGAGGGACTTTTGTTCTGTGGATAGGTTGTAGAAGCTCAACGAAGTTTCCCTTTGAATCACGAGAACATTTAGAATGAAAGTGGAGTGAGGGAAACTGTTTCGAGAAAATGGGGCATAGAATGAAGGTGATGGGCAAAAACAAATCAAAGCAAATCAAAAATAGAGGCAGGTTCCACGGACTAGCAGCTGTTTTCCTGGTGTCACCCTGATGATTATCATTAGACATCATCCTTACATATAAATAATTTCTTAAATCTGCCTGTCTGCTCGCTACAGTGACTGACGATATCTTTTTTTCTCTTTCGGGGATTGTCTCCCTTATCGAACGTTTTTACCGTCGACATATCTGGGAAGCAATAAATTAAAGTATGAATGGTTTTCTCATTCTGTTTATTCGTAGTTAAAGTCCAAGGATGGCTTTGCACATTCAAAATGTTTCCCTCTTGCATGTGTTTGGCTTGCTAGTGCGTTGATCTATGATTTATATTTCCATGCCAATTTTCCACAGAGCATAACCGGACAACGGACCCGTCAGCAGTGTTCATCACGAAAGTGGATTGGCACCCAAAAGCCAATTTATGGCAGTATAATCACATACTATGCCCATGAAGGTTTAATACTATGAAGGTCCGAACAGCCTGGGTAAGAATTGTTGGAACTGACTTTACCCCTGCCTATCATCGAGAATATAAAATTGGAACGAATACTTGATCCAGCACTGGGGATGGTTCGGGAGGTGACACCTAATAGAAACTGAGCAGGCCTGTGGAATAACCAAACACGGGTAGGAGAATTTTTAAATTGGAGGCATCGGATGGACCGAGGAATCAGCTTCCGATCCTCGATGTTCTGACCCACAGACCGAAATGAGTGACGGTATGTGATAGCATCTCCTCTACAATAACAGTCAACACTGGTGCCTTGCAAAATTCCGTTCTCAATCCCCTACTCTACTTCCTTTACACTCACGACTGTATAGCAAAATTCGGCTCAAATTACGTCTTCAAGTTTGCAGACGATACTATTGTGGTGAGACGAATCACGAAGATTGACGAGACAGAGTACATGAACGAGATAGATAACTCAGTGGCAAATGTGAGGACAATAATCCCCCCCCCCCCCCCCCACCACCAATGTTAGCAAAATGAAGGAGCTAGATATTGATTTCAGGAAGCATGGTGGAGTCCATGTCCCAATCATCATCATTGGTGAAGTGGAAATGGTTGAGAGCTTCAAGTTTCTTGGCGTTAATATTATCAATCATCTGTCGTGGACCAACGACATTGATGAGATAGCAGAGAAGGCACAACATTGCCTTTACTTCCTGAGCAGCTTGAGGAAATTCGGCATGTCTCCAGTGACTCCAAAAAATCTCCTACAGATACACCATAGAAAGCACACTGTCGGATTGATTCACAGCTTGGTTTGGGAACAGCTGACCGCAAGAAATCGAGGGTTGTAGAAACGTCCCACCATTGACTCTACCTAGACTTCACGCTGCGTCGGGTAAGCAATCCACATAATCGAACATTATCCCACCCAGTTTATCCCGCCTCCTCCCTACACCCGCCCGGCAGAAGGTACAGAACCTTCAAAGCGGGAACCACCTGACTCAGGAGAAATGTCTTCGTCTTCCTCTTCGTTATCAGGCATTTGAACGCTGCTTGCACAAGCTACATTCGATTCACCACTACGTGATGCACAACAAGACCACTACTATTTACCACGACCACCACGCACCCCATTGGGACATTGGACTTTGTCTGAGGAGTTAATGCGCTGCAATGTTTAGAAATGAGAACACTGTATGTATTTCTCCTTTGCTGTATCTATTGAACTTGAGTTTGAACTGATTATATCTATGTATGATATATCGGATTGGCTTGGATAGCATGCAAGGCAATGTTTTTCATTGTACCTCGCCACCTGTCACAATAATAAACACAAACCTAATTATAAAATGACCGCAGAAGACAAGAGAAATTGTGAATTTTCTTTAGCAAACGAGTTAAATGGAGCAACATTTGGAATGAGTTTCAGATGGAAGGAGGTGATGTGCACTAGGGAGTTGTTAGTGTCTAAGGATGCCGTCTGTGTTCAAGTGAGTAACTGAAATCTGAGAGAGGAATGGACAATGAACATTGACAATTTTATTAACAGATGGCAGTGCAAACAACATTTCGGGGAGAAACATGGTATTTAATGTTTCACATCAGTGCTTCACGTGGGCGACAAAATTAATCTCTCAGTCAAGTTTCATCTGCCCAACAAATCCTTATTTCGAACTATATTCCTTCACAGATGGACCGAATATTCCCAGATTTCTGCTTCAGGCAATGTTTCTTCTTTCAACATCTGCCAGCAACACAGTTCTTAAAATATTTACTGGTAAAAATGTTTGTGTACTCCTTTTTTGTGCAAGTCCCAACAGCAGTCAGATTCTGCATATCTGCACAGTGGCGTACTCTACCAGGTAAAACAAATCAATATCGGAACTCTTATTCTCATAATAATTCAGCTACACATGACTTTTCCCGCCTTCTTAGTTACAGAAATATTCTGCTAAACGTTGTATGCACGCTTTTCAAAGGTTCTGCGTTATGTTTACAAGAGGACTCCGGAAACATCATGGTTTAGGCAAAGCTTTAAGTTGGTTCAATATTGCTTGTTAATTTATCACTGTATTCCATCTTGTCTGTTGCCTTCCATGCGTTCGGAATCTAAACAAATAATTGGTACTTAAAATAGTTAGTGTATCGCGTCCTGTTCGGAAATGTTTTATAATTCCACAATCCTAATTAAATTGATGACTTTTAAGCTAGATGATGTTAATTAATGAATGATCTGTGAACTAACATTTAGCTGCAAACTTTCAGATCAGACTTGCAGTACTGAACAAATTAAGCGCAAAAATGCAGACTGAGCACGCTCACACCCAGAGAGAAAAACAAGCATAACAAACATACTCATGATAACCCAAAGCACCTAAACAGACACACGTGCGCACCCGTGCGCTCAGATACACACACAAACACACACACGCACATACACGGACGCACGCACGCACACGCACACACACGCACACAAGCGCACACACACACACACACACATGCGCGTATGCAATGAGCAAGCAAGAAATAATAATCCGCTTTAATTTGAAGTTGACAGAATTGCCACATTGACACTTTTATTAACAGATGGCAGTTCGGCCGATTCTGGTTAATGTAATCTCCAGCTGATCCAGTTATTTCTTTGTCCTGCTACATTATTTGAAATTCATTGTTCATTGTTTCAAGTGGATACCTAGAGATTATTCACATCCCTTTCGTTCTTATCTTTTGATAAGCCTGCGCCATTTACGTGGATATCCACTAATCGGTTAATTTACGTTAAATTCAGTAATTATGACAGATATAACGTTGGCCTTCGTTTTTCACTAACTTAGTTTAGTTTAAATTAGGGACGCAATGCAGAAACAGATCCCCGCACACTAACACTATCCTACACACACTAGGGACAATTTACAATTATACCAAGCCGATTAGCCTTCAAATCTGTGCGTCTTTGGAGTGTGGAAGGAAACCGGAGCTCCCGGAGAAAACCCACCCAGGTCACGGGGAGAACGTACAAACTCCGTACAGACAAAATCCGGAGTCAAGATCGAAGCCGGGTCTCTGCGCTGTAAGGCAGCAACTCTAAAGCTGTGCCATCGTGCCGCCCGCGGTTTCCCTCTATTATTTAAACGAACCCGAAGGAAATAACAGTGAATTTTCCTTACCTTCGTGTTTACGGAATTGACATTTTCTCCGACTGAGAACTATGACGGCAAGGCAAATCAATACGCTCAATGTACATCCAAAAACCAAGGGGAACAGCTGTGTTTTTTCTTTGGCTACGAGAATAAACATCAGCATTAATCATCTTTGGAATAATTATCATTTATGTTGTACGCAGATAATGCAGCAAATTGTATAAGCCTATTTTTTGTGTGGTGTAATTTGCATTTTACGCGCATGCACAACACAGGCACGGACGCAAACTTTTATCCATCGACATTTAAAATATTGCATTTATGAATATTGTTTCACGTTATTTATATTTACTTCGTTATAATGGCGGCGCTGCCATAGCAGCTGCGGCTTACCTGCGGTCCATTTGTCTTTGTGTTTTTGTTGTTTTTTTGTCTTAATTGTAGTTGTGATGTTGTGTTTTTATGTTTGTGTACTATGTGTGCATGTGGGGGGGGGGGGGGGGGGGAGGGGGAACTGTAAAATTGTAAATAGGTGTCCCTTCCGAACGGAGACCCGACCTTTGTTTTCTGGGTGTTGTCTCCGTTCCTGCTGCGGCCTACCATCGGCCCAACTCCTGGAGCTGGTGGCCTCCAGGGCTCCGGTTCGCAGAGTCCGCAGACCGGACTAACCATCAGCGGAGCCGGCCGTCCTCGGAGGCTGCGGGAGCGGCTGCGACTCGCCTTAGGCTCGGGCCACGTGGATGCCGACATCAGGAGCTCCGGCAGCGGCAGCGTGTTCGCCCGCCCCGGATCGCGGGGCTTGGGCCGCGGACATTTCACCGTCCGGCGCGGCCTAAAATATGCCGCGGGATTTTTCTCTGCTGGGCGGGGGCTTCAATGTCGGGAGCCACGACCGCCCCGACGTGCAGCAACAGCAGCAGCGTGTTCGCCCGCCCCGGATCGGACTTATTATCGGCGGAGCCGGCCGTCTTCGGAGGCTGCGGGAGCGGCTGCGACTCGCCTTAGGCTCGGCCTCCAACCACAACAACCTGACTGCGGGAGAAGACGGCAGGAGAAGGGAAAGATATTGTGGCCTTCCATCACAGTGAGGAGAGGACTGGAGGAGACTCACTGTGATGGATGTTTCTTTGATGGATGTTTCTTTTTTTGTGTGTTTTTGGGGTTGTGTAATTTTAATGCCTATTTAATGCTTTTATTGTTGGTCTGTGGGTGACTGAATTTCGTCCAATTTGGATGACAAATAAAGCTATCTTGAATCTTGAGCTCATTATGGGAACAAGCAATTATCTTTATATTTTCTTTGAGTCAATGGAAATGAAGTTTTTGATTTAGAAGAACCGCAAAATATATAAACAAATTTCTGACTACATCTCTTAATGAGCAACAAATGATTTAAGATCTGACCAAGATCCACAGTATTTTAACACGGAAGACAGTTCATTGTGGGAAGAAATTAATTTATACGTATTTGCCTCTCTCTTTTTCAGACCAAGCAGATAATAGAGTGAACCAGCCCAGAAATACATCCTTGTCCGGATCGATCACCATGCACCCATTCCCACAAAACTCAGTTTACTCTCTCCATGCTATCGTCAACTCCCTGTTGCCGGTTACAATACAAACCATTTGACTAGGAGAACTTTGCAGGGAAATTAACCGTCCAATGGGCACATCTTTGGGACACGGACGTTCTAGGAACAAACCCGTGCATTAATAGGGAAAACGTGCAAATTCCACGAAGTCTGTACACGAGTTCAGGATTAATTTGATCATGCAGATTGACTCAACCCGGGCTACTGGAATTGGGAGGTAAGCACACAATGCTGGACAGGCAGCTCTGGAGAGAAGGAAGGGGTGACGTTCCGGGTCGAGACCCTTCTTCAGACTGTAAATGGGAGGCAGAAATTCCACAAGCAGCAACCTGTGCGGCATCATAGGATTGATGATGACATTTTTAGGTCATTCACATTTGTCATTACTTTTATTGGCATTCATCCTTTTTTTTACACAGGCGCAGAACAACTATCTTTGGTGGATATTCTACAAAATTCACACATGCCCATAGCAATAGGAATTAAAAATAAAAAAAAAGCTGTTTATTGCGGCCTCTATTGTCAGCAAATAAAACATCGTCACCACCTTACCCGGATTCAAGCTGGCATCAATGTAAATCGCCATAGCTGGTCTCTGAAGTGTGAGGTGGGATACCAGACAGGTATACAACGCGCCACTCCCGGACGGCTGCAACGTTTCCAAGCTGCTGGACGCTGCATAAGTTCCGTTCGAGTTCAGGATTTTACTAGTGCTGATACCAGTCTCAATGTTGGTTTCATTTTTATACCAAGTGAAGGTGAGAGAATCCGGGTAAAACTCTCCTGTCTTGCACACAAGGGCGAGATTGGACGAGTTGGTTTCTGGCGCTTTCGGGGAAAGGCTGACAGGTTCCGGAGAAGCTGTGAGACGCGAGAAAGAAATAAAATGATTATCTGAATTCCCATTTTAGTCCAGTTTAGAATCTAGTCCTTCTAATTAGTCTGGGCAAATGAAATCTGACCCGCTCACCGGCAAATCCTTTGCGTCCAACGGTTATTGTAATGGTAAGTAACATTTTTTTTTAATCAACAAGCTACAATTCTCGTATAATTTAGAGGTGTTTAATGTAACAATGTTCAAATCAAACCAATTCGACCTGGTTATTAAGTCTACACAGAAAATAACATTTTAACAACAACTCATTTCGCTTTTCGGTTCGCTGGTAGTTCAGCTATCCCAAATTCCAAGGCTAAAAGAGTTTTACTCTACGCACTCCAGTAATTCGTTGCAACAGTCAAAAAAAATGTCAGTAAATGATGTTCCTATCTTCTAAATTCCAAAGACCACGACCCTAGTTTCAGCGATATCTTCTCGATATATGCTTCAGAATCCAGATGTCTTTCCGACAAATGTGCCCATCATTTCCTCTAAGACCTATATATTCTGGCACTGGTGTGATGGCCAAGACTGCTTACATGCGGGTGTATTCTGCCGAGGGTTTTGCATCGTTAAGCCATTACCCTTTCACCTTTGCCATTAAGGTATACAAGCAATCTTCCTATAGTTTTCTATTTGCCAGATTATCTCAACGATCATTGTTACCGGGCACCACGCGCTGGCCTTCAGCTTCTTCCTGTGCGACGTGAATCGTATACATAATCTGTATACCAATTAAAATATTATAAAGGCGTTCTAATCATCTACCGTTCACTAACTGAATGATCTAAGCAACCAACTACGGACAGATGTTACAAATACAGTTGTAGAAATAGTACCATTTCCTTATTCGAATGTTTTAAATAGTACAAAGAGATGAACTATTGACATTATTTAAAGATAGGTTGACCTGGCCCATTGACTTCCTCAACAAGAACCCCGAAACGGAATAGATTCGATCGGTCGAATGGACTAATTCTGCTCCTTTGTCTTATGAACCGCACATCAGTCCTCTCACCGTGCACCTCGAGCCTGAATCCGCTTCCTTTCGCAATCTCATTTTTTTGCTGACCTACTCCACAGTAATATACCCAGAATCGGCGACACGGACATCAAGGATCTGGAGCAAACTTCTGTCGTTTTCCAAATGAATAACCCGTTTTCTGCCATGAGAACCTGGTTGTAATAGTCCTTCATCACCAAGTTTCCACCAATTTACATTCAGACTTGCTTTGTCCGGAATGTCGCTGGTAACACATTCGAAGGTGATATCTGTTCCCACCATCACCGTGTTTGCTTTAGGGTTCTGGGATATTGTCGCTGGTGCCACTGCCAAACAGAAAAAAAAATGTTGCCATGAAAAAATAATTTAGACACAATAAATAGTTTAATCATATGTAGCTACATGGATGAACTACAGGATAACACGACGCTGAAGTATTAGGAAGAATACCTTCATAAATAATCCACAGGGCGCAAAGGTAGATTAACATTGTGGAACAGAATCTGATCTATCCAGAAACTGTGGCGTTGATTCGTTGGAAATAGTAGTTTCCTAATGGCCAGGTCTTGTTCGTGATGCGACGTGCTCTCGTGTTGCGCGCCTAACTTGCTGCAGTTAAACCACTGAAGGAAGTGAGCTGCAGAGGAAAATTGATTTATTTGTGCCCAAGTGCATTATCTTGACAGGAAATGGCAATTGAAGATAAAGCAACCACCTGGTTGGGCACGAAGGGTGTGACGCTTGTCGATGACTCGCCATCAAGTAAGTGAAATCAGTGAATTACGTTAGGACACTCTGAAGCAGAATGTATTACGCTGAAGGTATATAAGGGGAGGCAAAGATGACGGAGGACGGGTCTTGGTGGTGGACGAAACAAGCAAAGAGGAGAAAATAAGAAACGACATTCTTCAAGGTGAAGGTAGCCATAGGATAGGATGCTGCCTAGATTCGAGGACTTAACGTTTTAGATTTTGGCTTTAGTTTTACAAATGGAGGGTAGAAACAGGCCCACCGAGTCCACGCCGACCGTCGTTCAGTGGCCCATATTCGTTCTATCTTATCCCAAAACGCATGAACTCCCTACATACGATTTTTTTTTTTACAGAGGCCAATAAATGCACAGATCCGCGAGAGTTTGGGATACGGGAGGTAATCGAAACGTGGTCTCTGGCGCTGTGAGACAGCAACTTTACCCGCTCCTGCACGATGCCGCCCGTCGGGGTTGAAGGGGGGTAATTGTATTGGGTTACTTTTCCAGAGAGTTGTCCTGATAGAAGCATGTAAGCTCATGATAGACATCGATAAGTTAATTACCGAAAATCTTTCTTTTTTTGAAATGGTTGGGGTTTCAATACCGTGGCTTAAGACCCGAAGAGGGATTGTGTACGGTGATCCGAGGGGTAAGTGAGACAGATACTATAAGCATTTAAAATACACTTTTACATGTACATGGTTTGCAGGGACAAAGGACAAATGCGGGCAGATGAGACGAGCGCAGATTGGCCATCTTGGTCAGTATGGATCAGTTAGGCCCGAAGGGTCTGCTTTCTTGCTGTGTGACTGTGGTTTTCCGTCACGTAAAATCGATCTGGTCGTATTTTACTCGGGGCTCTACAGATCTGTGAGGTTGACATTAATAGGGCGCAGAGGTAGAGTTTCTGCCTTACAGCGCCAGGGATCCGGATTCGATTCTGATTACGGGTGCTGTCTATACTGAGGTTGTACGTTCCCCCGTGCGTGTTTTTTTTCCTGGATCTCCACTTTCCTCCCAGGCTTGTAAGTTAATTGGCTTGGTATAATTGTAAATTGTCCCAAGTGTGTTCAGGTTGTGTGCGTGGATCACGGCGGACTCGGTGGGCGAATACCCTGTTTCCACGTTTTACCTCAAAACTAAAATTAAAGATCCCATCGGAGTCAATGGAACACAAAAACGGAGTCGCAAATTTAGAGGAAGGATCCTTCTCTCTAACTGGCAACACAGACCGAAAGTACTCCATTACAAATAGAAAAAGTCTCACGACGGCTTGGTGCACAAATGAAGATTAGATTCTCAGAAAAAAATTGAATTTTTGATATAATATGTCAGTTATGGTCACCCATTACAGGAAGGATGGGGACGCGTTGGAGAAGGTGCAGAAAGAAATTGCAAGTGCTGATTTAAACTTAAATAGACATAACGCGCTGGAGTAACTCAGCCGGCCAGGCAGCATCTCTGGAGATAAAGGATGGGTGACGTTTCAGGTCGGAACCCAGTCTAAAGAACTGACTTCTGACTTCTTCGTGCGTAGTTAGGCAGATTGTTCAAGTTAGCATGGATAGGAAGGTCCATGGTGGTCTCCATGGTGCACCAATCTTCCAAGATCCTCTCCATGCTGCGTATGCTGGGAGGGGCAATGTGAGAGAGGACAAGGAGCTACTGCAAAGGTGTTGACTTAAGCGTCCCTGTGATGACCCACATTGCAGAGTTAAGGACAGTGTCAACTCGTTTGGTGTGGCAGCTATTAGTCCAAGCTGTTGAGCAAACCTCGGCTGTTGAGTAGACTAGGGCTAAGCTTGCGGTTCAGAGGGTGTGTGCATTGGATCCCCAGCTGTTGCCTGCACGTTTCCTGATAATTTGACCCTTGCTTTCAGTTTATTAGCCACCCTCTTCAGGTGTTCACCATAGGTGAGGGTGCAGTCTAGGGTGACTCCGATGTACTTGGGGAATTCCTCATTCTTCACCGGCTTATCACAAAAGGACACTCGGAGCTTTTCATTGGCGAGCCGATTGCTGAGGTGAAAGGCAGTGACAGTTGTCTTAGATGGGTTGAGGCGAAGTCGCCAGAAGGTGAAATACTCCTCCATCCCCTTCAAGTCTTGGGTTAGCACTCTGCTGATATCCTCAAGGCAGCTCCCTGGTAGGCAAGGGCAAGGACATCTGCATATGTAAGTTTCCTGGACGAGGTAGTTGGCATGTCACTCACATTGATGTTGAAGAGTAGGGGAGCTAGGACAGAGCCCTGGGGGAGACCATCATTCAGGGTCCTGACACAGCTGGTCCGGTCCCCAAGTGAGGGCCTAAATCTACGGTTGCTGAGGATGGATGAGAGGGCACGCATGGTGGTTTGGCACTTTAAGATTCTGGAAGTTTTCAGCAACAGACCATGTCTCCACACGATGTCATAAGTTGATGACAGACCGACGAGAGCAACACCAGTTTTCAGGGCACGTTGGAAGCCAGCCTTTATATTGGTAGTGAGGGCAAGGACTTGATCTGCGCAGCTTCTACCGGGTCTAATGCCAGCTTGCTCTCTGGGCAGAACAGGTTCTATCAATAGAGGAATCCTGGCAAGCAGGAGGCGCTCAAACAGCTTGTAGGATGTGCCCAAGAGGGAGATGGGTCGGTAACTAGCTAGATCATCAGCAGGTTTCACAGGCTTGAGGATGGTGATGACCTTAGACTCTCTCCAGGCCTTAGGGATAATTCCTCTACAATGGACATGGGTGGAAAAAAAAGCAGCCAGCCAGTTGCGTCCTTGGGGGCCAAGGTTCTTCAGAAATTCCGGGTAAATCCTATCAACTTCTGCTTTCCCAGATTTAATAGAGGACAGGCCTTTGCCTACATCAACTGGAGTGTAATGATTAAAAAGGCGGCTTGAGGATGTTGAAGAAGAGATGGACTTTGTCAAGCTCCGTCTCGGTTATTGTCGGGCTTCTTTGGAAGTGGTGACCTTCGAATTTGCCAGCAGGCGAGAAGCTACAGCATTTGCTGACACCTTGGGAGGGTTGTACCGGGCAGGGGCAGCTGAACCAAGATGTCGAACAAGAGTCCATGCCATCCTACTGGATTGCGTAAAGTTTAAGTCAAGTCAAGTCAAGTCAATTTTATTTGTATAGCACATTTAAAAACAACCCACGTTGACCAAAGTGCTGTACATCAGTTCAGGTACTAAGAACGAACATACAATGGCACACAAACATAACAGCACATACATAACCAGTTCACAGCGCCCCCCAAACGCTAGGGAGTAGAAATAGGTTATGAGCCTGGACTTAAAGGAGTCGATGGAGGGGGCATTTGTGATGGGGAGAGGGATGCTGTTCCACAGTCTATGAGCTGCAACCGCAAAAGCGCGATCACCCCTGAGCTTAAGCCTCGACCGCGGGATAGTCAGTAGCCCCAGGTCGGCCGACCTGAGGGACCTGGAGATAGAGTGGTGGGTTAGAAGATTTTTTTATAGGGGGGGGGGGGGGGGGAGCCCGTTTAGGGCTTTGTATGTGAATAGGAGGAGCTTGAAGTTGATTGTGTACTGTACTGGGAGCCAGTGGAGAGAGGCCAGAATCGGGGTGATGTGGTCCCTTTTACGGGTACCCGTCAGGAGTCTCGCTGCGGCGTTTTGGACCAATTGCAGGAGGGACAGGCTGACCAGCTGAGTTATTCCAGCACTTTATCTATTTTACCTGAATGTTGCCTGATTAGAGGGAATTAGCTATAAAGAGAGTTTGGACAAACTTTGATTGTTTTCTCTGGAATGTCAAAGGTTGAGAGGAGATCTAATAGAAGTATATGGAACTATGAGAGTCATAGAGAGTGAGGACCATTTTCGTGGGTTGGAAATGTCAGACCAGAGGGGTTTATGTGAGCAGGGCAAAGTTTATTGCAAATACTTCGGCAATTTTTTACAGGGTGGGCGGTAGGTAGCTGGAACACGCTGGAACACGTGGTGGTGGAGCCAGATATAATAATAGTGTTTAAAGAAGCTTTTCGTTAGGCACATGGATATGCAAGGAAAACGGAGATGTGCAGGGGATTGCATGCTGCCAGCGAGGATTAACTTGGCATCATGCTTGGCACAGACATTGTGGGTCGAAGGGCCTGCTCATGTACTGTTTTAAGTTCTAACTCTGCTGCACAGATAATATTTGATTATATGGAACACACCGTCAGAGGGGGTGGTGTGGAATCAGATAGAATTCCGGATTTTAAGATATTTTTCGATAGATATTTAAACATGCAAGGCATAGGCGGATAGCTTTGTGGGTGGGAAATCGTGTCTTGCGTCTTTGATTGAGTTTCTTCCAGAGGCAACCAAGATAATTGTCTAGGGAAGGGCAGTTCACGTTGTTTGAATGGATCTCAAATAAATCTTTGATAAGATCTTAATAGTTACTGGGCCGAAAGGCTAGATCAAAGGAGAAATGCTGTGCAATGGCATACAAAACTGACCTAGTGGAAGGAGTTAGTAGGTAATGGTGCGTTGCTTTCCAATTTGTCGGTCTGTAAACAATGGTGTGCCACACTGGTAAGTGCTGCTTTTCCTGTTGTTGTCATATGTTTGAACGTTTTGCAAGAGAATCTAGGTGGCGTGCAGTACATTAACTAATAGCACGACAACAGATGGTGTTGTCAACAGTGAAGAATATTGTCTGAGCTTACAGCAGGACGTAGATCAACTGGGGGTTGTAAGGCAATGACAGGTGGAAGGTAACTCAGAACAGTGCAAATTCATGTATTTATACCAGGGCAAGATATATATTGTGAATGGTAAAACCTTAGAAATGTCGTGGAACGACCTCGGGAGTATAAGAACATAGCTCCCTGAGGTGGTGACATAATGAGATAGGGAGTGAGGAAGTCGAATGGGATGTTTACCATCATAGGTTGGGACATTGAGTACAAGCGTTAGTATGCAAAGTTACAGCTGTACATTATGTTGGTCTGGGATTTTCCCTGCAATTCTGATTAACTTACTGTAGGAAAGAGACAGGTAAGTTAGAGTGTACAAAGATTCCCAAGATGATGCAGTGCTTGAGTTATAAGGAGAGATTCGAAAGGCTGTAAATGGTTTGCCTGGAACACACATGGCTGAGGGGTTACCTTCGGGAAGTTTAGAGAATCAGGTGAATGGCCACAGTCTTTTTTTCCCAGGTAGGGGAGTCTAAAAGTATAGGCATTGTTTTAAGGCGAAACGGGAAACATTAAGAGTTTAGTGATTTTCGGGTGGAGGCGAGATCCAAAGCGAGACTGAGACAGATGAGATGCACGGTGATGAAAGAAGGTCAGAAGACATGATAGGCAGGAGCACAGTCGGGAGCGATGAAGGACTGTTGGATTAATTTGCACATTTTAATGCGAGATGCCTGACTGGTAAGGCAGATTAACTCAAGCCGTGGATAGGTAAGTTCGACTGGGATGTTGTAGCCAATACGGAAACCTGGCTAACCGAGGGACAGGACTCGCAGTTTAATGTTCTAGAGAACAGGGTAATGGTGAAAAGTTATCTTCTGGATTAGAGTCCTGTGACTAGTAGTTGTGTAATGTCCCGTCAGATCTGTTAGTCTTGTGTCATGTTCTGTGTTTAGATTCTCATTTCAGGTCCCTTGACTTCCTGCCATTGTAATTGTCAGCCCCGCCTTGATTGTTTCCACCTGTGTGCCCTTACCTCATGTATATATAGTCCATGCCTCCCTTTGTCCTGTGCCAGTTCGTATTGTGATTCATGTGCTCTGATTCATGTGCTCTCGGTCGTAGTATAGCTAGTAAGTAATTTTTGTAACTAATGTTTTTGTAGCTGAGTAAGTTTAGAGTTTTTGGTTCGAATCGCAGTGTTCTTTAATGTGAAAATTAAAGAACGCCTTTATTTTCTCCAAATTGACTCTTGTGTGTGAGTCGTGCGTTTGAGTCCAGTTCCTGTGTGCCCCAGAGCATAACAGAACGAACTGGCCATAATATGGACTCAGCCGACTCTAAGATTTGGAAATCAGCCCTTGCCAACCAGGGCACTAAGATCCAGCACCAGGAGGTGCAGCTGCGCTCAGTCAGTCACGGGGTGCGCGAGCTGAACGATAGACAAAGCGAGTTCCAGTCATCAGTGACGACCCAGATTAACCACCTCGCTGTACAACTCCATCAGGTTCTGGCTCGTCTCGACCCAACCTCGGCAGCTTCTCCACTGGCTCACGTTGAACCTTCAGCCGGCCATCCGCCTGCTGTTCCGGCCACACCTGCGAACCCCACGCTGATTCTACGCCTGGCTTCGCCAGATAAGTTCTCTGGAGACTCGGAGAATTGTAGATCATTCCTTGTACAATGTGATCTCCACTTCAAGCATAACCCTGCACACTTCCCCTCAGACCAGGCCAGGGTAGCATTTATTGTGTCCCATTTGACGGGACGAGCCGCAGCATGGGCCACTGCGCAGTGGTCTCAGGGCTCCACAGTCTGTCAGGATCTAGACCTCTTCCAAAGAACATTTAGCAGTATTTTTTATCACACTTCCTCTGCTAAGGAAGCTTCCCGAGTCTTACTGCAGCTAAAACAGAACACTCGCCCAGTGATAGACTATGCCATTGACTTCCGAACCCTTGCAACAGACAGTGGGTGGAATATGCCTGCACAAGTGGATGCATTCATGAATGGGTTGTCGGAGGCTATAAAGGACAGACTTTCACCTTTTGAGTTACCCAGTGATCTAGAGACATTAATTACCAGGGCTATTCGTGTCGATAACAGGATAAAGGAAAAGGAAAGACACCAGGCTGCTGATCGTCCTCCCAATCACCAGAGGCGCTCCTCCGGGTCCTTCACACCGAAGAAGTCATCATTCCCTGTCCATCGCTGGCCGGAGAAAACAGCGTCCTCTCAGCCGTCGGAGGAACCCATGCAGCTAGGACGAACCAGGCTGACTCCGGAGCAGCGACAGCGCCGCCTGAAGGACGGAGCCTGCTTTTACTGCGGTCAACAAGGACACCGTCTGGCCGACTGCTCGGTAAAAGGGGGTGGCTCACCAGTGAAAAGGAGGACACTGGTGAGCCAATTCCCCGTTTCGGACTTACCTCCTCGACCTCTGACACAGGCCACCCTCACTCTGAATCAGCAAATTGTGACTCGGGGGGTTTTGATCGACTCCGGAGCCGACGAGAGTCTCATGGACTGGACTCTAGCTCGATCGTATAAGGTTAAATCTGTGCCCTTGTTGCAACCTATTGTGGCGAGCGCTTTAGATGGACGTCAGTTGTTTGAGATAACTCATCGTACAGAACCTGTCAAAGTCATGTTCAATGCTAACCATGTGGAGATAATGTCTTTTCACTTGTTTGACTCAGCTCAACATCCCTTGGTCTTTGGTTTCCCTTGGCTGCAGAAACACAATCCTCAGATTGATTGGCGATCTGGTAAGATCAGACGATGGGGGGTTGAGTGCACACAATCATGTCTTGTTGAACCAGTGAACAAAGGGGTGAGTTACGGGAAGATCGGGGCGGTTTTGGGAATAAATGTTCTTAAATCTGAAGAAATAAAGATTTCTAATGATGATGATGACTATCCCGATCTGTTGAAGGTTCCACCCTGTTACCATGAACTGAAGGAGGTGTTCAACAAGTCCAGGGCCACCACCCTACCTCCTCATCGACCTTTCGACTGCGCTATCAACCTGCTGCCGGGGGCCCCTATTCCCAAGGGGCGACTGTACTCCATATCCGGCCCCGAGAGGAAGGCGATGGATGAGTACATTGAGTCCTCCCTGAGGACGGGCATTATTCGCCCGTCCTCCTCGGCAGCAGGCGCGGGGTTTTTCTTTGTGGGCAAGAAAGATGGGTCACTTCGTCCCTGCATAGATTACAGCTTCCTAAATGAGATTACGATCAAGAATCGTTACCCACTTCCTTTGATGTCTTCTGCTTTTGAACTGTTGCAAAAAGCCAAAGTATTCACTAAACTAGACTTAAGGAATGCATACCATCTAGTGAGAATCACAGAGGGGGATGAGTGGAAAACTGGGTTTAACACCCCTAACGGGCACTACGAGTATTTGGTGATGCCGTTCGGGTTAACCAATGCCCCCGCAGTCTTCCAAGCTTTTATGAACGAGGTCCTCAGGGAATTTCTCAATGAGTGTGTTTTTGTCTACCTTGATGACATTCTTATCTTCTCTCCAGACATACAGTCTCATGAGCGTCATGTCAAGTGTGTGTTGCAGAAGATCTTAGCTAACCGTTTGTATGTGAAGGCCGAGAAGTGCGACTTCCACGCAGAAACAATGTCCTTTCTGGGCTACATTATATCGGCCGACCACATCCAGATGGACCCTGGTAAGGTCAGTGCGGTGGCCGATTGGCCCACCCCCACTAACAGAAAGAAGGTGCAACAGTTTCTCGGATTTGCAAACTTTTACAGACGTTTTATTAGAGACTTCAGTGCTGTTGCTGCTCCTCTGCACTCTCTCACGTCTTCCAAGACCCAGTTCCAGTGGAATCCTTAGGCCGAAGCCTCCTTCCAGCGCCTCAAAACATTGTTCACCAACGCTCCTGTTCTGACCATCCCAGATCCCCAGAGACAGTTCATTGTGGAGGTGGATGCCTCCAACGAGGGGATTGGGGCGGTACTTTCCCAGAGAGCGGAGAAGGACAACCGGATTCATCCCTGCGCCTACCTGTCACGTAAGTTGAACCCCGCAGAAAAAAATTACGATGTCGGAAACAAAGAACTGCTGGCGGTCAGAGCCGCATTGGGGGAGTGGAGGCACTGGCTGGAGGGGGCCGAGCAGCCTTTTCTGGTATGGACAGATCACAAGAACCTGGAATACATCCGTAAAGCCAAGAGACTCAACTCACGTCAGGCCAGATGGACTCTGTTTTTTAGTAGGTTCAACTTTTCTCTGTCTTACAGGCCCGGTTCCCAGAACACAAAACCAGACGCCCTGTCCCGACTTTATGACCCTGAACCTGATACCAGAGAACCCGAACCCATCCTGCCACTTAACCGTGTGGTAGGAGCGGTGTCTTGGCAGATCGAAACAGATGTGAAGCAGGCTAATGATGAGACTCCAGCACCGAGTGGCTGCCCTACTAACTGTTTGTTTGTTCCTGTGACATTGCGCCCCCAGGTAATCCACTGGGCTCACACGTCCCTGCTCACATGCCATCCAGGTGCCAAGAGAACTGTTTTTGTGGTTAAACAGCGTTTTTGGTGGCCTTCACTTGAGAAGGATGTAGCTGAATATGTGGCCGCCTGCCCTGTCTGTGCAAGGAGCAAGCCCTCCAGACAAGCCCAAGCGGGCCTGCTGCACCCACTTTCAGTCCCTCAGAGGCCCTGGTCCCACATCTCCATTGACTTTGTTACTGGGTTGCCAGCCTCCAAAGTTAACACAACTGTCCTGACAGTGGTAGACCGATTTTCAAAGATGGTACATTTTATCGCTGTGGCCAAGCTCCCCTCTGCCAAAGAGACGGCAGAGGTAATGATGTCTCACGTTTTCCGTATCCATGGTTTCCCTACAGACATTGTCTCGGACCGAGGTCCTCAGTTTGTGTCCAAGTTTTGGAGTGAGTTTTGTTCCCTCATAGGTGCCACCGTCAGCCTGTCTTCTGGTTACCATCCGCAATCCAATGGCCAGACTGAGCGGATGAACCAGGAGCTCGAGACCTGCTTGCGCTGTCTGATCGCGCAGAACCAGACCACCTGGAGCGACCATCTCATCTGGGTCGAGTACGCACGCAACACGCTTCCTACGGCTGCCACGGGACTCACACCCTTCCAGTGTGCCTACGGCTACCAGCCCCCCTTGTTCTCGGCTTATGAGGGTGAGGTGACGGTGCCTTCTGCCCACGCCATGATCCGACGCTGTCGCCGAATCTGGGACGGAGCTCGGAGGGTTCTACTCCGGGGTCAGTCCCAGATGAAAGCGGCAGCCGACCGCCACCGCAGATCCGCTCCGCATTATCGCCCAGGCCAGAAGGTATGGCTGTCTACAAAGGACTTGCCACTTCACGTCCACACCAGAAAGCTGGCTCCAAGGTTCGTGGGTCCATTTCCCATTTCGAAAGTCATTAACCCTGTTTCGGTCCGTCTACAACTCCCCAGGTCATTAAGGGTTCACCCTACATTCCACGTCAGCAAAATAAAACCGGTCAAGGAAAGTGCACTCGTGCCCGCCTCCAAGCCCCCTCCACCCCCCCCCCCCCGGCTCGTCGACGGTGGTCCGGTCTACACAGTTAAGGCACTTCTTGCAGTCCGCAAGAGAGGTCGCGGTCGACTGGGAAGGCTACGGTCCTGAGGAGAGGTGCTAGATTCCTGCCAGCTTCATTTTGGACAAAACTTTATGCATTTGGAATTTCAACTAATATTTGTTCAAGGAAAAGGTTTACGAAACGCCTGTGTTAAAATAACACCAGCGCGTAATTCTGAATGATTTAAAGAGGATCAATATAAATTACAGTCAGATATTAGATCACACTAACCGGCCTCGGAAAATACTGGTCAAAATAGTAACTGTGTTGGAATCTGTGTTTCAGTGAATTTGCAACAACGTCACATTAACAACAAATAAACCAACCAAGTAAACAGTTGTCGTGGGATCTAAAGGCATAATATTACATATAACTTGGGTACTTCGAATAGAAAACCAGGCCAAATTGCTTTCCAGAATTATAGAATTAAACAAATAATAGAGGACTATCTCCATATTGCAGCACATTTGCTTTTACTGTTACACATACCGAAGACTTTGATTCTGGAGCCTGATCCATTCACAATCTCGCTTCCCTGGACTCCCACTCCGCAGTAATAGACTCCTGCATCATCTGCATGGATATTCAATAGATGAAAGGAGGCTCCACCTTTGTTATAACGAACAAATATCTTCCGACTGTCAGAGGTTGTCTGTAGAAAGTTCTGTTCGCCAAGTTTCCACCAATAAAATTCCACCGGTGGACTATTTTGCAAGACGGGGATAATGCAATAGAGAGTGATATTTGAATATAAGATCACGTGTTTGCTCGTCGGAGATTGATCGACTTGGTAGTGAGCGTCAACGGCAACTGTAGCACTAAAAATCAAACAAATTATTCCATAACAGACAAGGAGAGACACAATTAATCGAACTTTAAAAAGATGCGTGGAAGTGGATGTGCGTTCGATATTTGAGTGCTGATCACACAGGGTGTACGTCAGTAAGAAGATGAAAACAAAAACAATCAAGAAATACCTGCATTTATAATCAAGAGCGACGATAATAACAGAACCACATCCCGAAAAGGCATACTGGACTATGAAAATCATACGTCCTAAGAATTGGAAGTCTGAAATGTACTCAGGAATTGTTGAAAGCAGCATGTAAGTAAAGGATGATCTGGGTAAAGAGAAATAGAGTTAACTTTTCTGTTCGAATGACTTGGACAAATGGAACATGTTGCATAATGCATTACCATGTCTCTGCTGTGAAAGAAAGGGCACGCGATTTGACGTGGGCAGGAGGAAATGACGTCCGATACGAAATGACACAATTGCAGCTGTTCAGAAATGAGCTACTGGATAAATTCTGGAAACAATCTGTCGGAAGTGCATGGCATCAATCTACCGGAAGTGCATGGCATGTTCCATGATGCAAACAAATATTTACCATCCATCCAGACGAATCTTGTCTTGCTGAGTTTACCAATGATCTTCACGCTAATGGCTGCGGTTTCGTGTGAGAACAGAAAATTAAGTCTTCCACGTATGTAGAATCAGAAAGAAGTCGGACATCCGGAAATACTAGTAACCAGATAGAAAATAACGTAATGCGAAAAGGAAAGCTTTAAATATTTCTGTCGGTCATTAATTGTTTGAAATATGCCACCAATTTAACAAGACGTATTTAATATATAAGATAGATCCCTCTGGGGACACTGCACCAACACTTCTCCAAACTACTATGTCCTCTTCTTGACACATTCGTGGTAAAATTAAAGGAACAATTAGCAACAAAAAAAACCAGACGAAAATGCCGGAAACATATAGCTGGTTAGAGAACCGTCGTATTAGAGAATCGCTGAATCGTACAACAGTGCAATAAGCCTTAGTGTAGTTGTGCCAGCTACAACAGCTGTGAATCATGTCTTCTCTAAACCCAGTTGTCTGCATGTCCCGTATCACTCTCTATTTTCCTTTCTGTATACCTGTGGAAATGTTTTCTGGACGTTGTAATTGTGTTTGCCGCTTTCCATCACGTTTGAAAGAAACGTGCCTCTCGTTCTCTCCCATCCATTATATCTTAAATGTTCCTCTGTGTTGTAATTATCACCCAGTGACTGCAACATGTTCGCCTACGAATACCCTATTCTCAAATACGCCCCATCATTTTAACCTCAAACACAAGTGCATTGGTTGTTTCTTCGTTGTTGCTAAAACTGCACCACGTCCCTTTTTGATGCATCGTCTGGCACTTGCTGTTCAGAAGGGTGCTGCGATATTTAGTAATAGGTCCTAGATTCTATGCCTGGTCCCGCCGACGCACAGGAGGAACATCGGATGCAGTGGACCGGGTTAGCGGAGGTGCATGTTGCACCTTACTCTAGCACATTGTGTCTTTTTTGTAAAGGCCGATTAGGCGGAAAGGGAACCAGATAACGTTTTCCGCCCCACACCTTTCATTGGACTAGGAAAAAGTATTTGCATCAATAGACAATAGACAATAGGTGCAGGAGGAGGCCATTCGGCCCTTCGAGCCAGCACCGCCATTCAATGTGATCATGGCTGATCATTCTCAATCAGTACCCAGTTCCTGCCTTCTCCCCATAACCCATGACTTCGCTATCCTTAAGAGCTCTATCTAGCTCTCTTGAATGCATTCAGTGAATTGGCCTCCACTGCCTTCTGAGGCAGAGAATTCCACAGATTCACAACTCTCTGACTGAAAAAGTTTTTCCTCATCTCAGTTCTAAATGGCCTACCCCTTATTCTTACACTGTGGCCCCTTGTTCTGTCCAACGCGTCCAACCCCTTAATAATCTTATACGTTTCGATAAGATCTCCTCTCATCCTTCTAAATTCCAGTGTATACAAGCCTAGTCGCTCCAGTCTTTCAACATATGACAGTCCCGCCATTCCGGGAATTAACCTAGTAAACCTACGCTGCACGCCCTCAATAGCAAGAATATCCTTCCTCAAATTTGGAGACCAAAACTGCACACAGTACTCCAGGTACGTTCTCACTAGGGCCCTGTACAAATGCAGAAGGACCTCTTTGCTCCTATACTCAACTCCTCTTATTATGAAGGCCAACATTCCATTGGCTTTCTTCACTGCCTGCTGTACCTGCATGCTTCCTTTCAGTGACTGATGCACTAGGACACCCATATCTCGTTGTACGTTCCCTTTCCCTAACTTGACACCATTCAGATAATACTTTGCCTTCTATTCTTACCACCAAAGTGGATAACCTCACACTTATCCACATTAAACGGCACCTACCATGCATCCACCCACTCACACAACCTGTCCAAGTCACACTGCAACCTCATAGCATCTTCCTTGATACGTTTTACTCAGTATGATTCTCTAAAGCACGCATTGAGTGGGAGACCAAAACATCACAGGTCTGGACACAAGATCACCATTTTAACTCTACGTGTATTTTTGAAGCTGCGCAGGCACAGCTTTACCATATTGTTGCATGTATACATCGCATAGCAGCTTTACCATATTGTTGCATGTATACATCACATATCTTCCCCCCTTAGAATTGTGATACTTTTTTAAAAATCATAATGATCTTTATACATTATGTTTCCAAAGTATTTTTCCATAACAAAACCCCATTTAAGTAAGTCCAAAAAATGCATCATTTTGGTATCTATTTACAATCCAAATCAAAGTTTACATAACCAATTCATCTTTTGAATATGAGTATCATCTTCAATGTAATGCCGAATGAGTATTCAAGCTACAATCCTTTCTATTAATGATAACCAAATTTTCGTGGCATTCACATTGTCCATATAACCGAGTCCGTATAACCGAGTCCGTATAGTCAAGTCCGTTTTCAGAATCCGTAATAATCCGGTAGTTTTCTATGACAAAGAAACCGATGGTCAAGCCAATTAGATTGGCATTTTCGTGTTGTGTATTTCTATGACTCTCGGTTATCTAACACTGTTCCATTCGTAAGGACATTGAGGTTGGGGTTTTTTTGCAGCGTCCTAAATAATCTCTTTGTGAATATGCCTCTGAACATTTGACCTGGAAGTGGAATCATACCTCCAAAACAAATCACACTGCATAATTGAGACATATGTTTTGATTAATTGACAAGGAGAAATCAAGTCAAGTCAAGTTTATTGATGTGCAGTGAAATGAAAGTGGCAATGATGTGCAGTGAAATGTGCACATCACGATGTGCAGTGAAATGAAAGTGGCAATGCCTGCGGATTGTGCAAAAAAAAGAATTAATACAGAAATTAAAAATGTAGTTCCTGGAGTTATAATAGTTAACAGTCCTGGTTGCCTGTGGGATGAAACTCCGTCTCATCCTCTCCGTTTTCACAGCATGACAGCGGAGGCGTTTGCCTGACCTTAGCAGCTGCAACAGTCCGTTGCTGGGGTGGCAGCATATGGTGTCCTCTAAAATTAGGTTTCGATAAAGGATAGCAAAAATGTTATTCTGAAAACCTGATTTGCTTAGAAGTCACGGTGCACATTTCAGAATGTTTAATTCACATGGAAAACAAAATATTTCAGACCTGTAACATTCATTTCACTGTTCTAAAGAACGACATGATTATCGTTTAAAACCGTATGTGATATACATATTTTCTTAAAATTTTAATATAAAATATACAAATGCCACAGCTGTGAAATCAAAAATAATATACTGGAAACACTCATTTGGTTTGATAACATGTCTGGAAAGAAAAACGGTCTATGTTTCAACCACGAGCTGCTGCCGCAACTGGAAAATAAAGATTTAAAAAAGTAAGTGTGGGTGTCGGAGAAAGTTGCACGAGGGATGGATTGCTACCGTTCTGCAACTTGCAAATATATCTTTCAATTTCTCTTTTCCAGTTCTAATGCAACAATCTCTGACGTGAAACATTAAAGCTATTCCTCTTTCCACACATGCTGCCTGACTTGCTGAGCGTTTTCGATTATTCCAAATTTTGCGTATCTTTCTAATGGATAATGTTTGGTTCCACTACAAAACATTAATGATGCACATTCAGTGACGACGTTCACGGCTAAATGCATATAAGCCCACCCCTGCAAAACAGAAAAGCCTAATGTTTGCAAAGAGCATTGAGCCTCAGAATATTTCACCATATTCAATTAGAAAGATATGTAAGTGTCCTGCAATGGGGAACTAAGAACACCTGGTGCCTAAAATTCCTTAGCTTATTGGTAGATCAAACGAGGAGGTGACAAGGGGGGTCTCTGATATCACGGGAGAAATTTGCATGTGCTGTCTGTTTGGCGAGAGTAATCCAGTGAAATAAAAATGCTTAAGATTTGAAAATCACATGTCGTGCGATTGAGGGATTATGGATGCATAAAATATCGAATGCATTAACATTCACTAAATTAGAATTTTGAATGAATTATTTGGAATGATAGAAAAGAATCAATTGATAACCACATGCACTAAGCTTCATAATAAAGTAATCAATGGAATTCGAAAGGCCAACTCACGGCATTTGAAGGTAAACATAATTAATAGGGAACAATGGAATTGTAATAACAATGAGATGATCTCAAATAAAAATTAGCCACGCTCAATCAAGAAGGAAACGTGCCTATTATAACTTCGCAGTACATTTTAAAAAAAAGTAGGTCTGCGGCAATGAATGTGAAGGATTACATTTTAGGAATAGATAGGATGAATGCACAAAGTATTTTACCCGGAGTACGGGAATCAAAAACTAAAGGACATATGTTTAAGCTGAGAGGAGAGAGATTTAATAGGAAACTGACGGGCACTTCTTTCATATAGCGGGTGTCTACAACGAGCTCGGCCAGATACTATAACAATATGTATTTGGGTAGGTACATAGATAGGAAACGTTTAGAGGGATATGGGTCAAACGTGGATAGGTGAGACTATTTGGGCATATTGGATGGCATGGAAACGTTTGGGTTAAGGGCCTGTTTCCATGTTGTATGGCACAATGATGCTGTGATTCTAGGACTCTATGATTAGAATCAAATTAGCGAATAATTAATTTCCAGCGTAACTGACATATTTTCGATTCACTGCCATACAGCCCGACGAATTCAGTTGTTATTTTTCACCCCGCTACATATTACATTTATTTCTTTATGTTGCCGTTTAAAAGTCTTTTTGGAGCTTGACGTGTTCAAGGAAGCGTATGCCAGTTCGTTATCAGCAGCAGCCATATCTGCGATCTGTGCACAAATGTTTGCCATTGTTAATTGCACAAGAAAACGACTAATTTCGCCGAGTAAGATGTATCTATATTCTCAGATGTGTAGAGTGAAGGCGTGAGACGAACTTTACCTTTGCATACACAGGACTCTCTACATGCCCTTCAGGTTTCCCAAATTCTTTGCAGCAGGCAAGATCCAAATGGGCGTACACCGGGCCTAACATTCTTACCTTCTTCCTGGAAATTGATGAACATTGTAAGATTAGTTAAACTACAGATGACGCTTTCGCTTTGAATGCGGTGGCAAGAATAAACGAGGGACGATTATTTTTTGTTTGGTCTCGAATGCAACTCCTCCTGTTCTGTTGTCCATCAAACTTACTCAACAACCCATCTAGATTTATGTCTACGTCATTTATATATATCACTAACAACAGAGGTCCCTGTGGAATTCCACTGAGCACAGACCTTCAGGCAGAAGATCTTCCTTCCACGCCAAACCTCTGTCGCTATGAAGAAGCCAGTTCTGAATTCATATCACCAAGTTACAGTGGATCCTGTACATCTTGATCTGTTGGACCAACCTATCACGAGGGACTTTATCACAAGCCATCCTAAGATTCGTGTTTGCAGCAGCTACTGCCCTTCCTTCATCAACCTCATTTGTCATCTGTTCAGAAAACTCAATTGCATCAGTAAAACGTGTTAAGCCGTGCTGGCTATCTCTAATTCGTGCATTCTCTTCCCAACGTCACTAGATCCTCTCTTGATGAAGTCTTTCCAATCGGTTCCCTACCAATAACGTGGTGTTAACCGGACTATATTTGGATCCAACTAGTTGAGCCTTGGATTCCCCCTACCTCCCTTCTTAATCAAAGGAACAACATGGTCACTCTCCAGTACTCCGGAATCTCGCATGTGGCTGGAGAAGAAACAGTAAGCTACAATTAAAATATTCCTTTCACTACACTTGGTGTAAACAATATAGATACATATATAATATCTATAATAAATGCGAGCTCCTGTAAATGCATTTTGTATTGTTCTTAATGTCTTCCTTTTTGTAGTGCACTGTGAAGTTCACGGATTGGAAATACGTTCAAACAGAATAAGACGTAGTCCTTATTTAAACAGCTTCGTTTCAACAAAGTCACAATCCTCTCTCTACTTTCGCAAACGGAATAGACATATATTAAATCAGCCTTACCCAGCTTTGTCTCCGATTTGTATTTACTGTATGCTTCTTTGCACCTGCTCGGAAGTAAAATGGTAATAAATGGCCGTGAGACATGGTGTTTGTTTCGCAGACAAAGAACCGAATATCATGTGATAATTGCACGACAGAGTTTCACTATATACGGCTTCACTACATATCTACGAAGGCTTAAACCACGTTGTTTGTGCTATGTTTTTTACCAAAATGTTGGACGACACAGGTAAATGTGGAGTTTGAGGCACGTTCCCCCTGTGACCACGTGGGTTTCATCCGTTGCTCTAGTATACTCCCACATCCCAAGTATGTGCGGAATTGTGGATTAATTGACCTCGGTAAATTGCCCCTACTGTGAATTCAGTGGATGCGGAAGTAGGTTAACGTAGAGCTAGTGTGAAAGGATAATCAATGGCCAGCGTGGAATCGGTGGGTGAAAAGGTCCGTTTCTCTGCTGTACTTTTCTTGCAACCAATCAAACAATTTTTACAGCAAAATTCACAGATGTTCAGATCTTGACAAAAGGCACAATTAAACGCTGGCTTCTAAGTGGTGATGTGTCGAAATAAAACGTAGAATTCAAAATATGTTATCATCAAATATTAGTTACATGCAAAATTGAATATCTTCATTAAGTCGGTGCTGTTTATTATAATCATAATTATTGCCTGTACAAATGTTTCATTTACTTTATTATCAAGAGAATCCTGCAATTCCCAATTCTATTATATTATAATACTATACTGGGATGATAATGTTTAAAAAATGGATGAGAAACATACCTCTAAATATAATTGCCATCACAACGATAACGATGAACATTAAAATTAACGCTGCACATCTGATACTTCCAGCGATGAGAGAAGCAGATGAACCCTCGACAGCTGTGTGAGGTGAAACCGATGACCAAATGTTTATATTTAATTACGTTATTTCAAAGTAGACTTTCGCGGAAAGCAAAGCAAGATATTTCAAATGTTCGGTAAATGGATTTCACCATAACCGCGTGGAGAGAGGCAAAGAGCCAGCAATTTCGATTTATAGCGCGATTACGAGTGAAATAAATAGATCTCAAGTGAACTTTGTGGGATATTGACCGTTCGGAAACAGAAAATTGTGGAACATAATATATCAATTAGTATATATTCTGTTCACCATATGGCGTAAATCTTGAAGGAGATGTCAATGCTACTAACGCTGGCCAGGAGTGAATCATTACAGACATCTTCTCCCCTCTCACAGTCCCCAATTAACGCAAGTGCCAACAAGGTAGTTCTCATAGAAAGACTGCAAATGCTGGAGCAACTCTGCGGGTCAGGCATCATCGTTGGAGAAAATGGAAAGGTAACGTTTTGTGTCGGGACACTTCTTCAGACTGATTGTAGGGTAATGAGGGCCGAAGCAAGAAAAAAACCAGGAGCAATCGGAACCAGGGTACGACATGACGTCACGCAGGGAGGTTCCCTTATAGGCCACTGTTGGTGAGGCACGACGTTATCTCAAGAGGGATACATCGTTGCCAATCGTGAAACTGGTTATTCGACATTTAGAGGAAGATGGCAAATGGGGGGGGGGGGGGGGGGATGGAGGTGAGTGCTTGTCGACATTACTAAAATGAGAGAATTCAACGTTTACACCGCTGGCTTGTATGCTACAAAGGTGAAATATGAGGTGCTGTTCCTCCAATTTGCTTTCGCCGCTCTGTGCAAAGCAGGCGTCCGAGGACAGAGTGTCAGTGTAGGAATGAAAAGCGGAATTAAAATACTTAGCAAATGGGACATCCAGTAGGTCCTGGCAAACTGAGCATGCTCAGCTAAATGGCCGCAGAATCCACATCTTTTCACACAGTTGTACAGGACCCCGCATCCAGAACACCGGATGCAATAGATAAGAATAGAGAGTGTGCATGTGAACTACTGTCCAACCTGGAAAGAATGTCGGAGTCCCTGCAAAGAGGCGAGGAAGGAGGTACAAGGACAGGTGTTACATCTCCTGCAGTTGTAGAGGAAAGAACCTTGGGATGGGGTCGTCTGGGTTTAAAGGGATGAACGAACCAGAGTTGTGGAATGAGCGGTCTCTGCAAAGGGCGAAAGGGGATGGAGATGGAAAGATTTAATTCGTAGTGGGGTCAGGTTGGAGGCGACTGAACTGTTCGAAGATGATGTTTAGGATAGCGGAGGCTAGTGCGGTGAATGGAGACAGAGAGAGAAAAGAAAGATAGAGCGGTGTCAGGGATAGTCCAGGTGAATTTGAGAGCAGGGTGGAAATTAGTGATGAAGTTAATAAAGTCGACGAGTTCTGCACGCTGTAGGATGTGGCTCGGATTGTCCAGGACTGGCCGTTCTGTATCGCAAATGAGGTCGGTGGGGTGGGGGTGGGGGTGGGGGGAGGGGAGGGAGGGAGGGGAGGGAGGGGCGGGGGCTGGGCTCTGGGGCGATGGTTGATCTATCTCTCCCTCGTAACCCCATTCTCCTGCCTTCTCCCCATAACCTCTGACACCTGTTGTATGAGTAGAGTGGTTAGGAGCAGGAAACCCTCATGGCCTCCGTTTCTTCTTTGAAAAGTACCCAAAGATATATTCCTCTCGAACACTCTCCTGTGCCTAGAGTAACTTTTTCGTCACCCTCAATTGCTTCCTTTTTGACGCCTCTCACTTTCTCCAAGTTAAAGTTGCAGCATGGACACTCACTCAGATACAGCTACTGGCTATCTTTTTTGTTGGTTACATAGTGCAGTGCTTTTTCCAAGCATGCACCGGCGTTATCCCCCAACTCTTTCTCCAATACATCAACAAGTATACTGGAGCTACTTCTTGCACCCGTGTGGAACTTAAGGTCTTTTTTAATTACAGCACTAACTTCCACCCTGCCCTCATTCTTTGGTGAATGTGATTCCACCCCACCGATCCCCTTTCTTTCCCCCACCCACCCCCCATAACGTCATCTACTGCATCCAGTGTTCCTGATGCGGGCTACCGTACAATGGTATGGTATCAAGACAAAGGTAGATTCAGCGGCCATTTAGCTGAATACTTGCACGAGGTCCGCCAAGGCCTACCGGATTTCCCGGTTGCTAAATATTTAGAATCCCTTTCCCATTCGTACACTGATCTTTCTGTTCTGGGCATCCTGCATTGCCAGTGTGAGGCCACAGACAAATTGTAGGACTAGTGCTTCATATTTCGGTATTTGCGCAGCTTATTTTTAGGTAGCTTCTGTGTCTGAGTGTCTGAGTGTCTGAGTTGCAATTGGTTACCCGTTTCAGCCATAAACGAACAAAAAGAAAACCTTCACCAAGTTAGTGGTTCAGCAATTGTGCTGGCGACTCACAGCTCCAGGTATCCGAGCTCAGGCTAACTTCGGGAAATGTCTGCTTGGACATTGCATATTCTTTACGATTTTACCAAGTGACTTAATTGATTATTTTTACATTATTCCTCGGGATGGTGAGATGGTTGTGGGGTGGCAGAGTGGACTTGTAGAGCATGTGAAAGGGGATGGGTTACTGATGTGCGAACGATTGCGGGAACGGTATTTATGGAATTCTTCTGGGAAGCAACATAGACTGGATGGACTGGACAGCCTCCGTCTACCCTGGCAGGAAATAGGAAAATTGTACAAGTTCTAGGAAAATAAATTCGCTGCAGAAAATACGGTCTTTTAAAAATCTTCACATTTTAATTTTACCATTATTATTATTAAGTTGACTATCAATTAAACTATCAGTGGAACACGTTACCTTCATGAGGAACCGTGTAGTTGGCAGTTGCTGGAGTTAGCATAGAACGGTGAATAATTTTACATGTGTAAACGCTTCCTTCTTCGACTGCCCGTTTCTCCACTAAAGTGCTGATAACTTCATACAATCCGTCTGCCGTTGATTTTTGTTCATGCCGAAATCCAGATTGGATGACGGTACCATTTTTATACCAGGTGAGATTATATTCTTTCGGGTAAAAGGCAGCCGTTCTGCACTGGATTTTCACGAAATGAGTCGCAGCATTTCTAGGTCGAACAGATACGATCTTCAGAGGAGAAGGGACAGCTAAGTAAAGAGGAATAGAATTAAAAGAAAGGGAAAAAGTCGATGACATCATCAAATAAATGTTGTTCCAACGCTACTTAATTCCATCATAATTTTAAAATCGGGAGCCCAGGTGAAGTTGTTCTTCATCGCAATTGACCCCCCCCCATTGACATGCATTCCATTGACATTTAATTTAAAAAACAGAGCACTAATTTGCACACTTATTTCTTGTGCTAAAATGTGCGAATCAACCTCCAAGTTTCAACTCTTCAAAAGCCTAGTACTGTTGCGAATATTTCAACTTTTCAATATAATCAGTTGTAAACAGTTGCAGACTTTGACTGGCTTACAGGGAATACGTTGACTAACATTTCTTGTTTCTCTAATGTGGCGCAAGAAATATAACTTATATTCCAAATAATTTGGTGGAAGTAAAAATTTCAATTAACAGGATTAAATATTGATAATATTATCATTAGGATAATGAGGAAGGGTCTCCATCCGAAACGTCACCCATTCCTTCTCTCCAGAGATGCTGCCTGCCCTGCTGAGTTACTCCCGCATTTTTGTGAATAAATCGATTTGTACCAGCATCTGCAGTTATTTTCTTATATCATTAGGATGACATTAGGAGGATCCCCGCCTCGGCGTTCAGTGTAAAATTGTAATCGTTGCATTTCATCATCTTACACTCACTGCCTTCAATATACACCAACTCAAATATCATTGCTGACATGCCCTCTGGCTGCATTGTTACTCTCCTATATTTTCAAACGAATCAATCTAGAATAGTTTTCCAACGTTTTGCACATTTGCATTCTGGATTAAAGACTTTTGTGAAGCAAAATTCAAATTCGAGCTGCAACTTGGAACCCCAGGTTTCTAGTTGTGCCGTTCGCTCACCATGGACGATCAGTTGCGTTGCTGTTCCCTTTCTAACCATTCGGCCCGCTTGGCTTGCAAGACAATAGTACTTTCCGGCGTCCGAGACCGTGACATTTAGCAGGTGAAGGTAGGCGCCTCCTGCCTTTTTAGTAAAGATTTTCCTGCTATCTTCTTTCAGGGGGCTTGGATTCCCATCTTTCCACCAGTAAACCGTTAAGTTTGACAGATTTACATTGAAGGAGAAGGAACACCGACAGGTTAACGTCATACCACTGATCACCGCCTTCTGAACACCATCCGATATCGTCTTGCCCGACCTGTCCTCAGCAGCTGTCAACAGATGGTGCACAATCTAGTTTAGTCATTGATATACAGCAATGGGAATTTAACACTGCTGTCAAAAATCTTATTGCACGCAGACCAAATATTTACAATGAATTGAACCGAATTATTATGCCCTCTTTTTGTGTCCTCGTAAAGGTTTCGTAAATTACACTCCTCTCCAGAACTCATACAACAGCAATTACTTTATGGACACTTCAGCATGACATTATAACGAACAACTATCACGTCTGCGTATTTTGAAGACCCATAAAAAATAAGCAATAGAAGTCCTAGTTTACCCGCATACAAAATTCCAACGAAATACATCATCCAAGGTGACACTTTCAGAAACATATCGACGACGAAAATGAAGCAGGCCTGGCTGGGAAAGATGAAGGTCTGGTTAATAATCGTCACGGTATCTTCTACACTGACTCCTAATCGCATCTGTCACCCCACGACACGGCCGAGAAATGCGCTGCTTTTAATATGGGTCTTGGCTGAGCATCTGAAGGCGGAAATTGAGTCAGGAAATAGAAGGCTGTTTTATTTGAGGACTTTAACCATTGCGCACATCATCATTTCTCGATTTTCGTCCTCGTGAGAGGATCTAATTAAAATAAGATGCAAAATAAGAACATATTTCCGTTAATTGCTCCCCTCCCGTCGAGAATTTGATAAAGCCATGGATGAACCAATCTTGGTTTCAAACGCCGCTTTTCTGTTCTTTTCCCCTTAATCAACCCTCAAAGTTAATTTTCTTCCAGATTTTGCGTTGTATACATTCAATAACGCCCACCCAGATCCTTCTCTTTTCTGTTTAGTATGTGTTCCACCCTTTGGTTTCCTAAACGTTCGTTCGAGGAGCCCTAACTAAAGAGTACGTTCCCTCAATCAACCCGACCGCCCACACCCCGGAGGATTTATATATTTCAAAATGAAATAGCAGCAATCAGCAGCAGCAGCAATCAGCACCACAGCAGCAATCAGCAACAGCAGCAGCAATCAGCAGCAGCAGCAATCAGCAGCAGCAGCAGCAATCAGCAGCAGCAGCAGCAATCAGCGGCAGCAGCAGCAATCAGCGGCAGCAGCAATCAGCAGCAGCAACAGCAATCAGCAGCAGCAGCAGCAATCAGCAGCAGCAGCAGCAATCAGCAGCAGCAGCAGCAATCAGCAGCAGCAATCAGCAGCAGCAGCAGCAATCAGCAGCAGCCAGCAGCAGCAAGCAGCAGCACCAGCACCAAGCTGTGTTGCTTGGGAAGTATTGTGTGGGGATAGTAAGGAATAAGACCTGTGTGATCTCCCGGACAAGTTTCGATCGCCTAGCTTGGGGTCGGAGAGGAATTTCCCGGATTTTTTTCCCCAAATTGGCCTGGGTTTTTTATCCGGTTTTTCGCATCTCCCAGGAGATCACTCAGTTCTTTTGGGTGGGCGGTTGGAGCGGTTGGAGCAGCGGCCGGGCGGTAGGTTTAGAAACCGAGCACTGGGCTTTGTTTGGGGAGTATGAGTGCCAGGGCAGTTATTGTTCTGGGTGTCGGATGTGGGGAATCTGGGAGTCTGATAGTCTTCCAGACATCCACATCTGCGCCAGGTGCGACGAGAAGGGGCTCCTAAGGGACCGTATTAGGAACCTGGAGCGGCAGATTGATGACCTCCGTCTGATCAGGGAGAGTGAGGAGGTTATAGAGAGGACTTACAGAGAGGTGGTCACTCCAAGACCACGGGAGGTAGACAAGTGGGTCACGGTTAATGGGGGCAAGGAGCAGAGGCAGGGACTAGAGAGTACCCCGGTGGCTGTACCCCTTGGAAATAAGTACTCCTGTTTAAGTACTGTTGGGGGGAACAGCCTACCTGGGGGCAGCGACGGTGCCCGGGCCTCTGGCACGGAGTCCGGCCCTGTTGCTCAGAAGGGTAGGGAAAGGAAGAAGAGAGCGATAATAATAGGGGACTCTATAGTGAGGGGGTCAGATAGGCGATTCTGTGGACGCAGTCGGGAGACCCGGATGGTGGTTTGCCTCCCTGGTGCCGGTGTCCGGGATGTGTCTGAGCATGTCCAGGATATCCTGAAAGGGGAGGGAGAGGAGCCTGAGGTCGTGGTACATATAGGTACCAACAATATAGGTAGGATAAGGGAAGAGATCCTGAAAGGAGAATTTAGGGGGCTAGGAAGAGAGTTAAAAAAAGGACTTCTCAAGCAATAATCTCAGGCTTACTGCCTGTGCCATGCGAAAGTGAGAATATGAATGGAGTGAGGTGGAGGATAAATACGTGGCTGAGGAACTGGTGCAGGGAGCAGGGATTCAAGTTTCTGGATCTTTGGGACCTCTTCTGGGGGAAGTATGACCTGTTCAAAAAGGATGGGTTGCATCTGAACCTGAGAGGAACCAATATCCTGGCGGGGAGATTTGCTAAGGTAATTGCGGAGACTTTAAACTAGTACGGTTGGGGGGAGGGACTCAAACACAGATAGCTAATAGGCAGTGTGTGAGGCAGGAGGCAGAAAAGGGAAACACTCAGACCCAATATGTAGGAGAGAAAGAAGTGAAAAGAAATAAACTGAGAATAAGAAATGATGGGTCCCTTAAATGTGTATATTTTAATGCTAGGAGCATTGTAAGAAAGGTGGATGAGCTTAGAGCCTGGATTGACATCTGGAAGTATGATGTTGTGACGATCAGTGAAACATGGTTGCAGGAGGGTTGCGATTGGCAATTAAATATTCCAGGATTTCATTGTTTCAGATGTGATAGAATCGGAGGGGCAAGAGGTGGGGGTGTTGCATTGCTTGTCAGGGAGGATATCACAGCAGTGCTTTGGCAGGACAGACTAGAAGGCTCGTTTAGGGAGGCTGTTTGGGTGGAACTCAGAAATGAGAAAGGTTTAGCAACACTTATAGGGGTGTATTATAGACTGCCAAATAGGGAACGAGAATTGGAAGAGCAAATATGTAAGGAGATAGCAGATATTAGTAGTAAGCACAGAGTAGTGATTGTGGGTGATTTCAATTTTCCGTACATAGACTGGGAATCACATTCTGTTAAAGGACTGGATGGTTGGGAGTTTGTAAAATGTGTGCAGGATAGTTTTTTGCAGCAATACGTAGAGGTACCTACCAGAGAAGGGGCAGTGTTGGACCTCCTGTTGGGAAATGAGACGGGTCAGGTGACGGAGGTATGTGTTGAGGAGCACTTTGGGTCTAGTGATCACAATGCCATTAGTTTCAATATAATTATGGAGAAGGTCAAATCTGGACCAAGGGTTGAGATATTGGATTGGAGAAAGGCTAATTTTGAGGAGATGAGAAAGGATTTAAAAGGAGTGAAATGGGACTGTTTGTTTTATGAAAACGATATAATAGAGAAATGGAGGATATTTAAAGGTGAAATTTTGAGAGTACAGAGTCTTTATGTCCCTGTTCGGTGGAAAGGAAAGAATAATAATTTGAAAGAGCCGTGGTTTTCCAGGGAAATTGGACACTTGGTTCGGAAAAAGAGGGAGATATACAATAAATATTAGCGGCAGGGAGTAAATGAGGTTATTGAGGAATATAAATTATGTAAAAGGAATCTTAAGAAGGAAATTAGAAAAGCGAAAAAAAGATATGAGCCTGCTTTGGCAAGTAATGTAAAAGTAAACCCCAAGGGGTTCTACAGATATGTCAATAGCAAAAGGATAGCGAGGGATAAAATTGGTCCATTAGAGAGTCAGAGTGGACAGCTATGTGCTGAGCCGGAAGAAATGGGGGAGATATTAAACAATTTCTTTTCTTCAGTATTCACCGAGGAGAAGGATATTGAATTATGTGAGGTAAGCGAAACAAGTAGAGTAGTGATGGAAATTATGAGGATTAAAGAAGAGGAGGTACGGACACTTTTGAAAAATATAAAAGTGGATAAGTCTCCAGGTCCTGATAGGATATTCCCTAGGACATTGAGGGATGTTAGTGCAAAAATAGCAGGGGCTATGACGGAAATATTTCAAACGTCATTAGAAACGGGGATGGTGCCGGAAGATTGGCGCATTGCGCATGTTGTGCCTTTGTTTAAAAAAGGTTCTAAAAGTAAACCTGGCAATTATAGACCTGTTAGTTTGACGTCTGTGGTGGGAAAATTAATGGAAAAGATAGTTGTAGTTTTAGTTGTCTCTTCTTTTTTCCTGCACTCTTTTAACCTTTTATATATTGATTTTTTTTTTAGATTTAACTTTTATTATCATGTTATTTTTCAGAAATTATATACTTTTAGGAGATATTTCCGGGAGGCACTCTACGCTGTACAAAAGATCATCCACCCCTCATTCAAGAAAAATGTTGTAGTCCGGGTGCCAGACCATTTGCTTTATTATAGACCATTTATCGGTTAAGATGCAAGATTCTATTAGGAAAACAGGGGTTAAATGTATTACATTTTGTAGTTGGAATGTCAAGGGTGTTAATGAACCAATTAAAAGAGGTAAAGTGCTTTCACATTTAAAATCTATTGATGCAGACATAATGTTCCTTCAGGAAACTCATCTTAAAAATGTAGCACATAATAGACTGAAAGGCAAATGGATTGATAAAGTATTTCACTCATCGTTTCCCTTTAAATCAAGAGGTGTTGCTATTTTAATTCGTAAGGGTATACCATTTATAAATACTTCCTCTATAGTCGACACTGAAGGTAGATATGTTATATTAGTGGGAGAACTATATTCTACAAAATTGATATTGGTGAATGTCTACGCACCAAATTTTGATAATCCGTTATTTTAAAAAAATATATTTAATACCATTCCAGAATTTGGACAATATAACTTGATAATTGGAGGAGATTTAAATTGTACATTAGATTCTTATTTGGATAGATCTTCAACTCAAAGGAAAACAAAATCCAAGTCGTGTGAATTATTAAACTCTTATATAAATAATGCAAATATAAAAGATGTTTGGAGGATTGATAATCCTTCAGGCCGAGAGTATTCATTTTATTCACCTGTGCATAAAACTTATTCAAGAATTGATTATTTCTTGGTGGACTCCAAACTTATTCCTTATACGTATAATTCAAAATATCATAATATTATTATATCCGATCATGCCCCTTTAACATTTAGGGTAAAACTCCAAGGAGTAACGGGGAAACAGACTAATTGGAGATTTAATCCGCAAATCTTAAATGAAAAAGCATGTTATGATTATCTTAAATCGCAATTTGAGATTTTTTTTAACGCAAATGACCTTCCTGAAACACCTGCGTCCCTGCTTTGGGAAACATTTAAAGCGTTTGTGAGAGGATGTATTATTGCTTTTCAAGCGTCTCAAAACAAGAAGAACCGAGCTGAACAGAATGACCTGGAAAGTCAGATAAGACAGTTAGACATAACAAATGCCATCGCTCCCTCTATTGAAATACATAATAAAATTGCAGTTCTCAAATATAAGTTAAATTATATCCTTTCAGCTCATATTTTAAGGCTTTTTCAATATACTAAACAAAAACATTTTGAATTTGGAGATAAACCACAGAAATTGCTAGCACGTCAACTCCGTAAATTGGAAGATGATTCTACAATTCATAAAATTAGATCAGAAAATGGAGATTTGCTTAAACTACCTAAGGATATTAATCAGAGATTTTTGCAATTTTATCAGTCATTATATTCATCAAAAATAACAGATACTTCTGCGCAGATGCAAAAGTTTTTGCAGGAATGTAACCTTCCTGGTTTGAATGTGAGTGATAGAAATTTACTGGGCGCAGAAATAACTATGAAAGACGTTGAAGAGACTATTAAATCCATGAAAAATGGGAAGACTCCTGGCCCTGATGGCTTAAATAATGAGTTTTATAAAAAATTCAGTGGTTTGATCTCTCCACGTTTGCAAACTGTATATAGTCACGCCTTTAAACAACAGAGATTGCCACAAACTCTGACTGAATCAACAATAATCCTCATTCCTAAAAAAGATAAGGATTCTGAAGACCCTGGTTCGTATAGGGCGATAGCTCTTTTAAATACTGATCAGAAGATATTAGCGAAAATCTTAGCTCAGAGATTAAGTCTAGTTATAGACAAATTGATACACCCCGATCAATCAGGCTTTATAGCCAAACGATATTCATTTTTCAACTTGAGACGCTTGTTTAATATAATTTATTCAAATAGACTATTAAATGAAGATTTAGCAATCATCTCGCTAGATGCTGAAAAAGCATTTGATCAAGTAGAATGGCCCTATCTTTTCTCAGTGATGGAAAATTTTCAACTAGGTGAAAATTTTGTGCATGGGTGAAACTTTTATATACATCCCCAACAGCTAGAATATTAACTAATCAAATGCTGTCATCTAAATTTCATTTAGCTAGGGGTTGTAGACAAGGATGTCCACTATCACCACTTTTATTTGCCCTTATTATAGAACCACTTGCTGAGAGTATTAGATCAAATTCAGATATTTATGGCTCCAACACTAAACATACAACCAATAAAATTTCTTTATATGCGGATGATGTATTAATATATATTACAAAGCCAGAAATTAGCATTCCGAATTTATTAAATCTCATAACTCAATTTGGTTCATTTTCAGGTTATAGAATTAACTGGTATAAAAGTGAAATTATGCCAATAATGGAGCATAATCCGGCCATACTTCAACAATTTCCTTTTAAAATTGCCTATGAAAAGTTTAAATATCTTGGAATTTACGTGACTAGGAAATATACTTCTTTATTTAAATCAAATTTTCCTCCTTTACTTGCTAAATTACACAGAAATATCCAATTTTGGAAAACACTTCCTATATCATTAGTTGGTCGTAGTAATGCTATAAAGATGATCTTTCTTCCACAGCTATTATATTTATTTCAAGCAATTCCGATCTACCTTCCAAAAAAGTTTTTAAAAAAAATTGATTCAATTGTTACTAATTTTATTTGGGACTACAAGACTCATAGAATAAATAAAAGACACTTATGTAAGTCTAAAATTAATGGAGGAATTGCTTTACCTAACTTTTTATTTTATTATTGGGCGGTTAATATTAAAAATATAACCTGCTGGTTGGATGATTCTGATCAACAATCGGATTGGTTAAAGATGGAGAAAGAGGATTGTTTACCATTTGATATTGGTGCGATCCTCTTAGCTCCAATAAATTTAAATAAAAAAACATATGGAGGTAATCCCATTATACATAGTGTTATCCGTACCTGGAAACAATTAAAGCTTACGTTAAAATTGAGTAAATTATCTGTTTTCCTTCCTATTGCGAATAATCCTTCTTTTAAACCGTCTGTCTTAGATAGAGGCTTTGCTCAATGGAAAAGTTATGGAATCAAAAGGGTGGGAGATCTTTATCATAAGGGAACTTTTCTTTCGTTTCAGGAGTTACAGCAGAAGTACGGATTACATGTTAATAATTATTTTAGATATTTACAACTTAGAGATTATGTAAAATCACACATGCAAGAATATAAGTTTAGAGGTCCAGAAATACTTGATGTATGCCTGAATCGACATTATAACTCAAATAAATTAATATCTTTTATTTACAATATTCTCCTTGACATTGACATTCCGTCATCAGAATCTTATAGACGAGCATGGGAGGACGAATTGAATCAAGTTATAATGCAAGATATATGGGATGAAAGTTTACAACATATACATCAATGTTCATTGAATACTAGACATTCCTTAATACAATTTAAAATAATACATAGATTACATTATTCGAAGACGAAATTAAATAGGATTTTTCCTAGTATCTCTCCTATGTGTGATAAATGTCAATTTCAAGAAGCTAATTTAACTCATATTTTCGTAACTTGTATAAAAATGCAAAACTTCTGGTTGGAGATTTTTAAAATAGTTTCTAAAGTTATTAATAAAAAATTAGATATGGACCCAAAATTAATTATATTAGGATTATCAGAACATACTACAAATTTTACAGTAAGTCAGGTACATTTTCTTGATTACAGTCTAATAACTGCGAAAAAACTAATACTTAAATTTTGGAAAAAACCAATAACCCCCACAATTAAAATGTGGACTATGGAAATGACAGAGACCCTGCATTTGGAAAAAATAAGGTTTGCCTTAATCGACAAACCTGAGTTATTCTTAAAAATATGGTCTCCATTTATTGAATTTTTAGAAAAGTAAATGGGTTTGGCACAGGACTAAAATAAAAAAAAATAAAAAAATTTAAATAAAAAGTTGAAACTTGAGTTGGGGGTTGGATGTACAGCTGTGGTTTTTGTCTCCCGGATCTACTCCCGTTAATTTTTATTGTTAGATCTTTTTTTTTTTTTAACCCTCTTACTCTCTCTCCCCAAGTTTATAGTTTTATATTTTTATTTTTACTTTCTCTCTTCAAAAATTTAAAAATTGAAGCTATGTAAGAACTTTGTAACAAATGTGTGTTTTTTTTAAATTTCGATTTGTACATATGCTTTTCAAAAAAAAAAAAAAGAAAAAAAAAAAAAAGAAAAAAAAAAAAAAGAAAAGATACTTAGGGACAATATATATAATTATTTGGATAAACAAGGCCTGATTAGAAACAGTCGACATGGATTTGTGTCTGGAAGGTCATGTTTGATTAATCTTCTTGAATTTTTTGAAGAGGTTACCAGGGAAATTGATAAGGGCAAGGCTGTGGATGTTGTCTATATGGACTTCAGTAAGGCATTTGACAATGTTTCACATGGAAGGTTGATTAAAAAGGTTAAATCGTTGGGTATTAATAGTGAGGTTGCAAGATGGATTCAGCAATGGCTGAATGGGAGACACCAGAGGGTAATGGTTGACAATTGTATGTCAGGTTGGAGGCCAGTGTCTAGTGGAATACCCCAAGGATCTGTGTTGGGTCCACTGTTGTTTGTCATTTACATTAATGATCTGGATGATGGTGTGGCAAATTGGATTAGTAAATATGCAGATGATACTAAGATAGGTGGTGTAGTTAATAATGAAGTAGAGTTTCAAAGTCTACAGAGAGATTTGGGCCTTTTGGAAGGGTGGGCTGAAAGATGGCAGATGGAGTTTAATGCTGATAAGTGTGAGGTGCTGCATTTTGGTAGGACAAATCAAAATAGGACGTACAGGGCAAATGGTAGGGAATTGAGGAATGCAGTGGAACAGATGGATCTTGGAATAACTGTGCATTGTTCCCTGAAGGTGGAATCTCATGTGGATAGGGTGGTGAAGAAGGCGTTTGGTATGCTTGCCTTTATAAATCAGAGCATCGAATATAGAAGTTGGGATGTAATGTTAAAATTGTACAGGGCATTGGTGAGGCCGAATCTGGAGTATGGTGTGCAGTTCTGGTCGCCAAATTATAGGAAGGATGTCGACAAAATGGAGAGGGTACAGAGGAGATTTACTAGAATGTTGCCTGGGTTTCAGCACTTAAGCTACAGAGAGAGGTTGAACAGGTTGGGTCTTTATTCTTTGGAGCGTAGAAGGTTGAGGGGGGACTTGATAGAGGTTTTTAAATTTTTAAGAGGGACGGACAGAGTTGACGTGGGTAGGCTTTTCCCTTTGAGAGTGGGGAAGATTCCAACAAGGGGACATAGCTTCAGAATTGAGGGACAAAAGTTTAGGGGTAACATGAGGGGTAACTTCTTTACTCAGAGGGTGGTGGCTGTATGGAATGGGCTTCCGGTGGAAGTGGTGGAGGCAGGTTCGATTTTATTATTTAAGAGTAAATTGGATAGGTATATGGATAAGAGGGGATTAGAGGGTTATGGTCTGAGAGCAGGTAGATGAGACTAGGTCAGAGAGAGTGGCCGGCGTGGACTGGTAGGGCCGAACGGGCCTGTTTCCGTGCTGTAGTTGTTATATGGTTATATGGTTATATGGTTATATGATCACCTCTTGTTTTTATATAGTCCATCACGACATAACTATAGATTTAAGTAGTTATGCCAGAGTACCTCGCTGTGGCTTTCCGCTATTCGCAGTTAGTCAATCTGGCAATCATCCATTCATCCCATTGCCCTTTTCTGATAATTACCCACCTTAGCATCCATTTCCTCATAAGTTATATCGCCAACACGTTCGCGTGTTCCTATCTTGATCAGATATCTTTTATAGAGAATACTATAAAGTGCTTCATGATTTCCATATACAAGTTCTCAGAGTTCCATTTTATTCACATTGCTCCCTCCATCGTGAAATAATGCTAGAAATTTTATCAAATTCGGTGTGTTTTCCATAAACCCACTTGCACTCGTGATAGACTTAGAGTTTCATCAACGTCCCGTTACACTTTAATCAGTAATGGATTTGAACACTTTCCCAATAGCAGTTGACAGAATAACTTGCCAGTAGTTTCCTCCTGTTCGTGCCCCTCTTCTCTTTTAACACTGTCGTGACATTTACAGTTTGCCGAGATCTACTCAAAACGCATGGAGTTTTATTTCAATACAAAATGGAACCCGCCTCATCCACAGTCACTTCAATGGTAGTTAAACCACCGAGAACGCTCTTCTCTCGCCATAGCTTCTCCTTAGTTATTATTGTTCGATGTTCCTAGTTTCCATTACCGTAAAAACCAGATACTGAGCAATTATTTATAATCCTTTGCACATTTTTTTCCCATGATTTTTTTTCCCATGAGAAAATGGAGCAAAATGTTTAATTTAGTTACTCTCTTCCTTGTTATCTATCTGAAGAATATCTTGCTCGCTGCCTCAATGTTATTTATTGCATGATGCCCAGGGTCTGTCTCGTTCTCGTTAATTTATTTTACCTCTCCGATCTTAATTTAGATGAGCTTAGAGCGTGGAAACAGACCCTTCGGGCCACCGAGTCCGCGCCGACCAACGATCACCTGTACATTGCTTCTGTTCGACACACCAGGAACAATTTACAGAGGTCAATTAACCTAGAAACCTGCAAGCCTTTTGGGATGTCGGAAGAAAACGGAGTAGCCGGGGGAAACCCAACGTTCACAGTCAGAACATATAGACATCACCCGTAGTCAAGATAGCGTCCGCGTTTCTGGCGCTGTGAGGCAGCACATAGTCGGTGCCACCCTAAACTTGTTGAAAATCGAAATAATCATGTTGGCCGTTGGCAATGCCATAGTGCCAATGGATAAATCATGCTCTTTTGTCAGCGCTGTCGGGATAGCAAATGATGAAGTCTGCGAATCTGTGGGAGTTCTGTTGAAGCTGCGATAATATTTTCCCACTAAATCGAATGAGTCGATCTCGAAGATTTGAATCGCTGAGTGAGACCGGTTTCGTCCTCGTCCTTTCCATAGTTCACAGGCAGCATTTCTGGAGAGAAGGAATGAGTGACGTTTGAGGGCGAAGAAGGTTTGAAGAAGTGTCTCGACCCGAAACGCCACCCATTCCTTCTCTCCAGATATGCTGCCTGTCCCGCTGAGTTACTCCAGCATTTTGTGTCTACCTGTAGCTGTTTAAAAAAATATATCAGTTACGTAAATAATATCTACAAATTTACTATTCATGCTAGCGCGTGTTGTTTAAATTCGAAATATATTAGTCTCCGTGGTATTGCTTTTTCTATTCTTCACAAAGATCCAATCAAATAAAATCGGTCGTGTGGGCCTTGCCACGTTTGATGTTTAAGGATGGTGGCACAATGTTTCATCGGTGGATAGTAAGATAGAGACCCCCAAACTTGTGCGAAGATTGAAGTCCGACAATGGAAGTTGTGGAAATTAAATTCCGATTAATAATTCGGAATTTTAAATAAAAATAAGCTTGAGTAATAATTTGCATGGAACTACCAGAATCACTATTTGTCTGTTCCTTAAGGTAGACAAGCGACTTCATTTCCCTGGTCTTGTTTTTATGTGACTCCATACTGCAACGATACACTTTTTAGTTTTTTAGTTGATGTTTAGAGATACAGAAAGGGGCACTTCGGCCCACCGAGTCCGTGCCGACCAGCGTCCCCTCCCCCCCCCCCCCCCCCGCACCTTAACAGTACACACACTCGGGACAAGTTCATATTAAAACCAAGCCGAACCGATTAACCTTATAAACCGGTATGTCTTTGCAGTATGGAAGGAAACCGAAGATCTCGGAGGAACCTTCACGCGGTCACGGGGAGAACACACAAACTCCGTGCAGACAGCACCCGTAGTCAGGATCGAGCCCGCGATTCTAGCGTTGGAAGGCAACAAATCTACCGCTACGCCACCTTGCCACACTTGATTTTTCTGGCGCTGCTACGCTATAGATATACCGATTAGACTTTGGAAATCCCGCATACACACAGATGTTCTCAGCAGATGTGGTTCCAATCCACAAAAAAACGTAATTATTGTGGACGTCTTTTTGCATGAAAACCATGTTAACCCCATATTCACCTCAGTAACACCCATGTGCTTCATATTTGAAATTCAAACGCCCATCACAGTACCTGATAGGTTCTTGACCGGCTTCATTTTAAAACGATTACCCGCACGTTTGTGGAAAAATAATACGTTCTACTGTCAGCACGTTCACATGCAGCAACAACGGTTGCGCCCCCTACCCATAATGTTCTGCGATCTCTTCTCTGTGAGGTCTTATTTCCGTCTCTCTGTCAGTGCACCGTTACATTAGGTTGATTAAGATCGAAGATCGGGAGCTCGCAGGTCCCTGGCTGGCGGCCGGCTTTCGGGAGCTCCAGCCGTAGCAGCTTCGACCGCCCCGAAGTGTGAGAGGTTCGATCGACCCGCTCGCAGGACCTCCATCGCCCTGCGTGGCTCGGCCGCGGCACTTTCCATCGCCCGGTGGGGGCTTAGGACCTTCATCGGCCTGCTCGGCTGGGCCAGGGACTTTCCATCGCCCGGCGGGGGCTTCGGTAGTCGGGAGCCTCGATCGCCTCGAGGCAGCAGTTTGACTGCCTGACCACGGGAGAAGAATGAGGAGGAGATAAGACTTTTCTTTGCCTTCCATCACAGTGAGGGTGTGCCTGGAGCAATCACTGTGATGGTTGTTTGTGCTAAATTGTAATTCTAAATTGTAATTGTAATTGTAAATTGGAATTGTAATTCTTTATTGTTTACTGCCGGACCCTGACGTGAGAGGACGCTGGCGCTATTTGTTCGCCGCTTCTCCGTCAGGACAAATCTTTTGTTTGTTTGTTTGTTTTTATGTCTTGTTTGCTTTGTAAAGCGTCTTTGAGTATCTTGAAAAGCGCTATATAAAATAAATTTATTATTATTATTATTATTAAGCGGAAAGGAAATAGGCGTGTATCGTTTATTTTGCTGAGCGGCGATTCTGAGCAGCATCGGATGTCGCTTTCCCCCACACGTCCAGAGCAACGGACAACCGAAATTACATATTCCAGTTAAACTAATCTTCTCGTGGTTTATCAACACTCGCAACAAAAAGCATCTGATTCAAAAATGTATAATTATTTCAACAAGGCGAAGTAACAGATTTATTATCTTCTTCGTTTACCTGATGGACCCTGTTTCGATTCTCACCGTGCCTTTACTATTGACGACGAGCACCTTAGGCTCAAGTTCTTATTTAGCAATGAAGATATATGTGTTTCTTGTCGATTATGAACTTAATCACGGACTCTGTGATTTAGGTATCGGAGAATAAACAAAACAAAACAAATCGGGCAGATAGAGTAAAGGAGCATTCTTACTCAGCTCATCATCCGGTAAGGGCTAAGTTCAAATTTCGCTATGGAAGCGAGATGAATTTAATTATATTTTATTTTAAATTGTAAATTTAGTCACAATGATAACTGAATTGCGGGATTGTTCTTGAAATCTCGTGTGGCACAATTAAGCCCTTCAGAGGATAACCTTGCCCCAATCGAGGCTTGTACAGTGCCCTCCCTAATGTTTGGGACGAAGACCCATCATTTATTTATTTGCCTCTGGTTGAGGCAAATCTCCACAGGTTGAGATTTGTAATAGAAGACAATCGCATGTGGTTAAAGTGCACATTGTCGGATTTTAATAAAGGCCATTTTTATAAATCTTGGTTTCACCATGTAAAAATTACAGCATTGTTTATACACAGTCCCTCCACTTCAGGGCACCATAATGTTTGAGACACAGCAATGTCATGTAAATGAAAGTAGTCATGTTTAGTATTTTGTTGCATATCCTTTGCATGCACCAAGAATTGACCAATTTCTAGCTTTGAAATGGCCTTTGTTGCTTTAGCAGTATGTTTGGGATCATTGTCTTGCTGCAGAATGAACCGTCGGCCTATGATTTTTGAGGTATTTGTTTGAACCTGAGCAGATAGGATATGTCTAGACACTTCAGAATTCATCATGCTACTACCATCAGCAGTTGTATCATCAATGATGATAGGTGAGCCAGTATCTTCAGCAGCCTTACATGCCCAGGCCATATCACCCCACCACCGTGTTTCACTGATGAGGTGGTATGCTTTGGATCTTGGGCAGTTCCTTCTCTCCTCCATACTTTGCTCTTTCCATCACTCTGATATGTTAATCTTCGTCTCATCTGTCCACTCGACGTTTTTCCAGATCTGTGGTTGGTCCTTTAAGTACTTCTTGGCAAACTGTAACCTGGCCATCCTATTTTTGTAGCTAACCAGTGGTTTGCATTTTGGAGTGTAGCCTCTGTATTTCTGTTCATGAAGTCTTCTGCAGACAGTGGTCACTGACAAATTCACACCGACTCCCGAAGAGTGTTTCTGATCTGTCGGACAGGGTGTTTGTGGATTTTTCTTTATTTTAGAGAGAATTCTTCTGCCATCAGCAGTGGAGGTCTTCCTTGGGCTGACAGTCCCTTCGCGATTACTAAATACCTGTGAAGCCATGTGTCCCAAACATTATGGTACCCTGAAATGGGGGACACACACACACACACACTATGTATAAACACTGCTGTAGTTTCTACATGGTGAAACAAAAATGCACAAAAATGACCTTTATTAAAATCTGACAATGTGCACTTTAACCTCGTGTGATTTTTTTCTATAAACAAATCTCAAATTGTGGAGTACATTGGCAAATAAATAAATGATGATTCTTTGCCCCAAACATTATGGAGGGCACTGTAATTCCAACACATTAATGTGGTTCTCTTTCAATGTCACCTGAAACATACTAGTAATTGGGGCTGGGCTACCCATGAACACAAAATGAAACTATGCTTCGTGAAAAAAGCTGTACCTGCATCCAAAATGCGCAGAGGAAACACGCGTAAAGATGAAGGAAAAAACAGCGGATGCTGGTTTAAATCGATGGTAGACACAAAATGCTGGAGTAACTCAGCGGGTCAGGCAGTATCTCGGTAGAGAAGGAATGGGTGACGTTTCGGGTCGAGACACTTCTGCAGACTGGAGTCTACGCGTAAAGGTGAGATGAGTTCAAAGAAATCGGCAATGAATTTTCTGATCAGAAAGGAAAGAATGCGTCAATCATATGGCTCCACATCCACTAGAATTATCTCCTTTATGTGTAATCACAGAACATTTTCGCGCTTACATGCAGGGACTTTGAAGAATGGAATCTAAAGGCGTGGCTTTATCCGGAACAGGTCAGGCAATAATTAGACCGCACGAAAGTAAAAGAATGTAGGCAGCGAAATCATTCACTCGTTCAAATGTCCTTATTTTTATACTTTGTCTGAAACGATTAAACTAACAGGTGTTCATTACCGGCTGTACGTAATCTAATTAACAGATGCTGCATGACGTGAAGCGGACCTCCCGAGTACAAAATTTCCTCATTTTCGGAAGCCTTGTATTTAAAGATGTTAAAAGGGCCACGGGCACGGATTGACGGCAAGATTATATTAGAGTTCGTTAATGTAAAGCAATAACTGCATTGTTCACATTTATCTTCAAATTAATGTTCCAGGTTGACGAAAGTCGTGTGGTTAATGTAATGCTATGAGGTATTTTGTTGAAATCTTCACAACGATTTCGATTAGGAGCTCATATTGGTTGCACGGTTATTCTTCCAATTGTAATGTTAACTGGATGCAACAAAGTGAACTTTAATTGTTCTCAACTTCGAAATACAATTCAGAATGATGTGAAGCCTCGTTTAGAATGGCCGCAGTTTAACGAAGGTATCTAAGTAGAATAATTAACTTAATTAAATTGTTTAAATTAACTTACTTGTATTAAAATCCATTATGGAAGTATTGCCGTTTGGCGTTTATGGATTGAACAAGCCTGCTTTGTGTTGGAGTCCCATTCAGGATTCTGTACTCCTGCACCTGTTGTCTATTGTCTATTGTAAAATGTCAGGGACACTCACATATTCATCTACTGAGGCAATAGGGATGGAGCACAATATTAAGAGAGGTGTAATCACTCTAATGGGATTATACCATCCACCTCCCCAAAGCCGGTGAGTGACGGAGAAACATATATGTGGGGAGATTACGGAAAGATGTCAAAGCATCAGGTTTCTGGTATCGGTAACAACTTCCCCATTATTGACTGTGACTTCCTTCGTGCGGAGGATCTAAAGAGAGCAAGCTTGATTAGGTGTATCGAAGGTAGTTTCTTAAAACAGTCCGTGAATAGTCCAGCTCGAAGTCGGACCTTGTTGCACCTTGCTTTGGGAAATGAGCTTGACCAAGTGACTGATGTTTCAGTAAAAGAATATTTTGGGATCCCGGACCCAAAAGTTTTAAGATAGCGACGAATAGGGAAACATCTAGATACTGGGGGAAAGTATTAAAGTGGATTACAACGTTATTAAGCAATAGACAATCGACAATAGACAATAGGTGCAGGAGTAGGCCATTCGGCCCTTCGAGCCAGCACCACCATTCAATGTGATCATGGCTGATCATTCTCAATCAGTACCTCGTTCCTGCCTTCTCCCCATACCCCCCTGACTCCGCTATCCTTAAGAGCTCTAGCTCTCTCTTGAAAGCATTCAGAGAATTGGCCTCCACTGCCTTCTGAGGCAGATAATTCCACAGATTTACAACTCTCTGACTGAAAAGGTTTTTCCTCATCTCCGTTCTAAATGGCCTACCCCTTATCCTTATACTGTGTCCCCTGGTTCTGGACTCCCCCAACATTGGGAACATGTTTCCTGCCACTACCGTGTCCAACCCCGTAATAATCTTATATGTTTCAATAAGATCCCCTCTCATCCTTCTAACTTCCAGTGTATACAAGCCTAGTCGCTCCAGTCTTTCACCACACGACAGTCCCGCCATTCCGGGAATTAACTTAGTAAACCTACGCTGCACGCCCTCAATAGCAAGAATATCCTTCCTCAAATTTGGAGACCAAAACTGTATACAGTACTCCAGCTGCGGTCTCACTAAGGCTCCGTACAACTGCAGAAGGAGCTCTTTGCTCCTAAACTCAACTTATGAAGGCCAACATTCCATTGGCTTTCTTCACTGCCTGCTGTACCTGCACGCTTCCTTTCAGCGACTGATGCACTGGGACACCCAGATCTCGTTGTACATCCCCTTTTCCTAACTTGACACCATTCAGATAATAATCTGCCTTCCTATTCTTACCACCAAAGTGGATAACCTCAAACTTATCCACATTAAACTGCATCTGCCATGCATCCGCCCACTCACACAACCTGTCCAAGTCACCCTGCAATCTCATAAGCATCTTCCTCACAGTTCACACTGCCACCCAGCTTTGTGCCATCTGCAAATTTGCTAATGTTACTTTTAATCCCTTCATCCAAGTCATGAATGTATATTGTAAATAGCTGCGTCTCAGCACCGAGCCTTGCGGTACCTCACTAGTTACTGCCTGCAATTCTGAAAGGGACCCGTTTATCCCCACTGTTTGCTTTCTGTCCGCCAACCAATTTTCTATCCATGTCAGTACCCTACCCCGAATACCATGTGCTCTAATTTTGCCCACTAATCTCCTATGTGGGACCTTGTCGAAGGCTTTCTGAAAGTCAAGGTACACTACAACCACCGGCTCTCCCCTGTCCATTTTCCTAGTTACATCCTCAAAAGATTCCAGAAGATTAGTCAAGTACGATTTCCCCTTCGTAAATCCATGCTGAATCGGAACGATCCTGTTACTACTATCCAAATGCTCGGCAATTACGTCTTTTACAATTGACTCCAGCATGTTCCCCACCACTGATGTCAGACTTACTGGTCTATTATTTCCTGTTTTCTCTCTCCCTCCTTTCTTAAAAAGCGGGATAACATTAGCTACCCTCTAGTCAGAGTAGGAATAGGAGGATATTTCAGATGAATACGTGGCTTGAAAAATGGTGCAAGGGGGAGGATTCAAATTTTTAGGAGATTGGAACCAGTTCTGGGAGAGGTGGGACCAGTACAAACAGGACGGTCTGCACCTGAGCTGGAATGGAACCAATGTCCTAGGGGAAGTGTTTGCTAGTGCTGTCGGGGAGGATTTAAACTAATGTGGCAGGGGGATGGGAGCAGGAGCAGAGAGACAGAGGGGTGTAAAATGAGGGTAGAAGCAACAGGTAGCAAGGTGAAAAGTAAAAGTGGTAGGCAGACAAATCCAGGGCAAAAATCAAAAAGGGCCACTTTTCAACATAATTGTATAAGGGGTAAGAGAGTTGTAAAAACAAGCCTGAAGGCTTTGTGTCTCAATGCAAGGAGTATACGTAATAAGGTGGATGAATTAAATGTGGAGATAGTTATTAATGATTATGATATAGTTGGATTACGGAGACATGGCTCCAGGGTGACCAAGGCTGGGAGCTCAACATCCAGGGATATTCTATATTCAGGCGGGATAGACAGAAAGGAAAAGGAGGTGGGGTAGCGTTACTGGTTAGAGAGGAGATTAAAGCAGTGGAAAGGAAGGACATTAGCTTGGAGGAAGTGGAATCGATATGGGTAGAGCTACGAAACACTAAGGGGCAGAAAACGCTAGTGGAAGTTGTGTACAGGCCACCTAACAGCAGTAGTGAGGTTGGGGATGGCATCAAGCAGGAAATTAGAAATGCATGCACTAAAGGTGCAGCAGTATAATGGGTGACTTCAATCTACATATAGATTGGGTGAACCAAACTGGCAGGGGTGCTGAGGAAGAGGATTTCTTGGAATGTTTGAGAGATGGTTTTCTAAACCAACATGTCGAGGAACCAACGAGAGAACAGGCCATTCTAGACTGGGTATTGAGTAATGAGGAAGGGTTAGTTAGCAGTCTTTTTGTGCGAGGCCCCTTGGGCAAGAGTGATCGTAATATGGTAGAGTTCTTCATTAGGATGGAGAGTGACAAAGTCGATACAGAAACAAGTGTTCTGAACTTAAAGAAAGGTAACTTTGAGGGTATGAGGCGTGAATTGTCCAAGATAGACTGGCGATTGATGCTGAAAGGGTTGACAGTGGACATGCAATGGAAGGCATTTAAAGGTCGCATGGATGAACTACAACAAGTGTTCATCCCAGTTTGGCAAAAGAACAAACCAAGAAAGGTAGTGCATCCGTGGCTAACAAGGGAAATCAAGGATAGTATTAAAACAAAAGATGAAGCATACAGATTAGCCAGAAAAAGTAGCATACCAGAGGACTGGGAGAAATTCAGAGTCCAGCAGAGGAGGACACAGGGCTTAATTAGGAAAGGGAAAATAGACTATGAGGGAAAACTGGCAAGGAACATAAAAACAGACTGCAAAAGCTTTTATAGATATGTCAAGAGAAAAAGATTAGTTAAGGGAAATGTAGGTCCCTTGCAGTCGGAAACAGGTGAATTGATCATAGGGAACAAGGAGATGGCAGACCAATTGAACAAATACTTTGGTTCTGTCTTCACTAAGGAAGACATAAACCGTCTGCCGGAAATAGCGGGGGACCGGTGGTCTAATGAGATGGAGGAACTGAGGGAAATCCATGTTAGTCGGGAAATGGTGTTAGGTAAATTAAATGGATTAAAGGCAGATAAATCCCCAGGGCCAGATAGGCTGCATCCCAGAATGCTTAAGGAAGTAGCCTCAGAAATAGTGGATGCATTAGTGATAATTTTTCAAAACTCTTTAGATTCTGGAGTAGTTCCTGAGGACTGGAGGGGAGCTAATGTAACCCCACTTTTTAAAAAGGGAGGGAGAGAGAAAACGGGGGATTATAGACCAGTTAGCCTAACATCGGTAGTGGGGAAAATGCTAGAGTCAGTTATTAAAGATGTGATAGCATCACATTTGGAAAGTGGTGAAATCATCGGACAAAGTCAGCATGGATTTACCAAAGGCAAATCATGTCTGACGAATCTTATAGAATTTTTCGAGGATGTAACTAGTAGAGTGGATAAGGGAGAACCAGTCGATGTGTTATATCTGGACTTTCAGAAGGCCTTCGACAAGGTCCCACATAGGAGATTGGTGTACAAACTTAAAGCACACGGTATTGAGGGTTCAGTTTTGAGGTGGATAGAAAATTGGTTGGCGGACAGGAAGCAAAGAGTAGGAATAAACGGGTCCTTTTCGGAATGGCAGGCAGTGACTAGTGGGGTACCGCAAGGCTCAGTGCTGGGAACCCAGTTATTTACAGTGTATATTAATGATTTGGACGAGGGAATTGAATGCAATATCTCTAAGTTTGCGGATGACACGAAGCTGGGTGGCAGTGTTAGCTGCGAGGAGGATGCTAGGAGGCTGCAGAGTGACTTGGATAGATTAGGCGAGTGGGCAAATGCATGGCAGATGCAATATCATGTGGATAAATGTGAGGTTATCCACTTTGGTGGCAAGAACAGGAAAGCAGAGTATTAACTGAATGGTGACCGATTGGGAGAAGGGGAGATGCAACGTGACCTGGGTGTCATGGTGCACCAGTCATTGAAAGCAAGCATGCAGGTGCAGCAGGCAGTGAAGAAAGCGAATGGTATGTTGGCATTCATCGCAAGAGGATTTGAGTTTAGGAGCAGGGAGGTTCTGCTGCAGTTGTACAGGGCTTTGGTGAGACCGCACCTGGAGTATTGTGTGCAGTTTTGGTCTCCTAACCTGAGCAAAGACGTTCTTGCCTTAGAGGGAGTACAGAGAAGGTTCACCAGATTAATCCCTGGGATGGCGGGACTTGCATATGAGGAAAGACTGGATAGACTGGGCTTGTACTCGCTGGAATTTAGAAGACTGAGGGGGGATCTTATAGAAACATATAAAATTCTTAAGGGGTTGGAGAGGCTAGATGCGGGAAGATTGTTCCCGATGTTGGGGGAGTCCAGAACCAGGGGTCACAGCTTAAGGATAAGGGGGAAGTCTTTTAGGACCGAGATGAGAAAACATTTCTTCACACAGAGAGTGGTGAGTCTGTGGAATTCTCTGCCACAGAAGGTAGTTGAGGCCAGTTCATTGGCTATATTTAAGAGGGAGTTAGATGTGGCCCTTTTCGCTAAAGGGATCAGGGGGTATGGAGAGAAGGCAGGTACAGGCTACTGAGCTGGATGATCAGCCATGATCATATTGAATGGCGGTGCAGGCTCGAAGGGCCGAATGGCCTACTCCTGCACCTATGTTTCTATGTTTCTATGTTTCTATCCACAGGAACTGATCCTGAATCTATAGAACATTGGAAAATGATCACCAATGCGTCCATGATTTCTAGAGCCACCTCCTTAAGTACCCTAGGATGCAGACCACCAGGCCCTGGGGATTTATCAGCCTTCAGTCCCATCAGTCTACCAAACACCATTTCCTGCCTAATGTGAATTTCCTTCAGTTCCTCCGTCACCCTATGATCTCTGGCCACTTGAGCATATGGGAGATTGTTTGTATCTTCCTTAGTGAAGACAGATCCAAAATACCGGTTCAACTCGTCTGCCATTTCCTTGTTCCCCATAATAAGTTCCCCTGCTTCTGTCTCCAAGGGACCCACATTTGCCTTAACTATTTTTTTCCTCTTCACATACCCAAAGAAGCTTTTACTATCCTCCTTTATATTATTGGCAAGCTTACCTTCGTATCTCACCTTTTCTCCCCATATTTCCTTTTTAGTCAGCTTCTGTTGCTCTTTAAAATAGTCCCAATCCTCTGGCTTCCCGCTCTTCTTTGCTATGTTCTACTTCTTCCCTTTTATTTTTCATGTTGTCCTTGATTTCCCTTGTCAGCCACGGATGCCTCTTACTCCCTTTAGAATCTTTCCTCCTCGTTGGGATGAATTGATCTTGCAACTTTTGCATTATTCCCAGGAATACCTGCCATTGCTGTTCCACCGTCTTCCCTGCTAGGGTCTCCTTCCAGTCGAATCTGGCCAGCTCCTGCCTCATGCCTCTGTAATCCCCTTTGCTATACTGAAATATTGACACTTCCGATTTTCCCTTCTCCCTCTCAATTTGTAGATTAAAACTTATCATATTATGATCACTGCCTCCTAATGGCTCTTTTACCTTGAGTTCCCTTATCAAATCGGGTTCATTACACAACACTATATCCAGAATTGCCTTCTCCATGGTAGGCTCCAGTACAAGCTGTTCTACGAATCCATCTCGGAGGCACTCCACAAACTACCTTTCCTGGGGTCCAGTACCAACCTGATTTACCCAGTCTACCTGCATGTTGAAATCTCCCATAACCACCGTAGCATTACATTTGCGACTTGGCAATTTTAGCTCTTGATTCAACTTGCACCCTATGTTGAGGCTACTGTTTGGGGGCCTGTAGATAACTCCCATTAGGGTCTTTTTACCTTTACAATTCCCCATTTCTATCCATACATATTCTACATCTCCTCATTCTATGCCACCCCTTGCAAGGGGGTGAATGTCACTCCTTACCAACAGAGCGACCCCAACCCCTCTACCCACCTGTCTGTCTTTTCGATAGGTCGTATACCCCTGAATATTCAGTTCCCAGCCCTGGTCCTCTTGTAGGCATGTCTCTGTAATTCCCACAACATCATACTTGCCAATGTCTAACTGAGCGTCAAGCTCATCCACTTTATTTTTTTATACTTCACATTTAAATACAACACTTTAACTTCGGTATTCACCCCTCTCACACCGGCCACCATTGGCCCCGACCTTGCTCCCTTATCCCATCTAGAACTTTCCTTCCCATTTATCGGAGAGTCCCTTGCAATTTCTCCTGTATTCGCTTCCCCTTTAACTCCATCTTCATATTCCCAATTTGTCAACCCCTCCCCCTCACTACTTAATTTAAACCCACACGTGTAACATTAGCAAACCTGCCTGCCAGAATGCTGGGTACGTTTACTTTGGACATGTTGGAGTCGATTAAAGGCCAACTGATTGTGGATAAATAAATTCAGTGTCCACACTTAGTTGTTAGTTACTCGACGGTTGCCTGATTTTATTCTCTTATGAGGGAGCGTCTCACAGAGGACCAGCATCTGAATGAGTCTCGCCTGACTTGGTTACATTCAGTCAGTCTTTATAGGCAGAGACAAACAACATTCCCGCTTGACACATACTCCGCCTATCTTGTGACGAACAACCTTTTAATGTGTTTTCCTAAGCTAAGTTTCGTTTCTCCAGAAGTCGTTAGCCATTTCCAGAGAAGGCAGTTGTAGTCTTTACTGTGGCTTGCAGCTTTAGCTAAATCAACCGTACTATCTCCGTATGTCTGGCATACAAGAAGAAGTGTCTCATCGGTGTTTTTTCTGTAGGCCATGCAACATATTTTTACTCACAATCCCCCCTTTTATACATGTAACATACATTTTATAACAAATTTTCTTAATTTCATCCAGCCATGGCCCGACACTTCCGTGCCTTGTGCCCACAGACTTCTTACACAAGAGTCTTCATAAAGTTGTACATTAACCATGTGATCTTCGGGACTTAAGTCCGCCGATGCTCCATCTTCCACATCTGGCCTTATTTCCTTCTCGGAGTCACTTGGCTCCTCTTGCCTGAGGGACTCGTAGATCATATTTTCCTGCTTGGTCAGCGCTGTCTCAATCAAGCGCCGGGTCAGTCCTCGCATACAAGGTATAACACAACATCCAAACAATGTCAACAACGTTACGCATACAATAATAGTTGTTATTGTAGAGACAAAGAAATTCTTCCACTTTCCGAACCACCCATCCAAGAACCCGGTCCATGAGGTATCGGCCCCTGAGTTCTCTGCCATTTCAATGGAAAGGCTGGTGAGACCCACCAATGCCCGTGACACCGATCCATCGGGGGCAGTGTTATTCGGAATAAAGGTACAGCATTCTTGTCCAAACATTACGCAAACACCCCCCTTCTCTGCCAATAACATATCCAAAGCCATCCGGTTTTGCCATGCCATAAGGCTCGTTTTATCTAATTGTTCGGCTAATCCTTTAACTACGTCTCTAGTATAGTTAATAAATCGTTGCTGATTATAAAATAGGTAATTAATCCAATCTACGTTTTTGTTGATCGTAGACCACCAGAAGAACGCGCTCTCCAATCCTGCCGCGATCTGATTTCGTGCTTTAAACTCATCCGGTACCCCTCGGGGTACCCCAATAGCGTCAATGTAAATGTGTGTGTCAAACGACCCCTGCACCCTCAGGCTGCGCTTAACCCTTCCCTGGGCCTTAGATGCGTCTATCTTCCCAGTTCCTTGGGTGATAATAGTAAATGGCATAACTAGCTGAATCATTGCACACGCCCCCTGCCATCCTTCTGGGAGCTTAGTCCTTAATATTTTTCCCCCACAATACCACCACACGTCCGCTCGTCCTACGGATTGATTGGCAAACTGGGATATATTAGTGACGTCTATGGTCTTATTACAGCCCGTCAAATGGCCCAACTATTGTCCCCCATGTTTGTACCTGTTATAGCATTCGAAGTGCCCCTGTCCCCTAGTTGGGACCACAAAGGGCGGGGCCTGTTGCCCTTGCCCCGTGATAGGTGGAAACAAGTAGTGTAATGCTGCACATGACTCATCACTAGGTCTCTCCTGATTCGTATATAACGACAGCATACATTCTACTCCCCCGATACTTTCTCGCATGCTAAGGGGAAACGCCGTGGGCACCAACCGTGGTTCAGCCGCAGCGCAGGCATAACAGTTTTCCTTTCCCATTGTTCGGCTGGTGTACATCATCCACTTTATCCACTCATTTGTTCCGTCCGTTCCCGTTCCTACCTCTAAGTTGGCTCGTAACTGTTCAAACCCTTTAATCTCCACTACTTTAATCGGATGGGCCTGTATTATGGTGGCCTCCGTTGCTAGTGGCTTGGTGGGCTCTGCCTTATTCATTGGTTGCTCCATTACCTGGAACACTTCCCCATTCTCTGCCCAAAACACCAGGATGGAATCCCGCTTTATTTTTATAGTGAACTCACAACAGTTATCTACCGCACTTTGGTCAGCGCATACCCAGTATACCCCAGCAGGGTGATTCCACTTCTTCTTCAAGACTTTCACAAAGACCCAATCACCTGGCCTTACCTTCAATTCAAGGTCTTCCTTTCCTGTCTCACCTGGTGCTGGGGGAGCAATAGCAGAGGTTCGGTTATCTAGCCGTTTACGCATATAGTCTGCCAGTGTTGCTTCTTCCATTACCGTTTCTTCTTCCCTCTGCAGCCCGGGGTACGTGTAAGGTCTCCCAAAACAGTATCTCATATGGTGAGGGACCCCCCTTCCCTGGTGTCATCCTCATATTTAACAACACCAAGGGGAGGCAATCCACCCACCCGAACCCTGTCTCGGCCATAGCCTTCCGTAACTTATTCTTCACCGTTCCATTTGTCCGCTCACTCAATCCTGCTGACTGTGGATGGTAGGAGCAGTGTCGTTTACATGCAATGCCCATTTTGGTAGCCAGGCGATCCACGATTTCATTCACAAAATGACTGCCGTTGTCACTATACAACGTTTCCGGGACCCCGAAGCGAGGAATGATGTCACACATCAGTGCTTTGGCCACGGTTAGGGCTTCGGCTGTAGAAGTGGGAAAGATCTCGACCCATCGGGAGAAAACATCAATAATCACCAGGCAGTACTGCACCCCTTTGCACTTACTCAGTTCAATAAAGTCCATATGCAAAATTTGAAAAGGGTAATTTGGTTGTGGGAGCAGACCGGGCTCCTGGCGGATGGCTCCCTGATGGTTCTACCGACCTCAGACATCACAGAGCGCACAATGCCGTTGCGCGTACCCTGTAAACCCATAATGTTGATAATGTTCTTCCACTATCCTTATCATTCCCCCTGACGAGACATGGGTTACCCCATGGCTCGTAATAGCCGCATATCGATAGAGGGACTTGGGAAGAATGGGCAAACCGTTTGTTTCCGTCCAGATTCCTTGTACATTAGGGGTTGCTCCTTCTCGTCTCCAGCGATTCTTTTCTTTGCTGGGTGCATTTTTCTGCATGTCATGCAAAACTTGTTGGTCCAGTGGCTCCACTGGTTCTAGAACTGCTGCAGTGATCGGTTCCCAGGAGACAGCTTTGGCCGCCTCATCCGCCTTTCGATTTCCTTGTGTCACTACATCTGTCCCCTTAGTATGGGCTGCACATTTGCAGATTGCGAGGGCTGCTGGTTGTAGAACTGCTTCCAGGAGACGTAGAATTAACTCAGCGTGTAGTATCGTCTTGCCTGTTGAAGTCACCATGCCCCGGTTCCGCCATTGTGCGGCAAATACATGTACCGTGGAGAAGGCATATGCGCTGTCAGCGTAAATTGTGACCTTCTTCCCTTTTCCCAGTTCGCATGCCTTTGTTAGGGCGATTATTTCTGCGGCCTGGGCTGAGTAGTGTGCTCGGACCCTACCCAGGAGACCTTCTAACTCGGTTTGGAAGCTATTACCGTTCAGGTTACTCCAGCGGACTAGGACTCCGTCCTGCAGGGGTGTCCATCCTCCTTCAACCAGACACCAATCTCCTCCTACCAGTTGACGCATTACTTGTTGAACTTCACCCAGATTTAACCGGTAACTGTCCACTATAAGACGGAATGCGCGTTGGAAAGGCCCGGAATTCCCTTTAGGCGACGGAATCCCTTCAACGGCCTTTCGTACGTCTTTTGCCATCCAGGGGCGGTATACGTACAAGGGGACTGCTGCCCCGCCGTCTGCTGGCGCATGTGGATTTGGCATTTGTATTAGTGGGTACATTTCACCTCTGTCTGTTTCTTCATCCTCCATAGCCCCAAACATTTTATACACCCTACCTGATCGCAGCCGGGACGTCGTTTTGTCCAATGGATCGTATCCCGTTGCCCCTTTGGAGGGCAAGGGTGGATCTAGGTCTGGCGCTTGGTCCAACTCCTCCTGTCGTCGGTCACCTCCACTGTCCCGACGGTGCGCTGTCACTTCGTATGAAGGTGGCGCGGATGGTGGGACCGGTGGGTACAGCGGCGCAGATGTCGCTATCGGAACAGATGTCTCCGCCGGGGCTGGTGGTCCTGCCGGTGCCGGTGTTGGTGGTCTTCGTCCTTCTACAACACACAAATCACTATCTTCCTTGTTTAGAAAAGCACTTGTTACTTGTGTGCCGGTAGGGGTTCTCCCTTCATCACCTGCCTCTTTTGCCTTTTCTCTTCCTCTGCTTCTCTCCTTTTATCCTCCCCATCCCGGCGATTCCTTGCCTCCATTAGCCATAACCTTGCTTCATGATATCCCATTCTAGTTTTTATTTCCACATCTCCATTTGCTCTCTTACTTATAGCACATACTAATTTGTTACATTCATCTATTTTTAAAGTCCCTTTCCACTGGAACTTTTCCTTCCATAATTTTGTATATCTGCAACATTTCTGGTCCTGTCCAAACATAAACCTCTCATCGCCCGTCAGCGATTCTGCCTTTGATTTTGATGACCCCATGTCAAGTCCGACTTGACTGTGTCCCTGACACTTGGGTTGAATAACTCCTTATTTTAACCGTCCCTCTGTTTCCCTGAAACAGTGTCAAGTCCGACTTGACTGTGTCCCTGACACTTGGTTTAAATAACTCCCTTATTTCAACCGTCCCTGTTTCCCTGAAACAGTGGTCACCCTCCCTATCTCCGGCAGCAGCAGAAGTTTATGTCTGTCCAGTCCCTTTCAGATTCATGACAACCGTCGATTTCTAGATTTACGTTCGTGTGCCCCAGCGAGTCTGATAGCCCAAAAAGCACTAACTTGGAGCTCTCGTTCAGTACTTCTTGGTCAATCACATGACGTGGGGCCCCACGTTGGGTGCCAATTATGTGGATAAATAAATTCAGTGTCCACACTTAGTTGTTAGTTACTCGACGGTTGCCTGATTTTATTCTCTTATGAGGGAGCGTCTCACAGAGGACCAGCATCTGTATGAGTCTCGCCTGACTTGGTTACATTCAGTCAGTCTTTATAGGCAGAGACAAACAACATTCCCGCTTGACACATACTCCGCCTATCTTGTGACGAACAACCTTTTAATGTGTTTTCCTAAGCTAAGTTTCGTTTCTCCAGAAGTCGTTAGCCATTTCCAGAGAAGGCAGTTGTAGTCTTTACTGTGGCTTGCAGCTTTAGCTAAATCAACCGTACTATCTCCGTATGTCTGGCATACAAGAAGAAGTGTCTCATCGGTGTTTTTTCTGTAGGCCATGCAACATATTTTTACTCACACTGATCAGAATTCCGGACCCAACATCTGCTCAACATTTCATGTCCCTAGCACCTGCTTAATAACGTTGTTATCTATTTAATAGTTTCCCCCCAGTATCTAGATTTAAGGAGGAGGAATAACGTTGTTTTGGTGAGGAATGATTGGATGACCTGAGATATTGTAAATTAGGTGACAATATGCTGTTGCAATTTGAGAACATGAAAAGAGGTGTTATTGGTTCTCTTCAAAAGCCTTAAGAGGCATAAATTTCTCAGGGCCCGGTGGAATCTGCCCCCTTTTATCAAGGGAGTCAAGAGAGGAGATGAGTTTGCAACGCCTTTGTGGAAGACTTTGGTATCCACTTAAGCCACAGTCAAGTTCCCGAATGACCGAGTAGTAGCGAATGTTGCTCTTTTCTTTCTGGAGGAAAGAATTAATCAAGGAAATCACAAGCTGTTGAGGATCATGTCACTAATCGAGAATCTATTGGAGAGGCAAATTAGGGACAGGTCGTGTGGCTTTGTTGGTAGCTGCTCCCGTCTCACTAAATTGATTGAATTTAATGTAATGATAAAGGTGATTTATGTGGATCTGGCAATCGCATTTGTCTACGTGGATTCTAACAAACCATTTCGAGAAATTGCGTAATTGAATGCTGATCGAGAAAATTTCAATGTGTCTGGGACCCATGGTGATTTGTTACTTTGGATTCGCAACTGTCTTGCTCGGAGAAGACGGAGGTCGTGGTGGAATGATGTTACTGTGGCCGGTGGTCGTCGACTAGTGATGATCCGCAGGAATCTGTACTGTGCTCTCTATTATTTGTGATATATTATAGACGACGTCAACGTAAATGTAAATGGGTTGGTCTCAATAATTTCGCAGACGATATGAAAATTGGGGGAGTTGCGGATGACCGGAAGTCCGTCAAAGGACACAGCAGGAAATAGATTTGTTGCAAATATGGGCGGATATCCTTTATCTGGCGTGTGGCAGCCACATTTACCCCCCCCCCCCCCCGTATGAAGCAAGCAGCCGGAGGAGATAGTTGGGGTAGGTATCTTAACAGCATTTAAATGACACGTCGACAGGTACTTCAGATAGTACAGAGGGATTTGGACAAAACGCGGGTAAATGTGGAGAGCTTAGTGAACGTGGATGAATTGGGCAGAAGGGCCTTTTTCCGTGCTCCATGACTCTATACCACTATGACAGGCCTGTTTTCGTGCTACACGACTATGTGAACCTTCTAAAATCCTACAGAAAGCTATATTTACAACCGAATTTCTCGTGTCATGATATCCCCGCAATTTCACGATGGTCTGGGGAATCTTCCTCGTAAACCTGTTAACGGAATTATCCACTTTTGGAGTAAATAACCTAAACCGTAACCGTGAAATAAAAATGCTTAACATTTGAAAATCACAAGTCATGCGATTGAGGGATTATGGATGCATAAAATATCGAATGCATTAACATTCACTAAATCAGAATTTGAATGAATTATTTGGAATGATAGAAAATAATCAATTGATAACCACATGCACTAAATTTCACAATAAAGTAATGAAGGGAATTCGGAAGGCCAACTCACGGCATTTGAAGGTAAACATAATTAATAGGGAATAATGGAATTGTAATAACAATGAGATGGTCTTAGACCAATTATATAAGTTAGCCACGCACAATCAAGAAGGAAACGTGCCTATTATAATTTCGCAGTACATTAAAATAACATAGGTCCGCGGCAATGAATGTGAAGGATTACGTTTTGGGAATAGATAGGATAGCACAAAGTATTTTACCCAGAGTACGGGAATCAAAAACTAAGCTTAAGCTGAGAGGAGAGCGATTTAATAGGAAACTGACGGACACTTATTTCATATAGCGTGTATTTGGGTAGGTACATAGATAGGAAACGTCAAACGTGGATAGGTGGGACTACTGGGGCATATTAGATGGCGTGGAAAGGTTTGGCCCAAGGGCCTGTTTCCATGTTGTATGACACAATGATGCTGTGATTCTAAGAATCAAATTAGCGAATAATTAATTTCCAGAGTAACTGACACATTTTCAATTCACTGCCATATAGCCCGACGAATTCAGTTGTTATTTTTCACACCGCTATATATTACACTTATTTCTTCATGTTGCCGTCTCAATGTCTTTTTGGAGCTTGACGTGTTCAAGGAAGCGTATGCCAGTTCGTTATCAGCAGCAGCCATATCTGCGATCTGTGCACAAATGTTTGCTATTGTTAATTGGACATGAAAACGACTAATTTCGCCGAGTAAGACGCATTTATATTCTCAGATGTGTAGAGTGAAGGCGTGAGACGAACTTTACCTTTGCATACGCAGGACTCTCCACATGCCCTTCAGGTTTCTCATATTCTTTGCAGCGGACAAGATCCAAATGGGCGTACATCAGATTGTGGCTAACGTTTTCACCTTCTTCCTGGAAATTCACGAACTTATTGTAAGATTAGTTAAACTACAGATGACGCTTTCGCTTGGAATGCGCTGGCAAGAATAAACGAGCGACAATTATATTTTTTTTAGTCTCGAATGCAACTCCTCCTGTTCTGTTCTCCAGCAAATTTACTCAACAACCCATCTAGATTTATGTCTACGTCATTTATATATATCACAAACAACAGAGATCCCGGTGGAATTCTACTGATCACAAACCTTCAGGCAGAAGATCTTCCTTGCACGCCAAACCTCTGCCACTGTGAAGAAGCTAATTCTAAATTCATATCACTAAGTTACAGTGGATCCTGTACATCTTGATCTTTTGGATCAACCTATCATGAGGGACTTTATCACAAGCCATCCTAAGATTCGTGTTTGCAGCAGCTACTGCCCTTCCTTCATCAATCTCATTTGTCATTTGTTCAGAAAACTCAATTACATCAGTAAAACGTGTTAAGCCGTGCTGGCTATCGCTAATTCGTCCATTCGCTTCCCAACGTTACTAGATCCTCTCTTGAAGAAGTCTTTCCAATCGTTTCCCTACCAATAACGTGGGGTTAACCGGTCTATATTTGGATCCAACTGGTTGAGCCTTAGATTCCCTCTGATTCCCATCTTAAACAAAGGAACAACATGTCCAGTACTCCGGAATCTCGCTTGTGGCTGGAGAAGAAACAGTAAGGTACAATGAAAACATTCCTTTTACTACACCTGGTGTAAACAATAAATATATATATATATATATATATATATATATATATATATATATATATATATATATATATATATATATAAAATAAATGCGAGCTGCTGTAAATGCATTTTGTATTGTTCTTAATGTCCTCCTTTGAGAATACGTTCAGACAGAATAAGACGTAGTCCTTATTTAAACGGCTTGGTTTCAACAAAGACACAATCCTCTCTCTACCTTTGCAAACGGAATAGTTATATATTAAATTAGTCTTACCCAGCTTTGTCTCCGATTTGTATTTACTGTATGCTTCTTCGCACCTGCTCGGAAGTAAAATAGTGATAAATGGCCGTGAGACATGATGTTTTTTTAGCAGAACGCAATATCATGTAATAATTGCACGACAGTTTCACTATATACGGCTTCACTACATATGTATGAAGGCTTAAATCACGTTGCTTGTGCCATGCTTTTTACCAAAATGTTGGACGACACAGTGGTGCAGCAGGTAAATGTGGAGTTTGAGGCACGTTCTGCCTGTGACCACGTGGGTTTCATCCGTTGCTCCAGTATACTCCCACATCCCAAGTGTGTGCGGAATTATGGGTTAATTGACCTCGGTAAATTGCCCCTATTGTGTATTGAGTGGAAGCGGAAGTAGGCTAAGGTAGAGCTAGTGTGAACGGATGATCGATGGCCGGCGTGGAATAGGTGGATTAAAAGGCCTGTTTCTCTGCCGTAATTTTGTTTCAACCAATCAAACAAAATTTTACTGCAAAATTCACAGATGTTCAGATCTTGACAAAAGGCACAATTAAACGCTGGCTTCTATTTATTGATGTGTCGAACTAAAACGTAGAATTCAAAATATGTTATAATCACAATTTTTACCCGTACAAATGTTTCATTTACTTTATTAACATGAGGATCCTGCAATTCCCAATTCTATTATATTATAATATTACACTGGGATGATAATGTTTAAAAAATGGATGAGAAACATACCTCTAAATATAAATGCCATCACAACGATAACGATGAACATTAAAATTAACGCTGCACCTCCGATACTTCCAGCGATTAGAGAAGCAGATAAACCCTCGACAGCTGTGTGAGGTTAAACCGATGACCAAATGTATATATTTAATTACGTTATTTCAAAGTAGACTTTGCGGAACACAAAGCAGATATTTCAAATGTTCACTAAATGGATTTCACCATAACCGCGTGGAGTGCGGCAAAGAGACAGCAATTTCGATTTATAGCGCGATTACGAGTGAAATAAATAGATCTCAAGTGAACTTTGTGGGATATTGACCGTTCGGAAACAGAAAATTGTGGAACATAATATATCAATTAGTATATATTCTGTTCACCATATGGCGTGAATCTTGAAGGAGATGTCAATGTTACTAACGCTGGCCAGGAGCGAATCATTACAGACATCTTCTCCCCACTCACAGTCCCCAATTAATACGAGTGCCAACAAGGTAGTTCTCATAGAAAGACTGAAAATACTGGAGCAACTCTGCGGGTCAGGCATCATCGTTGGAGAAAATGGAAAGGTAACGTTTTGTGTCGGGACACTTCTTCAGACTGATTGTAGGGTAATGAGGGCCGAAGCAAGAAAAAAACCAGGAGCAATCGGAACCGGTACGACATGACGTCACGCAGGGAGGTTCCCTTATAGGCCACTGTTGGTGAGGCACGACGTTATCTCAAGAGGGATACATCGTTGCCAATCGTGAAACTGGTTATTCGACATTTAGAGGAAGATGGCAAATGGGGGGGGGGGGGGGGGTGGAGGTGAGTGCTTGTCGACATTACTAAAATGAGAGAATTCAACGTTTATACCGCTGGCTTGTATGCTACAAAGGTGAAATATGAGGTGCTGTTCCTCCAATTTGCTTTCGCCGCTCTGTGCAATGCGGGCGTCCGAGGACAGAGTGTCAGTGTAGGAATGAAAAGCGGAATTAAAATACTTAGCAAATGGGACATCCAGTAGGTCCTGGCAAACTGAGCATGCTCAGCTAAATGGCCGCAGAATCCACATCTTTTCACACAATTGTACAGGACCCCGCATCCAGAACACCGGATGCAATAGATAAGAATAGAGAGTGTGCGTGTGAACTACTGTCCAACCTGGAAAGAATGTCGGAGTCCCTGCATAGAGGCGAGGAAGGAGGTACAAGGACAGGTGTTACATCTCCTGCAGTTGTTGTGGAAAGAACCTTGGGATGGGGTCGTCTGGGTTTAAAGGGATGAACGAACCAGAGTTGTGGAAGGATCGGTCTCTGCAAAAGGCGAAAGGGGATGGAGATGGAAAGATTTAATTCATAGTGGGATCAGGTTGGAGGCGACTGAACTGTTCGAAGATGATGTGTAGGATAGCGGAGGCTAGTGCGGTGAATGGAGACAGAGAGAGAAAAGAAGAATAGAGCGGTGTCAGAGATAGTCCAGGTGAATTTGAGGGCAGGGTGGAAATTAATGATGAAGTTAATAAAGTCGATGAGTCCTGCACGCTGTAGGATGTAGTTCGGATTGTCCAGGACTGGCCGTTCTGTATCGCAAATGAGGTCGGTGGTGGGAGGAGTGGTGAAAACAAGACAGGGGCGGGGGCTGGGCTCTGGGGCGATGGCTGATCTATCTCTCCCTCGTAACCCCTTTCTTCTGCCTTCTCCCCATAACCGCTGACACATGTTGTAGGAGTAGAGTGGTTAGGAGCAGGAAAACCTCATGGCCTCCGTTTCTTCTTTGAAAAGTACTGAAAGATATTTTCCTCACGAACACTCTCCTGTGCCTAGAGTAACTTCTCGTCACCCTCAATCACTTTTTTTGGACGCCTTTCACATTATCCAAGTTAAAGTTGCAGCATGGACACTCACTCAGATACAGCTACTGGCTATCTTTTTTGTTGGTTACATAGTGCAGTGCTTTTTCCAAGCATGCACCGGCGTTACCCCCCAACTCTTTCTCCAATACATCAACAAGTACACTGGAGCTACTTCTTGCACCCGTGTGGAACTTATGGTCTTTTTTCATTACAGCACTAACTTCCACCCTGCCCTCATTCTTTGGTGAATGTGATTCCACCACACCGATCCCCCTTCTTTCCCCCACCCACCCCCCATAACGTCATCTACTGCATCCAGTGTTCCTGATGCGGGCTACCGTACAAGGTATGGTATCAAGACAAAGGTAGATTCAGCGGCCGTTGAGCTGAATACTTGCACGAGGTCCGCCAAGGCCTACCGGATTTCCCGGTTGCTAAATATTTAGAATCCCTTTCCCATTCGTACACTCATCTTTCTGTTCTGGGCATCCTGCATTGCCAGAGTGAGGCCACAGACAAATTGTAGGACTAGTGCTTCATATTTCGGTATTTGCGCAGCTTATTTTTAGGTAGCTTCTGTTTGAGTGTTTGAGTTGCAATAGGTTACCCGTTTCAGCAATAAACGAACAAAAAGAAAACCTTCAACAAGTTAGTGGTGCAGCAATTGTGCTGCCGACTCACAGCTCCAGGTATCCGAGCTCAGGCCTGGCTTCGGGAAATGTCTGCGTGGACATTGCATATTCTTTGCGATTTTACCAAGGAACTGCTTGGTGAGTTAATTGATTATTTTTACATTATTCCTCGGAATGGTGTGATGGTTGTGGGTTGGCAGAGTGGACTTGTAGAGCATGTGAAAGGGGATGGGTTACTGATGTGCGAACGATTGCGGGAACGGTATTTATGGAATTCTTCTGGGAAGCAACATAGACTGGATGGACTGGACAGCCTCCGTCTACCCTGGCAGGAAATAGGAAAATTGTACAAGTTCTAGGAAAATAAATTCGCTGCAGAAAATACGGTCTTTTAAAAATCTTCACATTTTATTTTTACCATTATTATTATTAAGTTGACTATCAATTAAACTATCAGTGGAACACGTTACCTTCATGAGGAACCGTGTAGTTGGCAGTTGCTGGAGTTAGCATAGAACGGTGAATAATTTTACATGTGTAAACGCTTCCTTCTTCGACTGCCTGTTTCTCCACTAAAGTGCTGATAACTTCATACAATCCGTCTGCCGTTGATTTTTGTTCATGCCGAAATCCAGATTGGATGACGGTACCATTTTTATACCAGGTGAGATTATATTCTTTCGGGTAAAAGGCAGCCGTTCTGCACTGGATTTTCAGGAAATGAGTCGCAGCATTTCTAGGTCGAACAGATACGATCTTCAGAGGAGAAGGGACGGCTAAGTAAAGAGGAATAGAATTAAAAGAAAGGGAAAAAGTCGATGACATCATCAAATAACTGTTGTTCAAACGTTACTTAATTCCATCATAATTTTAAAATCGGGAGCCCAGGTGAAGTTGTTCTTCATCGCAATTGACCCCCCCCCCCCACTTGACATGCATTCCATTAACATTTAATTAAAAAAACAGAGCACTAATTTGCACACTTATTTCTTGTGCTAAAATGTGCGAATCAACCTCCAAGTTTCAACTCTTCAAAAGCCTAGTACTGTTGTGAATATTTCAACTTTTCAATATAATCAGTTGTAAACAGTTGCAGACTTTGACTGGCTTACAGGGAATACGTTGACTAACATTTCTTGTTTCTCTAATGCGGCGCAAGAAATATAACTTATATTCCAAATAATTTGGTGGAAGTAAAAATTTCAATTAACAGGATTAAATGTTGATAATATTATCATTAGGATAATGAAGAAGGGTCTCGATCCGAAACGACACCCATTCCTTCTCTCCCGAGATGCTGCCTGCCCTGCTGAGTTACTCCAGCATTTTGTGAATAAATCGATTTGTACCAGCATCTGCAGTTATTTTCTTATATCATTAGGATGACATTAGGAGGATCCCCGCCTCGGCGTTCAGTGTAAAATTGTAATCGTTGCATTTCTTCATCTTACATTCACTGCCTTCAATATACACAAACTCAAATATCATTGCTGACATGCCCTCTGGCTGCATTGTTACTCTCCTATATTTTCAAACGAATCAATCTAGAATAGTTTTCCAACGTTTTGCACATTTGCATTCTGGATTAAAGACTTTTGTGAAGCAAAATTCAAATTCGAGCTGCAACTTGGAACCCCAGGTTTCTAGTTGTGCCGTTCGCTCACCATGGACTATCAGTTGCGTTGCTGTTCCCTTTCCAACCGTTCCGCCAGCTTGGCTTGCAAGACAATAGTACTTTCCGGCGTCCGAGACCGTGACATTTAGCAGGTGAAAGTAGGCGCCTCCTGCCCTTATAGTAAAGATTTTCCTGCTATCTTCTTTCAGGGTGCTTGGATTCCCATCTTTCCACCAGTAAACCATGAGGTTTGACAGATTTACATTGAAGGGGAAGGAACACCGACAGGTAAACGTCATACCACTGATCACCGCCTTCTGAACACCATCCGATATCGTCTTGCCCGACCTGTCCTCAGCAGCTGTCAACAGATGGTGCACAATCTAGTTTAGTCATTGATATACAGCAATGGGAATTTAACACTGCTGTCAAAAATCTTATTGCACGCAGACCAAATATTTACAATGAATTGAACCGAATTATTATGCCCCCTTTTTGTGTCCTCGTAAAGGTTTCGTAAATTACACTCCTCTCCAGAACTCATACAACAGCAATTACTTTATGGACACTTCAGCATGATATTATAACGAACAACTATCACGTCTGCGTATTTTGAAGACCCATAAAAAATAAGCAATAGAAGTCCTAGTTTACCCGCATACAAAATTCCAACGAAATACATCATCCAAGGTGACACTTTCAGAAACATATCGACGACGAAAATGAAGCAGGCCTGGCTGGGAAAGATGAAGGTCTGGTTAATAATCGTCACGGTATCTTCTACACTGACTCCTAATCGCATCTGTCACCCCACGACACGGCCGAGAAATGCGCTGCTTTTAATCTGGGGCTTGGCTGAGCATCTGAAGGCGGAAATTGAGTCAGGAAATAGAAGGCTGTTTTATTTGAGGACTTTAACCATTGCGCAAATCATCATTTCTCGATTTTCGTCCTCGTGAGAGGATCTAATTAAAATAAGATGCAAAATAAGAACATATTTCCGTTAATTGCTCCCCTCCCGTCGAGAATTTGATAAAGCCATGGATGAACCAATCTTGGTTTCAAACGCCGCTTTTCTGTTCTTTTCCCCTTAATCAACCCTCAAAGTTAATTTTCTTCCAGATTTTGCGTTGTATACATTCAATAACGCCCACCCAGATCCTTCTCTTTTCTGTTTAGTATGTGTTCCACCCTTTGGTTTCCTAAACGTTCGTTCGAGGAGCCCTAACTAAAGAGTACGTTCCCTCAATCAACCCGACCGCCCACACCCCGGAGGATTTATATATTTCAAAATGAAATAGCAGCAATCAGCAGCAGCAGCAGCAATCAGCAGCACAGCAGCAATCAGCAGCAGCAGCAGCAATCAGCAGCAGCAGCAGCAGCAATCAGCAGCAGCAGCAGCAAGCAGCAGCAGCAGCAGCAATCAGCAGCAGCAGCAATCAGCAGCAGCAGCAGCAGCAATCAGCAGCAGCAGCAGCAATCAGCAGCAGCAGCAGCAATCAGCAGCAGCAGCAGCAATCAGCAGCAGCAGCAGCAATCAGCAGCAGCAGCAATCAGCAGCAGCAATCAGCAGCAGCAGCAATCAGCAGCAATCAGCAGCAATCAGCAGCAGCTAATAATTATTATTGTTATTAAAAGTCAGTTAACCCTAGCCGACAATTGGCCTATCAAAGAACCACCCTGCCTGAGGTCATCTGTTGTCGGCCCTGACTTGTCATGGTCTTTTCTTGCTTCTAATCCCGCTCCCTACAATCAGTCTGAAGAAGGGTCCCAACCTAAACCGTCACCTATCCATTTTTTCCAGGGGCGCCCTGGCCCGCTGAATTACTCCAGCTTTTTATGTCGATCTGTTTCAATGTTATTCTTGTCAAATCATATCAAGAGCATACTATTCTCCTCCGTTGGAGCGCAGATGCAATGTCTCTCTTGTCAGGTGGTGATTCAGACCAATGTGATGAGTGGGGGAATTATATGTTTTGCCTAGACTCTTTATAAAGTTAGCATTAGTATTGATAAGCATTGATTGAGACAAGAACCTTCAGAGCGTTTTTGCTATTCTTGTGGATTTTCTGTTCTCCACAAATTATGAAGGAAATCAAAGAACAGAAGATTAAGATTTATGAATTCCCAAATGCAGAAGATGAAGATGATAATAAGTTGGTGAAGACATTTAAGGTATACTCCTATAACTTATGAACTTTACGTGGAATGTTTCTCACTGCATTCTAATCAGAGAGTATTTGATGAAACATCTGAAACCTTAACCTGCACGTCTTTTTCAACATTTTCATTTACTGAGCCCGACTTTGCAAACCTGTGCCCCTCTTACCTATTTCAAAGCTCAGTTATGAATCAGCTCCTTGGAGTATGCCACCAGTTGCCTCTTGCCAAATAGGACAGTAGCATGGCTTTGTTCACATCAGATCGTGTCTCAGGAACTTGATTGGGCTTTTTGAGGAGATGACAAAAGCGATCAATGAAGATAAGTTAGTGGATGTTGTCAACATTGATTTTGGTAAGATGTTTGATGAAATCCCTCATGGTCGGCTGATCCAGAAGCTTAAGACGCATAGGATCCATAGAAACATGATCTGTGGATTCAGAACTGGCTTACTTATAGAAGGCAGTATTGTGGTGAAATATGTTATTCTGGCTGGAGGTCTGTGACTAGTTGAGTTTTGCAGGGATCTGTGCTGGGGCCACTGTTATTTGTTGTATTTATTTAAAAGACTTGAACGTTAATGTAGATGGATGGGTTCGTAAATTTGGCGCAATCGCCGCCTTGCCAACAGTCCGTCTTGTCCCTTCCTTTGTTGTTTTTTAGTATGTGTTAAATGTATGTTTTAGTGTTCTTTAGTTTGTTATATGTGGAGGGGGGGCGGGTGGGAAACCCTTTTTAATCTCTGCTGCAAGAGACTTTATTGCATGATATCATGGAGGAGGTGGCAGTTAACTGCTCATCGGTTCTCTATTTATGCAGCAGAATTAGCTGACAGTTATACTGTGCAGTAAACAACTTTTTTTTTCTTTTCGATACAATTATACGAAAACACATTTTGTCCTTGGTTATATGTTTTCCTGTTACTATCATCTACTACATGGGTATTAATTATTTCAATAGTCAAAATATACTTTTTGTTTATGTTAATCTTATTCAACAACAGATGATTAATACAAGTCAAACATCATACAAAGGCACCTTGACCTATTCTATCTCACCTTTCAAGCTATTATATGCCCCCATTTACTGCAACGCTTCTGCACTACTAGCGGCAGGGGGCGTGGGTAGTCCCCCCATCTATTGCCCTTGTGTTTACAGGGTTAACTATTGTGATCCAGCATTCAGTAACTTTCCACTGAAATACAGGCTTCCTTATCTATGTAGTAAGATTAGGATGTCTCAGTGTAGACTTGAGTTCACAAGCTCTTCTTTGTGTTTAGGGAACTTGTTTTCTTAACTTTATGGACCACACCTGCACCAGGCCTATTTCGTAAAGTTCGATTCCCACAGAGTAAAGTGCTGCCCATGTTGAAAGACAAAATGGAAGGACAGCTGATTTCGTCCACACCTAGTGCCTACAAATCTATCCTGCACCCTTGATTATACCCAGCAACTGAGGTCCACTCTGTTGTGGGATAGAGAATTTCAAAGATTAGTCGCCTGCCAAGCATAGTCTATCCTCAAGCTGCTGGACCCTCATCCTGAAATTCTAGCTGTTGGTTCTTGGACCTCCTAGCAGAAGAACCAGCCTCCTTTCTATTGATCCTATTGATGCATTTTACACTTTTTTAGGTGCCAATGATATTTCCTCATTTTTTTCCCAAGTTTCAGTTAGTTCAGATACAGCCAGTTCAAACTCATTTCATGTTAATGCAGGTTGACCCAGTGGATCTATGTTTCATGTGCTCCTGTCCAGTTAAATCCTTCCTGAAGTCTTTAGGGAGAAAGCCGGTGAATGCGGTTGAGTGGGAAAGATAGATCAACCATGGCTAGCTCCCTCACCCTGAACATAGGATCCCCCCAGGGTTGCGTCCTTAGCCCCCTACTGTACTCCCTGTACACACATGACTGTGGGGCCAGGTTCAGCTCAAACTCCATCAAGTTTGCCGATGACACTGTGGTGGTGGGCCGGATCTCCAACAACGATGAGAAGGCCTACCGGGAGGAGGTGGCTGATCTGGCACTCTGGTGTCAGGACAATAGCCTCCTCTTGAATGTCACTAAAACGAAGGAGCTGATTGTGGACTTCAGAAGGGCTAAACATCCAAGGACGTACACGCCACTGGAGATAAATGGGTCTACAGTGGATAGGGTGAGAAGTTTTAAATACTTGGGAGTCCGCATCACAGAGGATCTGACGTGGGCAACACACATTGCCGCACTGGTGGGTAAGGCAAAGCAGCGCCTTTACCACCTCAGACAACTGAGGAAATTCAGAGTGTCTCTGAGGATCCTTCATTGCTTCTACTCTGGGGCTGTAGAGAGCATCCTGTCCGGCAACATTACAGTCTGGTTTGGGAACAGCACTGCCCAGGACAGGATGGCCCTGCAGAGAGTAGTGCGTTCGGCAGAACGCACCATGGGAACTACACTCGTCCCCCTGCAGGACCTATACATCAGGAGGTGCAGATCCAGAGCAAGCAAGATCATGAGGGACCCCTGCCACCCCAGTAACGGACTGTTCCAGATGCTACGATCAGGCAAACGCCTCCGCTGTCACGCTGTGAAAACGGAGAGGATGAGACGGAGTTTCTTCCCACAGGCCATTAGGACTGTCAACTTGTATAACTCCAGAGACTAAATTTTTGTCAACACTATTTATTTTTAGTAACTTATTAACTTATTATATGCTGTAACTGTAATTCTTTTTTGTGCACGATCCGCAGGCATTGCCACTTTCATTTCACTACACATCGTGTATGTGTATGTGACAAATAAATTTGACTTGACTTGACTTGATTGAATGGCGAAGTAGACATGATGGACCGAATGGCCTAATTCTGTACCGAGAACTTGTGAACTAAGTACTGAGCCAATTCTGCATGCACACTTTCAAGTGTGGGTTTGTCATAGCTTTGAGTAGTTTCAGATCACCATTTCTTTTGTACTCCATACTTGATTTTCAGCAAAGCAAGCTTTGTGAATCTGTCAATCAAGAATGCATGTAACTCACCATTTTGGAAAGGCTTATTAGTTTCTAATTAGAGAAACAGAGGGGAGGTAATAGCGAATAAGAATGACACCATTGTTGTGACCGGAAACGGAAAACTGTTTGGGGTGCACGTCCACATTTGCCCGTCGTACTCCAGTATGAGACGCTGGAAACCCGATTTGTCACCATTTGAAAATCATAGTCTGATCACCACTTAGGCCTCCACTGTTTATCCTACACTGATGATGGAATCTGCATTTACCTTGATATGAAAGTTCATGATGATTTCTTCTCTCCCAAGGATTGTGTACCCCTGGCAGTCGTTGGAAGCAACCTTGTCTTTGAGCTCAGTGGGAAAATGGTCAGAGGTCGGCAGTACCCATGGGGAGTGGCAGAAGGTAAAAGTTCTGTTGAGCATGTGAGATTTTTCAACTGTTCAGTGTCAAAGACTGCATGGATCTGACTATTTACCCAGGCTTTCGACCTTAAACAGTGCACAGGTGGACAAAGCAATAAACCCTTTAATCTAATTTGACCATTCAGTTTAATCACAGTTGATCAGTGATGCAGCAACAAATTGATGCAAACCATTTTGCAATTAACTTGATAATTTTACAGTTGAGGTGACCTGATTGTTTTGGAATATTATTAAGAAATAAATTGGGCAAACGAAGCTTGGAATGCGTTGTTCTTTCCTGGTCACTGTGTTTGGATCCTGGAACTTCTCCCCACAAATTTGCACCCTGTAATTGATAAAGTTCATAGATTTAACATTCAACAGCTTTTGAAAATATTAGCAAAAAATTGGCTTTATATCAGTGTTATCTGTACTAGACATATATATATATATATATATATATATATATATATATATATATATATATATATATATATTACATTTCCCGGTCATGCTTTAAATCCTGTTGCACGGCATCCTGTTTATCAGTGCCAAAAGCACAAAAACAGGCCCGAGGCTACTGTCTATTACATAACAAAAAGGGAAACATTGATGCTAATAAACAGGTCAGCCTTGTTAGAGTAGGATGAGTACCTACGATGAGGATGAAAATTGATTTAATTTTTCTCAATCTTTCACAGTTGAAAATGGAGACCATTGTGATTTCTCCATTTTGCGCAACATGCTGATCAGGTAAAGTTCATCAGACAATGAAAATGAATTGTTGAATCATTGTGCCATTGCAGCACAGTGTGTGACTCATGCTCCATAGCTGTAATTAATGATGCATTATTCTTTCACTGTATTTCATTTTCTCTTTAGTGAAAATCCAAGTTTCATTTGAGAGTGCTGATAAACTCCATCCGTGGAGGCAATTAATCTTTTTATATAAGACAAAAGAATCTCACTTTCTGAGCTGTGTATATTTAACATTCCAATCTCATTTGCTGAGATATTTTCCAGGGTTGTTGGTAATTGGGGATTTTTTTTTTGCCATCCGCAAATGGTGTAGTTGACCTGGGAATGAGCTACATTACATTTTTGGGATATTGTATATTGTTAGTGAGTGTACGAATAGGAAGATAGGACAGATGAATGCTTGTTTGAGAAGCTGGTGCTGGGAGTAGGAGTTCAGGTTTTTCGGTCATTGAGATCTCTACTGGGTCAGAGGTGACCTGGACAAGAGAGATGGGCTGAAGGGTGACCTTAAGAGATTTATAAAATTATGAGGGGCATATGTAGTGTAGATAGTCTTTTTACTAGGTAGGAGAGCCTAAAACTAAATTTGGGTGAGAGTGGGGAAATTTGGAGACCTGGCTTTTTTTCCCACAAAGGGTGGTGAATAACTGGAATGAGCTGCCAAAGGAGCTGGAGACTGTTACCACGTTTAAAGATGTTTAAAAAGATAGATAGGAAAGGAGTTAAGAGATACAGGCCTAATGCAGGTAAGTGGCAAAGGAGGCATCATGGTAGACATGGACAAGGTGGGCTGACAGAGTCCATTTCTCTGTAGCATTATTCTGTGTGTTGGTGGGTGGTTTTGGTTATTGGGGAATAAACTGTGCACCTGGGTTTGTTACAGCTACGAATTGGGAACATGCCTAGTTTTGAGTTGTACTAGTGATCTGCAAGGAAGCTTCAACTCGCGTACTAATTATACTTCTATTGCAGGACACATATGCAGGATCTGAAGGAGATCACCAACAATATCCACTACGAAAACTATCGAAGTCGAAAGCTGGCAGCTGTGACCGGCAATGGGGTTGACGCCAGTAAGCTAAAAGGCCGCCTCACCAGGCGAGCTCCACGGAAAATATGCTGCCTGTTGCCCAGTTAACTTTGAAAACAAACTCACCATAAATTTATCCACATGCCGATCGATGAGATCAGCAGTAAACAAACATCAGATTTGAGCTGCATGGAGATGCTGAGCTGTGTACTCAAACTTTGTTGCACTGGACATATGGGGAGAGAAGATAAATATAAAGTAAAATATAAAGCCAGATGGAGGGATATGTGGAAAGGGATGGGTTCTGGGGGAAGGGGGGGAGGGGTGGGATCGTGGGTGAAATGGGTGTGCACCTTGGCGGGGAGGCGCAGGAAAGGGTGTGTGTGGTGTTACATCAAATTGATGAATTGGCATAAAGCAATAGGGGCATAAAGCAGGGAAATGTGTTTAGAGTGTTGAGGCATCACAGGCGAAGTCAGCCAAAACCTCCAGTTTCTGTGCTGAATGTTTCTTTATTATTCTATGAACAGGATGCAGGTGTTGACCTTTGCACTTGACCTTGCTGTACTAACATTAGGGATAGTTAAAGGGAAATACTGGCGGGCGATCCCTTTTTTGTGAAACTTCCCGTTAGGCATGCTGCGACTTCCTTGTGGAAGGTACTTCAGTAAATGGTCATGGAGTATGCTGTTCAGTCTTGGGTTTGTTTGGCAGACTTTAGCTCTGGACTTGCTTACTGCCTGCTCAGAACAAATTAAAGCACAGGTAAAGTGCAAGAAGGTAATTAACTTTTATTAATGCAGGAGCCCTCTCGCTGAGATGGAGGAAGAGCGTCGAGAGCACATGGCGAAGATGAAGAAGATGGAGACTGAGATGGAACAAGTGTTTGAGATGAAGGTCAAGGAGAAGAAACAGAAATTGAAGGACTCTGAGAATGAAGTAAGCTTTTCTAACCGCCATCCGTCCTCCCCACCCCACATCTCCATTGACCCTGCCGTATGCTTTCTGCACCTTCCTCTCTCTGTAGCCTTTGACTGCAATTAATGGCATTTTGGTGTTTTGCAACACATCCATCTTGGTGTCCTCTTCTTGTCCCAGAATACAAATTCTGTCCCTACCTGGACACGTCTGTACTGAAAGTGAGTGGTTGGTTTGAATTGGACATTACCTAGCGAGCATGACTGTGATGTATTCGGCCATTTCAGAGTGTTGTAGAAACTAAAGGAGCTCCTCTTCCTTCCCTGTTGCCACTCTCTCCCTCTTCACTCCTACTCCCCCTCTTCCCTTTCTCCCTTCCCTGGCTTTCCCTTCTTCCGCTCTCACTTTCCCTTTCCTGCCGCCTCCTCCCTTCCTTGCTACCCCCACCCTCCCTCTCTTCCTCCCTTCCCTGTCTCCGTGCCCCTGCAGCTGCAGCGCCGACATGAACAGATGAAGAAAAACCTGGAGGCTCAATACAAGGAGCTGGAGGAGAAGGGGAGGCCGTTTGAGGAAGAGAAAGTGGCATGGGAGGCCGAGCAACGCTTGTTGGAACAGCAGAAATTGGATGCTTCGAAGTTAGTGGTAATTGTATTTGAGAGGGTGTATGAGGAGGTATGTGTGGGGGAAACAGTGAGTGTGAATGGGCATTGTATAGCAATGGGGAGACCTGCTCTTTGGGTGTGGGCTATGAACATGAGGGAAGAGTGTGACAAAGGTGGCTGTGAGGCAAAGTGTAAATTAGGGAGTGTGTGCAGCTAGCTGCAGGTATGAGGGAGATGGTACATGGGTGCATGAAAGGAGAGTAGAGGCAGTGAGCATGAGAAGAGGGATGTAAGCTTGCACGCTACTGCATGTCACTGGCCTTCCAGGACTGTTCCTCTTGTTCTGCATATTGTGTGTGCTGTGTTTTAGTGAATTAACTTTCTTTTTCCATCCTTCCCAGAACAATGGAGAAGAACAAGAAGAAAGGGAAGATCTTCTGAAGAGGTTTATTAGTAGTGCAAATATTTTACGGCTCATTCCTTTAGCCATACTGCAACGGAGAGACATTGCTTAAATCTGATCAGCCAATTATTTAGCTCCCTGCAAGCCCAGGACTAGTGAAAAAATAGTAAATTCTTCATATGTTCCTGGCACTGAGCTCCTTTACAGTGGGCCTCTTGTTGTCTTGTCTTAATATCCCGTGAATCACAAGCTGTGCAGTAATGATGACATTTGGTACCTGCTGTTCATGCTGCATGCTCCTCACACTGTACCCCATGTGAGAGTTTGGTAAGTAAGTAAAAGTCATCTCCACATTCTGTCTGCTTGGTGTGCGATTGCTCCCTAGTGGCAGATTCTTAATATGCCACGCACTCATCCAGCACAAGGATCACAGTGAGGATCCATCCAATTTGGCCATTGTATCCTCCCCTGGTGATAGTTTCTTGAGCGAGTTGTGCAATTCCAGTGCTGGTAATTATGGTCTGCAAAAGGTCAGCAGTCTTTGAGCTCTTGTTGGTTCAGACTGGGCCATGGAAACAGGTCACTACAGTGCTGATTTTAATCATTCAACACAAAACAATATGAACGATTTATGTTTCATAATTGAAGTGAGGTGTTTAATGAGTGGGTTAAATATAGTTGAGTCTCGTGCGATGACAATCATTACAAGTCGGCAGGACAGAAACATATGGATTCTTTGTTTGTATTAGTATTTCACCAGCTCAAATGTCCCATGGATTCAGGATTGGTTGGTTATGAATGGGCCACCTGGTTACCAGTCATGTGCAATGATTCCCTGTATTTGGAGTTACTGGTTTTCTGAATGGGGGCAGGAGCTTCTGTGTGGGGAGACGCCCTGTCATTCTCCAGTCAAGCAAACAGATGCAGTGCCAGGCTACCCTTCACTTCAGTTGATACTGTGACGCAGTGGTAGATTTACTGCCTTAGCCTCAGAGACCTGGGTTTGATCCTGATTACGGGTGCTGTCTGTACACAGTTTGTACGTTCTTCCTGTGACCATGTGGTTTTCTCCAGTTGTTCTGGTTTCCTCCCACATTCCAAAGTAGTGCACATTTGTAAGTCAATTAGCTTCTGTAAATTGCCCCTAGTATGTAGCATGCGAAACTGGGATATCATAGAACTTGTGAGAATGGGTGATTGTTGGTCAGTGCGGACTTGGTGGGCCCGAAGGACCTGTTTCTACACTGTATCTCTAAACTTAAACTAAACTTGCATTTGGGCAGCTGCAGAGTCCATGGTGACACTTCAGATAATTTCACATCCAGCCCAGGACAGGGGTCAGAAGAAAATGGTCTGTTCTACCCAGTCTGGCGGCTACATTTCTTGAATCGAATGACTGGTGGAACATGTATTGTGTAAGTAAGGTAGAAAAGTGCTGGAGGATCACAACAGGTCAGCAGCATCTGTGGAGGGGATGGACAACTGACGTTTCAGGTTGGGTACCTGCATCAGAGTCTGAAGAGCCAAAACATTGTCCATTCCCTCACTGGATGCTACCTGACCTGCTAAGTCCTTCCAGCATTTGTTCAAGATTCCAACAACTGCAGTTTCTTGAGTCTCAAGTATGGTATAGGTTTGCTGTGCTCGTCTGTTACACGTAAATCACGGGAAATCCCGTTCATATGCTTCCTGTGGCAGTGTCCGTTGAGAAGCTGCATTGTTCCCTGCTTCCTCCCGGTGCTTGTGCCTCCTGCTTATTTTCTTTGCTAGTTTTGTATGGGGAAACAAGTGAAGTGCTTTTAGATCACTGCAGATACGTTTGTAAAATTGGTGTTAAGACATTACTCTGCTTCAGCTGCAGGGTGGATCCCAAACCATGAATGACACAACAGCCTGAAGGTTGGTATTGTATTTCTCTCCTGCTGATCCATTTTCTTTGCATATGAAGGGTCAGAAGTTTCAGCCTTGTGTCCAGACTTCTTGCTGCTTTGTGGCCACTTCTTCCTACTGTGCTGGTGACTCTCTAGGTCACTAGGTACTAGGTGTACTCTCTTGGTGTACTTGGTTGTGCACCCACATTCTACATCCTCTTCCTCATATTTGTTTTTGGTTTCTAATCTTACTCCTCTCTCTCAGCACTGGGTATCTCCCTGTCACTGTCAAGGTCTCTGAGTGCTGGGATGGGACTTTTAACCCTTCTGCTTTTTCACATGTGCTCTGCATTGGGGCTTCTTGGCCTTTCTATGTTGGGAGGGGTCCCTTCCTCTCAGCCTCCCCCTCCTGTATACTCTACTTGTTCTGTCAGCCATTGCCCTCACCAAATCCCCCTTCTCCTGGAAATGGCTTTCTTGATCCGCGCTGTGGTGCCTCAATGTTAGCTCTGAGTGGTGAGCTCTCCCTTATTGGTTCACCCTACCCTATGTTGTATCAGTGGCCCTGTGCATTTTTTGCCAATAATTTGGTTCACTGCGATAAACTACCATCAGCCAAGGTGTTGGAGGAGGAGGAGCAACAACACCAGGGAGAGGGACGGAGCTGAATCATTGAATCGAAATGTTACCTCTGGTGTTTTTAAAAAAGAAATAAGCTTCACTTGATGTTTTATAATCTTCACTGCCACTTAGTATACATATTGAAATAAACAGGTAACCTCTCCAGTTCAAGCATTCCACTCACGGATGTCTCTGTTTTTGCTTTATACAAGTTCAGTCTGAGCCCCACAGCTTGTACCAATGGCGTGGATGTGGCAAAATGAATGGCTAAGATTATACCAACTCTGGTACAAGGAGTTTTGCTGCTAGTGGTCAGTGCCAGCAGCTCACATATAAGGCTGCTAAACTAGAACATGAAGGAATTAAAAGGGATATCCTGCACAGATCTCCCCAAAATCTCTGTGCAGATCCGAACAAACTCCTTTTATTGATTGGTTTTGATTAGTGCTGATAAACTCTGAATGCTAATATCTATTTGTGCTATTGAGCAGAATTTACTCAACTGTCAAGGGTTTCCTATCCATGGATTACTGAGCCGGTTGGGTCTATTCCACAAGATTAGCTGACCAACCTTTGTCAAATATATTAAAAAGTAAAAATGCATTTACTAGAAATTGGCTCCCCATCATGCGTAATCGCATTCTGGTGACTGGGTGCACCAGGTTCCCTATTCCTGTGGTCTGATAGCAGACTGTGACATGATGGAAGCAGCAAAATGGGGTGATGTCACCTCCAGCCGCTTCTGTTGCTGCACACAACAGGATAATGTTTGGGGATTTTCTCTATATTCCAAAATCATTGTATGGTGCATGATGATCAGGGGGAATGCCCATCAGATATACAGATACATAGAAGACATATTAATCTGAATACTTCCATACTGACTGCATCCTTGACATTACCTGTGGGAACCCCTCTCACTTTCTTCAAGTTAAAGGGGTAGCCATGGGCACTGGCAGGCCTGCATTTTTGTCGATTACATCAGTCTTTGTTCCAAACGTACATTGGCACAATCCCCAAACTCTCTACTACATTGAAGATTGCATTAGAGTTGCTTCTTGCACCCGTGCTGAACTTATGATTTTATTAACTTTACCACTAATTTCCACCTTGCCCTCAAATTCACTTGGACTATCTCTGACACCTCTCTCCCCTATCATGATCTCATTCTCTATCACAAGGGCAGACTATTAAGTTAGTTATCTGGTATTAACCTAGTTATCTGGTCAACGCTTCCTCCTACCAAACCTCTTGCAGAGATGATATCCACCGCTCTCAATTTCTCTTTCTCTACCACATTTATTCCCAGGATGAGGCTTTCCATTCTGGGAAATCAGAGATCAAATTTGCCTGGTCCTTGCCTTTCACCCCACCAGCTTCCACATCCATACTCGTTATATAGCTGAAGAAACATTTGCTATCTTTCATATTTCATCGAAATAGGGAGAGGGGGGGGGGGGGGGGGGAGGGTCAACAATGTGAAAGCATATGCATGCAGTTAACAGGAAAGAGAGTGCAGGAAAGGTCACATTTAAACTAATATGGCAGAGGGATGGGAACGAATGCAGGGAGAAGGCTGTAAAATGAGGACAGAAGCAAAAGGTAGAAGGGAAAAAAGCAAAACAAACCTGAAAGCTATGTGCCTTAATGGGAGAAGCATTCGTAATGAGGGGGATGAATTGAATATGCATTTAGTTGTTAATGGATATGATATAGTTGGGATTACGGAGACATGACTCCAGGATGAACAAGGCTGGGAGCTCAATATGCAGGGGTATTCAATATTCAGGAAGGATAGACAGAAAGGAAGAGGAGGGCGGGGGGGGGGTGTAATTGCTGGTTAAAGAGATTAATCCAATTGTAAGGAGAGACTGCTTGGATGCTGTAGAATCTGTATCATTAGAACTGCGAAATAGCCAAGGGCAGAAAACTCCTTGTTGGAGTTGTATACAGACCACCAAACAGCAGTAGTGAAGTTGGGGATAGCATCGAACAGGAAATTAGAGATGCATGTGGCAAAGGTACAGCAGTTATCATGGGTGACTTTAATCTACGTATAGATTGGGTTAACCAAATTGGTAACAATACTGAGGAGAATGTCCTGGAGTGTATATGGGATTATACATATTTCTAAGCCCATATGTAGAGGAACCAACCAGAGAGCAGGCCATCCTAGACTGGGTATTTTGTAATGAGGAAGGATTAGTTAGCAATCTTGCTGTGGAAGGCCCCTTGGGCAACAGTGACCATAATATGGTGGAATTCTGCATGGTGAGTGTCACAGTTAATTCAGAAACAGAGCCAGAGGAAGCAGCAAACGAGGACTGGGATAAATTTAGAATTCAACAGAGGACAAAGGGGTTAATTAAGAGGGGGAAAATAGAGCATGAAAGACAGCTTGCGGGGAACATAAAAACTGACTAAAAGTTTTAGATATGTGAAGAGGGAAAAAATCAGTGAAGACAAATGCAGGTTCCCCAGTCAGATCCAGTTGAATTTATAATGGGAAACAAGGAAATGGCAGACCAGTTAAAGAAGTACTTTGGTACTTTACTAATGTGAATTTCCTTCAGTTCCTCCCTCACGCTAGAGCCTCGGTCCCCTAGTATTTCTGGGAGATTGTGACTTCCTTACTTTGGTACTTTAACTAATAATTGGCTGGTATAACTAAGGTGAGTGATTGCTGTGCGGTCAACTATCGAACACTATATGACCAGTAGGTGGCGATGATATGCCACGTATTTTATTTGCTTGCCGCCATATTAAATACATTTCCTCCGAAGTCATGAAAAACATGAAAAAGAAACAACATTATTATTCCTTTCACTCCCCGTCACAAGAACTTCCTTAAAAAACACAGAAATGACATCGAATGAAGTTGCTAAGTTTTATTAGATTTCTCGTCCATAAAGATCAGGCGGTTCTGTGAAGCGAGAACTTCTAATTTTTGATGCCATTCAGCGTGAATTGACAGGAATCTATGACATTCAGCTTGTGTGATGCCATCAAGCTAACAAAAGCCATCAAGCAGTCAGCAACCACCTAACATGCTAACAAAACTGCCCATCACAATAAAAAAAATTCTCAACAAAATTTTGGTCAGATTAGAACATTGAACATAGAACAGCACAGCCTTGGAAAGGCGCCCCCCCCCCCCCCCCCCCTTGGCTCTCCATGTTTGTGCCCAATATGATGTCAATTTAAACTGATCACCTGCCTGGACATGATCAATGTCGCTCTATTGCCTATCCAAAAGCATCTTAAATGCCATGATGGTATCTGCATCCACCAGGTTCATTCCAGGTCCCCACTACTCTCCGTGTGAAAACGTGCCCCGCACGTCTCCATTAAAATTTCCCCCTAAAAATAATTATTTTTTTAAGCAGCTGAGTGCTAACGGAAATTTAGAAGTAGACTAGAGCTTAAAGTACAAATCGATACACGGAACCGGACTTCCACAAGTAACTGCCAATGTTTCCCCAACATTTTGTCAGAAAGGTTGGTTTTCCTGATAGGAGGGCGGAAAATCCAACTTTTCTGTGAACTGTTTGATATTGATTTCTTGATTTTCTCATCCGAACTCCCCGTGCAGTGGTAGAGCCACTGCTCCACAATGACAGAGACACAGTTCAATCATTTTTTTAAAATGTTTGTTTATTATATTATCAATTAAGTACTGTGTCTACAAACATATTATGCTGCCGCGCGTAAGAATTTCATTGCTCTTTTTCAGTACATATGGACTATCTATGTACTGATAAAACACGATAGAGCTGCTGCCTCACAGTGCCAGAGGCCAGGGTTATATCCTGACCTTGTATGCCCTGTGCGGAGATTGCACGTTTCCTCCATGTGCTCCAGTTTGTTTTCCTCTCGCATCCCAAATACGTACCGATTTGTATATTAGTTGGCCTCTGTAGAGTTTCCCTTGCGTAGGTAGTTGGGAAGCGAATGGTTGGCCGAGGGGCGGCGTAGTCTCGGTGGGCCAAATGTTTCAATGGTGAATGATTCAATGGTGATTTTATTGACACGAGCGAAGTGACAACACAGTGAAATTATTTACCTTACAAACAGTCCAGTAGAGTATTACAATACCCCGATTCCCCGATTAGCAAGTGTACAGAAATATACTAAGCCCGCTTGCAAGAGGCGCCGTGTTTTGGCGCCATGTTCAAAGTCCACGCTCCAGTTCCTACGAGCAATGCATTTCAAGCAAGTTCCATGCTGGTTCCGGTCTCCAGCCATCTCCTTCCTTGGACATTGTGTCCTTCTCTCCACACCCGCCCACTTTCATCTCTTGAGGGTGCCACCCGCAGCCGACCTCGAGAGACCAGCTTTAATGCTGTAGTTCTAAACTAAAACTCCATCGCCTCTGTGTTATTGTGCCTATTTTTGGACGCCACACTTGGTGACATGTGAGGGGCAGTGGCTATTTTAATGGTTATGATTCCAGTGATGAGGGACTTTTGTTCTGTGGATAGATTGTAGAAGCTCAACGAAGTTTCCCTTTGAATCACGAGAACATTTAGAATGAAAGTGGATTGAGGGAAACTGTTTCGAGAAAATAATAACCATGGGGTATAGAATGAAGGTGATGGGCAAAAACAAAACAAAGCAAATCAAAAATAGAGGCAGGTTCCACGGACTATCAGCTGTTTTCCTGGTGTCACCCTGATGATTATCATTAGACATCATCCTTACATATAAATAACTTCTTAAATCTGCCTGTCTGCTCGCTACAGTGATTGACGATATCTTTTTTTCTCTTTCGGGGATTGTCTCCCTTATCGAACGTTTTTACCGTCGACATATCTGGGAAGAAATAAATTAAAGTCTGACCATTTTCTCATTCTGTTTATTCGTAGTTAAAGTCCAAGGATGGTTTTGCACATTCAAAATGTTTCCCTCTTGCATGTGTTTGGCTTGCTAGTGCGTTGATCTATGATTTATATTTCCATGCCAATTTTCCACAGAGCATAACCGGACAACGGCCCCGTCAGCAGTGTTCATCACGAAAGTGGATTGGCACCCAAAAGCCAATTTATGGCAGTGTAATCACATACTATGCCCATGAAGGTTGAAGGTTGAATACTATGAAGGTCCGAACAGCCTGGGTAAGAATTGTTGGAACTGACTTTACCCCTGCCTATCATCGAGAATATAAAATTGGAACGAATACTTGATCCAGCACTGGGGATGGTTCGGGGGGTGACACCTAATAGAAACTGAGCAGGCCTGTGGAATAACCAAACACGGGTAGGAGAATTTTTAAATTGGAGGCATCGGATGGACCGAGGAATCAGCTTCCGATCCTCGATGTTCTGAGCCACAGACCGAAATGAGTGACGGTATGTGATAGCATCTCCTCTACAATAACAGTCAACACTGGTGCCTTGCAAAATTCCGTTCTCAATCCCCTACTCTACTTCCTTTACACTCAAGACTGTATAGCAAAATTCGGCTCAAATTACGTCTTCAAGTTTGCAGACGATACTATTGTGGTGAGACGAATCACGAAGATTGACGAGACAGAGTACATGAACGAGATAGATAACTCAGTGGCAAATGTGAGGACAATAATCGCCCCCCCCCCCATCACCACCAATGTTAGCAAAATGAAGGAACTAGATATTGATTTCAGGAAGCATGGTGGAGTCCATGTCCCAATCATCATCATTGGTGAAGTGGAAATGGTTGAGAGCTTCAAGTTTCTTGGCGTTAATATTATCAATCATCTGTCGTGGACCAACTACATTGATGAGATAGCAGAGAAGGCACAACATTGCCTTTACTTCCTGAGCAGCTTGAGGAAATTCGGCATGTCTCCAGTGACTCCAAAAAATCTTCTACAGATACACCATAGAAAGCACACTGTCGGGTTTATTCACAGCTTGGTTTGGGAACAGCTGACCGCAAGAAATCGAGGGTTGTAGAAACGTCCCACCATTGACTCTACCTAGACTTCCCGCTGCGTCGGGTAAGCAATCCACATAATCGAACATTATCCCACCCAGTTTATCCCTCCTCCTCCCTACACCCGCCCGGCAGAAGGTACAGAACCTTCAAAGCGGGAACCACCTGACTCAGGAGAAATGTCTTCCTCTTCGTTATCAGGCATTTGAACGCTGCTTGCAAAAGCTACATTCGATTCACCACTACGTGATGCACAACAAGACCACTACTATTTACCACGACCACCACGCACCCCATTGGGACATTGGACCTTGTCTGAGGAGTTAATGCGCTGCAATGTTTAGAAATTAGAACACTGTATGTATTTCTCCTTTGCTGTATCTATTGAACTTGAGTTTGAACTGATTATATCTATGTATGATATATCGGATTGGCTTGGATAGCATGCCGGGCAATGTTTTTCATTGTACCTCGCCACCTGTCACAATAATAAACCCAAACCTAAATATAAAATGACCGCAGAAGACAAGAGAAATTGTGAATTTTCTTTAGCAAACGAGTTAAATGGAGCAACATTTGGAATGAGTTTCAGATGGAAGGAGGTGATGTGCACTAGGGAGTTGTCAGTGTCTAAGGATGCCGTCTGTGTTCAAGTGAGTAACTGAAATCTGAGAGAGGAATGGACAATGAACATTGACAATTTTATTAACAGATGGCAGTACAAACAACATTTCGGGGAGAAACATGGCATTTAATGTTTCACATCAGTGCTTCACGTGGGCGACAAAATTATTCTCCCAGTCAAGTTTCATCTGCCCAACAAATCCTTATTTCGAACTATATTCCTTCACAGATGGACCGAATATTCCCAGATTTCTGCTTCAGCCAATGTTTCTTCTTTCAACATCTGCCAGCAACACAGTTCTTAAAATATTTACTGGTAAAAATGTTTGTGCACCCCTTTTTGTGCAAGTCCCAACAGCAGTCAGATTCTGCATATCTGCACAGTGGCGTACTCTACCAGGTAAAACAAATCAATATCGGAACTCTTATTCTCATAATAATTCAGCTACGCATGACTTTTCCCGCCTTGTTAGTTACAGAAATATTCTGCTAAACGTTGTATGCACGCTTTTCAAAGGTTCTGCGTTATGTTTACAAGAGGACTCCGGAAACATCATGGTTTAGGCAAAGCTTTAAGTTGGTTCAATATTGCTTGTTAATTTATCACTGTATTCCATCTTGTCTGTTGCCTTCCATGCGTTCGGAATCTAACAGATAATTGGTACTTAAAATAGTTAGTGTATCGCGTCCTGTTCGGAAATGTTTTATAATTCCACAATCCTAATTAAATTGATGACTTTTAAGCGAGATGATGTTAATTAATTAATGATCTGTGAACTAACATTTAGCTGCAAGCTTTCAGATCAGACTTGCAGTACTGAACAAATTAAGCGCAAAAATGCAGACTGAGCACGCTCACATCCAGAGAGAAAAACAAGCATAACAAACATACTCATGATAACCCAAAGCACCTAAACAGACACACGTGCGCACCCGTGCGCTCAGATACACACACAAACACACACACGCACATACACGGACGCACGCACAAACACACACAAACACACACACACACACACGCACACAAGCACACACACACACACACATGCGCATATGCAATGAGCAAGCAAGAAATAATAATCCGCTTTAATTTGAAGTTGACAGAATTGCCACATTGACACTTATTAACAGATGGCAGTTCGGCCGATTCTGGTTAATGTAATCTCCAGCTGATCCAATTATTTCTTTGTCCTGCTACATTATTTGAAATTCATTGTTCATTGTTTCAAGTGGATACCTAGAGATTATTCTCATCCCTTTCGTTCTTATCTTTTGATAAGCCTGCGCCATTTACGTGGGTATCCACTAATCGGTTAATTTACGTTAAATTCAGTAATTATGACAGATATAACGTTGGCCTTCGTTTTTCACTAACTTAGTTTAGTTTAAATTACGGACGAAATGCAGAAACAGATCCCCGCACACTAACACTATCCTACACACACTAGGGACAATTTACAATTATACCAAGCCGATTAGCATTCAAACCTGTGCGTCTTTGGAGTGTGGAAGGAAACCGGAGCTCCCGGAGAAAACCCACGCAGGTCACGGGGAGAACGTACAAACTCCGTACAGACAAAATCCGTAGTCAAGATTGAAGCCGGGTCTCTGCGCTGTAAGGCAGCAACTCTAAAGCTGTGCCATCGTGCCGCCCGCGGTTTCCCTCTATTATTTAAACGAACCCGAAGGAAATAACAGTGAATTTTCCTTACCTTCGTGTTTACGGAATTGACATTTTCTCCGACTGAGAACTATGACGGCAAGGCAAATCAATACGCTCAATGTACATCCAAAAACCAAGGGGAACAGCTGTGTTTTTTCTTTGGCTACGAGAATAAACATCAGGAATAATCATCTTTGGAATAATTATCATTTATGTTGTACGCAGATAATGCAGCAAATTGTATAAGCCTATTTTTTTGTGGTGTAATTTGCATTTTACGCGCATGCACAACACAGGCACGGACGCAGACTTTTATCCATCGCCATTTAAAATATTGCATTTATGAATATTGTTTCACGTTATTTATATTTACTTCATTGAAACCACTATACAACTCGAGCTCATTATGGGAACAAGCAATTATCTTTATATTTTCTTTTAGTCAATGGAAATGAAGTTTTTGGTTTAGAAGAACCGCAAAATATATAAACAAATATCTGACCACACCTCTTAATGAGCAACAAAGGATTTAAGATCTGACCAAGATCCACAGTATTTTAACACGGAAGACAGTTCATTGTGGGAAGAAATTAATTTATATGTATTTGCCTCTCTCTTTTTCAGACCAAGCAGGTAATAGAGTGAACCAGCCCAGAAATACATCCTTGTCCGGATCCATCACCTTGCACCCATTCCCACAAAACTCAGTTTACTCTCTCCATGCTATCGTCAACTCCCTGTTGCCGGTTACAATACAAACCATTAGACCAGGAGAAATTTGCAGGGAAATTAACCGTCCAATGGGCACATCTTTGGGACACGGAAGTTCTAGGAACAAACCCGTGCATTAATAGGGAAAACGTGCAAATTCCACGAAGTCTGTACACGAGTTCAGGATTAATTTGATCATGCAGATTGACTCAACCCGGGCTACTGGAATTGGGAGGTAAGCACACAATACTGGACAGGCAGCTCTGGAGAGAAGGAAGGGGTGACGTTCCGGGTCGAGACCCTTCTTTAGACTGTAAACGGGAGGCAGAAATTCCACAAGCAGCAACCTGTGCGGCATCATAGGATTGATGATGACATTTTTAGGTCATTCACATTTGTCATTGCTTTTATTGGCATTCATCTTTTTTTTAACAGGCGCAGAACAACTATCTTTGGTGGATATTCTACAAAATTCACACATGCCCATAGCAATAGGAATTAGAATTTTAAAAAACCTGTTTATTGCGGCCTCTATTGTCAGCAAATAAAACATCGTCAGCACCTTACCCGGATTCAAGCTGGCATCAATGTAAATCGCCATAGCTGGTCTCTGAAGTGTGAGGTGGGATACCAGACAGGTATACAACGCGCCACTCCCGGACGGCTGCAATGTTTCCAAGCTGCTGGACGCTGCATAAGTTCCGTTCGAGTTCAGGATTTTACTAGTGCTGATACCAGTCTCAATGTTGGTGTCATTTTTATACCAAGTGAAGGTGAGAGAATCCGGGTAAAACTCTCCTGTCTTGCACACAAGGGCGAGATTGGACGAGTTGGTTTCTGGCGCTTTCGGGGAAAGGCTGACAGGTTCCGGAGAAGCTGTGAGACGCGAGAAAGAAATAAAATGATTATCTGAATTCCCATTTTAGTCCAGTTTAGAATCTAGTCCTTCTAATTAGTCTGGACAAATGAAATCTGACCCGCTCAACGGCAAATCCTTTGCGTCCAACGGTTATTGTAATGGTAAGTAACATTTTTTTTAATCAACAAGCCACAATTCTCCTATAATTTAGATGTGTTTAATGTAACAATGTTCAAATCAAACCAATTCTACCTGGTTATTAGCCGGATTAAGTCTACACAGAAAATAAAATTTTAACAACAACTCATTTCGCTTTTCGGTTCACTGGTAGTTCAGCTATCCCAAATTCCAAGGCTAAAAGAGTTTTACTCTACGCACTCCAGTAATTCGTTGCAACAGTCAAAAAAATGTCAGTAAATGATGTTCCTTTCTTCTAAATTCCAAAGACCACGACCCTAGTTTCAGCGATATCTTCTCGATATATGCTTCAGAATCCAGATGTCTTTCCGACAAATGTGCCCACCATTTCCTCTAAGACCTATATATTCTGGCACTGGCGTGATGGCCAAGACTGCTTACATGCGGGTGTATTCTGCCCAGGGTTTTGCATCGTTAAGCCATTACCCTTTCACCTTTGCCATTAAGGTATACAAGCAATCTTCCTATAGCTTTCTATTTGCCAGATTATCTCAACGATCATTGTTACCGGGCACCACGCGCTGGCCTTCAGCTTCTTCCTGTGCGACGTGAATCGTATACATAATCTGTATACCAATTAAAATATTATAAAGGCGTTCTAATCATCTACCGTTCACTAACTGAATGATCTAAGCAACCAACTACGGACAGATGTTACAAATACAGTTGTAGAAATAGTACAATTTCTTTATTCGAATGTTTTAAGTAGTACAAAGAGATGAACTATTGACATTATTTAAAGATAGGTTGACCTGGCCCATTGACTTGCTCAACAAGAATCCCGAAACGGAATAGATTCGATCGGTCGAATGGACTAATTCTGCTCCTTTGTCTTATGAACCGCACATCAGTCCTCTCACCGTGCACCTCGAGCCTGAATCCGCTTCCTTTCGCAATCTCATTTTCTTGCTGACCTACTCCACAGTAGTATATCCCAGAGTCGGCGACACGGACATCAAGGATCTGGAGCAAACTTCTGTCGTTTTCCAAATGAATAACCCGTTTTCTGCCATGAGAACCTGGTTGTAATAGTCCTTCATCACCAAGTTTCCACCAATTTACATTCAGACTTCCTTTGTCCGGAATGTCGCTGGTAACGCATTCGAAGGTGATATCTGTTCCCACCATCACCGTGTTTGCTTTAGGGTTCTGGGATATTGTCGCTGGTGCCACTGCCAAACAGAAAAAAATGTTGCCATGAAATATAATTTAGACCCAATAAATAGTTTAATCATATGTAGCTACATGGATGAACTACAGGATAACACGACGCTGAAGTATTAGGAAGAATACCTTCATAAATAATCCACAGGGCGCAAAGATAGATTAACATTGTGGAACAGAATCTGATATATCCAGAAACTGTGGCGTTGATTCGTTGGAAATAGTAGTTTCCTAATGGTCAGGTCTTGTTGGTGATGCGACGTACTCTCGTGCTGCGCGCCTAACTTGCTGCAGTTAAACCACTGAAGGAAGTGAGCTGCAGAGGAAAATTGATTTATTTGTGCCCAAGTGCCTTATCTTGACAGGAAATGGCAATTGAAGATAAAGCAACCACCTGGTTGGGCACGAAGGGTGTGACGCTTGTCGATGACTCGCCATCAAGTAAGTGAAATTGGTGAATTACGTTAGGACACTCTGAAGCAGAATGTATTACGCTGAATGTATATAAGGGGAGGCAAAGATGACGGAGGACGGGTCTTGGTGGTGGACGAAACAAGCGAAGAGGAGAAAATAAGAAACGACATTCTTCAAGGTGAAGATAGCTATAGGCTAGGATGCTGCCTAGATTCGAGGACTTAACGTTTTAGATTTTGGCTTTAGTTTTACAAATGGAGGGTAGAAACAGGCCCACCGAGTCCACGCCGACCGTCGTTCAGTGGCCCATATTCGTTCTATCTTATCCCAAAACGCATGCACTCCCTACATACGAGTTTTTTTTTACAGAGGCCAATAAATGCACAGATCCGCGAGAGTTTGGGATACGGGAGGTAATCGAAACGTGGTCTCTGGCGCTGTGAGACAGCAACTTTACCCGCTCCTGCACGATGCCGCCCGTCGGGGTTGAAGGGGGTAATTGTATTGGGTTACTTTTCCAGAGAGTTGTCCTGATAGAAGCATGTAAGCTTATGATAGACATCGATAAGTTAATTACCGAAAATCTTTCTTTTTTTGAAATGGTTGGGGTTTCAATACCGTGGCTTAAGACCCGAAGAGGGATTGTGTACGGTGATCCGAGGGGTAAGTGAGACAGATACTATAAGCATTTAAAATACACTTTTACATGTACATGGTTTGGAGGGACAAAGGACAAATGCGGGCAGATGTGACGAGCGCAGATTGGCCATCTTAGTCAGTATGGATCAGTTAGGCCCGAAGGGTCTGCTTTCTTGCTGTGTGACTGTGGTTTTCCGTCACGTAAAATCGATCTGGTCGTATTTTACTCGGGGCTCTACAGATCTGTGAGGTTGACATTAATAGGGCGCAGAGGTAGAGTTTCTACCTTACAGCGCCAGGGATCCGGGTTCGATTCTGATTACGGGTGCTGTCTATACTGAGGTTGTACGTTCCCCCGTGCGTGTTTTTTTCCCCTGGATCTCCACTTTCCTCCCAGGCTTGTAGGTTAATTGGCTTGGTATAATTGTAAATTGTCCCAAGTGTGTTCGGTTTGTGTGCGGGGATCGCTGCGGACTCGGTGGGCGAATACCCTGTTTCCACGCTTTACCTCAAAACTAAAATTAAAGATCCCATCGGAGTCAATGGAACACAAAAACGGAGTCGCAAATTTAGAGGAAGGATCCTTCTCTCCTACTGCCTCTAACTGGACAACACAGACCGAAAGTACTCCATTACAAATAGAAAAAGTCTCACGAAGGCTTGGTGCACAAATGAAGATTAAATTCTCAGAAAAAAATGGAATTTTTGATATAATATGTGCAGTTATGGTCACCCATTACAGGAAAGATGGGGACGCGTTGGAGAAGGTGCAGAAAGAAACTGCAAGTGCTGATTTAAACTTAAATAGACATAACATGCTGGAGTAACTCAGCCGGCCAGGCAGCATCTCTGGAGATAAAGGATGGGTGACGTTTCGGGTCGGAACCCAGTCTAAAGAACTGACTTCTGACTTCTTCGTGCGTAGTTAGGCAGATTGTTCAAGTTAGCATGGATAGGAAGGTTCATGGTGGTCTACGGTTGCTGAGGATGGATGCGACGGCACGCATGGTGGTTTGGCACTTTAAGATTCTGGAAGTTTTCAGCAACAGACCATGTCTCCACACGATGTCATAAGCTGATGACAGACCGACGAGAGCAACACCGGTTTTCAGGGCACGTTGGAAGCCAGCCTTTATATTGGTAGTGAGGGCAAGGACTTGATCTGCGCAGCTTCTACCGGGTCTAATGCCATCTTGCTCTCTGGGCAGAACAGGTTCTACCAATAGAGGAATCTTGGCAAGCAGGAGGCGCTCAAACAGCTTGTAGGATGTGCCCAAGAGGGAGATGGGTCGGTAACTAGCTAGATCATCAGCAGGTTTCCTAGGCTTGAGGATGGCGATGACCTTAGACTCTCTCCAGGCCTTAGGGATAATTCCTCTACAATGGACATGGGTGAAAAAAAAGCAGCCAGCCAGTTGCGTCCTTGGGGGCCAAGGTTCTTCAGAAATTCCGGGTAAATCCTATCAACTTCTGCTTTCCCAGATTTAATAGAGAACAGGCCTTTGCCTACATCAACTGGAGTGTAATGATTAAAAAGGCGGCTTGAGGATGATGAAGAAGAGATGGACTTTGTCAAGCTCCGTCTCAGTTATTGTCGGGCTTCTTTGGAAGTGGTGACCTTCGAATTTGCCAGCAGGCGAGAAGCTACAGCATTTGCTAACACCTTGGGAGGGTTGTACCGGGCAGGGGCAGCTGAACCAAGGTGTCGAACAAGAGTCCATGCCATCCTACTGGATTGCGTAAAGTTTAAGTCAAGTCAAGTCAAGTCGTCAAATCAAGTTTATTTGTATAGCACATTTAAAAACAACCCACGTTGACCAAAGTGCTGTACATCAGTTCAGGTACTAAGAACGGACATACAATGGCACACAAACATAACAGCACATACATAACCAGTTCACAGCGCCCCCTCAAACGCTAGGGAGTAGAAATAGGTTATGAGCCTGGACTTAAAGGAGTCGATGGAGGGGGCGTTTGTGATGGGGAGAGGGATGCTGTTCCACAGTCGATGAGCTGCAACCGCAAAAGCGCGATCACCCCTGAGCTTAAGCCTCGACCGCGGGATAGTCAGTAGCCCCAGGTCGGGCGACCTGAGGGACCTGGAGATAGAGTGGTGGGTTAGAAGATTTTTTATATGGGGGGGGGGGGGGAGCCCGTTTTGGGCTTTGTATGTGAATAGGAGGAGCTTGAAGTTGATTGTGTACTGTACTGGGAGCCTATGGAGAGGGGCCAGAATCGGGGTGATGTGGTCCCTTTTACGGGTACCCGTCAGGAGTCTCGCTGCGGCGTTTTGGACCAATTGCAGGCGGGACAGGCTGACCAGCTGAGTTACTCCAGCACTTTATCTATTTTACCTGAATGTTGCCTGATTAGAGGGAATTAGCTATAAAGAGAGTTTGGACAAACTTTGATTGTTTTCTCTGGAATGTCAAAGGTTGAGAGGAGGTCTAATAGAAGTATATGGAACTATGAGAGTCATAGAGAGTGAGGACCAATTTCGTGGTTGGAAATGTCAGACCAGAGGGGTTTATGTGAGCAGGGCAAAGTTTATTGCAAATACTTCGGCAATTTTTTTACAGGGTGGGCGGTAGGTAGCTGGAACACGCTGGAACACGTGGTGGTGGAGCCAGATATAATAATAGTGTTTAAAGAAGCTTTTCGTTAGGCACATGGATATGCAAGGAAAACGGAGATGTGCAGGGGATTGCGTGCTGCCAGCGAGGATTAAATTGACATTAGGGCGGCACGGTAGCGCAGCGGTAGAGTTGCTGCTTTACAGCGAATGCAGCGCCGGAGACTCAGGTTCGATCCTGACTACGGGTGCTGCACTGTAAGGATTTTGTACGTTCTCCCCGTGACCTGCGTGGGTTTTCTCCGAGATCTTCGGTTTCCTCCCACACTCCAAAGACGTACAGGTATGTAGGTTAATTGGCTGGGTAAATGTAAAAATTGTCCCTAGTGGGTGTAGGATAGTGTTAATGTACGGGGATCGTTGGGCGGCACGGACTTGGTGGGCCGAAAGGGCCTGTTTCCGGCTGTATGTATATGATATGATATGATCATGCTTGGCACAGACATTGTGGGTCGAAGGGCCTGCTCATGTATTGTTTTAAGTTCTAACTCTGCTGCACAGATAATATTTGATTATATGGAACACACCGTCCGAGGGGGTGGTGTGGAATCAGATAGAATTCCGGCTTTTAAGATATGTTTCGATAGATATTTAAATATGCAAGGCATATGCGGATAGCTTTGTGGGTGGGAAATCGTGTCTTGCGTCTTTGATTGAGTTTCTTCCAGAGGCAACCAAGATAATTGTCTAGGGAAGGGCAGTTAACGTTGTTTGAATGGATCTCAAAGAAATCTTTGATAAGGTCTTAATGGTTACTGGGCCGAAAGGCTAGATCAAAGGAGAAATGCTGTGCAATGGCATACAAAACTGACCTAGTGGAAGGAGTTAGTAGGTAATGGTGCGTTGCTTTCCAATTTGTCGGTCTGTAAACAATGGTGTGCCACACTGATAAGTGCTGCTTTTCCTGTTGTTGTCATATGTTTGAACGTTTGGCAAGAGAATCTAGGTGGCGTGCAGTACATTAACTAATAGCACGATAACACATGGTGTTGTCAACAATGAAGAATATTGTCTGAGCTTACAGCAGGACTTAGATCAACTGGGGGGGGGGGTTGTAAGGCAATGACAGGTGGAAGGTAACTCAGAACAGTGCAAATTCATTCATTTATACCAGGGCAAGATATATATTGTGAATGGCAAAACCTTAGAAATGTCGTGGAACGACTTGGGGAGTATAAGAAGATAGCTCTCTGATGGTGGTGACACAATGAGATAGGGAGTGAGGAAGTCGAATGGAATGTTTACCATCATAGGTTGGGGCATTCAGTACAAGCGTTAGTATGCAAAGTTACAGCTGTACTTTATGTTGGTCTGGGATTTTCGCTGCAATTCTGATTAACTTACTCTAGGAAAGAGACAGGTAAGTTAGAGTGTACAAAGATTCCCAAGATTATGCAGTGCTTGAGTTATAAGGAGAGATTCGAAAGGCTGTAAATGTTTTGCCTGGAACGCACATGGCTGAGGGGTTACCTTAGGGAACTTTAGAAAATCAGGTGAATGGCCACAGTCTTTTTTTCCCAGGTAGGAGAATCTAAAACTATAGGCATTGTTTTAAGGCGAAACGGGAAACATTAAGAGTTTAGTGATTTAGGCGGGAGGCGAGATCCAAAGCGAGACTGAGACAGATGAGATGCACGGTGATGAAAGAAGGTCAGAAGACATGATAGGCAGGAGCACAGTCGGGAGCGATGAAGGACTGTTGGATTAATTTGCACATTTTAATGCGAGATGCCTGACTGGTAAGGCAGATTAACCCAAGCCGTGGATAGGTATGTTCGACTGGGATGTTGTAGCCAATACAGAAACTTGGCTAACCGAGGGACAGGACTGGCAGTTTAATGTTCTAGAGGACAGGGTAATGGTGAAAAGTTATCTTCTGGATGAGAGTCCTGTGACTAGTAGTATGCCTCAGGAATTGGTGTTAGGCCCATTGCTGTTTGTGGATTACATCAATGATTTGACTGAGAATATACATGGCATGATTAGTAAGTTTGCAGATGACACTAAATTGGGTGGTGTCGATAACGATCATTGTTATAAAAATGCAGCTGGATCTTGATCAGTTGGGCAAGTGGGCCATGGAATGCTTAATGGAGTTAATTGCAGATAAGTGCAAGGTTTTGAGTTGTCAAACCAGGACCTTCACAGTGACTGGCAGTTTAGTGTTGTAGATCAGAGATCGAGGAGTGCAGGTAAATTGCTCTTTGACAGTAGCATCACAAGTAGATAGGCGGTCAAGTAAGCTTCCGCGCGTTGGCCTTCATCTGCCTAGGGTGTTGAATACAGATGTTGGGATGTTACGTTACAGCTTCGTGAAGCCACATTTGGAGAATTGTGTTCGTTATTGTCACCCTGTTTCAGGTAGGATGTTGTTAAGCTGTATAGAGTGCAGAAAAGATTTACGAGGATGTTCCCAGGGCCAGGGCCAGAGCTACAAAGAAGGTTGGGCAGGCTGGGACTTTATTCTTCAGAGCGCAGGAAATGGAGGTGCATTACATCATGAGCGAAATAGATGTGTAGATGCAGAGCATTTTTTTAACCCAAAGTAAGGAAATCAAGATCCAGATGACATAGCTTTAAAATGAGAGGGGAAACTTTAATAGGAACCGAAGAAGCAAGGTTTTCATACAGGGGCTGATAGGTATTTGGAGCGAGCTGCGAGAGGAGGTATTTGATGCAGGAACTATAACAATATTAAAACGAAATTTGAGCAGGTACATAGATAGGAAACGCTCAGAGGGCAATGGGCAAAATGGGGGCTGGTAGGCTAGCGTCGGTTGGGTATCTTGGCGGCATGAACAGTTTGTGCCGTGGGATCTGTTTTCTTGTTGTATGATTCTTTGAATCTATGGTCGGCATTTATGAGTTAGCCAAAAGGGCTGTTTCCTTGTTATATGACTCCATTGCATCTGACGAGCAAGTTGTTCACACACGGGTTATGTTTATATATTGAACTAGCAGTCAGAGGAAGTACTGGAACCAGGAATAATTTCAACGTTAAGAAGAGACTTGGACAGATACTTGGACATAAGGCTTCGTGCAATATATTGCAAACGTAAGCAAATGTGGCTGGTCTGTTGGGTACCTTGCTTGACTTGAATGTATTGGGATAAAAGGCAGTTTCTGCCCTGTACGACTGGAAGGCGCCTTGGTAAATCTGGTCAATGGTCACTAAATGCACAGACTTAGATGCACCATCTCTTGCACAGAGTAGGTGAATCGATGACCAGGGGACATAGGTTTAAGGTGAAGGGGAAAAGATTTGGGCGGCACGGTAGCGCAGCGGTATAGTTGCTGCTTTACAGCGAATGCAGCGCCGGAGACTCAGGTTCGATCCTGACTACGGGTACTGCACTGTAAGGAGTTTGTACGTTCTCCCCGTGACCTGCGTGGGTTTTCTCCGAGATCTTCGGTTTCCTCCCACACTCCAAAGACGTACAGGTATGTAGGTTAATTGGCTGGGTAAATGTAGGAATTGTCCCTAGTGGGTGTAGGATGGTGTTGGTGTGCGGGGATCACTGGGCGGCACGGACTTGGTGGGCCGAAAAGGCCTGTTTCCGGCTGTATATATATGATATGATATGATATGAGGAATCTGAGGGGTAACATTTTCACACAAAGGGTGATGAGTGTATGGAACAAGCTGCCATATGAGGTAGTTGAGGTAGGGGCTATCCCAACATTTAAGAAATAGTTAGATAGGTACACGGATAGGACAGGTTTGGAGGGATATGGACCAAACGCGGGCAGGTGGGGCTAGTGTAGCTGGTACATGTTGGCCAGTGTGGGCAAGTTGGGCCGAATGGCCTATTTCCACACTGTATCGCTCTATGACGCAATGACTCTAAAAAGGGAAGCGCTCCAGTGGTTGCTGTCTTCCACCATACCAAAACGATACTTAAGGGTGACGGAGGTGATTCAGCTTGGCCCCAGGATATCGAAATAGTTAATCAGGCTGGGTCTGGGTCTATTTTCCTGGGTGCAACTCTACGTGCTCCATAAATTACTTTATATCACAATAAAGGCCCGCGTGGAGGTTTTTTTAAATGTTTGCACAATGTTCAGGAAATTTCACAACACTGTCGCAAATGAAGCAGACCATGCCTGCACAAAACAAGACCTGAATAAGTTCAATTTAGGGGCTCATAGAGGATTTTTTACCATGTTCAAGGGATAAACCTCGTGTGTGATAGAATACTCTTCACCTGAGTGGATGAATGCTGTGCCAGACACTCTCAAGAAAATTGACAGCACCGAGGATAAATCAGATAATTGGTCGCAACCACATGCAGCACATCAGTTGTTCCACCAGTGGAGACTGGCTGTGGTATTAACCATTTCCAAAACGCACTGCATTTGCTTGCGCAGGGAATTTTGTGAGCACCGACCATATCCGTGATCCCGTGATCCCGTGACCACCGCCTGGAAAGGGAAGCGCGCCATCTGCAAATGCCCACCCAAATCATTATCCAACCTGACTTGGAAATATTGCCGTTAGTTCTAAATCCTCGAACACCCTCCACAACAGCATTATGGGAGTGCCTTCACCGAAAGGACTACCGTGCTCCCACGAAGGAGCTCACTGTCAACGTTTGAATAATAAAACGTTTGAACAATAATGCTGGCCCTAGATCTTAACTACAGATGGAAGAAAATTTCGTGGCCTCCTTTCACTCTAACTAATGTATTGTTGAGATAGGCAGTCATGTTCTGTAGGCGCATTATGTTTTAGGCTTCATTGAATTGAAAGCAATTGAATTCCAGGTGAAATGGGGTTACTCCCTTGTCACTCTCAAGTTGCACTCTTGACTTGACTCTCTCTTGAATTGTGTGTGTGTGTGCGTTCGTCTTTGTGCGGTGCGTTCACAGGGCGGCGATATAAGCGCGTGGGGTATGGGTAGGCTTTTTATGGGGGTAGATGGGGAGATCTATTTTATTTCACAAATTGGTCCATTACTGCATTCAATATCCGGATATCATTTTAGGAGTTGTTTATGATTGTCACCTTGACTTATCTATGTTAATCTGTTTAGCCAACAACTTCACTTTAATCGTAAATTGAAATGCGAATTCGCTGAATGATACATGTTTTCATTTCAATTACCAGACCATCGGGAAGCTAGGCCGTTCAGATATGCATGCGCTGATAACCGAGGAGCCGTGCGGCAAATGGCGGTTAAATACAGGCAATGATAATCTCCGCCATTCAGGGAGTCCTACTTGCTTGAGTTTAATATTCAGTGGCACCATTATCAACACGCTGGGCCATATCATTCAGCATAGACTCAACTACTCAGGATGCATAAACACTGCACCTACAATAAGTAACAACATCGAGAAGATGCGCATCCATCGTCGGCTGCCATAGAAAGCTTTCAAATAACTGAAAGGTACAGGCCAGACACGCTGAATGAATGACATTTTATTATCACGTGACATGTCTAACACTAATCTAGCAATGCCAATGAACCAAGGCAACACTAACAACAGAGTAGTCCGCTACCTTGACTAATCGTTGACTCCGATTCGAAACTCCGATTGTCTTCCCCGCCGATGCAATGGATCAGCCGGGCATACCAGGTACAACCTGCACAGGTATATTTCTCGAAAGAAATATCGATGGTATCCCCCAATAACTGCATTATTGGAAAGGACGGCAGGCTACAGATAGGATCGCCTTGCACTCAAAGTCACTCCGATCTTAAATTGGGACTGTACCCAATCATATCCATGCCGAAATCTTAGGACTCTCAACCCAACAGCGCTACGTAGCATTTTCATTGCGTTTCTAAAGGGAAACTTGCCGTCATTTCAAGCTCATTGGATAATAGAGATGACAGTAATTATCTTGGATGGACACATATATTTTGTTAAACAAAAAAAAACCCAAAACAGACATCAATTTTGCTGCAAGAAAAAATGGAGACAAACTTCTGGTGGACGGTGTTTCAGACAACAGTGGTGGAAGGAAAAGGATGGACGTTTCGGGTTAGGACCAGGATCTTCAGTCTCTTGTGGAACACTTTTGCTATCGCGTGCTTCTGGTTTCACACCTGATAAAATAAAACGCCACTGCATATTCGGAAAGTTTTAAGGCTCGTGTTGCTGAGTTACATCTCGCATTCAAACAACCACAACAACCTCTTCAGCGTTCATACTCCATCGGACAAACCTAACGCAACCATTAAACAGGTTTAAATGTTTATGTACATCATTAAGGCCATTGCAATGACAATTTTCACCGTGGGCTGAACGAATACATTTCAAATGCGCCAATGCTATTGACCTATTAAATCTTTTATACGATTTATGTTGTAACAGCTACAATTCGAAACCACATACGGTGTTTCCATTACGTTGTAATTCACTCAATGCGTGATATTAAAGATAAGCGAGAAACTGCTTCTTTGCACGCATCGATACGCGGTAAGGATTAAGCAATAATTTTCAATGCAACAGTAACCACATCACGGTGATGGTTAAGGTTAGAAAAAACACACTTGTTTGCGATAGCAGTAAAGCATCCGTTCTTCATCTCTTCTGTTTTGCAAATAAAATCTGCCCATCTTTCAGCAAGTCTGCATCTTTTAATTTAAAACTGAATATATTTCTATTCAAGCCAATAGCAAGCCTAAAACCCAGATTTTACATGTGCTAATATACAAAACAAAGTTTAGAATTCGCTCTCATCCACATGTTTGTTCATTACTTGTATGGTCAGTGAAACGGGAAGCGAGTGCGTGCTGTACAGCATAGGTTAGTTTAGTTTAATTTAGTTTAGTTTAGAGATTTAGCACTGAAGCAAGCCCGTCGAGTCCGTGCCGACCCGTGTGATCATCTGTACACCAACACTATCCTATACACTCGGGACAATTTACAATTTTACCGAAGCCAATTAATGTTTGGAATGCGGTAGGAAACCGGTACACCCGGACAAAACCAACGCGATCACAGGAGAAACGTACAAACTCCGAACCTTAATCTCTGGTAGGCAGAAACTCTACCGCTACTCCACCGTGCCGCACTTAACACTTGACACGTATACTTAATACTTAACATGGAGCAACACTTGGGAACTAGATATAATTACACATTTGGGAATCGCTCTGAGGCGGCGGAGAGTGGTCCCCAGGTAAACATAACTGACTTGAAAACAGTTACAAGAACGGAATGGTGTGATTTGTCTGATATTCAAATCACCCGGAAACCTCTGGGATCAGAAAAAACTGAAACAGCCTCCACAATGAGAAGGCAATTAGAACGCTGGATCTGTGATCTGCATAACAAGTCTCCAATTTGGAAAAACAAAATCATGATATTATTTTTATGTAACTGATTATAACTCTCTATATAACTCCTTTTATAACTAAAGATCATGTGTACGGTTTTTTTCCATTAACAGAGAATTTTATCACGGTTGAAGATGAGTTTTTATTCTCCCCACCAACGTCGTGTCGATGAAGATAGTTTTCTGGAACCTCACCCTTTATCGTCCGAAGTCAACAATCATTCCTTGGTTTTATTGATGTCGAGGGCGAGGTTGTGGCCCTATGCTCTGACTCGTCATCATTTGTAATTCGTCCAACAACGGTGGTGTGGCGTACTTGCAAATCGAGTTGGAACGGTGTCGGACTACACTTCATGAGTATAGAACGAGTAGAGGAGCGGCCTAAGAAGACGGCCTTGAGGTGCTCCTGTGCTGATGGCTTTTGAGGAGGAAGCGTTGCTGCCAATATGGACAGAGTATCGCCTGTTCACGAGGAAGCCAAGGATCCAGCTTTAGAGGGAAGCACATGGACCTAGCTCTGTGAGCTTGGTATCCAGTCTGGAGGGCATTTTGGTGTTAAATACCAAGCTGTAGTATATGAACAACTGCCTGGCGTATGTGTTTTTATTGTCGAAGCGGTCTAGTGCAGAGTAGGAAGGGAGATTGTATCCTCTGTTGACAAGTTGTAGTGGGTCCATGCTCTTGAGGTCGGAGTTGATATACGTCATAACCAATCTCTTCCTCATCACGATGCCACTGGTCGGTAGTCATTGGGGCATGTCATCTTGCTCTTCTCGGGCACCACTATTTTCGATGCACTTTTAAAGCAGGTGGGATCGCCAGACCCCAGAAAGGAGAGGTTGAAGATGTGCACAAAATTGCCAGCCAGTTACGCTGCACAGGTAGTAAGAACATGACCAGGTGTCCCATCAGGTTCAGATGCCTTCTGAGAGTTCACACCCCTGAAGAACGTTCTGACATCAGCCTTTGTGACCGAGATTGTGATACCACTGGGCCTACGGGGGCTCGGGAAGCCGCATCAGTGTTTTCCTAAACAAAGTGTGCATAGAACGCATTGCGCTCCTCTGGGAATGATGCTTTACTGTCGCTTGAGTTAAATGGCAGGAGAAAGTATGGCAGGTCCTAGGTGTTCAAAGGAGGGAGAGGGATGATAGACCGGTGATTGGACAATGGACATAGATATAATTATAAATGGTGCACACACACCAATGTGCAAGAGAAAATAAATCAAGAGTTGTGAATTGTGAAGCTAGGGAATTGACGAGTAGCAAATTGTGTAAGAAAGTGGCTGGAGAGGGATGGGAGGAGAGGGATCGATGCAAGTTCAGCCAGGGATCAGGGGTGGGGTGGGAGCGAGAAATGTTTTATGGGGGAGAAAGGAGATGGGGCGGGATCGTTAGAGGGTAGCTAAAATTGGAGAATTCAAAGTTTATTGCTATTGTGTTTTAAGGAATAAGGGGGCTGTTCCATTCAGTTTGCGTGTGGCATCGCTCTGGGAATGGAGGAGGCCCAGGATAGAAAGGTCACTATGGGAATGGGAAGGGGAGTTAAAATAGTTAGCAGCCGGGAGTTCCCGCATGCCCTAGCGATCGAGCAGAAGCGTTTGGGACAAAATGGTTGCAGTCTACCTTTAGTTCAGTGGATATAAAGGGTGCCTCATCTGGAACAGCGGATGTTGTACATGAGGTTGGAAGAGGTGCACGTGAACATCTGTTGCACCTGGAAGGATTGTCGGGGTCCCTATATGGAGGCAAGGGTGGTATAGGGACAGGTGTTGTATCTGCTATGGAGTGTCATATAGTCGTATAGCGTGGACACATGCCCTTTGGACCAACTAGGCCACGCTGACCAACATGCCCGATTTACACTAGACCCACTTGTCTGCGTTTGGCCCTTAACCGTCTAAACCTATCTTGTCCATGCACCTGTCTAAATGTTTCTTAATCGTCGTGATAGTACCTGCCGCAACTACCTCCTCTGTCACAAAATGCTGGAGTAACTCAGCAGGTCAGGCAGCATCTAGGAGAGAAGAATGGGTGACGCTTCGGGTCGAGACCCTTCTTCAGTCTGAAGAAGGGTCCCGACCCGAAGCGTCACCCATTCCTTCTCGCCTTGATGCCGCCTGACCTGCTGACTTATTCCATTATTTTGTGATACCTTCAATTTTGTACCAGCATCTGCAGTTATTTTCCTACCTCCTCTGTCAAATTATCTCCTACACCTACCACCATTTGTGTAAAAACATCGCTCCCTAGGTTCTTATTAAAACCTTCCCCCTTCACTCTTAAACCTATGCCGTCTGGTTGTCAATCTCGCTGCTCTGGGAAAAAGTACCCTATCTATTTCTGGTCTTGTAGATCTATTTAAGATCACCCGTGGTCCTCCTGCACTCCAAGGAATAAAGTCAGCCTGCTCAACCTCTCCCTATAGCTCGGACCTCGAGACCTGGAACATCCTCGTTAAACTTAACTGCACCCTTTCCATCTTAACATCATCTTTCGCCCACCAGACTGACCAAAATTGAACACAATAGATGAAGGCCAATGTGCTGAAAGCCTTCTTGGCCATCCTATTTACTTGTGACGCCACTTTCAAGGAACTATGTACCTGCACTCCCAGATCCTTCTGCTCTGCAACACTACTCAGAGCCCTGCCATTCACTGTGCACATCATACTCTGGGTTGACTTCCCAAAATGCTTATGCCTTTCTATATTAACCGCCATCCCCCATTCCTCAGGGGTCAGTTTTCGGGGAGGAGGTGGTTTGGGTGCGAAGAGGTGAATGGATCATGGAATTGTAGATGGAGCGGTCTCTGCAGAAGGCAGAGTGGTGGTGGTGGTGGTGGTGGGGGGGGGGGGGGGGGGGGAGATAGGAAAATAGGACTGTTGTTGAGATCACATCCGAGATGCCGGAAATGTTGGACGATGATGAGATAGATGCAGAGGCTGATGGCATGAAAGGTAAAGAACAGGGGAACTCTATCTTTATTGCCCCAACTAAGGAGTTGCAGAGTGAGCGGTCCCTGCAGAAAGCAGAAAGGGTTGGATATGTTAAGATCTGATTAGTAGTGGTTCGTAGTGATCACTTTGAAGGTAACATAAATATCAGAGGCTGATTGAAGGTAACATAAATATCAGAGGCTGATTGAAATATCAGAGGTTGCAAGCAGAGGCTGTTGGGGTGAAAGATGAGGCCCAAGGAATCCGTGTTCCATCTTGTGAGCGAGGGAGAGAGAATAGAGCTACGAGCCACAGATGGGACGTGGGCCTGGGATTCATCTATCACAGAAGGGGGGAACTACCTTTGCGGAAGAAAGAGGACATCTCAGATGTCCTTGACTGAGAAGCCTCATCATGGGAGCTGATTGGAGGAATTGAGATTAGGAGATATCGTCTTTGTAAGAGCTAGGTTGGGTTGAAGTGTAGTTCAGATAACTGTGAGTGTCGGTAGGTGTGTATTAGACGTCAGTCCATAGTCCTTCTCTGGTGGAGGCAGAGAGATTAAGAAAGGGGAGTGAGGTGCAGGAGATAATCCCGGTGAATCCGTCACGACGTAAAACGTCATCAGTCTGAAGAAAGATCCTGATGCGAAAAACGTCAGATATCCACGTTTTCCAGGAATTGTGTCTGACCCGCTGAATTACTCAACAAGCCTCTTCCTTGTTAAACCAGCATCTGCAGTTCATTGTTTCTTCTTTATCTTTGACGAATCGTGTTTGATCACATTATTATCAATTGCTTTGTTCTTCAATTGGCCTAAAACGGTTTCGTCATACTCTGCTTTAGTCCATTATCCCATGACTTCCAATTCTCTGACTCTGTGCTTTCATGAACACATTTGCTTCTCTATCCCCTGCTGTTCATGAAAATTATATGCTTGCTTTATTTCCGACTTTACAGATCGGGCCATACCTGGGGAACATTCATCACGTTTACACCGACCATAAAAATATTATAGATTTCGCAATCACAAAGCTCCAGTTCTTCCCATTTCATGATATCTGAAGGCTATTGTCCATTAATTGCACATTGTGGACGACTTGATAGTAATCATGTATAGTCTTTTCTTTGATTGGATAGCACGCAACAAAAAGCTTTTCACTGTACGTGACAATATTAAACCAACCTAAACTAAACTGTTTATTTTCGCCAACCGAACATAGATCAGAGTCATGATGAATTGGATTCATCTCTGACCTTTTCGATTTTCATTCACATTCGGACGGCACAGTGGCCTCTCTCCCGCTCTCGCTTCCCTTCCCCTCTCCCCCTCTCTCTCTCACCCCCTCTCTCTTTCCCTCTCTCTCACTCTCTGTCTCCCTCTCACTCCCCCTCTCTCCCATCCCATCTCTCGCTCCAACATTCTCTCTCCCT